>NC_143522.1:39194134-40651634 GCF_031878675.1 Megascapheus bottae | reverse complement strand
TCATCAAGGACTCAACTACAAATACTGGTAAGGATGTGAGGAAAAAAGAACATTTATACACTCCTTGATAGGTTTATAAACTAGGAAAACAGCTATGAGAAACAGTATGGAGGTTCCTCAGAAAACTGCAATTCAAGTGTCTTAGTGTTGGGATTTACCTGAAGGAATTTAAGACAGGATGTAATAGAGTTACCTGTACATGCAAGTACATTGTAGCAACATTCACTATGAAAGCAGGACAGATGCCAAACAGCTGATAAACGGGTCGAGAATATGAAGTGAACATGTAAGGTGAAGTCGTATTCAACATGAAAGAAAAATTGAAATTATTTCCTTTGACAAGAAATGAATAGAACCAGAGATTATGGTAAGAGAAATAAGCCATGTTCAGAAAGACAAAAGTCACATGTTTTCTGTCATATGTGCATGCTGGATCTGAAAGATAAACATGCCTGTTAACACATACAGGATATATTATATATCATATATGTGTACATATAAGTGTGTTTGTTACTGTGGGAATGATTGAGAGAATTTTGTTAAGGGGGAGAGAAAAGAACTTTAGAGGTTAAGATCCATGAGAATATAGTGCATCTGGGAATGAAGACAGCAAAAGGAAAAGAATGAGTCAATCTGATTGAAGTAGTACATAAGCATGAGTGGAAGACCATGGTGAGATATCTTTGAGAAATGAACTTACTTCAAATGATTGGTAGGAATGTAAAACAGGTCCTCTGATGAGGAAGGAGAAAGGATAATTAGACACAGTGAGGAAGAGGAAAAGCTTTTTCCATAGATGTGTGCAGATGGAATGGTGAAGTTTGTTGAAATTGATGTGGGAAAAAAGAAGGCATAGCCAGTCCGATCAAGGCACATTGTGTGCATATATGGATGTCTCCACACGAAACTCTCTGGTATAAACACATTAATGCTAGTGAGGGGAAAGATATTCAAAAATGAGGTTACTAAATTGAGGTTTGGTGATGGCAATATGCTCACGTATTTATAAAAACAGAACATTAAGATATTACAAATGACAGTAAAATGCACAATTAAATTCCACTCACTGGTTGCTTAATTTGGATAAACAATTTTTGTTCTGCTCAATTCTGCATTATCTGTGTATTTCAATGATGCACATCGGCTTTAGGACAATCAAGAATCCTGCATCTATTGACAGGGTCAGCTGGAGTAGCTTGGTAGTTGCCTAAATGAGATCAGATGATAGTTTGTGTACAACATTCTGCACCTTTGACACAGTCCTCAACCATGATGACTGATAATTGTACATTTACTATTGGATGCACAAATGCTAGACTTCTGTTTATAGCTGAGGCTCAGAACACTATCAGAAAGCAAAAATGTGTTTGAAATATTTAATGATGGTGGTGAACTATATACAATTATAAATAATATTAAGAAGAAAAAGGAAAATTCTTCCTGGCACTGATAGCTCATGCCTCTAATCCTACCTACCAAAGACGCTGAGAGCTGAGGATCACACTTTGAACTTAGTAGACTAGAAAATTCATAAGATTTTTATTTCCAGTTAACTACCAAAAAATAGAACAAGAAGCTCTGGCTTATTTGGAAGTGTGCTACACTTAAGGTAAAGAATCACTGGCTCTGAGTTCAAGCCCTAGAACTGGCATAATAATAATAATAATAATAATAATAATAATAATATTCTTAGTGACAGCATATAGCTATATCTTAGAATTGGATCTGTTTCCTTCGGGAGAAGAAACAAAGGATCACAATAGCTCAAAACCTAGGTACACAAGGTCATCTAGAATGAGACTGAATGAAAGGATCTCTAGGATACTGAAACAAGAGCTTTATCTTGTATGATTGTTGTTCTTTATGTACTATGTTATTTCTCTTCTCTTTTGTTCCCCTATGATTGATCTCATATTGTTACTATATCTGATTTTGTTACCTGGTATATTGTAGACATGGTTATTTGTTTGTTTGAAATAGGAAAGAGAAGGGGGAAAACAAGATGTTTGGGAGTGGGTAGGGGAGGAAAATGGGGACAAAAACATGAAAAAGGGTATTAATGTGTGAGAAGTAATACACCTACTATCTGGCAAATATAACTATAACCTCTCTATACATTACCCTGACAATATAAAATAAAATAAAAAATAGGACTAAAATTCTATCACTAGGTATTTTCATGCTTTATTAAAAGAGAATTTTTAAGTAAAAAAGAGAAACAATTACAAAATGAAGGCATTGATTGACAAATCTACTTGTTATTTATGTAAATTGTACAATTATTCTTTCTAGTGTTTTAGATCAACAAAATTGACTTTGGGCTATTTAAACATCCTTTCTGACTTAAAATTCCTAACCAAGTATCTAAAACAGTGACCAAAAAAACTCCAACTTTTTAATAAAATGAAATACAAATCTGCATGATTTTCAATCAGGAAAACACAAAATATAATTTGAAATCTGATATATACTTAAATTTATGGTTTTAATTTATTCTAAATGAAAGTTCTGATTTTAAGATAGTATATATGCATGTTTTCACTTGTGTATATGTATTTGTTTGTAAACATGTATAGATATCACAGGGCATTTAATCACTAGATTGCAGTGTAATTTCCCATGTTTGGGAACTGAAAATTTAAGAAAACTTGGCTGATTTTCATGTAAGTGAATTTTGTTCTACTTTGAAAATAAGGAGCCTCATAAACTCATATAAAAAAGATGAAATCATTTTGGTACCCCATGGATTCTCTGCTATCTGAGCAGCTTGCACAGAAGGTAAAAAAATGTTTATCATTTTAGCAGTGAAAAAGCCAAATTCAAATTTGGCATGAGTATTTGGCAGTTAAGACTTCCTAGCATTTTAAAATAAGCACATCAAAGTGAGCCAACTCTGGCTCTGGCAAAAATATTTACACAACCCTTTGTGTCTTTATAGATCTTGTATTTACAGACAGTATAATTCAAAACAAGTGAAAACCTCCTTTCTGTAAACATTCAAACATTTTCATGGCCATTCACATCTTCTTATTGTTTTCTCCCATATTATGGAACAAGGCACTGTGAAACGACTTTCTTTATTCAGTAATTTAAAAATGGCAATCTAATTTCTTTGCAATTTAATACTTTGCTACCACAATTTTCCAGTATTTTCTCAACACAAGAAATTAAGAATATACTTAGCCAAACAAATGTCAGTTTAAGAGAAATTCTTGGTGATGGCTAACTGGAGGATATCTTTCATAATGAATGCAACTTAGCAGTCCTAAAAATTTTTGAATGAAAGGCTGGGCTTAGTGGTAGAGTGCTTGCCTAGCTAGCATACATGAAGACCCAGGTTTGATTCCTTTGTACCACATACATAAAAAATAATCCAGAAGTGGGTGCTCAAATGGTAGAGCTCTAGCCTTGAGAAAGTCCAAGGACAGTGTTCAGGCCCTGAGTTTAAGCCAGAGACCGGCAAAAATAAATTCTTGAATGTATGTGACTCACTTTCTATGATCATACACATACTTATATATCTTTTCCAAATAATAAAATGGATGACTTTGTTAACAGACCCAAAGATGTTGTGTCTTATTTCCCCCCTTGTGAGGGATCAAACCAGGAAAACGTTGAAAATTGCTCTACCACCAACCTATACCTGTAATTCAATGCAGTCTCTCAACAACATATGGAAATAAAAAAGAAAGCACATAAATTTACAGTAATAGCTAGAAATCAGTCTTTTAGAACTACATGTTATTGAGAAATTAAATATATGTTCAAAGAATACTAATATAGCCAGACACAGTGGCTCATCCGTATAATCCTCGCTACTCAGGAGGCTGAGACCTGAGGATCAAGGCTCAAAGCCAGCACGGGCACAAAAGGTCCTGAGACTCTTATTTCCAATTAACCTCTAGAAAATGAGAAGTGGGGCTTGGTTCAAGGGTAAGGGGGTAGCCTTGAGCTGAAGAGTTCAGGGACAGTGCCCAGGCCCAGGGATAGGGCAGTAGCTTTGAGCTGAAGAGCTCAACTAAAACACCCAGATCAAGTTCAAGCCCCATGATGCTCCCCACCCACAAAAAGAATACTAATATGTTGATGTATTCACAATTATACTAATATTTCAATTAGTTAATCCAATTAACATTTGCTCAAATTTGGGGGTTATCTAACAGGTTAGAAAAATTAATATTTGAGTTAAAAATACTACAATTTCTGCTATGAAAATGTTACCAGAAGATTTATTAAATTTTGGTTAACAGTACAAACATTTCTTCCAATTCTTAAAAATCATTTGGATGAGTGACAGTTTTATTTTTGGAAAATTTATATAGGAAATCAAGGAAATCTTTTTTTATATATTTTTATTGTAATTAATACAAGGGTTACATGATATTTGCCAGGTAGAAGGTGCATTAATTCACATACATTGATACCCTTTCACATGTCTTGATCTTGACTAAATAAGAAAGAGTAATAAAACTAGATTTAAAAATACATCACATTCTTGTGTTATATTAAAATGTTGAAGACATAAAATGGATTTTTGTCAATTTTTTTAACTTCATGAACCATTCTGACTTGTCAAAAAAATCTTACTTAAGGAGCTTTGAATTTTTTAAGAATTTCTGAGTGGGGTTCAGTGGCTCATGCTTGTAATACTAGCTACTCAGGAGGTTGAGATCTGAGGATTATGGTTCAAAGCCAGCCCATGCACTGAAGTCCAGGAAACTCTTATCTCCCAAGAAAACTGGAAGTGATGCTGTGGCTCAAGGTGTACGGTTATAGACTTGAGTGGAAGAGTTTAGGGACAACACCTAGGCTCTGAGTTCAAGTCCATGACCCACAAAAAAAGGAGTTTCTGAAAACCCAGTTTCTACAAAAAGTTTCATATCATAGCAAACATTTTATTAAATTAAAAATTCATATTTGTATATGTTCGGTAAAAATCATATTTGTCAACATTCTGTACAAATCCACCCAAATGGACTTCTTGTAAATGATATAGCAGTCTAATTTCCTAAGACTCTCCAGAGATAGCAAAGTAATTCATGCTTACTTGAGAAAGAACAAGGACTCATTTGACCAAGTCAGTGGCAGACACAGCAACAATGAAGTTAGTTTAAAGCTTCAGAACTGCAAGTTCAGTCACAAACTAAAGACAAGCCCAAGAAAACTCTCAAAGGATTGCACTCTTGCCAACAAGCCCAAAGTTCTTAATTTCTTTGGACTCAGTAATACATACCAATAAACAGACACGATAAAAAGAAATACAAAGCAAATTCTCTTTTACATGATAGACTTAATCTATTATTTACTTAATAGCAGTCACTCAGTAACTAACCTTTCTGCTCAATCTTGCTCATTTCTCAGAAATGGAAAATAAGTGTTCTCTCTGTATGAAACAGAAGGAAAACCATGAAATTCCCAGAGTTAGTAAAGTGGGAGTCAAATAACTCTCAGCATGTGCTCAGGCTTAAATACACATGAAGCAGGGGTCTTTCCTCCATAAGCAATTTACTTAGGCCTCTGAACTAGGTCAAATAAAGTGTGGGGGTTGTTATATGTATGAGAAAATATATTCTGGGAGCTGTGGCAATTTGATTTGTTTTCCGACTTCAATGATCTTTATTTCCTTCTTGTGTCAAAATTTTCTAGCTAGGACTTCCAAAACTATGGTGAATAAATGTGGTGAAAGTGAGTGACTTTTGTCTTGCGCCAGATCTTTCAGGAACATCTGCAGGTTTTTGCTATCATCTTAGTGCTGATTTATTATAGATATCATGTTACCTTTCTTACTGGCAATCACTGGAGGATAATTTTGTTATACCTAGAAAAAAATCAGATTGATGGTTGAAATAGTCAGAAAATCTAGGAGGAAGAATTAGAAAATAAAATAGGAAATAATGGCTTTGATAACCAAATTTGACCTTGGGTCACAAATATGGCCATGGCAGTACATTTTTTTGATATTAATGCTCTAATTTCCTTCCTTCCTTCCTTCCTTCCTTCCTTCCTTCCTTCCTTCCTTCCTTCCTTCCTTTCTTCCTTCCGTCCTTCCTTCCTTCCTTCCGTCCTTCCTTCCTTCCTTCCGTCCTTCCTTCCTTCTTTTCTCTTTCTCCTTCTCTTCCTCCTCTTCTTTTTGATAGCCCCGGGTCTTGAACTCATGTCCAGAGCACTGTCTTTGGGCGTTCCCAAGGCTAGCCCTCTACCACTTGATCCACTGCTCCACTTCCAGCATTTTTCTCTGTTTGTGGTACCAAAGAATTAAACCCAGAGCTTCATGAAAGCTTGGCAAGCACTCTATCACTAGGCCACCTTGCTGGCCTCTCTAATTTTCCATTTGTAAAATTATATGTTCTTTATAGTATAACAATGCATAAAGAAAATCACTTCTTGAACAATATGTTTGTAGCCTCATAGTTTTCACGAGTGGCAGGGTCCTCTGCCTAGGTTATTCCAAAGCTGTAATCAAGATAGCAATGTCCTTATAAGGAGTCATCTCTGGGAAATTATTCATTTTCTTACTCATCAGCATTGTTGTCTGAATATATTTCCTTGTGTTTGTATAAATGAAGATAACCCATGCTTATTGGCTGTTTTTTTTTGTATAAAATTGATTTCAGATCCTCAAGGCCTTCTGAGTTTCTTAACAAACGTGACTTTCTCTAAGCACAACTCATAGTGTTTGCTTTTCAAAGCCCAACAGAATTTCCAGACATGTTTGAAAGAGCTTATAATATAATCATGATCATAATACTCCATAACGTCTTTATTTTTGTTGGGTCATGAGGCTTGAACTCGGCATGGTCACTGTCCTTGAGCTTTTTAGCTCAAGGCTACCCCCCTACACTTGAGCCAAGCTCCACTTCACATTTTCTAGAGGTTAATTAGAGAGAAGAGTCTCAGGTTCTTTTGTGCCCTGTATGGCTTTGAAACTTGATCCTCAGATCTCAGCCTCTGAATAGCTAGGATTAAAGGCATGCACCACCGTACCTTGCACCTCTTTTTTTTGCCAGTCCTGGGGATTGAACTCAGGCCTGGGCACTGTCTTTGGACACCTTTTGCTCAAGACTGGCACTCTGCCATTTGAGTCATAGCATCACTTCCAGCCTTTTCTGTGTATGTGAAACCAAGAAATCAAATCCAGGTCTTCATGCATTCTAGGCAAGCACTCTACTACTAGGCCACACTCCTGGCCCCTCAATAGTCTTTCTTTACTTGCCATAATCTCAGTGACATGCAATTATCTTTGCTATTTTTTAATAGAGGAAGAAATAAATTTCAGATTTTATCAGGGTGCAAGATTAAGGACACATAGTGTTGTTTAATACAACTAAGGTAAATTTAGGCTTTTAATAGTTTCAACCACCAAATAAAGACTATCTGACCAGAGCAAAGATAGAGCTACAGGCTACAAAATGTACAATTTCAGTCTGAATTGAAATTACTCTCGTTTCTTATTGTTGTTATCTTCTTGCTATCAACTTAATCATTTGTTCAAATGTTGTTAATTAAGTTATCACATATTATAATAAACGTATGAGTAGAGTAAGATTCACTCCTCTCAAAATCTCATTGTCTCCTGAAATATGAAGTAGGCAAGAGAATAATTATAATATGGTGCCATAAACTTACAACTGAGGAGTCTTGTTTGGGTCCAACCTAATATTAGGAAAAGCCTCACTAGAAAATTTATTTAGGGCTGTGTAATTACACAACCAAAATGTACATTGCTTAGTGATCACAGGAAAAGTGATTTTTCATCCAAGCAGCTACTATGATATGACATCTAAAAGTATGAGAGCAAATAGAGATTCCAGAGAAACAGAGATTAAGATGAGGGATTATTTGAAGTAAGATTCTAGAATGTAATAGCAAGGATCTAAAAGAATAAGGCTATGGAAATAACTTCTATGAAAAATAGAGTTTTGGTTCTTCCAGGACATGCAATAAAATAAAAATACTTTCCAAACTGTCTACAGAAAAGACACGAAGCTACAGACTTTATCTCCTCCCTCTCTAACTCCAATAATGAAGAGTTGCTCCTTGCTTTCAAGTTGACTTCATCTGCAGTCTGCAATGGTGCCTGTAGCACTAAAAAAGGTCCTGGAGTGAAGCAGAAAAGTGAGCCATTTGCACGATTAGGAGAGTGCTAAGTGAGACCAATGATGTCTCTTTCTGAGCTTAAAAGAGTAACATGCATTCAACAAACTCTAGTTATTTTCATAAAGTTGACACATTGGGTGTGAGATGAAAATAGTTTGGGAAAAGAAATGCAAATATCAATTCACATGAAGGGTAGATAAATTGGCCCAACATATCACAAGAATAGGACTAAAGGAAGGAATTAGAAATCAAAGTATTCATATTTCCACCAAATTATATATCAGTGTTGACATGTTTGCCATTCTTCTTCCAGAATGCCTCAGATATATATTCCTTTATTAGATAGATAGATAGATGATAGATAGATAGATAGATAGATAAGGAGAGACATACATAGATATATAGATACAGATATAAATATAAATATATAGCTTTAGCCATATAGATATATTTATATCTATAAACATATGCAAATATCAGAGATATAGATAGATAGCTACAGGTCAATATATAGATATATATGGATATAGGTAGATTTATCTATGTATATCTCTCTATGTAAGTCTATATCTTCATTTGTCTATGTATTTGGAAGATCAAGGTCAGGAGGACTGCAACTTGAGGTTATCAGAGGCAAAAATTTAGAAGACTCCATCAAACCAATAAACAGTGGGTTGTGGTAATACACAAATCACATCCCAGCAAGGCAGGATGCAACACAGTACAGACCAAACCAGGATTAAAAATATAAGTATTCTGGTAAAGACAGTTGTTAACTTAAGGGTAATAACATTTTCCCCAAAATAATTGAACCAATTTTGTGGTTTAGTCAATATAATAGATGATGGTAGGTTGATAACATATTATCATAATACTGGTATTCTTAGTAATAGTAATTTGGTTCCAGTTCAAAGATTCACACCCTTCCTGTAAGCTGCCTCCCTGTTTTCACATTCTGTGTAGTTCACTCTCCTGCAATCCAGGAGTGGTATTTGAATAATTTATATTAAAAAATTACTCAAGCAAATGAAAATATAATTCTGCTTTAATTTGCTCATCAAAATATTAATATTAATGTTTTGTATTTAACAAGCTAAATTCTCATTATGATTTTAGGTGTTCTGTTTTCACTTGCATGTATGTATGTATGTATATATGCATGCATGCGCGCATGCATGCATGTATGTATGTGTGTGTATGTATGTATGTATGTATGTATGTATGTATGTATGTGTGTGTATGTATGTGTGTATGTGTGTATGCTTCATGTACACTAGAAAAATGCTTGTACCGTGAAACATCTTCAAATCTATTTTTACTTTCATTGTTTGTTTGTTTAAAGGTGCTGAGATTTGAGCTCAGCATCTTGCCCTTGCAAAGCAGTCTCTTGCATTTTTGCCTGTGCCTCTCTTACACTGTGATTCTCCTGTCTCTGCCTCTCGCATAGTATCCACCACAGATGCATACCTCTGCACTCAACTTGGCAGTTAGGATGAGATGTAATTGTTTTCTTTCAGGCTTGTCTTGAATCAGTTTGCCTACTTCTGCCTCTTAAGTGAACATGTACCACCATACCCAGTCCTGTATTTTGGCTTCTAAAATCCTACATATTCAGTGGATGGAAATAAAAAATCAATATGTAAATAACCAATAATATCAGACACAGGAATATCAAATGGATATTAACTGCTTTACTAAATGCTTTATATATACATATATTCTACATATATATCATATATATATATGATAGGAGCTATGGTCAGCCATTTTTTACAGATGGGCATTGAAAGCATAGTGATTCAATGCCCTATCCATTGTATATGCTCCAAATCTTACTCAAAACTTTACTCATCAAAACTTAGGGATTCATAGAGAAGGTCCAATGGCAGTTGCCAAAGACAGGACACCGACAGAAATGGGAGTTACTGTTCACACAGAAGCATTTAGTTGTGAGAGGTCAGTCATTTCTGGAGGTCTTTTAGTCAGGCTATGATAAGGACACCTGCACTGCATGTTCATCACTGCACTAGTCACAATAGCCAAGAGAGGGAAACAACCAATAAGCCCCATTACAGATGAATGGATTTAACAAATGTGGTACCTATATACAATGGAATTCTACATAGCCACCAGAAAAAAAAATAAAATGATGGCATTCACTGGGAAATGGATGGAGCTAGAGCCAAGACAGATAACTCATAGTCTCCCTGATGTGTGGGTATTAGAAGATTTAAAATGTGACAAGACAAAGTTAATAGGACTCAAGATGCCTATATGCAATGAAACCCAAAGAGGACAGTTTTAGAAGAAAAACACCAAAGTGTAAGACCCAAGTACCTCTTCATATGTCCACAAAATAACATACAGAATGTAAAGAGATAAGGAAACAAAGGACCTCTCTTTAATCTGTCTTATTGTTATTAGATAACTCTGCATTTTGGATTATATGAAGTATGCATGAACACATGTGAGGGAGGCTGGGAGGAGGACACAGAATCAGTGGAAAGGTGACAAAGTGAAGCAGTAGGGCCCATCATCTGCACTAGACACTGATGAGGTGGAACTGAGCAATGCAAGGATGGTGATGAGAAAAAGAATGAGAGAGAAAGAGGGAATTACTAGTACCCCAGCAAAAGGAATTGATTATATATATATATATATATATATATATATATATATATCAACCGATCTGGAAGAAATAGTTTTATTGTCAATATCTGAAGAGTTAAACTTTTTTTCCCCTATGTTGTAAGACTAGAAGTTTTTTGTATTTTTCAATATTCATCAGTTTTGTAGATTAGAATGATGATGCTTAGCAATATGAAGGTAAAAAAGTGATTGTGACTTTAGCTGAGGATATCTAGGGCACAGTACTGTGAAATCATCTCAATAAAGACTTTTTTTGCACAAAAAAGAGACAGGTATGACTTTTGTTAAATGTTCTTACTGCAAGTAAAAAATAGAAACAGAGATCAATTCATATCGTCCTGAAAAGTATGTACCCAGTGATTGAAATTAAGATAATGGTGACTGAAAATTAAGAACACACTCTATACCACACAACTGAGATGTCAGAATGTAAAGGTTACATGGTGATAGAGCAAAAAGTCTGTAGATATCACTTCAGGAATCATCTCCAAAAGCCTCAAAAGAGATTATTTCTATTTCATTGTTGTCATTGCTATTGCTGCTAGAGTCTAAAGACTTAATGGTGCAGTTTTAGGGAACTCAACATGTAAGGAAAAGACTAAAAATGTTCAGTCCTATCTGCCCAGCCTAGTTCCTTCTTAGTTCACGTTCACATCTGTGTAGGGCTTTATTGATTGTTATTGAAGCATCGAAGGTTCAATGTGTATTGAATGTAAATTTATGATTGCAGGTGAGAGGTGAGCCAAGAGATACATTGCTCTGTAATAGTATTAGTGTTTGGATTTACAGGCCCTCTGTGTCAATAAGAAAGACAGTGATATTTCTCCAAGACTTTCATTGGTGAGGCACAGCTGCCACAAGCCTCTGGAAATGGAAAAGCAGATACAGTGTCAGGCAGAAAGAACACACTGCAATTCATCCACACACTTCATGTGTAAAGATGTCCTAATCGCCTCATTTTCTGGCCAGTTTATTACCTGTTTCAAGCATCGGTTTACCAGCTGTGTATTTATAGTGCATGAAAGCAGTTTATTTGAGTTGTAAACTACCTCTAATAAAAAAAAAGAACAGTTTTAATTGTATTATAGTAGTTGGCTTCCAAAAGTTGCTCTAATAGTTTGCTAGGAATGCCCTAACAAAGAATTGATGACTGGGTGGCTTAACTAATACAAAATTATTTCCTTACCATTCTGCACTCAAGAAAGCTGAGGGCAAGGTGTCAGCAGAGTCAATTTCTTTTTGGGCCTTTCTCTTGCTTGTAGTTCAATGGCCTTTCTTCTCTGAATTCCAATAGTCCATGTCTTTGTACTCATCTTATTTTTTATTTTTTAATTGGATAACAGTCATCTTGGGATAGGATTCTTTGACTTTAATTGCTTTTTGTACACTTTTGGCCCTGAGGGGAACATTAGCAGTCACTGGCTTTCTTAAAGATTTGTGAGAAAGACAAGGTCCATGCATTAGAAGGTCTATAAACAAATAAGGTAAATTAGAGGGTGGGAGCAATAAGCAAAGGGAAGTATAAATTGCAATAAATTGAGAATATGGGTGGAAATTGTTCATACGCAAAAGAGCACATAACCAAGAGCTGTGTCTTCACAAAGGAACAAAAGGGAGATGGAGATCACCTAAAGTTTGCTTCTAAAATTCATCCAACCTTGAAGCACATTTATTTGAATGACCCCAAACAATGTAATATAATTTAGGAGAAACCCAGACCATAAACCCCATACTACCCAGACAGATGAAGAATCCAGGGAAAGGCCTCACATACTAGGGCTAGCTTACTTGTTCTAATTGCCTAGGAGGTGAGACTGCTTATCAGCTACCCTTGAAAGATCACCATTTTAGTCTTACATTTGGTTTTACTTCTTGCCTCTGAATCTATTCTTGGAACCTGACTGGATGGGCTTCTCACTTTCGTTAAAGTATCTTTTCCAGCCAACTGTTTTTCAAGGTCTCATATAATCCTACACATTCAGTAATTTTCTTTTTTTTTTCCCCTCAATTGTCTCATTTAAAAAACTACTTACATTACAACGTGGATAAACACAGCACGGTGAGATTTTTTTAATCAAATATATTTGTATCCTTTAAGTGAAGAAAAAGATGAGAGTAAAGGAAACTTCCCTTACACATCTGTGATAAGATGTAAAAAGTAATATAGACAATCATTTGACTAATTCCGTAGTTTACATTCATTGTTTATTTTATTTTGGTAATTAGGAAAGAAAATATAAAATAAGATCTCAAAGTTTTTTTTTCCCTTAAGCTTTGAATCTCATGTATATTTAAACAGTTGAGTAATGCAGTATAATTTTGCTCTTTAACCACTTCATGTACTTGGAATTTTCTTATTAAGTTTGCATTGCTGCCTATGGAGTTAAAAATTCTCAGAGAAAGCTGAAAACTTTAGTATTAACCTGATTGTAGAAAGTAAGGAATAAGGAAAGAGCAAGAAATAAGGAAATAGAAAACGCACTCATGCCCTTCAACAGTGGTAATGAAGTGAGGAAAGTCAGAGGGAGCTAATGGTGGAATATGCTAATCCTTTGAATACTGCTGGAGAGGGTTTTTCTTTGAGGCTGATCAGCACAATGGCTCTGGGAAGGTCTTCCTGATGAGACTGCTATTTGAAGGCATGCTCTAAATTGCAAATTGTGTCCTACATAAAATTTGTGCTCCTTTTTCAGGTTCAGATCATTTTGGTTTGATAATGCCCCTGTGCAACCCTCTACACAATTCTGTTAATCCTCTGAAGAAAGTGAGGGAGATTGGAGTTGGAATATCTAAATAAATAACTGGCCACTCTGATGGAAAAGGAAAGTATCTGAAGTTCAAGATGTCTTAAAATTTTAGGAAAGTATATTAACACTAGAATAAATTGATCATGTGAAGTATGTGGAAATAAATCATCATGAGACAGTTGATTCGTTCCGCTTTCTTTGGTGTATATTAAAAATGAAGATGGTGTTCCTTAGAAGAAATCAAGTGTTCACTTACTCTCACTTAAGGCCTTCCTTATTTTATGAACTTCTTTGGGGAAATAGGGGAGAAAAGTATACAGTATCAATTTGGGAAAGCGTTTAGGACTGTGGTATTCAAAGGATTTTTGGCAAGATTGATAAACAGGTGTATTTTGAGTTTGGATGTAAGAAGATAGTAGATGGCAAGGTATACATGGTCTCTCTTTTCCGAATAACCACAGTCTCCCAAATGAGCACAGCTAAACTCCATAAAAGCACAGTGTTTATTTGAAGAGATTTAAACTTTCTCCTTCCCCTGCCACACTTACATTCTTACTTCTATGATTGTACATGTCTTTATTATTATGCTAGCAATAAACTGGCAACCTAATACAGAGTATCAGAAATTGTCCTCATACATAAGAACAAAAACATTATTTCCATTGTGTAAAATTCAATAAAGTTTTCACAAGTGGTTATGTGTAGTTTGCTATGATTGCTAAATGATGATGAATAATTATTTGTAATTCCCAGTTTGAGAATTATACAAATGTTCTTTTGCCCATATTAATTATGTAACATTTTATTCATAACTACCAGTGAAGTTACAAATTTTCAAGCACATTCATACTGATAATTACTTTCGTTACCCCCAAATTCCTTGGACAGTCATGCTATTTCTGTATGTTTTAATTAGTTCTTTAATTAATTATTTGGGGTCAGTTATAGAACTTGAACACAAGGCCTGGGCAATTTCCCTGAGCTCTTTTGCTCAAGGCTAGCATTCTACCACTATGAGCCACAGTGCCACTAAGGTTTTTCTTGTAGTTAATCAGAGCTAAGAGTCTTATGCACTTTTCTGCCCTGGTTGGCTTTGAACCTTGATCCTTAGATTTCAGCCTTCTGAATAGCTAGGATTACAGGCATGAGACATTAGCTCCTAACTTATTTTTAGTTTATGTTTTTTTTTTATTTTTGTAGACTAAGTTCAACAGGAATTTTAGTAGGCTCACGTTCTATTGTGGTGTGTCTCAAAGTCACTATGATCCACGACCCAGTAGTACTAATTACTTTCCCCCTCTTGATAAAATCTGAGTGAAATTTACCATTTTCCTAGGATGTATAGATTGATATCAAATGTTTTAGTTGGGAGTCAGTGATGTTGCTTTCAGAAATATTTGTGTAAAGATTGCATGAATAGTCATGATGGAGCTCAATAATCCCATTGGAAAATGTTTACCCTCACATTGAAGGCAAATTTTATGATTACTGTTGGTCTGATTCAAAGATGATTTTGTGTATTGCGTTAATTTTTAAGTAGAAGTCTTACCCCTGAGTATAGTAGTTCTCCCTATCTGTGGCTTTGGTTCCATTATTTCAGTTACCTGCAATTATCATTATGTGGGAATGTTGAATGGAAAAGGGTCTGTAATACATTAAAGATCATATTCAAATAACTTTATAATATAAAAACATTTATTTTTATTTTTAGATGTGAAATCTCATCTTTTAATATGCACAACACATTCAAACTTAATATTACCAGTCTGTACCATAGGAAAATCAAGTATTCATGGTGCCACAGAAACTGGTCCCTCTGGGAGCCAGAATAGATCTCCCACTGATATAGAACTGTAATTATTTTTACTATGTTGTTACTAGAAACTCCATATCGCACTTCAATGTTGAGACCTCTCTTGGGAGGCTTCATTCTGCTCACTCAGCTCTCTTTGGGAACCTCAAAGCAGCATTCATGCTCTCTGTAATGAATTTTTTTTTTGTTCTAATACTGAGATTTGAACTCAGAACCTGAGTTTCCTAGAGGCTCATGCTCTACCACTTGGGCCATTAACTCCACTTCTAGTTTATTGGTGGTAAAGTGGAGTTTAGACTTTTCTATTCCAATTGGTTTTGAACTGCCATCCTCAGTTCTCAGTCTTCCAAAAAGCTAAACTGCAGGCAGGAGACACGGACACCCAGTGCCTGCAATAAATTTTGAAGGTCTTCTTTAATTCCTCATTCCTGTTCTTTAACACTAGTTTTTGTTGTACTAACATTTCAGGGAGAATTTTTGTATTTTGTGTGAGTTGCAGATTTAGAGTAAGAGGATCATGTGGTTCAACATCCTCATTTTCCACATGAGAAAACATTGATCTTAGAGGTTAAATGATTTGCCCAAGGTCACAGAGCTAGTTAGTGACTCCACAGAAACCAGAACACGGAGTTCCAGACTCTTACTCTACCTTTTCCATTTAAATGTGTTGACATCTAAAGTACTATCAGACCTTATCCTTCTGAATACTTAACTTTTTTAAGACTAGTGAGAATTCTTTTGAAGACAGTCAGCAGCAATATCTGTTTTACCTTGATTTACTATTTTTTTGTATTTTTTATTGTAATTTATAAAAGGGTTACATGATATTTCCCAGATAGAAGGTGCATTAATTCACATATATTGATACCCTTTCACATGTCTTGGTCCCCATTGCGTTCCCCTCAACCCCCCCCCCCGCCCCGTCTTGGTTTTCCCCCCTTCCCTATCCAATTTCAAAAAACCAAATACAAATAAATCCAATATATCAGATAACAAAGTGAGATACTGTAACAATATGAGATAACCAAGGGACAGCAAAAGAGATGAGAGATAACAGTACATTACGGAAAACAATCATTCATTATATGCCTTTTTTTTCAATATCCTGGAGGTCCTTTCAATTAGCTTCATATGATATGGCCTTATGTACCAAGGTTTTGCTCTATTGCAGATCTCTGCTAGTACAGCCCAATGTTTCTACTGGTTATGACAAATGAGAGAAAACCATTCAGCCTATGTTCCTTTGAGTCTGGCTTACTTCACTTAACAGGATTTTTTCTAAGACTTTCCATTTCCTAACAAATGGGGCGATGTCCTTCTTTCTGACAGCAGCATAGAATTCCATTGTGTACAAATACCACAACTTGTTGATCCACTCATAAACTGAGGGACATCTAGGTTGGTTCCATATTTTTGCTATGGTGAATAGTGCTGCAATGAACATTGTTGTGCTAGTGGATTTAGTATGCCCTAGTTTCTGGATGATTGGGTAAATGCCAAGTAGTGGAATTGCTGGGTCATAGGGGAGCTCTATGTTTAGCCTTTTGAGGCACTGCCATACTGCTTTCCATAGTGGTTGAATGAGTTTGCACTCCAACCAGCAGTGTAGTAGTGATCCCTCCTGGCCACATCACCTCCAGCCTCTGTTGTTATTTGTTTTCCTGATCCTGGCCATTCTAACTGGAATGAGGTAGAATCTTAGAGTTGTTTTGATTTGCATTTCTTTTATGACCAGAGATGTTGAGCATTTCTTCATTGTCTATAGGCCATTTTTGTTTTTTCTTCAGAGAAGACTCTCTTTAAGGCTTTGGCCCATCTTTTAATGGGATGGTTGTTACTTTGGAGATAAGTTTTGGAGTGATTCAATTTTTTTGGGCTGTTGATATATTTTAGATGTCCGTTGTTTGGTTGGTGAAGATCTTCTCCCACTCTGTAGGCTTCTTTTTTTTTTTTTAAATTTTTTTATTGTAATTAGTAAAAGGGTTACATGATATTTGCCAGATAGAAGGTGCATTAATTCACGTACATTGATACTCTTTCACATGTCTTGGTACTTGTTTCCCTCCCCCCCCACACCTCCCACCCGTCTTGGTTTTCCCCCCTTCCCTATCAAATTTCAAATATCCAAATACAAATAAATTCAATATATCAGATAACAAAGTGAGATACTATAACAATATGAGATAACCAAGGGATAGCAAAGGAGATGAGAGACAACATAGTACATTAAGGACAACAATCATTCGTTATATGGCTTTTGTTTCACTATCCTGGAGGTCCTTTCAATTAGCTTCACATAATATGTCCTTATGTATCAAGATTTTGCTCTATTGCAAATCTCTGCTAGTAGAGCCCAAGGTTTCTACTGATTATGACGAATGAGGGAAACCATTGAGCCTAAGTTCCTTTGAGTCTGGCTTACTTCACTTAATATGATTTTTTCTAAGTCTTTCCATTTCCTAACAAATGGGACGATGTCATTCTTTCTGACAGCAGCATAGAATTCCATTGTGTACAAATACCACAACTTGTTGATCCACTCATCAACTGAGGGACATCTAGGTTGGTTCCATATCTTTGCTATGGTGAATAGTGCTGCAATGAACATTGTTGTGCTAGTGGATTGAATATGTCCTTGTTTTTGGATGGTTGGGTAAATGCCAAGTAGTGGAATTGCTGGGTCATAGGGGAGCTCTATGTTTAGCCTTTTGAGGCACTGCCACACTGCTTTCCATAGTGGTTGAACGAGTTTGCACTCCCACCAACAGTGTAGTAGTGATCCCTCCTGGCCACATCCCCTCCAGCATCTGTTGTTATTCGTTTTCCTGATCCTGGCCATTCTAGCTGGAGTGAGGTGGAATCTTAGAGTTGTTTTGATTTGCATTTCTTTTATGACCAGAGATGTGGAGCATTTCTTCATGTGTCTATAGGCCATTTTTGTTTCTTCTTCAGAGAAGACTCTCTTTAAGTCTTTGGCCCATTTTTTAATGGGATGGTTGTTACTTTGGAGGTTAGTTTTGGAGTGATTCAATTTTTTGAGTTGTTGATATATTTTCGATATGAGGCCTTTGTCCGTTGTTTGGTTGGTGAAGATCTTCTCCCATTCTGTAGGCTTCCTGATTAGTTTAGTAGCTATGTCCTTTGCCAGACAAAACTTCTGCAGTTTAATGCAGTCCCACGTATCCAGCCTTTCTCTGATTTGTTGTGATTCTTGGTCCTTATTAAGAAAGTTTCTACCTGTGCCAAGGAGGCCTAGTGTATCTCCTATTACTTCCTGTAGAGTTTTCAGTGTGTCAGCTTTTACCTCCAGGTCTTTGATCCATTTAGAGTTAATTCTAGTGCAAGGTGACAAAGAAGGATCCAGCTTTAGTTTTCTGCAGGTGCTTAACCAGTTCTGCCAGCACCACTTGTTGAAGGGGCTGTCTTTCTTCCATTCTATTTTTTTGGCTCCCTTATCAAAGATTAGGTGGCCATAGGTCTGTGGTTTAATATCTGGGTCCTCAGTTCTATTCCATTGGTCTTCAGGACTGTTCCTGTGCCAGTACCAAGCTGTTTTGAGAATTATAGCTCTGTAATAGAGTCTAAAGTTTGGAATTGAAATTCCTCCAGCGCTGTTCTTTCTGCTAAGAAGTGTTTTTGCTATACGGGGTCTTTTATTATTCCATATGAAATTTTGGATTGCCTCTTCTATTTCTTTAAAGAATGACATTGGTATGTTGATGGGTATTGCATTGAATTTGTAGATAGCTCTTGGCATGATTGTCATTTTCACAATGTTGATTCTTCCAATCCAGGAGCATCAGAGGTTTTTCCATTTCCTTAGTTCTGCTTTAATTTCCTTTTAGGGTTTTGAAGTTTTCGTCAAAAAGGTCCTTTACATTCTTACTTAAGCTAATTCCTAGGTACTTTATTTTCTTTGAGGCTATTGTGAAAGGAGTTTCTTTCCTGATTATTGCCTCGTTCCTCTCACTGTTGGCATAAAGGAAGGCAGTTGATTTTTGAGGGTTGATATTACAGCCTGCTACTCTTCCAAAGCTTTGAATCAGCTCAAGGAGCTTGGGAGTAGTCTATAGGATTCTTTAAGTACAGAATCATGACATCTGCAAAGAGGGATAGTTTTATTTCCTCTTTCCCTACTTGGATCCCCTTTATGCTTGCTTCTTGCCTTATTGCACTGGCTAGGAATTCTAGTACTATGTTAAAGAGGAGTGGAGAGAGTGGGCATCCTTGTCTCGTTCCTGATTTTAGAGGGAATGGCTTTAGATTTTCACCATTAAGTGTAATACTGGCAGTAGGTTTCTCATACACAGCCTTTATTACATTGAGGAATGTTCCATGGATTCCTAGTTTCTCCAGAGCTTTTAACATAAAGGGGTGTTGGATCTTGTCAAATGCCTTTTCCGTATCTATTGAGACAATCATGTGATTTTTGTCTTTGCTCCTGTTAATGTGTTGAATTATATTAATTGATTTGCGTATGTTGAACCAGCTTTGCCTCCCTGTGATGAATCCAGTTTGATCATAGTGTATAATTTTTTTGATGAGTTGTTGTAGACGGTTGGCCAGTATTTTGTTGAGAAGTTTTGCATCGATGTTCATCAAAGATATAGGTCTATAGTTCTCTTTCTTTGATGAATCTCTGCCTGGTTTGGGGATGAGGGTTATACTGGCTTCATAGAATGAGTTTGGTAAGGAACCTTCATTTTCAATTTCGTTGAAGAGCTTGAGGAGTATTGGTGTGAGCTCTGCTTTGAAGACCTTATAGAATTCAGCTGTGAATCCATCTGGCCCTGGGCTTTTCTTAGGTGGAAGTTCTCTTATTGCCATTTCTATTTCAGAACTTGAAATAGGCCTGTTGAGTTGGGTTAGTTCTTCTTGGTTCAGTGTGGCTAGGTTAATATTGGCTAGGAATTCATCCATTTCATCTAGATTCTCAAATTTGTTGGCATAAAGGTTTGAGAAGTATTCCCTCATGATATTCTGGATCTTGGTAATTTCTGTCGTGATATTACCACTTTCATCTGCAATTTTGTTTATTTCGATATACTCTCTTCTTTTTTTGGTAAGATTTGCTAAGGGCTTGTCAATTTTGTTAATTCTTTCAAAGAACCAACTCCTTGTTTTGTTGATTCTTTCTATAGTTTTTTTGGATTCCAAATCATTTAATTCTGCTTTGATTTTAATTATTTGCTTTCTTCTACTGGGATTAGGGTTGGTTTGTTGCTCTTTTTCCAGGAGCTTAAGGTGGGACATTAACTTGTTGGTTTGCAATTTTTCCAACTTGTTGTTGTAGGCACTCAGTGCTATAAATTTTCCTCTGAGTACTGCCTTTGCTGTGTCCCAAAGGAGTTGGTATTTTGTGTGCTCCTTACTGTTAAATTTCATAAACTGTTGGATTTCTGTTCTGATCTCTTCGATGACCCATTGGTGATTCAACAATGTGTTGTTCAGTCTCCATGAGTTACAGGGTTTTCGTTGGTGGAGATGTGTGTTCAGTTCCAGTTTGATGCCTTTGTGGTCTGAGAGTGTGCATGGAATAATTTCTGTGTTTCTGAATCTGTCTAGGTTTGTTTTATGGCCTAAGATGTGATCTATTTTGGAAAATGTTCCATGTGCTGCTGAGAAAAACGTATATTGTGTCGTTGCTGGGTGGAATATTCTGCAGATGTCTGTTAGATCTAGTTTGTCTATATAGTTGTTCAGTTCTAAGGTTTCTCTGTTGAGTTTTTGCCTTGTTGATCTGTCCATAGGTGAAAGTGGTGTGTTAAAGTCACCGACAATCCCTGTATTTCGATCTATGTATGGTTTCAGTGTTAGTAAAGTTTGCTTGATGAAGTTTGGAGCTCCGGGATTGGGTGTGTAAATATTTAGGATCGTTATGTCTTCCTGGAGGAAAGATCCCTTTAGTAGTATGTAGTAACCTTCTTTGTCTTTTCTTACTAATTTTGGTTTGAAGTCTATTTTATCTGATATGAGGATGGCAACTCCAGCCTGTTTATGGGGGTCGTTAGCTTGGTAGAGTTTATTCCAACCTCTCACTTTCAAAAGATGCTTGTTTTTTGGGGTAAGATGTGTCTCTTGAAGACAGCAGAACGATGGCTCTTGCTTTTTGATCCAACTAGACAGCCTATGCCGTTTAATTGGAGAGTTGAGTCCATTGATATTGAGAGTTAGGATTGAGAGATATTTATTAGGTCCTACCATTTTTAAAAGCTTTTATTTGGGCCTGTGTCTTGACAGTTCTTGTGGTCCTTAGGTGGTATGCTGTTTAGGTGCCATTTCTTTCCCTATATTGCATTTATTTTGGTTTTCTATGTATAGAACATCTTTCAGAATTCTCTGTAGTGTTGGTTTTGTCGCGACATATTGTTGCAGCTTTTCCCTGGAATGGAATGTTTTTATTGTTCCCTGAGTTATGAATGAGAGCTTAGCTGGGTACAGTATTCTTGGTTGGTAGTTATTTGACTTAAGGGCATGACATATATGCTTCCAGTCACTTCTTGCTTGCATGGTCTCTGCTGAGAAATCTGGGGTTGTTCTGATTGGTTTTCTTTTATAGGTTACTGAACCCTTTTCCCTGGCTGCCTTTAGGATCCTTTTTTTGGTTTCTACTGATCCAGTTCGGATTACGATTTGGCGGTGAGATGTTCTTTTCTGGTCAGGTCTGTTTGAGGTTTAAAAGCTTCTTGTATCTGGATGGGTCTGCCCTTCTGGATATTTGGGAAATTCTCTGAGATGATTTCCTGAAGTATATTTCCAATACCATTGACCTCTTTCTCCAGACCCTCCTCAATACCAATTAGCCTTAGATTAGGCTTCCTAATTGTATCTTGGACCTCCTGAAGCCCTCTCTCATTTTTCCTAGATTTGGATTGACTCATTTTCTGTTCTTTCTCTATAATAACTAAATTATCTTCAGCCCCGAAAATTCTCTCCTCTGCATTGTCTAACCTGCTATCAAAGCTATCTACTTTATTTTTCATCTCCCTTGCTACTAATTGCTCATTTTTGATGCCTTGCATCTCTTCTTTTAGATCATGTATGGATTTCTTTAGCTCCTTGATTTCCATTTGAGTGGTTAGCTCAGTAGCTTTATTTTCTTTGAACATTTGCTGGAGTTCGGTCACCTTTTTATTTGTGGATTCTATGAATTCATCCATCTTTCTTTGAACAGCCTTTATTATGGCTTCCTTTATGGCTGCTTCTTTTTCACTTATCACCTTGTTTATGGTTTCCTCTTGTTCAGCTATGGCTTCCTCCCTTATCTCTTTCTTTATATTTTCACATTTTTCATTAATGATGTTTATCAATTGCATTTGTACAGCACTTGGAAGACTCTCCTCTAGGTTTGCCAGTGACTCTTCCATTGGCTGTTTACATTGGGTGGGGGAGGTGGGAGATGTTGTTTCTTGATTTGACATTTTTCTTGAGTTTCTTGTTCTGCCCATTTGAAAATGGGAGCAAGATTAATACTAAACACGATTATAGTTTTTCAGATATAACCAACCTAGACCTCTATAGCTGGCAGACTCTAGATGTTCACAAGTTTTGATTGGTGTTATCACTGTTTCTTTTTGTGCAGTTACCGACTAGTCTAATTATTCACTGATAAGCGATTTATATCCAAAACAATAAGCCTCTCAACCCAATCTCTATTGTCTTTAAGTCCCTCTGAGCCTAGAGAATAATTAAACACCTAGATATACAATGTTGCTCAACAGCCATGAAGTGTAGATCCATGCAGTATAAGGGTTGAAAGACGAGCAGAGGTCCAGAGATAGAAAAATAGAATGAGAGAGGTCAGGGGGTAAGTAGGTAGAGTATTTGAGTACAAAGTTTGGAAAGTATTAGAATAAAACTTATGCGTTGCTGCGCGACTAGCTCTTAGCCCAACCAGTGGCCTCACAGTGGACCATGGGATGGATCTGTGAGCTTCCATCTGAGCTTGGTTTTCCTGTGCTGCTTCCAGGGGTGGCCCCAAGCCAAGGGTCTGGGGATTGAGAGTTTCAGGAGCTCTCAGCAGGACCAGCAGGAGGCCCCTCTGCTCCCAGGGGCGGGGCCCAGCTGGGGACATGGGCTCCAAGGGTGGAGCTGTGCCTTTTTGGTTCTCAGAAGGGGAGCTTGGCTGCTGGTTGGCCCTTCAGATCCCTGCTGTGTTTCCACTGCTTTGTCAGAGTCTGTGACTGTGGGGGGGGGCCCTCTGGGGTGTCTTGCTCAGAATTCCCAGCTGGAGGATGCCCTGCTCAAGAATTGAGGAGGGGCAGATGCTGGCTCCTATTTACCCGCACCCCCTACCCATTGTTGTAAGGCAGGGTCTCAAAGCCCTCCACTCTCCAGATCCAGAGGCCTGGGTGAGGAGCCTGGTGGGCGGGTGGGAGCTGGGACAGCTCCGCCTTCCCTGGTGGGGTGCTGAGTCTTAGGGTCTGCCAGCTTGTCAGTCTCCAGTCAGAGGGCTGGGGGTTGAGCCCATTGGGCGGGTGGGAGTTGGGACAGCCCCGCCTCCCTTGGTGGGGTGCTGGGTCTTAGGTAGCCCGCCTGTCAATCTCCAGTCAATGGCCTGAGGGAGGGGGCTGTTGAGGGGAGGGACAGAATTCTAAATTCCTTGCCCCCCTGCTCCCGCCAGTCTTTCTCGGGTGGAGTGTTGGGGTCTGAGTTAAGTTCTATTGCTTGGCACCAGCTCCGCTTTCCCGATGTGTTTGGGGATGCGCTGTATTACTCACGCCTCTGCGTCCGTCTGCGGGAGCTCCACGGTGGTGGGGAGTCTTTCACTCCCCTCGGGTCTCTGCCGCCGCCTGTGTTCTGCGTCTGGGTTCCGCCGCTTGCTGTTCTGGTTCCGCGTCTGGGTTCTGCTGCTTCCGCCATTCGCTGGCCTGGTTCTGTGCTGGTTTCTGCAGCCGTTGGGCTCCCAGCCTGGTGCCCTCCACTGCCGCCGCTTTTCGTGGGTTAGAGCCGGTGCCCGCCCCCGCTTTCCCCGCGTGGAGCCGGCGCCCGCTCAAGCCGCTTTCCATGGCTTGGTCCGGCGCGGCTTTCCGTGGCTTTGGGCGAGAGGTGGAGGGAGGGGTCCTCGCGTTCCGAATTCTTTGAGAAATTTGGATGAGAGCTTTATCTGGATTTCTTTTCCGGTTTGAGTCCTTCTCCTTTGCTTTTTGAGTATGTTGTTGTGGATTTCTTTAGAAAGTTGCCTCGTGGGACTCCCTGGTTCTCTCTTTTTGTCAGAGAAAGCTAGGCAGCGTCCCTATTGTCTCGGTGCCATCTTCCTTCTCTCTGTAGGCTTCTTTACTAGCTATGTGCTTTGCCACACAAAAGCTCTGCAGTTTAATGCAGTCCCACTTATCCAGCCTTTCTCTTATTTGCTGTGATTCTTGGTCCCTATTAAGAAAGTTTCGACCTGTCCCAAGGAGGCCTAGTGTATCTCCTATTCCTTTTTGTAAAGTTGACAAACCCTTAGCAAATCCTACCAAAAAAGAAAAGAGCATACCGAAATAAACAAAATCGCAGACGAAAATGGTAATATCACGACAGAAATTACCAAGATCCAGAATATCATGAGGGAATACCTCTCAAACCTTTACACCAACAAATTTGAGAATCTAGAAGAAATGGATGAATTCCTAGCCAATATTAACATACCCACACTGAACCAAGAAGAACTAACCCAACTCAACAGGCCTATTTCAAGCTCTGAAATAGAAATGGCAATAAGAGAACTTCCACCTAAGAAAAACCCAGGGCCAGATGGATTCACAGCTGAATTCTATAAGGTCTTCAAAGCAGAGCTCACACCAATACTCCTCAAGCTCTTCAACGAAATTGAAAATGAAGGCTGTTTGCCAAACTCATTCTATGAAGCCAGTATAACCCTCATCCCCATACCAGACAGAGATTCATCAAAGAAAGAGAAATATAGACCTATTTCTTTTAATGAGCATCGATGGAAAACTTCTCAACAAAATACTGGCCAACCGTCTACAACAACTTATCAAAAAAATTATACACTATGATCAAACAGGATTCATCACAGGGAGGCAAAGCTGGTTCAACATATGCAAATCAGTTAACATAATTCAACATATCAACAGGAGCAAGGACAAAAATCACATGATTGTCTCAATAGATGTGGAAAAGGCATTTGACAAGATCCAGCACCCCTTTAGGTTAAAAGCTGTGGAGAAACTAGGAATCCATGTGCTGGGGCCAACCGGCAGCAAACCAGGGTTCGCAGATTGGGGTTCCTGAAATAGGGGGCAAGGACTAGGAAGAAATAGAAGAGAGACAGACACACCGGGTCCGGGATGTCCGCAGTCCAGGTAAAGACTGCCGCGTTTATTTTTCACTCCTGCTTCTTCCCTCCTCCAGACCCAGGCAACCTCCAGGTGTTACATTCATATGGTAAATGTCAGGTCATTTACATAGAATAAGGCCAGAAAACAATAAGACAATAAAGCCATTGTCTGATGCAAGTCAAGGTACAGTTTGATTCCACTCTGGCTCCCAACATCCATGGAACATTCCTCAATATAATAAAGGCTGTGTATGACAAACCCACTGCTAGTATTACACTTAATGGTGAAAATCTAAAGCCATTCCCTCTAAAATCTGGAATGAGACAAGGATGCCCACTCTCTCCACTCCTCTTTAACATAGTATTAGAATTCCTAGCCAGTGCAATAAGGCAAGAAGCAAGCATAAAGGGGATCCAAGTAGGGAAAGAGGAAGTAAAACTATCCCTGTTTGCAGATGACATGATTCTGTATTTAAAGAATCCTATAGACTCTACTCCCGATCTCCTTGAGCTGTTTCAAAACTTTGGAAGGGTAGCAGACTATAAAATTAACCCTCAAAAATCAACTGCCTTCCTCTATGCCAACATTGATTTACTATTTCAGATAGCTTATGCAAATTTTCCCTTATAAGACAGACAGACAGATGGACACATACACCCCACTATCATCATCACAAAACAAATCCATAGGCTTGTCGGAGAAAATTTTGTAAATCTATTGAAAGATTGTAAAATAATAGCTTACAGGATTCATGGGTTTGTTTCATGCATGGCGAATGGATTTGTACATTCGATCTTGTGAGAATTTCATGTTTGTTAATAGCACCTTAAGATGTTTGTTTTGAGACTACAAGGCCTATTTTTCTTTGCAACTATCCATTCTTTCTTTATGAGATTTATTAATTGCAGTCTACCTGTAACCCCCCCCATGGGCCCTGTGATACCATACAAAAGACCAAAATTAATTTGGCATGGAGAAGTAAAAGACTTTATTGACTTCAGGATGTCCAACAGCAATGCGTGAATGCATTACAAAACTCAAGCCAGGCTCAGTGGCTTTGAATTCCCAGAAGTCCATAGATACTATTCTCTAAGCAACATTACAATATATTTCATAATCCCTTCCTAATTAACCTTGCTATGATCACCAGAAGATTTAAAATAATTAATAAATTGAATAATTCACAAGAGACGTGTAGGGGGGACCATTCTGTGCTTGCCTTCCAGATCACTGTCCTTGCTCACATCTTCCGAGGATTTTCTGAGAGCCTCCTCTGATATATGACACCTGATGACTGGCTTTCGGAGAGATTTTCTATTCCACAAAAGTGTCAGTCACAGATTACTATGTCTAATATTTATCACCTCAAGTAGTGAAGCTATCTCTTTATTTCCCCAAATATATTGGTTGCGGATGTCCATTTAGTTTCATGTTGAAATTTATCTGACTTAGCCTTTCCATGTTCCCTTCCACTCATCCACGCTTCATGTGGTTTCTCTTTGTTTTCAGAATACCTACCACTATTATTTAAAAATTAATTGGTCCATTTACATATCCCTGAGACCCACACTCATGCATTTCTCCTTTCTGTTCCCACCTTATAACCAAGTGCACATATGGTGCTCAATCATGCCCACTCAACTAGCTCTGAAGAGAAAAGAACCACTAGTAAGGATGGAGATATAAAGGAGGCCTTACACTAGTCATTAATATTTAAACTAGTTTCTGGAGGATAGGTAAAGAGTTACTAAAAAAAACAACAACCATTAGAAGGAACTTTCCAACTGTCCCTGTATATCTGAAAGGAAGATATAATCAGTGCTGACAGTGTCCTAGAAAAATTCAAGGTTGTCTGTCTGGTGGAGTCTTATGATTTGGATATTTGGTAATAGGAACTTTAGGAGAAAAACATGGCTTTTCCGACATTAGAAATGCAATATCTAATGTGAAATATTACCTATAATATGCACATATTAAATACATGTTTTGACGCATGGGAGCTAGCTTAATTTTTACATTAGCTCTTCTAGATTAGTTCTTTTCTTACAGAACTAATGAAAGGCTTGTACTTTTCTTTTGAATCTTTCACTAATTACAGTGGTCAGTATATAAAAGCATTAAAAAAATGAAATAACAGCTCAGTACAGGTAGCTCATGCCTATAATCCTAAGTAAATGAAGTGGAAGGCCTTTGCTCCTCCTCCTTCTTTATGGAGACAAGTATCAGTTGTTTTGCAGATATTTGTGTTACTACCATATTTATTGAAGTGAAAACTTCAGAAGTACGGGGAAGCAGTCTTCTACACATTTAAGTTCTTGTACTGATTACAAATCCACCATATGTAATGCTTTGCAAATAATAAAAGCTGGCCTGTAATTTCATGCTGAATTTTGAAAGGAGAGAATGTAAAGAGAGTTTATAAGGAATGAAATGTTCAGGAAAGACTTGCCAGTTTTCCAAAACTCTGTACACTGTGAATCTTCATTCTTAATACTCTTAACAGGTGAGCATTCTATCCTGGTGTAATTCTACGCTGAAAGCAGCTAGCCTGCATTTGTAATTCCAAGGAAGAATTAGTCAAATGTTACAGATCTTTTCTGGCCAAAATAAATCTTTGGTTTGGCATTTTGTTTGTTGATAATAACATGGAGAAGCAAAGACCTTACAATTCATTTACTTAAGAAGCAATTAATGCATTTGTTAAACTCTATATATAGAAAATACAGTTCGATACATGATCAGTTAAGAATTAGATTATGAAATATTTATATGTTAAAATATGAGAAAATATTTCTTGATTCTTCTTCCTAAGATACTCAGCAGTGGAAAGAAAGGAATTCAATATTCTGCTCTATCTAAGCAAAGTTTTTCAAATTAAAACTTACTGAAAATATAATTTTAAAGGATTTTGTCATTTCTAGGGAAGAGACTTAAATTTCAGTTGAGATATGTGTTATTAAAAATATCTGTTCACTAACTCAAAACAGAAAAATAAAATAAAATGATAAATTAAAACTGAACTCTCAAGTAATAATTTAGTTGTTTTATATTTTTATGTTTATTTGGGTTACTCGAACTATTTACTAATATTGTACTAACTTTATGAGTATAAAAATTCACAAATTGAGGCTTTATATAAGTTTGGATTTTTGGTTTACATTTTTGAAGTTGATGCCTATGATTATTATTGTACTATATATGCACAGGGTATAATTCAAATAATTTAAAACCCAGGAGTACAAAAGCTCTCAGTCACTCTTACCAGACAAGAAGGCACAATTAGAAGAAAAACATTATTAAACTAATAGCAAAAGTAAGATAGGTCATGCACCAGTGGCTCATGCTTATAATCGTAGCTTCTCAGGAGGCTGGGATTAGGGGGTCATGGTTCAAAACCAGCCTGGAAAAGAATGTCCCATAGACTTTTACCTCTAATAAACTACCCCGACAAAAGCTAGAAGTGATGCTGTGGTGCAAGTGGTGGAGGACGTCTTGACCATCCCGCACCCAGGCACTAAATTCAAGTCTCAAAACTGGCAAAAAGAAAAAATAAAATAGGAAACTGTGAAGTTAATAGCACACAAAGAATGACTGTTATCACAAATCTTCAGTCCTAGCACATGGGCCAAAGAAATGGTAAATAAACTAGGTATTATTTTTCTGGAGTCATCTCAATCACATAGATGCTAAATACAAGAGCAAATATTTTTAAAAATTCTACCTAGAGGGTGAATCACCATAGGCACTGAGTATTCCCAGCTATCTATACTGAGAATGCCTGGAAATTCGTATGCTGACTTATGCCATTTCTCATGGTTATATTCTCAGGGAGTGACGTTGGGAGATGAAGTAGCATTTTGCCTTGGATAAAGTACAGCGACAACAGAAAGCCCCAAGTTTATGGCTCCATTAGTATAATCAAGCCCTAAGCATGGTGAGGTCTATCAAGGCCCCTTTTTATTGTCTATTAGTAGGACATGGATGTCACAGAGAATCAAAAACATAAACTTCACACTCTGTAAATCACTTTCTCTGGGAGTAATAGAGTCTGTTTCTTATGTAGGAATGTTACTCCTTTTGCCACAATCCATGAAGCTGTAACAAGCTAACTTATAAATGAGGGTTTACAATTTAAAAAAAAGGAAACAAAACTCATACATGCTCTGACAGTTTCTGGATAATAAGACCTGAAGTTATACAGTTATAGAGTAAAAGAAGAAGAAGGGAAATAAAAAGCCCTCTGCTGGGGAATAAAATCTTACATGGCCCATGTACACATCAGTTGTTACTCTTATGCTATTTTTCTGTTCAGCAACTTATTATTTTTTGGAGTAGAAAGAGAATTTCAGAAAGAATAGTTGTCCCCTTGAACATCATTCAGAACACCCATAGGTTAAAGCACTGATTTTTAATTCAGAATAAGGGAAATGACAGAAACAGGCTGTACATGCTCAAAAGTGATCTCAGAGAGAAAAGGCAACGTGAAGGCTCAACAAATTGAACCAAATCAAGTGATTTTCTTTTTAAAGAATCAAATGACTCTTAATATCTTTAGAGAAAAGAAAATGAAGAGCTGTGGATCATACTGTGCAGTTTTTAGACGAGTGCACACAGGACCTTGTAGCGAATTCTCAGTGCACTTCTGATACTGCGGTTCCCTTTGCAATGCTTCCATCTTATATTGTATCACTAGAACCACTAGGAAAGCAGAAGTGGTGCTGAGGCTTAAGCGGTAGGGTGGTAGCCTTGAACTGAAGAGTCCAGGGATAGCTCCCAGGTTCAGAGTTCAAGTCCCATGATCAACAAAAGTTGATTTTCAGATAAGTGCATTTGCTCTGAGAGTTGTCCATGTTCTACAGTTTATTCTGAGTATGAGTGAGTGCAAGGCTGTAGTAATAGACACTGGATATCTTGTTCAGGTGATCTACAAAAACAAAGAGACAGATTAAAAAAAATAAGTCATTCCAAAAGTGGTACTGTGGCTCAAGTAGTAGAATCCCTAGCCTTGACAAAGCCCAAAGACAGTGCTCAGGCCCTGAGTTCAAGACCTAGGACTGGCAAAAAAAAATCATTCCAACTGGATCATTTTAGGCAATGTTCAAAATGTGGTCAGAGCAGCAAGGTTGCTCTGGTTGGCCAAGACAAAACACACATATGTTCTTCTCATGGGAAGACAGCATGTGTATGATGTATTTGACTATCTACACCAGGAAGTTGGGATTATTATCAGTTAAAATACAAGGTGAATTAAATATATACAAATGAAAGATAAGCAAGTAGGGAATCACCAACTTGCATTTACATCTTAAAAGTATGCAACAAGATGTATGAACAAAACTATGGTGTGGTATTTGGGCTTTGAGATCATTACTTGGCTTCACTATTTAAACAATAATGTGGAGGAAAGCAAGACTTTGGATATCTCTGTATGTTTTTCTTTTTTCTTTTGTATTTCTATGTAGCCCATGTATTGCTGAATGTAATTAGTTTCTGTGGTAGAAAATACTATCAATTTATATATAAATTCCAAAATAGTGCCAGATGCCTAAGATAGGAATATAGTTAATGAACCAAGCAAGCACAGTTCTGATTCCCAAACAATCCTGAATTATTGATATTAGGAATCTCATATGTCCAAACCCTTACATTCCAAGAATATTTTTGACAGTTCTAGAAAGTTCCACCTATCTTTACCCAACTTGAGTATCATCACTGTATCATCAATTGCTTAGTTTGGGTATTCTCCTTCCATTTTTTAAAAAAAATCATCCATGTATTAAGGTTTCCCTTACAATTCTCTTTGTACAGTAGTTCTCATTTCTACAAATGATACTATAATTTATGAACCCTATAAGCCAACAAACATGAGGACACAATAGACAAAAGGTGATAATGACCATCAAATTGAATGTTTGATGTTCATATTTCTAAAGCAAAGTGTTTTCAACTATGTCCAGATACCAGATGTGATTATGGAATACATTTTGGGGTATAATAACTTTGAAGTTCCAGTAAGTGAGGAGGCTATCCATTAACAAATTTAAGTCTTATCTTACTGTTTTATTATTAGCAACAAAAAGAATAATAAATTCCACAATATTTCCTGCAGAACCACATAGAAACCTTTTTCTCCTAGTCTTACTGATTCAGAATATACTAGTTGCAAGTTGTCCTGTGGGTTCTATATGCTATGTGGATTGCCCGTGAGTGGAGAATGTCTTTCATATTTAAAATTGGTACAAAAACTCAAAGAATACTATTTTGAACCAGGTGCCTGTGGCTCATGCTTGCAATCCTAGCTACTCAGGAGTTTGAGATCTGAGGATCATGGTTCAAAGTCAGTCTGGGGAAGGAAAGTCTGTGAGACTATTCTCTCCAAAACCTACTCAGCAAAAGATGGAAGACACACTGTCAAGACAGAGAATGCTAGCCTCGAGCAAAAGAAGCTCAGGGACAGTGCCCAAGTCTTGAGTTTGAGCCACAGGACTGGCACAAAAAAAGAATACAATTTTGTAAGACATAACCATGATTCAAAATCTGAATTATAGTGTCCACAGGAAAACATTTAACTGGAGCACAATCACAGCGGTGAATAAACTACCCATAGATGCCTTTGTTTTATCTCAACAGACTGGAGTGAGTAGATCTAGAGTTAACACAAATCACATAACAGTTGCTACTTGTTCTTTTACACAAATGTTTTCAGATACCTTGTCTACAATAATATAAAATCAGCAAAAATTAAGGCTTTTGTGATCTCATATATCTTAGATACACAAAATATATAAATTTTGTTAATTTCACCAGTTGATTCCACTCTGTTGTTCTTTGCAATTACAGTGAATAATATCCATATGTTGTGTCAGCTGTTTTCACACCCTTAAAAGTTAGAAAGAATTTCATCTTAATTTTATAGTTGATGAAATAAAACATGAAACCAGACAAGCAAACTATCTAAGGACAGAAACCTTGGAAACTGCACTGTGGGGAAATTTTCATCATTTTTTGAATGTGACATTGCTTCCTGCAAGGTTAACTAAAGTTATGCTGGGACTAATCGCTACTCAAAAGAGAATAGTGTTCTTCTGTTTACCACATGGTTGAGGCAATCATTTTGCTCAATTTGTGATCAACAGTAGTCATTACACACAAATCAGTTCTGGCTCATGAGCCAGTTGTTAAAACAGCCAGAGTAATAAAAAACACTGCATTGAAGGCAATGTTTTAAAACTATAGAAGTTTCCAAGGTGGACAGTTCTTGTTTATTTTTTAAATCTGTTGCTTTTGATTGCTTTCCAGTAAAAACTGATTTTAAAAATATTATAATTTGACAATACTGCTTAAGCATTTTATAACACACAATTTTGTATTTTAGTGGTATACTTTGCAAATTTGTTTATCATATTCTTAAATAATAAATTCACCTAAAAGAAACATTTCTATTATAATTTGGGCTTTTTAAAGTGCAATATTTCTCTGCATCTCTGCATCAAGCCAGTAACCATTATTACACAGTATTGTCTCATTAAGTCTTAAGACAAGAAGTTTTGCTAATATTTAAGAAAAGTTTATAAGTAAACAAATTATCTGATTAACAAGTATTCATAACTTTTAAATTAAACTACTTTTCAAGAAGTGGAAATTTGTTCTCACAGAATCAAAATATTAGAAATTATGGAAGGAAACAACAATTTTATTGTCTTCTAGTAACTTATGTGTGTAGTCATGAACTGTCAAAATTTTCATGAATAGACAAATTAATAACTGAAAACTGCTAGCCTGCATGTGATGATGCACTTTACACTATGGTACCTGCAAGGGGTTGGATATTTGAAGGACCACCTATGATTTGAGTGTTGGAAGAGAGTTTAGTGGGCTAAATGTTTATACCTACCCACAAATAATGCATTTTGAAACAATAACTTAAAAGACGGTCTCACTAGGAAGTAGAGGCTTTGAAATGGCTAATAAGTCATGAGGGTGAAACACTCAAAATTGTGATCAATGTTCCTTTAAAAGAAGCTCTAAAGAATTCTGTTGTCTTACTCCTGCTACATGAAGGTCCAGGAAGCTGGATGTCTGCTTACAATTACTTGAGAAGAGAACCCATGTATTACACTTGCTTGCAATATTATCTGTACTTGTCTGCTATCTTGGATGACCTTGTTAATATGTACATAGGACATTTGTAACTGAGGCTCAATTATTTGTCAATGACAAAAATCTGCATCAGTCTATATTATTTTTCCTCATATTTAGGATAATGAAATAGCTCTGACATTTTTGGTAGGGTTCTTTGCTATCGAAGTAGTGAAATAGTTATTTACCAAATGCATGTTATTATAAAAATTGCAGACATCCCTTTCATTGTTTCTATACATTTCAAATAGAACATTAGTTTAGTTTTGGAATTTATGTTCCTATCTTGAGTATTTGATATATTTATCTCTGTATAAAATGTATTATGGATGGAATATGAAATAGTTTTTATAAACACAGTCTTCAGGCCTGATATGATTGAAAATTATATTTCGACACACTGTGACTTATGATATCCAGCAAAGAAAATTACTATAGTTTTAGAATTAGCTAGAAAGACATAACAGAAATTTGAACTGACTCTTTAAAAATTGGAGAGAATGGAACTCATTTGCGAAAGGATTAGAGACCATGGTAAGTGGGCTAAATAGGTATGAGCAACTGAGAGGTATGAATGGCAAAACATTTTCAAGGACTGTAGTGTAAATAGTGCTACTGAATAAAAGGGCTTGTGGAAGAATCAGAGTCATAAGAAAATTCGCAGCCATGGAAAACCAGAGATTAATCATTATTATTTGATCATCTACAAAATCAGAAATTACGTAAGAATTATGAATGCATTTGTAACTGAGAATCATTGGTTTTATGTTTGGGAATGCTTTTAGCAAATAGATGAGAGAGTCAATGTTTTGTTTTCAAACATAACCATGAGGAAGAATAGAAAATAAACATTTGACTCAAGTATTATCTGGGAGAAAATGAAAATATAGCAATAAAAAATTTGGATATGGTAGCAGCATTCTATAATCCTAACAGGAGGCAGAATGAGGAAGAGTGAATTCCAGGCTATCCTGCGTTACAGATTGAGACTCTGTATCAGAAACTATCTCAAGCTATAAAATCTGTTCATATGTGCCTGTTATACTAACTATGCAATGAACAATTATAATGTGGACATCCTTGTCGAGGCAGGCCTAGGCATAAATTCAAGGTCCTGTCTGAAAAATGACTAAAACAAAAATGAAGGGCTGAGGGCAGGGTACTGGGGAAGCGGCTTAAGTGTACCTAGTACAAAGCCCAGAGGTCACTAAAAATTTTTAAAAAAGAATAAAACTAGATGAAATGTATTTTAAAGAAAATTTTATGAGTTTGAATTTTAATCAATGCAAAATTATCAGTAAAGAGACCCATCCCATTTTTTATATTATTCGAAACACTATGTATATGATATAGCACTTCCAATTTGGACTGTGCTTAAATGCTATGTATGTGTGTGTGTGACTCCAGTATGCCTCCTGCACTTCTGCACTGAGACCACAAGGCACCATGACATGCAAAAGCTGGGAGCTGTGTGTATGCTCTCACAAATGTTGATATAAGATATTCTAGCACTATCAGCTGGTTCACTGACAAATAACAGTGGAAAGTGTCACTGCTACTTTTAAAAAGATGAATATTACTCATTTGATAGTCATTTTTATTAATACATCATATTTAAAAGAACATGTTTAATGAATTCCAAGATTTCCATCCTGACACCAATGTTTATTGGCCAAATTAAAGTTACCTTTACATGATATGTTTATATAAAACTTAGCTGTCTTCAAAACGTCTCAGTTTGATATGTCTTTGATGATTTATTTATACAAAACTTAGATGTCTTCATATTGTCAAAGTTTGCAATCTCACCAGCAGTGTAATAGAGTTCCTTTTTGGCTCCATCTGTGCCAGCATCTATTATTGTTAGGACATTCTAACTGGGGTAAGGTGGAAGGAATCTCAGTGTTGTATTGATTTTCATTTCCTTTATAGCTATATTAAACATATCTTCAAGGGTCTCTCAGCCATTTTTACTTTTGCAGTCCCTTTGAAGAGTCTAGGAAAACATTTATCATGCATTATTTTTATGCTTGTAGCTTAAAGTTTTTTTAAACCCTAAAGTACTACATGATATTACATAATGCATTTTCTCTAGATAACATGAATGCTGGTCAGCTAGCAAATACACATGAAGATGTCCTCATATACATTATGTTCAATGATTTCACTCTCATTTTATAAACTATTTTACAGTAGACAATTGATCTATGTCCTTTGTCATACAGTAGATCTACAGTGTAATGCAGTCCCATTTGTCCAAACATTTTTAAATTTGTTGTGTTTCTGGGCCTTTATTTAGAAAATTTTGATTTGTGCCAAGGAACTCTAGTTTATCTCCTATTCCTTCCTGTAAAGTTTTCAGGACATCTGCTTTTACCTCAAGCTATTTGATCCATTCAGAATTAATTCTGGTGCAGGGTGACATATAAGAATCCAGCTTTAGTTTTTTCCAGGTGCTTAACCAATTCTACCAGCACTATCTGTTGAAGAGGCTGTCTTTTTTCTATCTTATTTTTTGGATCCTTTATAGAAGATCAGGTGGCCATAGGTCTATCGGTTGATTTCTGGGTCTTCAGTTCTATTCCTTCAGTCCTCAGGCCTGTTCTTGTGACGGTACCAGACTCTTTTGTAATCGAGTCTGAAGTTTGGTATTGATATTTCTTCAGTGTTCTTCTTTCTGTTAAGAATTGCTTTTTCTATACAGGATCTTTTATTACTCCATATGAATTTTATTAAAGAATGATGTTGGGATATTGATAGGTATTGCATTGAATTTTTAGATAGCCTTTGGCAGGATTTCCATTTTCACAAAGTTAATTCTTCCAATGCAGGAGCATGGGAAGTTTTTCTACTTCCTTAGTTCTGCTTTAATTTCCTTTTTCAGATTTTTTAAAATTTTCATCATAAATGTCCTTTACTTCCTTGGTTAATTCCTAAGTGTTTTTGTTTTGAGGCTGTTGAAAAAGGAGTTGCTTTACCTGATTTCTGTCTCACTCTTCTCTGTAAAGAATCTTTTATCTTGTCACTAGCATTATCTTATTAAATTCTTCCTTAAATTCAACTTCTTTTCTCTTTTCTATATTGAACTTAAAACTACTAAGAGGAAAATAATTCTTATCTTCCTATTTTCCTCCATTATGCACATCTGTAACTCCCTAAATATTTCTGTTTTCCTTTCCATGTAAGGAATTAAGAATATATGTTCTATTTTTACAATGAAATGTTAACTTGTAAATATCCTTTGTAACAAAATAAAACACACTGTATTTAATTTTACTTCACATCTTAGTTTTCATCTTCATGTAAATTTCAATTTTAGTAGTCATTTTATTACTAACATTTAAAAATACCTGTTTTATTCTTTTTTTACAAATATTTGTTTTTGTTTTTATTGTAAAGGTGATATACATAGGGGTTACAGTTACATGAATCAAGTAATGAGTACATTTCTTTTTTTCCAGCTTTTTTCTTAAATTTTATTTTTTGTTGTCGAGATAAAGTATAGAGGGGTTACAGTTATATTCGAATACATTTCTTTTTATCACAGTGTTACTCCCCCCTTCATTTTCTCTGTTAGTTCCCTCTCAACACCCTTTCCTCCCCAAGAAACCTTCAAATGTACATTCGGGAGTTATTTAATATATTCCATATCAGTTGTAATCATGAGAGATTCTACATATTTTGAGCATATCAGAGGATTAATATTACTAAAAATTTAGCAAACATTTTTAGAAGTTTTTTTTTTCTTTTTCGAGTCCTGGGACATGAACTCAGGGCCTGAGAACTGTCCTTGGGCTTTCCTCAAGGCTGGCGCTCTATCATTTGAACTACAGCACCACTTCAAAGTGATTTAATATCATTGGTATTTGGTGCCCAAATTAGAACACTCAGCAGTTCATGTGGAGATCTTTTTTAAGAAGCGATGAGAATTACAACAAAAATATATGAAAAAAAGAAGCAATGAGCTAAAATGGTATGGCTATTCCTTATTCTTACTCAAAAATTGAACAGCTGAGTGAAAAACTAAACAGATCTGAGGTTGTTAAACCAGCCATCTGTAAGTAGAAGCCAATGAAGATTCTCTTGGGATGAAAATGATCCTCAATCTAAATGTTTACACATCAAGGAAGGATCATAAACAAATATTTTCCAAAGGCGAGATAGAAAAAGGAAAGGATACTAGGGCACATGTTGCCGAAGTTCCTTATATTCACACATTCTTTTTTTTTCTTTTTTTCTTTTGCTGTGTGCTAGTACCAGGGCTTGAACTCAGGGCCTCATGCTAGCTCTGCTTTTTCATTCAGGGACATTGCTCTGCTACTTGAATCTGCCTCCACTTATGACTTTTTGCTATTCAGTTGTAGATAAGAGTCTCATAGATTTGTCTCATAACTTTGAGCCTCACTTCTCAGCCTCCTGAGTAGAAAAGATCTATAAGTTTCTACTCAAATCAGACATTCTTAGAAAATATCCCTGTTGTGAAATGATGCATAACAACTATTTTAATATTTAATAACTATCTTTTACTTCTGCCTTATTAGTCCATCTTGTCATTGTGAAAACATCCCTTTATGACTTTGGTGTCTAGGATGACATTAGATAATAATGTCATAGGACAGCTAGTGTCCCTACTGCTGATTAAAATGTCTTCTTAAGAGCTGATAATGATTTCCTGTGTGGGTTGATGGTAACCAGGTGTGAAGATTCATTATACTTTGATCAGAGCTTGATTACTCAAGTCTTCTTAGACCATTCATCACTCTATACAGTTACACTTTGTGTATTTTTATGCTAAATTTAATTTTTTTCATTTTTAAAAATAAGAAATCAAGTCCTTACAAATGAGCAAAAGTATTAAAAAGCAGCGAATATATGATAGGATGAATTACTAAATATTCTATTCTGACATGATTTAATAGAATTCCTACTTGAACAATATGGATATTTTGAAGAAAAGAAAAGTACTGAAGAATATCTTTGCAAGTATTGACCAAACTGATCAGAAGTTAAAATACATACTTCAGAAATAGAAAATCAATTTATGAGGAAGAAATAAAACTAACTGTAATTTCTAGAATAATGATTGTGAGTTTGTATACTTTGGAAAATGCCTGTAAACAAAAAATACAAATGTAATAGAACATTATTTACTACTATTTGATAAATACCTGCCTTTATAATTCACTAAAAAGTATTAACCAACTGAAAAATATTGAAAAACTATGTAGTCTCCTAGTAAAAGTGACACAAATATCTTTTGAATAAGAGATCTATTATTTGAGTTATGATGCAATTTGCTTATTCAACTTTTAGAATTTTATCATATTCATCTCCCACAAACTAACAAATACATATATGGAAACTTTTCTCTTTATTTTAGCATTATTTATATTTTACATTTTGTTTGAAATTTTTTTACATTCAAATTTGCCATTATGTTGTACATTTCCTACAAATAACAATGTCTAGTGTGGCTCATGAAAGGTCAGAGTTGCTATAAGTTTTTCAAATTACCAACAAATCAAGACTATTTTATTTCTCCAGCACTGTAAACACAACGGTGCCCACTATGATATTATACATGATTTGTGCTTGTGACTCTAATAGATGTATTCTTGTCTGTCTTATCTGACTCTGCCCTACCCTGTCCTTTCCTATCTAGTTAACCTTTTCTGCTTTCATGAGGTAAATGTTGATCTCAAAGCACTGAGTGCCTTGATAATGATCCCTACTTACACAAACCTATGTTCAAATACTCTATAATTAGTATATAGAAGTAGATAAGCATACATTTTTGGACTTTTCTAAGGATAGAATTATTGATGACCATTTAACTTGAAAGCCTAAGATGAGACAATTATCAGTCCTACAAAAATATTGATTTAGCATTTATCCCTTCTCTTTCGATCAATATATAACAGTATCTTTTGCCAGTTCTGGGGCTTGAACTCAGGGTCTGAGCACTGTCCTTGGGCTTTCTCAAGGCTAGAGCTCTATCTTTTTAGCTACAGCACCACTCTGGCTTTTTTTTTAATGTATGTAATACATACATAGAATTGAATCCAGGTCTTCGTGCATGCTAGGCAAGTGCTCTACCACTAGACCAAACTCCTGGCCCAGTACATAACAGTTTTATGACAAAAGTTAGTTAAGGTAATTAAAAATAAATTTACTAAAGGTTTTAGTACATTTTATTAAGATATTAGCCTGATAAATTTATGTAGAATTACCTTTCTGATATAACATCTTAAAGGATTGTATCACTTTAGAAAAGAGAAAGATAATTGTAGTTACAATCCAGCACAATGTTTTGTAGAACAAGATCATAATATTTTAATATTATTATAAAATATAAATATATCCAAATAGTTAAAGACATAAAGCTTATTTAGAATCCTTTCAGGAGTTTCCACTACATTTTCAGTAAATTATAAAGGAAAGGTCTATTCATGTAACTAAATAGGAATGTTTTGTATTTTCTGTCCTCCCCAAAACAAAGGAAACTCTTCAACTCTCTGTCCCACCATCAAAATTGAATAAACTGATTCTTACTATCCATTTGAACAATACACTTTTCCTTACACTGTGAATCTGTAATGCAAATTTCAAAGCTTCCATGACTCAGTTGCCAACCCAACTCTCTGTGCCATTTCCCAAGGACTCTTACTGTAAGAAATGATGTTATTCTAGATAGTGTAAATGTTAGCTACTAATTACACTTCTGTAATCAAAACTGCTATGTTCTATGTCAAGTAAATTTGCTTCATATCATTAAGAAACAGAAAATGACTTAATATATTGCTCTTACAAATTAAATGGCACGAGGTATCCAGTCAAAGCTCTTACTTACAGAGATAAGGCAGTAAAAGAAAGGACCCTGGGAAAAGATGGACTAATATGTTCAAACTGATTTCTATTATGTGATGGCTATAAAATATGATTTAAAAATACCTTTTAAAAATTTAGTTGTAATTTTCTGTTTTCATTGAAATAAGATTTTGGTAACAAAACAGGACAGTGTACTGAAGGTGCAATGATTAGAAATGTATGATTTCAAAATAAATTTGATTTTGTTTACACATGGAAAACTGTCCAGCCCTATATAATCTATAGGGAAAATCCGATTTTAGTGATGCACCAATTGTACTACTTTTTCTTCATCAAATATTCACTTAAATAGCAGGGTAGTGCTCATTCCTAAGTGTTCAACTGACGACCTAGGATTTAATGTAGAGTAATGTTATGCAGTAGATAATTTTTATTTAGCTTCCATCATAGTCTCTACCTTTATTTGGCTTCAATGTAGTGGTCTACCAAGAGTCACATGCAGCTGTCTATGTCTTTAGTTTTCATTAATCCCCAGGACTTTCTTGACTTGCATCTCATTGACGTTTTGGAGAGACAGGGTCATCTGTATGGCACAATGTATCACAATCTGCATTTCACATTTATTGTCTTACAGTAGAACAAAGAATATCACAACCATGATGTGTACATTCAGAAGTTATAATGCCAATTTTTCCATGTAATGGGAAGGCTGCTTGGTTAGTCTCTCATGTGTCCTTTCAGCATGGGAAAATAGCTACTTCCTAATCACTGTTCACACAATGGCTTAGTGGGCATTTATAGATACTTGCCTTAATCATTTGTTGAAAATATTTGTTGGTAAATGAAAGCCTTCTCCCTGTAAATTTTTTTCTGATATTAAGTTTAACTAATGTGGTCAATTTTTTGCAATGTGTTCTATATATTTGTTAGCTTTTGATGTTCAAATTGTGCTACATATGGCTAGTAAGAATGTCCAAACATATTTCTGTCCCCATTTGTATTTTATGGCTTTCTTACTTTTCAGGTCAGGCACCTATCCAAGCTCAGTCTGTTATTTCTCCATTTGCAGAATCCCTGATTCTGCATAATCAGACAATGAAGCATTAAATTAACAATTGTTATTTTGTGGCTACCCAAATATCCATTTTCAATTTATTAGAAAGTCCATGTTTATGTCAGTGAGCTCAGATAAAATGTTTACAGCCTACTAAAATTCCCTGTGCACATGGGGTTTGTTTCTGGAATTTAAATTCTGTTCTACTGGTTTGCTTGTCTGTTCACTGGACAGAACCACTTTGTGTTATTTATAAATTTTTAACTTAAATTTTATTGTACGGGTGATACACACAAAGAGGTTACAGCTACCTAAATAAGTTAATGAGTACATTTCTTTTTGAACGTTGTCACCTTCTCTCTCATTTCTCTCACTTCTCCTCTCCAATTCCCCTCCACCCCAAGTTGTAAAGTTCATTTCCAGCATAGTGTTTCTTATCATTACTGAATTGGTTCACCCCTTTGTCCCACTGTTTCTGTGATTGTCCTTTTCTTCCCCAAATCAGATAAACTGGTAAAGCCTTTATAACACATTTTAACACCTGATATGATTTCCTGACCTGCAGTTTTCTTATACAAATGTCATTCTAGGTATTTCTGCATAATTAATATCAATATACCCCTTAGGAACTTTAGCATCAACTTGAGAATGAGTTTGTACTCCAAGAATAAGAATGGAATGGAGGCGCATGACTTTCCATATTGGGTTAGTTATGTTATCTTTCAAGAGATCTTGGAAGTTTTCCACATCTATTGCTATGGTTTTTGCAAATTTCTTCCCCCCACATCTTTGTTCCTTTCGTGTGTGTGTGTGTGTGTGTGTGTGTGTGTGTGTGTGTGTGTGTGTGTGTGTGTGTGTGTTCTGGGTTTCAAATTTGGGGGCTTTCTTCACTCTGCTCCAGCATTTTTACTCAGAGCTACTTCTCTACTACTTAAGCTACACCTCCACTTTTAGCCATACCTCTAGTACAGCATTTTGCTAGGTAACTGGAAAGTCTCTCAGACTTTTTCTGCCTCAGTTGGCTTTAAACCATGATTACTATTGCTTGAGTAGCTAGGATGACAAGCACAAGTTACGGGTACCTGACAAATTTTCTAAGTATATCCCAACATTTTAATCTTTTGTTATAAATTACAGACATTCAAATATTAATATGTCTAAAATAAAAAGTAGTAGATTATAGTTCATGATTATTCTCTTGTTTTGAGTTTACCTCTACACGTGAAAATCCTTTTCCAATAAATGATAATAGCTGCATTATCACTGCTTTGTTATTTATTCTTGAGATTTTATACTTTCTCTTATATTGCTATCCTTCATTTTGGAGAGTGTTGCTTAAAGTAAATATACAGTTCAATCAATCCCTATTATAATATTTGACCTGTGGGATGCGTAATCTTCTGATAGTCTAAGCGATTGCTTTTTCCCTCTGCTCTCCTTTTTCCCTATACAATTTCCTTTTCTTCCTCCTACATTTTCATTCTTTCCATCCTCTATCTCATCTCTGTCTCTCATATTCTGTCCTTTTTCTTTTTTACCTTATTGTTCAATTCCATCTTCTCATTCCCTCATCACTTTGTACATACTCCAAGCCATCATTGATTTTCAATATCTCTAGACCCCTAATGCTGTATAATTTGGCTGTTTGTTTTTTCAGTATGTGGAAGACCTAGGCACCATGTCTCTTTCCTAGATTCAGACTGTGGAACTGAAATCACCCTGCTATCTCTTGTTTTAGTTTAAATTTTATTTTCTTATCAGGGTGACATACAGAGGGATTACCGTTACATATATAAGGAAGTGAGTACATTTCTTGTTGACCTACATTTTTGTCACATTGCTTATATATCTGGATCCTAGATTCCTTGTACCTGACAGATACTAATATTAGTTGTCTTAATGATACTGTCACTTGCCGCTTATTAAGTGATGTATTACACATCAACAATTGGGAAAAACAGTAATACAGTTACTCAAATTTGTTAACACTTTAATATTGCTATCAAAGTGGCATTGGTAATAGCACTATAGCTAATGCCTGAAAAATAATATGATGACATAGGTTAGATTTTTTTTTTGCCAGTCCTGGGTTTGAGCTCAGGGCCTGAGCACTGTCCTTGGACTTTCTCAAGGCTAGAGCTCTACCACTTGAGCCTCAGCACCACTTCTGGCTTTTTTTCTATATATGTGGTACCTAGGAATTGAACCCGGGTCTTCGTGAATGTTAGGCAAGCACTCTACCACTAGGCCAAACTCCTGGCGATAGCTTAGATTTTAATAAAGACTATTACTGATGCACAAAAAATTATAGAACACTAAGAGCAAGTTGGAAATGTTAAAGTACCTGTTAAAAAGTACCTGAAGAAAACAGAAATGTAAGGATGATGTGAATGGACATCATAATAAATTTTACTGGGCTAATATGTTTTATTTAGAAATTAATTTAGAATTTTTAAATGTATAATGACGTAAGCTTTGCATGTTTACCTCTTCCACTGGGCAGTGTACAATGTTTCTGCTGCAGTAAGAGACTTTGTTAGCATGTAATTCACAAAGGACAACGGTCTTATTAAATAAAATCACCTTGGAACAGACAGTAATTGTTCAATGAACATCACTGAGAAAAGCTATCTTGACTTTCCAAACAAAATTGAATTTCTCAGAATAGTGAACTTGTCTCATGAATTTAAAATATTTTAATTCTCAGTAACATTCTCATGTCATGCCTTTTATAATGTCTATTTTATTACATGTACACTAGCCTAACAAAGTATATATAATCATTCTTGCAAACAAGCATGTTTTGGCACATATCATTAAAAACACTCTATGATGACTAGTATTTTAAAAACATAAGAATTTAATGATATAATGACTTACCATAATCTTCTACGTTTTAAAGTAACAAGAGTTCACCATTATTACTTGCTGCTTCCCATAACTAATTTTGCTTATTTTTGGCACCATATTGCACTCTAATTAAGAACATTTCTAGAGAATCACAATGCCAAAATTTTGCTTTACTAATTAAAAGAAAAAGCACACTAAGCAGTTTCATTACAATGTGAATGATACTATTAAGGGCAGATAATGATTTAGGGAAGTAAAGTTGGAATAAGACGAACTTTAGTGCAGAGTATACAAAACAAAAATGATCTGCAAACCAATCTATTATTTAAAGTGAAATGGATTACTTCATAGTTGCCAAATATCTTTATGTACATATGCAACGCAAAGTTTCATTAGTTAAAAATTTGAGAGTGTTCTCTTTAAAATGAAATTATGCCCTTTACCAAAGTGAGAATAATGTTCTATAGTGGAATGATAATACAATGTGTGTGTGGGGGGGGTGTGTATGTGAAAGTGCTTCTACTGCATTAAAGAACTAAACATATAGGTACAAATCCCGTACAAAAAATAACTTGGAATTGCTAGTTTTTGATATTATGGCATCATGATACTATGACAATGTACCTAAACACAGTATCACAATAGCTATGGTAGTAGAGCTAAAGTAATTATTATATTCTTATTTTCTAAGGCAAATGGGCCACAAAATAAATAAATATAAATGGAATTGCTAATTTAATCAGGCTGAGGAGATAGGCTATTACACAAACAAACCTTAAATGACAACTAATGCATAATGCATGGAACAGTACAAAATCTATTTTACTATCTATAATATCCAAATAACAATTTAAAACCCTTTCTAGCAAGGCCCTGGTGGCTCATGCCTGTAATCCTAGCTACTTAGAGATCTGAGGTAGTGATTCAAAGCTATCTCAGACAGGAAAGTCTATGAGACTCTTACCTCCAATGAACCACCAAAACGGCTAGAAGTGAAGCTATAATCAAATGGTAGAATAACAGCCTTGAGTAAAAAGCTCAAGGTCAATACCCAAGCTCTGAGTTCAAGACCTATAACCAGCACAAACAAACAAATAAAAATCCTTACTGGTTATCAGTAAGCAGTTTTGAGGATCAGTTTCTAAACTAACATGTATATTTTCCACAAACGTAAGAGTTTTAACTGCAGTTGACAAGTATTATAGAAAAGATAAATGCAAATGCTTAATTTGTATTGGGGATGGAAATGTGCAAGTCACTTTTTATCATGGGAAGTTGCAAGGTGATATTTTGATGAATTTTTAATTCTAGCACTTGATTTTTGAAACTGTGACTATCAAAGATTAAATGTAAAACATGTCTGATTTTATTCGCATCATCATCAATTTGTACATATTAGCCTATCCAAGATAGATACATTAGCATCAACCTCAATTTGTCCAGATTGGACTGAAGGCTAGTGTTCTTCAAGAATTATGAATTGCCAGTGCATGGTGGCTCAATCCTGGTTATGTAGAGGCAGAGATCAGGGGAAGATTAAGGCTTCAGGACAGCCCAAGTACAGAGAAGTTCCTAGGACTTCATCTCAACCAGTGGTTGGAGGTGGGGTCACATGTCTGTTTTCTCAGATATTGGAACAGAAGGATGAAGATGAAGCTCAGGCTGACATAAGCACAAAACAATGCCCTCTTACAAAAATAACCCATGAAAAAATGGGCAAGAAGTGGCTCAAATCACAGAATACCTGCTTTCAAGCATATATGTTCAGGTTCTAATTTCAATACGTATGTGGATTGCGGATTGGACACATAAGTCAATGTACATATATGTGTGTGTATTATATAATATGTTTATATATATGTATGTGTGTATATAGGCATATATGTGTGTATTTTATTTACATCTGTTTTTTTCATAAATTTTTATTGTAATTAATAAAAGGGTTACATTATGTTTGCCAGATAGAAGGTGCATTACTTCACATACATTGATACCCTTTCTCATGTCTTGGTCCCCATTTCCCACCCCTCCACCCCCTCCCCTCATCTTTGGTAAGGTTTTTCATTGGTGATTTTTTCATTCACACAATGATAAATAAAGCAACACCATACAAATCTGTTGTCTATGAATATGTGTTTTCATTTAGCTATAGGCTGAAATTGCTTTTAAAATGGTAATGCCTATCATAATAAAATTTTTCTACAATCTATACAAAAATGTAAGATATAATCAAGTGACCCATGAAGATTCACTGAAGTGGTATAGATGAAGCTATCAGCCTCCCTATCCCCAGGAATATTATGAGACTTCAAGGTGTTGAGATATTTTTGGTGAATTCACTTGATCACAAATGCTATTGGCACACAGTGTGGCTGTTTATGTGAAGATCGCCTGGAAGATTACAGGTGATCACATTTTCAAATTGAGTATATGCAAGTATGAAAGGAAATACGTATAAATCAGTATCACTTAGTAAAGTCACAAAATCATATCCCTTAAAACTCAGAAATCCATTTCCTCTCTAACAGAAGGTGTCCACTGCCAATAATTACTAAGAGTGTGAGATTTCAACAGGTTCCATCAATATTGGCAGGACACATGAGTTTTTGAATCTAACAGAAATATTTTCAATATATTTTATTGTTATTGTAGAAGTGATGTACAGAAGGGTTACAGCTACATAAGTGCATTTCTTTTGAACCATGTCACTCCTCTTGTTCTCTTCCAATTTTTTCCTCCCGCCTCCACCCACAAGTTTCAGGATTCATTTTCCACATAGTGTCTATTGAGTATCACTGCTGTATTTGTCTATCCTTTGTCTCACCTTTCTGTGACCCTTGCCCTCACAAAAACAAACTAATAAACAAGACCAAAGGTAGAGAAATATTTTTTATTGACAGCAAAACTTTAATTTTTTGACTCAAATGATACATATATATTATGTTCAACTTTGTTTCAACTATGTATCCATAACTGAATAGTCAAAGACAACTGAACAATGCATACGGTTTTTCCTATATGTATCTTTTTTGTCATGATTTAACACCGAAAATCAATTTTCAAATACATAATACTCTTTGGTGTTACTTTGAGATGGAATTTTCTTAGTAATAACACACATCATCTACATGAGTATTATGCCACCTTCTGTGTCAATTACAATATGGATTTAAGATGTTATTGTCTAACTGTAGGATGTTACTGCAATCCATGCTTCTTCATGAATAATTGTATGATGCAAATGCTTACCCTATAAATGACTCTTGTTAATTATGTTTCTAATTTTGCCCATGTACAAGCACATACATATGAAGTAAGAAAACCACACAGCATTTAAATAAAATAGAGAAATCATCTCACAAATGCAAAATAGGAAATGATTAGAAAGGGGTTGACTTTTCTTATGTTCCTTCTTTTATTTTCTCTTCAGTGAACACAAGGGGATAACATTTGGAGATTTATGGAAACTGTGTGGCTTTTAATAATTTCTATAACCCTTCTCTTTCTTCCATACCTCTTCTCTTATCAGAATGATTCCGATTTACACATGTAGCATGCCAAAACATGCTTTTCTCAGTTTAATTTAAGTTTCAAACATCCCTAGGGAAATGATAGAACATAACACCACATTTTGAAAGGAATTTCACAGCAGGCAGGATAAGAATAATGTCTGAAACCGATGCCATTGTCTTTTGGATAATAAAGGTAATGAGCACAAGTCTGGTGATGAATAAATTAAATTCCAACCAAATATTCTAAACAACAAGCAAAAAGCTTCACCCTACTCTATTAGTGAGAATGGTCTGATTGAGTTTAGATAGACGAACAGCTGTTCTATTCAAGAGTGTAATACACGGACAAAGTTAAGTGTTGTTACTCTTTAAGGATATTTGGAAAACAAATGCCCAATGTGTTTTTCTCCTTTCTGATGACTACTCTGCTCAGGGAAGTCAGTGAAGAATGAAGCAAGAACCAGCCTACTTTGTTGCTTCCAATGTTTGATATTGCACTGATCTGATGGCAGTTTATTTGTGCATTCATTCTACTCATTGTCTTCTATAATACTGGATTAGAAACTACCCAGTTGATCTATGAATTCCCAATCAGCCCTGCATTATTTGTCTTCCCTTAAAAAAGCTCATAGCCTTGACATTGCCTCAAAAGAAATGTAGAGAATTCTCCATTTTTCATATATTTTTATTGTAATTAATAGAAGGGTTACATTATATTTGCCAGATAGGAGGTGCATTAATTCACATACATTGATACCCTTTCTCATGTCTTGGTCCCCATTTCCCTCCCCCCCACACCCATCCCTCATCTTGTTTTCCCCCGCTTCCCTATCCAGTTTCAAATAACCAAATACAAATATATCCAATATATCAGATAACAAAGTGAGATACTGTAACAAAAAAGATATTATTTTATTGTTGGGGTGATGTACAGAGGTGTTACAGTTACATTCATCAGGTAATGGGTGAATTACTTTTTGAACATTCTTACCCTTCCCGTGTTTTAATCCCACTTTCCCTCCCCCAATCCCTCCCACTCATCTTGTTTTTCCCTTACCTTCCCAATTTCAAATACACAAATAAACGCATATAAAACATATCAAGTGCCAAAGTCAGATGAAGTAACAACATGAGAACATTAGCCACCACCCAAAATGAAATATCTTAAGGTTTAAATTTCTCCTTGTCTACAAGGGGAAATACAGTAGAAGGAAATGAACATCAGCTTTGTTTCCCCATAACAATGAAGGGCAAGTTCACCACTTGAATCCATTATTTAGAAATGCAAGGATGCTTCAGTAAAGAATGTGCAACTTTTGAGTTATCGCTGAAAAGTAACAGAAAGAAGTAATGAAAAATAACGCAGAGGAAAAAGTATTGCTTTTACTATGCTCAAAAAAAGTCTGTGTTTTCAGCAGTAAGAGGTTAATGTTTATAAGTTTATCAAAGAGAAGGGTTTGGAGTGGAGTGCGTCAGGTAGCAGAAGTGAGCAGAGGCATATCGATTAACTTCCAAGGTGAAAGTCTTGGTATTTTGGAACTCAGCCTTCACATCTGAATGGCAGAGTCATTAATACTCATAGACAGAGACTATTTCTTCACCCCCCACCCATAAGGCTGAACAGGCCTTTAAAGTTTAGGAAGCATTCTGCTTTGAAAGACATTTTCTATAGACTGCAATTTTGGAGGAAACTAGAAATGAATTTCCCATACTTTAATTTATTGTAACAAAATCTAAACATTTGAGGGTAATTTTCTAATTTAACTGGGCAATACGCTTATTATAACCAGATTTACATACTATCAAGTAGAACATACAACTTTCCTAGCTACAGAGCAAATATAAATTAAAATAATTATATATATGTATATATAGGAACATCTATTAAAGCATTTGTGTTCAATATTCCTAGGAACTTCTAACTCAGAAATACAAACAATTTAAACTTATTTTAGTATGCTATTACAAGGGAACCTAAAAACTGAACTACAGCTGAAATAGTTAATTTTATAATTTCATTATACTGAGATACAATGCTGCATCATTTTATGTACTATATGCACTTTATGCACTTATGCACTGTAATAACTGAAACTATTAAGTAACAATGACTTCAAATCTAAGTCATGACAAAATCATTTTAAAATTATATGGCTCAGAAAAATCGTTTATAAAAAGAAAAAAAAATAATGGAAGATACAAAATAGCATTAACAAGTTTAAGTACATAACCTGTTACAGCTATATTTATTAACTAAATAAAGTGTATCTTTCTTTCAATTGATACAAAATAATTTAACATATTCTTGATATGCAATATAATTTTCAATATAAGAATATTAACATCTTCAGATGATTTTCATATTTACATTTCACACATATATGTTTCTTACATCAGGCACAGTTAAATGGTTCTCTGTTTGCTATCTGAAATTTTCAAGTACCAAAATTGTTGTCAACTCCTTTTTTTTTTTTTGCCAGTCCTGTGCTTGAGCTCAGGGCCTGAGCACTGTCCTTGGACTTTCTCAAGGCTAGAGCTCTACTACTTGAGCCTCAGCACCACTTCCGGCTTTTTTCTATATGTCATACCAAGGAATCGAACTTGGGTCTTCATGCATGCTAGGCAAGCACTTTAACCACTAGGCCAAACTCCCAGCCCCTGTTGTCAACTCTTAATAATATATGATGCTGTAGCATATTATAAATTATTCCCTCTAGCCAGATGTGATTTTGTGTACCTTTCGTGCCAGAAATTGTAAAGCTGAGGCCAAAAGTTCATATAGCACAAGGCTAGCCTGTGCTACCTTGTGAGACCTTTCCTCAAAAACAAAAGAAAAATAGATCGGATAGGGAAGAGGGGAAAACAAGATGAGGGCGGGGGTGGAGGGAGAGAAATGGGGACCAAGACATGAGAAAGGGTATCAATGTTTGTGAAGTAATGCACCTTCTATCTGGTGAACATAATGTAACCCTTCTATTAATTACAATAAAAACATGTGGAAAAATAAAAAATAGTAAAATAAAAACACCAGCAACCAAATCCAACTAAAAAACTCAGGCATGTTGTTTCTTCTATCCAATGTACCCCTGTACCTATCAACTGTCCTCTTTCCATCTTTCCCACCTCAAGGTATTTCCAGGATCTGCTAACCATTGTTCTATTATCTTTGATTAATTATTACATTATGATTTTAGCTTCTACAAAGTTAGATATGGGATAATTACATTTCAGTGCCTAACTTATTTCACTTAACCCTAGTGCCCTCCAGTTCCATCTATTTGATTCAAAACAATGGAATTTTAGTCTTTTTCTTGCTGAATAGCATTCTTTTGTATACATTACATTTTTTTATCTATTAATCTGTTCATGGATACCTAGGCTGGCAGTATATCCTGATTATTATAAAAAAAGTGACATAATGAACACAGAAATGTAGTCTGGTTGACAAAACTGATTTCAAATTACTTTGAATATATAAACAGCATATATATAATATATGTATTCCTGGGTCATATATCAGTGTGTTCTTTATTTTGGGGGGAATACTCTATGATGTTTTCTACCAACACCATATGAGAGAAAGACCTCATTTCTTCTTATCAGAAACACCATTTGTCACTTGGAAGGTTCTTGGAAGTAATAACTTTTTGCCTCATTTTCCACCCATGATTTGACCTGGGTAGTTTTGGTTGTCATTCCCCTAATGAACAGTGATGACTTAGTATTTTTTCTTATACCTTTCTTTATATATCTATTTATATCTGAGCACTATCTTTTGAGATATGTCTTTTTAGACCAGAACTTGTTGTTTTGTGATCCCCTTTGAGTAAATAGTAAAAAGAAAGTAATGTCTAGTCACTCTAGAATATTATTCTTTCATATGAAATAAAATTCCTTAATTATCTTTTCTTTCAGCCAGTTTTTAGAGAAATAAACTATTTGTTAAAAGACATTTATGGATTCAGAGAGCCATTCTAATTGACTAGAAAAAGTAAATTGCTTTTTTTAAATTGTAGTTAATAGAAGGGTTACATTATATTCACCAGATAGAAGGTGCATTACTTCACAAACATTGATACCCTTTCTCATGTTTTGATCCCCATTTCTCTCCCCCTACCCCCACCCTGCATCTTGTTTTCCCCCCTTCCCTATACTATTTCAAATAACCAAATAAATATACATATGCAATATATCAGATAAGAAGGTAAGATACTGTAACAATATGTGATAACCAAGGGATAGCAAAATAGATGAGAAATAACATAGTACATTAAGGACAACAATCACGATAGAAAAACTTAGAAAAAATCATTTTGAGTGAAGTAAGCCAACTCAAAGGAGCATAGGCTCAATGGTTTCCCTCATTTGCCATAATCAGTAGAAACCTTGGGCTTTCCTAGCAGAGATTTACAATAGAGCAAAACCTAGATACCTAAGGCCATATAGGATAAGGCTAAATGAAAGGACCTCCAGGATATAGAAACAAAAGTAAATTGCTTTGTTTGGCTATTCAAATCTGTCAAATAAATACTTTATAGAAGCCTTTGTTATTTACATTTTTCATGTTGATCTCAGTAACCACTACTTTACCTATCTAGATCTACGTCACACTACAGATTTGCAGTGTGGCATCATTGACAATCACCTCTTCCCTCCCCACTATACTGCATGAAAAAAATTAGAAATGCATTTCCCAGATATTCTTGGCAATTGAATTCTAGGTTAGAGTCTCCCATGGGAGGCATTTACTTAAGATCTGGAAGACAAGACTGGAGCATTGTTGGCATTGATAAATACATATATGAGATTTGAATGACCTTCTAAATCACATATGCAAATAGAACATTCATTTTTGGTTCTATAGAACAGAGACATCATTAGAATCTGACTTTTTTTTTGCCAGACATGGGTGGCTCACTCCTTTTTTTTTTTTTTTGCCGGACATGATGTCTCACTCCTGTAATCCTAGCTACACAGGAGGCTGAGATCTGAGAACTGCAGTTCAAAGCTAGCCCAGGCACTAAAGAACAGGAGACTCTTATCTCCAATTAACCACTAGAAAATGGGAAGTAGGGCTGAGCCTTTAGGGGTAGGGCAGTAGCCTTGAGCTGAAGAGCTCAGGGACAGTTCCCAGGCCCAGAGTTCAGGCCCATGACCCTTGCCCCCCCAAAAAGAATATGACTTTTCTTTCCACTTCTACATGCATTTCATGAAAGTATGATCTTTTAATCATTTTTTCAAGAACTCCTAATAGTTCTCAAGCATTCCTAACATTTTGTACTGTAATTCTTCATTGCTAATATTTCTGGGGTATTTCAAAATGATCAATTCTTTTCAGAAACACTTTTGAGTGTGGCGAAGCCTAGTATCAATTTTTATGTGAATAGCTATACATTTCTACATTTATTGATAATTGCACATAGTCAATTGTTGATGGAAATAAATTAATCAGAAACATTGCAAAACCAAATGCTAGAATGGCCTTTGAAAGTGCAATCTCAATGAAATTAAATGGTTTAATTCTTATATGACTAAAAATTTTCTAAAATATGCCCTTGACAAACTATTGCAGTTAACAGTTTTACCCAATGGTTTGCAGGGAAGTGACTTAAAATGTTTCAAGTAAGTTTTACAAATTTAAGTAATAAATATTAGAGTATTTTCTTCTGATTTGATCCATAATCAAGAGAAAAGCCGAATGATTTGTTAAGATAAATATATGAAAAGTCTTTTTGTTTTCTTGGAAATAATTCGGCAAATTTTAAAGTTAAACTTGTCCCGACATTGTTTTTAAGCTAGAAAGCTACCAGCTGTTCACAAAGTGCATTTTTATAGCTGATATTTAAAATACGACACCCACAATTCTACTCTTCAGGTTTTTTAATGGAATTTAATTTAATCCTTGAAAAATGACAGTTTATTGAATAGTATGCTAGTTTCTTAAGATAAAATGAAAATCACAAATCTCTAAAACCTCATCAGATATTAGGTGCATGTGAAGTCTTAAGATAAATATCAAATCTGCATAAAATACAAGCTCTTTAAAGGGACACACATATTGCTTTTTTACTGGTATGTTATTTCAGATACATTTAATATCTATTCTCCCACACTAGATAATCACTGTATGGAAAGGAACAAAATTACCTTGTTCATGAGTCCTATGCTGAACTAGCTGGTTGTACATTTTACATTTTGCCTACTTCAAATGTTTTCTCTTTAGCTGACTTACAGAATTGAAATCACTCTTGCTTCTCAGGTATGATTAAGTTACCATCAAATCTCACTTCTGCAATCCCTTATGGGAATTTATTGCATTCTGATTACATTTTAAGGCATACTTATAATCATTCAATTCTCTTTGGAATCCTGTAAATTTATCCCCTTTCCTCTGAAGAAGTGTTTGATACATATTAATATAGCTTGTAGCCTCTTTCTTGTTCAAGTGCTCACTTAGTCATCTAAACTTATTAATGTTTATAATGGCGTCCATTTTTTCTGCTTCTTTATTTATAATTTTTGACCCATGTATGCTCCCCAGGTTAAAGGAAGTTCTTTCTAGAATTGCTTCAATTATACACATAGGTAAAGAAGATTGGAGAAGTGATGACAGAACTCTAACAGACACTGAGGTGTTGAAGTCATTCCTATTCCCTCTATTTGGCAGCCAGTGGAAATGGATTGGCTTTGAAAAAATTATACCAAATGTAGTAAATCAGGCCCAAAGAAATATAGGATGCATGGTTTTTCCTTAATTGTAATGACTAGAATGGGTTTATAAATCTACAAGTAAACCCAATGGAGAGTATGAAAAATAATTACACCTAGACATGATTAATTAAACAGCAGCCTATACAGCCACTCACTGAGAACAAAGGAGGACATCCTTTGGAGAGGATTGCAAGGGCTCATATAATTGCATATGATCATATAATATGATGCTTAATATAATGAACTCCAAGAAATGGAAGAGGTTCTCTTTTTTTCCTTTCTTTTTCTTTTTCTTCTTCCCTTTTTTCTTTGGTTTATTGTCTTTAATTTCTGTACCCTTTGTCTTATATGTAACTTTAACTGATTTGGAGAGAGGAAGGGAAAGCACAGAAATGGTGGAATATAGGGGTAAACCCATTCAGCAGTGAAACCCATTCGACACCATGTTGGAAATGAACTATACAATGTGAGGGGAAGGGAAGTCGGGAAGAGAAAAAGTAGGAGAAAAGGAGGGAGAGGGTGACACTATTTAAAAGTAAATGTACTCATCTGACATACATAACTGTAACTCTTCTGAACATTACTTTTACAATAAAAAATTTTCCAAAAATTAAATGAGGAAGAGTTCTCCCAGATACTAGTGTTAAAGGTTCATCAGCAAAAAATCATTCTTAACTACCAACAGAAAGCATAGCTCTTCTCTCCACAAAGGTAACGCCGGAATTATTCTCTCTGCTTCTTCAGGCTACAAATGCACCTCACTTTTCCAGAGCCTTCGGTGAAGCCTTTCAATTACAGTTTGCTGAGTTTTTGTAATGATAACATGGCAACCCCACAGAAGAAACAATAGACTGATCTGTAAATGGTGAAAAGGAATGAAGTTTGACCCTCTTCTCATTCCACACTAAAAAAAATATTAAAACAATGTGAATAGTCATCCCTGTTAACCCTTATACTGTCAAGATCATATATTATCTATTCACAGTTTTCTCTGGAGATTTAATGCCGTTCTTTATGAAAGCAAAATGGCTAAAGCCATCAAACAAAGCTAAGTAAATAAACAATCTCCAAAATACTTGACTTTTCAGTTTAGACTAGTAATATGACTCCAATAGAATTCTAGGATTTGAAGACAAAAATTATACTGCAGCAATGGCTAAAGGAGAGCTACCAGGGAAAAATTTTATTGTCTGATCATAAACAACAGCTACTTTTGTCAAGTGTCCAAAATTCATAATGATGTGTTTGACCAATACTCTATGTACTTTAAAATTTTTATTTTGATAAGAATATATTAATTAAAGAATAATAGATTTTATTTGATGACATTAAGATCCTATTCTAAGATAATGTAATTTACCACCCAAATGATTTTCAGTACGGGAGACATGTAACAACAATTTCACTTAATTGGTATGTTATTCCAGATAAATTTAATACATCCACACTAGACAAACATTTGTGCCTAGTTATGTGTGTTAAAAAATTTTAAGCAAAATTTTGATTATGCTACAAGTAATCTTTAAGTGTCCTGGGTCCAAACAAAAGAGAAATTTTGAACATGCTCTGTAGCTATTTTCTCTTTTAGAAGTTTGGAGCAGAACTTTTACATGTCCTCACAATAATTTCACAGGAGATGTTTCTTTGTCAGGCTGCTCTTGAAATCTATTCATGGGGTTGAAATACAGAGTATCCTATAAAGGGCAAAAAATCATGCATTTGCAAAGATGAAAATGACTACTGCCGAAACACATAATACAGGTAACCAAAATAACATTTCTCTTGCTCCCTCTCTCTTTCTGCTTTCATTTGCAGAGTATTTCGATGCGGTCCAGACTAACAATAACCCTAACTACTACTGTCTTTAACTTTGAAGCAATGTGATAAACAAAAAGTGTTCCCAATCATGCTGGAAAAAAAATAATTTCTTCATCAAAATTAGTCAGTTTGTACCGCTTGCTTAACATTTTGGTTAAAATTGCTAAATAATCTTTTTCATTTGCCTTTTATGAAGTAAAACTAAAACTATGAAGTAGTAATAACCTTCCTACTTGTTCATGGGTATAAATACCAAAAGTAAATGACTTTCTTGTTATAATTTTATTATTCCCTTTTCTTCTATTTTTTACTTATTGACAAAAATCTATAAAAGAGATTGATAATTCTTCTTAGCACATAAAATATAGTAGCTTTAGGATTTGAGAGCACTTGGTAAATTTAGTTTTACTGAAATACATGAGGGCCAACACAGTAAAAATTGGCCACCTGCAGAACTAGAAAACATAAAGTTGTAAATCTGTTAAAGATAAATCTACGGTAGATGACTATAGAAAGATACAATGTGTCAGATGTTTCTCAGTAAAAACATTTTTTCAAAATAATAGCCTAAAAATTCAAAATTATATTAGTAGCATCTAACTATAAGTAATGTCTGTCTACATTTATTAGTCCGTATAAATTAAATAAATTTAGCCAATAGTAGTTATACATTGTATTTTGCTAGTTTCTTACAGGTGATCTCTCCTAGAGATACCATACAGCTTTTGAATTTGTGTTTTGTTTTTGAGATAAGCTCTTTATAACTTTGTGCAGATTGTCCTTGAACTCAAGACCCTCTAGCATTTGCCTCCCAGGGAGCTGAGATTATAGGTATGTGCCACCATGTCTGGTTTATTTTATTAATTTCTTAAGATGAATTACACTGCTGTGATTAGCCTGCCAGAGCACCAGCAGATTTTTTTCTGTTAATATTTTCTTTTAAAATAAATTGGAACTTTTTGAAATGTTGGAAAAATATTAGTCTACTCATTGCCTAAAGCTAGCATGTTGTATAACCATGGACATTTAGCCTACTGATTTTGTTTGTATGGATAAATGTTTGTGGGTTTTTTCATATATTTTTATTGTAATTAATAGAAGGGTTACATTATATTCACCCACTAGAAGGTGCATTACTTCACAAACACTGATACCCTTTCTCATGTCTTGGTCCCCATTTTCCTCCCCCCACCCTCACCCCTCATCTTTTTCCTCCCCTTCCCTATCCGATTTCAAATAACCAAATAGGCATATATCCAATACATCAGATAACAAGGTGAAATACTATAACAATATGAGATAACCAAGGGACAGCAAAAGAGATGGGAGATAACATAGTACATTAAGGACAACAATCACTCATTATATGGCTTTTATTTCTATATCCTGGAGGTCTTTTTATTTACCGTCATATTATATGGCCTAATATATCTAGGTTTTGTTCTATTGTAAATGTCTGCTAGGAGAGCCCAAGGTTTCTACTGGTTATGACAAATGAGGGAAACCATTGAGCATATGTTCCTTTGAGTCTGGCTTACTTCACTTAATATGATTTTTTTTCTCTTTCCATTTTCTTACAAATGGGGCAATATCATTCTTTCTGACAGCAGCATAGAATTCCATTGTGTACAAATACCACAACTTGTTGATCCACTCATCAACTGAGGGACATCTGGGATGGTTCCATATCTTTGCTATGGTAAATAGTGCTGCAATGAACATCGTTGTGTTAGTGGATCTAGTATGTCCTTGTTTCTGGACAATTGGGTAAATGCTAGTAGAATTGCTGGGTCATAGGGGAGTTCTATGTTTAGCCTTTTTAGGGACTGCCATACTGCTTTCCATATGTGGGATGTTTTCAGTTGTTGAAATATTGATCTACTCTTCCATATACTGATGATTTTTTTCAAAGTTTGGTTGTTCTAACCCACTAGATTAAAATAAACTGTAGAACAAAGGAGATAGTGCCAGGAACCTTCATAGTTTTAAGGATGCAGCTGAAAACAAAATAGACAAAATCCCTTTTAGAGATTCCAAAGGAAGTGTAATGATTAAAACACAAAATCCAGCACTTATGAAGATCATATTTAAAAGGAGAAAATGAGAGATAATCTAATTACATAATGATGATGATAATGATGATGATGATGATGGTGAGTTTAAATGACAAAATTAAAGCAGAGAAGGGAGCAAGTTGCTATAATGTAGTTTAAATAAGCTTATCAATATTTACTTAGAGGGAAGTTACACAGGAGATTTATATTTTGGGTTTGCAAAAGGCTGGTAAATGCATCCAAGGAACAGAGAATAATAAGAAGGAAAGCCCTGAGACAAGAGTGTAAGTAGGAGTGTAATTACAAATAAAATTCAGGTAAGATGCAGATGGCCAGTATAGGAGTAAAATAGGAGGATCATGCCAAGAAGTGCCGATGCGTTCTTTGGTCCATTCATTCATCCACCGAGGACAGATGTACATTTTGGCTGAAATTTCTTGGAATCTATGCGCAAATCTCACCTTGTCAACAAGGTGTATGCTATGCACTCTATTTAATATGTGCGATCTCTCCTTTCTCTTCCCCCACTCACAGCCTGACATTGTGGACCCCTTTTAGCTTGATTTGCTTTCAGTCACTTCTAATAGAGTCTGTAATATAGTTTTGCCTTTCAGAAAAGTATTTCTTCCAATCAAATATTTTATTGAGGAAGATGTGAAAGAATATTTTAGTTTAATGTGGTAAAAAAAAAAAAACAACACGAGAAGGCTATTAGCCGTACAAAGACATGGCAGGAATGAAGGGAACACATCACAAATGTGGCTTGGGCCATGGTGGGATCTCAGGACATAGCATCAGAGTGGCCAGCGTCTTGAGTTTTGCTGAGACACTAGGTGCAACTTACACAGAGCAAGAATAATCATGCTGGGAGTTTGACTAAAACAACAGAGACAGAGTTAAGATGGGACCTGGAGAAAAAGAAAGAACTAAGTTAAAAGCAGGATGAAGGATGGAGCCACAGGCACTGCAATCTACAACATGTCAATCTACAAGATGTCAAAAGAGAATAAGGAGAAGGAAAATCACTGAAATAAGTGGGAGCACAATAATGTTTCATGTCCTGGAATCCAACGGTTGTGTGAACAATGCATCAAATTATTCTCACAGTTAAAGTAACATAAAATGTTTAAGGACTCCTTAATGTTGACCAAGCAGTATGGAGATTATTAGTGAGTTTATACAAGCCTACCATCAATATCCTGCATCATCATGGAAGTTACCACTCCACCAAATTTTTCTTTGTGGAATGCACTTGTTAATACTGTCTTTATAAATGTTTCTTTTCCTCTACTGAGATATTACTGTACATGTTTTACTTAACTTATTTCTTTTATGTTTTCATTTTTATTTTTGAGACAGACTCTCGATGAATCCCAGACAGGTTTGAAAGTCATTAGGGGACCCAATAGGGTTGTTGGCTACTGTTACTAAGCCAAAAAGGAAACCCTTATACTTTGAGTGAGTTGTGGATTCAGGTATTGATGTCAGAATTGATTGTGTTGAAAAGGATAGGTACTCAAAAATAATGCATGAAACTAGGGCAGAAAAACTTTTGCCTTTAGTCAGCTTGGGCATCAGTCCTTGTGTATATGGACTGCCTCAGGAAGTTTACCACTCAGTATTGGCAGTCATAGCTTAATTTCACCAGAAAAGCTTACACATTTTACAACAGTACATATTGTCATTACTAAAATCTCATAAAGATCTGCATTTACCTAATTGAAAGCTAAGCTGATATGCAATGCTAATGACATGACAATGACTCCATTGTCATTGTGAAGATTTAGAGCAATAGCAAATTTGAATGTCAAATTTTATGCTAGTATGTATGAGGGGCCACTCATGTCATCGATAAATCTTCATTATCTATATAAAATCAAAATAAATTATTTGGAGGAATAGCACTATAGAGCTGTATCATTATATAGATAACATGATAATTTTACACCACACATTACCTTGCTACAAATATTTATGCCAACTAAATTAATGAATGCATGTACACAAAGTAAAATTTTTGTTGGAAACATTTATTCAAAATTAATTAAATATCCTGTTGGATTTTCATTCACTTCAGACATATTATAAAGGTGATTTCTGAGTATTTAATTTAAAAGAGAAGAAAAATGTCCCCAAAGGCTTAAATTGCATTAAGCAATAGCTTTAAATACACATTATATGTTAAAGTTTCCTCTAAATATTAAAGTCTTATCCCTACATTACATAAATAACTTCAAATGTGTATGCTTTTGCAAGAGAAATAAATTGCTCATTCCAGTGCAGTGCATTCATTCACAGAAGTGTCAAGTATGTATTGATTGATTTATGAAACTACATCATTCAATCTCCAGGTCAAAAACTTCTAGACATTTCAATTAATCTCTCCTGTTCAAACACGTTCTAAATGATGACAAAAATTCTAAGATTTTCAGTAATTATTTTTTCCTTTTGAAACACATTCTAACTGATGACATCATTACAGGAGACTTCAAAACTCAACCAGAAAAGCCTTTCATTGCAAACTGCAATAGATGTGTTCAACTAATACTTATAAATCCATAATGATGGGACATGTACATTGAATTTTAAAATTTTTACACTCTTTTGTCTACAGACCATGAAATGGAGTTGTTTATTTTCTTTTTCTTTTTTCTTTTTCTTTCTTTTTTGTTGTGGGTCATAGGGCCTGGGCACTGTCTTTGAGCTCTTCAACTCAAGGCTACCATTCTACTCCTTAAGCCACAGTGCCACTTCCATCTAGTGGCATTGTGTTATTTATTTATTTATTTAGCTGGTGCTTGAACTCAGGGCCTAGACACTGTCTCTGAGCTTCTTTTTGCTCAAAGATAGCACTCTAGCCACTTCTGGCTCTTTCTGAGAAATTTACTAGAGATAAGAGTCTCATGGATTTTCCTGACCCAGTTGTCTTTGAACCATGGTTCGTGAATCTCAGCCTCCTGAGTAGCTAGGATAACAGGCTTGTGCGAGTAGTGTCTAGAATTTCATGTTATTTTAAATTTATAAATTCTTTGATGATATACGATGTTGAACAACTCTTCATATAGTTACAGGCTCTCTTGTATGACTTTTCCGATTAATTGTCTATTCACCTATTGTGTTTGTGTCAATCCCATGTCATTTGATTTCTTAATTTCAAGAATTGTTTGTAATGTTTATGTATACAAGTACTCCTTGATAATATAGATGGAAGTCTTTTACTCAGATATGTATAAAAGATATCGGAGATATTTTTCCCAATGATTTATCCTTGCATTCTCTTCACAGGATAGTTTGCAGAAAGGAAGTCTTTAACTATTGGAGTCCAACATATCAATATCTTGTTTAGTAGATAATGTGTTTGTTTTTAGCACCTAAACATTGACTATCAATACTAAGACAACTTAGATGTTCTCCTATGATTTATTTTATGAATTACATAGCCTTGTACTATATATTTAATCCGATGATCTATTTTTAGTTTAGTTACTGAAATAGGTCTGGTCTGGGTGTCAAGTTGTGTGGGGGGGTGATTTTTTTTTTGTGGCTCATGAGGTTTGGCTGGGGTGTTGTCCCTGAGCTCTTCAGCTCAAGGCTACTGACCTATCCTCAGCCAAGCCCCACTTCCCATTTTCTAGAGGTTAATTGGAGATAAGAGTCTCAGGTCCTTTTGTGCCTGGGCTGGCTTTGAACCTTGATCCTCAGATTTCAGCCTCCTGAGTAGCTATGATTACAGGCGTGAGCCACTGCACACGGCTTTTTGTTAGTGTTGTGGATGTGCATCAAGTTGATCTTCATTCCATTTTTGGAAAAGGTTATACTTTTTCCATTGAATTGACTCTACTTTTTTATTAAGAAAGATCAATTCAATGTTGGAACTTACAAAACTAACAATAAGCTATAAAATTTCTTGTGAAATGTTACTGTGCAATAAAGAGAATGCTGTAATGGCAGTGGAGAAGAAACAGAGGTGGAGATTAGATTGGTGAGATTGAATCACATAGGATTTGCTGGTATTATGGGAGTAAAAAGATTTGAAAAAAAGACATGGTAATGATTTTACTTTACGGATAGTTTGAATGTTGATAAGCAGCAGCTTAATGTCTTAATAAGCTGAATGTTCTGTAAATTTAATGTAGCTCAAATACATAGGCAGTTAAAATCTCAGGATGAGGGCTTGCTTACAAGTTTTTATTTTAATTTTCTGTGATTGCATAATTAAATTATATTTAAAATTTTACATGAAAATTGCTGTGAGACTGAGTACTCCTCCAATATACCATGAGCAAGGATTGATTAAGACATGTGAGAAAGAGGCTAATGAAGATGCATTCTTACGGTGTCTGCATGTTGAGGACCTAATCTCCTCTCAAGAGGACAGCAGCAGCAATGAGAGATAATCTTTTCCCTTGACATTGTGTTCAGTAATTTTTTATCTGATCCATCACAATATGTCGGATTCTTGTTAAACTTTAGTTCTGCTCTTCCTGGAAATTTTTCAAATGTAAAGAAAGAAGAGTGATATCCATATATGCATAGTCTTCCCTCTATGTTGATTAACACTATTAAAAGGATAGAAGAGTAACAAACATCAGTTGAGTTTAATAATCAGTTCTTCCTGAACTAAAACTCAGAGGAAAATGTCATCTTAATGATAGTTATTTTTCACAAAGCATTGTCCACTTACGTTATTAGGTAAAATCCCAGAGGAAGACATAACACTTACTGTACTTGGAAAATGAAATGTGCTCCAGGAAAGGGTGATACAATGATTAGAACAACTCCTCTGAAATCATGGCTTTTAATTGTTCTGTCATTGTGATGACATGGAAAATAGAATATCTGGAAGCTTCTTAGTCAAATCCACTTTTCCAATAGCCATCTAGGTGACTGCAGGGATCATCACTTAAAATTTGGAAAGAGATGAAACTGCCGAGAAACCAATATGAGAAACTCATTCCTGTTATTAAGCAACACATGATCATATTCTTTATAAGCTGGATTAATTAGAGGCACATGTTATGCAACTACCCACATAGTGGTTCAGTTGCAAAGTAATACCTGTAGATTGCAGCCTGAATATGTTTAAAACATAACTCAATTGGCCGTTGTCACTTTTTACTAAAGAAATAATTGTAGGATATGTTTATGCATTCACAGGTTTATGCCAGCTTCCCTGCAAAATAAGAAAAAAAATGGGACTTCCACTTTATTTTGTTTTCTTCACTTCATTTTATTTTGCATGATAGGACCCTCATTGGAAAGTTTTAGAAACTATGTTTCAGCTATCACAACACTTAAAGTCTGTGTTATCTATGTATCACTATAATGACATGTATATGTATACACACACACAAAACACTTACAAACCCACATACATACATACAAATATAATTAGCCACTCTCATCTCCTCAAGGATAACCTAACAATTCACTGCCTCAGAATTCCAATTCTGTATTTAAAAATGAGCAGAAAAAATTAAGAGCTGGAAGAAGAAATAAGTGTCCAGGGCATTGTAAATATTATTGCTACAATCTACAGGCCAAAGGAGTGGCTCAGTGGCAGCTGTCCAATGAAGACATGGCAGGAATAAGAGAAAATAATATATAAGAAGTGTTTATTAGTGTCATTAATTAGCCATCTCAAATTATTTCTTTAGAATGTGTGAGCAAAGATTGGATTTTCTGTCATGTTGCCTCCGTAGCTCAGGCCTGTTGGTTCTCTAAAGGTGGTACTAGTATAGAAGTGAATCACTCATCACTGCTTCATGACTTCATTTAGACAGTTAAGTCTTTGTGCATGTGTGGATCTTATTAGCATGATGACACTGCAGTGACTGCAGTGATTTTACTCACTGTTTAATTAATTACGATAAAAGACAGCAGAACTTCTGACTTTCAAATAAGGTAGGCTTCAATTAATATCTAAATTTGCTAGCTGGCTTTTGATTTTACTCATTTTCCTCACCTTAAAATGGGTTAATGAGAGAATTGACTCTAAAATCTCCCCTGAGTTTTATTAATTTTACTTTAATGAATGTTTTGAAGTAAGGGACAAATTATGAATTGGAGAACTGCAGACTTAAGAGTTTTAGTGTTTCAACATGAAAACATTAGAGACAAATATTTATTGGGAAAGTAAGAAAGGAATGTAAAGAAAGCATTTGATTGGTTTACAATTCCAAAATTGCCCACTTTAGGTCCCTCACTGGAAAGTCACTAGTTAAAGAATGGCATTGATCCGGGCGCTGTGGCTCATGATTGTAATCCTAAGTATTCAGGAGGCTGAGATCTGAGGATGAAGGTTCAAAGCCAGCCCGGGCACAAAAGGACTTGAAACTCTTATCTCCAATTAACCTCTAGAAAATGGGAAGTGGGGCTTGGCTCAAGGATAGGGCAATAGCCTTGAGCTGAAGAGCTCAGGGACAATGTCCAAGGCCAGGGGTAGGGTGGGAGCTTTGAGCTGAAGAGTTCAGGGACAGCACCCAGGCCAAGTTCAAGCCCCATGACCCACAAGAAAAGAAAGGAAGGAAGGAAGGAAGAAAGAAAGAAAGAAAGAAAGAAAGAAGTAAAGAAAAGAATTGCATTGAAAATTGGTTAAGATGAATTTTTGCCTCTGTCTAAAGTGAGCACGTATAAGAAATAACCGAAATTAGCATTTGCTTGTGTTTGTAAATCATGCATGGTTGACAGAGCTTGTGGGTCTGTTTTCGTCTGCTCAGGCATTCTTTTGGTGAAGTCTCTATTTTGATTTTGCCTTAAGAGTGGCTTTCTTTACTTTAGAAAAAATGGGAACCACCAATGCAACATGGTGACTCCTACATACAATCTCAGCTACTCCTGCAATCTCAGCTACTCCTGCAATCTCAGCTACTCCTGCAGAACAGAAGATTATGATTCATACTTGCCTGGGCACATACTTAACATAACCTTATCTCAACAAAGTAGGAATAATGGTGCACAGCTATAAATAATTCTAGTTATGTGCGTGGGTAGATAGAAGATTGCTATGTGAGGCCAGCCCAAGACAAAAGAGAGATCTTGTCTGAAATGTAATTAAATACTGGGTTAGTAGAGTGATTGAAATGAATATGACTCTGAGTTCAAGTCCCAGAAATACACCAAAAATGATAATATGGAGCCTTCCAGGAGCCACCACAATGTTTATATTCTCCCACATTTTCATTCAGAGCCTACTTGAGTGAACAAATTTCCCCTACCCCAGTTTCTTTGTCATAACCAACTCCTGGGCATGTGAAATGAATTAGTGCTTCCGAAAGCCCTAGCAGGTTTCATGGATATGATGAAAGTAAAGTAAGAATAGCCATGTAATACTGGCTATGGGTTATAATTAAAAAGAAAGAAAATTAAACTTTGGCTAGAGGAAAAGGAAGATGGCGCTGAGACAATAGGGACGCTGCCTAGCTTTCTCTGACAAAAAGAGAGAACCAGGGAGTCCCACGAGCCAACTACCTAAAGAAATCCAAAACAACAAACTCAAAAAGCAACGGAGAATGACTCAAACCGGAAAAGAAATCCAGATAAAGCTCACATCCAACTTTCTCAAAGAATTCGGAACGCGAGGACCCCTCCCCTACCTCTCGCCCAAAGCCGCGGAAAGCCAAGAAAAGCAGCAGCTGGCACCAGACCAAGCCACAAAAAGTGGCTTGAGCGGGTGCCAGCTCCACGCGGGGAAAGTGGCGGCGGGCACCGGCTCTAATCCACGAAAAGCGGCGGCAGTGGAGGGCACCAGGCTGGGAGCCCAACGGCTGCAGAAACCAGCACAGAACCGGGCCAGCGAATGGCGGAAGCAGCAGAACCCAGACGCGGAACCAGAACAGCAAGCACCGGAACCCAGGCGAAGAACACAGGCAGCTGCGGAGACCCCAAGGGGGTGAAAGACTCCCAACCACCATGGAGCACCCGCAGAGGGATGCAGAGGCGTGAGTAATACAGCGCATCCCCAAACACATCAGGAAAGCGGAGCGGGTGCCAAGCAATAGAACTTAACTCAGACCCCAACACCCCGCCCGAGAAAGACTGGCGGGAGCAGGGGGGCAAGGAATTTAGAATCCTGTCCCTCCCCTCAACAGCCCCCTCCCTCAGGCCATTGACTGGAGATTGACAGGCGGGCTACCCATAAGACCCAGCACCCCACCAAGGGAGGTGGGGCTGTCCCAACTCCCACCCACACAACAGGCTCAACCCCCAGCCCTCTGACTGGAGACTGAAGAGCGGGCGGACCATAAGACTCAGCACCCCACCACGGGAGGCGGGCTATCCCAGCTCCCACCCGCCCACCAGGCTCCTCTCCCAGGCCACTGGATCTGGAGAGTGGAGGGCATTGGGACCCTGCCTTACAACAGTGGGTAGGGGGTGCGGGAAAATAGGAGCCAGCATCTGCCCCCCCTCAATTCTTGAGCGGAGCATCCTCCAGCTGGGAATCCTGAGCAAGACAGCACCGAGGGGCCCCCCACAGTCACAGAATCTGACAAAGCAGTGGAAACACAGCAGGGACCTGAAGGGCCGACCAGCAGCCAAGCTCCCCTTCTGAGAACCAAAAAGGCGCAGCTCTGCCCTTGAAACCCACGTCCCCAGCTGGGACCCGCCCCTGGGAACAGAGGGGTCTCCTGCTGGTCCTGCTGAGAGCCCCTGAAACTCTCAATCCCCAGACCCTTGGCTTGGGGCCGCCCCTGGAAGCAGCACAGGAAAACATCCGCCAATCACGCTCAGACAGAAGCTCGCAGATCCATCCCATGGTCCACTGTGAGGCCACTGGTTGGGCTAAGAGCTAGTCGTGCAGCAACACATAAGTTTTATTCTAATACTTTCCAAACTTTGTACTCAAATACGCTACCTACCTACTTACCCCCTGACCTCTCTCATTCTATTTTTCTATCTCTGGACCTCTATCATCTTTCAACCCTTATACTGCATGGATCTACACTTGATGGCTGTTGAGCAACACTGTATATTATTCTCTAGGCTCAGAGGGACTTAAAGACAATAGAGATTGGATTGAGAGGCATATTGTTTTGGGTATAAATCGCTTACCAGTGGATTATTAGACTGGTCAGTAACTGCACAAAAAGAAAGAGTGATAACACCAATCAAAACTTGTGAACATCTAGAGTCTGCCAGCTACAGAGGTTTAGGTTGGTTATATCTGAAAAACTATAATCGTGTTTAGTATTAATCTTGCTCCCATTTTCAAATGGGCAGAACTCAAGAAAAATGTCAAATCAAGAAACATCATCCCCACCCCCCCACCCAATGTAAACAGCCAATGGAACAGTCACTGGCAAACCTAGAGGAGAGTCTTCCAAGTGCTGTACAAATGCAATTGATAAACATCATTAATGAAAAATGTGAAAATATAAAGAAAGAGATAAGGGAGGAAGCCATAGCTGAACAAGAGGAAACCATAAACAAGGTGATAAGTGAAAAAGAAGAAGCCATAAAGGAGGCCATAATAAAGGTTTTTCAAAGAAAGATGGATGAATTCATAGAATCCACAAATAAAAAGGTGACCGAACTCCAGCAAATGTTCAAAGAAAATACAGCTACAGAGCTAACCACTCAAATGAAATCAAGAAGCTAAAGAAATCCATACATGATCTAAAAGAAGAGATGCAAGGCATCAAAAATGAGCAATTAGAAGCAAGGGAGATGAAAAATAAAGTAGATAGCTTTGATAGCAGGTTAGACAATGCAGAGGAGAGAATTTCCGGGGCAGAAGATAATTTAGTTATTATAGAGAAAGAACAGAAAATGAGTCAATCCAAATTTAGGAAAAATGAGAGAGGGCTTCAGGAGGTCCAAGATACAAGTAGGAAGCCTAATTTAAGGCTAATTGGTATTGAGGAGGGCGTGGAGAAAGAGGTCAATGGTATTGGAAATATACTTCAGGGAATCATCTCAGAGAATTTCCCAAATATCCAGAAGGGCAGACCCATCCATATACAAGAAGCTTTTAGAACCCCAAACAGACCTGACCAGAAAAGAACATCCCACCGCCACATCATAATCCGAACTGGATCAATAGACACCAAAAAAAGGATCCTAAAGGCAGCCAGGGAAAAGGGTTCAGTAACCTATAAAGGAAAACTAATCAGAATAACCCCAGACTTCTCACCAGAGACCATGCAAGCAAGAAGTGACTGCAAGTATATATGTCATGCCCTTAAGTCAAATAACTACCAACCAAGAATACTGTACCCAGCTAAGCTCTCATTCATAACTGAGGGAACAATAAAAACATTCCATTCCAGGGAAAAGCTGCAACAATATGTCGCGACAAAACCAACACTACAGAGAATTCTGAAAGATGTTCTATACATAGAAAACCAAAATAAATGCAATATAGGGAAAGAAATGGCACCTAAACAGCATACCATCTAAGGACCACAAGAACTGTCAAGACACTGGCCCAAATAAAAGCTTTTAAAAATGGTAGGACCTAATAAATATCTCTCAATCCTAACTCTCAATATCAATGGACTCAACTCTCCAATTAAACGGCATTGGCTATCTAGTTGGATCAAAAAGCAAGAGCCATCGTTCTGCTGTCTTCAAGAGACACATTTTACCCAAAAAAACAATCATCTTTTGAAAGTGAGAGGTTGGAATAAACTCTATCAAGCTAACGGCCCCCATAAACAGGCTGGAGTTGCCATCCTCATATCAGATAAAATAGACTTCAAACTAAAATTAGTATGAAAAGACAAAGAAGGTTACTACATACTACTAAAGGGATCTTTCCTCCAGGAAGACATAACGATCCTAAATATTTACACACCCAATCCCGGAGCTCCAAACTTCATCAAGCAAACTTTACTTACACTGAAACCATACATAGATCGAAATACAGTGATTGTCGGTGACTTTAACACACCACTCTCACCTATGGACAGATCAACAAGGCAAGAACTCAACAGAGAAACCTTAGAACTGAACAACTATATAGACAAACTAGATCTAACAGACATCTGCAGAATATTCCACCCAGCAACAACACAATATACGTTTTTCTCAGCAGCACATGGAACATTTTCCAAAATAGATCACATCTTAGGCCATAAAACAAACCTGGACAGATTCAGAAACTCTGAAATTATTCCATGCACACTCTCAGACCACAAAGGCATCAAACTGGAACTGAACACACATCTCCACCAACGAAAACCCTGTAACTCATGGAGACTGAACAACACATTGTTGAATCACCAATGGGTCATCGAAGAGATCAGAACAGAAATCCAACAGTTTATGAAATTTAACAGTAAGGAGCACACAAAATACCAACTCCTTTGGGACACAGCAAAGGCAGTAACTCAGAGGAAAATTTATAGCGCTGAGTGCCTACAACAACAAGTTGGAAAAATTGCAAACCAACAAGTTAATGTCTCACCTTAAGCTCCTGGAAAAAGAGCAACAAACCAACCCTAATCCCAGTAGAAGAAAGCAAATAATTAAAATCAAAGCAGAATTAAATGATTTGGAATCCAAAAAAACTATAGAAAGAATCAACAAAACAAGGAGTTGGTTCTTTGAAAGAATTAACAAAATTGACAAGCCCTTAGCAAATCTTACCAAAAAAGAAGAGAGCATATTGAAATAAACAAAATCACAGATGAAAGTGGTAATATCACGACATAAGTTACCAAGATCCAGAATATCATGAGGGAATACTTCTCAAACCTTTATGCCAACAAATTTGAGAATCTAGATGAAATGAATGAATTCCTAGCCAATATTAACATACCCACACTGAACCAAGAAGAACTAAGCCAACTCAACAGGCCTATTTCAAGCTCTGAAATAGAAATGGCAATTAGAGAACTTCCACCTAAGAAAAGCCCAGGGCCAGATGGATTCACAGCTGAATTCTATAAGGTCTTCAAAGCAGAGCTCACACGAATACTCCTCAAGCTCTTCAACGAAATTGAAAATGAAGGTTCCTTACCAAACTCATTCTATGAAGCCAGTATAACCCTCATCCCCAAACCAGGCAGAGATTCATCAAAGAAAGAGAACTATAGACCTATATCTTTGATGAACATCGATGCAAAACTTCTCAACAAAATACTGGCCAACCGTCTACAACAACTCATCAAAAAAATTATACACTATGATCAAACAGGATTCATCACAGGGAGGCAAAGCTGGTTCAACATACGCAAATCAATTAATATAATTCAACACATCAACAGGAGCAAAGACAAAAATCACATGATTGTCTCAATAGACACGGAAAAGGCATTTGACAAGATCCAACACCCCTTCATGTTAAAAGCTCTGGAGAAACTAGGAATCCATGGAACATTCCTCAATGTAATAAAGGCTGTGTATGAGAAACCTACTGCCAGTATTACACTTAATGGTGAAAATCTAAAGCCATTCCCTCTAAAATCAGGAACGAGACAAGGATGCCCACTCTCTCCACTCCTCTTTAACATAGTACTAGAATTCCTAGCCAGTGCAATAAGGCAAGAAGCAAGCATAAAGGGGATCCAAGTAGGGAAAGAGGAAATAAAACTATCCCTCTTTGCAGATGACATGATTCTGTATTTAAAGAATCCTATAGACTCTACTCCCAAGCTCCTTGAGCTGATTCAAAGCTTTGGAAGAGTAACAGGCTATAAAATCAACCCTCAAAAATCAACTGCCTTCCTTTACGCCAACAGTGAGAGGAAGGAGGCAACAATCAGGAAAGAAACTCCTTTCACAATAGCCTCAAAGAAAATAAAGTACCTAGGAATTAGCTTAACTAAGAATGTAAAGGACCTTTTTGATGAAAACTTTAAAACCCTAAAAAAGGAAATTAAAGCAGAACTAAGGAAATGGAAAAACCTCCCATGTTCCTGGGTTGGAAGAATCAACATTGTGAAAATGACAATCTTGCCAAGAGCTATCTACAAATTCAACGCAATACCCATCAATATCCCAATGTCATTCTTTAAAGAAATAGAAGAGGCAATCCAAATTTCATATGGAATAATTAACGACCGCGTATAGCAAAAACACTTCTTAGCAGAAAGAACAGCGCTGGAGGAATTTCAATTCCAAACTTTAGACTCTATTACAGAGCTATAATTCTCAAAACAGCTTGGTACTGGCACAGGAACAGGCCTGAAGACCAATGGAATAGAACTGAGGACCCAGATATTAAACCACAGACCTATGGCCACCTAATCTTTAACAAGGGAGCCAAAAAAATAGAATGGAAGAAAGACAGCCTCTTCAACAAGTTGTGCTGGCAGAACTGGTTAAGCACCTGCAGAAAACTAAAGTTGGATCCTTCTTTGTCACCTTGCACTAGAATTAACTCCAAATGGATCAAAGACCTGGAGGTAAAAGCTGACACACTGAAAACTTTACAGGAAGGAATAGGAGATACACTAGGCCTCCTTGGCACAGGTAGAAACTTTCTTAATAAGGACCAAGAATCACAACAAATCAGAGAAAGGCTGGATAAGTGGGACTGCATTAAACTGCAGAGCTTTTGTATGGCAAAGGACATAGCTAGTAAACTAATCAGGAAGCCTACAGAGTGGGAGAAGATCTTCACCAACAAACAACGGACAAAGGCCTCATATCTAAAATATATCAACAACTCAAAAAATTGAATCACTCCAAAACCAACCTCCAAAGTAACAACCATCCCATTAAAAACTGGGCCAAAGACTTAAAGAGAGTCTTCTCTGAAGAAGAAACAAAAATGGCCTATAGACACATGAAGAAATGCTCAACATCTCTGGTCATAAAAGAAATGCAAATCAAAACAACTTTAAGATTCCACCTCACTCCAGTTAGAATGGCCAGGATCAGGAAAACGAATAACAACAGATGCTGGAGGGGATGTGGCCAAGAGGGATCACTACTACACTGTTGGTGGGAGTGCAAACTCGTTCAACCACTATGGAAAGCAGTGTGGCAGTGCCTCAGAAGGCTAAACATAGAACTTCCCTATGACCCAGCAATTCCACTACTTGGCATTTACCCAACCATCCAGAAACAAGGACATACTAAATCCACTAGCACAACAATGTTCATTGCAGCACTATTCACCATAGCAAAGATATGGAACCAACCTAGATGTCCCTCAGTTGATGAGTGGATCAACAAGTTGTGATATTTGTACACAATGGAATTCTATGCTGCTGTCAGAAAGAATGACATCGCCCCATTTGTTAGTAAATGGAAAGACTTAGAAAAAATCATATTAAGTGAAGTAAGCCAGACTCAAAGGAACTTAGGCTCAATGGTTTCCCTCATTCGTCATAATCAGTAGAAATCTTGGGCTCTACTAGCAGAGATCTGCAATAGAGCAAAATCTTGATACATAAGGCCAGATAATGTGAAGCTAATTGAAAGGACCTCCAGGATATTGAAACAAAAGCCATATAATGAATGATTGTTGTCCTTAATGTACTATGTTGTCTCTCATCTCCTTTGCTGTCCCTTGGGTATCTCATATTGGTATAGTATCTCACTTTGTTATCTGATATATTGAATTTTATTTGTATTTGGATATTTGAAATTTGATAGGGAGGGAAAACCAAGATGGGTATGGGGCGTGGGGGGAGGAGGGAAATGGGTACCAAGACATGTGAAAGGGTATCAATGTATGTGAATTAATGCACCTTCTATCTGGCAAATATCATGTAACCCTTTTACTAATTACAATAAAAATGCTTAAAAAAAAGAAAGAAAGAAAATTAGGAACATCAAAGCATCAGGTTAAACACAGGAGGGACAGAGAGGGCCAACATTCTGGAAAAACACAAAATACATAATGAGTCTTGGGGAAAAGGAACGTTTGCCCTGCATGAAAGTATTACTCAATACATTGGTAGAAACATTTATACCGTTCCATAATGAAGGCATCTCTAAAGTTTATAATCCTAAAAACATTTTAAAGGAGTAAGTGCTTTCAGTGTTGTTTTCTTCCTTACCTAATTTTTTTTTCCATTTTAAACATCTTTCCCCCGTGGAAGTAAAAAGTCATTTTTCTTCAGTTTGTAAGCAATAAACATTGCTATAGTATTTTTCATAATGGACTGCTGAAAAAATAAAAGTTCAAAAGATTATTAATTGTGTTTTGTTGCTACAATATATTATAATATATTATGTGCCATATATGTAATATATTATGTATAATAGTTTGTACTGTATTATTTTATTATATATTAAACACATTACAGATCATGTAACTATATTTCTATATTAAGTACATATACTATATTATACATATTATATAATTATATCATCAATATTATATAATATATACAATTATTTTATATATCATATATAATGCATATTATATATTATGTTACATATATTATATATCATTATAGTGTATTTCATTCACTGGGGATGGAGTCTCATAGGGTTTTCTGTCCAGGCAAGTTTTAAACCTCACTATTCTAGATCTCAAATTTTGAAGTTATTATTATATTTAACCCAAATGCTTGATTACCGAGTGGTATATGTGAAACATATGGTCTAGCTTCTAAGAGTTGTATGATCTGATATTACTCTTTGAAGATGAATATTTTAAATGCATACGAACACATATTGGTATAATTACATATGACTTAGTACATATGCAATTATTTGTTTGGCCCAGACAGACCACTTAGTGATACAGTAAGAAACAGTATAAAATGCACAAATATTATATGCTTAGTAATGAGACATTTTCACTGTAGTTTCTGAAAAAACATATGCCCAATCTACCATTTAAAAACATTTTAAAGTATCAGAAGACAGTGAAGAAGCCCAGAGATAACTTTTATAAATATTTACAGTAAACCAAAAGTGTAGAGAAATAAGATGAGGACTCCTGGAAATTACTAGCTTGGTAGTAAGATTAAAAGACTCAAATCAAAGGTTGTTTTCGTTTCTTTTTTTTAATATTTTTTATTGTATTTAATAAAAGGGTTACATGATATTTGCCAGATAGAAGGTGCATTAATTGGTTGTTTTCTTTTCTTAAAGAATACAACAGGTCTGTGCTGCCATGTCAAAAGTGATCTGAATTTCGCATATATCACACCACACAGGGCTGAAGGAATCTTGCTTAGCACATGAGAAAACAAGAGAAGGAAAAGCTTCACTCTCATGATTCTGAGTCGCTGCTCAAAGGATTAGTCACCCAAATTATCATTTCCTGGGCATGCCAACATTCATTGAAAGTCTTCTAGACAAGTCATCTTTTTTTTGGTATGGAAGACACATTTATTTTTATAATTAAATGAATTTACATAAATAATGTTACAGGAAAAGATAAAGTTTAAAATAAAAATGTTACAAATGCAGCATCATGTGTAAAAGTCTTCTGCAACACAGATATAACTAAGTAAACAAACACAAATATATGAAAGCAGATTAAAATTTTATTATAAAATGTGTAAATATTGATCGCTATCAAGTAACTACCTAAAGTTATAAAAATGTATGAATTTGATCACTTATAAGAATTTAGAAAAACTACAACATCACATAATGAGTGATTGATGTCCTTAATGTACTATGTTATCTCTCATATCTTTTGCTGTCCCTTGGTTATTTCATATTGTTATAATATTTCACCTTGTTATCTGATATATTTTATATATGCTTAATTGGTTATTTGAAATAGGATAGGGAAGGAGGGAAATCAAGATAAGCTGGGTAGGGGGGAGGGAAATGGGGACCAAGACATGGGAAAGGGTATCAATATTTGTGTAGTAATGTACCTTCAATCTGTTGAATATAATGTCACCCTTCTATTAATTACAATAACAAATATATGAAGTAAAAAAGAGAAAAACTACGGCATCAAATTGAAAGTGAACACCAATTTCCACCAATGAAAACCATGTAACTCATGAAGACTGAACAACACGTTGTTGAATCAGCAATGGGTCATCAAGGAGATCAGAAAAGAAATTCAACAGTTTATGAAATTTAACAAAAAGGAGCTCACAAAATACCAGCTCCTTTGGAACACAGCCAAGGCAGTACTCAGAGGAAAATTTATAGCTCTGAGTGCTTACACTAACAAATTGGAAAAATCGCAAACCAACAATTTAATGTTGTACCCTAAGCTCTTGGAAAAAGAGCAACAAACCAACCCTAATCCCGGTAGAAGGAAATAAATTATCAAAATCAAAGTAGAATTAAATGAATTGGAGTCCAAAAAAACTATAGAGAGAATCAACAAAACAAGGAGTTGGTTCTTTGAAAAAATTAACAAAATTGACAGACCCTTAGCAAATCTTACCAAAAAAGAAGGGAGCATACCAAAATAAACAAAATCAGAGATGAGAATGGTAATATCATGAAAGAAATTACCAACATCCAGAGCATCATAAGGGAATACTTTTCAAACCTTTATGAGAATCTAGAAAAAATAGATGAATATCTAGCCAATATTAACATACGTACACTGAACCAAGAGGACCTAAGCCAAATAAACAGAACTATTTCAAACACTGAAATAGAAATGACAAGAGACCTTCCATCCAAGAAGAGCCCAGGGCCAGACGATTCACAGCTGACTTCTATAAGGTCTTCAAAGTAGAGCTCACACCAATACTTCTCAAGGTCTTCAACAAAATTGAAATTGAAGGCTCTTTGCCAAAATCATTCTACGAAGCCACTATAACTTTCATCCCAAAACCAGACAGAGATTCATCAAAGAAAGAGAACTTATAAACCCATTTCTTTGATGAATATTGATGCAAAACTTCTCAAAAAAATATTGGCCAACCGTCTTCAGCAACTCATCAAAAAATTATACTCTATGATCAAACAGGATTCAGCACAGGGAGACAAAGCTGGTTCAACATACGCAAATCAATTAATATAATTCAACAGATCAACAGGGGCAAGGACAGGAATCACATGATAGTCTCAATAGATGCAGAAAAGGCATTTGACAAGAAACTTTCTTAATAAGGACCAAGAAACACAACAAATCAAAGAAAGGCTGGATAAGTGGGACTGCATTAAACTGCGGAGCTTTTGTATGGCAAAGGACATAGCTATGAAACTAGAAAGCCAACAGAGTGGGAGAAGATCTTCACTAACCATACAACAGAAAAACGCCTCATGTCTAAAATATATCAACAGCTCAAAAAATTGAATCAATCCAAAACTAATCTCCAAAGAAACAACCATCCCATTAAAAGACGGGCCAAAGACTAAAAGAGAGTCTTCTCTGAAGAAGAAGTAAGAATGGCCTATAGACACATGAAGAAATTCTCAACATCTCTGTTCATAATAGAAATGCAAATCAAAACAACTCTAATTTTCCACTTCACTCCATTTAGAATGGCCAGGATCAAGAAATCTAATAAAAACATATGCTGGAGGGGATGTGGCCAGGAGGGATCATTACTACACTGCTGGTGGGAGTACAAACTCGTTCAACCACTATGGAAAGCAGTGTGGCAGTTCCTCAAAGACTAAACATAGAACTCCCCTATGACCCAGCAATTCCACTACTTGGCATTTACCCAACCATCCAGAAAGAAGGCCATACTAAATCCACTAGCACAACGATGTTCATTGCAGCACTATTTACCATAGCAAAGATATGGAACCAACCCAGATGTCCCTCAGTTGATGAGTGGATCAACAAGATGTGGTATTTATACACAATGGAATTCTATGCTGCTGTCAGAAAGAAGGACATCGCCCCATTTGTAAGGAAATGGAAAGACTTACAAAAAATCATATTAAGTGAAGTAAGCCAGACTCAAAGGAACATAGGCTCAATGGTTTTCCTCATTTGCCATAATCAGTAGAAACTTGGACTCTCCTAGCAGAGATTTACAATAGACAAAACCTAGATACATAAGGCCATACAGTATGACACTAAATGAAAGGACCTCCAGGATATGGAAACAAAAGCCATATAATGAGTGATTGTTGTCCTTAATGTACTATGTTATTTCTCATCTCTGTTGCTGTTCCATGGTTATCTCATATTGTTATATTTTTTACCTTGTTATCTGATATATTGTATATATTTTTATATGGTTATTTGAAATATAAACTATTTTCAGTGTGCTCTCCAAAAGAATTACTTTACTATTACGAACTGAACTTTGTTCAACCTCCCCAAAAGATAAACTGTCATACACTCTGTGGCATGTTGCTAGTACATCCCTAGGAAACTAGCAGGCAACTAGTCAGCTACAGAGTTATGAATATTTTTATTATCCTCTTTGTTATTCACTGGCCTTTTTTTCACTGATGAGATTCAGAGATATTCCCACTGCAAATGCTACAAGTGATTTAGCAAAGATGAGTTTAATGGGGCTCTTGACGGAATGGGCATAAGTTAGACAGTTATGGCCACCTTAAACAGAAGGGGTCCTCAATTTGTATAAAGTGACATCAGATAGATTAGAATATATTGAAACGACTTGACCAATGGTTCTTTAGTTCATACACAGATTTAGAGAGAGGTAATTCATATTACTAATTATAGTATCATAGCACTATTCAGCGCTATTTATAGTACTCATTCAACAATTTACATTATTAAAATTGACTACATCAATGTTAGGTATCTGTTTATGCTTTTGACATATTTTAATATTCCTGTATACTGGAGGTATATGTTCACTTTTTAAGTATACAGGAAATAGAAAGCATAATAGGACTCAAACCTTGGGCTCTACTAGCAGAGATTTGCAATAGAGCAAAACCTTGATACATAAGGCCATATAGTATGAAGCTAATTGAAAGGACCTCCAGGATATTGAAACAAAAGCCATATAATGAATGATTTTTGTTCTTAATGTACTATGTTATCTCTCATCAATTTTGCTATCCCTTGGTTATATCATATTGTTACAGTATCTCACTTTGTTATCTGATATATTGGATATATTTGTATTTGGTTATTTGAAATTGGATAGGGAAGGGGGGAAAACAAAGATGGGGAGGTGGGGGGAGGGTAATGGGGACCAAGACATGTGAAAGGGTATCAATGTATGTGAATTAATGCACCTTCTATCTGGCAAATATCATGTAACCCTTTTATTAATTACAATAAAAAATATAAAAAAACACTTTGTATATAAAAAATTTAGAGACACAAAAGGTATTCTAAAAATACCTTTCTTTCCAAGATTAAGCCAATGTGGTTCTTATACAGTAATAGTAGAAATATAAGGAGAAGTAATTGCTATGTAAAACAATTTGGTTTTTTCTTACAAAATTTAATGTGATTGTATTATCAGTCTACAGTTTACTTAAATATAGACAGTATTACATATAAAAAGAAGGAGAGTTATGGTTAAACAGAGTTATGGTTTTATACTAGTAAAAACTAGAAGGAGCTAAAATATTTAATGATGAAGGAAAGAATAAAAAAATAGCAATTTATGCCAAACAATAAAATGTTTAAAATTCTTTTATTGGTTTTAACCTTGGAAAATAAGAAACCTTAGTTTTACTTCAAATATCTTTATCTATAGTTTCTATGTATAGGTTAATTCATTACCATGAATATTCAACACAGGCAGATCGTGTGTGTGTGTGTGTGTGTGTGTGTGTGTGTGTGTGTGTGTGTGTATGTGTGTGTGTATGTGTGTGTATACTGGATCAGGTGCTTGAACTCAAGCCCTGGGTACTGTCTCAGAGCACTGTCTCAGAGCTTTTTGCCTACCACTTCATTCACATCTCTGCCTCTGTTTCTCCCAGCCCCTCTCTCTCTAGTGTAATGCTGGTTACTTGAAGAAAATAGTTTCATGAACATTTCTGTCTGGGCTGGCTGATCCTCAGATCTTAACTTCTTGAATAGGTAGAGTTATAGCAATACTTTTATTTAAACACCTTTTCTCTTACTACTACCTCCAAATTATAGTTTACCTTCTGTGCAAATACTTCTGTGCATTCCTTGAGAAGATCCATAGATTTATGTAATGAGAGGTAAAAGCTCTCTACTACTCACAACTTGACAACATTTGGCAATTCATACAACATAGTACAGATTGTCTTTTCTCCTATCTATTCCTATTCTGCTTATCAGCCTCCCAAAGAGTTCTGGTAAATGGCATTTCATAATTCCTCTAAACAATAGACTTTTGTGCTTTTCTATGTATGATCTTAGGTGCAATTTCCTTCATTTTCTATTATATCATGTTTTAGCAGCTGACAGTTCTAAATATATCACTCCATGGTTTGTGTCTCTGGGTATTTAACAATTTCTTTGATGATGCCAATCACTTGATTTTATAGAACACATTTTAGTTTTAATGAAATCTATTCATTTTTTTTGTTAGTCATGGGGCTTGAACTCTGGGCCTGGGCACTGTCTCTAAGTTCTTCAGCACAAGGCTACAACCCTACCCCCTGAACCACAGAGCCATTTCCAGTTTTCTAATGGCTAATTGGAGATATGTCTCATTGGACTTCAGTGACCGGGCTAGCTTTAAACCGTGATCCTCAGATCTCAGACTCCTGAGTAGCTAGGATAACAGGTGTGAGCCACAGCGCCCAGCTTCATGTGCTAACTTTTAGAAATCAACTGCAGCATTAATAAATAGAAATTTTCATGTTCAGTGTCTGGATTTATTAATAGCATGTGGATATTTGAACCCTAGAATTAGCTTTCTGTGTCCCAGTGATTGCACTGTGTATTTTTCTTCTCACTATTGTAACTACTACAGGATGATTTGGAAACCATTTCAGGCTTTAGTTCTTAATAACTATTAATGGCTACATTATGAAATGACTTCTTGAAACTTTGAACGTTGTATTTCAAAACAAAAAAAAAGTTACACAGGAAAGAATGTTATTAAATATTTAGAGACAATGTCACAATTTCCCACAACTTGAGAAGAGTTTACTCAGGATAAACATGTTTTCCTTGCTTACATTCACAACTATATAGTAAGTTGATTTCATTTAAGAGTAAATGTTGTGTCCCAGTATGTTCTGGTTTCAGGTACAGTACATGTTGATAGCTTGTGTTGCAGAGTAATGGTCCAATTGAGGACTGAATAAACACCTTCTAAAGAATCACAAATTATCAATAAAATTAAAATAATGTGCATTCTTATTTGGTTACGTGAATTATAAGCAACTGAGAAGTTTAACTTTATTTCCTGTAAACACATAATACATACTTTGGCCATATAAAAATAAATTAGTCTAAATTAAATTCAAGCATGATTTCCTTAACAAATCTACCATTGATGCTTACTTTTGCAGTTTCATTTTGTGTTATGTTTTATTGCATTTGCCTATTAGAAACCAAATATTGAATTAGTAGAAGATATACTGTATAGCATATGCTCTTTGCCTTTATGGACTAGCTAATAAAACTCTGAGGGTAAGCAGTAGAGAACCATAAAAGGATTACTTAACAGTCATTTCTAGAATGCCTATCTCCAGAGAACAGTTACTTATTCCTGATCTATTTAACTTGGGAAAATAATATAGTTAGGGAAAATATACAGTTTGGGGGAATAATGTAGTTTAAATATATGTGAAACAATATACTTACATGAGGAAATAAAAGCAGAAGTGATATGTTATATTGTGACAAAAGTATTGGGAAAGAATAAGATATCTGCTATTGCTCTCATTCCTCCCACTTAAAAAGCTGTCTGTTCTTTATCCATAAGCTACTCTACCATGTTGGACAAAGGTATAATAGACAGAATGGGAAAGAGATATGTTTTGGGATTTGAAGACTAAAGAGACACTAGAATTCTTTGTTATTAAGACCCAATTACAGGATTTAGCATTTCAATGTGATCAATATAGCAAATGTGGAGCCATGAATAAACATAAAATACCTAGGAATCAAAACATACCTAGAAATAAACATAAAGGAGCTACAAAAAAGAACTCAGAGATGAACACTAAAAACACTAAAGAAAGATAACACTGAAGACGCTAAACATGAAAATGGATGAGCAGAATCAATGTTGTGAAAATAGCTAAACTACTTAGAGAGATTCTCCACAGAAATTGAAAAAGCAATCCTAATATTCATGACAGCAACAAAAAAGACCCAAAATAGCCAAAGAAAACATGAATAAAAGGGAAACATGTTCGTGCCTGAATTCAATCTCATTTGAAACTCTACAACACAACAATCATAACAAAAACTTCATAGCATTGACACCATTAAAAAAAACAAGACTGCTTACTCTTAGCCCCAAAACAGAATAGAAGTTCTCAAATCAGTTTGTACAATTACAGCCAATTTATTTTTTAAAATAAGATCTCAAATACATGGGTTGCAGAAAAGACAGCCTCTTTAACAAATATATCAGTAAAACTGAAAAAAAAATACATGTAGAAAACTAAGACATGAACCCTGACTCCCACTCTAAACTAAATGCAATTTAAAATGGTTCTAGGACCTCAGATAAAGATTTGATATGACTACAGGAAAATCTCCAGAAAACAATGGAAGTTAGACTCCAAGAGCCCAAGAAATTATTTTTTTAAATGTTGATAAATGAAGTTTCATCAAACTAATAGTCATGAGGATGAAGAGATAGTTCATAACATGGAAATAAATCTTTACCAGCTACTCATCTGACAAGAGAATAGCCAGAATATACAAAAAACTAAAAAAAAACTGCACTCCAAAATAATTAAATAACTGACTAGCAAATGTGCAAATGAATCAAACAAGCACTCTTCAAAAGAGTAATTGCAAATTTCCAAAAAACATATGAGTATTTAAATTCAACATCCCCGGTTGTAAAGGAAATGAAACTCAAAGTTACATTGAAATTTCATCTTACTTCTGTCAGAATAGCCAGTCAGGAAGAATGCAAACAGCAAAGTGGTAAAAAGGATTCCTGTAAATATAAACTTGTGCAACCTCATGGAAATCAGTGGGAACTTTCTCAAAAAACTAACAGTGGGTTTACTGTATAATCTACCATTTCTACTAATGGCATGTACCTGAAGGAATGAATGTGTTAGGATATGAGAACGATACATGCATAATCCATTTTTATTAGAGTTCTCTTCTCAATAGCCAACTTATGGATTCAGCCTCTGTGCCCTTCAACTGATACATAAAGGAAATATTATTTATTATTTATCCATCAATAGAAAATTTATATGACTTGCAGGAAAATAGACGGAACTATAGATCCTAGTGGTAAGCGAATTATCCAGGTTGAGAAATTAAAAAAAAAACATTTACCGTTAGACACAGAATCTAGCCCTAAAACACACAGGCAAACTCAGCACACACAAGTATATCTTGTCTATGTTTGAAGATAGCATGATGAAACCCATAAAAAATAAACTATTGAAAATAAGGGGGAGAGGATATGAGAAAAATGTAGAAAAGTAGAAAGGGTTTATCTGATCAAAGTATTACTTATAGATATTTTGCTATATAGATGTATAGATGTTTGTGCAGTACCACATCAAAAATCTTTTGTATAATAATATACACTAATTTAAAAGTTAATAAACAAGGGATAAATGTAATTTGTTACTACTCTTTAGCCTAAGTTTATTCAAAAATAAACTGATTTAGAATATTCAGAGTACTAATCAAAGTACTGATTTAATATTCAGAAGTGCTATATTTATAGAAATGTATTCATAGACATAGGGCCATTTACTTACCCCAACCATACAAGATTCTTGATAGTTATTTGAAACATTCCCATGCTCTGTGTTTTATAGAATGTGTGAAGCTTCAGGGAGGATCTAGGATGCTTGTTTCCATGAAGCTGTTGACTGCAATCTGCCTTGACGCTATGATCTCTCCAAGCTCCCAAGCAATTCTATAGAAGATGTGGGTATGTGTTCATACTTCTTTTAGCAATCAGATGCACACAGATTCATGCTTAGATATATGAATATAGACAACAATTGTACATATTTTACACTCCCTAAGTATCAGAACGTTGTTATATATAAAATGACACAAGTATTTGAAAGGAAGAATACAGGGCAGAAACTAAAATGAAAAGCGATAGTTATACTGACAGCAAATTATATCCTAGATGTATCACACAGTTCAATCAACCTTCAGGGAAAAAAAATCCACTGGCGATTGAAAGGTAGAAAGAAAGACCTGGAATAAAAGCAGTTTCCATTCATTTATTTCAGAGAAAGTGAGATTAACCGAATGGGCTGTGTTACTGATAGAATAGATTAAGAAGTCTGAGCCAGAGTATAACCACTCTGGTACAAAGTTATGTGGTGATGGATATAGAGGAAGGCTTTAAAAATGAGTAATAATAACAAAAGCACAGATGAGATTCTAGGAACACAGTAAACAATCACTTGGACCAAGACATGAGAAACAGTATCAATGTATGTGAAGTAATGCACCTTCCATCTGGCGAATGTAATATAACCTTTCTATTAATTACAATAAAAATATATGAAAAAAAGACAGGGAGAAGGTTAGGTTAAAAAAATTAAACGTATGGATCCTTGGCTTGGGATGGCTTGACTTATGGTTTGTGGTCTGCGCACAACATAAAATGGACACACACTCCTTAGAAACCATGGTGGCTGGCTACAGTACTTGGCAGTCTACTCTCTGTTGCTGCTGGACGTGGGGTAGACAGCCCCAGCTCCCAATCAGACATGCAGGCACAAGTGCTAACAGTCGGTCTACAGAATGCTATGTTTTGCTGGGCTGTGAGGTTCAGTAGGTTACATAGGTTAAATGCATTTTAAATGATGATATTTTCAATTTATAATGAGTTTATGGAGCCAGGACTCTATCATAAACTGAGGGACACCAGATTAAAGGAATATTACAATTTATGTGCAATTGGAATGGACAAAAGCTTGCAATCAATTAAACAACTGAACCTATTTATAAATCAATTTTTCATTTTATTGAGAAAACTTTCAACTGAAAAATGACAAACTTTGCAAGTTATGTTATGATGATTCATAACTTTTTTTAAAGTTCCTATTAACTTTGTTTTGAAACAAAATATGTATTATCCACTTTAGCAAGAAGATAGTTACTTCAGGGTTGAAATTGTAATTCTTGTATCTGTTGTCTAAGCGCAAGATTAATGTCTGCAAGGAAAAATGACTACATTTTATTTTTACTTTCTTCTGAGCTATACTCCAATTAGTTCTTTGAAACCTAGAATGATAAAAATGTTGGCTTAGAAATAATTTCAAGTAATACGAATAAGCATACAAATTGCTGGTTACTTATGTTGCAAAATATACTAGAGTTATGCTAAGGTATAAATAAAAAAAAAAGAACACTTGTAAGGAAAGCACAAGCTATTCTTCGGGGAGCCTTTCAAGAAGAACCTTATTCTGAGCTGAAATAGGCTCAGACACACTGCCATCTGCCATTCTAGGTGAGTGTTGGTAAGTCTGAAATAATACAGCTGTAATGACTGTTGAAGAGGTGAAGCACTGAATGATGGTCCCCTAAAGATTGCTGAGATTCCACCTGTGGATGCACAAAAGCAGGTGATGTCTGATGAATGAAATCAGTGCTACAACAAAGACTTGGGGGCACTGAGGGGGAGCTGTTAGGTTGGGGAGTCAAAGCATGAACTTCATTGGGGAATCTCTAGTTGTTTGAAAGATCAAAGCACTATATCATATATGATAGTTTCTAGCATACAATCCATTTGTTGTACAGTGATAGATAGGGTTATAGCTACTTGTACCTTTATATTGCCAATACTTTGATTTTCTTCTAGCTCTGCTGCTGGATGTATATTTTGCACAGGGCACAAGCCCTCTGTATCTTCCTTGTTGTCTTCAAATTGTTTTATACTAGCTAGTAGGGTGATTATCTAGGGCCATCAGAATGTCATCATAATTATTTCTCCCCTAAATTCCAATACCATTTCTGGGATTAAAGGGAATCTGAAGACAAATTAGATTCTAAAATGACTTGGTATGGAAAGAAATATAAGTTCTAAAAGGTATGACTGGCTCAGGTACTTAAAATCTGACACAGTTTTGCCAAATATACCCCTGAGAAATGAAAGTTTTCCTGTGATGTTCTTGTTCTAGCTCTTTGATAGTCTTTTTCTAGGATAATCATCAATAAAAAAAGCATATTATTCTTCAGAGTATGGCCCTAAATTTTCCAATTAGTGTCTCTACTTTTTATTTTGCATTTTTATGGCAAATTCTTTTTTTCCTTACAGAAAGTTTTATTTAAAAAAAAAAAGGCAGTCATTCCGGGTTAAATGTAAGAACAGAATCACAATAGGTTACTTGACAAGCAGTTAGTTATAGTATCTTATGAAGAGTAGATTTAAAGTCCAGACATGGCTATTTATTCATGATGTTTGTTTACATACATATCGCATGTCTTTTTTAAATTCTTTTTTAATTTCACCATTACATTGGATTCTGTCCATGTCAGCTGACCCAGAAGCCTTCAATATACATTTTTCTTATAATTTTTTTTGTACTAGAACATGATATGGTCACCGTGTAGTCAAAGTAACATTTAGGTGATAAAAGAAAATACTTCTCAGAACATAAGCATATCTGAACAATTTAGACTATTTTTATATTAAGTGCTTGTCTCTTTTTAATATTTTGATTATGTTTAAGTAGTTGTAGGGAGGAGCTGCCAGTCAGCAAAGGAGTTTATGGATATAATGTATCTTCATCAATGTCACTCCTTTCAACGTTCTATGCTTCTCTCTAATTATTTAGCTTTATCCTGCATTGGCTGATTTGACCAGTGACCTTGTGTATGATAAGATCCATCTGCTCAGACTTTTGCCTAATCTTTACTGGCACCTATACTATCATGAAAGCTTGTTTGTCGCTTGTATTTTATCCACTTCCATGCCCTCTATCATTAAGATGTACCCTAAAATATATACTCCCCCAATTTTGGTTATAAACATTCTACTTGGGCCTAGAATTTATATCATCATTTATCAATCAGCTTACAAAATACTAGCCTAGCCCACTATACTTTTTATTGACTTTTTCTAGTTCCATTAACTTTGATCACAATTTCTACTTATGAATGAAAATATCAGTCAGTTCTCTGTTATAGTAGTGCTAGCATCGTCAAGGACTTGTAGAATTCAGCCAGTCATCTAGCAGAATGAGATCAGATGCTAATGTCCCATAATTATTCTGTCTTCATATATATCCCTCTTGTGTTAAACATATTTTATGTTTCAGAGTTCATTAGTCAGATCTGTAATTAGGTTCCTGATTCTTCCAAAAGTATTCAATAAACCTTTGAAGATTTATATAAAGTAGTTGTTGTATTATAGTTTATTGACTTGACAGAAATGAATTGGTTTACTTGCCTCTTTATAAAATATGTACCTACCCTTTGTAAAATATGTAGATAAACACCTATACTAGGTTTGACTATAGGAAACTTATTTGGGCTCTTCCTGTTGTTTATGACATGTGAATTAGATGTGTTGTAATAGTATAAAAAGTAATTATAAATAACAAAATGAAATGTATACTATATTGGCTTTGGGGAGAAAGTAAGTTTAACAGAATTTTAAATTACAATAATCTGCACTAAATAGCTACTGATTGTATGTGTGAGTATTAATGGTTCAAATATGAACATTAATACTATCTGGGATATAATGATGAAAAATTATTATCCACAGGATTTGTTTTGAAGACAGAATCAGAAGTGGAGATGTGATATAAGGTTAAGAGTCAGGTTGAGGAACAAAGTTTTGGCCTGAGAATATAGAGAAAGAGTTTCAATTTGATTTTGAAGAACTTGTGAGGGGGAAATACAAGGCTTAGGAGGGGAGAAGAGAGGTCACAGGATTGTTCACTGTTAATTATTGTGCTTGAGATACATTTTGGCCAATCTTCTAGGGATCTACAGGTGAGATGATGATAGAAAAATAACATAATAGTAATCAAACTAATGTATTATCATTCCAGATGTGGTTGTACAAAACCAAATAACATCTGGAAACCAAAATAATTACTCTTAAGCTCTTTGGGGAACAATAGAAATATCCAAGGTATTTCATCTCACAAATTTGACCATCCTTCTCAAGTCTTTCCCAAGATTTCCAAATAGATTTGGAAATATGATGCAGAAAGCAACATCCCAGTAGAATAATAAGCAGAACTTTGAGAGCAAAATCTAGGGCACATAGTTGATAACTCTTAAACTTAGATTTAAAATATCCTCTTTGGATTGCAGTTCAAAGCCAATGCAGGCAAGAAAACGTGTGAGACTCTTATCTCCAATTAATTGTCACAAAAGTTGGAGCTGGAGGTATGGCTCAAGTGGTAACACACTAGGACTTGAGACAGCATCCAGGCCCTAAATTCAAGGCCTCGGAAGGAAGGAAGGAAGGAAGGAAGGAAGGAAGGAAGGAAGGAAGGAAGGAAGGAAGGAAGGAAGGAAGGAAGGAAGGAAGGAAGGAAAAATACATCCTCTTTAATCACTTTCCTTTAGATCACCTTTAGTATTGGTACTTGATGTCTACACATTTTAAGATTAATTGGTACTATCTACTAAGTAGATGATCTCTTTAAATCATTCTTATAAATCTTAGAAATTTTACTGATGATGAATCACAAACTTCATGATATTTCTTGAACAAGTTAATCCTGTTTGGTCAATAAAGAACAAATATTAAATTTTAAATTAATTAAAATTATGTAGGTTATGATCAACTTTTTAGGCTTTAAAACATATAGGAAGTCTGAATAATAAAAGTAGTATAAAGAAAATTTTATTTGCATCAAAAGCAAAATTTGGGGGAGTTGTGTAAGATTTTTGAAATCTTAATTATTCTGTAGAGAGGAAACAAAACTTATTTCATACAGATCAGTATAAATGAAATTTTTTGCAACAATGATAAGATATTATCATTATTTAGATTTCATAGGTACAGTCTGCAAGAGAGGAAGAAATATAAGAAAAAGAAAATGCTGAAGAAAATCATAGTTTGAAGAGCATGGAAGTATCAATACCAGATTTATAGTGACAATTTCCATCTATAGGTTTATTTTTGTGTTGCCTGTGGCTTGACTTATATGCTTACTCTCCTGGAAATCAACGAACATATGTAGAACCCTGCAGCCAACCTTGGGCAGCTCAGTAGGCAGCCTGATGCAGAGATGTTGGGTCAAGTCCAGAAAAGACCAATTTAAATGACTGAAGAGACAGTTACATAACCAGGAAGAAAGATCTTCAATAACTCAAGTATGTAGACCAACCAAAAGTCCAAGAATAGGAACTAAAACACTGAATTTTCTGTCTGAAAGTTATTTCAGCTATTTTATTCCATCTCATTCTTTGAAAGGCCAGGAACAGTTTCACCGAAGTTAAGTGACCAGCAAAAAATCAATTAGCCAATGAAAAAGCAGATCTTTTAAAATTATATCAAGATACATAACTATGCTTCATGAGCCATATATTAAACTATATAACAAAACAAATGAAGAGGGAACAGGTAGGACAGAACAAGAAAAATTAAATGCTGAATCCTAGTTGAATATTAAACCTAGATATATATATATATATATATATATAAAGTTTTTTTCTCTTTCATTACAAAATTTAAAAATAGGATAAAGAAAAACTTAATTTTAAATGCTTTGGAAAAATCATATGATAATCATGTAAATAATTATTTGTAAAGCTTATGTATTTCCCAGTGTTATCAGAAAAATTTACATCCTTTCACACACACACACATATATATATACATATTCAGATTAGGAAAAATAGTATTTCTCATTTGTAGTAACATTTATTTTTATATTTATATTGTGCATGTAAAATATTTTCTAGCCTTAGCTTCTGTTTGTTGTGCCCAATAGGATTTTAATAGAAATATTAATAACATAGTTATTATTTCATAAATTTTCCATCCAGACTTTATTTTTTTATTTTTTTATCGTAATTAATAAAAGGGTTACATGATATTTGCCATATGGAAGGTGCATTAATTCACATACATTGATATCCTTTCACATGTCTTGGTACCCTTTACCCTCCCCCCCCGTCTTGGTTTTCCCCCCTTCCCTATCAAATTTCAAATAACCAAATACAAATAAATTCAATATACCAGATAACAAAGTAAGGTACTGTAACAATATGAGATACCCAAGGGACAGCAAAGGAGATGAGAGATAACATAGTACATTAAGGACAACAATCATTCCTTATATGGCTTTTGTTTCAATATCCTGGAGGTCCTTTCAATTAGCTTCATACTATATGGCCTTATGTATCAAGGTTCCATCCAGACTTTAAAGACAGATTAGAAAAATTAATTTGAAATAGCATGTTACATGCATTCTTTTTGGATATATAGCTGAATAACAATGCAATTTATAAACTTATGTATGTGTATATTTATTTGTATAGTTATATGGTATGTGTATACAAGTGTGTGACAGTAATATGTGCCTTTGAACGTTCATCCATATACATATATAATTATATGTATGTATGTTGTTTATATCTCTCCCAGTAATGAATTTTGTTTCAACTGCAGCAGAACTATGGTCAGACAAAAGCAATGTTAAAAGTTTATATATTTACATTAAAGCAGTGTGATGAAAAAAGGTTACTTTATCAGAGAATACTTCCTGATAAAAGAGAGAGATTACATTTTATCAAAATTAATTCTATAAGAAATAACAGAAAAGCTAATTCTAGCTTGATCCATTTTTTCTATTTTAAGTTTATTAAACATAATAATGAAAAAATAGCTGTAATTTAAGTTCATTATACACAATTTCAAAAGTGTTTGGAATGACATTTATTCAGCAAATGCATGCTTTCAAGAAAACCCCAAAGAAATTTAGAATAAATGAATAATTGATATTTGACATAGCTTGTATAAACTTCCAAATTTACTAAAATTCAAAAAAATTCACGAAAATTTATAAAGTTCCTAGAATTGAGTAAGAAATTATTTTAAATTATCACTTGGTCCCTAAATGAAGTTATTAGTCATTTTAAAACTAAACATTTTCCTTAATATTTATGTTTGAAATTGAAAAATCCTAAAATTATATGCATTTAATTTTTAAAGCCTAAGAACTTGGCATATTCTTGTTAAGTTTATGAAGCTTTCAATGCTTACATAAATATGCCATTTCATACATGTATTTTGAATGGAAATTCAATATGGAAGAGTGTGTGATCTCTTCAAAACAACAAAAAAAATACTATGTTTTAGGTTATAGACTGAGTGTATATTTGGATTTATATTTTAAAAAATCCCTTGTTGTAGTATTTTTCTATGTGACCAAACTCACTATTCTCTACTTAGGGGTCAATATATCCCATAATGGAAGGAATAATATTCTGTCTAATGTTAGTACTGCTTCCAACTTCAGATATGGTCATTGTAGTCATAATTCATTTCTTTATTTCTGGCCTTTTTACTTTTTGTCAAGTAATTAAACCTGTTCTAGATTGAGCTGAAGTTTCCAAATGCGATGGCAATTCTTCCAGTTCTTCGAACTCAATCTTATGTACTGCATACACACACACACACACACACACACACACACACACACACACACACACAAATATATATATATATATATATATGCAAGAATTTTTAATTCTTCTGATAGAGAACTAGATGAAGAGGGCTAATCTATTACTATTTAACATTATAGCATTGCTGGGCAAAGAATAAAGCTAACACCATATTTGTTTTGTAACAGTTCATTATAGAGATAATTGACATCCTTCATGATAATTTTACATGTATGCATGTTTAAATAATGTAAGATATAATTAGGGATTTCTTGTAATATATTCAGAAAGCACCCCAGTGACAGCATAGAAGTGAGCTTCATGGCTTAGAGAGGCATATAGCTGGCAGCATCTCATACAAAAATCAGCATACAAACTGTAAAGAGGAGATGCAAATGTTTGTTTGTTTATAATAAATCTCCATGGAAAATATATTCTTTGAGAGTTTCTAACCTGCCCTGTATTTAAATATTTATATTGTTTTGATTATGCAGTATTTACCTTAGAATTTTATAGCAATGTAAAGTTTTAGAAAATAGTCAGTTTACTATTTAAATAAGACAACTTTCTGTACTTACAGTTAGGATGCTTTTATAGCTAAGTTAGGCAAAATTTAATAAACATAATACGAAGAGATATTTATACTCATAGAGAAGCCACAGCTACGCCAATCTAGATGACTCCAGACAGATTAGAACTAGTATTGATGAGTAAACTATTAATTTGGATGACTTGGTTTACCTACCAAGCTAAAATGCTCCTAGCAGAAAATAATTCTCCCTCATCAAAACAATAACTATGTTCCTATCTTAACTTCACCTCTCATATCTAGACATATACAGTAAAATATTAAGAAAAATTGTTCTAGTTAGTCATTAAAGATAACACAATTAGTTCCAAGTATGAAAACAATACACACATTAGTATCATGTAATATGTTTTTTAACACAGCGGTGCACAATTAAATTCACACATACTTGCCAGGAAAGCTATCTTTCCTTCTCTTATCTTCATTTTTATTTTTATTATCTTCAAAGCATCTTTATGAATGTCACCCCTTTTAACATTCTTACCCATTCCTCCCAGTCCACCCCTGCCTTCCTTTTGCTTAATTTTGTAGGATATGTATTAATTTTTTCCATTTAACAAAGTAGTTTAAGTTATACATACTGTGTCTTCATCTGTGTTAACTCATCAATACTTTTACCTCTCTTAAGCCCACTCTTCCTTTCATTTTTCTTAAGTTTGTGGTTAAGTTTGTGGTAAAGATAATGAATTCTTGACTGCATTTTTCCTTCCTTTCCCCCTTCATCTGTCCTTTACCCTTGGCCCCACCTCACCCCCTCTTCTGAGTACCCTTTTACTATGAATGCTTATTTTGTAGGGCTCTGACTTAGTCTTTCTAAAGAATTATACTATTCCAGCTATTAATCGAGTCAATTACATTTCAGTTAATTTATTCATAACCCCTTGTATATCATCAGTATGTTTGCTTATGGATTTATAGGCATATTCTAGCTATTACAATTGAAGAAAACAGTGCAGTCTTTGTTTCTCTGGGTTTGGCATATTTCACTTAATATATTTTTTCCTTTTTTAAAAAACAAAGTTTTGCAGACAGACGGGTAATGTATATTTGGGAATGGGGTCTTGTTTGAAAAATGGACAAAATGAGAAACTCAGTATGAATATATAGCTCATATTTGAATATAGTTATTTTATACTTTGGGGTAGTTATTATGATTTCTTAGCCATTCTATCAAAGCCAAACTATTTCAAATGAAATGCTTTGAAATTATTTATTCACTTAATATTATACCATGGTCTCTTTAACATAATATTTTAGAAATAATACCTTAAAATATTAATTAAAACCAATAAATGAATACAACTAATATCAGTACCTCACTTAGCATTTTATACAAGTGACTTTCAGGACCAGCTTCATATAAAGATCATCTTATTGTTTTGAACATCTAAGTGCCAAAATAAGATCACAATTGATTTAAACCTATTTTAGGGAGAGGATCTAAAAATAATTAATTTCTAAATCTCTTTATAATTTTAGTATTAACCTAATGTTGAGGACCATTCATACATTAAGTACATGATTAGTTTAGCAAATTCACCACAGAGCAGTTGAAATACTGCTGTAGAGATTCCTAGAGAAAGGGAAGAAAGGGCATAGTAATATAAATAACATATGCTGACGGAAACTAAGCAAACAAATCTCTTATGCAGTTCTCCATCTGGCAAATGCCAAATCTTAGTGCCTAGTTGTTGAGAAAGCACAGGGGAGCATGATGCTAGAATTGTCACTGTCAGGACAGAGAAGAAAAAGGAGTAAAGAAAAAAGATGGCAAAGTAGTGTTTAGGAAAGGAGTCAAGGTACAAGGCAGAATTGAGTGTATGAACTGCTAAGAACAAATTTGGCTTAATGATAGGTGCCATGGTGTACCCATAGTCATGTGAAAGATAGCACGTCCTCATTCCCAGGGAATAGGCAGAAGGTTTACACAGTGGAGGTTCACTCCACCAGAAAGAAGAAGGAAGTTATGTTGTTGGATTTAATGGAAAATAGATGAAACAACATGAAACTGCTCTGTGATAAATGAATAAGTCAATCCAACAAAGATAAATTTTTCTCATTTATGAGGGAGGAAATCATGTTTTCCTTTACTTGTAGACACTAGTGGGGGAGAAAAGAAAATAAAACTTGGGGAGGGAGAAGAAAAGGAAAAGGAAAAGGAGGAGGATGTAGAGTAATACAGGATGTAAATATGATCAATGTGCATGTATAGAAAGGAATGCAAATGTGAAAAAGTCCACCAAGCACAATTTAATGTACAATGCAAATGCTGTTTAAAAAAGGAAAGAACCACACTCTCCAGTTTCTGTCAATATTAATATCAATAACACATCCTCTGGATAAATACAATTTATTAAACTACTCTTGATTAATAAATTAATTTAAATCACCTATCACATAAAAGCATAAACAACATTTCCAAAGAGGGAAATCATCAACCACATTAAAGCCATCGATACATTACTATCATTGTCCTACCATAAGGACTCAATTGTTTCATAATCAGCACAAAAAACACTGAAACAAATATATATGGAACTTGTATAAACAATTCAATATAAAACAATGCACTTTGATATATAGTCAATGGAAAGCAGTCATGTTCAGTTTGAGTTAATACATCTTTCTCTGGACTCAGCAATTCAAAATTTCTAACTCAGGAAAAGCTCCAACATATATTATACTCCCTAAAGGATTTCAAGTGAAAGAATTGCAAAATAAAAGCATGAGTTGTAGGAATCTATGTGTATATACTTATTCCTCTTTGAGAGATAAAACATTAACAATCATGCCATGATAAATAATCGAAATCCATGTCGTAAATTATTAAGGATATTTTGAAACAACTTTAGTCATCCATGAGAAAGACACTGTCTTGAAAAATAGAAGGAAGTCCCTCTTAATTTTCAGACTTTCTGCGAATCCTGATGAACTGTAACATGAAAAACTACATAAATAGCTATATGTGTCAACATTAAAATTTCAGGTTTTATTCATTTTTGTCTAGTTAAAAGAAACCTTCTTGAATGTGTATATGAAAGTATATATTTATAAATGTCACTACATATTTTGACTAAAGGAGTTATGTATAGAGTGGCTTTCTAGATGTGGGAATAAGCTAAAAGTTTAGAATTTTTGCTTATTCATAATTAAGTGTAGCTTTTGTTTATTTGGTTCATTTATTTTGAATTCATGTTAAATGTGCTGTCATTTAATTACTGCTGTGGTACAGAAATTATAAGGGGAAGAAGCTGGGCTCTGGTGACTCAACCTGTAATCTTAGCTACTCAGGGACCAGAGATCGTAGTTGATAGCCAACCCTAACATAATGTTTACGACTTAATCTTAACCAATAATAGCTGTGTGTCATGTGTATACTTGACCTGATTACACAGAAAGCACAAATATGAGGAAGAGGGTCCAAGCCAACTAAGCATAAACCCAATTCTAAAAATAATTAAAGCACAAGGGGCTGGAGTCATGGCTCAATTACGAGTGGATGCAATAGTATGGTGAAATCTGTCTGTATCTAAGCACACTGGAGAAAGCAATTCTGGTTTCAGTTCTAGGATCTAAAATTCTTCAAAGTTGCCACTTTCTTTCCAAAACCACCACCTAGATACTGAGAAAATTATAGCAGACATTCAGGCACTTTTCAGAAAATTGACAATTCAGTGCCAATCAACATCATAGGAACTGAACAAAGAAGAACATAGAAGATTGTAATTTAAATAGGTATACAAGAATGAGTGAGAAACTGCCCAGTGACATAATTGAAGGAAGCTCCAAAACCTACATGGATTTCTTTTATTTTTCACTTCCGAAGAATCTTAAAAGCCTTCACACTGGTGAATAGATGAGCCAAGAAAACTTCTTTACTGGCAGAGCACTGTGATTCACACTTGTAATTTCATCCCAGGGGATGCTGAGGCAGGAAAATCTCCAATTCTAGAACAGGATAGCCTGAGCTTGTATACTGAGATCCTATTCCAAAATGAGAGCAAGAGGAAGAATGACAAGAGACAGAATGAAGAAAGACAGGGAGGTAGGGATGAAAGGACAATGGAGGAAGGGAAGGTAAAGAAAGAAAAGAGAAAAAGGGAAGGAAGAATAAGAACAATAGAGGAAGAAGAAGGAAGGAAGGAACGATGGGGAATGAGAAGGGGAGAGGAAAGAATTTGGACATATGCCAGGACTCTTCAACAGAATAAACCTTTATGGAGTTGCTTCTCTTGGAGAAGAGTAATTTTCCAATATCAGTGTCATTTAGCTTTCTTCTCCCCTTACAAAATTAAGAAAGCAAGGAAGCAATGAAGTCACAGCTTGCCACATAACCCTCTACGTGATCAATCAGACTTTAGCATGCTTCTTATCCTACACAAATGGCCAGGATAAGAGTGAAAGAGGGATTCGCATTACTTGACCTTGTTGAAAGACCACACACATTTAAAAATCTCCTAGAAAAGAGATCATTTCCTTGACTTGAAGTGATGAGACTAGAGGGCTTGCTGAATTTATCTCAAGTTTTCAAATCAATTATAATGATCATAAGTCTCACCCTTTCTTTTTGTTCGAGAAGGAAGTGCTGCATGACTGAGATGATTCCTCAGTAAGACTTTTAGAGTCTCAATTTCTAAACTCAGCCATATTTCTACAGAGAACAACTCTTGGGAAGAACCCTCCCAAACTTTTAATACATACACCTCTATCATTCTTATAGGTAGTTAATTCCCAATGGAATCATGATATATATATATATATATATATTATCTTGGGATAAGTATATAGCTCCTTCTCCTTCTGTGTGTGTGTGTGTGTGTGTGTGTGTGTGTGTGTGTGTGTGTGTGCAGCCATATGATTTCATTCCTTTGGGTTTTTTTGGTTTTTGGTTTTGTTTTTGGTTTTTGCTCACAGCTGACCCTCTACCATTTGATCCACAACTGCAGTCAGTTCAACACTGTGCTGGCATATTGGAAATAGAGCATCTCAGACTTTTCTTCAGTCCTTCAGGTCTCAACATCCTGAGTAGCTAGGCATGAGCCACCAGCATACAGCTCCATCATATTCTTGAACTGAGCAATGATCAAATATTATATTAAAAAGATTTTTCCAAGTTATTTCATTTAAACAAAATTTAAGACAAGCACTCACTATTCTGACAATTAATTTTTGTGAATTTTATTCCTTATTAAGGAACATTCAAGATAAAAGTGAGGACTTTTATTCCATCAAATTATGTTGAGCTCAAAATTGGGTGCTAGTATCTCAAAAGGATGCCATTATTAAATTCAAAAGGCAATTCAATACTTCAAATCAAGCTGATGTTCAAATCTTCTGGAAGTAGTGAATTTCAGAAAGAAATATTTTTAAGTAAGAATATAATTATACTGTCACACATAAAATGTAATTTGTAAAAAGAACTGAGAGGAAGTAAGTAGCCTACCAAATAATAATTTAGAACTAATTATTGCATTTGCTTTACTCCTTCTCTTGTACATTCTTCATATCACCCTCACCATGGGAAGATTCAAATTATGAAGAGTGGTTTGTCTACTACTTAATCTCCAAATATGAGCCCTCAATAGATAAAAAATTGTCTGTTGCCAATTTGATGACAAAACCTAAGAGGAATTTACGAATGGAACTAATAAACAGACTGATTCTTAGCAAATATTTTAAGGATTACTAAATATAGCAGTCTTTTGCTTTTTATTGACTTGAAGTCCTTTTGAAGATTCCTTTTAGAGAATCAAAAATGAACAAATAAACATATCTATTTCTCATCATTCCAATTTCACGTTAAGGGAAGCATAGATAATTTAATGGGCTAAAATGGTAATAGCCCTTTGTGCTTTTAAAGCAATCTTCTGTGTTGTTATACTATAAAATAGGAAACCTGGCTAGATTTGGTGGCATTCCTACAACCTTTCTTTTTAAAATAATAATATTCTGGTAGAATTAAAATAATGGTCTATTTTGGTTTTTATACACATCCTTTTATTGAACATTTAGGAAAATCTCAGTAGTTCTGTTTTCAAAAGTTCTAAACTACTAAGATTTTTATGACCTGTATGAAAGAATTAGTTTGACTGTTTATAAGTATCTGTATTATACTTTCTTCTACCTTTAAATGTTTTCCATGGTTCTGTTGTAATGTTTTGTGATATTCTCATAGATAGATAGATAGATAGATAGATAGATAGATAGATAGATAAATAGATAGATACACAGGCAGATAGATTTCTCATCTGTCCACATATATAACATCTGCAATATTTACCCATATCATCCCCTGCTTTCCCTTTCTGCCCACTCCTAAAACAGTTCCACTTTTAAAACATAGCTTATTATTACTATGTTTTTATGTTTACCTTCCACATGAGAGTGAAAATATATTTTTGTGCTTGTGTATTTCAGTCAACAGGATCTACAGTTTCATCCATTGCCTTGTAAATAATGTGATGAAGTCCCTTTGTACAATTAATTTATGCTAATATAAAAGAAATAAGAATGATTGTATGCATGTGTATGTGTGTGTCTGTGTGTCTGTGTGTGTGTGCTTGAACTCAAGCCTTCACAGTCTAGCTTTGAGTTTTAACATTTGAACTACTTCTCATTTTTAGGTTTTTACAAGTTTATTGAAGGTAAGAGTGTCTTGGATTTGTCTATCCTGACTGATTTCAAGCCTTGATTCTCAGAGCTCAGACTACTGAGTAGTTAGCATTATGTGAATAACTCCGTGGTATCCACCTACATGAAAGTAGATATTTAGATGAGTTTATCATTTTAGCTTATAGTAGTTTTACTAGTAATCTTCTTGCTTTAAAAGATTTACCATGTATAATCTGAGCTATTCTGAGGAATATATCTTGCTCTATACAGAAGCCATGTCCTATTTATGTAATTATTATGGGTTAGTATAGTCAAATAGATCATAGTTGTGTCATTGTATACTTCTCAAATATAAAAATACAGAAATTTCAGTTTCTTCACCTTCCCCACTCTCTCTCTTGTCAAAATGTACTATTTATCCAAATGCCTGCTGGGTGGCTTGCTGTCAACTGAAAACGAAAACACTGCAGTCATCTCATTTTAAATCTGTTATCTTTTATGATCTTGTTTATTGTTAATGGCAACATAAATTTTCTAAATTGCAGCCACATTTCTCTCTTTCCTACTGAGGTAAATCAATCACTATGTCCTACAGCATCCTACCATGAGGTGACATAATAGTTGCCATTTCTTGAGATATATCTGTGACTTTATTTTCTTTCCCCAAGTTTATTTGTTAATTAACTATCTTGGATATTGTGATTGTGATTTATATACAAAGATCCATGTGACAAGGATACTAGTGGCTTCTAGAAACTTGATCATGGCAAAAATGCTGACCTTACTTGGGAACTCCCAAAAAGATTACAGCCCATCAAACACCATGCCTCTGAATCCTGCCTTAGACTTGTGACCTACAGAAATGTAAAATTCACTGTGACAACAGCAGCATACTCAGTTGTGCCTCTATTTTGAATGAGCAAGAAAACAGGATTCCCCCTGAAGCCTTAGAGTGAAAATGAATGTCGTCTTGTTGATACTTGGATTTTACCTAGGTAAGACCTGTACCATAAATGTAAACTTTTGTTTTGTTGTTTTCAGGGAGTATAGTTTTAGTTAATTCTTATTTCTTTAGTAACAACCAGAAACTACAGCCATGACAATAGAAACACTTCAACACTACCTACAGCAAAATGTTTCTATGCATTTTAGTAGCACACTCTACAGGTAGTTAGAATTTTGTACTTGTGAGTTCTATTGTATAATAGATTCTTACAAAATGAGAACCTACTTTCAAAATCAATCCCATTCTTGAAAATCCAGTTTCTGCTAGGGTTTAGGAAAAGTCCTCCTCTTCTTGCTCCATATCAGCTAATCAATCCCCTTTCATTCTTGAATTCACCTCTCCCCTTTCTCTGCCACATGGTTTTCTCTATGTTAAAATCTGTTAACGGAACTCTCCCTTTACAATGTGTCTCCCATTATCTTTTTTTTCATATATTTTTATTGTAATTAATAGAGGGGTTACATTATATTCGCCAGATAGAAGGTGCATTACTTCACATACATTGATACTCTTTCTCATGTCTTGGTCCCCATTTCCCTCCCCCTACCCCCACCCCTCATCTTGTTTTACCCCCTTCCCTATCCAATTTCAAATAACCAAATACAAATATATCCAATATATCAGATAACAAAATGAGATACTGTAACAATATGAGATAACCAAGGGACAGCAAAAGAGATGAGCGATAACATAGTACATTAAGGACAACAATCCAAGAACCTCTTAGTAGTTTTAAAGGATTCCCTGATTAGTGAAGGCCCAGTAAAATAATAACTACAATTTAAAGTAAATTAAGTTGGAAGCTATTTTGCCTGAAAATCTGCATAACAACACTGAAGGGAATGTTTTGTTTCATGTATAACTTAGTTATATACCCAGGGGATATATATATATATATATGACATCTATGTGTGTGTGTAGTAAATACACTATATATAGATAGTAATGACTAATTTATTTATATTTTAGATTTTATAAATGAAAGCAGTTTCATGCACCTGTCTTCCAAAGGTACGTGGGAAGCTGAAACAAGTAAGACTGTGTTTCTAGGCCAATGTGGAAAGAAATTTTTGCCAGACTCCATCTCAATCTGTGTGCATGTTGGTGGGAATGAGGGGTTGTAGGATTCTTTTTTAGGGGGGCCGGTTCATGGGGCTTAAACTCTGGGCCTGGGTGCTGTCCCTGAGCTCTTCAGCTCAAGACCATGGTCCTATCCTTAAGCCACAGCACCATTTCCCATTTTCTAGTGATTAATTGGAGATGAGTCTCACAGCTTTGTAGTGCCTGGGCTGGCTTTGAATCACAATTCTAAGATCTCAGCCTCCTGAGTAGCTGGGATTACAGGCATGAGCCACCGTACTTGGCTGGGGTGTAGGATTCTTATTGTAGTGTTGTGTATCTGTCATCTCATCAACTATGGGAAACCTGAAATAGGTGGATCAGAGTCCAGGAATAAAGTACACATGGGAAGTTAGAAGCTATATCAAAATAATCAGCAAAATATAGGTCTAGAATATAATTCATCAGTAGAGTGCTTGTCTAAAAAGTATAATGCTGTGTATACACATGCCAATATGACAAAAAATTAAAACATTAAAAAAACCTGCCAAATTTCAAGGACATACTTGGACTGTACTAATGTGCTTGCCTGCTTGCTTGCTTGCTTGCTTGCTTGCTTGCTTTCTTTCTTTCTTTCTTTCTTTCTTTCTTTCTTTCTTTCTTTCTTTCTTTCCTTCTGCTTTCTTTCCTTCCTTACCTTTTGCATCTTTTTCTTGTGTCTTCTCTCTCTCATTTATTTTCTTCCTCTTTTTCTTCTCTATGTTATCTATACATTTATTTATTTTTGGTAGTGTGGATAATTATGAACACATAATTTTGTATATCCTAAGCAAGCACTATATTAAGGAGCAGCAGTCCCAGCCCCCTCTACTAAATAGCTAGGCAAGATAAATTAATAAATAGCCCAGCCATCGACAAAGATCCAAATTTTTTGGTCTCTGACATTTCATTTCTTTTCAAAATCAAATGGCTTTGGAGTAGTTAACACAAATTTAGCCTAATGTTTTATTTATTTTTTTTCTGGGTCTCTCATCTGTGCAGGTGAAGATGTAAGAACAAAGAACCAGGAAGTCAACTGGTTATGCCACCCTGGGTCACTGATAATGCCATCAGAAATAATGATGTCAATATTTTGACCCAGCACGGGAGGCGGTTTTCCTAGACTTGTATTAGTGTGAAGCCAGTGCTGGCTATTGGGAGAATTTTCCCCATGAACTATGCTTCAAATGGCTCCACATAAAATACAGGTCTGGAAAAAAACCCCTCCTCTCCTCTAGGTTAAATAGTATTTTAATGTGTTGACAGCATTTTAATTTTCTTCTTCTGAGGGATCTCTAAAAGAGACCCTGTGGAGAAAGAAAGCAGGTCAAGAGGAAATTAAAAGTGAAGATCTTGAGTTTCCATTACCAGGATAAATCTGTTAATTATGCCAACCCAGAAAAAAATATGAAGGCAATTTTTAATTTACAAATGGCTGAAAGCTTGCTATGAAATGAATTGATTAGCAGTACTCATAATCAAAAGCTCTGGATTAGTAGTTAGTTTGTGGAATCAATTAATAGAGGCATTTATTGAATATATTTGCCTCTTGAGAATGTCAAATCCATTTCTCTGTGTCTATGGAGATAAGGTCCTCTATTCTCTAGGGTACATGGTGGCTCCTGAGGACCTGAATCTTATGCCACTTTGAGTTCTCCAAGTTTCTTATTTCAAGAAATGTGTTATAAAAAGTCTGGAAATCATATGCCCTTTTATGCACAATAGTAATGCATAATGGGTGTCTCAAAGCATTGAAAAATTCCACTTGCTTATAATACAGAAAAAAGAGGTGTTCTCAAAAAAAGTCTTTGTTTTCATTTTCCTTATTTATATTCACTGCATTTGCTATCATATTCAATTACAGTAATAATTATAACATAAAATGATAGCAGCCATCTACAATCTGGTTCAGCTAAATTTAGGGGAAGTTTAGATTAGCAGAGAACAATCCTTTGTACTTTCACTACAACAATAATTTACTTGATATCTATGAATCTGCATTAGAAACGAAGTTATATATGGAAATTTTGACTTCTTACAACAACAAAAGTTGTTGGGTTTTGAGTTATGCAAATTTGCCAATTATGCCAGGTTAACTAATTCTAATCAGTGATAAAAAATAAATAACTGTCAGGGCTGTTTTAGCATTAAGCAGAGTATATTCAAAGAACAACACATTGTCAGGAATGTAGAGGAAAAATAGCAAGTTAAATAAAATATCAACTTAGATAAAATAAAAGGAAAAATAATTAAAGGTGCAAATGTGAATCATGAAATGTAAATAGAAAATAAACATCAGAAAAAAACTAATGAAAGCAAAAATCTCTTCTTTGAGGAATCCAATATATTAATAAATATCTACCAGATTAGGAAAAGAAACAATACCCACATCAGAAAAGGGCTATGTAGCATGATAGCAGATTCTGCAAATATTAAGAAATAATAATAATGGCATAAACTGGCATAAATGAACCAATTCCTGAAAGAAGAAAAACAGACAGCAGAACTTGCTTAGAATATCTCAAATAATCCTGAATATATGCTGGATTGAATTTGTTTTTTAAAAGCCTTACTGAAAAGAAAAGGACCAGAAAAGTTCACTGGGGAATTTCTACCGGTTTCAGCGGGCCATTTATCTATTTTCCTACCTAAGGACAAAACTCCCACTACAAAGTAGATCCCACCTTTTCCAGAGAATAATTCCATTGTTTCCATAGCCTAGAGTTCATTTCATTTAGTCTCATCCTATATGACTTTATGTATCTAGGTTTCATGCTATTGTAATCCTCTGTTAGAAGAGTCCTAGGTGTGTACTAATTATTACAAATTAGGGAAACCATTGAGCCTATGTTCCTTTGGGTCTGGCTTACTTCACTCAATATGATTTTTTTCCAAGTCTTTCCATTTCCTTACAAATGGGGAGATGTCATTCTTTCAGATGGCAGTATAGAGTTCCATTGTGAATAAGTACCACATCTTCCTGATCCATTCATCTGCTGAGGATCATCTGGGTTGGTTCCATATCTTAGCTCTGGTAAATACTGCTGCAACAAACATGGTTATGCTAGTAGCTTTATATGTCCTTATTTATGAACATTTGAGTAAATGTTCAAGAATAGAATTGTTGGGTCATAAGGGAGTTCTATGTTTAGTTTTTTTGAGGAACTACTATACCACTTTCCAGAGTGGCTGAACAGGTTTTATTCCTGTCAGCAGTGTAGTAGCGATCCCTTCTGGCCACATTCTGCCAGCCTCTTTGTTATTAGATGTCTTGATGATAGCCATTGTAACAGATGAACTGTCAATGTATTTGTTGTTTGTATTTCGCTTATGATCAGCGATGTCTAGCATTTCTTCATGTGTCTATTGGCCATTCTTATTTCTTTTCCAGAGAAGTCTCTTTGTAATTCCTTAGCTCATATATTAATGGTATAGTTGTTTCTTTGAGAATTTCCTATTGGGTGGGGTGTTAAAATTTTGAGTTGTAGGTATATTTTAGATATGAGGGGCTTGTCTGTTGTATGGCTAGTGAAGATCTCCTCCCAGTCTGTGGGCTCTCTATCTTGCTAGCTATGTCCTTTGTCATGCAGAAGCTCTAAAGTTTAATGCAATCCCATTTATCCAGCCTTTCTTTCATTTGTTGTGTTTCTGGAACTTTCTTTGGGAAGTTTTGACCTGTTGAAGCTGATTTGAAGCGTCAAATCTTTCCCATAGTATCTTTTAAAAAAATCAAGTATGACTTCTTACAACTGAATAGGCAGTGGGTGGGGGGGAGAGAAAGTGGAAGAGAACATGGGAAGGGTTAACAATGTTCAAGAAGTAATGTACTCACTACCTGATGAACGTAACTGCAACCCCTCTGTATATCACTCTGACAGTGAAATAAAAAAACATATTTTAAGCTGTTGTACAAGGGAGTTGCCATGTAACAAATCAGTTTATGAATACAATGCTGCTCAGTGTCACCCCTCTCAACATTCTCACTTATCCTTCACCTACCCACGAAAATACATTGGACTCTTGACTGCATTCTTTTCATTTGTCTCCTCTTCTCACCTTGACCCCATTCTATTTCTTTAGAATACCCTCTTCCTTGTGTCTTATTTTGCTGAATTTTTACTTTGTCCTTCTAAGAAATTAAACTAGTTGAGTTCTCATTTGAATCTAATATATTTCAGTTAATATATTTGTATATAGGAAGGGAAATGGGTACCAAGACATGTGAAAGGGTATCAATGTATGTGAATTAATGCACCTTCTATCTGGCAAATATCATGTAACCCTTTTACTGATTACAATAAAAAATGCAAAAAATATATATATAAATATTTGTATATAATTGTATACTACCCAAAGTATTTACTTGCAAATTTATAAGTTATATCTAGCTATAAGGGAAAGCATGTATTCTTTGTCTTTCTGGGCCTGAGAGTTTCTAATTCATTCTAGGAAATCACACTTCTGTGATTTAGTAGCAATGACTATAAATTAGGGCAATAAAAGACCAATTACCTGAAAATGATTGAAACAGATATTTGGAGATAAAGTCCAGTAGCTAAAATTATCTGGCTGCTTGTTTTTGAACCCTACAATGTTATATTTTTGATGTTTTGGTTACAAGGTCAAGGAAGAAAGCAATTCAAATGTTCAGATTTGGATTTCAAGGGATACTATATAAACCCAATTTTCAAGTGTTTCACCTTACTCTTTTCTCTGGATAAAATGCTCTAATTTTTTTATTTTCATCTAAGATGTTTAGAAAACATTAAAACACACAGGAGTATAACTAATAACTGCTATCCATCCAAATCTTTTGCTTGGACAGTCATGGCATCAGGTAGCAGTTGCATCACGAAGAATTTATCTTTCTAAAAATGAATGTTTAGACAGCATTTCTAAACTTATTGATTCAATAAAATGAGTTTGTGTCACTTTTTGCCTACCAGCATTTTTTCTAGCTCTTTCTTCCAAAGTGCCATCAAAAGGGCCCAGAAATGCTCAAGAAAATGTTAGTTCAAATGATTTTTTTTTCTTGTTTCAGTGATGCTGAAAATACACGAAACTCCTGCCTTCATTTCATTCATAGGTTGAGCTTTCTTCTGAAATAAACAGTCCTTAATGCTAAGGTCCCTAATAAAATATCCCTGAAATTAAAAAATAAAACAGAAAGGTTGATCACTCACAGAACGTCATTCTAGAACCATGAGAGTGATACGTGCCTATAGTCCAAGCTACTCAGAAGGCTGAGATCTGAGGATGATGGTCTGAAACCAGCCCAGGCAGGAAAGTCCCTGAGATTATTTGTGATTAATAGAAGTGTTACATTACATTCACCAGATAGAAGGTGCATAACTTCACACACATTGACACCCTTTCTCATGTCTTGGTCCCCATTTCCCTGCCCCCACCCTGGGCCCTCATCTTGTTTTCCCCCCTTCCCTATCCTATTTCAAATAACCAGTAAGCATATATACAATATATCAGATAACAAGGTGAAATACTGTACAAATATGGCATAACCAAGGGACAGCGAGATTCTTATCTACAATTAAGCACCACAAAACCCAACGTTGTTCTGTGGTTTACAGTGGTAGAATGATAGCTTTGAACTAAAAAGCTCAAGGATAGCTCCTAAGCCCCAAGTTTAAGCCCTGCAACTTACAAAAATAAAGAAAAGAAAATCAGTGTAGAATGTTTTACAGAGGGAGACAGTGGTATTTGGAATTTCTGATGATTGATTCCAAGTTTTCAATGATGTGGATCATATTCTTATACCCAGTAGTTGTCCTACTTCTCTTGGATTTTTAGTAATTTTATTGTAAAGGTGTTGTACAGAGGGTTGGTTACAGTTTCGTAAGTAAGGAAATGAGTATGATTCTTGTCAAACATTGTCATCCCCTCCCTTGTTATCTACCACTTTACCCCTGACTCCCTTCCCTACATGTTGTAATGTTTATTTCCACCGTAATATCTTATGAGTGTCACTGTTGCATTGGTTCAATTTAAGTTAACAGGTAAATATGAAACGATTGTAGTAGGTACTATAGTCTCCTCATTTGAGGGCAGAAATGTTCAGGATAATATGGAAGAACTCAAAGAAACGACTGGAGATTAACAATGAACTCATGTAAATCAATTATACTACCGTTGTATATATTTATACTTATGTGTATTCAGAGTATACATTTATTTTTCTTTTTTGACAACTTAGAAAGATAGGAATATCCTATAATCTCAAGTTGTAAAATGAACTCAATGTTTATTTGTACACAATGTGTGAATTCCTCGAATTCAGTTTAGAGAGCTCAAGTGTTTTTGCATTTTTAGTAATATTTACCTCCCCAAAATATAAAATATAAACATAGAAGATGTAACAGTGCTGCACAGTGTTATTTTTAATATGTGGCAGTGAGGCCTGTCAAATTGTTCCTCTGTCTAGCTCGAACTTCTCCTATATTGCTTGTAAACTGGTGTCGTCTATGGAGGACCTGCTTCCCCATATTTTTCTATAGGTGAAGTTAAAGCACCTATTATGGAGGGAGCTGAGAGGGCACCTGGAAGAATTTGACTTATCTGATACCACTTTTCAAGGAGACAAACTGCTTAGTGTCTACATGAGTGCAGCTTTCACTCTCTCCACCGAGATTCGATTACAGGAGAGAAGAACATGATGTGTATTTCTATTTTACTTGCCCTGTGAAACCAAGTTTCAAACTCGAACATACGGAAGTGATGCTTCCAGCTTCCCACACCTTCATCTTCATTCCATCCATTAATTGTGTAGAACTTTATTCCCTGCCAGCTTGTTTGAGCCAGAAGCTTTCGGGACGATGGGTGTGTCCCCCACACAGCATAATAGGGAAACCCAGTATGGAGGTTTACCAAATTAATGAGAACAGCAATCTTCTGGACAGATTGCTCTCCTTAATTATAGCTGTTGGGGATTGAGTCAGCTGTTGGAGCAACAGGAAAAATCAGAAGGTCATTAAGATGGTCTTTAATTTTCTGTCATGAGCTGCTTCATGACCACGATCTGTACATGAAGTATGACAGAACATTTCCCAAGATCTATGCCCTTAACACTCTCCTGGTAAACTTTCTAAATCCCTCTGCTAAGCTGAAGGTGGTGATTTTTATATGACACTTTCAATAGTTGAAATTCATTTGTAGAATATTTTTCTCTATCAACTTAACTCTGAAAAAAAGAGAAAGAAAATTTAATTCAACTCATCACTTTCTCTGGCTAAAAGTATTACTCAGTCACTCAGTTACAGCTAAATGCATGTTGCAGTTAACTTCTTAACTCAGTTTTTTTCCTCTGAACTATCACAGATCTTTTATAGATATTAAAATGAATGCTTGCCAAGATGAAAGAAAAAAATCCCTTTAGCTGACTGCCTTTCTAAGGAATCAATAGTTGGGAACTGATGTAATCTTTAAAAACACAGTTCTGAGAAAAATTAAATAATCAAGGCATGCATTAAATGTCAGTAAAACCGTAGGGACTGGAGCTGTAATGGTGTTTATTTGATGACTAAGTATTATCCTTAAAAATGCCTTCAAAAAACTATCAATTTATTTCCTTCCAGAGATCTATAGGAACAGCTCGTGGTGACATCTCAGCAAACAGAGTGCTATAGGATTTCCAAGTCCTTGATAACAACAGGAGAGAGGAGGTAGAACTTGTGTTGGCAATTAGTGACTAGCAAAAGCTGTCCTGAGAGTTCTCCAACCTTACCATTCCTGGAATTCACAGTTCTTGGTATCTCACAGTAGGAAAGGTCACTTTTGTTTAGAGCATTTTCAGAAGTGAACTCCCTCTTCCCAGATGCCTAGATGGAATCAACAACTGAGAATGGAAGCAAGTATTAATTTAAGGCAACTGTCTGATCTTTCTAATCCGTCTGCCTATACAAAGAGAAATTTATCATCTGTTGGATGACTTAACTCTGAGTACCATAGGAGAGCATCTCAATAATATGGTAATATGAAAAGAGTAAGAATAAAGCAAAGGAACACAGTAGTGGTCTCATTATATTGGATGTGTGAAAGAAAAGACAAAACAGAAAAATAACCAGGCTTCTAGAATATAATGCACGAATGAAATATTACAATTATGTGTTACATGATTTACCAGGTACTGGGACTTCTATAATATATATTTCTTAACGTATCCTATGTATTTCATTACTCCTTGGCTAGCTTGGACATAGTAGTATCTCAAAAATAACTTCTATTTCTTTAACAAGGGAATAATGTTTGTTGGATTGTATAAGGGAATAATGTCTGCTCTTTTTAAGGAGACTTTTAATAAGGGAACTCCAATATACCAATAACTTGCTATGTCAAATTTTAATGTAAGTCCATTAATTTAATATTTAAATCTATTAATAAATTTTCAATGATAAATTGTGTCATGATCTATAAATGTTGGTGGGTGCCTACCATCTGTACTATGACAGGAATAATACAATAGGAGGGTCAAGGTCCAGCTGCATGCTCAGAAAAAAGCAAAACTTGATTTCATCATTACCAGTTATAATAAAAGGGTGGGGTAGAGGAATGTCTCAGCAATAGAGTCCCTGCCTTGCAAATACAAGGCCCTGATTTCAGACTCAGACAAAGTACTATAATAAGATTTTTAAAAAGATGTTATTTTGCCCTATCAGTCATTTTCTGCATATATTATTTCATAATATAATCAAGACAACAGGGGATAATCAATAGGTGGCTTTGTTAACAAATGCTCAGCAAGTTTGACAGTACTAAAAGGTCAGTAGATTTACTGACATGAAATAGCCTTGAAAAATGGAATAGCAAGTCCTCATTTTTAACAAATGTCTTTGTAATAAATACAAATGACAGAAAGATTTTTGGCATTGGAATACCTGAAAGCATGTTTTCTACTTTATTGATACACTGGATTTTCTTTAGTAAAAGTCTCTTAACAAGGTTCAGGTACCGTTTTCTTATAACACCCCAACAAACATATGATCTCCTCATTAAAAATTTATAATACTGAAGTTCTAAGTGATATTAGTAAATAAGATGTAGAATGATAACTTCAGAGATGCCTTAACCTTTATCCTTTCCAATGATATTCTCAATAATCATTTTAGTATCAGCCAGTCTATAAAGTTTGCCATACTGTCATATTCTCTTATTGCTCTTCAACCCACAGCAATTACTATAGTAAATGTCTAGTTGATGAGAAAATACACTCACATGTGGAATGTGCCTAACATGTTAAAACTTATCTACTCATTCTTAAAGAAACAGACATTTCCCTGGATCTGTTCCTTGATTGAGCTTTAACTACATACCCACCTAGTAAGTTAATGCTATGAAGGGCATTTAAACTGAGCTATCTGATTTATGTTAATTTTGTAGCAGTGTTTGTTTCATTTGGTTTGGGGATTTTCTTTGCCACAGTAGCAAATCTAAGGAAGAATTTGCATTATTACCAGCATTGAAATATTTGTATGATATTGATTGGAGTAAGTTAATTTGAAATTCTGTTAATAGAGAAAAGTAAAGGTAAAATATTCCTGTTGCCTGTTAACTTGATATATTTAATGGCAAGAGGTAGAAAAATTTATGATCCAATTTTAATTTATTACATGATAGTGCTCCAAGACATAAGCACTGTATGTAGAAAGATGTTTTCAAGGTATCAAGGAACAACACTAATGTGTAGATATTAAGATATCTTTTTAAAATGTCAAGAAGCAAATGTTTCATATGTGAAAGGTATCTATTGAGAACCCACTGGCTAATGACCAATTTCACAAGACAAAGAAATTATACTACACAGAATATAAGTAATTTAGAGATAATTACAAGACATTCCATAATAAAATCTAAACACTGGTGGCCTGAAATGGTCCTGTTGTGACTAAAAGGAGCTCAGAAAATTTTCTTTTCTTCCATGATTTCGAGATCTCTCAGGTCTGTGCTGATCTTGTAGTGACAGGTCCTGGTCAGGAGGGGGAGAGACAGTCTTGGGAGAAATCTGGTGGAATCAAAAATACTTGTTAAAAAAATTGGTCAAATTTTTGTCATAATCATATTTCTTCCAGTCTTTGTTTTCTTATAGATTTGTTTTCTCTGTTAGTTTTCAGTTGTCTATCTTGTAAATAGTCTAGTTGAACCTACTTGATCTCATTTATTTGGAATGAATCCATACCCTTATTTCTTCTGTTTTCTCTTTTTCTTACAGTCCTATTGTGTCCTTCAAAAATATTCCTCTCTGGGATACATCTTTAATACCCAAAATACTTCTTTCCTTTGTTCCAAGTCCATTATCTTAGAAGTTAGAAAATAGTTTATAAAACTTAATTCATTTTTAAATATAGGTCATTGCCAAGCTAAAATAATTGCAACACCTAGTCTCAAAGACTTCTCCAATTTCCTAAGTCTACAAAAATTGACTACTTTGGCTTCTCCTCTATTTTCCACAACTTTAAAGGAATATAAAACATGGTTTTTTCCATGATCCTTCACCCCATTTACTGTTTTGAAAACTTACTCAGAAGTTTCCATTTGTGTAAAATCTTTAACCTTAGTGCAACCACAAACTTACCAACCTCCTTCTACTTAACTAAACTTTGCACAGCTTTCTCTTTCTGCAACCATTGCCCCATTCCCACTATTTCCTTAGATCATTTACTGTAGAAAACAAATTGTCCTAACCTTTTCGTTTGTCCCCTTCAGAAGTAAATATTCTACCTCTTCAGAATGCCTTTCTCTAATACATGGGGGGAGAAAATCTTTTTCTTAGAAATAGAATCATCAAGAAAGATCCAGATAAGGCCTTTATATTCTGGTCTGTGGAAGTTGCTAAGAGATTACCTTAAATAACAATTAGAAAATGTAAGTGGCCTGATTTCATGATTGATGTTCCCCGAAGCCCTCCAGTGCTTTTCCACTAGCTGACGTCTGAGTTTAAACGTCCTCTTGCTGCCTATTCCAAGGGTGTTTCTTTCAATCTCTCTCTAGGTCTGCAATAGATTCAATAAGGTCTTCCTTTTCAATGTAATTCAATCTGTAACCATTTTTCTTGCACAATACCTTGTTGGGCATGGTACCCTTAAAAATCTTTTAAATGCTCTTCTACTCGGGATCTCATTGTTGCAGGTGAAGTTATTAATTGATATTTAGCATCCCAGTTTCTTCTTTCCTATAAGACCTGACTGAAGTGGACATTGGGCAGGATAAAATGAAATCTAATTTGGAGACCATAACATGGTGTATCTCTAGTGCAAGTTCTGTTCCTTATTAGATTTAAGTTCTTAAGTGAACAATTGACCACCTCTATTTCCCCATTTCCTCATCTATAAAGTAACAATACCAATTGTTTTCTTCCTCATGGTACTGGGCTTGCGTAATCCACAGTTCCACAGTTTTTGTCCCTGATGGAACCAAATGAGGTTTGTCCAAGAAATTGTAGATGAGTTAAATTTTACTTTGAATCTTAGTGAATGAGATTATAGAAAGAGCATGCTCCTTTTAGATAAAGGAAAATAAAACTTTTATAGGAAATGGACGGAATTATTTGTATGTCTTAGAATAGTCATATAAAAAAAATTCCATGAACAACCACCACTACACAAAAAACCCAGTGAGTCCTAAGCTATAAAATTCTGAAAAGGTCTCTGAAAACCCCAGGACTTAAAGAAACACAGATAGTAATGACAGTAAATCCATTTAATCTAATTGCAGTGTAGAATGCTATTTTCATACTGTGTGAAATTGAATATAAATTTCTGGTCTTAAAAATAAATATTTTCACTTGAATCTCTTCTCTGTGGATGGCATATTTCCATCATCTCCTTAACAATCAAAATTTTAATGTCTACATATCATCAATCCCTGTTAATTTCTTCAGTGATTCCCTCTTCATATAAGACATCCTTATCTAATGAATGACATATGCCCCAAATCACCTGTAGTTTGCTAAAGTGAAGGTTATTCTCTTTTAACAATTTGGAGTTCATTAACACCATTTTTTATTTTCTCTTTCTTGAAATTCTATCTACATCCATCTTCCCAGACACAGAACTATTGGTTTTCCCTTTCTTTTCATCAAATTTTCTAAAGCTAGTATTATTCATTACACTTCTTTTCACATTTGTCTTTCACTTTCCATGACCTGTACTCAATTCACTGTTGAAACTTACATCCACTTCTATTTTTTCAGTTGCATCCTAAATGTAGATGATTAGAGATTTATTTCCAAAACTGGCCCATAAATACCTGTAGGGAATTTTTTACATTAAGTACTGAACATTAAATCCCCATTATAATTTTTCCCACATTTTAATCTTCCTTTCAGTTCCAGCACAAATTTCAGCTTCTTCTGTTGCCATATCTAATCAATGTTTTGGAAATTTGAAAAATCTATAGAATGGAGTTTCTATTTGCAACGTTATCCAGGCCACTAGAAGCCATACTGACATTATTTAAGACACTGGAATCCATGGAAAAGTACTGAGAATCAGGTAGACCAGTAGTATGTCTTGAACCAAGCCCAAGTGCTCAGAACCACGAGAATCACCATCTAAAGTCAAACAAAGAACCTAAGAAACCTCTAGTATAAGTCTTGGATTCCCAAGGCCAAAGACTCTGGAATACTCATACATGACTGACCGCATCTGAGAAGGTATCTTTGGACTCTATAACAGATTTACATAGATACCCACCAAGGAACATTCTGAAAAAATGCTCAGTTTTTGGAGGATAAAATAATGAAATCTTCATTTAAACAGTCAAACAGAGGAGGAGCAGACATAACAGTTATAGTACCCAATGTAAATAGATATGTAAAAACTGAACAAGGTAACGTGAAAGGAATGGGTTTGGCTAAGGAAAGATGGCAAAAAGGATATAAGTGGTGACACTGATCAAGATTCACTGTACATATAAACTGATTTGTTGAATGAAACCCATTCCATATATAAATAAAACAATAACAGATAAATTAATATAAAGTATAAAATATTATTTTAATGCCAAAATTAGGGTTTAGACATTATTCAAGGAATATATCTCCTGCACCATGCAAACCTAAATGTATTTTTTTCACATTTTATATCTTCATTACCACTGAGACTCCTCATCTCTGTGTGTGCTTGTGTGTGCCTATCATTTATATTTTCTTGGTCTTTATTTCAACTATTTTCTTAGAACTCTTTATTTGATATGTGTGTATGTGCTGTTCCTGAAGATTGAATTCAGGGCCTAAAGGCTGTCCCTGAGCTTTTATGCTCAAAGCTAGTGCTCTAATACTTGAATTACACAGCTCCAATTCCATTTGATAGTTAACTAGGGAAATGAGTCTCATGGACTTTTCTGCCTAGGCTGACTCCAAACCACAAACCTCAGACCTCATCCTCCTGTGACACTAAGACTACAGGTGTGGACCACTACCACCACGTACCATTTGGTATTTTTCATTAGGCCTACATTGTATTTTCCTTCTATATATTTTTTGTTTTGCTATAATTCTAGATGTCCTCAGAGTCGACTCTAATTATAGATTCAGGTCTAACCTCTTATATTTTTGAACATTTCATCTCAAATGAAATTCTCTTCTCTAACATCTTTATACCTGTCAATATTCTAATTTCATCACCCATAAAGTCATTAGTTCAACCATCTACTCCTCTGAACATAGTCTTTAATGATTCAAATTTACTTACTCTAATTGCATTTGATCCTTTGTCTCCTATAAGAGTCTCTTCATACCCACACTTACTTTTACTTTTTTTTAATAGGTCCTGGGGTCTTGAACTCTGGCCCTGGCACTGTCGTTGAGCTTTTCAGCTCAAGGCTACCACCCTACCCTTAGCCAAGCCCCACTTCCCAATGACTAGGGGATAATTATAGAGTCTCAGATCCTTTTTTGTCTGGGCTGCCTTTGACCCTTGATCCTCATATCTCAGCCTCCTAAGTAGCTAGGATTAACGGTGTGAGCCACCTCATCCAGCCTAAATTTTACTTTTTTATTTCTTTTTGCACCTTGCTTTCCCCACTCTTCATAGTAAAAAAATATGAAAATCCCACAGTTGAATAAATCAACTAACCCTCATATTCTTGACTTAGGACAATGGATGGCTATTTGTGGGGAAAAAACACAAAGAGGTAAACTGACTATCTAATAATCATCTTATTTGCCTTCTGAATTTTTATGGTTTGGGCCTCAGAAAGCTTATTGCAGGGTAGAGAATTTCCTTCTACAAGGTAGTTGATGGTTGAAGATGGCAAAGGACTGTGTTTATCATATGTATGCCAATATTTCCATGTCTACTGTAATAATCAACTTTTCATTTAGTTCTTATTGCCAAGCTAATATCTCTATTCCTAAATCATCCTATGATTAAGTGTCAACTAATTAGAGATCACCCTATATATAGCATATGGAAATTACTCAGATTAATCATTTCTAAACTCTACTTGGCCATGATCTACCTTTCTATGAAGACTTTGGCTTAGACTCTCTCCTTACTTTTTCACCTGATCAAAATTAATATTTTCCCTCTTTTTCACTTTTAGAAAATATGAGAAATTATAAAACTTTCTTTTAATAGCATTGAACTATCCCTCACTCACTTTCATAAATTAAAATCTTGCAGCTGTAATTTTAAAAGCATTATAGTATTTAGTTAATAGATACAGAATATTATTAGTTTAACAAGTAGATCATTTTATCTCCAGGCAGACATTACACTTAATGTAATAACATTATACTAAGAAAAAGCAGCCTCAAATATTGCTTGTATAGATATACACACATACATCTATATTTCTATATTTTTGAGTTGTTTACAATATATTTGAATATTATAAAAATGTAAAAAGCTTTACTGAAGAACCCCAACCTACCCATTTTTACAAGGAAATTTCTGGTGAGTTCATTTTCCTAAGTCTCTGAGCTGTCAAGTCGAACTGGACCATGCTCAGTTTGTAAGGATACTCAGTGCCAGTCACTTTGTAAAGCCTTCAATTAGAAAATAAGTGATCCAGTTAAAATCCCTCAAATTTGTCTTCAAATCTACAAATCATATTAAGTGAAGTAAGCCAGACTCAAAAGAACATAAGCCCAATAGTCTCCTTCATTTGTCATAATCAGTAGAAACCTTGGGCTCTCCTAGCAGAGATTTACAATAGAACAAAATCTAGAGACATTAGGTCAAATAGTATGACACTAAATGTAAGGACCTCCAGGATAAGGAAACAAAAGCCGTATAATGAATGACTGTTTTTCTTAATATACTCCGTTATCTCTCATCTCTTTTGCCTTCCCTTGGTTATCTCATATTGTTACAGTATTTCACCTCGTTATCTTATATATTTTGTAGTGCTTAATTGGTTATTTGAAATTGGATAGGGAAGGGGGGAATCAAGATAAGTGGGGGGGAGGGGAGGAGGGAAGTGGGGACCATGTCATGAGAAAGGGTATCAATGTTTGTGAAGTTATGCACCTTTTATCTGGTGAATATAATGTAACCCTTCTATTAATCACAATAAAAAATAAAAAAGACACACGTAGAAGCAAAAAAAAGAAACAAAACAAAAAATGCACCATTTTGGTGATTATATGGTATCTCCAATGATAACCATCTTAATATGCATTTGTGCAATTTTTAAAGTTGAAATTATTCATTCCTCCAACTATCTGTAGTATGCCTTCCTCTTCAAATAAAATGCAAGGTAAAAAATCTACATATTTGCTTTTACCTTTACCTATTACTATTTCCTGTTGTGGTAATGAAAACTCTCCATGTCTGACCTCATCCCTTCCATAGCATCTAAGTGCTGGCCCCTTCACTCGTCAGAATATCCAACCTTCATCTTCTACTGCTGTTCCTGGATCTGTGTTCACCTCCCTTTAGTTTCATAGTTCCATCAGCATTTGAATGTTCTTTAATACAGAACTATAGACCTCATTGCATACTATGTGTCCCTGGGATTATTGTTCTTGATATCATTACTAGACTCATTTCCTTATTGCAATGGACATTTTTCAGTTTTTATTGATTCTGATTTATAATTAGATTTACCATTTTCCACTTATTGAAAACTAAGACTTAAAGTTATTTTTCTTATCGAGGTAGTTCTGAAGCAGTCCTTCTTTCTGGCCCAAATTAAAATGTTGGTATTTGTCCAGAGTCCATTCTACATCTCAAACATACTAGATACTAATGCATTGTCAGTAACTTTGTACAGGACAATATTTTCAGGTTTGTAACTCCATTGCATATGTTCTGTGATCTGTTCTCTGTTTCTCTGTTTAGTTGCTGAAGCAAAGTGAAAAAGTAAAACACTAAAGAAATTATGTATTTTCCCCCCAATTTATCATGTGTCATCAAGCCTTCACTATTAAAATAGGTATTCAAAATAGGCATTCAGGAAATAATCTTTGGCTCAGGTCTAGTATTCATTTCTCTCTTCATTTTTTCAAAAACATGTCAAATAGTTATCATACAAGAAAGGTTTTTTGAAATTTTTGCCTTTGCCATAGAATAAAGCTAAACTGAACAAAGTTTAGAGTGTAGTAAGTGTGACCAATTCACACTCCCCTCATCATTACTGAAATGATTAAGAAAACCTTTCATCACCTCGACAAGCTCCCTCCTTCTCTTTCTGAATCTATATCTGTTGTAGAATGCCAATTTAATTTTCTATCAAACTATTCTTTGAGGTAAGTTTCTCTCTCTGATCCTTCCTGCCGCTCTTCTGAAGTAAGATTTGTGACTGATGTGTTTGGCATGCCTTAAAATATATTTCTGGAACCTTCTATACTAAACCTTGCATAGCGGTGTGGAGCTCTGCTTCTCTCTATTTATGTCCCTCTCTTGGTGAATTACTGTCACAGCTCTCTGCAAATCTTTCCCCTTTCCAGCGGATATCTGAGGTTTTTCCATCTTTTCTAAGATCATTCATCCTCCAATATTTTAGCTGTGGTACTTATTCTTGAACAAATTTAGGTCATTACTTTGGTTGGGCCTTGTTCATTGGCAGTAGTTCATCAGCTTTGGGGCAATAATGCTTAATAAACACAGTATGCAATTCTATATTTATTACCCTTATGGAATTGTACTAAAGGATTTTAACCTAACATGTCAGTTTGTGCATGCAGTCCATTCTGATCAATGTCACTCCGTTCATCACTCTATGCCATCTCTCCAAACCCAAACAATCCTCTTTTTAAAAAGGCAGTACCATAATAATTGTCATTGATTTGAGAAAATGGAAGATCTTCATGTCATATTCTCTTATCAGTAGTGTATTCAATTAATTCTAATAAATATTGACATGTCTGATGATATTTTCAAAATCTTCTCATTACAAACAAGCCTCAGAGAGAGAGAGAGAGAGAGAGAGAGAGAGAGAGAGAGAAAGTACTAGTCTTATTAATTTCCAAAACATAAATCACTACTCTTTATAATGTCTATAAATAGTTTTTAGTTTGCGAGATAATTATTGACACTTATTCTAGGGGGTTGGAAACAATTTTTTCTGCCAACGGCCATTTGGCTGTTCATATATCCAAATGTAATCAGTGACACTATTTGTAGGCCTTACAATATTATCAATACAAAAGGCTGGGGCTATGGAAAAGCTGCCTCACCATATACCAAATAGCTTCATGAGGCATTTATGGTCTATTAACTGAATGTTGAACATGATTATTTCTGAAGTCCAAATTCTCAAGGTATCTACCATACTTACTTCAGGACTTCTCTCATTTCAGGTGGAATCTTTGTGTCTGCAAATATCCAGTGTTCAGAGAAATACTTGGTCAGCATGCACCATCAGTACCTGCGATACCATAGACACTGTTCCATTTTCTCCCAGTACTCATAATTGAAAATCTTTGTACATCTTCAGTTTTAGCTGAAGTTCTTCTTGTCTCTTCGCTCTTCTTAGTATGTCTTGCTTCATGCCAATCACAAGACAAATGTGACCACATTATTTCTAAACTTGGTAGGGGATAAACAGAGACCATCATTACCTGAACCCATCTCCCCTGCCCTGCCCCCGACAACTTAGGGATATGTCATCAAACAATTTTATTTGGTGTATTATGATGAACATTGCTCTAGTGTGTAGAGGGAAAGTAAGGTTGAAATCAAATCCCTCATTATGAAACAATAAGAGTTGGGAACATCCAGGACCTTTCAGAGGTTATGCATGGTTTGGTGAGATTGTAGGTTAAATGAGAGTATGTCTGCTATAAAAGCCAGTTTGGTTTCTCACTCTCACTTTTTCTCCACAGGTGATCAGTGCCCTGCAGTGCTTCTGTCAGAAAACACCCTCCTTCATGTGTTACTCAGCCCTGGACCACAACTATGAGCTGCAACAAACTTACTTTCTCGTAACTTAATGAGACCCTTAGCATAATTTTTATTAACAATAGAAAGGATAGTGTGATACCTACTGCACAGTTATGTGTATATAATATCTTCTACTCTATCAAACCAATAATCCTACATGGACAAAGCTAGGATAGAAATGCTGATATGTAAAATGGTCATCTCAGTCAAATGCTTACATTTTTCAAAGTCTGCCAATCACAAATTCCAAATTCTTAAAAAGGGTAAAGATATCTTTTAAGGTATTACCTCTTGTTAGGAAACATCATTCTCCATGTGAATGTTTTCAAAAGAATTGTTCTTTGCATACCTGTTGCCAAATGCCTCAATTTCAAATCTTCTCTATGCTAAACTTTATAGCTACAATACTTGCTCCCTTGTTCAATGGTATTTTCATTTCATTAAAATGGTATTTTCATTTTCCTGACTCTTTTAGAAAATTGCCCAAAGATAGGTCAAATACCTATAGTTCATGGTTTAACTGAACATTGAATAATGATATTTTTATATCTTCTTTAAAAGTAGCTGCATTTTCTAATACATTCAATGTTTGTGGAGAGTAAATGCCAGTGGAATATGTCATTTTGTTGTGTTTTCATAAAATAGTACTATGATGTGAAAGCACATAGCAAAACATATATCATATTGGAAAACAGTGTCATAATGAGAATGTAGGTAAAACATACTCATTTACACACCTGCTTTCAACAAACATCATGTTGAACAGAGTTAAAACTAGTCAAAGATATCTATTTTTACATAAAAATGTAACTTTTCCAACACCAATTTTCTATTTTTCACACATTTTTTCTCTATTTTCCAGCATATATTTGAGCTTGTTTCATATAAAAGGAGTTGGTAACTCCTTCCTGCTTATATTAGCAAAAATATTGTTTACATATTATATTTTCATTTTTCCTTTCGGGTCACTAAATAAGTATATTGTGTTATGTCATCACTCTGGTTTATTTATTTTTTCATGTATTTTTTCATGTTTAAAAGTGAGAGTGATGGAGCTTCAATCCATCACAGAAGCTACAGTAGAGGCTCTTCTCTGTGACACAATGAAAGACCAGAAAACTAAGAATTCATGTCATTAGTGTGGGAAGAGATATTGTCAAGTTTTAGGAGACTGGATCAGGAATTTAAATGAACCATGCATTAAAGAAGCAGAGCAATTAGTTTTAGAGATAGGTTTATTTCATATATTTTTATTGTAATTAATAGAATGGTTATATTATATTCACCAGATAGAAGGTGCATTACTTCACATACATTGATACTTTCTCATTTCATGGTCCTTATTTCCCTCCCCAACCCCGCTGCTCATGTTGTTTTCCCCCCTTCCCTATCCAATTCCAAATAACCAATCGAGCATATATACAATATATCACATAACAAGGTGAAATACTGTAACACTGTGAGATAACCAAGGGACAGCAAAAGAGATGAGAGATAACAGTACATTAAGGACAACAATCATAGAGATGGGTTTTAAAAGTGATAACATTTTGGATAAAGACTGATACATAAGAACACTTGAGATCAATCTGCTAGCAAAATTACTGCTACATAATGTATTTACATGTGTGAGAATATTTGAAGGCATATAAGTGTGTGTTTACACATGCATATGTGAAGTCAGATGCATTTAATAATTTTGAACATTTATTAAAGAATTTATTAACATTGATTTTTACATCATATTTCAAATGACATATTTAACAAACAAGTGTTCAAGAAGGGAATCTCTATATACAATCACTGGCACTTAGTTTTCAGAACTTAATGAAAATAGGCTAAGGGTTTATATATCATAGATACATATTAATTTATGAAATAAAAACATGTCAATAGAGTCATAGGTTTTTATGTCTATATAGTTATGTTTATATTTCTATAACAATGTCCATAGCATTAGGTATGCAAATATTGAGTCCTTGCTCTTGTACTCTTTGGATCTAATAGCCACATATTAAGGATACCATGCACCTTTTGTTCCTTAGGTCTTGACTTGTCTCACTCAATATGATTCGCTCTAGATTCATCCACTTCCCTGTGAATGCCATTATTTTATCTTGTCTGTAGTCTATGTAGAATTCCATTGTATATATATACCATATTTTCTGTATCCATTCATCTGCAGTAGGGCATCTGGATTGTTTCCATTGCCTGGCTATTGTGAGTAGTGCAGAGATGAACATAGCTGAGCAGATGTCCTTATCATATCTTGGGTTATGATGTTCAGGGTAGATGCCCAGAAGTGGTATGGCTGGATCGTAGGGAAGGTTAATTTTCAGTTCTTTAAGAAACCTCCACACTGCTTTCCAGAGTGGCTGAACTAGTTTACAATCCCACCAGCAGTGCAGCAGGGTTCCTTTTACTCCACAACCCCGCCAGCAACTGTCATTGTCTGAGTTCAAAATCTTGGCCATTCTTAGGGTTGTTTTTATTTGCATTTCCTTTATGACCATAGATGATGAACATTTTCTCATATGCTTTTCTGCCATTTTAATCTCTTTTTTTGATAAGTCTCTCTTTAGTTCTCTTGCCCATTTAGTGAATGGTTTGTTTGGTTTGTGGGGGGGTAGTTTCTTGACTTCTATTTGGATACTGGATATTAAGCATTTGTCAGATGTATTATTGGTAAATATCTTTTCCTGGTTGGTTGGCTGTCTCTCTAATTTTGTGACAATGCTTTCATCTGTACAGAAACATTTTTTTAGTAGTCCCATTTATCGAGTCTCTCTCCAATCTGTTGTGACCCTGGGATTCTGTTCAGGAATCTTTTGCCTATGCCTATGAGTTCCAGTGTCTCTCCTACTTTATCATGGAGCAGTTTCACGGTTTCCAGTCTGACATTGAGGTCTTGATCCACTTTGAGTTAATGCTTGTGCATGGCGAAAAGCTAGGGTTAATTTTTAGTTTTCTGCATATGGCTGCCCAGTTTTGCCAGCACCAATAATTGAATAGACTGTGTTTGTTCCACTGTATATCTTTGGCTTCTTTGTCAAATAGAAGTTGACTGTAGGTATGTGGTTCTATTTCTTCTTTTCTGTTCCATTGATCTTCTGGTCTGTTTTTGTGCCAATACCATGCGGTTTTTGTTATTATGGCTCTATAGTAGAGCTTTAAGTCTGGTATTGTAATACCACCAGCATTGCTCTTTTTGCCTAGAATTGTTTTGGCTATTCTAGGTCTTTTCTTGTTCCATATGAATCTGGATTATATCTTCTATTTCAGTGAAGAATGTCTTTGGGATTTTGATGGGGATTGCATTGAATTTGTATATCAATTTTGGCAGTATAGCCATTTTCACTATGCTGGTTCTCCCTAGCCATGAGCATGGGATGTCTTTCCATTTCCTAGTGTCCTCTTTAATTTCTTTCATTATGCTTTTATAGTTTTCATTAAATATTTCCTTTACATCTTTGGTTAAGTTAATCCCTAAGTATTTTATTCTTTTGGGGGCTATTGCGAATGGGGTCATTTTCTTGATTTGGCCTTCTGTTTGTGTACTGTTGGTGACCTCTGAAGGTTAATGCAAGTCCTGGTCTTGAACTCAGGGCCTGAGCACTGTCCTTGGACTTTCTTAAGGATAGAGATTTACCACTTGATCCATACCACCATTTCCAGCCTTTTCTGTTTATGTGATACTGAGAAATTGGGTCTTGGTGCATTCTACACAAACCTTCTACAACTAGTATTCAGAAATGTGTTGTTCAGCTTCCAAGTGTTTGAATATTTTTTGACTTTGACTGTATTGTTCAAAATTAGTCTGACTCCACTGTGGTCAGATAGAATGCATGTGATTGTATCCGTTGTATTTGCATAAGTTTTCTGTATGATCTATAATATGATCCATTTTGGAGTGTGTTCCATGTGCTGGTGAGAAAAATGTAAAAAGTTTCACCGTTGTGTGGAAGACTCTGTGTATATCTGTTATGCCCAGCTGGGCTATGGTGTTGTTTAAGTCAATGGTGTCTTTGATTAACTTTTGTTGAATTGACCTGTCATTTGTTGAGAGTGGTGTGTTGCGGTCTCCCACTATGAGACCGTGTTTGAGTCTATCTTGTTCTGTAATTCTAAGAGAGTTTGTTTGATGACTTTGGGTGCTCCCATGCTGGGGGAGTAAATGTTTATAGCTGTAATATTGTGGGTATGGATTGTACCCTTTACTAATATGCAATGGCAGTCTTTATCTTTATGTACTGATTTTACTGAGAAGTTAATTTTGTTGTAGATTAAGATTGCTACTCCTATTTTTTGCATGGTGCATTGGAGTGGAAAATTCATTTCCATCCTTTCATTTTGAATTTGTTTCTGTCTTTGGCAATGAGGTGGGTCTCTTGGAGGCAACATATGGATGAGTGATATTTTTTAATCCAGTCTGCTTCTCTGTGTCTTTTGATTGGATTGTCTCAATCCGTACACATTTAGGGAAATTATGGAGAAGTGGTCATGTCCATTGTCATTATTTATTTTTACTTCTAGGTTTCTTTCTCTCTCTTCTTTTTTCCCCTTTCGTGTTTAGTGAATTATAGATAATTGCTGCTTGATGGGGGTTCTTGATGTTCTGCAATTTGTTCTCGATTAATTAATATTTTTTGTAATGCTGGTTTAGTGTGCACGTATTCATAAAGCTTCTCTTTGGAGTGAAATATTCTTGTTTCTCCCTCAAATGTAAATGCTAGTTTTGCTGGATATATCAGTTTTGGTTGGCAATTGGTTATTTATGTATGTCGTAATTCATCTTTGGGATCTCTGAGGCATCAAGAACTGTTGTAGGCTCGCTCTGTGGTCGGTAGGTGGCGGTCTTTACTTGGCTTGGGACCAGCGGTTCTGGGAATCTGTGTATACCTGTGGTTCTCAAATTGATTGCACTGCTGACTAGTTCAGAGTTTGCAGCTTTTGTAGTTCAGCCTGTTCCCAGAGACTGTGTGCTGTTGCACAACTAGCTCTCAGCCCAACCAGTGGCCTCACAGTGGGCCGTGGGATGGAGCTGCGCACTTCAGTCTCAGCGCGCTGAGCCGAAGGCTGATTTTCCTACCATGTTTCCAGGGGCGGGCCCCAGCCAAGGGCCTGGGGTTGGGGAATTTCCGGGATCTCTCAGCTGGACCAGCTAGACTAGTTTTCACTCTGTTCCCAGGGGCGGGGCCCTGCCGAGGACATGTTGCACATTTAGGTCTCAGCTAGCCTAGTTTTCCTGACCTGTTCCCAGGGGCGGGTTCCAGCTGAGGGCCTGGGATTTTGGGGGGTTTTGAGTGCTCTCAGCTAGACTTGCCTGTCTGGTTGCCGCCCTGTTCCCAGGGGTGGGGACGTGGGCTCCGAGGGCAGAGGCATGCCTTTTTGACTCTCAGAAGGCAAGCTTGGCCCCTGCTGGTATGCCCTTCAGTTCCTGCTGTGTTTCCCCGCTTTGGCCAAGAGTCTGTCTGTGACTGTGTGGGGCTTTTTGGTGCTGGAGATTCCAAGCAGGAGGGTGCCAGGCTCAAGATTTGGGTGGGCCAGATGCTGGCTCCTAGACTCCCACACACCCCACCCACTGGTGGAAGGCAGGTCTCAGCGCCCCTCAGTCTCGAGTTCCACTGGCCTGTTGGGTGGGTAGGAGCAGGGACACCTCTGCCCCCTTTGTTGGGGTGCTGGATGTTAGCGCCCCTGTGCCATTGAATAGCCTGGGGGAGGTGGATGGTGAGGGAAGGGACAGGATTCTGAATTCCTTGCCCCCCTGCACTTGCCAGTATTTCTTGGGCAGGGTGGAGGGGTCTGAGTTAAGTTCTATAGCTCGCTACCAGCTCTGCATTCCAGATGGGTTTGGGGAACCCGCTAGTCTACTTACTCCTCTGCATTTGGCTGTGAGCTGCTCCTCAGTGTTGGAGGATTGTTCACTCCCCTCTGATCTAAGCCACCGCCTGTGCTGTCCCATGTCTAGATTCTCCCGCAGCTTGCTGGCCTGGTCTGTGCCATCCCGCGTCTGAGTTCTGCAGCTTGCTGGCCTGGTCTGTGCTGGTTTCTGCGTCTGGATTCCTTCGCTTGCTGGCGGTCGGGGCTTCCCAGGCCTGGCGCCCTCCGCTGCTGCTTCTGCGGCTTGGAGCCAGCAGCTAGGCAGGGGAGGGGTCCCTGCATTTGGGATTCTTTGAGAGTATTGGATGTAAGCTTTATCTGGATTTCTTTTCCGGTTTGAGTCCTTCTCCTTTGCTTCTTGAATTTGTAGTTGTGGATTTCTTAAGGTAGTTGACTCGTGGGATTCCCTGGTTCTCTCTTTTTGTGGGAGAGAGCTAGGCTGGGTCCCTATTGTCTCAGCGCCATCTTCCAACTCAATTTTAAACTTTTTAAAATGTAAAGTTACTGACCACTTACTTTTTTTTGCCAATCCTGGGGCTTGAACTCAGGGCCTGGGCACTGTCCTTGAGTATTTCTCAAGGCTAGCGCTCTACCGCTTGAGCCACAGCACCACTTCTAGCTCTTTTCTATGTATGTTAAACCATAGTACTTACTTCCAGAAGTAGAACCAGGAGAGTGGGAGAAATCAGCATGTTGCTAATTTTTTTTTGTGCTCCTGGAAAGGAGCTTCACTATAGAGAGAAAGCCGACTGAATTTAGTGAACTAGAGTCTATCTGCCAGTCTATCTCTGATAATTGAATCGTACATGTTAGATGACATATGTAACATTTCATTGGCTGATTGTTTCCTCTGTGGTAATTGACTAAATTAAATGAACCATTAAAATCATCTGAAACAGAGCTTTATGTCCTTCTATGTGACCAGACACTAATTCTATGTATTAGAAAAGAATGACATCTTAAATTCATTATTTTTAGTGAAGACTCCATATTTAGGAGTCATTTAGTTTATACCCAACTTGATTTTCTCAGTACATATGTGACAGAAATAAAATATTTCTTCTAATTCTAAGATTCTCTCCTTCCATAGACTTTTTCTAGTGTATAAATAAGCTAAGAAATAATATTAGATAAGTCTCAAATGTATTATTCAGAATGTGTGCAATCACTCACACAAAGCACAAACAAATGCCTAAGAAGACAATGTATAAACATGTCTTTTTTCAGGAGCAACTAAGTCAGTAATTTAATTGCCACTTTTCATTTTTAACAAGAATAATTAAACACCATGGTATCTAAACAAGTTGGAAAAGTTAGAAGAATATGGAGTTTCTTACTGTATTTAGTAGACATGGAAGCTTCTTACTTTCATAACTTGCATATAAAGCAAGTCCTGAGGCACATCTTATGCTGGCCCAAATCTTTCATCCACAATTGAGGTGAAGTGGGTTACAATTTTCCTCCAATTATTGTGGATTCCTTCTCAATAAACTATATACTAGCAGCCATTCATCAATACACTTTTCATTCCTGTTCATTAACAATAGTTAATTCACTTCTAATCTATTTGTAAAATGAGTACTGTTGCTCTCAAGCTATGCCTCAGACTTGCTCTTTTAAAGTCATTACAAGATACAATCTTTGCAATATTTTATGTCACTAAAAAGTATCTTAGGTATCCTTTTATTTAGAAAAAAAATAGCAGGCTGCCCCTTGGTAGCCATGGCTAAAGCTGGAGTGTCGAAAATGAAGTTTAATCCCTTTGTCATTTTTAGCAGATTCAAGGACTGGAAAAGGCATTTCGGTACCCCTTCTCACATTCCCAAGAAGATTCCATCCTGGCTTATTCCTAGGGAGGTCAGACAGAAGTCCAAAGTGTATTCCATGTTTCTATGGTGCAGGTTGTGCAAGGACACTGTAAAGGTCATTAGATTGGCTATGTGGTCTAGTGTGTCATCTACTTTGGAGAGGTGCAATGGGAAAAAGCACATGACGAAGTAAAGGACTTCCACCCTACAAGGTGTTATCACCAGGCTTACAAGGACTGCAAAATGATTCTGGAACCCAGTAGAAAAGGAAAAGGGCAAATACAGGAAGAAACAATTGATAACATGCAGAAATGAAGTAATCTTATATGTGAAATTAATTATAAACTTCTTAATAAGATGGAGCAAATTTTATTATTGTATGCAAAATATTAGGCATGGTTATGTACTTATGCATACATATGCAAAAAATTTAAGTGTGAATCATTATTTTACCTAATAAAGCATCATTAGTGGGCTTTTGATAAATTTCTTTTGAAGTATATTACTGTTAAATATTCATTTCCTTTTTTGTGTGTGGAATAATTTTAAGAAATAAAATACAACACCTATTAATGTGATCTGAATATATATCATGAACCTAAAATGCAAAGCCTTTATATCTAATTTAACTGGAAATGATTCTACTCAATGTCAACCCAGAGTTATAAGTGAATGCATTTTCAGATTCTTACTGTTAACTATTGTCAGGAAATTCTGTGTGCCATTATCTCTTTTGGTACACGTTTCACTGCAAATTGCCAGATGGTGGGTGGCTGGAAATCTGAAATCTGGGTACTGTCTTGGTTGGGTTCTTGGTGATTAACCACTCCTGACTCATAATGGCTGCTTTTTCCTGTGTCTTCACAAGTTGGGAAGAAAGAAAGAAAGAAAGAAAGAAAGAAAGAAAGAAAGAAAGAAAGAAAGAAAGAAAGAAAGAAAGAAAGAAAGAAAGAAAGAAAGAGGGAAAGGAAGGAAGGAAGAGAAGGAGGGAGGGAGGGAGGAAGGAAGGAAGGAAAGAAGGAAGGAAGGAAGGAAGGAAGGAAGGAAGGAAGGAAGGAAGGAAGGAAGGGAGGGAGGGAGGGAAGGAAAAGAAAGAAAGAATGAAAGAAAGGAAGGAAGGAAGAGAAGGAGGGAGGGAAGAAGGAAGGAAGGGAGGGAAGGAAGGGAAAGAAAGAAAGAAAGAAAGAAAGAAAGAAAGAAAGAAAGAAAGAAAGAAAGAAAGAAAGGTATCTCCTGTCTTTCCTTGTTCTGGTTCTAATCTCATCGTTGGTGTGTCACTTTTGTGCCCAATGACCTGAAAGTACAAGAAAATTACAGATCAAAGCTTGGACATTATTAATTTTGGAAAGGTTCAAAGTTACACTCCATAGCGTTTTACCCAGACTTCTCCAAATTTGCTTTCATTAACTTTATCTACTTATTTCAACTTGTCAACACCCTTGCTAGATGGCTAATTAGATCTGTCACTCAAATCCCTGTTAATCTATTTGGCAAATATCAGCTTGGATACAGTCTTAATGATGTAAATGCTCAGAATTTTCCTCATCTCTAAATTGTGGTTCCTTTGGGTTGGCTATTCCTTTTCTCAACTCATTTCACTCTTATTGAATTTTATTATAAGCAGAAAGTAGAAAAGAAATGTGGACATGAGCTCACACATTATAATGGGCCTTCATAATTTTTACAGCATATTGAAAGACTTTGCAAGTTTCTTATACAGTTAAAAATCTCATCATATACTGCAGTAATTTTTCTATTTTCTTGCCAACAGAGAAGTGAGAAGGCACACCCACAAAATATGCACCAAGAAGATTTCTTTTACTCCATCTTCATAATCACCAAATTGGAAACAAGATAAACATCAACCAGTAGTGAGCAAAAAAGACAGTGTGTTTCAGTCCTATGATAGTAACAAACAAGGAAAAGAACAAATTACCAGTGTATGCAACAGTGTGGACCTCAGGTCCCACACTAAGCTCAAGAAGATAAACTCAAAATCATTCATCATTCTATCTGCATGATAATTCAAGAAGAGGTAAACTTGACTTCAGAAGAACTTGGAGAAATTTCATGACAATTATTTTACTTAAAATGATATTTTCCAAAACATATGAAGTACTTCAGAAGATCTTGTGGTGATGAACAGATAGCTGGGTAATATTATTTCTCGTCTCTGAGAAGAATTCTAGAAGGTACTATCATTTTATTCACCTGAATTTATATTTTTCCCATCAATGTGGAGAGGCATCATACTAGACTCTGTTGAGGGCTTGAGCAGAATGAAAATGTAAAAGGAAAGGCAAATTTGAACCAAGCCTGTTAGCCTTTATAATATTGTTTTCTAGACTTGGGTTTGAATTGAAAGTATTCCATTGGCTTTCCTGAGGTTGCAGCTTGCACAAGGCATTCCCTGTAGTGGAATATTTTCTGTTTGCCATTGTCTCTGCCTCTGTCTGTCTGTCTGTCTGTCTCTCTGTCTGTCTGTCTATCTGTTTCTTTGTTTAGCTCTGTGTGTCTACCTTTCATATCTGTTTCCTCCACATGTGTTTGTATGAGGGAAGAATTACAGATGTATGGATGAACAGTTATCTATGAATCTATGAATATCTTCTGTTTCTATGGAGACAGATGCATAATCACAAAAGGGAACTTTACTGCATTGATTTGTATATAAGTAAATCTGAGATTTAAGAAACTTTATAAGGGTCCGGGAGTTTGACCTAGTGGTAGAGTGCTTGCCTAGCATGCATGAAGACCCAGGTTCTATTCCTCGGTACCACATACATAGAAAAAAGCCAGAAGTGGTCCTGAGGCTCAAGTGGTAGAGCTCTAGACTTGAGAAAGTCCAAGGACACTGGCTTAGGCCCTGAGCTCAAGCTCAGGACTGGCAAAAAAAGAAGAAAACTTTATGTTTTTTATGGTAAGAATAAAAAACTTTCTGCAATATTATAATATCTCAATAAGTACACATTTATATCATTAAAGTAAATTAATATTATCAAAGTTATTTTGGATGTTATTACGATTCCACCAAAAAATCTAAAGTGCTTTTACACAAAGTATAAAATTGATAATAGTGTAGCATGCATGAATACAAACTAGATAAAGGTAAGGAAAAAGAAATAGAAAAAGAAGAAATGGGAGAGGAAGAGTGGTGGAAAGGGAAAGTCTGGAATCTACTGGATATTTAGACTTAGTATAAAGATATAGCTAAATAGAATAATGTGCACCTAGAAAAGAATGCAAATGTCAGAGAGGAAACTATATCATTTTATACACCATACCTAAAACAAAACTCCTAATATGTATATTATATATATTATGATGTATATAAATGCATATATACATATACACAAAAATGTACCTCTAATGTCTGATAATATTGAAAAAAAATTTAAAGCTTTGATATCAAAGACATAGTAAAAATCTGTAAGAATATTAGTAAGCTGCAAAATACTTGCAATCTAACTTAATTATAAGAATAAAATATAAATAGAAACATACTTACATTTTATAGGAATCTCAAAGATCATTATTTGCCAATTTTCAAATAAATAAGAGAGAAATTTCTGCTGTGTTATTGTTTAGGAAGGTGAGTGTAACTATCAATAATATACTGCATGTTTAAAAAGCTAGAAAAAAGGATTTTTATTATGAATAATAAATGGTTGAGGAGATAGATATGCTTAACTCTTTAAATGTTATGCAATGTATATATGTATTGAAACATGACAGTAACTCATTAATAGGTACAACTGTCATATTTTAATGCATCAGTGAAAAGCAATTGAATCGTATACATCTAAACCAATAACCCAATTTAAAATGAACAAAAGATTATATATAATTTAATTATAATAAAAATGGACAAAATTTATAAATAAAAACTATAGAGAAAATCTCTAACTGGTTATCAAGGAAACATAATTGGTAGCATATTTTGCATATAGTAATTGTTAAGAATCTAAATCTTACAGTGGTACTGGTAAGGTTGTAGGGCAATGGAGTCTTTAAACAATGCTCCTGTAAGTATAAATTCAAATAACCACTTAGGTCTGCAATTTTGAATGCAATAGTAAAGTGACCCAATAAGTCTATTTCAGTTATATAACCTAGAAAGAAACTTTGAACATATGCACAATGATACATAAATATTCTAGTGATATATATATATATAAAATGTCAGAATCCTTAAAATTTTTTTAAAAAATCTATAAGCAAGCCTCCCTCTTAGGTGGTGATGTTTTGAGAATTTTCCTTACAAACAAAGGGAGATGCAAGGAAGGATAATTGGGCTTTCAGAACTATTTAAGTTGTTTCATTTTACCTCAATAATTTATTAACTATTTGAATCTCAAAAGTCTCTTTTAAGGAATTCTACTTTAAGGATTGTCTGGCCCACATAAATACATTAGTTTCCAAAAATGAATATCTCTTCGTTACTTTCCAAATTGCATTTCAACACATTTTTTTTGCACAAGTAAGTCTTATTTTCTTCCATGGTACAGAACTGAGTGGGGTTGGGAGAGATGGATGAGATGACACCAGTCAACATGCATGGTACTCACAAACTCAGGTGTTAAATTGAAACTCCTTCGTACAACTACTCAAAGAAAGCTTAAAATATTTTCAAAGCAGTAAAAAAAGACATAACAAAGAAGTAGAAGATCACAATAAGAGAGTTTAATTGAGTAGCAAAACGTACAGTGATGGTATAGGAGAGGTCAACAATTCCATTTCCCCACATGGCACATAGGCCACAAACCACTCAGTTGCCAAAATTTCACATTGTAGGACACAACAATTAGAAGAGTGAGAGTCTTTGTACATTACTAGCTATTAAATTATGTCTTTGTTACTTGGTGTTATATCGTGATGACAAATTTTATTCCTGCAAAAAATGCTTGTAATGGAAATATACCAGATTCCATTATTTCCAGGAGATGCATTGTAACCTGGAAGTCCACTATAATTTTTTTATCAGTCTTGCCAAGCAGGGTAAGAGCAAGAAGTCAACCTTTTTTTTTTCCTCCAGTCTTTTCCCTCATTATTTTAGTATGGCTAATTCAAGTTTAAAGTCTTATATATGTTGAAGGAGGACTGCATTGCTCAGCATGTGATTCCTCAATATGAGAACTGGGGTATATCCTTAAATATAGTTTTTCTTCATTTCTTTGGCATTGATTTGGTGATTTTTCTACTTCTATAATTCCAAAACTAAACATGTTTTAAGAGAAATATTTGGAAATGTTAAACTTTTAGAATAGAGGCCACATAATATTCTCTGCTTTGGAGTTAAACAATTTTTAAACATATGTTATTCAGCCAGGTGCCAGTGGATTATACCTGTAATCCTAGTTACTCTGGAAGCTGAAGCCAGGAGGATGATTTTTTTATGCCATCTTGAAAATAAAGAGTCTAAGAAATTCTACCAACAATATACCAGCATGTGGCTCTTGTGGTTGAACACCAACTATGAGCATGGAGCTGAGTTAAAATGATAAGAGAAATATGACAATAATACCATGATAAAGATTAGAAATACAGCAGATTATGTTGAGGAGTAATGAGAGGCATATGTCTTATAAATCTGTGGATAAAAATGTTTATACACACAGACATAGAATATAGCTTCCCTTTTCAGCTAGTATAGGAATAGAACAATAATCAGATGTAACCTTTTCTATAATGTCATTTGTTGCAGCTAAAGATTCTTGGAAGCTCATACAAAGAATTCAGAAAATTGTTAATATGAAAGATGCTCAACTGTAATCACATTTACAGGTGGGAAAAGCTATTTATGATGTCACACTTCAGCTTTTACATCAAAGAATATTAACAGGCTTCTTTTATTTGAACGTGATTAAAAATTTTGGGTTCCTTCATCTTTGAGTGTTCTCTTTAAATGTACATTTAGAATGAGTGTGTATTTCATTTCCTTTTCTTTTCTAATACAAATGCATAGATATAAATAGATGATAGGTGGAAAGACAGACTGATAGATGGTATAAGGGTAATCTAAGTTATCAGCCTGACTAGATTGAATTAGTAAAGCACGGGGTATACTAGGGTGCTGTCGAATGTAATTGGCATTTGTGTTAGTAAAATGAGGAGAGATCCACCCTGAGTGTGGGCAACATTGTCCAGTAGACTAAAGGCCCAGATGAAACCATAATAGAGGAAGAAAAGTGAATGATACCCATGCTCATAAGAAAATTTCCTGAATGAGTGCTTTCTTCATGGTTACCAATTCCAGCAAATATCAGATGCCAGGTTTCAGATTTTGGACATGAATTCCTGCTGGTGACTCTCTAGGAAGCTTACCCATCTCCAGCCTCAGCTGAGGAATGTGGTATTGGTCCCTTGTGAGGTCTCTAGCCTGGATGGAGCAGATCATGATTTTCCTAGCATTCAAACTTATGGGAAGCCTTTGTTGGATAATTTAATCGGTTTCTGATTTTGTAAGTCATTCTAATAAATCCTTTGTACTCTTTTGTATAAAAATTAGATAACTAAGTCTGGGAGTTTGGCCTAGTGGTAGAATGCTTGCCTAGCCACCACAAACATCCAGGTTCAATTCCTCAGTACCATATACATAGAAAAAGCTGAAAGCACTTCTATGGCTCAAGTAGTAAAGCTCCACTTGAAGTCAGGCCCTGAGTTCAAGCCCAGTGACTGGCAAAAAGAAATTAGATAACAAAATTGATGAATGCTTGGGTGAAAGATAGATAGATGATAGATAGATAGATTAGATAGATAGATAGATAGATAGATAGATAGATAGATAGATAGATGTTGGAATTCTAGCATTATCATGTTCATTAGTAATTCAGCCATATATTAATCACAAATAGTTTCATAGGACTTGTGAAAAACTAAGTGCTTGGTGGGAGAGGTGCTGCCTTTGAGATTGTAAATAAAATTTGAATTTTCTTCTGGGAGGTATGTGGTACAGAATTCTTGCCTGTTCAAGAAAGCTTGGACCAAATAATATCTCAATCTAAGTCCTGCATCAAATTCTAGTATTGCGATTTCAAATCAAATTACATTCATTTAAAATCTATTATTACACTTCCATTGGCCATAGATTATGTGGACATGATGTATACACCATTATATATTGCACCAAGAAATACAGAGTTAAATCTTGGAGACTCAAGTCTGATCTAGGTTGTTTCACAGAGAAGTAGACTGTAACCTACATCTTTGGCTTTTCCTTCTCCAATAATTCTATGAATTTCGACAAATTTCTTTAGTGTGTTTTGAGCCCTTAGATACACACTTAAATGCAATAAGCATATATAGCAACAAATAAATTCCAGTTTGAACTGGGTGCATTTAAGCTTTTACTGTCTGGAGGGCAAGCACAGAAACTGTAATTTGAGACATGGCATGAATTGATTACCAAGGATAAAAGACTGGGTAATAAAACATACAAGAAAAGGAGAGAAAAAGAAAGCAATTTGCTTTTCAGTAACAGGTCCAATGCAGCACGTGAAGTTAGGAAGATATCATGACCAATGATTTCGCTCAAGTAGGTTCTCTTACTCTTAGCCAGGATTATAATTGTTCTCCAGCTGTCTAATCCAAAGATTTAGAATTTGGAGGCATTTATAGTTCCATAGACACATTTCACTTTAGTTTATTAAATCTCACTGGTTACAATAACTAATAATTCCTTTCTTTACATTTTTTTGGGGGAATACTAGAACTTCAACTAAGAGCCTTGCATGTTTAACCCCTTTTGCCTTAGGTATACTTTTGTATAAGATCTCCCTCTTCTGTTTCAAGTAGCCTAGACTCTCATACTCCTATTTATGTTTTGTGCATATCTGGGTAAACATCTTCAGCTTGATAGCTGAAATGGGGGTCTCAGTAACTTCTTGTGTCCTAGACTCAAATTCTTATGATCTCTCCTTCCTGAACAGCTGGGAGTACACAGATGAGCCACCAGTGCTAACTTTTCAATATTTGATCAGAGACTTCGGTGTGGTCTGAAAGTTGAATGTCAATAACAAGAAGTCAGAAGTAGTTGAATGACTTCAAATGTACTTGTCTCAATCATAAAAATTGGATATGAATTTAGAGGTAGGCATATGTTAGAAATAATACATGATATATCAAGGAATTAAGGATGAATGACAGGGTTTGATGGGCTTCTACTTGCCGAGTTTGTACAAGTAGGACATCAAAAAGAATAAATAATAATCATAGAGTTTAAGACTTAGAAATAGTTCAACATTCAAAATAGGAAGATAACCATCAGTGCAATCATAAAATTGTGAATTAAAAAATTAAAAAAAAAACACCAACAGAATATCCATCATATAATAACTGATTCTGGACACAGAAAATAAAATCAATTCTTTTTCTTAATTCTTTTTTTTTGGCCAGTCTTGGGGCTTAAACTCAGGACCTGAGCACTGTCATTGGGCTTTCTCAAGTCTAGAGCTCTACCACCTGAGCCACAGTGCCACTTCTGGCTTTTTTTGTGTATGTGATACCAAGGAATTTACCTGGTTCTTTGTGCATTCTAGGCAAGCACTCTACCAGTAGGCCAAAGTCTTGGCCTCAAATCAATTCTTAAACTTATGTCACCAATTATAGATGGCATAGTATCACTACAATGTGGTCATTAAATAATAAGCATTATTAATAATAATCAGAAATCAATCTAAAAATCTACATGCTTCTTAAACCAGATAACAATACTGTGAACACAAGAAAAGCCAACATTTCCCATCTCCTGATGTGAAATATATATTATAGTACATGCATGTTGTCTTGTACAAAAGGTTTTTCTCTGAAGCTAATGTTGGGAATCAATATAATCAGATTTTAAGGCATTCTGATAAGCAACTGGAATAGAATCCTTTAAAATGCCAGTATCTTCATTGTGTTAGATGACCAAAAAAAACAGCAGTGGAATCCTTCCAAATAATAATTTCTAAATGAGACATTAAAACCAAATGCCCGATATGAATATTGATTATATTTTTCAATACAAACTACAAAAAAATATAAAAGATAGATTTGGGAGAATATGAGAAACTGAAATCACGTTAACTAGTAGGTAATCCTGTATCAACGTTACATTTCGAGTTCTGATTTTCTTGGCTTGGATAGCAAAACTACTTCTTGCACTCATTTATTTTGTCATCCATCATGAATCATACAACACCGGGATTAAAAGAATCCTTTCCACATTTTTACTTCTGTCATTATTGGAATTGCTGTACCTCCTAACAACTATCTAACCCCTACCCAGTTAAACTGCTGTTTCCTATTGCATGTAACATAGAAGCCAAATCCTAATTAAGGTCTTCTTGTCATTCATCAAAGCTAATTTTATAGTTCATCTCATCACATTTCATCACATCAAACCTCGAGCAGTCTTCAAATTTGGGATGATGATCTATCCATTTTTGTAAAGTACAAGATCATACAAAACTCAAGTAAAGAATATTAGTGATCATTGGGCACTTTTACATATTAATGAATGAAAAATATGAGCAGAAAACAGGGGTTTTGAGACCCTTCGAATTTATATTTTACCTTTAGCCTTAAACTATGTAGATAAACCATTGTTTTTCATCTCACCTGGCTCACTCGTTTTTCCTCTTCATTTACTTTACTGTGACTGTCTGATTCTCTGGTTAAGAGTTATACGTATTTGTCTTCATTTACTCTTTCCCCTTTATTAGGTCTATGTTGTTTTGTGTGTGAATGTGTGTGTGTTATATACACAAAAGATCCCAGTCTACACAGTACAGTATCGAGTTCTGACAAATGCATAGAAAATTGTATATCACAGCAGTCATCACAAAAGTGACCACACACCCTTACCCTAACCTGGTATTTCATTGCTGTTTCCTTAGCTCTTTCTTGCCAGGCACCAACTACTCAACAGACTGAGTTCTGAGGATCAAGTTTCAAAACTGACTACAGGGGCCAGGAGTTTAGCTAGTGGTTAAAATGCTTGCCTAGCATGCACGAAGACCTGGGTTCAATTCCTTGGTACCACATACATAGAAAAAAGCCGGAAGTGATGCTGAGGCTCAAGAACTAGAGCTCTAGCCTTGAGAAAGCCCAAGGACAGTGCTCAGGCCCTGAGCTCAAGCCCATGACTGGCAAAAACAAAACAAAACAAAAAAAAAACCCTGTCATTTTAGCGGGCACTGATGCCTCACACCTGAAATCCTAGCTACCCAAGAGGCTGAGATCTGAGAATCTCTGTTCAAAGTCAGCCCAGAAACAAAAGTCCATGAGATATTTATCTCCAATTAACTACCAGAAAACCAAAAGTGGCACCGTGGCTCAAGTGGTAGAGCACTAGCCTTGAGCAAAAGAGTTTAGGGACAACACCGAAGCCCTGAGTTCAAGCCCCATGACTGACAAAGGAAAACCAAACAACAAAAAACACTCTCATTTTTCTCCAGCTGTCTCAAAGTTTTCTTTTTGTCGTAAATTACAAAACACAGGTATAATCAAGGGATGTAGTAAAATAATTTTACTTCTTGAGCCACAGCTCCAGTTCTGACACTGTCTGTCTGTCTGTCTGCCTGTCTATCTCCTTTTTTGTGGTTGATCGAAGAGATGAGTCTCATGGAGTTTCTTTCCCAGGATGGCTTTGAAGCTTGATCTCCATATTTCAGATTTAAGATTACAGATTGTAAGCTACTGTTTTAGATTAATTAAGAATTTTTGGCTATATAATCAATAATTTTGCAGTACAAAAAGGGAAAACACTTTGAAGAAAATATAGGCTATTTTTCTTTCAGGTTTTTCTTTCTTTCGTGTATTCTGTCCTTCCTCCTCAATCTACAATGACATATATTGTAGGCTGTTTGAATTTGACCTACAAGTTATTGATAATTTTGTTTTCTTTCCATATTTTTCTCTGAATGACATTTTGAATGGTTTGTATTGCTTTGCTTTTATTTTATTTATTTTATTTATTTTTGTGGGTCATGGGGCTTGAACTTTACCTGAGCTCTGTCCCTGAGCTCTTCAGCTCAAGGCTACTGCCCTACCCTTGAGCCTTAGCCCCACTTCCTGTTTTCTAGAGGTTAATTGGAGATAAGTCCCAGATCCTTTTTTGCCCAGGCTGGCTTTGAACCTTGATCCTCAGATTTCAGACTTCTGAGTAGTTAGGATTACAGGCATGAGCCACTGCACCAGGCTTGCTTTGTATTTATAATCCTTAATATATTTTCCAGTGTCAAATATTTCATTAGCACATCCAGAATTGAAAAATATCAGCACATCCGTAGTTTCTGTGTTTAGATGTTTGATATCTTTCCCATTTCTACCTGTAGCCATAACCCCTTTTAACAGTATTATGATTTATTCTGATCATTTTTGAGCACTGTGTCTTAATGTATTGCATTGTTTTGCTTTTTCTCCTTTTCTAGGTTTGGCTTTCCTTGCCTCTTGAATCTGTGGTAATCTTTGTTCTTTTCTTTGTTTGTTTGTTTGTTTGTTTGTTTTCCCTTGTGTCAGTCCCGGGGCTTGAACTCAGCATTTGGGCATTGTCTCTTTTGTTCAAGCCTAGGACTCTAATATTTGAGCCTCAGCTCCACTTTCTAATTTTGTGTGTGTATGTGTGTGGGGGCACACATGGTTCTTGAACTGCAATCCTCAGATCAGCCTCCTGATTAGCTAGAAGTATAGGCATGGGTCAGGTACACCTAGTTATATGTGATAATCTTTGAAAGATTCTGATACCATTCTGTAACGAGTTGAATTGTTTTTATTCTTAATTGTTTTGCTTTTATTTTTGAGATAGATTTTATTTTGCTGTTATAATGTTCTATGTCCGTTTGGGAGCAGTACAAGAGCCGAGGCTTGTTATTTCAAATCTCTAAAGCTAGACACTCCTGAATATTGCTGCGTAAATTAATGTTCCCATTAGGAAGCACATTCATTCACATTTTTTTTGCCAGTCCTGGGCTTTGAACTCTGGGCCTGCACACTGTCTTGGGCTTTCTCAAGGCTAGTGCTCTACCACTTATGCCCAAGCACCATTTCTGGCTTTTTTCTATGTATGTGATACCGAGGAATTGAACCCGGGTCTTCGTACATGTAAGGCAAGCACCTCTACCACTAGGTCAAACTCCCGGCCCCCATTCATATTTTTAACTATTTTCCACTAGTAGCGTTCCTGACTGGTGCCACTGGTTCTATTGCTGCTACTGTTTTGTTGGGCTTGGGGTTTTACTGGTAAAATCCCTGCTGCAAGCAAGGTCTTCTCAAGCAAGTGGGAATCCTTCACATTTTAGAAGGACCCCGTGCACGCTCCCTGGATACACTTAGTGATATTTTTCACCTCTGCACTCCTCTAGGAACTTTAGCTGCTGTGCTCCTCAGGTGATAGTTCAGTGTAGAAAATGTGTAGACTCCACCACAAGTATCCCAATGTGCATGGAGCCTGGAACTCTCAAGGCAATAAGATGGGTAAATGCGAATTGACTTTGATTCTCATTTCCATGTTTTTCCTCAGTCGTCTCCAGTGGTTGGAATAAATAGAGAGGATGAAACCTTGCCATTTGTGATAAAATGTGTGGACCTGAAGGACACCCTGTGAAGCGAAATAAGGTAGAGAGAGAAAAGCATGCCATTTTTTTCTCTCACACGTTGAATCTAAACTAAAACTAAAACTAGAGCAGTGAGTGGTAGGAATGGGAAAGGATCATAAAGGGAACTGGGAGAAAAGAGGCTTGGAAGGATATTAATTGGGCATACTATAAACAAAAATATCACAGTGAGATCCATGATTATGTATAATTAATATATACTAGTAAAAACAGGCAGAAACAAAACAGGTTTAGGTAATACCTATTGGATTTCTTTAATTCCATTTTTCTTATCATACTTTCAGATTTGAAATAAAAGAGGAAAATCCACTCCATATCCAGATTCTCGAACCAGAATATTCTGTAAGCTTCCATCTTGTTCTTCGATTCCTCAAAACCTCTTTGCTTCGCAGGTGACTCCTTCCCTATTTTTATGAGATGTATGAAAGTCATGTTTGATCCAGGAAGTCAGTCTCTGAAACAGATCTACTCTGTTAATCAAAGCTTCTTTACCAAGAAGCCTTAAAAAATAATAATAATATTTCTTCTTTCTTTCTATTTTTATGCAGAGGGCATTTAAGTACAATTTGTTACCATTTTCTCCTCAAAACAGAGCAATCATTATTTGATTGATAAGTCTAAGTACAAAGACTTCAAGCCTCTATCATTCTATTCATCCATGCTATATAGAAGAATATTCTCTATGGTGCTGTATATTACTGGAGTCTTCACTACACAGTATATGAAACAAATACCAGAAATGAATCTGTTGATGGTAAACCAGTGTATCAACCCATCTTTATAACCTTTCTTCCTCATTTGGTACCTTAATTCTGTGATCTTTCTCCTCAATATACCTTAGAAGTTCAACAGGCATGGAGGAAGGAAGGAAAGAGATTAAGAAAGACTTCTGTATTTTATGCCTGTCATAAATATCACAAAGAGGGTGTGGGGGGGGAGGGAAATGGGTACCAAGACATGTGAAAGGGTATCAATGTATGTGAATTAATGCACCTTCTATCTGGCAAATATCATGTAACCCTTTTACTAATTACAATAAAAAATTATTAAAAAAAACCATAATCCTCATAAAAAATAAATATCACAAAGAAATTCCGTTGCACAATAAATTTAAGCTAATAGGAAGTTTTTTTAGGGTGAATTTTTGTTGTTGTTGTTCTTTTTTTTTGATATAGTCTAGTGTTTATTTTATGTAATTGTTGTTGTTCTTAATGTACTATGCTATTTCTCTTCTCTTTTTTTTGCCCTTTGGTTAATCTCATATTGTTACTGTATCTGACTTTGTTACCTGGTATATTGTAAAAACATTTATTTGGTTATTTTTTTCATATATTTTTTATTGTAATTAATAGAAGGGTTACATGATATTTGCCAGATAGATGGTGCATTAATTCCCATACATTGATACCCTTTCACATGTCTTGGTCCCCCATTCCCTATCCAATTTCATTATTTGGTTATTTGAAATAGGAAAGGGAAGGGGGAGAAACAAAATGATTGGGAGGGGTTGGGGAAGGGAAATGGGAACAAAAACATGAGAAGGGATATCAATGTGTGAGAAGTAATGAACCTACTATCTGGTGAATAAAACTGTAACCCCTCTATACATTACAATAGAAAAGGAAGTTTTTTGGGGGGTGAAGAATTTGGTCTAGTGGTAGAGTGCTTGCATAGCATGCACAAAGTCCCAACTTCAAATCCTCAATATCACATACATAGAAAAAGCCTGAAATGATGCTGTGGCTCAAGTGGTAAATCTCTAGTCTTGAGAAAGCCCAAAGACAGTGCTCAAGCCCGAGGACTGGCAAAAATCAAAATAAATAAAAGTTTTTTTTTAAAGTTCATATGAATAAAAAAGAAATTATGTTCTGGAAAAGGAAGATTGTGAACAGGATTATTTTTTTCCCTCAAGCTCAAGCTTTAGTTTTGTTAGAAGCACATGTTTGGAATATTTATTGCTTCCTTCCTTAGAGTTTCTTCACTAAGTAAAGCCAGAAAATTGATTATTTCATGAACTATAAGACACTACTTAATTCTTTGTAGGTCAAAACATGTGGGTAATCAATTGTACCATTTGGGTCCTGGTTTTAACAGTAATTTTGAGAAAAAGAAGCTTTCAATAAAAATTATTTTTTTATGGGTCATAGGGCTTGAATTCTGGGCCTGGGTGCTGTCCCTGAGTTATTCAGCTCAAGGCTACCACCCTACCCCTGAGCCACAGTCCCACTTCCTCTTTTTCTTTTTTTTTAGATTATTTTTTTAAGGTGATACACAAAGGGGTTACAATTACGTAAGTTGGGTAATGAGTATGTTTCCTTTTTTCATTGATCTTTATATCATATTTGAAATGACGTATTTAACAAGCAAGTATTCAAGAAGGGAATCTCTGCATGCAATCACTGGCACTTAGGTTTTACAACATAATTAAAATTAGGCTGAGGGTTTGTGTGTCATAGATACATATTAATCTATGTAATAAAACATTATGTCTATAAAGTCATAAATTTTTATGTCTATGTAGTTGTGTTTATATTTCCAATACCATGTCCATAGTTTTGGGTATGTAACTATTGAGTCCTCTCTCTTGAACTGTTTGGATCTAATAGCCACATATTAAGGATACCATGTGCCTTTTGTGAACAGGAGTATTTTAAGAGGAAAAGGAAAATCTGGCCCAGCATTTTACATCTTGTTTAGTTCAGTCTATCGTTGAAGGATTTCACTTTCCAAGAGCCTATGAAGCAGAAACAGAAGTGATTCTTGGTAATAAAAGAAAGTTTTCCAAAGTTTAGAATAGGGTCACATTTTAAAAGTTTATTTTAACTTCTATTATGCAATTCTTCCCTATTTCATGTATCCTCAATGAAAATAGTCAATTTTTACAACAGTAAGTGAGGAATTATGATTTTTTTCATGGAATCATCAAGAGACTATTTCAAAAATGAAGTAGAGGGTACAGAACGACATTATTTGGAAACCCAAGCAGGAGCAGAGCAGGATGAAAGATCAGTTTTGGAAGCAGTAATTTGATTGTTTAAGAGAGAGGGAAAAAAGGACTATGGTATTCAGTAAAGTTTTCACTTCCTCCCTCATCTCTCATAGCCAATCTGGCAACTGGATAGCAGATATGTTGCTATTTCTGGCCAGTGAAATATAAGTGGAGGTTAAAACCAATAATCCACAACTGCAATCCCATATATTTTACATGGAAGTAGGAGGATTGCAGATTAAGGCCAGATCACGCAAAAAGTTAAGATCCTTCCTCAAAGAATGAGTCTGGCATATTGGCATACACCTATAAGACCAGCTGCACAGGAAGAACAAAACCAAGGCTAGCACAATTGCAAAACACTACCTAACATACAAATAAAGAAAAAAAGGACTTGAACCATGGCTCAAGTGGTTGAGAGCTCTTAGTTATAACCCTAGTCTGACAGAGAGAAGGGAGGTGGGAGCAAAGGTATAAAGAGAGGGAGAAGGGGAGAATTGCAAAGCCTTAAAGAGCAAGCAATCTACTTCAGTCTACTCTATAAACCCAACCTCCACACAACTGATATAGAAATTATGGTGTGCTCTAGAATACGCATATCCAATTGAACTACTGATATTTTAGATTTCTTTGTACTACAACATACATTACTGCATTTTGATGAATGACCCAAAATATAAAGAGACAGAAAGTAACAAAGGATGGAAGCAAGGAAAGCTGAATTCAACTTAATGCCACATTCTAGAAACCTGGATGGAGATTCAAGAATATTCCATGACAATGCACCATTTTAATAAACATATTATACTGAGGGCAGGAATATTACATAAATTCAGCAATCAGTAAAAATCTGATTATGATGAATATTATATCAACATAGAATACATTAATAATCAAAATGTCTTTTTTAAAATATGTGAAAAGAAAACAAAGAGGTTGTATGAACATCTTCAGAAAAAATAGTTTATTTTTCTGAATTTTCTTGAGCTTAAAAATTAAGCTTAAATATTCTTTCTGCTGAAATTCATTTAACTTAACCTTCTGCGAAATTTATGCCAATTTTTTTCACAGAAAGAGCTCCAAACTTCAAGCTCCAGCTGTCCTAGAAAACCAGTGAGGAAGCACTATTTTTACTTGCTTTTAAAAATTGTGGTACCATAGCACATTATCTTTGTCAGCCTTCATTTCCCTGAGAAATTGGGCTGAATGCTGGGACTTTAATGCACCCATTTTGATTAAGAGTAGTTTAAATAAACATAACGAAATATGGATTAATCACAATGAAACCCCAAGTTTTACTAACAGGTGCTACTAAAAATACTACTAGAAAAAATAATGCTGCTGGAAAATGCTTTAGGAAATAAAGTTCTCTTTCAAATGTATTAATTATAAAATTCTCAATCCATAGAAACAAAATGTGCTAATGATAAACAGTTTTAAGTAATAATAAACTGCCTAAATTTAGTTAGGTCTAAGACATCACTTTTCATCACTTAATTAACTTAAAAAATACAATGGGGGATAGGCATGTGGCTTAGTGGTAAAGTATTGGCCTCCTGGCATGAAACCCTTGCTTTTGATTCTTGAGTACCGCATAAACAGAAAAAGCCAGAAGAAGCGCTATAGCTAAAGTGGTTGAGTGCTAGCCTTGAGCAAAGAAGTTCAGGGACAGTGCCCAGGACCTAACTTCAAGCCCCAAGACTGGCAAAAAAATGGATGAATGAAAATAGTCAAAGGAAAGAAAGCTGATTGAGTCTTTGTTTTCTATCACTAAAAAGTAAGGGCTCAAATATTATTTGCTATCTTTCTTTAGACCCCCTCCTTACTACCTAAGTTGTAGCATGTAAAAATATTATAGCCCTGAAGCAATTATTTTGGGAAAATTGTACCTTAAGTTAAATTTTCTTTGTACCTGAGGATATAAAACTATACGTCGTAGTGGGGTACAATGACATGTTGTTTGATAAATGTATGATGAAGAAGCCAGTTTAAACAATCTTATGTTCTACATCATTTATCATCCTTTAGTGGTAAAGATTTTTCCAAGCTTTTCTTCTAGCTTTTGGATAATATACAGAATATTATGGCTATCTGGAATTATTCTATGATTAAATAGCATAAAAGAACTTCTTAGTCCTACTTGTAATTTCATATCCATGGATACAATCCATTTATATGTCCCCATTTCCTCCCCAGCCACTGATAAACACCATTCTATCTCAACTTCTGCAATACCAAATCTTTACATCTCATATATGACTAATATCATGTATTATCTGGTTTTCCTCTCTGCCTGGATTATTTAATTTAGTGATGATCTTGAGTTTTGTTCATATATTGCAAATGTCAGGATTTCATTATTTATTTTTTGTTTTCCCTGATCGAGATTAGTTTATTAGACTTTTCCTATAAATTGAATAGAAATAATTCGTATTGTTCACATGTAGGCTTTTGATGTATTAAGATAATACCCACATGCATTTTATACTTCACATTTTTATTGATAATGATTAGTTTTACAAGGTAAGTTTACCTTGACATGTTTCTATATCCATGTAATGTACCTTGACCTTGATTAGAGTCACTCCTTCTAACACCTTCCTCATCACTCCTGCCCTTCTCCCTTATTCTAAATAATCTTTACTGTTCTATTTCATATCTGTAAAGTGTTTTGATTCTATTCACATTCCTTCACCTTTTGTTTGCTTTCCCTGCTCCCTGTACAGAATGATAAAACCCGTAGTTACTTTACAATTCCTGTCCTTCATTTATTTTTAGTATATTTAAATTACTCATTTCACACATGCATGCACATTATTTTAATCAAATATGACCTCACCATTCTTAATAGGAAGATAATCTTCCATAGTATATATGTACTAGATTTTCTTTATTTATTCATTTGTTGATAAACCCTTATTCCATTTCTTGGATTCTCTGAATAACACTTCCATGAATAATTGATTTGAATTCTTTTTTTATTATTATAAGTCCTTTTACCTTTTATTTATTTTCATTCTGGTGCTAGGCCTAGGGTTTGAATTCAGGACCCAGGCATTGTCCCTAAGCGTCTCCACTCAAAGCGACTGATCTTCCAACTTGAGTCACAGTGCCACTTCTGTTTGGTGGTTAATTGGAAATAAAATTCTTTCTTAAAGCTGTATATGCAGCAATGGGATTTCTAGATCTTATGACAGATATACTTTAAATCCTTTATGAAAATACTGTTTTTCATAGTGGTTGTCCTAATTTACATTTACACCAACAGTGTGGAAGACTTCTTTTTGACTTATTGTCATTAGTCTTTTATGTAACCTCAGTTCTCAATGAATTGAATACTGCTTCCATGTGGTTTCAGTTGCATTTCCTGAAAAATTAGTGATACTAGTTGTTATATGTATCTCTAGCCACCTATATGTTTTCTTTTTAGAAATATCTGCTTAGATTAGTTCCAGCTGAAAACCCAAGGGTTGCCTTAAGAAATGGGTTATTTTGTCATAGATCATGTTTAGAATTTCTAGGACACAGTAATAATAAAAAGCAAACTACAATACAGCAAATATTCACTGTGAAATAGATATGAAACATCAATATATGAATAAGAAATTTATTTCAACTATCTAGTTGGGCAAAAGGTACACAACTTTTAAAAGATATTACCATTCATCCCTTACTAGGATTGAGACTATTTCACAATGTACTATATGATCATTTCTGAGAAAACAAGTTACATTACCTCTGGGAATATCAATGACATTTAATTGGTTCCACGGAAAATTAATCTGGAAAAGTGCAGTGTAGGAAGGAGGCACAGGAATGTAGAGACAGGCATGGGTAGAAACAGAAGTATTGAGTATAAATAAGTTACAGAATTATTTCCACAAGGAACACCCTGCAATTGAGTCTGTAGGGAGGATGCCTCATTGGGGCATGTGACCTTCTTCAGAGGTTCTTGATGAATTGTTCCAACTTTACTGTAGAAGTACAAAGAAAGTAGTCAAAACTGAAGAAATACAAGAATTAAAAGGAAGCCAGGTGAGGATGGTTTTTAACATACAGATCTACCATAAGTATACAAGCAACATTTGTCTATAGACAGAAAATTGTCAAGATTCATAGACAATGTCACCAGTTTTATCTGTAAGCCTGGCAAAGCTTCACCTATATAGCATTAGGTTCTTAAGTAATATTGTCAGGGCAAATGATGCTCATGTAAAGAAGGTTTAAATGTCAAATAAGCTTTAGAATGTCAAATACTTCAAAATCCAGGTTGAGAAATTCAACTACAGCCTGTGATTTGAGACACTTTCTGTCAATCCTCATACTAGAGAGACTAGAATTACTGGCTAAATCACAGTGACATTTGTAAGCTTTTAGAAACAGCACTGTCTTTATTCATGGGTTGAGTGTTTTCTGTTTTTGAGTCATTTTTTAGTCATTTAGAAAACCTTTGAGCTAAACAAAAATCAGAAATAATTTTTAAGGCAGGGTCTTACTATTTTTTAGTTCAAACTAGCCTCAAACTTAGATCCCAAGCTGGGCGTGAACTACCCATCTTCTTAACTCAGCCTTTTACTTGGGATTCTAGGCCACCACAATTAGCTCCGTAATTCTTGTTTTATCCTTTACATCCTTAAAATCCACAATAACTACATTTGTTCTGTCTTTAGAATTCTCTTTTCCTACTAATCTAATAGGTAATACAATTTTCTCTAGAGAGTTTGTAATCGTTTAATTGGAACTATTATATGATTCAATACAAAAATTTCAAAATAGAGTATCACTATCATATGTTTAGTACCTCTTTTCATAGTCAGATAGATGATAGATGGATGAGTTTATCTGAGAAATCAACTACTTTATTTCTTTGAGCATGTTATTTACATTTTTAATATTTAATAATTATTGTATTTAAATAATATTACAGTTATAGAGGAGAATTTCATCATTACATTATACAGATATGTACCTGTTACTCTGTAATTTTCTATTTTAATTTCTTTGATTGATGTGTAGAATTCTGTTAAAATTTACATATTAAACCTTGTTCTGCTCTATTCAGTTTCATGCAGTTATTGGCATTCCCAATGCCAACTCTCTAGAGTTAGTATGCGAATATTACCTAAGAATGAAATCAGTAAGTTTTTTCCTACCTTTTTAAAAATTTCATTTTGTTGCCAAGGTGATGTACAAAAGGGGTTACAGTTACATACATACAGTAATGAGTACATTTCTTGTCAGTATTGTTTTTTGTTTTTGTTTTTGTTTGTTTGTTTGCCAGTCCTGGGCTTGGGCTCAGGGCCTAAGTACTATCCTTGGGCTTTCTCAAGTCTAAATCTCTACCACATGAGCCACATCACCACTTCTGGAATGTTTTCTATTGTATGTGTATCGAGGAATCAAACCCCAGTCTTTGTGCATACAAGGCAAGCACTCTACCACTAGGCCAAACTCCCGGCCCTTTTTTCAGGAAATTTTAAGGTTCTCATACTTTTAATTTTATGTGAAATGTCGAAATTAATGTTCCATGTGAAAGTTATTTCTTTTGTCTTTTTCCTTTACAGTTTATCTCACTTTGGTACCTGGAATATTGTATATGCACTAATCTTTTATTTAAAATAGGGAAGGGAAGGGGAAAAAGATGATTGGGGATGTGGGAAGAGGGAAAGTGGGAGAAAAACAAGGGAAGGGTAACAATGTTCGAGAAATAATGTACCCACTACCTGATGAACATAACTGTAGCCCCTCTACCACCTCGACAATAAAATATTATTAAAAATATTGTAAAGAAATTAAAAAGGAACAGTATATTATAATTTTTAAAAAACATGAAATTTTAGAAGTCAGTATTTTGAAATTTATAATAATTTAAAACATGATTAGAATAATTTAAAATATGATTTGTAACTTACCTTGATTTGACATAAAATTCAAGTGTTTTTCTTTCATAACCAGTTTTAAAATCGAGTCTCATTCTTTTGAACAAATAAATTATTCAAATGAATGAAAAAGTATCAGCATACCTTTACCAAGTTTATCTTGGAATTCAGAATGGATAGTGAGCCAGTTGCAATTCAATTAATTTTTAACTTAAATATAGAGAAAACAGTATTTTAACTATCAAATTAGTTACTTAATCTCAATAGTCATATTTCTCCAAGATGGGAAATACACAAAAGAAACTCAAAATGATTTCAATATTTTAGAAAACATTTTTCATCAATTATTTCCCATTGACTAAAAAATAAGGTGAGTAGAAGATTATAGAAGCTAATTCATCATTGACAATTTCTATGTAAGCCACCAAGTTTATAAAATCACAGGGGAAAGTATAGCCAGTGTATGTGTGATCAAATTATTAAATAATAGAATACCCAAGGGAAATAAAGCTACATTTTTACTTAGGCAAAACAGTTAAACATTATTTAAGAGAATCTGAGTACCTCATTTAAATAATGTAATTTTGAAATTTTTAAGTACAATTTAATGTAAAATTCCAAACAATTGCATTTTATTATAAAAAACTGTAAATTCTTACCTGAAAAAATACATCACTAGCTTTTACATTTAACGGGTATAATTTGGTCTTTGCTTTTTATTTAACTCTTATTTTTTTTCTTGCAGAAGCAGTCTTTCTGGAAGTTGGAAAACTAGTGTCAAGAATATTACTCAAAGAATTATGGTTAAATACTGCTTCCTGTCCCTTCTTGTTATTTATTAAGACTTTAAAAAAATTGTGCTTGTATTGCTATAGGAGAAAATGCTCAGTGATTCAATTATTGTTTAGACTTGGGTAAATATTTTGGGAATGTAATCATAATCATAAAGATAGCTAATGTCTTCCCACTAAATGACAACTATTTTTAAGTATTGATTACTATCATGTCTTTAATTCTCTTGTAAAATAGACACATAATAAATTCTCATCACTATGCCCCATGCTCTTTGCTCACAGATTTACATGTGGACATTAGTAAATGGATGCGTTGGATTCACCTTTCATCTAGTTTGTCAACAATGATCTGAATTATTTCAAATTCTTATTAATATTCTTCTTTCATTCTTACTCCTAATTAACCTTCCTCATTTCTTTAATGCAAAAAGTTGCACTTTCTATATTTTCTGCTTTTGTTATGGTACTAATAGTTTTCATCTCCATCTTTTAATGGCAAAATCTAATTATTTTGAGATGTCTATCATCTAGCTGTTGTAAAATCACTGTTATAGATAACTACTCTTCATTATAAAATGAAATTGATCTTATTGTCATTCATTGCTTCACCTTTGTTCTATGCTAAGACCCTGTGTTCCCTTTGAAAACATGACAGTTGGTTTCAAATCCGTATTTCCATGTTTCTCTAAACATATCTTTAATGCTTCTTTGATTCAATCACAAGAATGAATTTTACAGCTACCAACAAGCACACAAAGCATCACTATTTTCTATTTAAATGTCTACAAATACATGTGAAAATAAAATAGTACTCAAGTAGTTGAGTATATTGTTACTAGATTTAAAGGAAAATGAGGATAACATATGTATATTTATCACTTTAAAGATTACCACATTTAATTTAAATAAACTTGCTATGCCCTTGATCTTTTAATTTAGTGTCAGTTTACAAAGAAACATTGTATTTTATCTGTGACCACAGCTGCCCCTTTGTTTCTCTATATTTGTCTACTGTCTTTTTTTCTAAGACCATCATTTCTTAATATTCCTCTGTCTGACCTAATTAAAGTGACAGGTAACTGTTCCTTTATTTATTTTCATATGCCCTTTTCTTAGGATCTGACACACTGTGTTATTTAAAGTATAAGAATATGGGACAAAATCTACTTCACAGGTGACTCTCATTACTTTATATATTTATCATTTCATCATTTAAAGATATATGGCTTTGTCAACAATTAATTAGCTTCTTTCAGTGTTAAGAATTGAGCTGGGAGTGATATATGCTATATACATACATTGGATCCCACTTTTGTCATATATTTTTTATTGTAATTAATAGAAGGGTTACATTATATTTGCCAGATAGAAAGTACATTAATTCAAATACATTGATACCCTTTCTCATGTCTTGGTCCTCATTTCCCTCCACCCCAACCCCACCCCTCATCTTGTTTTCCCCCCTTTCCTATCCAATTTCAAATAACCAAATACAAATATATCCAATATATCAGATAACAAAGTAAGATACTGTAACAATATGAGATAATCAAGGGATAGCAAAAGAGATGAGAGATAACATAGTACGTTAAGTGTCAGGGTTTTTAGCACTCTTTGCCTCCTAACCAGCAGGAAGGGCAAAGAGAACATGCCCTGACTAAGACGAGACCCAGACCAAGAAAGGATAGGGCCAGCTGGCCGCCTTTACCCAGCCCTCCCTTCTCCAGAGGGAAGACACAGAGGCGCCAGGGAGAATGTCACAGCAGACTCATTTAATGGGAAGATACCAGGAGCTAAAGTAAGAAGCAGGATTGTCTATTAACATAAATGTAGGTAGGACAGAGGGAGGTAGGTGCAGTCAGAGAGAGCTGTGGGGCCAATCCATGGGTTTGAGGTAGCCTTATTTTACATCACACCATAGCCAAACCTCCCAACCAGGAGACAGGCAGGTTGGATCTCCAAAACCAGGAAGTGAGCACTGGGCCACGAGGTAGGCCATTTACCCTTGATGTGACGAGCCCCACAGTTAAGGACAACAATCACTCATTATATGGCTTTTGTTTCTATATCCAAGATGTCCTTTCATTTAGCGTCATACCATATGGCCTTATGTATCTAGGTTTTGCTCTATTGCAAATCTCTGCTAGGAGAGACCAAAGTTTCTACTGATTATGACAAATGAGGGAAACCATTGAGCCTAAGTTCCTTTGAGTCTGGCTTACTTCACTTATGATTTTTTTCTATGTCTTTCCATTTCCTAACAAATGGGTCGATGTCATTCTTTCTGACAGCAGCATAGAATTCCATTGTGTACAAATACCACATCTTGTTGATCCACTCATCAACTGAGAGACATCAAGGTTGGTTCTATATCTTTGCTATGGTAAATAGTGCTGCAATGAACATTGTTGTGCTAGTGGATTTAGTCTGATCTTGTTTCTGGACAATTGGGTAAATGCCAAGTAGTGGAATTGCTGGGTCATAGGGGAGCTCTATGTTTAGTCTTTTGAGGAACTGCCATACTGCTTTCCATAGTGGTTGAATGAGTTTGCACTCCCACCAGCAGTGTAGTAGTGATCCCTCCTGGCCACATCCCCTCCAGCATCTGTTATTATTCGTTTTCCTGATCCTGGCCATTCTAACTGGAGTGAGGTGAAATCTTCGAGTTGTTTTGATTTGCATTTCTTTTATGACAAAAGATGTTGAGCATTTCTTCATGTGTCTATAGGCCATTTTTGTTTCTTCTTCAGAGAAGACTCTCTTCCTTAAGTCTTTGGCTCATCTTTTAATGGGATGGTTGTTTATTTGGAGATTAGTTTTGGGGTGATTCAATTTTTTGAGCTGTTGATATATTTTAGATATGCGGCCTTTATCCGTTGTATGGTTGGTGAAGATCTTCTCCCATTCTGTAGGCTTCCTAATTAATTTACTAGCTATGTCGTTTGCCATACAGAAGCTCTGCAGTTTAATGCAGTCCCACTTATCCAGCCTTTCTCTGATTTGTTGTGATTCTTGGTCCTTATTAAGAAAGTTTCGACCTGTGCCAAGGAGGCCTAGTGTATCTCCTATTCCTTCTTGTAAAGTTTACAGTGTGTCGGCTTTTACCTCGAGGTCTTTGATCCATTTGGAGTTTATTCTAGTGCATGGTGACAAAGAAGGATCCAACTTTAGTTTTCTGCAGGAGCTTATCCAATTCTGCCTATTCTGATCTCAAACTTTCAGATTCCCAAGTACTAGGGTTACAGGCATGCACCACCCTGACCACTTCAATAATTTTTTTCACAGTGTTGTAAAGGTGATCTGAAGATTATTTAATGTTCTTTTTCAATTTTTTCAAGAATATCATGAGAAAGACCACAAGAACTAGTCTCAAGTGACATATAATTGACCGGTTTAAATAAGATTTATCTCCCTGGGAATTGCTAATACCAAATTAGCCAATGCCTAATTTAACTTTCTGTCTAGATTTATCACATTTGTAAAAATGATAATAAGTTTGATTAAAAATCAGTTATTGTTACATTTAGCTTTATGGAAAATAATTATACAAAGGGATCAACCATTAATGTGAAACTAATTCTACATAATTTGACTTAACCTACTATCTTCCCCCTCTCTCTGTCTCTGTCTCTCTCTCTGTCTCTCTCTCTCTCTCTATATATATATATACATATATACATATGTACACATATATAATATATATATATATATATTTTTGCCAGTCCTAGGCTTGAACTCAGGGTCTGAGCACTGTCCTTGGACTTTCTCAAGCCTAGAACTTGAGCACCACTTCTGGCTTTTTTGCTGTGTGTGTGTGGTACTTAGGAATCCAACCCGAGTCTTCATGCATGCTAGGCAAGCACTCTGCCACAGGGCAAACTACTGGCCCTATCTCCATATTATTAAGAAATGTTCTACATAATTCCCACATTGTTTTTACCACATCACCTCTCCAAAATTTGAGAAGGTTTTCTGTGTTCATGGTTCCAATTCTCTTGCCACAGAAGTTTGGAAAGAGAAGTTGAGTTAATCAATGGCTGTTTTTTATGACATGGTTGCAGTGCTTTCCATTGACTTCTTTTCTGTTGATTTTCTGTTGATTTCTTTTCTTTGGCTGTGCATGCAATGGGAATTAATGTTTTGGATAATGACATATTCAGGACAGAACATATTTTTATTTCTTAAGTTTCAGTCTCATAATGGTAAACAAAAGTCCTTCTACTGTTATTATGCATGGACTTCATTAAAATTATTCACCTAATTTCATAAACAATTATTTTACTATGATAATATTTTGCATTTGCTACAAATGCTCAGACAATAATGTAAAATTGGAAATTTCTTTTTTGAGTCAAGAATCAATTAAATAAGATCATTCAATATCAAACAGAATTGCATTTTTTCTTCCTTTTTTTTGCCAATCCTGGGCTTGGGCTCAGGGCCTGACCACTGTCCTTGGACTTTCTCAAGGCTAGAGCTCTACCACTTGAGCCTCAGCACCACTTCTAGCTTTTTTCTATGTATGTGGTACCAAGGAATCGAACTCGGGTCTTCGTGCATGCTAGGCAAGCACTCTACCACTAGGCCAAACTCCCGGCCCCAGAATTGTATTTTAAAATGATGTGAGTATTTTCCCTTATGAAGTTGGGGAAGTTCTCTGCTATGATTTTGTTGAATAAAGGTTGCATACCTTTGTCCTGAAATTCGGCCCCCTCCTCAATCCCTATTATATGAAGATTAGACTTCTTTGCTGCATCTGCCAGTTCCTGGCGCTCTCTCTGGTAGATTCTGACTGATTTTTCCAAGGTGGCGATTTTCTGTTCCAGCTCTTATGTTTCATCTTCCGTTTGTGATGTTCTATTCCCCATCTCAGTCAATCTGCTGCTTAATGCCTCCATTTTTGCTTGAAGTGTGGACACTGAGCTAATCATGTCTGCGCTGAGGGTATTAATCTTTTCTTCCATTTCTCTTTTGACTTCGAGGAGCTCTTTGGTGATTTCCTGCTTATGTTCCTGGAATTGTTTTTGGAATTCTGTTTTAATCTCTTTAGTCATGTCCACAATCATCTCCTTGAATAGGGTCATGTTTCGTGTCTCTTCAGGTGTCATTTCTTGGGATAGTGACATCTCTCTCGTCCCTTCACTCTTGTTTCCTTTTGGGCTCTGCGTGGGACTTTGATTATTTATATATGTTGTAATTCATCTTTGCACTCTCCTTGGCATCAAGAACTGTTGTTGTAGTTCACTCTGTGGTCAGTAGGTAGCGGTCTTTACTTGGATTGGGACCTGTGGTTCTGGGAATATGTGAATACCTGTGGTTCTCGGCCAAATTGATTCCTCTGCTGACTAGGTCAGAGTTTGCAGTTTTTGCAGGTGTTCTGGCCTGTTCCCAGAGGCTGTGTGTTGCTGCACAACTAGCTCTCAGCCCAACCAGTGGCCTCACAGTGGGCCGTGGGATGGATCTGCGAGCTTCAGTCTCAGCGTGCTGAGTGGATGGTTGGTTTTCCTGTGCTGCTTCTAGGGGCGGCCCGGCCAAGGGTCTGTGGTTTGGGAGTTTCGAGGGGCTCTCAACAGGACCAGCAGCTGTCTGCTCTGTTCTCAGGGGCGGGGCCCAGCCGAGGACTGCTCGTGGGACTCCCTGGTTTTCTCTTTTTGTGAGAGAGAGCTAGGCAGCATCCCTATTGTCTCGGCACCATCTTCTGCCCTGCATTTTAAAATAAATGTAACTAACTATAATTACATAATATAAGTAAACTATATTAAGAACACATAAATACATAAATATTCATATATTGATAACTTTAGTAAAATATGCTGGTTATTTTTACAATACTATTATCTTTGTACTATGAAAGAATTTTAACTATAGAATGGGATTTCATTAAACATAAACAACATAAAAATGAGACAATTCACTTCAGAACTGTGTCTCATATAATTAAACAGAAATCTGAAAGTTTTCTGCAAAGAATATACCTAAATAAATATTTGAGCAGTACTTTATGGGAAATATGGACAACATAATTAAGTGGAAGAAATAATATTAGCTTACTTTGTAGACAGAACACAAATGTTCTCTTCAGTTCTCACTTTTTTCCTACACATATTTAAGCTTAACTGGATCTTACATATCTCAGTTTCTAAGATCCTCCCCATTCCCTCAGCTTAAGAAATTATTTCATTTTTACCATGTAAAAATGAAGTGACTGAGAATAGTTCATAAGTACACATTGCAGTGCTATGGTAAATGTGGTTGGCTAATAAGTTGACTATAAATTATAAGTTAAGTTATTAAGTTTCCAGAACTCAAATCCATTTGGATAGTTAATATAAAAGAGAATATCATGAAGTAAATCAATCACTGCATTTTTGTGAAATTGCTTTTTTATAACTCTCCAAGGATGGTTTAGTGGTAGTAAAAAAAAAAAACCACATGCTTGTCAACATATTCTGTAAATAATAATTACCAAAGGGAATAGCAATTCTATCCAGAATTTTAATTACATTCAAAATTGTACCCTTATTTCATGTGAATTTTTCATATAACCACACAGTTGACCTTTAAAACTGTATCAGAGTGGAGGAAAAATGCAAGTGACCTAACAGGGAATCAACATTGTAGTAACAGAGGACCAGAGAGAAGAGCAAGATGGACTATGTAAAATCACGTGCAGAATTCAACTGATGAACTGATGAGGGCAAAGTCTGCAGGACTTCTAATTCTTGTTTTGAGTGCTGGATTAAGGTTCTGATTCCATAAATCAATAAAATTTAAAATAATTTTTGTTTTTTTCTACCTTCAACTCATTTTATCCAATGTGCTCTTAAGTTATTCTTTCAAGGAAAATGTCTCACTGCTTCAGCTTACATACATACATAGATACACATGTATGTGTTGTTTGTTTTCTTCACCATAAATTTGCCATCTATCTTCCCTTCTAGTTCAAGACAAATCCAGCTCTTCACATATTCATTAATTTATCTAGCTGACATTTTGTCTAGAGTGGAGTAGGAGAATTCACTTTGTTCCTGAGTTTCTAAATCTCATTCTCTGCCTTCTACATTGGGAAAAGATTGGTCCATTCCACTCTTCACTGTTTTCCTTGTGGTGTGTGCAGAGAGATTTATATTCTTTTTAATTTTTTTGTTTTTTGGGGGGTTTGTGGACTTGAACTCTAAGTTCTTCAGGTCAAGGCTAATGCCCTACCCCTTGAGCAATAGCACCATTTCTGGTTTTCTTGCAGTTAATTGGATATGAGTCTCACGGTTTTTAGTGCCGGGGCTGGCTTTTAACTGTGATCCCCAGATCTCAGCCTCCTGAGTAGCTAGGATTATAGGCGTGAGCCACCGGGCTTGGCCATATTCATTTTTTTATATAAGATTGAAGAAGATTATCAAGGAAGTATATGATGAAAATTAGTTTTAATCATCATCCAGAGATTGTTTTGACCCACTCAGAGGTTTTTTTTTAGCTGTTTTTGAGATTCAACAATGCTTTCTGTATATAAAAATCTTTGTAGTCCGGTGCTCATGGCTCACACCTGTAATCCTAGCTACTCAGGAGGATGAGATCTGAGCATACTAGTAGTAATCAGACAGGATGGGAAAGTCTTGAGGCAGTTGTCACCAGTTATTCATCAGGAAACCAGAAATGAAGCTGTGGCTCGAAGTGGTAGAGTGTTGCCCTTGAGCAAAGGAGCCTAGGGACGGTGCTCAGTTCCTGAGTTCAAGCCGCCAGCTAACCAAAACAACAAAAAGACTTTGCAATTTATTCCAGTTAGAGTATCTCAATTTTTTCATGAATGAGCTCAGAACTCCTTTCATCTAGGTTCTTTTTTCCATATATTTTTTATTGTAGTTAATAGAAGGGTTACATTATATTCACCAGATAGAGGGTGTATTACTTCACATAAATTGATACCCTGTCTCATGTCTTGGTCCCCATTTCCCTCCCAACACACCCACCTCTCATCTTGTTTTGCCCCTTTCCTATCCAATTTCATTTAGGTTCTTTTATTCATCTGTGCACCCCAAGTGCTTGACTTGCTGTGTGGTATATAAGCAATGAGTACCGGGGCTTGCTAAATTATGAGAATGTAACAAGTTGAATAATACCAAAATACATGACTATAGCAAAATGAAACTCACTGGAAGTTGTTGAACAATGGATGTACTAGGGATGAGAAATTGAGAATAAGTGAACTAGTTTAAATGATTGAAGTAGTGTATATGACTTACAATTAGCTTACATTAACAGTAATGACAGGAATATAAATCTATCTTTGTTCAACTTATGGACACTAATGGGAGAAGGGGATAGGAGAATATAGAAGGTGACAAAGTGTAAATATGGTCAAATTGTTTTGTGTGCACATGTGAAAATGCAACAGTCAACTTTAGTAAGATTGGTGTGGGAAGAGTGGAGGGAGTGGAGAGTGATTGAGGAGTGAATCTGCATGTATACAGAGATACACCAAAATAATTCTCCTACAACTACCTAATGCTGATTTTTAAAAATGCAGGAAAAATAGATCTCTCTGAGAAAGCAAAAGGAGTTGTATTTCAGTTAATAAATAAAATAATAGTAACTACTAAACTGAAGATTATTGGTGAAGTGATAGTTATTTAATTGCTTTAAAATCATGCATAGTGATGAACTCAAATTTCACAATAAACAATGTCTCAATGACTCTGTGATGTCCTTTCTCAATGGGTGGACATGAACCCACATCAGTTATTACAATTGATTCCTGTAAATCTTAGCATATATAAGTTGATTGTTGCAGCCTGGGAGTTTGGCCTAGTGGTAGAATGCTTGCCTGGTATGCACAAAGACACAGGTTCAATTCCTCGATACGGCATACATAAAAAAAAAAGGTGGAAATGGTGCTGTGGATCAAGTCGTAGAGCTCTAGCCTTGAGAAAGCCCAGACCCTGAGTTCAAGCCCCAGGATTGGAAAAAAAAAATAATAAGTTGATCATTGAAATCTCCAGTGGATATAAAAATGAAGTAAATATTTCTTCACAAATGAAGTTTGGCAAAGGAATGTCCTAGTACAAATCACTCTAAAAAACATGAGCATTCAAAATTACATTTCTGTTATGAAATGAGAAAAATGGTTCAAGTTCCAAAGAAGATTTTATAATTTTTTGGTAATGATTTATATTTGAATAAAGTTCGTTCCTCTATTTCAAAATAAAAACATTAAATATTATAGAAATAGTATATTTCTTAAAAATCACTTAATACCTAGGTCATAGTTTTATAGTATAGATAATATTGTTTATTCTTTATTTTCTACAGGAATAAACATAAGCATCTATTTGTCAATTGAGCTATGTTTCAGAAAAATCACACAAAAATATAATCTATAATGAGCAGATTTCCAGTTACATGAATGAGATATCATGACACAAAGCATTCTTAAATATCCTATTCCTCAAATCATTCTTTGATGAATAGATTTAGATAGGGTACTGAAAAGTACTTTCTTTAGTCAGTAAACATCCTATGAAATAACTCTCCTATGATAACAAAACTAAATCCTGCGAGAGTACTAACAGATCCATGATTGGCAAAAACCAGTGGATCAATGTATAAAGCAAGCCCGGACACAAAATCATTTACAGACTTCATCTCAACTAATGGCTAGGTTTGGTGGTTTAAGGATATGGGAAAAGTACAGCTCAGGCTTATCTGGGCGTAAAGTGGGAGTAGTTTGAAAACTGCCAACAGAAACATAAATGGATGTTACTTTGTAGATTAGTTTTGGATTGATTTAATTTTTTGAGCTGTTGATAAATTTTAGATATGAGGCCTTTGTCTGTTGTATGGTTGGTGAAGATCTTCTCCTACCCTGTAGGCTTCCTAATTAGTTTACTAGCTATGTCCTTTGCCATACAAAAGCTCTGCAGTTTAATGCAGTCCCACTTATCCAGCCTTTCTCTGATTTGTTGTGATTCTTGGTCCTTATGAAGAAAGTTTCGACCTGTGCCAAGGAGGTCTAGTGTATCTCCTATTCCTTCTTGTAAAGTTTTCAGAGTGTCGGCTTTTACCTCCAGGTCTTTGATCCATTTGGAGTTAATTCTAGTACAGGGTGACAAAGAAGGATCCAACTTTAGTTTTCTACATGTGCTTAACCAGTTCTGCCAGTAGCACTTGTTAAAGAGGCTATCTTTCTTCCATTCTATTTTTTTGGCTCAACCATCCCATTAAAAGATGGGCCAAAAACTTAAAGAGAGTCTTCTCTGAAGAAGAAACAAAAATGGCCTATAGACACATGAAGAAATGCTCAACATCTCTGGTCATAAAAGAAATGCAAATCAAAACAACTTGAAGATTCCACCTCACTCCAGTTAGAATGGCCAGGATCAAGAAATCTAATAATAACAGATGCTGGAGGGGATGTGGTCAGGAGGGATCACTACTACACTGTTGGTGGGAGTGCAAACTCGTTCAACCACTATGGAAAGCAGTATGGCAGTTTCTCAAAAGTCTAAACATAGAGCTCCCCTATGTCCCAGCAATTCTACTACTTGGCATTTACCCAATCATCCAGAAACAAAGACATAGTAAATCCACTAGCACAACAATGTTCATTGCAGCACTATTTACCATAGCAAAGATATGGAACCTACCTAGATGTCTCTCAGTTGATGAGTGGATCAACAAGTTGTGGTATTTGTACACAATGGAATTCTATGCTGTTGTCAGAAAAAATGACATTGCCCCATTTGTTAGGAATTGGAAAGACTTAGAAAAGATCATGTTAAGTGAAGTAAGCCAGACTCAAAGGAATTTAGGCTCAATAGTTTCCATTTGTCATAATCAATAGAAATCTTGGTCTCTCCTAGCAGAGATTTGCAATAGAGCAAAACCTTGATACAAAAGGCCATATAGTAGGACGCTAAATGAAAGGATCTCTAGGATATAGAAACATAAGCCATGTAATGAATGATTGTTGTTCTTAGGGTAGTATGTTATCTCTCATCTCTTTTGCTGTCCCTTGGTTATCTCATATTGTTACATTATCTCACTTTGTTATCTGATACATTGGATATATTTATATTTGGTTATTTGAAATTGGATAGGGAACAGGGGTAAACAAGATGAGGGGTGAGGGGTGAGGGAAATAGGGACCAAGACATGTGAAAGGGTATCAATGTATGGGAATTAATGCACCATCTATCTGGCAAATATCATGTAACCCTTCTAATTTATTAATTACAATAAAAATATATGAAAAAAAAGAAACATAAATGGCATCATGATTCAAATGGTAGAGTAACAGCGCAACAAATACAAGGTTTAGAGTTCAATTATCCCTTTAAAAATGAAATTCTACGAAATATAGTAAATTATGTATGCATATGTGTATATAAATATGTGTACTATATGTTGCTGCACATCTATTAGGGTTGAATATTTCTGTATTGAATCAATTATATAGATATTATAAGGTTGTTAATTACCAGTCATAGATATCAGAAATGAAATAATGTGATGGTATTTTCCCCTCTGAAATTTTTGTGGAATGTACTTAAATCAGATTTGCCTTTTGTCATAAATCTATAGAATAGTTCTTTGATTTCTTCTCTGATAAATGATTAATTTTTGTTTTATTAACATAAGAACTTTGTTGGATGAGTAAGTTATTGTAACTAGGTGATGGTGAAAATAACATTTTTAATCAATTTATTGAATTTTTTCTATTTCTGAACATATTTCATGTCAAAGTAAATCAAATAAACATTTTCATTTGATTAAAATAGTGGAATTGCAAAGAAGATTATTATGAAATATGGATAAGATTAAATGATTAAAAAAGTGATTTTAAAAATTTATATTAGAGATCAAGCCCATATAAAAACTTAAATATTTCTTAGAAAAATGTATTTTAGGCTGGAAGTGCTGCCTCTGTTGGCAGAGTTCTTGACTAACACTCACAAAGACCTGGGCTTGATTCCTCTGTACCACATACACAGAAAAAGCTAAAAGTAGGGGCTGTGGCTGAAGTGGTAGAGATTTAGCCTTGTGAAAAAAAAATACACTGTAAGACAGTATACTTTTTGTTTGAGATTCATGAAAATTATACTATTTAATATGCAACTTATATTATATTGAATATTTCTAATGTCAAACCATTTAATTGTTCTGAGGAGAAGGATTAGGGGGCCTGCCAAAACTTGGATTATATATCAATGCTTTCTCTACCATGTGATCTTGTCATATTAGGTTTTCATACTTACTAGGCAGGCAGTCTTCCTCTTTCTGCTGATCATGCCTCCCATCCTGAAATTTGTTGGTGATATTGAAATAGGGTCTTTCTTATTCCTTACATAATTTTCCTATATAAATGTTCTCATTTATCTAGGGTAACAGAGAAGATTTAACCAACTTTTATTCCTGATAGGCCTCTAATGTCAATCCTTCCAATATGAGCCTCCTATTTAATAGAGTAGGAAAATATTAGATAAGATACTATTCTATTTAATAGTAGGTAGAATTACTGGAGTAAGTCACAGTTTCCTCATGCATATCTCTGGTTAATTTAATGGTATTATGTTCATAACTCTTTTTTTCCTTGTGATATTTTCTTCTAAACAGTAAATATTGGATTTATTGTTTGAAGATCTTTTTCCCCTGGAATTAGTACCAGAATTGCTCTTCAAAAAAATACTTTAAATATTGTGTATTCAATTTAAATTTTATCTTCCATTAGTTGGTACTCATTAATATCATAAACTCCTAATTTTAATAATATTTTATTTATAAGCATTAGATTATAAACAATATTTTCTTTAGTAATTAAAACGCAATTGTACTATAAATCTCATTTCAAGTATTCATTTTCTAGAGTCTTAAATCAAGTATATACATTTTTTTTTCTTTAAATTTTTAAGTGTCATATGAAAGGGTATAATGTTTGAGCAGCATTTTCTTTTCTTTCTTGAACTTGGCCTGGGTGTTGTCCCTGAGCTCTTCAGCTCAAGGATACCTCATTACTCTTGAGGAAAGCCCCACTTCCCTTTTTCTAGAGGTTAATTGGAGATAAGAGTCTCAGGTCCTTTTGTGCCTGGGTTGGCTTTGAACCTTCATCTTCAGATTTCAGCCTCCTGAGTAGCTAGGATTACAGGCATGAGCCACCGACCCTGGCCTGAGCAGCATTTTCTAAAATAATCTTTTCCCCTTTTCCTTTCTCTACCCTTAACTTTCTATCTTAATAATAACATGCATCATTACCTATTTTTCAGCTTGACCTATCCTATAGGCATATTTATGTAAACGTAGTGATTTAGAGTTTAGTGGTGGACAAAATTTTGCCTGAATCTTGTTTTTATCTTTATTTAAAAATGTCATAGTATCCAATATATGCCAATATGGGTAACTAAATTTCTATCCATAGAATCTCCTTCTATTTTCTGATTTATTTATTAATAGTACCTTTGCTTTTCTACAGAATGTTAGTAGCCAATTATGACAATATTATTTATTTATTTATTTTTTCCAATATGTAACAAGCCCCACAATCAACAACAACAACAAAAATATATAGAAAGCCTTTAAAAATCAGCTTTTTCTTCTAAATACTCCTTTGCTTCATATGATTGCAGAATGATATTGCATTTATTCTTCAATATTAGGTGTAAAGTTATCCTATTTATATTGAAATAAGAAAAAACTATTGGAATTCAAATTAGAATTGCATTCATGTTCATCTTAATATTATGAAAACTGAAAATGTTTTGCTAGTCCTTTCATTTTCCTATATATTGGCAATCTTTCCTTATTTTAATTGTTTCCTATTTAATACTTCTTTATTATTATTTTGTTTCATATTTCTAGGCACTTATTGCCAATAAAGCAAAGGATGCTTAATTTTTATTGTACAATAACCTTTGGGAGAAAACTATGTCTATTTAATATTATTTATCTGTTTTTTAAATTATAGTAGATTATTGCTTTTGTATTATAGACATCTAAACAAAAATAAATAACAAAAATACAGTTTCATTTCTATTTTGTATTTGCTAAGAAGTTAACCCAATAAGTATTAACAATAAGAATAAGCAGCTTATTCACTTAGTGAAAACTTAAACTTTCTGTTGTTTTATAGGCTCAATGGTTTCCCTCTTTTACCAAAATTAGTATGAACCTTCGACTCTCCTAACAGAGGTTTACAATAGGGCAAAACCTAAATACATAAGGCCATATAGGATGAGGCAAAATGAAAGGACCTCTGAGATATAGAAACAAGAGCTCTATAATGAGTGATTGTTGTCCTTAATGTACTATGTTATTTTTCATCTCTTTTGCTGTCCCTTGGTTATCTCATATTGTTACAGTATCTTACCTTGTTATCTGATATATTGTATGTATGCTTATTTGTTTATTTGAAATATGATAGGAAAGGAGGAAAATAAGATTAGGGGAGGGGTTGGGGGAGGGAAATGGGGACAAAAACATGAGAAGGGGTTGTAATGATTGTTAAGTACTACACCTTCAATCTGGCAAACATAATGTAACCCTTCTATTATTACAATTAAAAAATTTCTTTTGCTTTATGGGATTGTATATTACTGCTGAAATTTGGAATTTTCTTTAATTGATTTATTTTATCTACTTGTTTTAATACCTGTGGTCAAAATAAATGTTAAAAATGCATCAAACACACAGAGCAGTGTTTTATTTTGGTCCATTCAATTTGTTGATTTCATATAGTAGTTTCTCTTTTTTTCATATTTCAAATGTCATATTTAACAAACAAGTATTCAAGAAGAGAATCTCTGTATACAATCACTGGCACTTAGGTTTTAGAACATAATTAAAATTAAGCATTAATCTATAGACTCTATTATGACTATAGAGTATATAGTCCATCATAGATTTTTATGTCTATGTAGTTATGTTTATATCTACAAGACCATGTCCATAACATTGAGTGCCCAAATATTGAGTCATCGCTCTAGTACTGTTTGGATCTAGTATCCACATATTAAGGATACCATGGCCCTTTTGTTCCTTTGGTCTTGACTTATCTCACTCAATATGATTCGCTCTAGATTTATCCACTATAGTAGTTTCTTATATTACCTATTATTTAATATTGAAACAATAATTCTATATTTCCGAAATAAACTCCATCTGGAAATAATGCATTATGTTTGATCTGGTATGACATTTTTCTATCATATTTGTATTTCTTATGTATTCGTAAGTTACATTGTTCAGTAAGCACATGTTTTCTGATTTATTTTGATTTTGATATTAAATTTCTGGTGAGCTTTTAATTTTTTCAGTGTAGTTTCCCACCAATATTATAACTTTGAAGTCATGATACAAAATATTCATTCCTCGCTTTTCTGGATATTTAAATTTCTGCTCTTTATTACTTGATGTATTTTTGCTGTATCTGTACATTTCTTTACATTGATTAGTATAACCAGTGCCTGGCACTGATCATCTAGATTTCAGGAGGCTAAAATCTGACTATCTTAGTTTCTAACCAGTCCTGTCAGAATGCTTTTATAAGATTCCATCCCCCAAAACAGCAGCAAAGGAAAACAAACCCCCTGTTCCCTTTTGTCTTGTTTGTTCATTTATGTATCTTTGGGAAGGTAAAGGGGGTACAGAAATGGTGTGATAACAGGAATAAATGCAACAGTGATACTCACTAGACACTTGAAAATGAACTACAGAAACTTGTGAATGGAGACGAGATGGAAAAAGTGGAAAGAGAGAGAGAGAGAGAGAGAGAGAGAGAGAGAGAGAGAGAGAGAGAGAGAGAGAGAGAGGAATTTGCCTAAAAAGTAATGTAGTCTTTATTTGATTTAAGTAATTGTAACCCCTTTGTACATCACCTTGACAATAAAATTAAATTTAAAAAAATTCCATCTCCATTTACCAACAAAATGTCAGACGGTGTAACTCAAGTGACAAAGTTCTAGCCATGAGTGGTAGTAACCCAGGAAAACCCCAAGACCTGATACTAGCACAAGTAAAACAAAACTAATTTATCATTTTTCACTTCTTTAATTGGGTTGTGACTAAAAACTAAAGCTATCATTTAGTTAAGTGGAGAACTTATTTACAGCCAAATTTATCTTTGAGTTTTATTAATGCTACATGGACTTAGAAAAATACAGACTTGAGATATGGTGTTGTATATCTTACATGTAAAGAAAAGTAGATTTTACACTACATCTGTCAGGTCCTGCTTGTCCTTGTTTTTTGTGCATTAAGATATGGTTCAGTTCCTAGGAGGGAAAATGAGCATTCTGATTATAACTATATTAAAATTTCTTCCTGTGTCATTCTTCATTTAAATATTTATTACCTAGGTTAAAAGTCATTTCAGGGGTCGGGAGTTTGGCCTAGTGGTAGAGTGCTTGCCTAGCATGCACAAAGACCCAGGTTCAATTCCTTGGTACCACATACTTAGAAAAAGCCGGACGTGGTGCTGAGGCTCAAGTGATAGAGCTCTAGCCTTGAGAAAAATCCAGGCTCTGAGCTTAATCCCAGGACTGGCAAAAAAAAAAAAAAGTCATTTCAAAACTGTCTCTTTTTTCATTACATAAAATTCTTTATCTGTTCAAATTTTAAACTCTTCCTTCTTTTTAAGATATTAACCTTTCCAAAATAACCTTTGCTGTTAGAATTTCACATTTTATTATATTTCTGATCATTTCTTCAGCATTCCTCAATCATTTAACTGTTATAGTCATAAGTGCCAAGAAATGGTTTATGTCTGTTATTTAACAAGGGTTTTCTAATCTTTAAATAGATTTCCTCGTTTTTACTTTCATGACATCTATGTGGTTGATTTCTTTCTTTTTAGTAGTTAGAGGTGTTTTATTTTACTTTCTTATTATTTTGGATCCACCTTTTTTCTTGTATTTATTTTTATAATTTACAGATGGAAATTCTGTCTCTGGTGGTTAGATGCAGAGAGGATGAGACCCCCCTCTCCAGGGGACACAACTCATTTGTGCAGGTCATTCTTCTAGATGCAGGAAAAGTATGGGCCAATATATAAATAAGAGCGGGAGGAGACTGAGTTAGTTGGACATGCGAAAGGAAAGTTTGATTGCTTTGCTTACTTTGAGTCATTGTGACATAAAATTCTCTTCTTCACATCATCTCTCTAAACAAAAGGTATGTTTCATCAGGTATTTCCTTTTTTGCTTTATGTTCTTTGTCTCCCCAATATACTTACTTTTGTTTATTTGTTTGTTTATTTATTTTTGTTCGTGGCACTTGAGATCTAGCCAGAGTTTCCTTCCTCCCTCCCAGCCCTATCTCATCACTTTCTTTTGTTGCTATCTTATATATTTAGTTTGGGGTTTTTGTTTTGCTTTGCTTTGCTTTTTGGTTGTGGAGCATGCTCTCACAGCCTGGGTACTGTACCTACACATTTTTGCTCAAAGCTAGTACTGTACCACTTTGAGTCATAATGACACTTCCAGCTTTCTGGTGGTTCCCTGGAGGTAAGAGTCTCCTTGGGACTTTTCCAGAACAGTGTTTGAATCATAATCCTCAAGATTTCAGCCTCCGGAGTAGCTAGGACTATAGGTGTGATTGTAACAATACAGTTTTCCCTGTTTTTTTTTTTTTTTGCTGGTTTTAAATGTCAGTAGTGATCATTATTTCATTCAAATTCATTCATTTAAAAATGTTATTCATTGTTGAGATTGTTTCTATTTTTATAAATATTCCTACGTATAATTTGAGCTGATATTTGTTCTGTCTTCTGTATTTCATGTCTGCTTTTCTGGTTTTGTCTGGATAATTTGGATTCACACAAACAGATATGACTCATTCATGTTGGGTTATGGCAAATTTAATCAGAGGATAATGGTGAGATTCTTTCCATAACTACTATTGTATCAACCATAAGGATTCCACCAATTAATTAAATTGTGGAACAGTACTAATAATTAGTATGTTTTTAAATAATAGCACTTAAGCTAGGTGTTGGTTGCTCCACCAGCATAGCTATAATTATAGATATACAGAAGAAGACAGAGATATGTGGATTGTGGTTCAAAGCCAGCCCTAGCAGAAAATTCAGTGAAGCTCTTATCTCCAAATAACTGCCAAAATGCCACAAAAAAAAGCCAGTAAAGCTGGAAGTAGAGGTATGTCTCAAATGGTAGAAAGTCAGCCTTGAGCACAAAAGCTTCGAGACAGCATGGTGGGCCTGAGTTCAAGCACCAGGACCAGCAAAAACAACAACAGCAGCAGCAGTAATAATAAGAACAATAATAATATCAATCAATCTGAAGCTGGGACATGTGTAATTTTCCTTTTTTGGGTCTGCATACTGAAGATGGTAAAATTTTAAAGCATGCATATAAATATTAAGATGTGATTCACATGGAAAATAATGAAGATAGCTAAGGTTTAAAATTTATTGCAATATAATATTATAGTTGTGTGTTTTCTAGAAATAAGCTGATCTTTATTGATTCTTCAGTTCTCTCTCTTTTTGTGACAAGTTATCAGAAACAATTTGCTGGGCATCTGAATCAAAATTCATTCAAGGCAATCGAGTGATTCAACTTAGTCTGCATGACATTCTGCCACATATACATCACAGTGCAAAGAGAACTGAGAAGACTCACCGAAGCTAACTACACATTACGTGCCCAAGTGCCCTCATCTGATGGCTCTGCTCAGATTGTTAAGGGTTCATAAGCTCCATTGACATTCCTATTAAGTTGCCATCCTCCAGATAGATGCTTCTTGAAGCATCTGTAACACATAGAATTTACACACAAAAGATATTCTACTACCTATCCTGTATGTAACTATGTTACTTCTTTTAATTTTAAAAGGCAATGGAAGAACCAAGTCAGAAGTTATCAACTGTACCAAGCAAAAAACGTGAAGAAAGTGTAAAAACTCTATCACTGCCTTTTCTCTTGTACCACATACAGAATATATATGCATGCATGTATGTATGTATGTATCTATCATCAATCTATCTATCTATCTATCTATCTATCTATCTATCTATCTATCTATCTATCTATCTATCTACATACCAATTAGGCTTCTGTCTCTCCTTTTCTCACTTTTGATTTTATGACACATATTAACATATATGGCTGAGGTTCTTATTTGCCACACATTTGGATAAGCTTTGAGTCTGTCTTCTCATCAAAGTTTATGTAGCTGGGAAGCTGAGAATTTGTAGCTAGGAAAAAAGTAAGCCCCTACCTCAAAATAAAAGGCACAAAAAAAGGCCTGGAGCCATGGCTGAGTTCTACAATGGCTGCTTAGCAAGCAGGACTCCTTCAGTTCAAACACCAGCATAAATGAAGAAATAAAATAAACATCAAAATATAGTGAGCCAAGTTCACTATTACAGGCTCATGCCTGTAATCCTAGTTACTTGGGATGCTGAGAGCTGAGGATCAGGATTCAAAGCTCAGGGACAATGCCTAGGCCCAGGGGAAGGGCCGTAGCCTTGAACTGAAGAGCTCAGGGAGAGTTTCCAGGCCTAGTCCAAGCCGCATGATCCACAAAATTTGTTTTTAAAAGTGAATGAAGACCTATATTTAAATTCATTTCACTGAGTTTCACCCCTAATGCTTTTCTTTCTATCTCTGTCTTTCTGTCTGGCTCGCTGTCTCTCTGTCTTTCTCGCTGTCTCTGTCTCTGTCTCGCCCCTCCCCCCCTCTCTCTTTCTGTCTCCTGTTATAGTCACCTTATTGTGTAAAAATCTATAGTACTCCCACCAGCTGGGGGGAAGGACTTGACAAGCTAATTTATCTTTCCCTTAACTAAAAGTGCTTCTGTCACTCAAAGACTCTCTATGCTCCAAGGTATTGTCTGTCTGATCTTTTTACTGTTTTTTTTTTAAATACTGTATTTTTTAATAGCATGCATTATTAGTACAATGGAGTTTTATGGTAATGATTCCACAAGTGCATATAGCATATTTTGAACAAGTTCAATAGTTCTATTATATTTCCTTAATCTCCTTTAGATTGTACTCGTCTATTATGTGCTTTGAGTGGCAGAGGTCCCAGGTAGTTCTTTTTTTATAGTTATGGAAAGTTCTCTTTTCTCCTAGGTAGTTCTTAGACACTGTAGGATATCTCAATGGTAGATTTTCTTAGGACAGTAGAATTTGTCACAGAGAGAGTGGATGTGTTATGTTTTGTATTAAATATTCTCTAATAAATTGCCAATTCTAATATATATGGACAATAACTTTCTGTGAGGTGATTATTTTTAAACTTCATCTATTTTTTTCTGCATTTACCTTGAGTTCACTTATTTCTGTGCTCTTTATTAGTCACAAATTCCTAAGGTACTTGATTCTAATGTATTTTCCACTTATTACAATTTGACTTTATATATCAAGAATGCTGAAGTAAAAATTATTATATTTTCTATCAGATTTATCATTGTTAATCTTTCTACATTTCTTCATATTACCAAACATCAGGACTATGCTAAACTGTTTTAAAAATTAAGAAAGGATAAATTCAAATCGTCCATATATACTGTATATAATGTATATACATATATAATACATGCACATTATACATACAAAAAGGTATAATTTATTTAAATATAATTTATTTAAATATTTTCTACTTTCTAGTATTTATATTGTCTCATTTTATTTTAAGTGTTAACAATTATGCTATGCAATAATGTTACATAGCCTGTGAGATGAAATTGTGGAAGTAACATTGCTGTAGTCTCTTTTTCCTTTTATATTTATGTTGAAAGAAAAGCTGTTTTCCTGATCCCAAGTTCATGATTTGGTAATCACCCTTCGGTAATAAAAAGTTTCACTTCAACTCACAAAACATATTCACTTCAATAATTAAAATGTCTATTTTGTGTTACTCAAAAGTCTTTTTATTTAAATCAGAGGCTACTCTCATGCTCTAGCATGAAATGATTATAGGTCCCAAGATTGTAGTTGGGAGCAGAAACTAATTAATTTTTAATTTTTTTTTTTTTTTTTACTTTTCGAGTGTTTCCACTCGCCTTTTTTGCTTCAGTTATTTTTTGGATAAAGTCTCACCGATTTTTGTTATTGTTGCAGTTAAGCCTATCTTCTACACTCTGCTTGCGATGTATTTTATTTTAAAGACATGTAACACCACGTCTAACTATATATATATATGTATATATACATATATATATATATATATATATAAAGGGTATCTTTTACTAACCTTTATAGTAAGCTGCCCTTCATCTTCAATCTTCATGATCTCTGCCTCCAAAACACCTGGGATTACAGATATGAGACTCTGTGTGGGCACTTCCAACTGGCTATTGGTATAAACATGCAGATTACTCTGGTTAAGGAGAAAGGTAATTCTTTCATGACAGAATTGCCAAAGTTATCTAGCATAGACGCTATTTGATGAACTGAAGGTCACTCTTTTGGTGGTCCCTTTTGTGTTCTAATGAAAAAATTCTACTTGTTAAAACTGTTAACTAGTAGTTGTGGGGAAATGAAAGCCTAGTAAAAAGTAATTACCATTTCTTTTACCAGCCTCTTTTCTTTTTTCTTTTTTGCCAGTCCTGGGCTTGAGCTCAGGGCCAGAGCACTGTCCTTGGACTTTCTCAAGGCTAGAGCTCTACCACTTGAGCCTCAGCCCCACTTCCAGCTTTTTTTTCTATGTATGTGGTACCGAGGAATCGAACCCGGGTCTTTGCGCATGCTAGGCAAGCACTTTAACCACTAGGCCAAACTCCTGGCATTACCAGCCTCTTTTCAAATATGAACAACTAATATCTTTCTTTGCATCCTGGCACTTTTTATTTTAACACTTCAATAGGAACTGTAGCAACCCCCCTACTTTTCATAAAATGTTTTAAAAATATTTCACTGTCTCTCAGTTAATTGCTCAGGGAATTACATTTGCTTTATTCTTTTCTTTTGAGTGTAATTTCCTAGCAGTGTGTCTGCCTAAAAACATTCAAAAAATAATGTAACATACTGGAAAATCTTGATTCAGAAAAACTAAACCAATTGACAATCAACTAGCCATGTCTGAAAATTTACTTTACACTCAATTTTAGACTCTTCTCTATCATTTCCTTTTCCTTTCCCTCCTTCTCCTTTTTATTTTTATTTTACTTTATTTTTTCCATTGGAACTTTAAGCAGGGACTGAATATGCTCTGCATATATTCTACCAGTGATATCCACTATAGGGTTACATTAATTTTATTATAACACATGAGGTAAAATGAATTTATTTTTTTCCATATATTTTTATTGTAATTAATAGAAGGGTTACATTATATTCACCAGATAGAAGGTGCATTACTTCAGAGACATTGATACCCTTTCTCATGTCTTGGTCCCCATTTCCCTCCTCCCACCCCTACCCCTCATCTTGTATTCCTCCTTTCCCTATCCGAATTCAAATAACCAAATAAGCATATCTACAATGTATCAGATAACAAGGTGAAATACGGTAACAACAGGAGATAACCCAGGGTCAGCAGAAGAGATGAGAGATAACATAGTACATTAATTAAGGACACCAATCACTCATTATATGGCTTTTGTTTCTATAGTATGATGCTAAATGAGAGGTAAAATGAATTGTTATTGATGACATCATTGACTTCTATTTAATGGCTACCAAACTTTGCATATGTTTGCCAGAAGTGTGTCTTTGATTCTGGTTTTCACAAACTTTTTCTGAAAAGCAAATTATCTTCAGTGCTATAAACACAAAGAATATGGCATAGTACAGAATAAATAACAGGGATTAGGTACAATATCATTAGTAACTGTTGAATCATCATGAACAGGAGATATTTGGAGCCCATCTGCTGTGAGACTTACACTATAAACACAGATTTTTTTATCCAGAATATTTTTACAAATTGAAAAATAAAATGTTTGCCATAGTTTTGCTAATGGATTTGCAATAGAATTTTTGTTGAAGATAAATTACATTTTGGTAATGAATTTGCAATAGAATTTGTGTGGACAATAAATTATGTTTTGGTAATTTAAGTCTTAATTTACAGGTATCCTTGCAATAATTCCAATTTTCTAATATTTTTTCTGTAAAATATTAACTTTATTTCTGATATAATCATTAACATTTGTTAAATTTATTTGAAGTTAAATGTATTATTAGTTTTTATAATAAATACCATCACATCTATTATAACAAGCACATTTGAAGAAAATTGATAGTTTCCTACAAAACTGAAAATGGCTTTGAGAAATTCTGAATCTTGTAGAGTATATTTTCTTCCTTTTACATGTATTAGTATCATTTTATGTCCTTCTTGTATTGTTGTTCCAATTTTATTTAATATTTTTATAATGAGTCACACATACACAGAGAATAACCAAAGAATCCATTATGATATTTAATGGAAGTAATAAAACATCCAACCTAAACTCTTTAAACAAAAATGTAATGCATTATTAAATAGGAGTAGGAAATAATACAATTAAAATGGTTTAAACAACCGTAGAATTGTTTACACGTTGCTTCCCACAATACATAGGAAAAACTTGTCTGATTGAGCTGATATGTCAGCAACAACAACAAAAGTTTAAGTTTTCTGGGTCGGGAGTTTGGCCTAGTAGAGTGCTTGCACGAAGACCCGGGTTCAATTCGTTGGTCCATACATAGAAAAAAGTCAGAAGTGGTGCTGTGGCTCAAGTGGTAGAGCTCTAGCCTTGAGAAAGCCCAAGGACACTGCTCAAGCCCTGCCAGGCCCAGGACTGGCAATTTTTTTTTTAATTTTCTGAGGAGTTGTTCCATCTATTTCCTACGTTGTTCATTTCCTGTACTTCTTTCTGTGTCAAAATTGGGAAAGTCTGACCCTTACTATGAGTGTTCACATTACCTCCCTTACTCTGGAAGAAAAGAAAAAGAGAACATTTCCTCATTGTTTTTTTTTTTCTTTCTTTTTTTCAGTCTAATTGACTAATGCTAGCTCTTAAAGTCTCTGTGAAACAAAAACCAGCACTGGAAGAATCCCTCCACTTAGTGTTCTAGCCCTGTGTTCTTGGACTAACCGTCAGTTCATGGTTACTAATGACTATTTTCATGAATCATAATTACATGAGTAAGTTTGTGCTATAAAGGAGGGAAGGATAGCAGGGATGTTGGGAAGTTGTAATGCCATATGCTTCCACAACATTTAGCAGATCCTACAGCCTTTCCGTTGGAAGCATATTTGAATGTTTGAATTCTCATCCAATGATGAGACCTCTATTTCAGGGTGACAGGCTTGGGCCATTGGAGTGCTTGGAGAAGCACTCTTCATGGAACTACAGGGTAATACTTTTAGGGAATATTCAGTAAATCGACAAATGTATTCATTCCTCAATTTCAATAAAACTTTCTGGAAATGAATGCTGGGAAAGTACTAAATGGTCTTGATTGCAACTGTATCAAAAAAAAATTATCAGTCATGGGACTTGAACTAGGCCTGGGCACTGTCCCTGAGCTCCTTAGCTCAAGGCTAGCACTCTACCACTTTGAGCCACCATGCCACTTCTGGTTTTCTGGTGGTTAATTGGTGATAAGAATCTCAGGAACTTTCATGCCCTGGCTGGCTTTGAACTGCCATCCTCAAATATCAGCCTCCCGAGTAGCTAGGATGCAGGCATGAGTGCCTTTGAGGAAAAAACAATAAACAGCAACGTTTTCCTTTTTACCCATTAAGAATTATTTTAGGGCCCGGGAGTTTGGCCTAGTGGTTGAGTGCTTGCCTAGCATGCAGGAAGACCTGGGTTTGATTTCTTGGTACCACGTACATACAAAAAAGCCGAAAGTGGTGCTGAGGCTCAAGTGGTAGAGCTCTAGCCTTGAGAAAGTCCAAGGACAGTGCTCAGGCCCTGAGCTCAAGCCCAGGACTGGCAAAAAAAAAAAAAAAGAAATATTTTGGTCATCAATATTCATTAATATTGAAAGATCTTAACAGCCTATATGACAGTATGTACTAGGATTATGTGAGTTTATAATCTAGCTCTAATTTTCTTTCCTTGGAGAATTAAAAGCCTTCTTATGCTGTTTTTCAGTTGTATCCAGCTTCAAATTTAGATAAAATAAATATTTATAGGTTTGGTAATGAAAAAGTTGTTTTTGCTCCAAAAACAATAGATGATTTTTCAAGGTTGGTAAAGAACACAAGCTTCCTCTTAAATATATACATGTTGCATGCAATTTCATTGTTTTGGCTATATTGATAAAATATTTGTTAATTATTTCATAGTATACTAAGTAGATAAATATTTATAAAACTGGGAAAATAATGGCTACAAAAATGATTTTTCTACATTACTTTTTTTTTTTTTTTTGCCAGTCCTGGGCTTGGGCTCAGGGCCTGAGCAATGTCCCTGGATTTTCTCAAGGTTAGGGCTCTACCAGTTGAGCCACAGCACCACTTCTGGCTTTTTGCTATGTATGTGGTACCAAGGAATCGAACCCTGGTCTTCGTGCATGCTAGGCAAGCACTCTATCACTAGGCCAAACTCCCGGCCCCTCCATTACTTTTATTTAAGGGAAAAGTAGTTATTTATTTTTTCATAGGTTTAAAAAAAGCTTCTTTATTTGAAATTCTTTTTTGGTTTAACCCTATTGTAGGTATTTATTTCCTTTGGTTTAGAACTGTTTTGCTACATTTCATGAATTTGAACTACTGGGATCTTCTGTTTTTTCCTCTAATAGTGTTCTGTTGTCATTTTATTAATGTCTGTTAATTTGAATTGGTATCTGTTAATTTAAGGGAAGACCCCTCTTTCAGTCTCTTAATTTTTTTTTAATTTTAAAATGGCTTGGAGCAATGTTATCTCACACACACTGTTTCTCACTTCTCCTTCCCATCTCCCCTCCCCTCCAATTTGTAAAGTTTATTTCCAGCACAATGTCTACTGAGTATCACTGTTGCATTGGTTCCCACTGTTTCTAAGATGTCCCTTCTCTTCCCCAAAACAGATAATCTTATATAAAAGACAAAGGATACAGAAATTAAAAAAAAACATCGATAATAGGAAAAATACCAAAGATAGAAAGAAAGAAAGAAAGAAAGAAAGAAAGAAAGAAACAAACAAACAAACAAACAAACAACTGGAAACAGTTGTTTCATCTCTTGTTTTCATCTCTTGGAGTTCATTTCAATAATAGTTATTGTATATGGTCATGTGTACATAGCTGTTGAGTGATGCTGATTCTCTGCTAAGAATATCCTAGAAATATTATTCTAGTTATTACAAATGAGGGAAACCATACAGCCTATGGTTTGAGGGTCTGTCTTACTTCACTGAATATGATTTTTTCACGCCTTTCCATTTCCCTATGATTGGGGTGATGTCATTCTCTCTGATGAAAGCATAGAATTCCATTGTATGTATATATATCTCATTTTCTTAATCTATTCATCTACTGAGAAACATCTGGGTTGATTTGCTAGTTTAGCTATAGTAAATAATGTTGCATTTAACAGGTTGTGCTGGTGGCTTTAGTGTGACCTTATTTATGGTCATTTAGGTAAATGGCCAGGAATGGGATTACTGTGTCATAGGGAAGTGCTATGTTTAGTCTTTTGAGGAAACCCCATACTGCTTTACACTGTGATTGAGAAGTCTTTACAACATGCAATAAGTGAAGATTTTCCTTCTGCTGACTCATTAAGTTGACGGGGTTGCCTGAGAGGAACAGTTGAGTGTGACTGGGGTGACTGCTGCTAGGCCACAAGGGTCCCTGTTGATAGCTCTCCTCACCTGTGGTCAAATGAGCATGAGTCCTCTACAGCTGTAGGTAGACTGGACTCTAAGATTTTACCTAGTAGTACTGGCATTGAATGATCATTTATCTTATCCCTAGAAAGAAGTTTTATCTGCAGGCACACCTACAGTGTGATTTCAACCTGCTTCCTTGGAGAGCTCCTTCTGGGTCAGTGGTTGGACACCTGGCCTGGCCTTGCAACATATCCAAGAGGGTATGGAGACTGGTCACTAACTATACTTATTCCAGTATTTGTCTAAACTTCATCTTCTGTACAAAATCAGCTTTTGGTATGAACATTGCTTGTTTCTTGAATATAACCTGGAGTGTACACAATTAGGTTCTGGTATGAACTTTGCTTCTTGAATATAACCTGGAGTCCTTGGTTCAAGGACTTTTGGGGTTACAAATCTAAATCTAAATCTTCCTACAATCATAACTGTCTCTGAAGCTCATTCAAGTCATCTCTGACTCAGTCAAATGCTAAATAAGAAAGAACACTACAGCTAGTGAGAAAAGGTAATGACCACCCCAGAGCTAGAGTGTTGTGAGAGAATGTTCAAATTCAGTGATGCCCACTTCACTTTCAGTGTGGTAACCTGAAAGCAATGGTAATTAAGAAGATTTTTATAAGATGGAAAGATACATAAAGAGACACTTTCAGAAGCCAGATCAATGTAGAAGTGTTGTGGAAAATGATTTTGAAAGAACTGGAAGAACATGGACAGACCAATACTGACCAAAGAAATTCTTGCTTTTGAAGTTAAGTGTCAGACTTAAACAATGCACTGAATGATGAATAAGGAATCTGAAAAACTGGATTTTTTCAAATAATAGATTATAAAATTTCAGTGGTAAACAGTGTTTGTGTGAACTACAAAGGCATTACTTTAAAAAATATATAATCATTTTGCCTGATATCTCCATTAATTAAAATGTGTGGAAATAAAATGAAAATCAACTACACAATATGCTCAATTTTATTCATTATTAAATAATAATGCATTGTATTACTTAGCAAATGACCTACCACTGTAGCAGGTAATTTTTCATAGTCAAAACACTGATTGCACGAATGCTATTCAACTCAACAACTTACTGTTTCAGAAGAAACAGTAAATAGAACAACATCATTCAAGAAAAACTGGAGAAAAAGAAGAAAAAGAATCTATTGTCCTGGTTAATAGATGGCAGAGGTTCCTGCCACAGAGAGAGTGATAAGTAAACAATTACTACCTTCATTCATGTGCCAAAATAAATTCCAGCTCTAATATTATATCCTAATGTTTTTGGCCTGAAAAGATGGGAGCAAAATGTAGACAGCAAATTTTTTTCTGTTGACCATTGCCACAATATATAAAATATATTTCCCTATAAATATATCTAGATATTTCATATATATGTTCATATATATGTGTGTATGAATAAATGACTAGTTGTATCTACCATATTTATGTAAAATTCTGATGACTGATTTAATAATAATTCCAATACAGCTAATCACCAATTCTGTGTGAAGATAGGAACAGTAGACAGTACTAAAATTTCAGGGCTTCTCAGTACACTACCATTTATGTGTGCAACTCAACCATCAATGGCTCATTTGCTTAATCATTAAATCACTTAAGCATATTGAATGGCTATTCTTAGTTTAGGCATGAGGCTAGGTAACCGGATTATAGAAATCAATATAAATGATTTCCTTTTTACATGATGACCTTAAAGACTATTCTGTAGAGCAATTCTCTGGAGAATGGTGCTAACACTCAATAAGCAACATTGATATCTTGGTTTGGGGAAAATATATTTAAAGAGGAAGCCCAGCAGATTTTCAGTGTGCCCAGATCTGAATCCTACAAAAATGACAAACTTTAATATAACTTTGGAGGAGTGTTCACCATTTGTTTGTATTTATCTTTTCTATTAGAAAAATGATAATGGGCCCGGGAGTTTGGCCTAGTGGTTAAAGTCCTTGCCTAGCATGCATGAAGACCCGGGTTCGATTCCTCGGTACCACATACATAGAAAAAAGCCGGAAGTGGTGCTGAGGCTCAAGTGGTAGAGCTCTAGCCTTGAGAAAGTCCAAGGACAGTGCTCAGGCCCTGAGCTCAAGCCCAGGACTGGCAAAAAAAAAATAAAAAAAAAGAAAAATGATAATGGTAACAGAACTTTTAATTTTAAGTATTCAATTAAATAAACTTAGGCAAATTCTTAGTATACCTGGAATATACAAATAATGAAGACAGATTATGAGTACTACTCATAAATGTGTTCTTTGTTAGAAACATCTTATGAAAAATAATGAAAAGTGCCAGGCATGGTGGCTCACGCCTGTAATCCTAGCTACTCAGGAGCCTGAGATCTGAGGATCATGGTTCAAATCCAGCCCAGGCACTAAAGAACTTGAGACTCTTACCTCTAATTAACCAGAAGTGGGGCTGTGGCTCAAGGTGTAGGGTGGTCATCTTCAGCTGAAGAACTCAGGGACAGTGCCCAGGCCCACAGTGAAAGCCCTATGACCCACAAAAAAAGGAAAAAGAAAAAAGTAAGGAGTGATTAATAGAGTATTAATGAAAATACTATTCCAGTTGATACTAATTTCAATGATTTCCTTTTTTTTTTCTTTTTGCCAGTCCTGGGCTTCAGCTCAGGGCCTAAGCACTGTCCTTGGACTTTCTCAAGGCTAGAGCTCTACCACTTGAGTCTCAGCACCACTTCTGGCTTTTTTCTATGTATGTGGTACTGAGGAATCGAACCCGGGTCTTCGTGCATGCTAGGCAAGCACTTTAACCACTAGGCCAAACTCCCGGCCCAATTTCAATGATTTCTATAGCATATTTCTCAGAAGTATTTTGAATAGTCACTCTCTTTGTGCAAATTCATAATTTCATAATCCATACATTTTGGGAATTGTTATTTAATATGAAGTAAAATGTACTCAAGATTAAAGCTAGGGCATCCAACACCTGCACTCTGTGTGTGAGATACACAAACACAAAATGTTTAATTAGCAGCATACGTTAGAGTAAATGCCAATCTGTTAGGATAGTCACTTCATTGTGAGATGTACTGCAGAGGCTGGATCTATAATGTATTTTATTAAGATAGATGTGTTTCAGTTTGTGCAACCAGTCATGGTATAATATTTGGACAATGTTTTTATTGCATGCCATCTGTGTGGGCAGTAAGGTTATTGAATACCACAGGAAATGTCACTGTTTTCAATAGGTATCTAATTGAGATTTAATCAGATGGATATTTTATATTAATTAAATGCCAAGTGATTAATGAAAACATATTTTTGCTATTTAGTAGCTGTGTAAGAATGACACATGATTAGCTCAACATCCTACGTGTTATACACAAAGTATAGATGATCTCAGGCATGCAGCGCTGAACAGTAGGATTCAGGTACATTTATAGAGCATTAAAATAAATACCACCTGTTACTTAAGGAAGAGCACACCCTCTGTTTTGGAATGATTCTGATATCTGGATGCTTTTGGCCCTTCTTTGTTCTGTGATAAAACTGCACATTGTTCCCTCCATTGCCAGGCATAAATTTAAATATCCTCACTCCCACTGTGACTCATAATCACCTCGGTCTATGCAAACCCAGAAGCTGTGCTAGCAATCAAACCAACTGATAGAATCACAGGAGAAAAAAACAAAAACAAAAACAAAACAGATGTTTGGAGGCAAAACAACTTGCTAAAAGTCAGCTTCTCTCTCTAGAAAATTCAGAAAAGCAATTCAGCTTCATGCTACATCTTCCTCTGTTGCTTTATTTATGAGTCCTAAGCACCATCCCCCTACTTTAAAAAATATTGTCAATATGTCACTCATGGTACTAATTTGAGATTATCCCCAAATAATTGATCGTATACATTCCCCTCTTATTTGTTCTGCATTTTTTGTGTGTGTGTTGACACGGCATCTTGCACTACAGCCCAGGCTGGCCTGAATTTCACTTCCTTCCTCTTGCCTTCAAGGGCTGAGCTTACCAATACATACAACCGCATGCCATTGTCATTGTTCTTGTGGGGAAAATGAGAATTCTCTTTTCCCTAAAAGATATTTTTATACCAGAAACTATAAGAAAAGACTCTCTTCAGAAAAGAGAACAGCTCTTGTATGCCATTCTTTTACCGTATTTTAAGACGTGGAAAAAAATTACCTTAAGAGAGGAAATTTAGGCCCAGAGAGACAAAGGATCCATGCTTTCTGTTATATATGAAAGCAAGATTTAACTTGTAAACTTGTTAAGTAAATATGCTGGGTGGCATGCAATTGTATATAAACATATTAACTGATATACAGTATAATCAAGGGAGATTATCAAATACTGCAATTCCTTAGAAAGGAAAACTTCCTAAGATGTAGAATCACAACAAATAAATAGATTTGCATCAAACTGAAGAGTTTCTTTCTGCATGGCAAACAGCATACTTAGCAAAATAAGTAGAAAGCCCACAGAATGGGAAATCTTTACCAGATGTGTATCAGACAAGGGCCTCATATCTAAAATATACTTAGAGCTCAAAAAATTAAACCTCTCAAAAACAAATCATCAAAGAAACAACAACCCAATTAATAAATGAGCTAAAGACTTAAAGAGAGATTTCCCAGAATAAGAATGGCCAATAGACACACAAAGAGATGTTCAACATCTCTGATTATGAAATGTTGAACTTGTTCAACTACTCTGGAAAGCAGTATGGATGTTTCTCAAAAGACTAAACATTGAACTCACCTATGATCCAGTAATCAGCTCCTGGACATTTACCCAAGTAACCACAAACCAAGTCACCCTAAAACCACCAGGACAACATGTACATTGTAGCATTTTTACCATAGCCAAGATATGGGATCAACATTGATGAACCCCAGTGGACAAGAAATAGATCAAGAAAACATGTTTCATATATATATATATATCACAATAGATTATATATATGCAATATATAAACAATAGAATTCTGTTTTCCTCAGAAAGACATTGCCCCATTAGTAAGGAAATGGAAAGACTTGACAAAAATTATACTACATAAAATAAGCCAGACCAAAGAAACATAGAATATGTCTACAATTCTGCAAGTAAATTCAATGGACAGTAAATATTGCCCTGATGATTAAACATGATTAGATATGATTAAACAGCATTCTATACATTTACATGGTGAAAATAAAGGGGGATATTTTCAAAAGAGGATCACAAGGGCTCAAAAGCTATGTTCATAAGATTATATAAAATAATACTTATCAAAATGAACTCCAAAATTTGGAAACAAGAGGGTTTTTCTGTGCTGTTTACATCTTTTCTGTCCTATTTCTTTGGTTTATTCCCTCTTCTATCTTTGATTTTCACACCCTTTGTTTTGTATATAAGCTTATCTGATTTGGGGAGATGAAAGGAAGTGCAGAAATGGTGAGATAAATGATGAAACAATTGAGCAATCATCCTAGACACTATACTGGAAATAAACTATACGACATGCAGGGGAAACGAGGTGGAAGGGGAACACAGAGTGAGTGACACTATTCAAAAAACATGAACTCATTACCTGACTTGCGCAACTGTAACCCCTCTGGACACCATATTCTCAGGGAAAACTATAAATAAAAATAAATTAAAACAAAAAAAGCAAAAGCAAACTAAAACATCAAAAAGTGGATCAAGAGGAAAATGGTAGACAAATGAAGAGGAGAAGAGAGGAAAGACATGCAAACAAGAAGCAAATGTATCTCCTCCAAAATTAAGAGTGAGGAAAAGGACAGTCAGGGGAGAGATGGGTGACAATGTTGAAAGAGGTGAGGTCGATCACGATGTGTTCATAAACTTCCTTGTTCAATGGCAGCTCCTTTGTGCAACTGCCTAAAGCTAATAATTTTTTAAAGGAGAAAAAAAAAGTAGTGACTATTTTCCCCTCTGTATTGGCGTTTTTTCCATCATATTAAAGTTAATCAAAGGATGCAAGGAGAAACGTGTGATGCTTTTCCATAGAGTATGGTTCAAAGTGATTTATTGGAGTGGATCCTGCTCTGTACTTCCCCAGGGCATTCTGGACATTCCAAATCGCACTGAGTAAAATGTATCTGGGGGACTCTTATATGGAGTGTCAAGCCAGAACTATGAGTAGCTACCAGTGGAATTACAAACTAAGCTCAGTTGCCTTCAATATCCATGTAACACTCAACCACCTGAGCTGAGCTGTTTCTTCCTTGTTCTCCATCTTCAGTGACTAAGACACTAAACTACTCTTTGAATACTACTCCTATTTCTCTAAATACTGAAGTTATTTTCTTTCCTCGTTTTTATGATAAAGTGATGGAATTATTAGATATGTGTGTATACATAAAAATTTAAACAGATTAATGATAGCTTGTTTTTTATTTTAATTCCTCTGGCCTGAGAAGTTTATAAGACTGAGGATTTTCAGGCAATCTAAGCTTCACATACAAGCTAGCCAATTTACTGATTATGTCAGTGTTCTTAAGTACATGTCAGTTCCTCTTTTATCAGTCCTTTGAGCAATTGTAGCTAATTGAGCGTGTGCGTGGGCATGTGTGTGTGTGTGCATGCATGTGTGTGTGTGTGTGTGTGCACGCGTGTGTGTGTGTGTGTGTGTGTGTTTGCCAGTCCTAGGATTTTTTTGCTCAAGGTTAGCTCTCTATTACTTGAGCCACAGGCTCCTCCTACCCACCCCTTCAAATTGGGGAATTATTTCAGAGTGAGCCTTTAATTCCTACCCTCCTACATTGTGTGTGTGTGTGTGTGTGTGTGTCTGTGTGTCTGTGTATTTGTGTATATATGTGTGTGATCTCATTTGAAAATTACTTCCATAAACTTAAATGTATCACATTATTCTATTTTTTGTATTGTTTTAGATCTAAAATCTTTCTATTGTGCTATATTTTTCTACTTTTAAAAAATATAGATATGGCTCAATGTTACATGTTTACACAGTGAAGCACTATTGTTGACAGGGACACTTTGACTTACAAACGCTTTTTAAAATGTCCTTGTCTAAAGAGTACCAACAATAAAATAAGCATCCACAGAGAGAAATGGTTTACAATGTTAGCTACATTGATTTATAAACAAAAGATAGTAAAAATCTATTCCATCACTTTGAGTACAAAAAGATCAGGTCTTAATATTTGTGTTTTCAATGTCCACTGGTGGGCAGGATTTTCACCCCAATATTAGAGCTCTTGTTCCCAAAGATATTGCACTTTTACTAACAATTTCACCATGGTTCCTTTAAAACTTTGGAGAAGTTCCTTCCGGTTCTGAGAATTTGTGTACATTTAGTTACCACACATTTTGTGTATTATCTATTTGTGGTTACCAATAATGAAAAAATATGATAGTATTCAATTAATAATTTCTTGCAAGACAAAAATTTCATAGAGATGATATATTGATACTGTGTTTTCTAACTGTGGACAATTTCAGATGGAAATGGGAGGCATTCATATATTTTACAAAAAGAGAATCCTGGACAAAAGAGCTCTCCTGGAGATAAATACATACAAATCACAGACAGTTTTCTGAAGATAGTGTTTACTAGTGACAAAATAGTGACAGAGATTAGTGGAAGAAACATGATAGTCATTTACATACTACTCTGAAATTTGAAGCATTTTCTACTTTATTTCAATTTTCTAAGTAAGTTACATCTCAAGAGATATAAACCTAAATAGTGATGCTTAAATGTTAAAATAACTTAATTATTTGACGTTTTATGCCTAGAATGATGTGGGTTCTTAGTAATCCTTAGTGATATTCCCTTTACAAATTTCCCTTAGAAAACATACGGGTGCTGGTGGTTCACATTTGCAATCCTAGATACTCAAGATGCTGAGATCTGAAGATTATAATGCACAAAGCCAGCCCAGGCAGCAAAAACAATGACACTTTTATCTGAAATTAAATACTTCCCTCCGCTCCTACAAAAACAGCCAGAAGTGACCATATTAAGTTAGACATATAAGTAATTACTTCAGTAGAAGTTTCAAGACACTAGTTCTTTGTTGTTGTTCAATATGGTTTTATTTTAAAATTTCAAAGCTGTAGGAGGAATCTAGCTTTTTATTAAGTAAAGCGATTCCTGCTATATAATATTCACAGTATATATGAGCTATATTTGTTTGTTTGGAGTATAACAGAAAGTACATTTCTTTTTTTTCTTTTTTTCACATATTTTTATTGTAATTAATAGAAGGGTTACATTAAATTCACCAGATAGAAGGTGCATTAATTCACAAACATTGATACCCTTTCTCATGTCTTGGTCCTCATTTCCCTTCCCCCCCCCGCACTCCACCCCTCATCTTGTTTTCTCCCCTTCCCTATCCAATTTCAAATAACCAAATACAAATATATCCAATATATCAGATAACAAAGTGAGATACTGTAACAACATGAGATAACCAAGGGACAGTAAAAGAGATGAGAGATAACATAGTACATTAAGGACAACAATCATTCATTATATGGCTTTTGTTTCCATATCCTAGAGGTCCTTTCATTTAGCCTCATACTATATGGCCTTATGTATCTAGGTTTTGCTCTATTGCAAATCTCTGCTATGAGAGCCCAAGGTTTCTACTGATCATGACAAATGAGGGAAACCATTGAGCCTATGTTCCTTTGAGTCTGGCTTACTTCACTTAATATGTTTTTTTTTTCTAAGTTTTCCCTATGACCCAGCAATTCCACTACTAGGCATTTACCCAATTGTCCAGAAAGAAGGGCATACTAAATCCACTAGCACAACGATGTTCATTGCAGCAATATTTACCATAGCAAAGATATGGAACCAACCCAGATGTCCCTCAGTTGATGAGTGGATCAACAAGATGTGGTATTTGTACACAATGGAATTCTATGCTGCTGTCAAAAAGAATGACATCGCCCCAGAAAATACATTTCTGTTCAGAATCCTCACTCCAGCATAGTGAGTCAGGTGCCTGACAACACTATCTCTGTACCCAGGCTCAGACAAGCCCTCCCACCTTGGTGGAACACCTGCCCTCTTCTAGACACACATCAAAGGAATATTCTCACAGCTCTTCAAAGTCCTGATCATTGTAAAGCTGTAGGAGGGAAAAAGCATTCTTTGACTTGTCACTTGCAACAACTGTTAACTCTTGAATATTTCAGCTATAAGATAGTTGAGATTATTTTATACATTTTTCTAAGATATTCCACGGGCAATGGAACAACTTACATTGTGAAAAATTAGGTGAAATGCTGAGTCTGAATATTTTCTATCAAAACAAGCAATGCAGTATATTCTTGTACTTCCTACAACATCACCTTACAATTGCTACTTGATGGGCACAAACTGGTTCCTTAAGAAGGGAGACAGCCTGGTAAGATGTGCATTCCTTTCACTGCTAGGACTGTGTTACCATTCTATTTCATGCATCACTTTCAGTCCTCTGTGCTTCTGGTTATCAGATGCTCTCCATAGATTACAGTCAAGCAATGTTGAAAGTTTGACAGCCAGCCTGTAGGAATTTATTTTAGATAATAGGATCCCCTTGAAATGTGGAACAAGAGGCTGTCATACAAAGCCTAGTTAGATTATTCAAGTCACCTGCTATGAAATTAGTGTGTTTAGTGTATGCGGCTCAGTTCTCCAATCACAGAGACTTAGTAAGGAGAAGCAGAACATCCCAAGCCCTCTCAGATTTATTTTGAAGGAATCGATCAACAAAGAGCTAGTTTTTGTTATTGATTGTAACAGATAACACAACATCATTTCAGAAAACAATATAAGCAAAACAATCACGCCCGTACCACTGTTTCTTAAACTGACTTTGCAAAATATTATATATTTCTGTTTCATTGTTCCACCTTTTCTGTTTCTGAGCCACACAGAAGCAATTAATTCTGTCAAGGAAAAAAGTTATAAATCTGATATCATTTCCCTTATCTTGTTTTTCACTTTAAAGCCATTACATTAAATCACAATAGCATTCAATGCTTCCTCATTTCTCTCTTTGTGTCCACTATGAATGACATACTATTTCTTTGTTTATTTGGCTTTTTTTTGGCCACAGAATGTTGTGTATTCTACCTTGAAATATAATTTAAACTATCTCCACAGTCCAGCTAGCGATCTTCTAAATATCACAGTGATAATGTCAAAACTAGAATATTTCTATTGCTTCTCATGACTCTTTTGAGTAAATCTCAGATGTCCAAACATTTCTCACAAAGTGCCACATGACTTGTATCAGGAAGTGTTGCGAGTGCTGGCTCTCAGAACAGCCTCACATACTTCTAGCCCCTCGAGGTCCATAACCCTGCCCTGCTCCCCCGCTCCCACAGAACTATTTGTTTTTTTCAGGACTCCTGACACACCAGGTTGATGACTGACAAAACTATTCAACTCATAAGACTTTCTAATACGTCACACACTTGCTGAACTTATCTCTATTGCCCAGGTTAGAAATTTTCATCAGAGATTGCTCAAATTCCCAGTCTAAACAAAGTAAGTAACAAGTAACAATTTAGAGGATATTATGGGCATGGTTTAAATTTTTCAGTCATATCATATACATATATATGTGCATATTATTTTGTACCTGGAGTTTGGTAAAATTTTGCTATTGGAATGGTCCTCAAAATGAGATCTACCAGTCTCAGCTTCTTTAGCTAATATTACAGGCAAGAAACTAGCACCCAGCTGTTGAATTCAAATTTAAAAGGTTTTTATAAATATGACATTTATAGGCTTTTACAAAAGAAGCATGACTTATTACTACTAAGTAAATCGATACAAAAAATTACACACATACCAGTAAATATTCCAATAATTTTTATGTCTTTCCTATTCTTTTCCCCACTTTACCCTCAATAAAGTAATCTGCTAACTTATAATATTGTAGATCAGTTTGATCTAGTAAAATAATAGCAAATGTTTTCTTTTTGATTAGCATCAAGTAGTTGTAAAGGGGAAATTCATTTCAACATATCCATTCATATATATAACACATCTGAATAAGAGATGGACAGTTGTCATTCTCCCTTTTCTCTTTTCCTCTATCCATGTCAATTCCAGAAAACTTTATCGCCCCATTTTTACACATGCAGATAAAATACTTTGACTACATGCAGACTCTTTTCCTCTATCAGCTCTCCAGTAGTACCTACTCCCCAAATAAGTCATATTCCAAATTTTGCAATATTCATTTTTATTAAAGTATGTTGTAATTGCTTGCTCACAGCTGGCAAACTATCACTTGAGCCACTTCCTCACCCCTAGCTTTTTGTGATAATGCTAGTATAAGTAAATCCTTTATGGTGCTCCAGCTGAATCTCTTAGCTGAGCTGATTGTAGTTTAATCTGAGAATCGTCCTTCACTTTGGTGTATCAATGGAGACAAACAGTATTGCTCTACTTTCCAAAAGAAATGATTTTGTAGTACTAGAGACTGACTTTTTTTTACTTTAGTAATATATTGTCTTCTTGATCTCATTGGATCATTTCCCTATACTTTCTTGAAGTTCAATCATCCTTGTTGGGGTCACTATTTAAAAATTTTCATTAAAATGTTTGTATTCCTCTGAGGAGAGTGAGGTACAAGATAATGCCATGTTCTTTTGATAAGGTCATGTTTGCCTGGTAAACAGCCACTGGGATAGTCTATGTAGTGGTGGAGCAGATAAAGTACTATTTCTGCAACTTTGCTCTAATTTTCTGAATTTATTATATACAATTATGTGTGAGTTATCATGAATTTCAAATTCATAGATCCCAGATGTCCTTTCTATAAATAACTTCTATTATCATCTTTATTTGGGAAAGTTGTCTCTTGGCAATCATGTAAACTTCTTATTCATGATATGTGCTATAGATTAAATAGTTGCTTCTCGAAAAGAGAAACAATGTCTTGCAGAGAAAGTAACTTTGAATATCTAGCTTTCATGCTGCAAGGCAAGAATATAGGATCTGACTTCTGAAGAAAACTGCCCTCATAAATTCTCATCACAGTAGAAATTCGGCTTTAATTTTTTTTCATATTTTTATTCATATTTTCTTAGAATGGGCCTAGTAGAAAGATTTTCAATAAAAATTGTTTTCCTGTTGTTCCTATAAAAAGCTGCATCTATGCATCTGTATGTCATTTTCAATAGAAATTATATTTGGCCTTTTGACCATAGGCACATGCACTCATAAACACAAAAGCATTGAGTTGTTTGATACAAATTATCTTATATGAACGCACAAGCCCCACACTATTTCTTGTGATAATCTTTCCCTGATATTCTACTAATTCAATCTCTACACTACAGAAAATATTTTTACTCATTGTATGTAAATATAATTTCAAAAAAATAAAGGAAACATGTACTGATGATAGCACCAAACTTTTGCTTTAATCCAAGTTCTGCTCAATTTGTATCTTTTTCACTGGCATCATGTCTGCCAAACCAAAAGAAATTTCTAAAATCTTTGAATTCAACAAAGTATTATTTTGCTTCTGGAATGAAATGACCTTTCAATGATCAATGAATATATGACAAAGTTCATTCTGAAATAGTTTAGCTTTATCCCAAAAGAAAGGAAAGACCCCCTGTCATAAGTATGGCATCTTGCTAACTAAATAGCAGCTTCTCATTGCCTTTTCTTCATGTTATTTAATATTCTCAATAAATCAGAATTCTCTATTGACAATTATATTAAATGAGCTTTGGGGAAATGGTGCACAGAAATACAAACCCAAGACCCTTTCAAATAGATAGCAGTAGAACTTTTGTTTTTTCTCTCTTTTTGACACACTTAACTTTTTTTTTTCTTTGCCAGTCCTGGGCTTGAGCTCAGGCCTGAGCACTGTCCTTGGATTTTTCTCAAGGCTAGAACTCTACCACTTGAGCCTCAGTACCACTTCTGGCTTTTTCTAAGTACATGGTACCAAGGAATCAAACCCGGGCCTTCGTGCATGCTAGGCAAGCACTCAACCACTAGGCCAAACTCCTGGCCCGACATACTTAACTTCAAAAAAAATTTTTTTTATTAAAGAATTTATTAACATTGATTTTTACATCATATTTCAAATGACAGGTTTAACAAACAAGTATTCAAGAAGGGAATCTCTGTATACAATCACTGGCACTTAGATTTTAGAACAAAATCAAAATTAGGCTGAGGGTTTGTATGTCATAGATACATATTAATCTATGTAATAAAACATTGTCTATAGAGTCATAAGTTTTTATGTCTATGTAGTTGTATTTATATTTCCAGTACCATGTCCATAGCATTGGGTATGCATCTATTGAGTCCTCACTCTTGTACTGTTTCGACCTAATAGCCACATATTAAGGATACCATGCACCTTTTGTTCCTTTGGTCTTGAATTGTCTCACTCAACATGATTTGCTCTAGATTCATCCACTTCCCTGTGAATGCCATTATTTTATCTTGTCTGTTGGCTATGTAGAATTCCATTGTGTATATATACCACATTTTCTGTATCCATTCATCTGCAGTAGGGCATCTGGATTGTTTCCATTGCCTGGTTATTGTGAATAGTGCATAGATGAACATAACTGAGCAGATATCCTTATCATATCTTGGGTTATGATGTTCAGGGTAGATGACCAGAAGTGGTATGGTGGGATTGTAGGGAAGGTCAATTTTCAGTTCTTTAAGAAACCTTCACACTGCTTTCCAGAGTGGCTGAACTAGTTTACAATCCCATCTGCAGTGTAGTAGGGTTCCTTTCTCTCCATAACCCCGCCAGCAACTGTCATTGTCTGAGTTCAAAATCTGGGCCATTCTTGTTAGGGTAAGGTGGTATCTTAGGGTTGTTTTAATTTGCATTTCCTTTATGACCATGGATGAAGAACATCTTCTCATATGCTTTTCTGCCATTTTAATCTCTTCTTTTGATAAGTCTCTCTTTAGTTCTCTTGCCCATTTAGTAAATGGTTTGTTGGGTTGGGGGGGGGGGTAGTTTCTTGACTTCTATGTAGATACTGGATATTAAGCATTTGTCAGATGTATTATTGGTAAATATCTTTTCCCGGTTGGTTGGCTGTCTCTCTACTTTTGTGACTATGTTTTTATCTGTGCAGAAACTTTTTATTTTTAGGTAGTCCCATTTATCAAGTCTCTCTCCAATCTGTTGTGACCCTGGGATTCTGTTCAGGAATCTTTTGCCTATGCCTATGAGTTCCAGTGTCTCTCCTATTCTGTCATGTAGCGGTTTCACAGTTTCCTGTCTGACATTGAGGTCTTTGATCCACTTTGAGTTAATGCTTGTGCATGGCGAAAGGCTAGCGTCAATTTTTAGTTTTCTGCATGTGGCTGCCCAGTTTTGCCACCACCAATAATTGAATAGATTGTGTTTGTTCCACTGTATATCTTTGGCTCCTTTGTCAAATACAAGTTGACTGTAGGTATGTGGTTCTATTTCTGGATCTTCTTTTCTGTTCCATTGATCTTCTGGTCTGTTTTTGTGCCAATACCATGCTGTTCTTGTTATTATTGCTCTATAGTAGAGTTTGAAATCTGGTATTGTAATACCACCAGCATTGCTCTTTTGCCTAAAATTGTTTTGTCTATTCTAGGTATTTTCTTGTTCCATATGAACCTTTGGTTGTGTCTTCTATTTCAGTAAAGTATGTCGTTGGGATTTGGATGGGGATTGCATTGAATTTATATATAAATTTTGGCAGTATAGCCATTTTCATTATGTTGGTTCTCCCTGCCCATGAGCATGGGATGTCTTTCCATTTCCTGGTGTCCTCTGTAATTTCTTTCATTAGGCCGTTATTGTTTTCCTTAAATAATACCTTTACATCGTTGGGTAAGTTAATTCCTAAGTATTTTATTCTTTTGGGGGCTATTGTGAATGGGATCATTTTCTTGTTTTGGCCTTCTGTTTGTATATTGTTGGTGTTCAAGAAGGCTACTGACTTTTGAAGGTTAATTTTGTATCCTTCGACTTTGCTAGAGTGTTTTATTAATTCTTGGAGTTTGGGAGTGGAGCTTATTGCATCACTCAAGTAGAGGATCATGTCATCTGCGAATAGGGATAGTTTAATTTCTTCTTTCCCTATGTGGATCCCTTTGATGTCCTTCTCTTGCCTTATTGCTATGGCTAAGGGTTCTGGCACTGTATTGAAGAGAAGTGGTGAGAGTGGGCATCCTTTTGTAGTTCCTGGTTTTAAGGTAAATGGTTACAGTCTTTCATCATTTGGTATAATATTGGTTGTAGGTTCATCATATATGGCTTTAGTTATTTTAGGTAATGTACCTCTTATTCCTATTTTTTCTAATGCTTTCAACATGAATGGATGTTGTATTTTGCCAAATGCCTTCTCTGTGCCCAGAGAAATTTTCATATGATTCTTATCCTTAGTTCTATTGAGATGATGTAATACATTGATTGATTTGCTAATGTTAAACTAACCTTGCATCTATGGGATGAAGCCTACTTGATCATAGTGTATAATTTTTTTAATTATTTCTGGATTCTGTTGTCTAGTATTTTATTGAGGAGTCTTGTGTCTGTGTACATTAGAGAGATAGGTCTGTATTTTTCTTTTTGTTGGGTCTTTCCCTGGTTTGGGGATGAGAGTAATATTAGCTTCATAAAATGAGTTTGGTATTGCTCCTTCTGCTTCTATTTCTTGGAAGAGTTTCAAGAGTATAGGTGTTACTTCATCTTTAAACGTCTTGTAGAATTCTGCAGTAAAACCATCTGGACCTGGGTTCTTTTTGGTTGGCATGTCCCTGATTGCTTCTACAATTTCATTGAATGAAATTTGTTTGTTCAGTTTGTTCACCTTGTCATTTTTCAATGTGGGTAGCCTAAATTTATTTAAGAAGTCATCCATTTCTACTAGGTTTTCTTGTTTCTTTGAATATGGGCCCTGGTAATACTTATTCATAATGGACTGAATTTCTTGGATATGGTTGTGACTGTTCCCGTGGGGTCTCTAATCTTGTTTATTTGAGTCTACCTTTTCCTTTTTTTGACTCTTTCAAAGAACCAACTTTCTGATTTATTAATTTTGTGTATAGTGGATCTTATTTCATTCTGTGATATTTCTGATTTTATTTTTGTTATTTCTTTCCTTCTAGTTGTTTTAGAATTAACTTTTTCTGCTCCTCTAGGTGCTTCAATTTCTTTTTTAGGTGATTTACATGCTCTTCTTTTGTCTTTTTAATATGTGCTCCTAGTGCAGTAAATTTGCCCCTTAGAACTGCCTTTGCTGTGTTTCATAAGTTCCTTTGTGATGTCTCTTGATTGTCATTACATTCAAGGAAGTTTTGAATTTCTTATTTTTACTTTTGAATTTCTTTCTCATTTTTCCCCTTTTATGTTTAGTGATTTATAGGTGATTGCTCCTTGATGGGGGTTCTTTCTGTTCTGCAATTTGTTCTCAATTAATTTATATTTTTCTTAAAAATGCTGGTTTAGTGTGCATGTATTCATATAGCTTCTCTTTAGAATGAAATATTCTTGTTTTTCCTTCAAATGTAAATGCTAGTTTTGCTGGATATATCAGTCTGTGTTGGCAGTTGGTGGTCTTCAGGTCATAAATAATATTTTCCCAAGCTCGGGGGGGGTACAGGGGAGGGTAATGGGGACCAAGACATGTGAAAGGGTATCAATATATGTGAATTAATGCACCTTCTATCTGGCAAATATCATGTAACCCTTTTATTAATTACAATAAAAATAAATTAAAAAAACAAAACATGAAAAAAAAATATTTTCCCAAGCTTTTCTTGCATTTAGGGTTTGCATGGAGAGGTCTGCAGTTATTCTCTTTTTTCCTATTGTAGTACAGCTCTTTCTTTGTTTTTGCAGCATTTAAGTTCAGCTCCTTGGTATTTGGGTGTAGTGTTTTTACTATGATGTGTCTAGACGAGTTCCTTCTAGGATCTTGCCCGTTTGGAGTTCTGAAACCTTCAATAATGTGAATATTTTCCCTTTTAAAGTTGGGGAAGTTCTCTGCTATGATTTTGGTGAATAAGGGTTGCAATCCTTATAAAGGAACTCTCCCCCTTCATTGATCCCTATTATATGAAGATTAGATTTCTTGGCTGAGTCTGCCAGTCCAAGAGTTCTCTTTGATGAATTCTGACTGATTTCTCCAGACTGATGATTTTCTGTTCCAGCTCTTGCATTTTATTAGGAGGACAATTGACTCACATAATTTATTGTGTTTCCCACCTTGCTTCAACCTCAGCCTTTTGAGGCAAAATTGTAGCCCAATTTCTAGTTCAAACTTGGTAGATCCTATTGCATGCATTACATATAACCACCTCTACTCTGGCATCATTCTTTTTCTTAACTTCATTGTGTTTTTATCCTTCAAATGTCCTATCTTTTTTTTTTGCCAGTCCTGGGCTGTGAGCTCAGGGCCTGAGCACTTTCCCTGGGCTTTCCCAAGGCTAGAACTTGAGCCACAGTACGATTCTGGCTTTTTTCTATGTATGTGGTACTGAGGAATTGAACCCGGGTCTTCGTGCATGCTAGGCAAGCACTCTACCACCAGGCCAAACTCCCGGCCCCCAAATTTTCTATCTTTTAAAAAATTATTGGGAGCTGTAATTCCTTTTGGAGAGCAAGGTAAGGAATGTATGGAAGCAGCTAATAAATATTTTTGCTGTCCTCTGAGTGGATCCAAGTTTCTGCCTGAAGGGCTTGTGGTATAGAATTAAAGGGTGAGACCAGCTATTCAGAAAAGGACAGACCCACATTTGTTACTGCTGTTTTCACCAATATAATCTTTCTCTAGGTCTCTCTCTCTCTCTCCTCCCTCTCTCTCAAAATGTTTTGTCTCTCAGCAGATGACCAAATGGAAAATTAAGAAAGTACATTTTCTCAAATTATTATTTATTCACAAAATACCTAAATATGAAGAGCATACAGAATTAAATACCCCATTGTTAACCAATTTTATTGCTACTTCTATTTTAATGATTTACCCTGCAATTTACTTATTATTTCATAAAAATTGCCTTTCCCTAAATCTTACTTTTTTTACTCAGTTTAGCATTAACTGAATTATTAATTACCTCAAACTTTTACAGGAATGTGTTCAATGCTTTTCATTGCCTGGCTTTATTTTAGCGGTTCCTGAACCTGCTGGCAGAAGTGATCCTCATGCAAGTGGAAAGCTGCCATTTCTCCTCATTCCCCTGTATTTGTTATCCCCAAACCACCTCTAAGGTGAAGCAAATCACTACTGACCCTGAGCTCTGCCCTTGCTTTCAGCATCTGATCTAATATTTGTGAACGTGAATTCAAGCTAGCCTTCACTATTAACTTACTACTTCTGAGAGGAATAAATTCAGAAACTAATTTAGGAACAACTAAATTGCTTTAAAAATAGCAAAAAGCAATCCACTACTATAGAAATAACAATAACTAATGCTATAGGAATTGTATTCCATAAGTCATTTCTAGTTAGACAATCACAGACAAACCTCTATCTTAATTTGAAGCCTAGAGCGATCAACTAAATAGCTTAATTTTGTTGTTTTCTAAATTTAAAATTATTAGTGTGTGCCACTTTTTCAGTGGGGTCTCACTATGGCATTTGTACTTGCTCCCATGCATGTACACCCACACCTGACTACACACACACACATATGTGTGTGTGTGTGTGTGTATCTATGTATATATGTATATATATGTAATTTGATAAGACTAATATTTTCTATTTTCTATTGCCCTTTCTTTTCTCTAGGAACTTCGTTAGCATTTTTAAACCATTTTCAGTGGGTTCCATTGCATCATACAGAGCCACAATGTATTTTGATCTTATTCATTCTTTCTTCATCCTCTTTTCCTCTCTTCTTCCCACTCATTCCCTCCCAATAGTTCCACATCTATATTCATGCCATACCTATATCAGATGAATATATGTTGTATTTGTCTTTCTGAAACTGATTGATTTTGCTTCACATGATGAGATTCAGTTCCAACCATTCTCCTAACCACAAGCAATCCTGATGATTATCTCACAAGAGGGCTGCTGTGTAGGTTTGAATATGTGAATTTGTCAACCAAGGAATTGTGTGCTAAAAGCTTGGTCTCTGGTGTGGCCTAGGATCCCTTCCTCTCTCACATAGGGCTTCATCCTTCTTATATGACCCTCCATGAGCCTTCACCAGGACTGAACCAAGGCCCAGTTTCCAGAATTATGATCTAAATACATTTATTTTTAGTGCTAATTACACAGCCTCCATTTTGTTACAGAAACTCAAAATGAATTAATATAGAAATTTGGCAACCCAAAATTGGGGTAATTAACTATATCTGACAATGTTGGAAGAGTTTGAAGGAACATGCTAGGAAACTCTTGCAGTGTTTTAGGGAGCTTCAGGAGAAGCATTAGCATTGTATATCATTTCAGATCATTCATTGTGAAATGGAAGCTCACTGCATAGTGACTTCAGATATACTGCGATATTATTGAACGTAAGATAGAAACATTGAAACACTTTTGGCAGGGAACAATACTGAGGCTTGAATTCAAAGCTTCACACTTCTGCTCCACATTACTTTGCTCAGAGCTGGTCAGTCTGGTATTTTTCTCGTTAATTTCAGATAGATTTTCACAGAGTTTTCTGCCTGGGATTGGCTTCTGTTAGTTTTATCCTCCCACATGGGGTCAGCCGGTCCCACTGCATCCTCCAGGGATGCTTATAACTTCACATGATCTCTCCTCACACCTGATCTCTCCTTCCTGCCCCTCTCTCTCTTTCTCTTATGGACCCAGTGGCATGACTACCATCACTCCATCTCACTGGCAACATAGTCCCTCTAATAAATTTCTTTATTCTCTTCCTGGCCTGGCTTTTCGTGGTCCAGTGCAATGTATGGCTAACAGCTTCAATTTTGGAGCATTAAATCTCAGCCTTCTGAGTAGTTGTAAACCAGCAGCGCACACAGGCTGGGATTCTATTTCTAATAAGAAAAGAAATGCCAGACATTTCCTTTAGGGAGTTTAAATACATGAAATATGAAGTGGTCAGAACTTAAACATAGATGAAAGAGCAGGTGAATCAAATAGAAAAACACACACACACACACACACACACACACAACTTACAACAAAAAATAAAGATGAAGGAGTTTGGCAGAAGAATCTTCCTTATCTGTATCACATATGAAACATTTACAGTCTGTAGCATTTACATTAGCAGAGCCATATTCTTGTTTCATTTACATAAATTAAAAATCTGAACGTATATGTATCAGTTATCTACCATTTCTCAATAGTGTTCTTTGTGTATTTTTTCTCCTTTATTTGTGCTTTCTACATTCTGATTTCATGCAAAATTCTTAAATTGTCTGGGATTTCTTTTTTCTAAGTGTAATGTTCATTGCATATATTTTAAAAGAAAGAAAACTACTGACTGAATATATACCAGGTGCTTCCATACTCAAAATAAATATCCATAAACAGAATGCAAACCATTTGGGAGTTTGACAGAAATTTTTGATTCAAATAGGATGAATCATACAAACTGAATGTTATGTCATATCACCAAAGGCACCTCATAAATACTAAGGCAGAATTTTGTATTCAGCATAAAAAGAAATTGAACTAAAGTCATGAATAAGCAAGACAATTTATCAGTGCTTTTCTGCAGGTTTCCAGAGATCACAGTAAAAATGGTAAGAAGAATTAAATGGAAGACATCTGAAAAGGCACAGAGCCTCAGCCAGATCACATCTGTGGAAAATTTTACAAAGGCTGGCAGGAAAATATCTCGAATGGTAAGGAAGAAATGGAACATCTCATGGAGGAAGAGAAGCAGCCTGGATTCTGCCACATTCATGTCACAGCCACAGATAAACTTTCAGGCATGAGATTGTGGAAAGCCCTTTACACTAGTTGTGTAATTCTAATGAACCCAATGGTTATGAAATCATTTGGAAAGCATCGCTATTTTCCCATCGTCAGGGAAAGATTTTACTGGAAATGAGAAGTTTGAAATGTTTTGGTTACAGAATAAATTGAGTTAAAAAATAAAGATGGACTAAGGACATTAAGTGGACTGATAAGAAGTTCAACTGAAAAATCGACTTGCAGACATTTTTATGGGGATCTCAGAAGATGAGAGGATAGAGGAGAGGAAAGGGTGCAGCAGTTCCACCAATAGCTTTACAGTTACAGTTGAATACAGAAAAAGTTATGGGATGCTATTGCTCAGTAAGAGGATTATAATAACATTAACAATGAACTGTACATTTCTAAAATCCAGAAGGATTTCAAAATTGTTCATTATTAAGAAAAAATGAAGGGCCGGGAGTTTGGCCTAGTGCTAGAGTGCTTGCCTAGCATGCACGAAGACCAGGGTTCAATTCCTCAGGACCGCATTCACAGAAAAGCCAAAAGTGGTGCTATGACTCAAGTGGAGGAGCTCTAGCTTTGAGCAAGCCCAAGGACAGTGCTCAGGCCCTGACGTCAAGCCCTATGACTGCCAAAAAAAAAAAAAAAGAAATGAAAAGAAAGAAATGAGGAGTGTTTGAAGACACCAATATTTTAAAGTACCTGAAACTTTCCACAATGCAAGAATACCAAAATATGACATGCTGTCTATCAATAGGTATCATTTTGTGGTTTGTCCATCAGCTAAAAGAAACTTTAATATTTTAAAGATTTTATTAACACTGATTTTTACATATTTCAAATGTCATGTTTAACCAACAAGTATTCAAGAAGGGCTTCTCTACATGCAATCACTGGCACATAGATTTTAGAACATAATTAAAATTAAACTGAGGGTTTGTATGTCATAGATACATATCAATCAACATAATATAACATTATATCTGTAGAGTATATATCCCATCATATATTTTATGTATCTGTAGTTACATTTCTATCTCCAATACCATGTCCATGACCTTGGTACCTGAAAATTGAGTCATCGCTCTTGTACTGTTTGGATCTAATATCCACATATCAAGGAGACCATGCGCCTTTTGTTCCTTTGGTTTTGACTTAGCTCGTTCAACATGATTTGCTCTAGTTTCATCCACTTCCCAGCGAATGCCATTATTTTATTTTGTCTGGTGGCTCTACAGAATTCCTTTGTATATGTGTACCTCATTTTTTGTATCCATTCATCTGTAGTAGGGCATCTGGGTTGAGAAAGTTGAATTTTTATAAAACATATTCAAAATGACTATTTTTGGTAGTGCTAGGGTTTGAACATAAGACTCCATGTCAAAGTACCATTTGAGCCAAGGCCACAGTTTGTTTTACTTTTGTTTGCTTTAAGATAGAAGAACCATATGTTTTTGTTTAGGCTGTACTTTGACCCTGATTCTGAAGGTGGAAGAAGAGCTGGAATTGAAAGAAAAAAGAGAATTTAATATTATTTAAATAAATGCCCGGAAAAAGCGTGGCTAACCTAAATTCATGATACCTAATGAAACAATAACAATGAATATTTAAAGCATCATAAGATCAGCAATATTACTAACATTTGTTTTGTGCCAGGTGTAAATATTTTACTTATTTATGTAGCTTCTGGCTAAAAAGTTCCAATGATATCAGATATTTTACCTACATATTTTAAGTAGACTCAGATACTGGGTGTTAATGCACAAAGTAATTTTCTGCCATGGCCCAAATTCAGAACCTGATTTTTACTCCTATGACACAGACGATTTTAACTGTCATAATTTTAGGGATATAGGCTTAGTTAAAAAGGAAATATTGGTATTCAACATTTACCTTACTATAAGATTTCCAAGGCACTTGTGATTATTTAGTTATAGGTGCTCAATCTTATTTTTAGAAATTCATGTAAGATAACTTCCTTAAATATATACCACTTAAAAATTTCAGCATAAGAACAATGGCATTGACATTCAGTTATTGCGTTGATGCTCTTTATTCTTTTTTTTTTTTGCCAGTCCTGGGCTTGAGTTCAGGGCCTGAGCACTGTCCTTGGACTTTCTCAAGGCTAGAACTCTACCACTTGAGCCTCAGCACCACTTCCAGCTTTTTCTATATATATGGTACCAAGGAATCGAACCCGGGTCTTCGTGCATGCTAGGCAAGCACTTTAACCACTAGGCCAAGTTCCTGGCCCCAGATGCTCTTTATTCTTACAACAGTCTTGTTATACCTCCTGGTTTAAATGTTCTTAATGATTTTGCTTTTATAAAGATTTCCTCTTTGTAATCATTTCTAACTTTTAATAATAATACATATTAATTGTCCACAAGAATTGGTTTTATTATAACATTCTTCATTCATTTTTAACTTTTCTATGACCCTCTTAATCTCCTCTGTCTCTATCCACTTTTCATACTCTTAACAGACTCACCTTAACTGCTACCAACAACAAGTTTCATATTCCTTCTTGTATCTTTTAAAGTATATATGCATGTACATTTTATTTATCTTGATTATTCACGGTGTGGTTTGTGTGTATGTCAATCCTGGAGCTTGAACTAAAGGTCTGGCTATTGTCCCTAAGCTATTTTGCTCAATGCTATTGCCCTACAACTTGAGCCACAGCTCTACTTCCCAGTGTTTTGGGTGGTTAACGGGAATAAGGCTAATTGAAGATAAGGCTTTCCTGACTGGCCTGGTTCAAACTGCCAATTCCCAGATCTTGGCCTTCTGAGTAGCTAGAATTACAGATACAAACAATCTGCAAAAGGCTATGAATACTGCTTTTAGGTTTGACCTCACAGGACATACTTTGGGCAGGAATTCCATTTAGTGAATTTTTATTGAACACTGATATGTACTCACATTAACTTTAAGAATGACAATACCTTAGAAATTTATTATGGCACTTTTTACTTAATATTGATAGCTTTTGAGCTACATATTTAAAAGCTTCATCTGTAAGACCATGATAAAAGTGAAAGACAAGTAAATAAAAATTTTCTCATAATTTTGTAGATGTATTTGTGTCCAGAGTAACTAGAAATCAAGTTTTAGAAAGAGATTACTCAGCAGCTGTAAAATTTTAGAGCACACAGATAAATACCCAGTGGACTGGATAAGAGATCTTCACATTTAAAGAATATCGTATCTTGGAGAGAGAGTCCAGAACAGGTCTAAGGTAAAAATTTGGATTTTTTTTTTGCCAGTCTTGAACTTGAGCTCAGGACCTGAGCACGGTCCTTGGACTTTCTCAGGGCTAGAGCTCTACCACTTGAGCCTCAGCACCACTTCCAGCTTTTTTCTATGTATGTGGTACCAAGGAATCGAACCCCAGGTCTTTGTGCATGCTAGGCAAGCACTTTATCACTAGGCCAAACTACCAGCCCCAAATTTGGATTTTTTAAAATGACATTAAATCTCTGTATTGGTCTTTCTGTTTACCCTGGAGCAATTACACTGGATTTCAAATAATTCTATATATTACTGACCTATGCATTTTTACTTAAAAACAACCAAATCAGTCTTTTGAATAAAACTATTTGTATATAGTTTTTCTTTCGGCATATGCTTACTAGATTATTATACAAATATGAATCATGGTAATTCAGCTTTATCTACCCAGCCTCTTTATAGCTAGTTTGTATTTGATTTCTTTGTTTTTATTAAGTGAGGTAAGAAAGCAAGACATGGGCTAGTTCACACATTTGCAAATTTTACAAATTTATTAGGAAGCTTTTTTCTATTTTTCCATTGTAGTCTTTTCTTGCTGTATACAAATGCTTTTTGCTTCCCTTCTATTGCACAAATCTCTCTGCTTCTCTTTTCATTAATTCATTATCTATTGAAGAACACCATGGGGGCAAAACATTGCTCTCTACAGTGCTTTTCAATAAATTATGAAAGCAACCAGATGACTGGGCCCTACCAACTCCCAGAGGTATGAGAAGCTGGCAGTCTGCAGAAGCCACAGGATGGTAGTTTGGAAAAGTACTTTTTTTTCTTTTGTAACATGTCATAGCCCAAGAGTCCCTGATTTTTCCCATATGGGGTTCCATAAACTCTTTGTTCAAAAGTATTATTGAGAAACACAAAAGGAGCCCTCTCAGAGATCCACACTGATCTTGTCAATTGCTGGGGTCATAATATTAGTGAAGAAAAAAGGACAGGCATGTTGTTGACATCTCAGTCTCAGAAGAGGAAAAAGTGAATAGATGTGTTAGAACCAGAATAGCCATGTCTGTGGCTATTTAAATCGTATTATCTAAGGCAAAACAAAGAGAGTTTTAATTTATGATTGGCCCCCATTTACAACTGGTTTGCCCTGGGATTTTCTGACTTGTTGAAATGGGGTCTCAGATTTGTTGATGAGTATTGCACATTGATTCCTATTCTCTGATCATATCACTTTCATTTGAGAAAGTATTCGATTTACAGGCTTATTCTTACTGTGTGTGAGTGTCAGTCCTGAGATTTGAATTCAGAGCCTGGGCACTGGTCCCTGAGCTTTCTTGCTCAAGGCTAATGTCTTACCACCACTTGTTCCATAACTCTATTTCTGGCTATTCTGGCAGTCAATAGGACAGTCTCATGGGCTGTCCTACCTGGATGGGCTATCAAACTCCATCCTCAAATTTCAACCTCCAACTAGTATCACAAATGCAAGCCACCAGAACCCTGCTTATATGTCAAAGTCAATCTATAAATAGCACTATAAATTTTTTTTTGCCAGTCCTGGGCTTGAGCTCAGGGCCTGAGCACTTTCTCAAGGCTAGAACTCTACCACTTGAGCCTCAGCACCACTTCTGGCTTTTTCTAAGTATATGGTACCAAGGAATCGAATCCGGGTCTTCGTGCATGCTAGGCAAGCACTTTAACCAGTAGGCCAAATTTCCGGCCCAGCACTATAATTTTTTTCATAACAACATTTCATCAGAGTATAAATAAGTAAAAAAAAACAGCTTGATAAAAATATTAAAGAATTTGATTTTGCAAATTTTCTTCTCTTTGCCCTGAGAGTACTCAGTGTTTCATGTTGTATTTATCATGTTTTATTCCTCAGCACATTAAAGTACAAATGCAGCTAGAAATTTTTAGATTAATGATTGTAAGGGTAAGAGTTACTAATGTATAACTTCATTTATGAAGCTAAAAGAAGACCACAATATTTCAATAGCTAGCACATAGAACCATATAAAATAAGGCAAATAGAAATGAATTAAAGATATGGGGACAACTTTTTTATTTTATTTTATTTTTACCACACATTCTTTTATTCTACATCCACTGATTTTGTTGAAAATTTTTAATATTTTTCCATTGTCAATTGATTAAATTTTCTTCATATATTTTTATTGTAATTATTAGAAGGGTTTTATTATATTCACCAGATAGAAGGTGCATTACTTCACAAACATTGATACACTTTCTCATGTCTTGGTCCGCATTTCCCTCCCCCCACCCTGCCCCTCATCTTGTTTTCCCCCCTTCCCTATCTTATTTCAAATAACCAAATAAACATATATATATATATATATATCAGATAACAAGGTAAAATACTGTAACAATATGAGATATGTACTGTATGTAGTGATTTCATTCTTTTTCAGCTTTTCCCTTTTGGTTTATCCGTTGTTGTTACTTTTTTTTTAAATTTCAGTACTCTTTGTATTGTATATTAGTTTATCTGATTTAGAGAACAGAAAGGGGAATCACAGAAATGGTGAGACAAAAGGCAAAGGGTGAACCAGTGCAACAATGATACAAGACACTATGTTGGAAATAAATTTTACAACCTTGTGTGTGGAAGTGGGGCGGAGAGTAGGAGATAACACTGTTCGAAAAGAAATGTATTCATTACCTTATTTTTTTTAATGGTAACCACTTTGTACATGAAAATATAGCCAATGACTTTGGTTCTGAAAATTTTAAAGCACACATATAATTCCTTTTGTACTTATCTTAGCATCTTACTTTCCTTGAAAAGCTGATTATTTTAAGAGTAGCAAATAGAATGAATTGGAGGCACTATTTTCTATTCTTGGCTTTCCATTGAATCAAAATAGCACCCAGGCTTCCAACTATTATCGCAATATAAATCTGGGCAGATATCTTGAAGAAACTTTATCACTACCAGTATCTCCTTTTCCTCAGTCCAGGAAATGCTGTCTTTGATTGCATTGGGAAGAACTCTCTACAAAAATCACATTCATGAACAAATACAGTCTAAGGAATTCAGAATAACTAGCTCATGAAGGAGTGTATTGCCCTAGAATTCTGTTTTGGACTAAATTTCAGTGTAGAAAATGTCCTAACTCATCTGAATACTGGAACTAATTATTCCCACTTGACATGGAGTGAAGAGCAGAACATAGGACAGATGAAGAACGAATACCCCTAGGAATGGTGGCTTTGTTGGAAGTCTGTCTAGTTGGAACACCATCTAGGATTATGCATTGGGATTTTGACAAAGCCAGCTGTAGTGTGAAATGACTTTTGCTTAGAAATTTAGAATTTCTAAGTTCTGCTTGCTATAATTTGGAAATGGAAGTAAGTCTTTCCGTTACATGATTCCTGCGTATTAGCAGCAATTTACCTCAAGCAGCAAGCACAGCACTTGGCATCTTGTTCAATAGTATAGGCTAACATTACAAATACATCATCAGTCCTTTCAAATATTAATTTACCTAATTTCAGCCACATCCCTAAAACATATAGACCATTTTTAGTATAAGTTTACAAATTCTATATTCTAGAAATTATTGATGTGCTGATTGCTTCATTCTTAAAATGCCTCTCCACATCTCTGAAATTTCCTCAAGTAACAAGGCAGAAATAAGACAATTCTGCCTTTTTTTCCAACCATTTATTGCATCTGTCCTTTTCACCACTTAACCATAAAAGTGATCAATGTAAATCAAAAGCTAAAAATGATAGCTTAATTTCTCAAAATTAAACAATCCTTCAAATCTATGCAAACTGAAATGACCAAGTGTGACGTGAAATATAAAGTGCTAACAGCACATGATATTAAAGAGGAAATTCTTTTAATAAATTGAAGTCTAATACCATTGACATAGTTAGCAGAAGACATTTATGAACAGATCTTTATATAAGTTATTTGTACATCTAATCCTTGACGAGCTAGAAAGGTAAAAGTCTCAATTATAGCTTCCATGGTACCGATTCTTGACTAGGAATAAAAATAACCAGTAAAGAAACTATATTCACTTCCTATACATTCTTTCCCGTTAGATAACCTTGTAAAATGCACTTTCTCTGGTTTTCATTTGTTATTTCCATTTACAGAGCATAAGGATTTTTTGTAGCAACACCCTAGTAACATAACAGTATAGACAGTTTGGTTAATTTCAGTTGCTTACATGTACATTGACAGTGAGTTCAGAAAAACAGCCATTTTGATGGCTCACATAAAAAAAACACATATTAAATATGAACATATGAGAGTCTCAGAACAGTCTCTTTGTCATATTCATCAGGATCTAACAATTTCATTTCTAGTTCTTCTAGCTCAGGACAGATGGAAATGTATATCCTCTTAGTTTGAGAAGTCATTAATATTCCAAAATGTAACGGGCATTAAGGCAGACTACAGTCTGGGATTTGGGCCATTATATCAGAATTAGCTTAAATGATAACTATTGCTCTCATGGAAATGTATGATTTTTTTTCTTTTCAGAATTTAAAGAAATTCATAAGCAGAGAATAACAGAAAAATAAGTTTAAAGTATGATGCTACATTTGTTTTCCGTTATCAGAGATTTTGTTGGCAATTACTGAATACATATTTCAGAGTGGCCAATAACCTGATAGCTAGACAGTGTAGGAATAGTAATAGGTCCCGTGTATTTGGAATAATCTGTAAACTGCTCTAGAAGGCCTTATCTTGTGATTAGAATATTTCAGTTCTACTTCGATGATAATTTCACCTAGGAATAGCAAAAAAAAGAATTGTATACTTATGGTAGTTTTTTTTAGTTTATTTTCAAAATAATCAAATATTCTCGTATTTCTTATAAAGAAAGAAACATAAAGATGTACCTTGAAGGGACAAGTGTATCATTGACTCTTCTGCACATTTGGTTATTTGAAAATGCTTCTCTATTGGTCTCACTGTGTAAATGTTTAGAGTACTGCTTAGTTTATCAGGTCCAACTGTATTTGTTTTGAATTGTATTTTATTGTCAGGATAATATATAGAGGGGTTACAGTTACATTTGTCAGGTAATGGATACATTACTTTTTGAACCTTGATACCCCCTCTCATATTTTTGTCCCCCTTTCTCTCCCCCTAGCTCCTCCCAATCATCTTTTTTTACCCCTTCCCTTCCCTGTTTCAAATAAACAAATGTATATACAATATACCAGGTAACTAAGTCAGATATAGTAACCACATGAGATTAACCACAAATGGAAAAAGAAAAAAAATTAACTTCACATAGTATATTAAGAACAATCACATGTCTTGGAAGGGTATCAATGTATGCGAATTAATGCACCTTCTATCTGGCAAATATCATGTAACCCTTTTACTAATTACAATAAAAAAAATTTAAAAAAAGAACAATCACAAGGATAAACCTCTTGTTTCTACAACTTAGATATTATTACATTTAGTCTCATCTTGTATGATCATATGTACATAGCTTTTGAGCTATTGTAATCCCTTGCTTAGAGAGTCCTAGATGTATACTAATTATTGCAAATGAGGGAAACCATTGAGCCTATGTTCCTTTGGGTCTGGCTTACTTCACTTAATAGGATTTTTTCCAAGTCTTTCCATTTCCTTACAAATGGGGCAATGTCATTCTTTCTGATGGCAGCATAGAATTCCATTGTTTATAAGTACCACATCTCCTTGATCCGTTCATCTACTAAGGGGCATCTGAGTGGGTTCCATATCTTTGCTATAGTAAATAACACTGCAATGAACATCATTGTGCTATTAGCTTTAGTATGTCCATGTATCTGGACATTTGGGTAAATGCCAAGGAGTGGGATTGCTGGGTCATAGGGGAGCTCTATATTTAGTCTTTTCAGGAACTGCCATACTGCTTTCCAGAGTGGTTGTATTTTTTTGTCTTTTAAAGTCAGTATGTTTACTTACAGATTTATATGCACTTTTTAGTTACAACATGTGGGAAACCATCTATATTTCTTTGGGTCGGGTTACTTCATTTAATATAATTTTTTCCAAGTATCTTGGCTATGGTAAACAATGCTGCAATGAACTTGGTTGAGCTGGCACTTTTATTGTGGCCTGGTTTGTGGTTTATTGCATAATTGCTTAGGAGTGGAACTACTGAGTCATAGGGATATTCTTGGGACAGGATCACAAAGACTTCATAGCTATGTGCATATGATCATATAAAATGATGTTTATCAAAATGAACTCCAAGAAATGGAAACAAGAGGTTTTATGTTATTTTATTTCATTTTCCCCTTCTTTGTCACTGTCTTTGATTTCTGTACCTTTTATCTCATATGTAAGTTTATCTGTTTTGGGAAGGTTGAGAGGAGCACAGAAATGGTAAGACAAAGGTTGAACAAATGCAGCAGTGATATTTGCTAGATATTATGTTGAAAATGAACTGTAGAGCTTATGGAGATGGGGGCTAGGAGGAAAAAACTGCCGAGAAATGAAGGAAGAGGTGACAGTGTTCAAAAAGAAATGTACTCATTACCTCATTTATGTAGCCCATCTCCATGTTAGCTTAACAATAACAATGACAGTATAGTAATCAAAATACTTCTCTATAATCAACTTTTAAAAGTGTAAAGATTCAGAGATGTATTACTGCTTATATTAAGGTTAACAGACTGTATTTCAAACTTACATAACCATAGGAATAAAGGTTTTATATTAAAGAGATAATTTAATGAGAGTTTGATAGGGAGAAAAGAAAATAGGAAGGAGCCATCTATCTATTTTGCTATTTCTCTATCTATCTATCTGAAAGGAAAGAATGTATTTGAGAAATATATGATTAAAAAACTAAAGATTATATTTTGAATTTATGAAAAATACTCCAGAAGATATTATCATTTAGACTTAATCTGAATATCAAAAATAGGTATAATGGCCAGAGAGCAGTGCTTCACATCTGAAATCCTAGCCACTCAGGCAGCTGAAATCTGAGAAACACAGTTGGAAGGCAGTTGGAATCACAGTTTTCAGCACTGTGGCTGAAAGTGGTAGATTGCTAATCTTGAGTGAAAGAGCTCAAGAACAGTGCCCAGGCCCTGAGTTCAAGGCCCACAACCAACAAACAAAAAAATAAATACAAAATCTGGGCACTGGTGCCTCACATCTATTATCCTAGCTACTCAGGAGTCTGAGATATGAGAATTGCAGTTCAAGCCAGCCTGGGCATGAACGTCTGTGAGACTCTTATCAACAATTAACCACCAGAAAACCCAAAGTGGCAATGTTGCTCAAGTGGTAGAGAGATAGCCTTCAGCTGAATAGCTCAGGGACAACACTCAAGCCCCATGACTGACCAAAAAAAAGTACAAGGAATGAGGTTAAATCAGAGACATATGGTATTTAAAGGATTTTATATACTAATTCCTTTTTAAGACTGATTGTCAAAAACTAAAATGAAACACATATACTCTCTCCTTATCTCCCCCCAATTTACTACTGTGGATGCAAACTAGCTGTCTTCCATCACTAATAGCCAGAATAGCCATCAGAACTGATCATGACAAGGTATTTATTATTGGCCTTGCTCAAAGCACTGAATATAGCATAATGAAATAATATTTTAAGATTATACAAAAAGCAAAGAACATGAAAGAGTTATTAAATATAAAGGAATCTTTGATAACAGACATCTATCTCATGATACCAGAAGTTTGGTGAAATTCATTTTTGTGATTTCTACCAACCCTTTAAAGTTTGCTTGTAATTCAAATTCTTATTACTCGCTAACTCATGAATCAACTAATATATGCTTTTAATAAGTTGTATGATTTTTCTAGTAAAGTCAGTATCTTGCCTATGTTGATCACTCACAGCGAATGATGAATGGGTTTTCATTAGTTCTTTTTATTTATTTTTTTTTTTTGGTGGTGGTGGTGGTGGTGGTCATGGGTCTTGAACTCTGGTTTTGGTGCTGTCCCTGAGCTCTTCATCTCAAAGCTACTGCCCTATCCCTGGAGCCACAGTACCACTTCCAGTTTTCAAGTGGTTAACTGGAGATAAGAGTCTCATGGGGGGAAGGAAGATGATGCCAAGACAATAGAGACGCTGCCTAGCTTTCTCTGACAAAAAGACAGAACCAGGGAGTCCCACGAGCCAACTACCTAAAGAAATCCACAACAACAAACTCAAAAAGCAACGGAGAAGGACTCAAACCGGAAAAGAAATCCAGATAAAGCTCACATCCAACTTTCTCAAAGAATTCGGAACGCGAGGACCCCTCCCCTACCTCTCGCCCAAAGCCGCGGAAAGCCAAGAAAAGCAGCAGGTGGCACCAGACCAAGCCACGAAAAGCGGCTTGAGAGGGTGCCAGCTCCACGAGGGGAAAGTGGCGGCGGGCACCGGCTCTAATCCACGAAAAGCAGCGGCAGTGGAGGGCGCCAGGCTGGGAGCCCAACGGCTGCAGAAACCAGCACAGAACCGGGCCAGCGAACGGCGGAAGCAGCGGAACCCAGACACGGAACCAGAACAGCAAGCAGCAGAACCCAGACGCAGAACACAGGTGGCGGCGGAGACCCGAGGGGAGTGAAAGACTCCCCACCACCGTGGAGCACCCGCAGACGGACGCAGAGGCGTGAGTAATACAGCGCATCCCCAAACACATCTGGAAAGTGGAGCGGGTGCCAAGCAATAGAACTTAACTCAGACCCCAACACCCCATCCGAGAAAGACTGGTGGGAGCAGGGGGGCAAGGAATTTAGAATCCTGTCCCTTCCCTCAACAGCCCCCTCCCTCAGGCCATTGACTGGAGATTGACAGGCGGGCTACCCACAAGACCCAGCACACCACCAAGGGAGGAGGGGCTGTCCCAACTCCCACCCGCCCAACGGGCTCAACCCAGTGCCCTCTGACTGGAGACTGACAAGCGGGCGGACCCTAAGACTCAGCACCCCACCAGGGGAGGCGGAGCTGTCCCAGCTCCCACCCGCCCACCAGGCTCCTCTCCCAGGCTGCTGGATCTGGAGAGTGGAGGGCGTTGGGACCCTGCCTTACAACAGTGGGTAGGGGGTGCGGGTAAATAGGAGCCTGCATCTGCCCCCCCTCAATTCTTGAGCGGGGCATCCTCCAGCTGGGAATCCTGAGCAAGACACCACCGAGGGCCCCCCCCACAGTCACAGACTCAGACAAAGCAGTGGAAACACAGCAGGGATCTGAAGGGCCAACCAGCAGCCAAGCTCCCCTTCTGAGAACCAAAAAGGTGTGGCTCCGCCCTTGGAGCCCACGTCCCCAGCTGGGCCCTGCCCCGGGAACAGACGGGCCTCCTGCTGGTCCTGCTTTGAGCCCCTAAAACTCTCAATCCCCAGACCCTTGGCTTGAGGCCGCCCCTGGAAGCAGCACAGGAAAACGTCCGCCAACCACGCTCAGATGGAAGCTCGCAGATCCATCCCATGGTCCAATGTGAGGCCACTATTTGGACTAAGAGCTAGTCGCACAGCAACACATAAGTTTTATTCTAATAATTTCCAAACTTTGTGCTCAAATACGCTACCTACTTACCCCCTGACCTCTCTCATTCTATTTTTCTATCTCTGGACCTCTGCTCCTCTTTCAACCCTTATACTGCATGGATCTACACTTGATGGCTGTTGAGCAACACTGTATATCTAGGTGTTTAATTATTCTCTAGGCTCAGAGGGACTTAAAGACAATAGAGATTGGATTGAGAGGCTTATTGTTTTGGATATAAATTGCTTATCAGGGAATTATTAGACTACTCCGTAACTGCACAAAAAGAAAGAGTGATAACACCAATCAAAACTTGTGAACATCTAGAGTCTGCCAGCTACAGAGGTCTAGGTTCGTTATATCTGAAAAACTATAATCGTGTTTAGTATTAATCTTGCTCCCATTTTCAAATGGGCAGAACAAGAAACTCAAGAAAAATGTCAAATCAAGAAACAACATCCCCCACCTCCCCCCACCCAATGTAAACAGCCAATGGAACAGTCACTGGCAAACCTAGAGGAGAGTCTTCCAAGTGCTGTACAAATGCAATTGATAAACATCATTAATGAAAAATGTGGAAATATAAAGAAAGAGATAAGGGAGGAAGCCATAGCTGAACAAGAGGAAACCATAAACAAGGTGATAAGTGAAAAAGAAGAAGCCATAAAGGCGGCCATAATAAAGGTTTTTCAAAGAAAGATGGATGAATTCATAGAATCCACAAATAAAAAGGTGACCGAACTCCAGGAAATGTTCAAGGAAAATAAAGCTACTGAGCTAACCACTCAAATGTAAATCAAGGAGCTAAAGAAATCCATACATGATCTAAAAGAAGAGATGCAGGGCATCAAAAATGAGCAATTAGTAGCAAGGGAGATGAAAAATAAAGTAGATAGCTTTGATAGCAGGTTAGACAATGCAGAGGAGAGAATTTCCGGGGCTGAAGATAATTTAGTTATTATAGAGAAAGAACAGAAAATGAGTCAATCCAAATCTAGGAAAAATGAGAGAGGGCTTTAGGAGGTCCAAGGTACAATTAGGAAGCCTAATTTAAGGCTAATTGGTATTGAGGAGGGCATGAAGAAAGAGGTCAATGGTATTGGAAATATACTTCAGGGAATCATCTCAGAGAATTTCCCAAATATCCAGAAGGGCAGACCCATCCAGATACAAGAAGCTTTTAGAACCCCAAACAGACCTGACCAGAAAAGAACATCCCACCGCCACATCATAATCTGAACTGGATCAATAGAAACCAAAAAAAGGATCCTAAAGGCAGCCAGGGAAAAGGGTTCAGTAACCTATAAAGGAAAACCAATCAGAATAACCCCAGATTACTCAGAAGAGACCATGCAAGCAAGAAGCGACTGGAAGCATATATGTCATGCCCTTAAGTCAAATAACTACCAACCAAGAATACTGTACCCAGCTAAGCTCTCATTCATAACTGAGGGAACAATAAAAACATTCCATTCCAGGGAAAAGCTGCAACAATATGTCGCAACAAAACCAACACTACAGAGAATTCTCAAAGATGTTCTATACATAGAAAACAAAAATAAATGCAATATAGGGAAAGAAATGGCACCTAAACAGCATACCATCTAAGGACCACAAGTACTGTCAAGACACAGGCCCAAATAAAAGCTTTTAAAAATGGTAGGACCTAATAAATATCTCTCAATCCTAACTCTCAATATCAATGGACTTAACTCTCCAATTAAACGGCATAGGCTGTCTAGTTGGATCAAAGAGCAAGAGCCATCGTTCTGCTGTCTTCAAGAGACACATCTTACCCAAAAAAACCAACCATCTTTTGAAAGTGAGAGGTTGGAATAAACTCTATCAAGCTAACGGCCCCCATAAACAGGCTGGAGTTGCCATCCTCATATCAGATAAAATAGACTTCACACCAAAATTAGTAAGAAAAGACAAAGAAGGTTACTACATACTACTAAAGAGATCTTTCCTCCAGGAAGACATAACGATCCTAAATATTTACACACCCAATCCCGGAGCTCCAAACCTCATCAAGCAAACTTTACTTACACGGAAACCATACATAGATCGAAATACAGTGATTGTCGGTGACTTTAACACACCACTCTCACCTATGGACAGATCAACAAGGCAAAAACTCAACAGAGAAACCTTAGAACTGAACAACTATATAGACTAACTAGATCTAACAGACATCTGCAGAATATTCCACCCAGCAACAACACAATATACGTTTTTCTCAGCAGCACATGGAACATTTTCCAAAATAGATCACATCTTAGGCCATAAAACAAACCTGGACAGATTCAGAAACTCTGAAATTATTCCATGCACACTCTCAGACCACAAAGGCATCAAACTGGAACTGAACACACATCTCCACCAATGAAAACCCTGTAACTCATGGAGACTGAACAACACATTGTTAAATCACCAATGGGTCATCGAAGAGATCAGAACAAAAATCCAACAGTTTATGAAATTTAACAGTAAGGAGCACACAAACTACCAACTCCTTTGGGACACACCAAAGGCAGTACTCAGAGGAAAATTTATAGCGCTGAGTGCCTACAACAACAAGTTGGAAAAATTGCAAACCAACAAGTTAATGTGTCACCTTAAGCTCCTGGAAAAAGAGCAACAAACCAACCCTAATCCCAGTAGAAGAAAGCAAATAATTAAAATCAAAGCAGAATTAAATGATTTGGAATCCAAAAAAACTATAAAAAGAATCAACAAAACAAGGAGTTGGTTCTTTGAACGAATTAACAAAATTGACAAGCCCTTAGCAAATCTGACCAAAAAAAGAAGAGAGCATATCGAAATAAACAAAATCGCAGATGAAAATGGTAATATCACAACAGAAATTACCAAGATCCAGAATATCATGAGGGAATACTTCTCAAACCTTTATGCCAACAAATTTGAGAATCTAGATGAAATGGATGAATTCCTAGCCAATATTAACCTAGCCACACTGAACCAAGAAGAACTAAGCCAACTCAACAGGCCTATTTCAAGCTCTGAAATAGAAATGGCAATTAGAGAACTTCCACCTAAGAAAAGCCCAGGGCCAGATGGATTCACAGCTGAATTCTATAAGGTCTTCAAAGCAGAGCTCACACCAATACTCCTCAAGCTCTTCAACGAAATTGAAAGTGAAGGTTCCTTACCAAACTCATTCTATGAAGCCAGTATAACCCTCATCCCCAAACCAGACAGAGATTCATCAAAGAAAGAGAACTATAGACCTATATCTTTGATGAACATCGATGCAAAACTTCTCAACAAAATACTGGCCAACCGTCTACGACAACTCATCAAAAATATTATACACTATGATCAAACTGGATTCATCACAGGGAGGCAAAGCTGGTACAACATACGCAAATCAATTAATATAATTCAACACATCAACCGGAGCAAGGACAAAAATCACATGATTGTCTCAATAGACGCGGAAAAGGCATTTGACAAGATCCAACACCCCTTCATGTTAAAAGCTCTGGAGAAACCAAGAATCCATGGAACATTCCTCAATGTAATAAAGGCTGTTTATGAGAAACCTACTGCTAGTATTACACTTAATGGTGAAAATCTAAAGCCATTCCCTCTAAAATCAGGAACGAGACAAGGATGCCCACTCTCTCCACTCTCTTTAACATAGTACCAGAATTCCTACCCAGTGCAATAAGGCAAGAAGCAAGCATAAAGGGGATCCAAGTAGGGAAAGAAGAAATAAAACTATCCCTCTTTGCAGATGACATGATTCTGTATTTAAAGAATCCTATAGACTCTACTCCCAAGCTCCTTGAGCTGATTCAAAGCTTTGGAATAGTAGCAGGCTATAAAATCATTACTCAAAAATCAACCGCCTTCCTTTACGCCAACAGTGAGAGGAACGAGGCAATAATCAGGAAAGAAACTCCTTTCACAATAGCCTCAAAGAAAATAAAGTACCTAGGAATTAGCTTAACTAAGAATGTAAAGGACCTTTTTGATGAAAACTTTAAAACCCTAGAAAAGGAAATTAAAGCAGAACTAAGGAAATGGAAAAACCTCCCATGCTCCTGGATTGGAAGAATCAACATCGTGAAAATGACAATCTTGCCAAGAGCTATCTACAAATTCGATGCAATACCCATCAACATCCCAATGTCATTCTTTAAAGAAATAGAAGAGGCAATCCAAAATTTCATATGGAATAATAAAAGACCCTGTATAGCAAAAACACTTCTTAGCAGAATGAACAGGCCAGGGGGAATTTCAATTCCAAACTTTAGACTCTATTACAGAGCTATAATTCTCAAAACAGCTTGGTACTGGCACAGGAACAGGCCTGAAGACCAATGGAATAGAACTGAGGACCCAGATATTAAACCACAGACCTATGGCCACCTAATCTTTGACAAGGGAGCCAAAAAAATAGAATGGAAGAAAGGCAGCCTCTTCAACAAGTTGTGCTGGCAGAACTGGTTAAGCACCTGCAGAAAACTAAAGCTGGATCCTTCTTTGTCACCTTGCACTAGAATTAACTCCAAATGGATCAAAGACCTGGAGGTAAAAGCTGACACACTGAAAACTTTACAAGAAGTAATAGGAGATACACTAGGCCTCCTTGGCACAGGTCGCAACTTTCTTAATAAGGACCAAGAATCACAACAAATCAGAGAAGGGCTGGAAAGTGGGACTGCATTAAACTGCAGAGCTTTTCTATGGCAAAGGACATAGCTAGTAAACTAATCAGGAAGCCTACAGAGTGGGAGAAGATCTTCACCAACCAAACAACGGACAAAGGCCTCATATCTAAAATATATCAACAACTCAAAAAATTGAATCACTCCAAAACTAACCTCCAAAGTAACAACCATCCCATTAAAAAATGGGCCAAAGACTTAAAGAGAGTCTTCCCTGAAGAAGAAACAAAAATGGCCTATAGACACATGAAGAAATGCTCCACATCTCTGGTCATAAAAGAAATGCAAATCAAAACAACTCTAAGATTCCACCTCACTCCAGCTAGAATGGCCAGGATCAGGAAAACGAATAACAACAGATGCTGGAGGGGATGTGGCCAGGAGGGATCACTACTACACTGTTGGTGGGAGTGCAAACTCGTTCAACCACTATGGAAAGCAGTGTGGCAGTGCCTCAAAAGGCTAAACATAGAACTCCCCTATGACCCAGCAATTCCACTACTTGGCATTTACCCAACCATCCAGAAACAAGGACATACTAAATCCACTAGCACAACAATGTTCATTGCAGCACTATTCACCATAGCAAAGATATGGAACCAACCTAGATGTCCTTCAGTTGATGAGTGGATCAACTACAAGTTGTGGTATTTGTACACAATGGAATTCTATGCTGCTGTCAGAAAGAATGACATCGCCCCATTTGTTAGGAAATGGAAAGACTTAGAAAAAATCATATTAAGTGAAGTAAGCCAGACTCAAAGGAACTTAGGCTCAATGGTTTCCCTCATTTGTCATAATCAGTAGAAACCTTGGGCTCTACTAGCAGAGATCTGCAATAGAGCAAAATCTTGATACATAAGGCCAGATAATGTGAAGCTAATTGAAAGGACCTCCAGGATATTGAAACAAAAGCCATATAACGAATGATTGTTGTCCTTAATGTACTATGTTGTCTCTCATCTCCTTTGCTGTCCCTTGGATATCTCATAGTGTTATAGTATCTCACTTTGTTATTCTGATATATTGAATTTATTTGTATTTGGATATTTGAAATTTGATAGGGAAGGGGGGAAAACCAAGACGGGTTGGGGGTGTGGGGGGGGAGGTAAACGGGTACCAAGACATGTGAAAGGGTATCAGTGTATGTGAATTAATGCACCTTCTATCTGGCAAATATCATGTAACCCTTTTACTAATTACAATAAAAAAATTAAAAGAGTCTCATGGTCTTCAGTGCCCGGGCAGGCTTTTTACCACAATCCTAAGATCTCAACTTCCTGAGTAGCTAGGATTATAGGCATAAGCCATCGCATTCGGGTAGTTTTGTCTTTGTTTTCCTGATCTAACAACAAGATATCAAGGGCTAAACATTTTGTGAGGTATTGTTGTTAGGCTTTTGATGAGTTTGAATCATTGTCTCTGTTGTTATGGAGAAGATGACTATCAGACAGGGAACTTCAGAACTACTACTGACGATGCACATAGTTTGTCCTTTAGAGTTATTTTCATCTATTTGAACATCTTGACTTGATTATCTTAGAAATTCTGTTTTGTTCTTTTTTTCTTCCAAGTGTTCTTTTGGAAATTCAACTATACTTTAGACTATATTGCATTTTTGCTTTGTTAAACCTTCGGCATTGAAAAAACATAAGCATATTGTGTTTACCCATTCTACAGATGCCCATGATGTTACCAGATTTGAATATTGTGAATGTACAAAGTATATTTGTTCATGTGTCTGAAAGACAATATACAGATCTATATATATACGTGGAGGAAAAATAGTTACATCAGAGAACGCATATTTCTTAAAATAATGCAGAGCTCTTTTCTGAAGTTATCAAAGCAATTTATATTCTATTCACCACACTAGGAAGAAATGAGAGCCTTCAGCCTTCCCAGCAATCATGCTCATCACCTTTGCGTAACTTTTGCCATGCAGCTAGATGAGTAATGGTGACATAATGTCTTTATTTATCTGCCATTTTGTGTTATGAAGGTGAGTGAAACCCTTTTCCTATGCACACTAACCTTCTGCAGTTATTCACAGAAATCTCTCTTTTTTTTATTAAGTGATCCCAGTTCCTCAGACATTGTACTTACTGATTTAGTGTCTTATATGGTCCTTCTTTATGTAAAGTTGTTTGGATGGTTCACATTTTATTACAGAGAATTTTCCATCAGTTATTTTTCCATATTATTATCAAGGTAATGTACATAGGGGTTACAGTTACATTCACCAGATAGTAGGTGCATTACTTCTCATACATTGATACCCCTTCTTATGTTTTTTCCTCATTTCCCTCCCCACGTCATTTTTAGTTTTTCTTATCCTTTTTACCTGTTCTTTGTGAATGAGGTATCAGAGATGACTTATGTTTTCTTCCATAATCTAGACAATAATGGATTTTACATTTGATTCTTTGATCTTACTAAGATTTAAACTGTTATATGAATGAAATGTTCAATTTCTTTTCTTTTTAAATGAATGTAGGATATACCTCAACCTTCCATATAGGGGAAATCTTCCTGCCCATGACGTCTGCATTTTTCTGAAGCAGGGCACTCTTAGCTCACCTAACCCTAGGCATCTGCATTCAATGAATGATCTCTCTCACCTGTAGGCTCTTCAGTGCTGTGTGGAGAACTCCCTCCACCCAGCAAGAGGAACAAAAATGGCTATAAGTAGTCACTTAGACTCAGCCTCCTTACTTCAGATCAAACCCATATACAGAGCAGCTCTCACACAGATGTCAAGTAAGTACCTAACGTTTTTTTCTATACCCTTTATATAAACACATATATCAACTCCTTTCAAATATTCTGAAACCGAGAATCAACTAGTGTCTTTCAACTGGTAAGTTACTGAATCTGACTTTGGTACCTGGTACATTGTGTATATATTTGTTTATATAAAATAAGGAAGGGAAGAAGAAAAACAAGATGTGTATCAGTGTTCAAGAAGTACTGCAACCACTACCTGACAAAGGTAACTGTAGCTTCTCTATACATCATCCTAACAATTAAAAGCTAAATATATGAATAAATTGTGGCTTATCCATCAGTGAGATACCATTTCTCAATAGAGAGGAACAATTTATTTATACATGATGTTTTAAAAAATAAGGATGAATGTTAAGTTTATTATGCTTAGTATGAGAAATCAAAACCCACAAGTTTTCAGACTGTATTATTCCATTCCTATGATATACAGGAAGGGGGAAATATAGAAATAAATGCCAAAGTTGAAGTTCCCTAGGGCAGGGCATCGAAGGGAAGGGCTTCTAGAAAGTCAAAATGTTTTGGTAGTAGGTACATACATGCAAACATTTATCAAGAATTGTGGAAATACATTAGAAAAGTGAGTTTTGTTATAGAGCATTTTAAACAACAGAGGAAAATAATTGATCTGCTTATTATTTTAATGTTTTTGGTGAAAACATAAGATTTCATATTTTATTTCAGTTCTAAAATAGCATTTTAAATAGAGCTTTTAGATGAAAAAATTAAATCTCCATGAAATTGGCTTGTAAATTTTCTATTTATATTTTTTGGTGTTTGCACACATCTGCAGTCAACAAAAATGAGGAATTATTATTTTCTGAAATAATTCAGTCTTAAGAATACTCATGCATAATAAATTCATAATAAATAAATGCTAATGTTTGTAAATCAACATCAACAAATGCTTAGTCCTGTAATGATCTTTGAAACTGAAACAGAAAATGGAACTTCTGTAATGAGAAGTGAATTTCACAATACATTCCCATAAAAGTTTATCAGATAAAAATGTAAATAAGTTAGAAACTGATGTAGGAAAAATGATAAATATTGATGATGATAAGCTGGTGATGGGAAAATGATTGTACTACTGTTAAATGAATGTAAGCACAAGCCACTGGTGAAGATGATAATGATGTTATTGCAAATGCAGGTGATAAAAATCACTGTTCCTGATTCAATGAAAATCCATCTTCTGTTAATTGCTCCCCAGAACAGGCCTGCACTTATCAGTGAGCAAGAAATTCATGGCCATTTTCTCCATTAAAGAAGGACTGCTTAGACAGAAAGCAGTGTTAATGTGCCAGATAACAATGGGATAGTCTTTTAAAAGGCTTTTAAAACAACCATTGTAGTGCTGTTTTCTGCCCAATATCCTCTTCTATCATCATCATCAAGAAATGCCCAACTCCTAATTCAATGCAGTGGTTATAATAATGTTTCATCGCCAACATTTTCTAACAGTTGTAAGCATTGTGTATTACATGTCTGATGCACAGATACAATGTACCTTGGAACTACACATTAGAATTATTATTGAGGATGTTCATTATAAATAAGCCCTACTGTTTAAGATTTATATATATCCCAATATTTTATTTATCAATTTTAACAAAATTCAGTGGATGAATGAATGTTTTCTATATATGATCCTCCTGCCTCAGTCTCGTGAGTAGCTAGGACTACATTTCCATGCCACCTAATCAGTTGAACTAGAAATCATTTTAAACATAGAGAAATTAGTTTGCTAGGTCTTCAAAAATTTCTATTCACGTTATGACTTCTTTTGGTGAACTAGCTGTTTGGTAAGCTAGTCTTTGTAATCACAATACATAAAATATTTATCAGTTTAAAATTCTTGCACACCAGTATTTCCTATGGAAAAAATAGCTCCAGAGAAGATTAATTTTAACTTCTGGTATTAAAGTCATATCCCACATAAATACTTACTTTTTTAATTATTGGTCTGTTAAGAGTTTCTTTTAAATAGTTATTTGTGTCCCTGATCATTTTGCTTGCAGATGGTTTACCTTTTCAATGATTCATTTCTTCAGATAGATTATAGTTCTGTTTTTGAGCTTGTCATCAGCATGATATATATATACATATTTTTTAGAAAACCCATGTGCTCATAGCTGTGTAAATGGCTTTTCTGAAGTTTCACAATGGATTCCCTGGAGTTCTCACACATTGCCAAGTCTGGGCCCAGCTGTTATTTAACAGCTTAAGATTCCTGTGCCACAAGAGAATTGTGAATATGGATCCTTCTCTGCAGGTGACTAAATCTGAGATTTTACATTTTTAACAAGTGATGTTTTCAGTCAAATTTGAAGAGAGTAAAGGAAAAACACAGTTAAACTACTTCTAGGTATACCCGAAACCGTAAGCAAAGATTTTTAGTCTTTCGTATGCTTTGTAATCTCTGGAAAAAAATCATGATTTATGAAAATAGCTGTAATTCAGCCATCATCTGAGTAAGCTCAAAAGCATAGCTTATATTTGCTGATTGACATTTAGACTCTAGCTCTCAACTACTAATTCACTAGATCATATTTATCTACTATGGTTTCTCTCCTTACTTAGCACTACATTTGTACATAAAACACATTAATTCTTTCCATTTTTACATATTTTTAACTTTTGAAACACACTTCATGATATAAATTCACAGATATGCCCCTTTGTATTGTTTTTAACCAATCATGAACTTAATTGTTCACTAAAAGAAAACTTTACCTCATTTTACTTCTAATAACTATTATCTGCCATTATCTGTAGTTTGACCATAATAGTTGTCTTGTGGTTTTTTTTTTCCTAGTCTTGGGGCTTGAACTCAGGGCCTGAGCACTGTTCTTGGGCTTTCTCAAGGTCAGAACTCTACCACTTGAGGCACGGCATCCATTCTGGCTTTTTCTATGTGTGTGGTGTTGAGGAATCGAACTTGGGTCTTTGTGCATGCTAGGCAAGCACTCTACCACTAGACCAAACTACAAGCCCTGTCTTATATTTTTAAATGAATCATCCTAGTCTACCTATATATAATGAAGCTAAACTAAAATTCAATCTCATGTTTTAAAAACCATAAAAACTTTGTAATGAGAATTGCCTATTCAATTTTCATGCCATTTTCAATATTACAAATGAGCTTAGTCTAAAGTGGCACTTTCAGCGTCCCTGTCTACTTTCTAGTCTCTGCTATTGCAATGTCTACTCTCTCATTGTCTCTTCTTCTCAGTAATGGAATCTGAGGTACTTCTTCCTCTCAAATAAAGCTGTCTTTAAGAGGTTTGTTTCATTATTATTTCAGCTTTGGTTCTATCAATCTGCACATTCACAGATGGCACAACATTTCTTTTTTAAATCATTTTAATCATCTGCTCTTTTGATCCCAGATGACTTTATGCTTCTAAGAAGATTATTTTTCATGAATTGATTGGGTTAGAAAAGAAGGGACTATTTGAATTTCATTATTCCTTTCAACTCTTATTATGACTTTCAATGACAAAATATAATTATTTGTTTAAATGGAGTTATGCACAAAACCAATTTAGGTGAAAAAGAAAAGAATATCATGACAATATCTCCAAAATATGATCAATTATTTGTGAAGTCAATTTGATTATATTGAATCAGTCAGCACAGACATGGGCGAATGACCCTGTAGTCCTTAACCCTCAATAAGACTCAAATCCAAGGTTCCAATCTCAGGGTTTATATTCTTTTAATATTCCAGTGTCTTAAACTCTGAAAATCCAGTGCATTTTAACTCAGAGTTTACATAACATGTAAGTACATAGAACTAATATTAAGTCATACTTTCAGGTTCCAAATGAAATAAATTCCTGAGATTCCTGAGATTACATTATTGGAATAATGTAATACAATTTAAGTTTTGGCCATAAGTCCATAAGAGGACTTCCAAAATTTTAACTGGGCCTATATAGTAATATAAACACCAAAACTACCTAACTGTATAATTTTATATAGCATAAACGTTTCAGTAAAAATCACTTCCTAAGAAATATGTGTCACAGTTCAATAATTAAATCACTTAAAGTTATCAACATTTTGTCCTTGACTGGTTTGTCAAGATTTAAATTCTGATCAATTTTTTTTTGTACAGGTTTATAACTACAAGTCTAATCTAAAAAATATATTAAATCACTGGCTGTTTTCAACCAACATTACAGTGAAAATTATATACAGAAAAAAGATCTTCCCCCTCAAAAAAATCATGGTGAAGGTAGAACCAAGGAAGAATTTAGGAACATTCAACAGAAGGATAGTGCTTTGCATTGGGACAATAAAAACAAAGCCTTGAAAGAATCTCCAAAGGGACAGGCCCCCATGCTAGTCAGGCTCAAGGCTGTAAAGTTTTGGAATATGAATGGTTTTCTTCTGGAGAATCTGCCTGCCCAAGATTGAGGAGGACAATGTTTACCCAGGTTGAATCATTCACACACCCACAGTTTGTTGCAACTGTGCGCCAACAGAGCTTTGCCTACTGCTTAATCCAAAGGCAGACCTTGGTGTGATTCATGCTGTGCTTTACGGGAAGAAAGAAGGCAGGAAGAAAAAACAGTGCACTGATTCAAGGAGGTCTCCCCATATATATTAAAGCAGAGGCCAGAAATATGGATCCTCTGTAGTGGAATGCTGTCGAAACCGAGTGAAGTCAATCCAGGGAGAAGTAATTCAGGCTGCCACCAGCAAGAGCATGGGAAGTGAGGTGTCTTGAGCTCTGGGAACTCTACATCATGTTATCACATGCTTCACATGTTAGACACAGAGCTACATGATTTGATGTTTGCCTTGCTGGGTTTCAGTCTTCTGTTGGGCCCAATTGTCCCTTGCAGTTCTTCCACTGTTTTGGAACGAGAATTTCTACACTATGCCATAAGAAAGAGGTGACTTATTTGTTATCTTTGCCTAAAGTCTCAGAGAAGAATTTAGATATAAACATTTGAACAATCTTGGAACTGTTAAGACTTTTATAGAGACTGTGCAAAATAGAATATATTTATTTTATTGGACAAATTCATGAGCTGCGCATTATTGGGGGGGCAGTGAGGGAAGGTAGATGTAATGTTATGGTTTAAGACGTATTTGCTTACTACTTGACCAGGGATGGATTTCTAATGGTTAATCATGATTGTCAACTTGATCAAATTGAGAAGCACCTAGTAGATAAATCAATGTCTTCTAGGTGAGTATGTAAGGCCATTTCCACAGAAGCTTAACTAAAGGAAAGAGCTGCCTTGACAAAGCTAGTGTTTAAATTGGTTCTTTCTCTCTGCGTCTCTGTCTCTCTGTCTCTCTGTCTCTCTCTCTGTCTCTGTCTCTGTCTCTCTCTCTCTCTTTCTCTCTCTGTCTCTGTCTTTCTCTCTCTCTCTCTCCCTCACTCTTTCTCTCTCCTCTCTCTCTCCTCCCTGTCTCTCCTTGTCTCTCCCTCTATCTCTTTCTCTACTTTCCTCTTTCTCTCTCTGCCCTCTTCCTCCTTTCTCTCTTTATCTAGATGCCATGATAAAATTATTCTTCTCAGAAAGACTTGGAAAAAAATCATATTAAGTGAAGTAAGGCAGACCCAACTATTTCCCTCATTGGTAATAATTAGTATACATCTAAGACTCTCCTAGCAGAGGATTACAATAGCACAAAACCTAGGTACATAAGGTCATATAGAATGAAATTAAATGAAATGAACTCTAGGATATGGAAACAAGAGGATTATCTTGTGCAATTGTATTCTTAATGTACTGTGCTATTTCTCTTCTCTTTTTTGCCCTTATTTTGTTACTGTATCTGACTTTGTTACCTGGTGTATTGTCTATAAGTTTATTGGTTTATTTGAAATAGGAAAGGGAAGGGGGGAAATAAGATGATTGGGAGGGGTTGGAGGAGGGAAATGGGGACAAAATCATGAGAAAGAGTATCAATGTGTGAGAAGTAAAGCACCTACTATCTGATGAATGTAATTGCAATACCATTATCCTGACAATAAAATAAAATTTAAATAAAAACCATGTGATGTCTTACTTGGCCTTTGTTTTCACAATAGTCTGAAATCTCTCAAATCCTAAGACAAAATAATTCATTCCTTAAAATTGTTTCTCCCATAGGGCTGGGAGTTTGGCCTAGTGGTAGAGTGCTTGCCTAGCATGCATGAAGACCCGGGTCCGATTCCTTGGTCCCCCACATACATAGCAAAAAAAAAGCTGGAAGTGGTGCTGAGGCTCAAGTGGTAGAGTGCTAGCCTTGAGAAAGTCCAAGGACAGTGCTCAGGCCCTGAGCTCAAGCCCACGACTGGCAAAAAAAAAAAGTTGTTTCTCCCAGATATAAGCCTTGTCAGTTGCTTCTGTCCATAGTGGATATAACAGATGGTTGATACCACAGATGGTTGTTTTGTTGAATGGGTGGATGGACAGTTGGATGAAAGAAGTGAGTTATCATATATTCTATTTAATATCTCTTTAACTTTTTGTCCCTTTAGCAAAGTTATAGTAGTATCTGTCAACCCCCTTTGAGATAATTACAATTGTGTCAGGTATATAAGTCTAGTGCTTCTGAAATATCTGCAAATATTATTGTTATCCTATGTAGTTTTGTTTCTTCCTTTGAGAATAACTATTGCTTTTTTAGTCATCATTTTTGAGAAAAACTGTCTTAGTAGCTTTTAAAATATTGAAATGTGGCTAACCTTGTTTCACTTCCTGGGCTCCTTTGGTTCCCTAAGCTTTCAGTGCATTGAAAATATCTTGGCTGGTAGTCCTTCAGTCTACTCCTTGATCTGTGTTCATGGTACAGTGTATTTATACTGTGTTGAGGGGGCATTGTTGGCAGGTATTTGACTCTTCTTGAACATAGTTTACTTTCATACTCTTAAATTCACTTTATTTAGAATCAATTGATCCAACAACAATATTTTTGTTTTGCATGTTAAAGAGCACCACCCAGTATATTTTGAGGAGACAAAATGCTAAAAAGATCATCCTTTGTCCTGTCTCACCATTTTATTGTTCACAAGACAATACGTTGGAAATGAATTTTACAACTTTGTGGGGGTGATGGGTTGTGAGGAGAGGGAAAGTGGAAGAAAAACATGGGAGGGGGTTACAATGTTCAACAATGAATGTACTCACTAACTTATGTATGTAACTCCTCTGTCCATCACCCTGACAATAAAATTAAGATTTAGTTGCCTTTTTTTGCCAGTCCTGTGGCTTCAAATCAGGGCATGAACACTGTCCTTGGGTTTTTTCCAAGGCTGGAGCTCTACCACTTGAGCCACAGCACCACTTCCAGGTTTTTCCTATGTATGTGGTACCAAGAAATAGAACCTGGGTCTTAGTGCATGCCAGGCAAGCACTCTACCATTAGGCCAAACTCCCATCCTTTTAAAATGAAGTTTTAAAAATAATCAGTAATAAAAAAAAACCAAGATAAAAGGAAAGGCTGGGCACCAATGTCTATCCAAGCTACTCAAGAAGTTGAGACCTGATAACAATGTAAAGTAATCCTGGGCAGAAAAGGCCACACGAATCTATCACTTTTTCTAATTAACCAGCAACATTTTAGCTAGAGGCATTGTTCAAGTGGTACAGCAAGCAAATAAACCAAATGAAAGGACAAGGCACTGAGTTCAAGATCCACTGTTTGTAATAAGTAAATAAATAAAATAAAATAGAAATAAAAATAATATATAAGTATAATTATATAAGTACAAAATATAATGGAAGAGAAATCCAGATTTTAACTAGAGGTACTATTTGACAAATATTGGATAGGTAAACTGAGGACTATAAGAGAATCTTGAAGAGACTTCTTCTCTAGTTAATATAGCTATGCAAATTAGCACCAAAGCTTTCCTAACTCCTGTATATTGTAAAAAAACTATGGAATCTGGTGTTTTCAGACTTTGCTCTTTGTTTTCCTGGAATTGACAGTTGTTAAGATCAAATTCTCTTTACATTCAATAGCAGACGCTTTTCATATAACAAAGAATTTGATATAAATATAGATTTTATTTCCATAATGGTGTTCACTAGCTTGTCATGTTTTTACTCCCCTTTATTTAGCTCATTTCTGGCTCTGAATCCTTTCACCTGTTGCCACTTATCTTTATTCTGGGATTATACATGGACTAAAAGGTCATTTCTTAGGAATGTTTTCTACTTGACTGGATTTCCTTTTGACCTATAGCTTTGAATTAACTCTTTCCACCTCCCTTTTGCACTTTGTTAGTACCTAACAAAAAAACCAACACATGTGGTTCTTCATTGCAGTTAGGAACCCTAATCCCACTTCCTAGAAGTATTTTGATGCACATTCCCCTGACATCCAAGTCCCTCATCGTCCCCTCTTTCCCAGAAATTTCAGCTTTCTGCTGCCCTCTCCTGGCCTACAATGGCATAAAGACACTTCCTTTTAATGTTGAAAGTTAATCTTGAGTTTTACATCTCTAAAAGTAAGGCAATGATTCTGAAAAATTTAGTGTATACCATAATGTCCTGGGAAGCTGGTGAAACAAATGTCAACTACAAAACTTTTCACTCAGAGGTTATAATTCTGTTTATGTGAAGAAAGGAGTGTAAGTCTTCCCTATTAATGAGGAGTCACTGTTACTCTGATTCATGAGAGCTATAAAACAAGTTTTAGGAAACCCTGGAACAGAAATACTTGACTTGAGGTCTTGATTATAGCCCCTTTGATTGAAGGAATAATATTTAAACTGATGATAATGTAGAAAAGATTAATGTGCCTTTCAAGGTAAATGTGATGCATTATATGTATGCTAATTAGTATTTTGGAGTTGTTCAGTGGACATTCAATATTTCAGCAAAACTTAGAGGAACACCTTGGAACAAGAAAAGGAAGTAGATATGATGGCCTCTATTAACTCTATGTTAACCAGCAATTTTAATTTTTAAGTTTGGTGACTCTACCCCCAACTATGATATTTATTAGATTTGAAGCATATCAGACCTTTCTCACCAGAATCAAATACTTCCAATATATTTTACTATTTTATGCAAGAAATTGTTCACATAGCTGTTTATTTTGTACTTTTATTATCTTCAAGTAGTCGTACAAAGGAGTGTTAATTTAGCATGTCAGATTATGATTACAATTAATCTCAATTAATGTCTCCCCCCTTCATCATTCTCTCCCATCTTTCCCAACCCCATTTATCCCATCTATTTTCCTGGATTCATTTCCCCATATATACAATGAATATCACGACTACATTCTCCCACTCCTCCTCTCTTCACTCATCCATTCTCCTCTCCTGATCTCACCTCTGTATTGAAACTTCAAGTGCCAGCCACTTAGTCATCCTGTTAGACTGGTGCAATTAAATGATTTATCACATTTATTGATGACTATCAGATCTTTCAAACTCTTGGGCATTCTCTCTGCATTATCTCCATTTAATATCATCCTAATCCTGCAAGTCATTATTGAATATACAGACTCTCAGATATGGCTAAACTGATGAGGATGTTCCAATTAGGATGTATACAGGGGTTGGGGGGAGGGGAATAAGTACCATTCTCTCATCTTGAATGACTAGAAACATGAAACCTTCCAAACTATTGCACAAAGACCTCTGAATCTATTTTATACACAGTACTAGACGTTTTCTGTTTATCCACTATTTTTTACTAATGATGTCTTTTATTTAATTTGCTATTCCACTGGAATGGGCATTAGTACTAACTTGAGTGGCATAGTCATCTTGTATTTATGCTATATGGAATTAGAAACAAATTCTGCATCATCATCTGACAGAAAATAGAATTTTGAAATTCATATTTTACAGTTCAAGACCTGGAAGAGTCAGTGGGATGCCAAATGGATTTGCATCATGTGTTTAAAAAGTTTTTAGTTTGAATCATTAGTACTAAATTGTCTAAGACATGGATTTACCATTTTCATATAGTAAGTTAGGATTCTAAATGGTCATCAGTCCCAAAAGCAATAATGAAGTAACAGTTGAGAAGCTAAACAACTGAGAACATTTTAAGTGCACAATCTCATTAGAAAATATTAACTAGCAATGAGAGCCATGTAGAGGACAGAGTTTCCATACATTTACAATTAGAAGTGATTTAGACATTTTAATATATTAGATTAATTCTTTAAATAATTTATACTGTAAAAGAGAATAAAATGCAGGAAGGGTGGCAGTTTCTCACTTCAGTCTAATGTGTACTTTTAATTGAAAGATAAATTTAAGTAGGAATTTGGATTGCCGTTTTAACAAGGTCCGAATCTGGCTGAGAGAAGCAAGCTCACCATAAATCTAGTGCTCGATCCTTTCTGGAAAAGAATGTCCCCTACGCAACTGTAATGAGGTAAAGAATTTGTTATATACTTGCTGCTCCCTTCTTTCTTAGGTAGAGGATTTGTGAAACAAAGGTCCCGAGGATGTGCTTACCAGCAGACAATCAAAAAAGTGTAAGATGAGGAATCAGGTTAAATAGGAATAAAATGAGGTCATGGAAAGATGCTTTCTATAAATCTATACAATCATTAAATTATTGGTACAAGGAGCCTTCTTCTGGAACAGAATGAAACAGTTTCTTTCTTCCAGCTTGCTAGAGTCCAGGAGTAGAAACAGAGAACAACATAGTGATACGAACTGAAGGCCCTTGTTCAGAAATATCAGGGTCACCTCAAGATTCTCAAAGCTTTAAAACCAAGTTTATGAATACCAAAGGATGCCTGCTGCCAGTTTATTTATTAAGGAGTTAATATAAACTTTCAGACATAAGAAAATTGGGTCATTATTATTGGCTTATTGTACAGCATTGTGGTAGTATCAGCATGTAGTCAGAAAAAACAAAGGAGTATTTATACCTTGTTCATCCATAGAGTGTATTTCTAAGGTGGTCTGAACTCCCTTATGGATGATGGGGCTTAGGAAAGAGGAATTTGTGGTGGGACCTTGCCATTGCACTATATGAATTTTCACTCTGATTTCCCATAGGCTATGACTTAAATTACAAAAAGCAAACTGACATAGAGACCTGCTCCTGCATATAAACAAATAAGTGTCAGATTATTCATGCCATGCTTGTTTTAAATTTATGATCAGAACACCTGTCCACTTAAGATACATTTTCATTTATGAACTGCTTCTTCATGTCTGATTCTCATAAAAGACATACTGATTTATGGCTGATTTCCTACCTTTTCAGTCTCTCTTCAGTACATTTCAGACATTAGCTTCCTATTTATCTTCAAGACAGACTAGTAAGATGACTAATTACTAAGTATGTGATTGACTCCAAGATTTCTTTTTCAAATCATAAAAATGTTTACTTTAAAAAAAAGTTCTATTTTTCCCCCTAGCAAACCCTTCCATTGAATATTTTTCTTTTCTCTTCTATGTTTCTCTATGATTTATTAATTCATATTTACTTACTTGAAATTTAGATCCATGATTTATTTCAGTGATTGGCACATTATGGTTGATGACTCAAATCTAGCTTGTCCAATCATTTTTTTGTAAATAATGTTTTATCGGTGCACACTCATGCTTCTTCAATTAAAATATAGGTGACATGATTGTATGACTTATAAAGCCAAAAATATTAACTAACAGAACCTTTAAAGAAAGTTATTTATAAACTCTAACTTTAGATATTCATATTTGACCATTTTTAGTAGTCATATTTTAAAAAATCTTATTGATTCCTCTGCATTTAATCCTTACCTATGAAAAGATAATCCTCAAATTTCCACCTCAAGTCAAAATACTTCTAAATGTCAAATCTATTCAGATGCTCACTTGTTAGGAATAAAACAGGGTTTTTCACAATATTTCAAATTCAACTTTGAATCTACAGTTTTAATTCTAGACGCACATAGGTATTTACTTTTTACTAGATCCTCTTCTTACCAAATGGTATTACTGTTGATTCAATTGCTTAAATCAAAAGATCACCTAATACAAAATTTCCCTATATTCATAACATGCAAATGGTAACCAATATCAAGTCCAATCAATTACAAGGTTTTAGTCCCTCTCAAATCCATATAATAGCATCTCTTTATATTAACTCAGTCTCAACCTAGTCACAACTTTTATCTTTGCTGGACAAATACAACAACCAGTTAACCAGTCTCTTAGCCTCCTAAAGAAAACTAATTTTAATGTGACTGTATTAACTGCATTATTTATGATATAATTGTCCTTAACATACCTGCAGTATATTTCTCCATATCAATTTGGATTCACTTTTACTTCCTTCCACTTTTGAGAAATATAAATGGTTGAGATGTAAACTCTTACCTAAATTATCTACTGCTGAACAGCTGTATGTTGAGCTTTGTAAGTGTTGTTCATTGCTTACCCTCCATTCGCAATGGCATCTTTTATTTACAAGCTGAGATGCTCCTGCCCACTATCGTGTAGGCATTATAAATCCTTTAAATTAATTTTTCTCAATTAACTTCAGCACTTTCAGGTCTATATTTTTACAATATACCATTGTATTTCAAATGCAAATGTAAAGAGCATAAGGAAATTCTGTGAGGATTTAATAGGTATAAAAATGTGCTCATTGTGATCTACTAAGCAGGTTCACTCATTTCTAATACCCTTCTATTCTTGCCTCTATCCTATTTCCTATTTCCCATTTTATTGTAAGTCATTTTCTATGCCTTTAACATATGAGAGATTCCATTGCCTAACCAAAAGAAAATCACATCTGGTGTTTGAAAAATTAAAAAAAAAACTAAGATAGCTACTAGGTTTAATTAGGTTCAATTATGTTAGCATATCAGTAGCATTAAGTTTTAATATTAGCTTAATTGTTTATTAGTACTTTTTCAGTTCATGTATTGGATTTTACTTTGTACCCAGACCTCTGTTCAATTGTGGACTATAGCAGTGAAAAGAAAAATAAAAAGTAGGGAAAAAATCTTAATTCCATACTAGAAATAAACAATAAGTACATATGTAATTTTCATATATATATATATATGCCATAATGATGACTGTTAGAAAACATAATAATAAGGAAGAAGGTGTGAGAAGTTCTTTTTTTGTTGTTTTTGTTTTTGCCATTCCTGGAGCTTGGACTAAGTGCTTAGGCACTGTTCTTGAGCTTCTTTTGCTCCAGGCTAGCTCTAGCTCTACCAATTGCCACAGCATCATTTCTGCCTTTTTCTGTTTATGTACTACTGAAAACTTGAGGCTTCATGCATACTAGGCAAGGAATGTACCACTGAGCCACATTCCCAGCCTGAAGTTTGTATTTATAAATGATTGATTAATCCCTTTACTCATTGATATTGGAGGAGAAATGAGATGAATGGATGGGGCAAGGTAGTGAATTAAATGAGGAAACACCTTGCCATCCAAGCAAATAAGGAGTGGAAGCTAATGACAGAACTACATTGTAGGCCAAGAGACTCTGGAGAGACTGGTTGATCTAGATGCAGGACAAGCTCCCATGTCCTATGAGCCTTAAACAAAATGTGAGAGCTGATATAACAGGGACTTCTTCCAAGAGGCAGGCCAACATTGAAGAAGAAGGATACTTTTATCACTTCCTTTAACTGAGAGTACTATAACTACGTGCTACTTTGAGAGTGATAACAACTGTTTGAGAGTGAATAACTCATATGTATTAGAAAATAAGGAACCATTATGGTTCAAGAAGCCTGAGACACATTGTCACAATGTCTAAGTAGGAGGCAAACAAAAAAAGAAGTCAAGAAGAGAGGGAGGGACTGATAGGACCCTGTTGAAAAGTTCAAGCAGTACAGTGCTTGAACAGTGATTATGCTTGAGCAGTGTTAGTGGTGCTTCTGTCTCTAATAAGAAGCAAGCCCCGTCATCTGAATAAACATCACTGCAGGACTCTAAGGCTTTTCCTGGTGGTGCTCTGAGCTGTGTTGTTGTTGTTATTTCTGGATAAGACAGATTGAGCTTAGGTCCTATGGAACATAAGATTTCTCTGGATTCCTCCCTTCCACAGGTTGTTCAAACTGATGAGTGGGATCTAAAAATCTTGGGACCAGCAAGTGGAATTTTGGAGTCACTCAGTCAGTCGTACTCAGTGCTCTTTTAATTTGCTCCAGTCTCTGATCTAAACTGGGTATCCGCTTGATTTCCAATTATATTATAAAGCCAAAATAATAAAATAGCATAGCACTCATACAAAATCTGTTATATAAACCAATCTAATAGAATGTAAAACCTAGAACTAAGCCTCCATAGGTAAAGTGTCCTGATTTTCAGCAAAGGTACCAGAATATACATTGTAGACAGACTTCCACAAATAGAAGATTGGAAGATTAAGATTAGGTACCTGTTTCTCATCTTGTACAAAAATTAATTCCAAATGGATCAAAGACCTTAAAGTAAGAAATGAAACTTCAAAAGTAGAAGAAAACACATGGAAAAATGAAGATATAGACTATGACTACCAACAAAAATCTACCAGTTGTTCCTATTTGTCTTTAAACAAGATTGAGGGTTTTTTTTCTTCATACATTTTACAAAGGAAAGCAGAATGTGGAAAAAGGAATTTTCATCATTGTGTGAAGTGATTATAATAATGGGCCATGGCCCAGAAGCACTGTATCCATAACCTGACTTAGTGGAATGGCACCCCCTTTGTACAACTAAATAACAAAATAATAATGGTAATAATAGTAATGATAACAATACCAAAATGAATACTGGAAAATATTGTGTTTGGTGGAAACAATTCCAATTTTTGTTTACAACTGTAGAAAGGACTAACATGAACAAATTTTATTTATTATTTGTTCAGATGTGGGATGGTAATATATACTAGTTAGCTTCTAATAGAAAAGCAGATCTTTAATAAATAATGATAAAGTAAAATTACTACAGTGACAAACATTACACAAAGGAAAAATGTGTTATTTGGGGGGGCGGTGTTTGAATGCTTTTGATGACTAGGGAACTCTTAGGAAATTTGTAAACATGTGCTCTGAAGAATGTGAAATAAGCTGGGTGTGGTGGCTCAAGCCTGTAATCCTAGCTACTCAGGAGGCTGAGATCTGAGGATCAAGTTCAAAGCCAGCCCAGGCACAAAAGGACCTGAGGCTCTTATCTCCAATTAATGCCTAGAAAATGGCAAGTGGGGCTTGGCTGAAGGGTAGGACAGTAGCCTTGAGCTGAACACACACACAAAAATAATGCAGGCCAGGAGTTTGGCCTAGTGGTAGAGTGCTTTCCTAGCATGCACGAAGACCTGGGTTCGATCCCTCAGTACCACATACATAGAAAAATGCCGGTGCTGTGTCTCAGGTGGTAGAGTTCTAGCCTTGAGAAAGCCCAAGGATGGTGCTCAGCCCTGAGCTCAAGGCCCGGGACTGCCTAAAAAAAAAAATTATAGTTGGGGCGGGGAGTTTGTCCTAGTGGTTAAAGTGCTTGCCTAGCATGCATGAAGACCCGGGTTCGATTCCTCGGTACCACATACATAGAAAAAAGCCAGAAATGGTGCTGAGGCTCAAGTGGTAGAGCTCTAGCCTTGAGAAAGTCCAAGGACAGTGCTCAGGCCCTGAGCTCAAGCCTAGGACTGGAAAAAAAAAATAATGCAAACTAGCCCCAGACACAATAGGCACCCATCTAACTACAAATTAGTTATAATGAAAGGATGTATGATATGTAGCCGGGAATGAACACAAAACTGGAAATAGGAGAATAAGATGAGAAAAGTTCAAAATGATACAAAGATGTCCAAAGAAAGATAAAGATCTCTATAAAGGGAACATAAAATTTATTGTCCAAATTATGTACCTTGTGAGAACTGCAATTACACCATGAAAATAACAGTCATAAACTAAGATTTCCTTGGACAGTGAATGCATAGGTATGTATATTTTCCTTTCTCGTAAAGCATGTTAAGGACTTAATCTTTATGCTACAAATCACAGAGAACTGGTAAATATTTCTATGAAGATAAGTAAGGTAAGCATGCATAAATGTGAAGCAATCGCTCTTGCCATAGTGCAGAGATAATACTAGATAAACGTAAATTTTCTCTTTAAAGCATAAATTAAGGAGACAATACAGGAATTAATAGAGTAATAGCTAAAGCCAGGAGAAAAGATCAATTCTGGGTATGTTTATAAAGTTCAGCAGAGCAAGTTGTGTTGCCATGTTGGAAGGGACTAACCCATAAACGTGTGTTGCATGATTGAAGAACTGAAAGAAGGATCATAGAACATCTCTAAAATAGGAACCACTGAAAGTAAAATTAATTAACATGATGATGAAACCAGTTTAGATTATGTACTTCAGGACTTGGTTTTTTTTTACTGACAATGAAAAGTACAATGTAATTTTTAAAGCTCTCAACACTTCTTTAACAATTTTTATTTACTTTTTTTTGTATTTGAGATCTTGAAAAGAAAGTTCCTTGATGATGATAAATTTTCTCTCCTGTGAAAATGGCTCTGTGTGTGTGTGTGTGTGTGTGTGTGTGTGTGTGTGTGTGTGTATAATTCAATTCGGGAGAAATGCAACAAAGAATCCCCCCAAGACAACAGCAGATTTCCCCAGATGACAGCTATGTAGTAGACCCAAGAGAACATAAAAGGAGAAACTGATACTCTCATAGGAAATATCTCCAGTGGAGAAAAGTAGATATGGCTTCATTGTGTCCTTTTCTTCACTAGAAAAAATATATATTGCAGTCCTAATCTTTAATCCACAGAATGTGGCTATTTGGTTATGGCATTCTTACAAATATATAAGTAATTAATTTGTCATAATGAGGTAGGGCAGACCTTTAGTCTAATATTCCATGGGTCATATAACAAGAACTAGAAATACAGATATATAGACACAGAGGAATGAAATGAGGAAGAGGGAGAAGATGCCATTTAAGGGAAAAGAAAGACCTTGGAATAATGCAGCCGTATTCTAAGGAAAGCCTAGGACTGCCCATAACTTATCCAAGACCTGAAAGAGACAAAGACGAATGCTTTCCTACAGATTTCAGAGAAAGTATGTTTGATTTCAGATTTCTTGTCTCGAGAACTGTGAAACAAATGATTTTCATCATCCTGGAAACTAATATAACTCACAGCTAACATGATGAGAATTTGCTGAGAGAAGAAAATTATGCTAAAAAGCTATCAGATTTTTATGTGAAAAATCATCACTAGGTAGAAAGGAAATTGAGTTAAATTATAAAACAAAGCAAATATTAGCTAAACCAGAAGAGAATAAAGAACCACCATAATCACACACAAAAATGTACAATAATGAGTGACATTTGAATAGACATAACAGTATGAACATTCAATATTGATTTAGCAGAAATTCACTATAGTCACAACAGCACAATAAGAGAAGACAAGTAGAAAGAATAGCACTAAGTTCTAAATACTGTTCTATCATAGTCAAAAGTCATCACTGCTTTTCTAGATTTGACAAAAATTTAAGCAAAAAATAATGCTGTATGTGAGATGGAGAACATGTTGAAACAAGGGGTACCTGATTTTGCCTGAAATCTTTTACATCTCTATTCAATTAGAAAATGATGTTCCCATATTAACTTGTGAAAAGGAAAGCAAAAAAGGATACTTATGGCATACACAATAGAAAAATAAACAATGGGAATGGACTTGTGAGAATTCAAATATTAAAATACACAGGAGAGAAATGATGAGAAATGTGTCTCCCAAGATCTCCTTTAGTTAGAATAATTATTTGAAAACACAAGCTAAATAAAGATACACAATACTATTATTCCAAGAAGTTCATCATACAAATTGCAGAAGAAACAGAAAACAGACAAATGGTAGATTACTATCTCTAGCTACTACAAAAAGTGAAGTATGTATGATCCTTTAATGATTATCACTTTAGATTCACCTTGGAAAGGTTTTCTTCTTACATGGAACTCTGAAATCCAGCCCTGGTATTTGTGTGTGTGTGTGTGTGTGTGTGTGTGTGTGTGTGTGTGTGTGTGTGTGTGTGTATGTATGTATGTATAGTTTCTAAAAAGCTCTGTATCTATTCACATTGGACTCTTGTGTATTTTGCTCTGTATGTAAACTTAAATCTGCTTTGGAACAGGTCTGAACTTTGTTGCCTATTATCTCTGGAAATATTTTTTGCTCTCTTCCCACTTCTCTTTGGGACAGAATTTGTACTTGCCTCTCTCAGAACCCTCTATGCTGTTACTATTTAGGTACATAGTGATCTCTTGTTTTCCTTAATGGCACTGCTTTTATTATCTTAAAATAGGTGTAGGAAGGAATTTCACAGTAGCATATGTGTTCACATGTACAATGTATATCAAGCAGTGTCACCTTTATTGTTCTTGCTACCCACCAATCTCAACCCCTCTCATCTTCTGCAGTTACTGAGTCCCATTTTCACACATGTATAGGAATATTATTTCTCTATTCATCTGCCTTCTTCCCCTTAAACACTGCCTCTTTCCAAGACTTGTCATGGCTATTTGGTAGTTATGTTGTTAAATTACCTGAAAATTGTGCAAAAAGGTTACATCTTAGTATTATACTCCTGCATATACCATACTTTCCATAAAATTGATAGTGTATATGCACACTATCAACAGAGTGGATATACATGTGTGTTTTCATATATGTTTAAAATTTACATATAACCTTCACATGTGAGAGAAAGCATGCAGATTTTGTCTTCACTGACCCTCTCTTGCAAAACTCAGTATAAGTTTTTTTCAAGTCATTCCATTTCCTTGAAAATTGCATAATTAATCCTTCAGATGGATTAAGTTCATAAACTCACATACACACACAAATACACACGTGTATGCATACACGCACAAGTATTTTTGATCCATTGTAGGATACTGGGGCTATTTTCATACTCTCTCTCTTGTTTCTACACACAAAAATAACATATGAACTCTAACTTGATTATTCCCAAATGGCCCAATAATTTGCTCAAAGCTTAGTGTTCAATGATATGTTTAATTATTCTTTCACATAATTACCTTTTTCTCCTAATCTCAATTTATTATATAGAGAATATCAAAATAACATAGCATTTTTGTACTTAATGCTTACTTTCTCCAAACATAGCATAATATGTTTTAACCTAAAATTAAAAAAAAATCTTCTCAAAAGCTTTTAATTTTGACTCCAAGAGTATGCATCCTTTATGGTACATAAAACAAATTCAAACCACAATAATAGTGAAATATAATACCATAGAAAATATAACCTACAAAAGTTGAATATAATTTCTGCCTTGTGCTTATGACTTGATGGTAATGTTGCAAGGTGTCCATAATCACATAGGCCACTCTGCAAGTGGATATATATATATATATATTATATATATATATATATTTGCCAATCCTGGGCTTGAACTCAGAGCCTGAGGACTGTCCTTGGACTTTGTCAAGGCTAGAGCTCTACCACCTGAGCCTCAGCTCCACTTTGGGCTTTTTTCTATGTATGTGATACTGAGGAATCAGGTCTTTGTGTATGCTAGGCAAGCACTCTGCCACTAGGCCAAACTCCCAGCCCCAAGTGGGTTATATTTTTATGCAACTCTTTACTTTTAAAGCCAATAGTTTAAGATGATTTCTGTATATGAAATATACACATTATTCCCTCAATGTATAACTATAAAGTCTATCATTGATCAGAAAAATAAGTGATATCATATATAGGTAAATTACATTCATGATCTTGTTTCCGAACCAGAAAGTAAAAATATCTGAAATGTTTTTCTTTTTATCTTAAACCTAATGTCTGGCTGGTAATTAGTGAATTATTTTGTTAATACCTTAAGAAATGCATAGGTACTATCATTCTTTTCCTTTTAGTTGGTAATATGTTAATTTAACTGAACAAAGATAAGAGTAATGTAACAAGAATAACAGTGCATGTTTTTGCACCCTGTCAGATCTTTTGCAGTCTAGAAAATTCAGACTTAAATTCAGCCCCAGTTCTTTGAATGTGTGCTATACCTGAGGCTAGGATCTCTGGGGATTCCACACACATCTAAGTTTGACATAAGGATAAAGTGCTCTGAAGATCCCTGAAAACTTTCTTAGGAAGAAATAACAAGAAAATGATAAACAAATAATATTCATTTGGGCAAATGAAAGAAGGCTTTGAGGATGACTTGACATATGAGCATATAAAGTATCTTCCAATTATCTTTCATTACTTTGGAATAACCGATAAGATGGTAGAAAAAGAATTCAAATGTGCAGACATTTAAAGGCTGAGGACACTTTACTCCTCAGTGTCATTTTTCATATTCACCGTTCTTCTGCCATAATTCTGAGTAACTTTGTTGCTTCAAGTTTATGCCATTTTTGAATATGGACATTGAATTTTCAGAAAAATACTTCAGACATGGTATGTTTCTAGATAAATGCTGATGAATGATTTCACACATTCAACAATTGTATTGCATAGATATTTTAGCTTCTGCTTTAAATATATTCAGGTCCCATTCCCCTTCTCCACTAAAACACATTCAGCTCTTAAGATACACCTTGAAGTCAATTACTGCTGATTTTTTGTTTGTTTTTTTATTGTATTTAATAAAAGGGTAACATGATATTTGCCAGATAGAAGGTGCATTAATCCACATACATTGATACCCTTCCACATGTCTTGGTCCCATTACCCTCCCCCACCCCCCCTGCTGATTTTTAACAAAAATAAATCCGGAATATTGTCTACCATTCTATGTCTAGGAAATAGCATAGGTAGCAATTGACATTGTGATGTTTTCTTCATTTAAAGGGAAGCTTAGAAAATTATTTTGAAGACAAGGTCATTCAAAAAATTTTATTTAAAGATATCACGTTAAGGGCCAGGAGCTTAGCCTAGTGGTAGAATGTTGGGCTAGCATGCACAAAACCCTAGGTACAATTCCTTGGTTCCACATATTCAGAAAAAGCTGGAAGTAATTCTGTGGCTCAAGTATCAGAGCACTAGCCTTGAGCAAAAGTGTCCAATGACAGTACCCAGGGTCTTGAGTTTAATTAAGCCTCAGGACTGGCAAAAAAATAAAAATAAAAAGGAAACCACATTAAATCTCACATAGCTTTAGCTCATCAGGCCTATGATGATAGTTCTACATGACTGTCCATAATTTTGCATCACAACAGATTTATTTTCTTCAATGCGCTGTTGACTCTCAATTGAAAGGCAAGTCCAAGAAGATATTGAATCCTCAAAGGAGCAATTAGGAACGCATTAGGGATTAACTTCGGATAAAAGGTCAGATTTTTCTCAAGCAAAATATGTTTAAAGTTCAATGTTTTTAAGAACACTCTTTAAAAGTGTGGTAAAGACACGTTCAGATACAAAGTGTGAGCTCTGCCAAAACACAACAGTCAACTGTGATGTGAAAGAGACTTGTACATAGAAGAAAAGGAACACAGTAGATTGCATCCTCTGCTCTCACAGAGAGCTTCTTGAAAATGCTTGAAATGCTAAACCAGCATTTATATCAGCGAAAACATCAAAACTCCATAAAAAAAGTTACTGTGGGAAGGTAGTTAATTCTCAAAGCTGGTTACTATATTGGACTTTCAAAGAAAAATTTCAATAACTCATGTCCTTTCATCTCATCCCATTAATTCACTAGTTAGAATAGTGATCACTTCTCAGAGTCAAGGTTTATTTGCATAAATGTTGCTATCTTCAAAATCTATGATGTCATAAGGTTAAAAGAATATTCTTGGTCTTTATAAACCTAAATTTCTGGGCTTAAATCCCATATGTAACCACTTTTGCTATTCTCCTCTTTCTTAAACCTGGTTACATTTCTCTATTTGGGATGGCTTAAACATCAGGATAATCATCAATATTATTTTCCCTTTAATATTGATATGAAACCAGTTCCCATCAAATCATAAATGCTCCTAACAAAAAATCTTTCAAATAATTGCGTTCTGATAGTTTCGGCAAGTACTCTGCAGGATAAAGTCTATTTAATAAAGATTATGTAATAGTCATGTACATCAGATAGATCACCATACTGTTTGATCTTAGTTGTTTTTCTCTCTTATTTGAGTGGTTTGAAGTATCAGTTCTCATCTGTCGGGGTTTTTGGTCCTCGGTCCCTCCTGACCCACATTTGGGATAGAGAGAACACAACCCAACCAGGACAAGCTGAGAAAGGAGAGGGCCGACTGACCGCTCGCCCCCAGCCCTCCCCTCGCAGGACGACAGTCAGGGAGGCGCGCAAGGCAGGAACTCCTTTATTGAGGAGGTCCATTCAGCTAATATAGGATGCAGGAGCCTATCAGCATAAAGATGGGCAGGGCAGGGAGGTCATTGAAGAAGTAGGATGCATGCGCTGTCAGAGAGGGCAGAAGGCCACCTCAATCCCAGAGTCAAGCCTTCCAACCGGTGGCAGGCACCATCTCAGCCAGGTGCGGTCCCAGGACCAGGGAATGAGCACTGGTCCCCGAGTTAGGCCTCCTTTTACAGCATTAGTTTCCATTTCCCTGATGTGACGTGCTCCACACTCATCAATCTGTAACGATATATGACATTATATTTCTGTATCACAGAAGCTTAGCGTCTGTTCTCATAATTACTGCATCTCAAAATTTTCGGCAAAAAAGCGCATGTTTCGACTCCACACTGTATTTCAACATTCATTTGGTTCCTGCCTTACACATTCTGCCTTCGCTGCTATTTCCAGCCTCCCCACCCTCCTGCCCAGTGTTCTTTTATTCCCCTATCCCCATGGAGATATTCCATTCTCACCTCGAGTGGAGAGTCCTCAGTTAACTGTGGTTGCACTGTGTCTCTGATACTCAAATTTCCCACTTTGGAAAGAACTACGTATCCAAGTATTGGTAGAATGGTTCACTTCTCCCCTGGGAGCTAAAACTCCTTAGCTATGCTTTTAATCAATAACAGGTAGGTCCAAACCTTCAGGAAGATTCCTATGAAAATAATTGTCTTTTATTTTTCTGGTTCTTATTCCTGTTGGTTAATTTAGTAAGTTAAAAGTCTACAACAAAAACTAACCATGACCTTGCTGCAAAAATTTCATCACTTATTTTATAAAACATATACAAAAACATCTTCCCTGTTACTTCATTCATCCTACAAACAGATAAAGAACATGCAGTGTATCTCTCTACCAAATTATACTATCTTCTGGCATATACAGTAATTTCTTTCCTAATAGTCTATCTAAATCTCAAATCTTGTAATTCATCTAAAACAAGAAGCAGAGGGCCAGATGCCAGTGGATCTTGCTTGAAATCCTATCTACTCAAGAGATTGAGAGTCAGAGAATATCAGTTCCAGGTGAGAAAGAGGAGAAAAGTCCACAAAACTCTATCTTCAAAATAACAAATAAAAACGCCAGGCTGGAGGCATGGCTCATTTGGTATATAGCTCCAGTGAAGGAAGTACAAGTTCCTGAGTTCTAACCCTGGTACCAAGAAGATAAATGAAAAGAGGCATAGTATATCAACTACAAATTGGAGTATTTGTGTCAAGACACACAAAAAAACTAGAGTACCTTTAGATGACTAGGTCCCATTCTCAGCCACACTTCTCTACTACCCCCTTGCAAATTTTGTAATATTTTGTCTACTGCATCCATTATAACTCAAGCAGATGCTTGACAATCATATATTTATTCTCAAATTAGATATAATAAAATAGCAGTTCAAGCCCTATATTGTAAAGTGTTACGTTAAAATGCAAAAGGATTGAGCTAAATAAATGAAATAGGATTCATCAAACATTTAAGCATGTGCCAAACACCACTCTATTCCCCAGAGAAGGAAAAATTCACAAAATGGGTCTGAGAATTTATGAAGTATCTGAAATTTAGAGATGGCACATTTTCAGTTGTCAGCCCATCAGAAAGAGATACAGCCAGAAAGACATCCATGAAATACCCATGCTAACCCAGCTCAAGGCTAACTTGTGATTGTCATCTAACTCATCTGTGACATCAGCAGATGTACCTTGGCTCATATAAAAAAATGGGACTTTGGTTGAATTTGGCTCTTTGACTTAACAAATCTTGCATCAGCTCTATTTCTGAGGGTTACTTTTCATGGAGTCGGACCTGAAAAAATTGTCTTCGTTTGTGTAGAAGTTCAAACAAGTTAGGTGTTTTTTTTATTAATTCCCCTTTCCTCTGCACTTATTTCCTTCCTTCCTTCCTTCCTTCCTTCTTTCCTTCCTTCCTTCGTTCCTTCCTTCCCCACCTATCTACTTCCTTGCTTATTTAAAGATGCAGTCAGTGTAACTGCCCAGCTGGTTTCCAACACCTGGGCTCCTATCACTTGTATCTCCCAATTTGCTCAGCCACAAGCACATTGCCTAATATATTTAAAATTACATTTTAAATTTTTTGATCCATCTATCTTTTATTAATGCATATTTTGGAACTATTAATAAGATGCAGTATAATATTTCCATATATACATATGCCCTCATTAATCAGATCAAATTACCTTTTCCCACTTTTCCTCCATCCTCACTTACCAATCATTGTTTTAAAAAGACAAATGAATGAGGTTCTTTGTGATATTTCTTTACTTGTATTCTACTTGTACTCATCAAATCCAATATTTCTTTCTTTTTACAAAATCATTTGATGGGTTTGGGGTTATTTTTAAAAATTTAATTTCTTGTAAAGGTGATGTACAGAGGGGTACACATTACATAAGTAATCATAAGGGTTACATAAGGTAATGAGTACATTTCTTGTGGACCATTGTTAATTCGTCCCTCATTTCTCTCCCACTTTCTCTCCTCCCTCCCCCAAGTTGTAAGGTTCATTCCCAACATATTTTCTCGTGAGTATTACTGTGGCGTTTGCTAACCCTTTGTCCTTGTTTCACCATTTTGTTATTTCCTGTCCTTCCCCAAATCCCTTATTGATAATAATTAGTACACATCCATGACTCTCCTAGCAGAGGATTACAATAGCACAAAACATACATACATAAGTCCATATAGGTTGAGACTAAATGAAAGGATCTCTAGGATGTGGAAACAAGAGCTTTATCTTGTGTGATTGTTGTTCTTAATGTACTATATTATTTCTCTTCTCTTTTGTTGCTCTTTGGTTAATCTCATATTTTTACTGAAATAGGAATGGGAAGGGGATAACAAGATGATTAGGAGGGAGGGAAACGAGGACAAAAACATGAGGTGTATCACTGTATGAGAAGTAATGCACCTACTACCTGGTGAATGTAACTGTAACCCCTCTATACATTACCTTGACAATAAAAAAATACATTTCATACATTTTATTTTGGTATGTTTTCTAGGTAAGAAATAAGGTAATGATTGGAATACAAAAAGTTGTCTTTCACAATGCCTGTAGGTGTTTGCTCCCTGAAAATCTCTTAAATCATGTGTATAACAGGAGATGTACTTTGAAATTATGATACTGTAATTTTATATCTTATAAAGGTACCAGTCAGTGAATAGATTATACAATTAAATGTATTTACCGATTTGAATTTTTACATTGGGAAAAAAACCATATTGGTTAAAATTGTAGTTGATAACAAACTCTGAAAATAACTAAGCAAGATCTTGATGTTGTCAAAAAATGTCACTCAATATTTGTATAATAGTCACAAGCTTGTGTCTATTATATAAGACAGACATGGTAAAAATCCAGTTTCTTTTACTCAAAAGAATTACTAGCTATTCATAAATAAAGACATGAAATATAAAAAGTTATGAATAGAAGCAGTTATTTTTAAGAAAATCGAATCTGTACCCACAACTTATGTAATTATATCTCATTTCTCCTTTTATAGTTCAATATCGTTGACAATTATTTTCTATTTGAAACAGGATTTATTGTTAAAATATGGTCACATTTCTAAGGAGGAAATTTTCCAATACAAAATAATACTGCTTCCAACCTACAATTTATGTAGTTATAATAAGTGGTATGTAGTTATAATGAATAGATAGCTAATATTTTGATGATAATTGCTATGTGGTCCTCTGTGATAACAAATAGGATTTGCAAATCATTCATCACTTGTGTCCATACTACTGCAATATTAGTAAGGGTTTTGTTATTATATTGAAATACATCAAATTGCCTACTTTATGTAAAATATGTACTTATTTATATTGAAGCTTGGGAGTCTAGAAATCCAACTACTATGACATAAACTTTAGCAAGAGCCAATCTAGGCTACGTAGAAATAGTATGCTTGTGTCCTGTCTATCAATTCTTTCTCCACTACTTTCAGACACTCCTTCCTAATACCTTTATATAATTAGTGCTTATAGATGTTATGTGTTTTCTACTGGGGCTTGAATTCATGACCCCCTGCTCTCTTTTGGCCTTTTGCTTTTGCTAGCGAATTGGAGGTAAGATTCTCCCAGATTTGTCTGCCTTAATAAGCTCTGATCTTCATTTTTCAGATTCTAGGCTCCTAAACAGGTAGGATTATAGATACCAGTGTCCTCAATAAAGGCCTTCTAAGCCTGGTCATAGGCTATCCTCAGAATAGATTTCTATCCAATTACTACCATTAACAAATATCTTTGGATTTGCAATAGAGCAAAACCTTGATACAAAAGGCCATATACTAGGACGCTAAATGAAAAGATCTCTAGGATATAGAAACATAAACCATGTAATGAATGATTGTTGTTCTTAAGGTACTATGTTATCTCTCATCTCTTTTGCTGTCCCTTGGTTATCTCATATTGTTACAGTATCTCACTTTGTTACCTGATATATCGGATATATTTACATTTGGTTATTTGAAATTGGATAGGGGGTAAACAAGATGAGGGGTGGGGTGGGGGGGAAGGAAATGGGGACCAAGACATGTGAAAGGGTATCAATGTATGGGAATTAATGCACCATCTATCTATTAATTACAATAAAAATATATTAAAAAACAAAAAAACAAATATCTTTGAAGATTAAATTTCTGCATATGTTTGCAGGGACAAATAAGACTCAAATTATAGCAATTTCTGATAATATGTGCATTACCCATGTATTATGAAGAAAAGTGTACATGAAAAATTTGACATTGTTCTTTATTGTTCTGTTTCTACTTATCAAAGATTACATCCTCCTCTGCTTTCATAATATTAAGTCACTACTTACATGTGTTTCCATCAGTTTCCTGACCATTAATAAAGGTCATATTAAGAAGAATCATTACAGTAGTTCTCTTTGACTTGATAGCCTGCTCTTTTTTTTTGATTCTTTGTTTACTGTCTCTTAGTATGATATCAATCTTTTATGACCTTCCTCATAGCATAGGAACTGTGAATTAACTTTTCAGAAAACGTGATATATGTAAAAAGTATACTCTTACTGTGATGCATCACCTAAAGCAAAATTCTACCATTACTTCCAGTAATTACCTATCATTAACAGAAATAGGTAGTATCATTGGAATTATTTACTTTACTCTGGTACTATGGCTTGAACTTGGGTGTGAATGTTTTGTCTTAGACTTTTTTTTATAATTCAAAGCTAGCAGTGCAACACTTGAACCACAGATCTATTTCCAGCTTTTTTATTTTCTGGGTTGTCTTTGAACCATCATCCTAAGATCTCAGCCCCTTGAGTAGCTAAGATAACAAACATGAGCCACGGGCACTCAGTTCATCACAAATACTAACTTTAATTTTATTACGTTCTCTCTCTCTCTTTCTCTCTCTCTTTCTCTCTCTCTCTCTCTCTCTCTCTCTCTCTCTCTCTCCATATATATATATATATATATATATATATATCAGAGAAAATAGTGATATATCATTTGTTCTTATTCTTAAACACAAACCTTACTTTTTATGAATTCCAATTATGAAGTAGTCACAGCTTCTTCAATATGATGGTTCAATTTAACTAAAATATTTGCCAATTAGCTAATTGCACATAAAAATGTTATCATTCATCTCATGGAAAACTTCAGAGAGTACTATAAGCACAGGAGAAATCAATCATCCAGTTTATAATAGGAAATGTATTTAATGACTAATACATTGTCTCTTTCCTCTAAAAATTCCTATAACCTTCAATCAATGTTTCTTGGATTTATGCAGCCAAACAATGTTGTAAAAATTATATAAAATTTTCTAAAATTTCTTTAACTATTCATCTCAGAATACTTGCTTTGTTAATTAGAAAGAAGATACAGATCGTTCCATGTTTTATTGATAATAGGTTTGTACAGTTTCATTTAGTTTTTCCAGATAGATATTTCATCCTTATAAAAGTGAAGAAAGAATAGTTATAATTATTCCAAGTCTATTTGATAACAATACAAATAATCTTATGATAGTATTGATTCTCAACCACTAGTAAATGGCACTAGCTCAATTGTTGTTTGTCAAAAGTGTTAAAGAAATAGAACACATTTTTTAAAGGACCAAATCATAATGCTTCTTAAGTCACATCTAGAAGTAGATGTCTTTGTGGTTCAAGGCTAGGGGTGTGAATAAGTTTACCTCTATCTGTATGCTTAGATTTCCATATCTGTGCATCCCCTGCCTCAACTCAAAAGTATTCTGCTAAGGAGAGAAAATCATGCTTGGTTCTATTTTTTAATTTTATTATTAAGTAGTTGCATAATGCATCTTGATTAATGTCACGTCTTCCTTCTTTTCTGTTTCTCAGCTCCTATCCCTACCTTCAAGTTACATATAGATTTTCACATAAGGTACATTGCATATAATGACTGCCTCAGCCTTCCTCTCTCCAATTGTATGCCCATCCCCATATTACCCTTTCCTACCATGTTTGGTTCTTAAAGAAATCTAGGGCTTTCTATTCAGATAGGGGTGAAAATTATGTGAGCAACAAATTATCTTTTATTCTTTTTACTTTTATAATCATCTGTCATAATGTATTATACCATATGCTTCAGTTATTTATATTTTGAGACAGTAGCACACTTTAGGTTCTTCATACATCATTTAGTTTGCACTTTCAAATAAAATTATCAAATCAATTGTTATTTGTTTAAATGATAAGTGACAGTGAGAAAAATCACACACTCCATGAAGATTTATAGAAGGAAATAGAAAATTAGGTGTTACTTATACAGGACCAAGGAAATACTGAGTTACATGCACTTCAATGCTGAGCTGCACTTCAACAGAGAGGTCCTAAATACTATATTCTCTTAGAAATTATTCATGAGGTAAAATACTTTATTAACATGAGAACTCTGAAAGATGATATAAAATCTGCTAGGCTCAAAGTGTACACAATTACAGAATTTGGATGATCATGAATTATATATGATTATATTTTCCTTGGCATTGTCTGAGTACCAATTTCATGTGTGATTGATTTTTAAAGGATGTTGAATAGAATACATTTTCAAGGTCCATTTATTCAAGATGAGGTTCAAGTCACATTAAATATAAATAACTTTTTATGAATTATAAAGATTAAGCAGGTCCCCAAACACCAGGATTTACATGGATTTCTATAGTAGAATTTTTCTATTAAATGATATATTTTTACCTGTCTTTCATGAGCTTAATATACATCTAAAAATATCTATTTTATTCTATAATGCGATTACTCCAATTAATATCCTTAGTCAGAAAGGGAGAACCTTTTCCCAAAAATTTGTCTGCAGTAAGTTGTCATCTCAAATTGTATCCAATTTTTCATTTATTTATTTATTCACTCATCCACAAATACATACATTTATTCAAACATTATTAATCTAGTAGGCTCTATATTCAGTGCACAGTTACAAACGTGCAGACAATGTGAAATACTGTAACAATATGAGATAACCAAGGGACAGCAAAAGAGATGAGAGATAACATAGTACTTTAAGGACAACAATCACTCATTATACGGCTATTGTTTCTTTCAGAGTATTAACTTACTTCATTAATTATTTAAAGTTAATCCTCAATATATTGCACACTCAGATTTATATGTCACACCCCTCAAACAAATCATTTGTAACTCACTGACTCAGACTATTGACATTAAAATTAATAGGATATGAAATTATCAGAACATGCTTAATAGGTTATAAAAGTCATAGGATATGAAAACAGTCAAAATAATGACTGTATGTTTAAAAGTTTAGTAGCAGCACAGAAGAAGATAAAATATACAAACACTTAAAATGATGAAAATTCTAATATTTGTTACAAAAGTCAGTAGAGTTAATTATAGATTAGTCTGCGAAGAAGAAAAAATTAGTGGATTTGAAGACAGTGGAATGATATGAAGCACAAGCAGAAAACAGAAAACAACACAGAAAGGAAATTGATCATTAGTGAGTGGCAGAACCATTTTAAATAAGGTAAAAGCTATAATTAAATTCCCTAGAAAAGAATGTGTATGATAGGAAAATAGCTGAACTTTTTGTTTTTAATTATGTGGATATTATAAATGTAGAGATGAAATAGTTAGCAAACTGTAAGTGTGAAAAACATGAAAATAGCCCCAAAAATAATTAAAACTTCTTAAACTGGAAATGTTGAGGAAATTTCTATGTAGCAAGAAAGAGACAAATGTACATACACCTAAACACACACACACACACACACACACACACACACAAACACACACACACACACACACACACACACACACACACACAGAGACTTAAAAGGTGATGTTCAACGTCAGGAACATAGACTTCGTTGGTTGGTGCTCTACCAGGAGAGCCATACTATACAGCCCAGTAAAAACAATTTACATACATGAAAGCAAAGATGAAAATGGCAATTTCATTCTAAAACTTTACATTGAGGTGGCATTTTCCAGATACCAAATAACAGAAACTAACAGTAAACCTAGGATTCTACAATAGCTTCAACTTCTCAAAACCATAGATGAACTAAAAAAAAATCTTAGCTACTCAAAAACTAAAATAATTAATTGCTAGGAGATTTTTACTACAGGAATATTGAATAACACCTTTAAGAAGCAAGAATGTGTCTGCCAACATAATAACTTGCATAACACAGGTTTAGCATGGTCAGATCCCTGTGTTCCATACTTAGCACCAAGGAGAAACAAAAAAAGAAACAGAAGACAGACAATATTTAAATGATGGAAGTACATGTAAAAGCAAAGCACTGGAAAATGCTGCAAATACTTTCTTTACAATTAAATGATTTGTTTTCTTATCCAGTATATTAAACTATTTAAAGATAAGTTTAACCAAAATTAATAAATACATACAGTGGATTTAAACATGTATTGAGTTGATATGTAATAAAAATAAAGACAGAAGGGTATCCAGGTATCAGTGGATCACATATCTAGTTCCAGCTAGTCAAGATTGTAAGATCTAAGAATCCTAGGGTTTAATTTACCAGAAGAGAGCCAGACATAGATGTGTGGCTCAAGTAGCTGAGTGCCAGCCTTGACTGGAATAATTAAGGGAAAGCAAAATGCATTGAGTTCAAGGCCCCAGTACCAAACGAACACACCCACAAGCACACCTTTAAGTAACTACTAAGATGACCAAGCAACAATTTCAACTTCCTGTTAAAAAAAAAGAGAAATGTTCTAAAGACAGTGTTTTGCTTCACATTTCAAACACCGATCTGTGACTATAAAAGTGAGATATTTTACAAACTTTTTAAATAGAAATTACAGCTAACAAACCAACAGAGGAACTGAATGAAATCAGAACATTTACTTGCTTAAAAAGTAAATATACAAAAGACAACAGCAAAAGCAAAAACAATGGTAAAGAAGAAAATGAATAAACAGGATGAACAGAAAACAAATATGAAGTTTGTAGATGTATCCGTATAAATGTCACATTCAGTGTAAAAATGATCTAACCACCACTAGTGTATTATCTGATTGAAATAAAAATGAAAAAATCACCTACATTCTTGCTGTGCCAGGAAACAGCACAAAACGAAACAAGGCTACAAAATGCACTTTGAAGACACGATGAGTAAAGGTAAGATAATTGTCTTGGGTTCCTCTGAAATTCAACTACTTAATTTGACATATTTTCCATCTGGTTATTGTTACAGTATCTGACTTTGTTACCTGGTATATTGTATATGCATTTATTTGTTTATTTGAAATAGGAAAGGGAAGGGGGAAAAACAAGATGATTGCAGGAAAGGAAATGGGGACAAAAACATGAGAGGGGGTGTCATGTATGAGAAGTGATGTATCCTCTGCCTGGCCAATGTAACTGTGACCCCTCTATACATTACAAGAAAGGAAAAGGAAGAAAAGGTGGGATTTTCAGTTCATCCTGGAATATGTGCATTGGGAGGATATTGAACATATTATAGGTAGATAGATAAACTGGATAGATAACCTATTGTTGGATGTGCACATATATTGATCAATTTAAATAAAACAGAGACAGAGGGAGAGATACAGAGAGAGTAACAGAGAACCACAGAGCAATAGAGACAGACAAACAGAAAGAGAGGGAAAGAAAAAGAGAAAAGGAGACTGCTTAAGGGAGAGAAAAGGATAGACGGGGGGAGGGACAAGAAAGAGAAAAATGGAATAGTAATATGATTCAAATATATTGTACAGTTATGCAATATCATAATGGAACCCATCAAAAAAAAAAAACACTGGTATAGTCCCAAACTGATTTTCCCAATAGCTCTTGTAATGGTGTAGAAATTAAAACCCCAATATTTTATCCAGCCAATTTTGTATTCTAAATTCATTCTATCAAAGAAAACATCATAGATCCCATGTGCTTCTTTTGCCATTTGATTTTTATCAATCTCCATTCAAGAGATAAAGTGCCATTGCTTTCTTGTGGACTCAGGGCTCACCTTCTTGCAGAAATAATGCTGCAAGACTCCTGGGACTATGTAAATCAGAAAGAGGCTTTTGGCTTTGGCTTCTGTCCTGTGGAATGCTTGTCTCCCCAGAAAAGGAGCTGCCATTCTGGGTGATGCTTGGATCTGAAGAAGAGGTCACAGTTGGGGTGTCCAATTAGCAGTCTCAAATAGCCTAGCTTCTGACTCAGCCTAGTCCTAGCTCTAGACATTTACAAAGATATATATATATATACATATATATGTACATATATATTTTTTCAAAAAAATGTTTTGCCAGTCCTGGGGCATGAGCTCAGAGCCTGACCACTGTCCTTGGGCTTTCTAAATATGTGGTACCGAAGAATTGAACCCAGGTCTTCATGAATGCTAGGCAAGCACTCTTACCACTAAGTCAAACTCCTAGCCCTATGTACATATATTTTTAGGCAAAGCATTGTCCAGTTTTTGTAATTATACTTTTATAATTGCCATTTTTTTCTAGGGAGTTTAATATCTTTTTCTACAAGCACATGCATATTTGTTGCTGATCCTAGGCATAAATTTAGGGCTCAGGCATTATAACTGAATGTATTTTTCCCCATCACAGCTCTACTTCTGGCTTTTTGGTGGCTTATTGGAGATGAGAGTTGTTCGCTAAGAATGCTTATGTTCCTTGTTACTCAGGAGGCTGAAATCTGAGATTTGAAACTAGTCTGAGCATGAGAGTCTGTAGACTCTTATCTCCAAGTTCAAGTGGTAGAGTGTTAGCCTTGAGTAAAAACTTCAGGGACAGCACCCAAGCCCCTTAATTCAAGCACCAGAACCAGCATCTAAAAGGAAAAGAGAGAACGGCAGGGCATGGCAGAGTAGGAAAGAAAGAGGAAAGGGCAGGGCAGGAAAGGAAAGAGGGAAGGGAAGGGAAAGGAAGGGAAAAAGAAAGAAGAAAGGAAAAAAGGGAGACAGAAACTTACAGACTTTTCCTGCCTTTTCCTGGATTCATACTATGATCCTGAGAACTCAGTCTCCTGAGTAGCTATGATTTCAGGCCACTGGTGGCCAGAGAGAAAAAATATTTTTAAATGTAAATACGTAGTAATAATGATGACTTTATTAGTTTATAGCTGGGGGAGTAAGCTTTGATTTATAGGAATAGTCTGTGCTAAACTGGGAGCCTGTAGTTTTCTCTGCATGATTCCTGTGCAGTGAGCTCTTTGGGACAATAAGCCAACTCATTAAACCATTCCTCTTCTAGCCAGTTTTACTACTAATAACTCACACAACGTGCCTTGGTAATGCATGGACTCTATTATTTTCTATGACATATTCCTTTATGTATATCGTATTTGGTGTTTGTTATAATAATAATTGGAATTAATTATTTTCAAGATAAAGTACCACTTTATTATGACTAAGGAAAAGTAAGGACTATAGCAAGGACATGACAGCTTGTGTCATTATTTCAATTTTTGTGTCCTAGAGGAGGACACTAGGATGCTGTTAAGCAGCTCTGAAATTATTTGTTAGATACAGACCGGTACTTATCCTTATTGGAAAAAGTTTCAGTTTCCTAGATGTGAACAAAAGGAGATAGTAAAAGATTAAGAATTTTCATGGAAATGTAAAATAATTCTTATTAAACAATCATCTTTGTTTCTTGAGCCACATATCTAGACATAATGATCAGATGATAGTAATCATAATAATAGTTAATAATTATAAGAAGCATATTTCAAAGAATAATTACTATCATCCAGAATACATAGCAACTGGACCAGCCACACTTTTCTGCGGCAGTATACTATTGAACAACTTGAAAAGCTGCTGTTTTTTATGTCAAGCCATAATTTCACTTGCTGTTTTTGTACTCAAAGTAAAACAATTGCATATAAAATATTGCCGTTGCGATGTCATTACTTACCAAATTGCCCAAATGCCAATTCACACACAGGTAAAGGGTCAAGCAAATGTCAATATAATCTGTGTTTTGTTTTTTTTTGTGCTAGTCCTGGGGCTTGAACTCAGGGCCTGAGCATTGTCCATGGGCTTTCTCAAGGCTAGCGCTCTATCACTTGAGCCACAACACCACTTCCAGCTGTTCTATGAAAGTATGTGGTACCGAGGAATCGAACCTGGGTCTTCATGCATGCTAGGCAAGCACTCTACCACTAGGCCAAATTCCCGGCCAACAAATATCAATATATTCTTAACAAAACATTATAAGAAAAAAGTAATCTTACTGCTTCATGAAAGAGTGTATCATCACACTAACCTTGTGTTCAGGAACATGGTATAAAAAGTATTTTGAGAATTGGAAAAATTAATATATTCAAGTAAAATGATTAGTAATAAATATGAGCATTAGTTGGAAGAGACAAAAGGAAAGTTAATGGCAGTATGGGTTGATGGCCATATTCTATATTGTAATACTTGTAAAATCCTAGCAAATCATTAGACTTACAATATAAATTTACTACTGGATGCAAATTTTACCTCAAAAAGTGAAATGACCAGGACTAAGCAGAGCTCAAGTGGTAAAAGCACTGAGTTCAAACCTCTGTGCTGGAAAAAAAGAGAAGGAGAAGAACCAGAGGAGAAGAAAAGGGAGCAAGTCCAAGTGTTGATAAGGGAACGGAGTAGCTACACATTCTTATACATTACTGGAAGGAATATAAAATGAGACCCTTAGGATAGGTCTTTTATCCTGTAAAATAGAACATGCACAAAATCTACAACTCCTAGATTGTTATTGCATATCTAAAACAATTATCACTTCCTCAAAGTTATAGAATATCCACACCTAGTAATGTATCCAAAACAATGAGTGTGCATGTTCCCCCAAAAGTCACAACATTGCTCAACCCCCTTAAAACTGCCATAAACAAGCAATGAATCTATTGGCCACCCAAAGAAGAACAGACTACAATTTCTAAATATTGTCAATACTGACAGTTGTTCAACTACTTATTTTCATAGGAACCCTTAGGTACAGCAGCGTTGGCTTGGCATCACTATGATGCCAGTTTTGACAGTCAAAACTCTCCTCAGACATTTACAAATGTGCCTCAAAAAGAGAAGAAAACAAGTAAGCAAACCTCTTTCCAGCTAAAACCCATTGGGATAAACAAATGTCACAGTCATTCAATAAATATTTCTCAGAAGTAAAAGGGCAGTGAAGTGTTAATGAATGCCAGAATGTAATTTGTCTAATACAAAATTGAGAAATGGTTAGTCATCGGTTCTCTGAGGTGAACATGAAAGGAAAGTGGATATTGAAATACGAAGCATAATATATACTTTTTATAGAGAGTATGGTTTTATTTGTATAGAAAATACTGGCATCCACTGTTTAACAAGTGTGAATATCTAACACAATAAATATCTAACACACAAACCCAGATCGTACACATGAATCACTTGACACAGATGCTCAGTATGAGCAAGAAATTCAGTAACCCCAAATATAAGAAGCTATCACTGAAGCAACACTACATTCTCTTATAGTCAACTTTTGTAAAAGTGTATGTGATACTGGAAATTGAGAAGCATAATATATATTGAGGCATAAACTGTGACATGGATTGTCTCCAGAGTTCACAATAGTAGCAAAGAAGGAATCAAGACTATCTTTTGATTCTTTTTTTAAAGTATTTTTGGTTTTATTTGAAAATGCTAAAAACAAAAGGATTACAGTTGCATAGGCCAGGCAAAGAGTACATTTCCCTTGGGATAATGTTACCAGTTCTTGGAGTGGTTAATTGGAGATAAGAGTCTCACAGGAACTTTTTTTCTTGGACTTGCTTTAAACTATGATTCTCAGACCTCAGCCTTCTGAGTAGCTAGGATCATAGCTGTGAGCTACCAGTACCCTATAAAGAAAAGACTATTAAAAGGTTAAAAAAAGATTTTTAAGGAAAATATTTTTCCAGGCACTGTCTCCCAAATTTGTAATCGCAGATTCTTGGGAGACACAATAGGGGGATCAGGATTTGAGACTAGCCAGACAAAAAAAAGTTTGTGAGAATTCATCTAGACCAATGGCTAGATGAATAGTGACATTCCCATGACATCTCAAGCTGTGAAGAAATCACAATGGCTGGTGCATTGGTGTGTATCTATCCTCTCAGTATCAGGAAATCAGAAATAGGAGAATCATAGTCTAGTCTGACTTGGGCGTAAGACCTACCTCAAAATTAATCAACTTATAAAGGGACCGACAGAGTGGCTGAATTGGCTGAAGATTAATACCCCAGTATCAATCCCTCCCCCCATTACCATCAATTTGTCAGTCAAACTAAAGGACTAACAAGCAGTATCAACACAAATTCTGTAACCTAGCTACAGTATTTAGATCTTCAGTACACAGCACATGTCACTATTTTCTTCTCTGTAGATCTAAGTCTGAAGTTAATTGCAATCCTTAATCATTAAATAATTTTGCATTTTTCTAGATTGAGTCTTTAATTAATAATGTATGAAAAAATTGACTCACAAAGTCAGGTGCAGTGGCTCACACCTGTAATCCTAGCTACACAGGAGGCTGAGATCTGAGGATCGTAGTTAAAAGCCAGCCTGGACACTAAAATCCATCTGACTCTTAGCTCCATTTAACCACTGGAAAACTGCAAGTAGTGCTGTGGCTTGAGGGATAGGAAGGTTTCCTTGAGCTGAAGAGCTCAGGGACAGCACCCAGGCCCAGAGTTCAAGCCCCATGAACAATCAATCAATCAATAAAAATTGAGTCATAGAAATTACTACCATCTCTTTTTAAATCCACAACATTTTGTTACATTTCTCCAAATCCATGACATTCAGTACTTAGACATACACATTGGAAATTGTATTAACTAACATCACACTGTATACAGTTTCCGAGGTAGCAAAAAGGGTTAATTTTGAACTGCATTTTCTCCATATTAGTTGAAGAATGCAAATTAAGTTGATGCTAGTAAAATAGATACGTGAATGCCATTTGAGTAGAGAGCCCAAGCATCCTTGATAGGAGCAAAAAAAAATATTGTGCTTGTAAAAGTATAACGTGTGAAACATTATGTATTTAATAACATACTTTAGCAGTAGTGACAAGAGTGATTTATTTGAAAGACAGCCTAGTGACAGTGATAACAAATCTTATTTGGTGTAATTTGTTATAAATTATAAATGTTCAGTTATACTTTTGCTGGTGTATGTAAAACACAATTGTTTTTCATCCCCTGGATGTTTACAAAGCAGTGTTAAAATCATTTCCAAATAATCCCAAAGGCAGGCAACACATTGATGATTTTCTTGAAATTTAAACTTAAATGTAGTTTGCTTTATTTAGGCACTCTCTGCATCAGTTCTTCAGAATAGGACCATAATACCCTGTAATTATGAAGTACTTCACACCTAGAGCAAGTTTTATAGCCCACTAAAAAGCTAATTAATGTTAAGTTCAAAGTAGTTCTCCTGTTCTGACATTGCTGTGCTTAGTTGCCTTGGCTCAAATATAAAGTGCACTTTCCTTTGACCTTATAGAACAGAATGCAAGGGTAGCTCATTAAGACAGTTGTAGCTTTTCTCTTGCAAGAATCTATTACTAATGCTTGGGTTTCAGAAGTGGAAGGAAAGGTGAGGGGAGGGGGTGTCTCCAGTGAAAGTTCAGACAATGTCAAATACCACATGCAACTCAGTGCCTCTCAGCTTGCTATTGACGTTAAGCAGGGATGACGTGTCTAAATGTAAAGCATTGCCAAGTTATTTAAATAAGTGCAACTATTTAAAAACAATCATCTTCCTACCACTCTAGGTTTTAAGATTATCCCCTACATCTAAATTTAAACAATGCCACTTGATAGGTGCATGAACTAATAGAAAGATAAAAGAATAGCCAGGTTGATAATACATGATGAAATGCATTGCAGTTCCAAGCCAGTCCCAAAATAAGCACTTTAGGTCACTTGATTTACTTCAGTTTCCCATTTCAGGCTGACATTCACATATTTCTTCCTCCCATCTTTCTGTCCCATAGCCACTTGTGTCATTGTCATCATCAACGGTTCAAGAGGGTATTTCCCAAGTATCTGGCAAGGACAGGCGATGCTGCATTTGTCTTCCACAAGGTGCTGTCGGGAAACTCAAGGAGCTACCCATACCATGAAAAGCAGAGTGGCAGGTGGGAGTAACAGATATACACACAAACCTCCCCGGGCCAAAGGTGATACAGAGATCCTATTTCTGCTGTAACCTGTTGGTCATAGAAAAAGGACAGGGTTTGGAAGGAAAACGAAAGACGTGAGGCATCTTCATGGAAAAATGATCATTGGTTCTGACCATCATGGATATCTAGTAGTAACACTTGTAAATAGCTTATTTCATTGCCTATTGTTCCGTCTTATTTTACAATCAGATTCCTGGAGTCATATTGAGTGTTATGGTGGTGATTCACCCAGTCATTAGAGTAGGGAGCCTTTCAGACCTGGGAAAATTGACTGAGAAATGACACTTGTAAGACAATTTTTTCACCTAGCAGTGAAGAGGTGCCTCGTCTACCTAATGTGCAGGACTTGGATTCCTGGATTCCTGTTTTGACCTGAAAGGTTACACACACACACACACACACACACACACACACACACACACATCACAATTATATTAACTAAAATATGTCATATGCTGGGAAAATTCCAATAGTGTAGCTCCTCTGGATAACCAACTTACAGTTAAATATAATCACTACAGGGATAAGAACAAAACAAAAAACCCAAACCTTGTGTTGTTACAGGGGGTCAAGGCTTGATCAATCCTGCCTTTTAGGCAAAATAACTTTATCAGGGTGGGGTAGGTAAATGAGGAGAGCAAAGGTAGGAGAATATAAGCAGAATATTCAATGTATGAATATAAAAGTGGAAGCAGGTAATTTGAAGGGTATTTGAGGTTGGGAGAAATGTGCTCAAATGATGAAAAGGTGATATTGAACAAGATGCATTGTACTCACAAACTGACATTTTGAATTGGAACCCCTTTGTACAAGTACTTAAGGACAATTTTCTAATGTGAAAACCCAGTCACGGTTGACTTACACCTGTCATCCCAGCTTGGTGAGAACCAGATTGCATTTCAGGCCATCATGGGGAGAAAGTTAATAAGACCTCATCTCAAGTAATAATCAAGCAATGATGGTATCTGTCTTTAATCTGAATGAAGTGGGAAGTGAATACAGAAGTAATATGCTATGAGCTTGGCCCTGAAAAAAACTAACATAGCTGAAAAATATACTAAAGCAAGAAACAGTTGGGGATAGAGCACCTACCTAAGAGATATGCTTTCAAGTCTTTGCACAGTCAAAAAAATTAAGATTTGAAAGCTTACCATCTGAAAATAATATTATAATTATCTGAATAGTAGTTAAGCATATCCACTCCCATTGCATACATACCAAATAGAAATGGTTCCTTATTGTGTGGTTAGTGAAGATCTTCTCCCACTCTGTAGGTTTTCTAGTTAATTTGCTATCTATGTCCTTTGCCATACAGAAGCTCTGCAGTTTAATGCAGTCCCACTTATCCAGCCTTTCTCTGATTTGTTGTGTTTCCTGGTCCTTATTAAGAAAGTTTCGACTTGTGAAAAGGAGACCTAGTGTATCTCCTATTCCTTCTTGTAAAGTGTTCACTGTATCTGAAAGACCTCCAGGTCTTTGATCCATTTGGAGTAAATCCTGGTGCAGGGTGACAAAGAAGGATTCAACTTTAGTTTTCTGCAGGTGCTTTGCTGATTGCTGCCTCATTCCTCTCATTGTTGGCATGTAGGAAGACGGTTGATTTTTGAGGGTTAATTTTACACCCTGCTACCTTGCCAAAGCTTTAAATCAGCTCAATAAGCTTGTGAGTGGAGTCTATAGGGTTCTTTAAATACAGAATCATGTCATCTTCCCTCTAAAATATATCAACAGCTCAAAAAATTGAATCACTCCATAACTAATCTCCAAAGAAACAACCATACCATTAAAAGATGGGCCAAAGACCTAAAGAGAATCTTCTCTGAAGAAGAAATAAGAATGGCCCATAGACACATGAAGAAATGCTCAACATTTCTGGCCATAAAAGAAATGCAAATGGAAACAACTCTAAGATTCCACCTCACTCCAGTTAGAATGGCCAGGATCAAGAAAACTAATAACAACAGATGCTGGAGGGGATGTGGCCAGGAGGGATCACTACTACACTGTTGGTGGGAGTGCAAACTCGTTCAACCACTAAGGAAAGCAGTATGGCAGTGCCTCAAAAGGTTAAACATAGAGCTCCCCTATGACCCAGCAATTCCACTACTTGCCATTTACCCAATCATCCAGAAACAATGACTACAGCATTATTTACCATAGCAAAGATGTGGAACCAACCCAGATGCCCTTAGTTGATGAGTGGATCAACAAAATGTGGTTTTTGTACACAATGGAATTCTCTGCTGCTGACAGAAAGGATGGCATTGCCCCATTTGTAAGGAAATGGAAAGACTTAGAAAAAAATCATATTAAGTGAAGTAAGCCAGACTCAAAGGAGCATAGCCTCAATGGTTTCTCTCATTTGTCACAATCAGTAGAAACCTTGGGCTCTCCTAACAGAGATTTACAATAGAACAAAATCTCGATACATAAGGCCATATAATATGATGCTAAATGAAAGGATCTCTAGTATATAGAAACAAAAGCCATATAATGAGTGATTGTTGTCCTTTCTGTACTATGATATCTCTCATCTCTTTTGCTGTCCCTTGGTTATCTCATATTGTTACAGTATTTCACCTGGTTATCTGATATATTGGATATATGTGTATTTGGTTATTTGAAATTGGATAGGGAAGGGGGGAAAACAAGATGAGGGGCGGGGATGGGGGGAAGGAAATGGGGGCTAGGACATGAGAAAGAGTAACAATGCATATGAAGTAATGCACCCTCTATCATAATAATATAATATAACCCTTCTATTAATTATAATAAAAATATATGAAAAAAGAATTTAACTGTAATACAAATGTTAATAAAATTATAATTTTGAATGAAAAAAAGGTTCCCTATATGATTCTCATCGCAAGAGGTCCAGCTTTCTGATGTAATTTTTAGTCTCCTCCTACCTGTTACATCTAAATAGAAGATAATGCTTCAGTTTGTTTAGAAGCAAGCCACTATGTGGCTTTCTTTCTCACAAATGTTCTAAGCATAATTTATGAAATGAATCTTAACTCTAGCAATGATCAAATCAATTACTTTGTTTCTGCTTCCAAAGACGTGACCACATTTTACACATTTCAGCTTCTCGTCTCTAATTCCTGCCCAAAGTAGCACTTTACTTGGCTAATGGCACTTAAATGATATTACATGAACTAATAAAGGTGAGGCATGTGAGGGGTGTGTGTGTGTGTGTGTGTGTGTGTGTGTGTGTGTGTGTGCGTGTGTGTGGTGTCTGTGAGTCTATGTGCCTATATGCCTGTGCCTGTCCAGCCATGGACAGCTACATGTCTGGTTCTACCATTAGCCTCTGGTGAGGCAAGGGAAAGCCACCTCACTAATGCTTTCCAAAGGCATACTGATTTCAGCTTCACTTGGTTTGCTCAATTTCACACTTCATCGGTGTGTATCTGAATGCCTGATCAATCCTGCCTTTTAGGCAAAATAACTTTATCTGCTAGCTTGTGTTCAGTTACATCAAACATACTTCTCTGCCTTTTCCACTCCCACTGGGGAACCTGCCTGCATCACTGGCTTCAAAACCTACTGTGAACAGATTAGACTGATTGTGGCTTGCACAGCAGTTGACTACTTCCTGATTTTAGGTGAACTGGGCTCACTGTATAATGATTGTCTCCAAATAGCAAGGAAAATCTACTAGACACCTTAATTGTTGTACTGATATCTCAGTATATTGTGGTCTTGGTAAAATTCAGAGAAAGTGAATAAGGTAAAGTCAATTATCTATGTTTTAGAATCCTTCCAGATCATCTGTTTCTACTTTCCAGAACTGATATAAAACTGAAAAATTTAAAAACACCAAATAATTCATGACTACAGTTCCTGGGACTTCTGGGGAAAAAAATAAATCTAAGGAGAAATATGAATCCAACTCTAAAGTATATTATGTTCTAAAAAAGTACAAAACTACACTTTATATTTTGTTGTATCTGACACAGTTCTTGATTTTTCAAAGAGTAAGACTTTCTGGAAAATCTACAGAATTTTGATAGTTTTCAATAAGCCTTACAACTTTCAATGATTTTTATTGGGTACATATTCTCAATATTTATGTAAACTACATAAAATTTATGCAATTTGTTCTACTTTAATGGAATACTTTTATAATTCTTAGAGAATCTAAACATCATTATTTCCAAATAGTCTCTAAGTATTTTTCAAATTATGAATGTGATCTGGAAGATCACATGGAGGGGTGTTTAAACCAAGTGACTTCCTTACTCTGAGGTATTCTGAGTAGATAGTGTGAAATTCTAACAGAGTGTTTTCCCTGTACATGCAAAGCCATGTGCTGAATCCCCAATAGCATAAAAAGAAAACATTTTTGGTCATCTAAGATTAGTGAGCTCTAGTTGCTGAAATAAAATATTGCAACCTTGTTTGTGTTGTTACAAGAAAACACCTGATGGTAGGTGATACTATATAAATATATATAAACACATACTATATATGTATATATATTGTATAAACACAAATACTATGTATAGTATATATACTAATTTGGAATATATATATATATATATATATATTCCATTCCCCATAGTCCTGGAAACTTTAAAGTCCAAGACCAAGACACTAACATGTCCCTTTCTTTATAGATGTATGACACCGCCTAGGTGTTCTCACATCCAAGGGACCTGATTGAAGAGCCATAGAAGAAAGGGGCTCCCTAGCACGCTTGCTTCTTTCTACAGTGCTTATCCTCTCGTGAGGCTCCATGTTCATGACTTCATCATTAAAGGCACCACCACTTCAAACCACCCCAATGAGGACTTAGTTTCAGCATATAGAATTCTGAAAAAAAATCAAACTATAGCAATTCCTTAAGCAGCTTTGTACAATTTTCTAAATACTTACACGTAAGTAAACCAAAAACATAGGCCACACAACTTGATGTAAGTAAACCAAAAACATAGGCCACACAACTTGATGTAAGGTGAAAAGATGTAAATGCAGGTGAGCACCAGAGGGTGGTATTACCAACCAAATTCACCAGCACACCCCACCGACATCTCCATCTAAGGATCTTGGCACTGCTTAGGGATGAGTTCTTCTGAGCAGAAGGCAATGCAGACTCAGGAGAGGGAAAATACCACAGAGCAGGCATGTCAATTGTTTCAAAAGGAATTAGTTTTCCTCATAGAACTTACTTGGAAATAAAATGCTTTTCTTCTGAACATGGAGGTTTTTAGAAGGAAAGAAAGGATCCTTTACACACAGACAGAAATGAGGAAAGACTATATCATTATAGAAAGAATGATGGGAGAGTGGATAAGCAAAGAATGAACATGAATCATAGGTTATACGGGGCAAAAGGAAGAAACAGATTACAAAGGAAGAGTGAGATTAAAGAGAAACAGAAGCCAAGAAAGACAATGAGCCTGAAAAAAATGAGCCTATGAGCCTATGAGAAAATCCGAGCCACAGTGGAGATCTTAGAACAGCAAATTCTTTTGGAAGCAACATTTTTCAACACTGGGACAAGACTGAACACAATAAATCAAGATAGTTCTTGAAGGACCATTACCACCTTCCACTTAGCAGCATTTGCAGGCCCCAATTTAACTCGCCCTTGAGTACTTATGTAATTGGATTAGAATATTTGCAGTAATAGACAGTCTAGTAAAACTATTGATTGGAAGAATAGCTCAAAATGGAAAGAGCTAGGAATAAATAACATGACCAAAAATTCCTTAGGGCTTAACACCCAGCTATAGCCCTTAATAGTAATGTAACTATGGGAAAATTACCTCAGTGCTATTGATATAAATTTGTTAAGATATTTGCTGAGGTAAAGGTTTGGTTTCCTTATGTTTGGAATGACATTTTAGTGGCTGCATTTCCTGGTTAAGTTATTAATCCAATAAATGATAATAATTAGAAATCACCTATATGGAATAGAAAGAAAATACAAAGTGAAAATTCCATTCTATTTGTTTTTCATGTATGGCTAGTAGTCTACTAACTTGAGTCACAACTCCAATTTGAAAAACACATTCCTAAAGTACCCTAGTATTCTTTCAAATCCAAGTATTGTCCTGGTACCTATCCCTGCACATTCTATCTTCTCCATTCTTTCTTAAAATCAGGAAAGTTTATTTTTTTATTGTAAAAGTGACTACAGAGGAGTTTCAGTTACCTAAGTAAGGTAATGAGTACATTTCTTGTTAAATATGGTTCTCCCCTTCCTCATTTTTCTCCCATTTTCCCTTCCCCCAAACTCCCCTTCTCCCTCACCTGAAGTTCATCATTGCCATTTCTCTCACCATTTTCATTCTCCTACCCTTCCCCAAGTCAGATAAACAAATATATAAGACACAGGGTGGGGGGGAAACAGTGACAACAGGGAGGAAAATTTAAATAAACTGGCCAAATCTAACACCAGGAAGATCATGAGAGCATTGGAATTTGTAAAATGTTAATTATATCATGCAGTGTCTAGGAGGTTTTAATAGTGCTAGGCAAGGAATTTCTTAAGCCTTTATTTCTTTTATAGCTTAGCCTATAATATAGCAATTTGCTATTTTATTTTTCTAATTTATGTATTCCTAAAAGGTGAGTGAGCATTAAAAATCCTATTAATGAATTGCCTAATTAATTTCTGAAGGTTATAGTATCACTTTCTTCTGTAAAACTTTTAGGATCATGCCTTCAAATAATTATAAAAGGACAACTTGATCCATTCTCTCAGCCTTATGAATACTGCTTTCTGTAGACTGTCTCTTGATGTCATCCACTAACTGCTTAGCATATTCCAGTCGCCCAAGGACTTTTCAACAGGAAAAGGTGCTTCCCTTTGTCAAAGTACATCCATCCTAGTGAAACCAGTGGAAAATAGAACAAGCTTAGAAAACCTTCTAAACTCATGATTCATCTGTAATGGAATGTTGTAATTTCAGAGAAGCACACATGAATAATTAAGAGAGGATACAGTAATGTCCTGTTGTCTATGGCAGTCTACAGGACACATTATACTAGGATAAGAATAGGCAAAATAGGCCAAACGTGTTGTGACTACTTTAGTATGGAGGGGTACAGCCTATAGTATGAGATCATTTATACCTTAAATAGCATGCTGTTTATTTTTGTGTTCCTGAGACTGTAGTATACCCTGGATAAATAAATCCTGAATTAGAGCAATTAAGCATGAAGCTAGAATGACTTGAGTGAGATTACAGAAGCTCTAAGAAACTAGAGAAACAGGAAAATTCTTACTAGTGATATTTGATACATAGTCACTTATCCTCATGGATCCTAGGTGAGGTAGATCTAGCCTATAACCACTCATGCATACACATCAAAGAATCATTTGACTTAAGAGGCTGAATTACAAACAGAAAAGCAGGAGCAAGTTTGTACATGTTGCATGAACTATGTTTCTACAAGTTAAGATGCAGTCATCTTTAACACATTGTATGAAACTGTACAATATAGAGTTAGAAAAAGTTTACAGCTATAGAAGTGCCCTGACAATACTAAATTACTTAGCATAGGGATTTCACTTTATGTAATAAGGCTCATTTCTCTTACACAATATTCCTAACTGTCCCAGGAATTATTCTCTTGCGATCGGGATTAGTTTCAGACTACAGAAAAGTTAGAAGGAAAATTAGCACTTATTCTCAAACAGTACACTGGGTTGCTTCAAGACATAGAACTTTATCTTCCATGCTTTCCTTTGTACAAAGCGTGTATATAAACAGGACCCCGTTTTCTTGTTTAGCACTTTAAAATCTCCTTCAAACAAACAAAAACCCTCTAGTTATAAAAGTGAATACTTGTTCAGTATTTTATATATACATCTTTCCTAACATCCCTGTAATAATTTTAATTCTAAATTGGTAGTTTGATTGTTTAAGCTTTCTCTCCCTTGTCAATTCTTTAATTACTTTTTGCTCATAATTCCTCTGCTTTTCATTATACTTAATGAGTTTTATACAATCCTAAAGTTCAACCTATCCCACATCTTATCACTTCCCCATCCTCAATCACCAGTTAAGGCATAAAATGAATTTTAGCAGTCGTATCATTTTCCACATTTCCTTACACCTCTATAATTTCTCCTCTCAGAAAATAAATGAAGCTTCATTTTGGGTTTGGCTAAGAAGAAACTCTGTGAGACATGCCTGGTAGAGTACAATGATAAGTGTTCAAGACCATCACCTAAGAAATGTACTGCCCAGATCAAACCTAGAGTCTGCCTGTTGCTTCTTTATTTTTCAAATTTTGTATTGTAATTAATAAAAGGGTTACATGATATTTGCCAGATAGAAGGTGCATTAATTCACATATATTGATCCCATTTCACATGTCTTGGTCCCCATTACCCTCCCCTCTACCCCCCACCTCGGTTTTTCCCCCTTCCCTATCTAATTTCAAATAACCAAATACAAATAAATCCAATATATTAGATAACAAAGCGAGATACTGTAACAATATGAGATAACCAAGGGACAGCAAAAGAGATGAGAGATAACATAGTACATAAAGGACAACAATCATTCATTGTATGGCTTTTGTTTCAATATCCTGGAGGTCCTTTCAATTAGCCTCATACTATATGGCCTTATCTATCAAGGTTTTGCTCTACTGAAAATCTCTGCTAGGAGAGCCCAGGGTTTCTACTGATTATGACAAATGAGGGGAACCATTGAGCCTAATTTCCTTTGAGTTTGGCTTACTTCAGTTAATATGATTTTTTCTAAGACTTTCCATTTCCTAACAAATGGGGCGATGATTTTTCTGACAGCAGCATAGAATTCCATTGTGTACAAATACCACAACTTGTTGATCCACTCATCAACTGAGGGACATCTAGGTTGGTTCCATATTTTTGCTATGGTAAATAGTGCTGCAATGAACATTGTTGTGGTAGTGGATTTAGTATGCCCTAGCTTCTGGATGGTTGGGTAAATGCCAAGTAGTGGAATTGCTGGGTCATAGGGGAGCTCTAGCATGATATATATCATTCAACTGTTCTGAGCTTCTGTCTTCTTATTACCAGGTAAATAATGACAGCTTTACTCCTAGAGTTTGTGCCATTTATATTATATTTGCGCTCTAGCTTCTCCTCTGTGCCTAATACTCGTGCCACCTGCCCCTTGCTCAGAACATGTGCTAATATGAGCTAAACCCTTGAATTTACTTTCCGTCTAGCTTGCCATTGTGGCAAGACGAGAGGAGAGTGAGGGAATAGAATTTATTTTCTTCTCTTCTTGCTGTGGATTATCTAGATCCAGCAATCACTTGGCACAGCTTCGGGCTGGAAACAATCTTCATATAGCTGCAGAGAATATGTTCCAATAAGCCAATCTACCATTTAACCATCGAGAACTAAGCCTGGGAAAATACCCCCTTCCCTCCACCATGCTAGCTTTAGGCTATTAATGGTTCTTATGGAGGGACACTCAACTTACATTACTTGTTGACTGTTCTATGTCATTATTATCCTGTTGGACCACATCAAAAATATTGAAAGGATTAAAGGATATAAGGTGTCCATTCTACAAAAATGTCATCTTTGATTAATGTTACTTGATATTGAAAGGGCTTTTGTGAGTTACCATTAGCTATCATTTGTGCGAAACTGGTAATATGGGGTGCTTACTATGTAAATCAATACTACAACTTATGAAATAGGATTCTGTTATTTCACCAAAAGGAAAGCAAAAAATACAGATATTAAATAACTTGCCAAAATTGTACATCTAGTAAGTGGCAGCCCAGAATTAACCTGTCAGCTGGTGCCCTCAGTATGAATACTGCTTGATTCTTTCTTCTGTGTCCCCCATTAAGCTGCTTGTTCAGAAGTCTGCTTTTACTCTGTCATGCCTATCCTTCAACATTCTGTCTTCCTTTTCTTTTTCCCAGGTGAAAATTAAACTCTCTGCTTTCCATCATCCTAGCTGCGTGTTGTTGGTGTGATATACATTTCTTGACAAAATACTAAATTATCTTGCCTCCTGAGAAGAATGGTATGCACAAACATTAATAACACACCAAGAACTAGGAGAAGCTCTAAGAACATGAGTTACGTGCATAAGCAAAAATCATCGAACTTTGAATGGATTCCAATACAAAGAAAAGTGTCTGGCATGGGGTTAAATCAAGTGTCAGAGAGGAAAATTATAGAAAGAAAATCTCTAAGTATACATTTTTTCCTTGTCATTTCACAATTGAACTTAATGACATACTTCCAATGTAATTCTAAAACCTGTATCTAAATTCTTACTCTTTAGAGACATAAAATATATTAGTATAAGTTAAGATTTAATAATCTAATAATGTATTCTCAGTATACATTTTGCATTGTCATCATAATTATTTTACTTCCATAGTTTTACTAATTTTAGCTTTCTCAACAATAGAGTTTTTCATGTTTTATGTTTTGTTTTGTTTTTGTGGGTCATGTGGCTTGAACTTGGCCTGGGCGCTGTCCTTGAGCTCTTTAGCTGAAGGCTATCCATGGGCCTGGGCAGTGTCCCTGAGCTCGTAAGTTCAAAGCTACTGCCCTACCCTTGAGCCAAGCCCCATTTCCCATTTTCTGGAAGTAAATTGGAGATAAGAGTCTCAGGGCCTTTTGTGTCCAGGTTGGCTTTGAACCTTGATCCTCAGATCTCAACGTCCTGATTAGCTAGGATTACAGGCATGAGCCACCATGCCTGGCACAGGGTTTTTCATGTTTAATCTCAGAAGAAAATACTCTGAGTTTTTAATTGTGGAGCAATGCTTATTCTGATATAATTACTTTTCATTCACTTTCAATGTAATCTTTCACATATATAAACATGTTATAGAATTGATTTTAAAGAACCTAAATTCAAGGTTTATTCTGTTTCTGTCACTGGAAAAGCATACCATCCAGTGGAGGATATTAAATGTTAAGAACCAAATTGCTCAAAATCAAAAAGAAATTTGAGAGGGATGGCCTACAGTGAGTAACAGGAACAGTGATTGGAAGTGATACAAGAAGTTTAAAAGAAAAATCGTTGTAATCATTAATGTAAGCCATAACATGACTCATATTTTTAATGGCATTATAAGTTCAAAATAAGAAAAACTGGTAAAATATTCGGTATATCTTTTTTTATCACCATCTATAGAACAGATTAAACTCCTCAACAAACTTCATAATATTACCTAGGTACTTTCTACCTTTCGTATGGGAGCTCTTACAAGAAAATAGTTGGAATTACTAGATTTGCTGGAGGAAACTGGGTAAGGAGAAGATGACAAGCTCGCTATGCAATCCCAGCTCTTTGGAAGTCCCCACCCATAAACCCAGCTATTTGGGATGAAGAAGGAAGATTATGAATCTGAGGCCAGCTTTAAATGAAGACAGAAATGCACTACCTCAAAAACAAAATAAACACAAATCAACAATGAAAGGAAAGGGCTGGACAGGTATTTTAAGTCATTCAATGCTTACGAAACAAACATGAAAGTTTATGTTCAATCCTCAGTAGTAGTAGGAGAAGGAGAGAGAGAGTGGGGGGGGAGAGAGAGAGAGAGGTAAAACTTAGAGAAATAATTATTCCAAAGTATTTCACTGTGCTTTAACCAACAGGTAACAAGCTCCCTGCAACAATTAAACACTGCACTCTGCACCCAGAGCTGTTTGAGGGAGCATGCACTTACTCTAACTAAGGGCCAGTAGCTGTGAAGATTCCACTCAGGAGAAGAGAACATCACTGGAGTGGATATTTTACCTCTTCATAAAGAAAGCAACCTCAAGCCCGCATTCTAAACGAGCCTCACTTTAATGCCCTTTACACTTTAATTCTCTGTTCCTCCTAACACAGAACTCAAATCAATTACCTCCAGGCTTAAAAATTTAGGGTTCTGTGACATCAGTAAACACATCGGTAAACCAACTCTGTTAGGTGCTGTACAGAGTAGTTGTAGTTAAATAAGGCAATAATTCAGGTAATGAATACAGTTCATTTTTGAACAAAATAACCTCTTCACTTGTTTAATCCGAATTTTTCACTCCAGATTCCACTCCTCCACAAGTTCTATGTTTTATTTTGAACATACGGTCTAGGGAGTGTCACTGTTGGATTTGTTCACCTTTTGTCCCCTGTTTTCTGTGTCCCCCCTTAATGTCCCCCAAACAGATACAATACAGAAGGCACAGAGAGCAAAACTAGTGAGAAAGGAGAGAGAAAAAAACAAACAAAATAATATGAAACTTTCTTTTTCCTTTCCTTGGAATTCATGTCAATAAATATTTTATATAATGGATCTTACACTCATATTTTGTGACCATTTCTTAAGGGTATCCTTGTTTGGTCTCAGTGCATGAATGAGTCCTGTCAAATGTACCATGTCCACATGTAAACTTTTGTCTTTTACCACATCCTATGTTTACTTCTAGATTTATAGGCATTTTCTAATTACAACAGATGAGGGAAAACATGCAACCTATGCTTCCAGGTTACTTCACTTATAATTTTTCCAAGTCTTTCCATTTCATTACAAATACTACCATATCATTCTTTCCAAAGGAAACATAGAATTCCATAGTGTGTATTTACCAATTTTTTTTGATCCATTCATGCACTGGGGGGCGTCTGGGTTGATATCTCTGCTATGATAAATAATGCTATGATATATATAGTGAACATGGTTGTATTGGTAACTTTAGTGTGACCTTAGACTACATCTAAGAAAGACATTAAAAAGTGTTGCCCGGTTTGTTTGGGGCACCTTGTTTCTCTCCCCATATGTGGTATGCAGTATCTTAATGGAATCTCTTCCTTAGTTGCTGAGATCTGCAGCTGTCCTTGTAGCCAAATCTGTACATTTGCAGGGGTGGGGGGTGAGGGGGGCAGGGTTTGAGGGTTCACCACTAAGAGACATCTCTGATGGTTGTAGGATGGGTTCTGTTCAGTGCAGGGGCTGGGGTGCCACTGAATTCTAAATCTTCCCTGATATGGGAATGTGGCTAGTACCTAGATTCCCACTCTCCGTATAACAGAGATAGGGAAGCTTTTAAAGGCCGGTCTGTAACTTTTAAGTCGAAGAGAAGATGAATTCTCTAATGGACCAGAAAGTCTCGCTGCACTCCAGAAGCAGGGTCCCTGCAGCTCAGCCTAGATTAGGCAGCACTGGGGGATGTGGCTATCTAGCTCACTGGTAAGGGATGGCTCTTATCTGTAGCCTAGAGTCTGCAGAGAAGTTTGGGCTGCAGCATAACTGGAATCGGTAGCATTTCCAATGGGGAACCTAGAGTATGGAAATGCAAAAATGAGTCTGGATTTTTGATGTGAGATTTTAGGGACTGTCAGTTTAACAATCACAAAGTGCTAGGGTGTTCATGAGGTGGGCTGGAATTTGGCACAAATGCTGACCCTTGTTCTCGCTCAGTGCTACTAGTTAGGGCTGCCTCCTGCAGAGTGGACAGGTGTTTTCTTTAGCGTCCTGAGAAGAGCGGTGCAAGGGTATCCGATTCCTTAATCTTTTTCAAAAAATGGTACTACTTCTCTACCAGGTGTTCCATGCTGAGGGTACATGCTAAGTTGGTGGCTTAGCCGCTGCAGCATCCCACTGGTTTATGTCTTCTTAATGCTCAAAATGTATAATCTTATTTTTAGTGTATTTTGCTGAATAATTATAGCTTACTTGGTGTGACTCTGTAGAGTCACCTGCTGGGACCTTAAATCTCTGCTTGCTTGGAAAGAGCTTAGGTTGTTACCTGTACTCACTCTGCCATCTTGTTTTTTTCCCTTACTCTTAATGCAAAGTTTTACTGCTATGAGTTGAGTTATTGTTCCAGTACAGTTTAAAAATAAATAAACCCAATGGCCTTACTCCTTTAACATTGTTCAATATATTTTACTATTGTTACAATTATCAAATTTAATTACATATACAATTGCAGATAAAAATTATCTTGAATGGTTTCTCATTTGAAATGAAATATTAGTCCAAAGGTTTCTACCCTCCTGCCATTTCCCCCAAAATACCAATGGCTAAAAATATATAGCTAAAAATATAAATATAGTCACCAGTTTGCATTCTTCATCTCTAAAATTATTTTGCTGGCTCTATTTTTGTTAATCAAGGTCTTTAGCGTTATATCAAACATGTAACGAAAGAAGAAAAAGAAACAATCAGTGGTTCTTCAATATCGGAGACAAATTGGGAGATAGTTCTAGTTACCTAATCCCAGAAATTGAAAAAATGATCATTCTGCTTCCTTCTAAAATATCTGGGTTAGATGCCTCAAATCTGATTGCCACATTGTTACCCCTTGAAACTTCAAGTGTAGAATAAAAAGATTTTGTGCTATTGGGAAGTTTCCAACAAATTTTTGTTACAGGGATTATTTTTCAATTACAATAATTATTCTCATATAGCTATAAAATATTCCCATAATTAAAATATCTTTCCATAGTTAAAAACTCAGAAATGCCTCTATGCTGATCCAAGATAACATGAAGCCTCAGAAAAAGGACTGATGATGCTGGCAGTAAAATACACTTGAATTGTTATGATCTTTATCTTTTAATGAGGTTCATTTCCAATCTACTTCTTGTCATTTGTTCTGAAGCCTTCTAAGATATTTTAGGGCAATTACATAAATTCAGAACTTTTTCCGAAAGCCAATAGAGAGGTTAGACCCTTGGAAGCTGAAGTAATGTTTTCAGGTGTGAGTGTTTAAATATGACCCTTTTAGGTGATGCTCTCCGATAAAGTGTTTTTTGTATATAATCTATACTGTGAATACGTTTTCTCTGTGTTAATCCAGACAAGAATCTAGTCTTGATTAGAAGGAATCAGAAGATTCCAGGAATGGACAATGTTCTTCTGTTGAACTCAAAAGGTCCATGTTTCTTCTCTTTTAATGTGGAAAGTAGATGTAGCCTACAAACTAGTAAAGAGATAGGTTGGTTGGTATGCAAAAACATATGAACTTATCAACAGAAATAAGGTAGATTCAAGAACAATTTCTAATAGTGTAATTTTTAGAAAGTCCAAATCAAAGTTCGGTTCAATCAAACTCAAACCTTGGTACTGCTGTGCAAGATTGGCAACTGCAGTCATCTGACTTTAAGTAAATGAGATAATTTGAGTGAAGCACATCCAGTTAGTTAAAAGATTTTGCCTCAAGATTAGAGCATAAGGTCTTAGTATCCGGCCTACTGCCCTTGATAAGAACTCATTAACCATAACAATGATAACAAAAAGCTATGAAATGTAAGAATGTGTAAACTTTATGTATAGGCTAAATTTTAGATATCTCATTTGATCCTTTCTCTAATCCTGGGAAATTCCTATTTTAATAATTATTTCTCTTTTCTCAGCTCAAATAAACCCCAAGGTTTCTTGATTAAAAATATTAACGGAAGTTTTATTTGTTTATTTTGTAAGTGAAACATGTTTCAATCTGTTTGATAGGTAAAATATAAAATATTTTCAAGATTTGCGATTTGGTTAGCTTGTTTTTCATCATCATTTAAAACAAAGAATTTTACACTGGGCACAGTGGCTGAGATCTGAGGATCAAGGCTCTAAGCCAGCCAAGGTACAAAAGGACCTGAGACTCTTCTCTTCAATTAAATTCTAGAAAACGGGAAGTGGGGCCTTGAGCTGAAGAACTCAGGGACAGCACCCAGGCAGAGTTCAAGCCCCATGACCTACAAAAAAAAAGAAAAACCACTACGAATTTAACCACTCTTCTAAATGTCAGTACTGTTGTATAGGCCATTGTGATAATGGATTAAATATGAACTAACGAGTCCATTAGACTAGTGGGTGAGGAGAGTGAACAAAAAGAATGTTAAAGGAATAATGCAATTCTTCTTATTTCAAATAAAGAACAAAAAGAATAAGCCCATTACAATTGTTTCCCTCTGAAACATGAGTGCCTCTGATGTATAGAAAACATATCTTAGGAATTATTCTTCATTTGAATATAAACTGATCTACAGTGAGAAAAGGAACAATGAAAATTAATTAAATTTGGAAACATATAGGAAGGTATATAACCTAGCAAAGAAATGGCTTCCTATACTAAGAACAAAATAATAATAGCAAAGGCAGAAAACAAATTATGAAGGGGGGAGGGTTAGTAGGCATATGTAATTTGAGTACAACCCAATCTTAGCCTTTGAAGTGTGACAGTCACCATGTCATACTGCAATACTCCACAGGGCAACAGAATGATTGGATCCAATATTAACTCAGACAGTTCTAGGGAACTCTTTATTTACCAACAGCTGTATGGCCAGCACAAATGTGATACTGTAGAATAGGATTGATAGTGAAATGCCACATAATCTTCTGGTCATGGGGCACTGTTACATAGATAAAGTCTGTGTTGTTCATTTCAAGACTGTCAGACCTAGTTTATTAGATTAAAACAAAAGGACTAATGTCAGAACTAGACCATGTTCAATTGGAAGTATTGCTTATACTTTATTCTGAGGCATTAGTGGGAATCATCTATCTATCCATTAAACACATATTTCTGTTTCCTTATGAGACTACTGAAGGCTCTTAGATATGTAGATCTGCAGAGAATTCTCAGCTTCTTAATGTGAAATGAGAGAGAAACTGTCATTTATTTTTCAAAGCATAGCTGCACAAATATATTAGATGGTATGTATCCTGCTTTCAAGGCAGCAACTAAAACATTATTAGTATTGAATGTATCTTGTCATTTCATTATTGTCTATCACTGACCCATTTTTATACACATTCTCTCCCAGTGTGTGAAAAGCTTTCTCTTTCATTTTTACACTTCGATTGAAAGACACGGTATGGAATGTGCTTCAGGAAAATGTGAGACAGTAAAAATGAAGACAAGCAGAGAGAAAGAACAATCAAATAAAGAGAAGAAAGGTGAATGCAATGCCATTAAGACTTTGCGGTGCTCAGAGAATTGAACTGATGTTGCGCTTGAATGAAGCTGGAACTCAGGGCAATTCTTTTTCCAAAATCTAACAGAATATGATTCTTTTCGTGTAGATCAGTGGTTCTGAACTTCCTAACCCATGTTTTCCACAGTTTCCATAGAAACCTTTCCTTGGCTTCCTTTATCCATTCAGGATGCCACAACAAATTGGAGTATACTGGTGGCTTATGATCAACAGAAGTTTGCTCCTCACCATGGTGCAGGTCAAGTCTGAGAATAGGAAAAAACTTGTTCCAATGGTGGTAAAGTTCCTCCTCTGCATTGAAGATTTCCTCCATCTCTTCATAGCTTCAGGGGAGGGCAGGAAGGGGTCTAGTTAACTCTCCAGTTCTTTCCTATAAAAATGTTAAATTTGTTTCTGGGATTCCCCATCCTCTTTACCAAATTATCTCCTTAAGACAGTGCCACTGAATGCAATAACAAATTAGATTTCAACATAGACATTTTTCAGAAGGAAAATATACTGTATCATATGGCTTTTAAGCACACTGATAGAAAATATAATGAAATCGCTCATTAGAATATTTCACAATCATACATTACTGATTACAGAGTCAATCCAATGTGAAGCAAATATGAAGGGAAGATAATAATTAGATAAAATAGAGCATTTGTAATGGAGTAAACCTTAGGAAAGTATGTTTGAATCTGGGATAAGTCTCTTAGTTTAATAAGTACAAAGAAAGAAAAGAGCAGGGCTGTTCCTGTACATTAAAATAAAAGCTATATCAAGTTAATTAACTGTTATTTTTTTTTAGCAAGACAGATAAGAAAACCTATAACTATGCCTATGCTGCCTTACCACTAGCACAGTGTAGCTATATGGCAGCAAAAATGTGACTAGAGGGGCCAGAAGTTTGGCCTAGTGGTAGAGTGCTTGCCTAGCATGCATGAGATGCAGGTTTGATTCCTTGGTACCACATACATAGAAAAAGCTGGAAGTAGTGCTGTGGCTCAAGTGGTAGAGATCTAGCATTGAGAAAGTCCAATGACAGTGTTCAGGCCCTGAGTTCAAGCCCTAGGACAGGCAAAAATATAAAATAAAATAAATTTAGGGGGACAGGAGTTTGGCCTAGTGGTAGAGTGCTTGCCTAGCATGCACGAAGACCTCGGTTCAATTCCTCGGTACCCCACATACATAGCAAAAAGCCGGAAGTGGTGCTGTGGCTCAAGTGGTAGAGACCAAGGACAGTGCTCAGACCTTGAGCTCAAGCCTAGGACTGGCACAAAAAAAAAATTTTTAAATTGTTGTGAGAGCAAAAGGCATGGTTCAAGTGGTAGAGCATCTGGCTAGAAAGTACAAAGCCCTGAATACAAACCCAGGTTGCACCAACAAGAAACTAAAATGTGGTGAGTATAAATGGGAGGATTACATTTTTAATTGTAATTACCACTGTAATTTAATTGTAAATATCTATAACAATTTCAATTAAGACAAAATGTAAAGAATTGTTAGCATGCTTCAGTACTACTTGAATGGGTTACCGTATACTGCAGTGTGTTCATGATTACTGCAATATATAAATATAATGCATAATTAACCAAAATTACTCTTCTGAGTTTACTTTTTAAAATCTGTCTCTAAAAATTAATGGTGCTCATACCTATGATCACCTCACCTCTCTCTAGCACAGTACAATTATTGACAAACCCAATGATGGAGCCATGAGTACAGGAGTACTGATATCAAATTGCCTCACCTTTGATTTTAGATCAAAGGCCTGTGAAAAGTGAGCATAATGAAATTGCTTCACAATGAGTAACCTTTCCTCCGTTTATTTCAAAATACATTTTCTTTAAGCAAACTCTGTTAATATGATTTCTACAACCCTAGTTTTATTTGTTTTGGAAACCACTCACTCTTCTGACTCAATTCCACACCAAAGACTGTGAGCCAATGGACAAACACGTGATATTAAAACAATGTATATGCATGGAAGTCAGTGAGAATCCAGACTTTAAAGTACAAGTTAAAAAATTGGTCAATAGAAGTTAAAAAGTCCCTCATGTTTCCTTTGCTACAGACAGACACTTATCCGTTTGAAAAGAAATTACATTTGTCAGAAGTACACTGAAGGCTTGACAACCTTTTAACCAACTATGTTATTAAGGAACCAGGAATAATTTGCTTCATCCGATGGAGAGGGTAGAAGTCTTCTCATCATACCAACGCTTTCATAGTTACATTAAAGAGGTTTTTTGCCCCTTAAAAATTAGTTTTAAGCTTAATTAAATTTTTCCGAGAGTTTTGCTGACACTGCTGTTTATCTATTTCAAATGAATCAATTACCGTCCACATTAGTCCAGCTTTGTAAAATCAACCCAATATTTAGGAAACCTCATAATTCTTGCTATTACCAGCCATTCAAGTAAGAAAAAATTACTTTTATCCAATCTCTTCAATGATAAAAATCAGTAGATTGTTTGATGTACAAGTTAGTTTAAATCATATATCCCAGTTTTATGATAATTCTCTTCAGTACAGCAAGATAATTATTTTCTAACAGCTTATAAAAGAGATAGTTTAACCTGGTAGAGGTTGTGATTGCCTGTAATTTTAGCTACTAGGAAGAGTAAGACTAAAAGATCATAGTTCAAAGCCGGTGCTAGTATGAAAATTCATGATACTTTGCTTCAATTATTCAGGAGTAGAGATGTGGCACAGGAGGTAGAGTGGCAGCCTCGAGTAAAAAGAGACATTGAGGGGCCGGGAGTTTGGCCTCGTGGTAGAGTGCTTGCCTAGCATGCACGAAGACCCAGGTTCAATTCCTCAGTACCACATACATAGAAAAAAAAGCCAGAAGTGGTGCTGAGGCTCAAGTGGTAGAGTTCTAGCCTTGAGAAAGCCCAAGGACAGTGCTCAGGCCCTGAGTTCAAGCCCAGTACTGGCACCACAATCAAAAAAGAAAAGAAAAGTAGTTAAACACTACAAACATCAAGTGTCTGCAAAATACATCATGTTTTAATGGTAGTTGACTGTGACACTTAATATTTTATTTAATGGATTATTGTTCTATACTTTTAAAAAGTAATTAAATATATAATGAGAATCCATCTTGCTTTCAGTGTCAAACTCTTAGCTTTCCCATTTCAAACTCCACTCCCAATCCAATTATCATCAGCAAATACTACACTGAAGTGTCATTTCAACATCTCCAACAATTAAAATATTTTTGGTTAATAACACAATGAATTACTAAAGGTCCTAATGCTATTCAAGTTGGCTCTAAACCTATATTATAGATCCATCCTCATCGGTATCAGAGCAGTCACAGCTGGACAACAAACACTTTTTTCTGTAAGAAATTTTTATTAAAGCATTTAGTAATTGAAAATCTCTTTGTATTGATTCCCAGGACTCTTTAAAAGTGATTTTATTATTTCTTAATCCTAATTAACATTATATATACATATGTGCACATACACAAACAGCAATGACTCCTAATCTCAAAAAATACTTTCATTCATTTTATAAATTTTTTTTGATTACGGTTTAGTCACTGTACATCATTCTTAGACATTATTCACAATCTGGATTAAAATATCATTGCTTAGGGAAAATCTTTTTTTTTTCAATTTGAACTTCCTATTAGACAGAAAAATAACTTCTTATCCAGGTGAAAAGATTTTTTAAATACTTTAGTTTGACATCAATTTTAATGCATTATACTATTTATTCAGTAAGTAACAAGACCTTTGTCCCTTAGAACACATTTCAAACAGTCTGCCTCTCAAATTTTTCTATACATAAATTTCCAAACATAAAACATAGTTTTGGAAATTTGATTAGTGTACTTCTGGTAAAATGTACATTCTCATCAGTGATACACTGGTAGATTCGAGATATAAGATAAACCACTGAATTCAATATTTAATGATAAGCAGAATGTAATAATAACATATCCTCCTTTCAGTTGACACTTTTAATAAACATTCATGGAGCTACACAGAAGTAACAGATGTGAATTCAAATAGACAAAGGTATTGACTGTGAATAACTTATATATGTCAAGCAACAGTTACAACCAAACTGTCCAGAATAGACACTGGCTTGGCTAAATTATGCACAATTTTCCTTCAACATGTGTATAAATTGCAGAAAAATTTAGTCTGTTATTACAACAATCAATATCTTAAATATGCATATATTATATAGCTAATTTCTAGACAATTGTCTCAGATATTTTAAGTTACATATTTATGTAAATATGTATATATTATGTAATTACATTTAATATATTACAGTATGTTCTTATATGAATATAATATATAAAATATATACATTGATGTATAAATATGTATAGTCATTGATATATTTTTTATGAGAGCAGCAATTATAATTCTAGAGGCTTGGGTATCCTGTAGGCAATGTTGAAGATAAGATGCCAGCTGCCAATAGTAAATGCTGGGGCTTCTGGATACTGAGAAAAAGAAATGTCCAACCCAACAGGACAGACTCATATCTACCTATAGACTCAGCTAATTTTAAATCATGATGAGTGAAACTGAAAATCTGTGCTACTTGGGAGAATTACTTTTTTCTAATTTTGCAGGAAGTCGTGATTTACAGAACGTCTTATGGTACCCTATAAAAGTTGTAGCATGTCCAAGTATTTTGAATAATAAAAGAAATAACCCCAATAAATTTCCACAATTGCCTGGAGAATTGAGATTACTGCGGTATAATGTGACAAATTCTACTATCCAAATGAAAACCACTGCAGACTCCTGCTACACGATAGTGTCTTGATCTTCATGTTGATCGGTTTCCAGGTCTATGCGAAGAGTGTGTGTGTGTGTGTGTGTGTGTGTGTGTGTGTGTGTGTGTGTGTCTGGGTGTAGTGTATCTCATATATGGCATATATTTTATATAGAGTATGTGTGTATATAATATGTAATACACACACATATGTATATATAGTATTGCCTACCATCAGGTATTTTGTTATAGCAACACAAACAGATCATAATACTTTATTGTAGTAAGCTCATTAATGACTTAACCAGTGCTATTGAAGGTCATAGGAAAAGCCAACTTTAATTAAGCCTGTCTATCAACCAGCTTCCCATTTAGCTTGTAGTTTGAAACAAAAACTGCATCTAACTTTTCTTCTTAAAACCGTAGATGATGAATGAAAACCTATTTAAAGAATATGTTTGCATGTATTTAGGCTATGTTTAAAGCAAATTCTACAGAATTTAGTCCACCACTTACTACATGACTAGAAGCTGTTAGAGTATTGACATTTCTGCTAGGAAAATTTAATTTCTCCTGTTTTAATAGTAGAGCTTAGTAATTGTCAGTTTTGATGTTGTTACATTTAATCTGAAATTATTTTTAAAAGAGTTCAGATTTCTGTACCAATGCAGCTTTGAATTGAAAGCAGCTTTTTCAAAACTAGCTTTTGCTTCTTGCAAAAAAGGGTACTTTGTATTCATAAAATAAGTAAGTACCAGAATGGCATAATATTTCTCTTTCCCAGAATTTCAAAATAATTTCAGAACTTCTGCTTTAGTACATCTGATATTATAACTACTGCTACTTGTGTGTCTGTGTGTGTGTGTGTGTGTGTGCATGTGTGTGTGTATGACACTCTTGAAGTTTCAGCTCAGGATCTGGGCCCTTCCCTGTGCTTTTGTGCTCAAAATTAGTGCTCCACCAATGAGCTGCAAGTCCAACTTTCAGCTTTTTGTGGTTAACTGGAGATAATATTTGCATCAACTTTCCTATGTGAGGTGGCTTTAAACCATAATCCTTAATATCTTGGCCTCCTGAGAAGCACAGATTACAGGCATAAATCATGGGCATCTGACTTCCTTGATACCATTTTTATCCTCTGCCCACATTTCCTCTTGGTATTCTACTCAGCTAGTCCCCTGTTACAGCAACTGAAGCTTCTGCTAGATATTTAACTACATGTTCTGTAATGTACTGAGGATTTACCTTATGGAGTAAGGGATGTATTTATACTTCCCTCAAAAAATGTGTTACATGCACATTAATAATATTCAATTTGAAAACAAGTAAATCAACATTAGCTTATAGAATAAATAATATATGTATACTTATCTGGAAAATGTGTTACACTCTATAGAGTAGCAATATGTACATTGAAATATATAAGCCAATATTAATTACTGTTTCACATTTACATTGGAGTGCCACCTTTTCTAACCAACAGAACTTAAAATGTGATGAAAGAAGGCTCTTTAGACATTCTAATATTTTCATAACTAGAAGTACAAAAAAAAAAGAATAAAGAAAATCCCACTTTGGAAACCTCATCAAAACTGCCAGCCTAAAATAGTGCCTTTATTCTTTTTAGATCTTTGCTTCATAGTATTGTATTTCTCTGAAATGTTTTCTTTGGTCAAAATTTCTTTTGAGCACCTATTAATCCTTGTTTCCATTTATATTAATATCATAAAAAAGCAATGTTTATAATGAGATAATTTGGAAAGCTATTTATCTGTGCTCACTCAGGTTTCTACCCTAACTTCTATTCACATTTAAAGGTACACTTTGTACTCAACCAGACTCTTGGTTTTAATTACACTCTTGAGGCTAACAGATAGTTACTTAACCTTATGTTTATGTCTGTAAACATTTATGCACCGTTGATGCAAATTTGCTCTGCTAATTGGTCCTATAGACAGTCTTTCTTCCTGCTGCATCGTATTTCAGAATCATGTTCCCTTAAATGTCTTTAATTTGGAAGTGGCGTTGTGGTTCAAAATGGTAGAGCATTAATTTTGAGCGAAAAAAAGCTCAGGAATAGTGCCCACATTCTAAATTCAAGCCCCCTCACCAACAAAAAAAAAGTTGTTCTTCTTTAATTTTTCCCCAATGTTAGAGAATTACAAACATAATTTCTCCCTGATCCTGCCTTTGGTTCTCTAATACGTATGTTACTCTATTATTTTCTGGTTTATTTTTTGTCCAAAATATAGATGTAGTCATATTTATGAAAGTAAAGAAGACAAAATGTTTCTGCACTAAGATTTTGGGTTTAAAGGTTTATTTATCTGTGTAAATGATGGATTATTTCTGAAGCATGTGATTATCTTCACCATCTTGCATTTTTTTCTCCTTTGCAAACTCAACATTCCAGTAAGATGTTCAGTCTTTTCTATAGTGTAAGGTATCAAGTATCAAAGTAATGAAGAGAAAATTGTTTCTTTTCCTCATGCTATGTATCAATATGTCCGGTTTTTAGCACTCTTTGCCTCCTGACCAGCAGGAAAGGCAAAGAGAACACACCCAGACTAAGATGAGACCGAGAAAGGTTAGGGCCGGCTGGCTGCCTTCACCCAGACCTCCCTCTCCAGAGGGAAGACACAGACACAACAGGGAGACTGTCACAGCAGCAACTTGTTTTAATGGGGAAACACCAGGGGCTAAAGTAAGAAGCAGGAGTCTATCAGCATAAAAGTAGGCAGGACAGGGGGTGGTAGGTGCGGTCAGAGAGGGTGGAGGGGCCAATCCATGGGTTCGAGGTAGCCTTATTTTACATCACAAACCACAGCCAAACCTCCCAATCAGGAGACAGCATGGTTGGATTTCCAAAACCAGGAAGTGAGCACTGGGCCATGAGGTAGGCCTTTTACCCTTGATGTAACATGCCCCACATCAATATACTTTAAATTTCCATGCCTGTGTTTGAATGTTAGAGTCAGGTTTCTGTAATTGTTAACGTTCTTTATCAACAAGGTTATAGTGCTCAAGAGATAGTTCAGAATGTTTGTTATTTAAGAAACTAGTTTGCCGGAATAAAGCCTCATATCTAAAATATATCAACAGCTCAAAAAATTGAATCAATCCAAAACTAATCTTCAAAGTAACAACCATCCCAAAGACTTAAAGAGAGTCTTCTCTGAAGAAGAAACAAAAATGGCCTATAGACACATGAAGAAATGCTCAACATCTCTGGTCATAAAAGAAATGTAAATCAAGGGCCGGGAGTGTGGCCTAGTGGTTAAAGTGCTTGCCTAGCATGCATGAAGACCCGGGTTCAATTCCTTGGTACCACATACATAGAAAAAAGCCGGAAGTGGTGCTGAGGCTCAAGTGGTAGAGCTCTAGCCTTGAGAAAGTCCAAGGACAGTGCTCAGGCCCTGAGCTCAAGCCCAGGACTGGCAAAAAAAAAAAAAAAAGAAATGTAAATCAAAACAACTCTAAGATTCCACCTCACTCCAGTTAGAATGGCCAGGATCAAGAAAACTAATAACAACAGATGTTGGAGGAGATGTGACCAGGAGGGATCACTACTACACTGTTGGTGGGAGTGCAAATTCATTCAACCACTATGGAAAGCACTATGGCAGTTCCTCAAAAGACTAAACATAGAGCTCCCCTATGACCCAGCAATTCCTCTACTTGGCATTTACCCAATTGTCCAGAAACAAGGACATACTAAATCCACTAGCACAACGATGTTCATTGCAGCATTATTCACCATAGCAAAGATATGGAACCAACCTAGATGTCCCTCAGTTGATGAGTGGATCAACAAGATGTGGTATTTGTACACAATGGAATTCTATGCTGCTGTCAGAAAGAATGACATCGCCCCATTTGTTAGGAAATGGAAAGACTTAGAAAAAATCATATTAAGTGAAGTAAGCCAGACTCAAAGGAACTTAGGCTCAATGGTTCCCCTCCTTTGTCATAATCAGTAGAAACCTTGGGCTCTACTAGCAGAGATCTGCAATAGAGCAAAATCTTGATACATAAGACCATATAGTATGAAGCTAATTGAAAGGACCTCCAGGATATTGAAACAAAATCCACATAATGAATGATTGTTGTTCTTAATGTACTATGTTGTCTCTCATCTCCTTTGCTGTCCCTTCGTTATCTCATATTGTTATAGTATCTCACTTTGTTATCTGATATATTGAATTTATTTGTATTTGGTTATTTGAAATTTGATAGGGAAGGGGGGAAAACCAAGACGGGTGGGGGATGTGGGGGGGGGAGGGAAATGGGTACCAAGACATGTGAAAGGGTATCAATGTACGTGAATTAATGCACCTTCTATCTGGCAAATATCATGTAACCCTTCTATTAATTACAATAAAAATATATGAAAAAAAGAAACTAGTTTGTAAAAACACTTGGTAAGATTTAAATTATGTGCTATTTTTTCTCTCTTAACACATAAACTTAGCTGGGCACTGGTGGCTCACACCTGTAATCCTACTCAGGAAGCTGAGATCTGAGGGTCATGGTTCAAAGCCAGTCAAAGCACGCAAGTCCTTGAGACTCTCATCTCCAATTAATCACTAGGAAACCAGAAGTGGTACATTGCTAACCTTGAGCTGAAGTGCTCAGGGACAGTGCCCAGACCAAGTTCAAGCCCTGTAACCAACAAAACAAAACATAAGCTTGCAAATTGGATGATTCATTTCATAATCTGGTTTGTGTGATAATGATTCTAATGAAAAAGGCATAACAAGTAGCAATTTTAAGACAAAACAGTAATAAGGATATTTTCTTATAAAAATGCCATGAACTGATCTTTCAAAGTTAAAAGGGGAAACTAATTGGAAAGAAATGGATACAATTTTGGGTAGAGAAAAGAAAATGACTGTTGAAACTGAAAGATTAGAAAGAATTAAAATTTCTGACTTTACAAATAAGGTATTTAATTATTTAACAGGCACATGTGAAGTCTCAGCATTTAAGATGCATATAACAAACATACATCAAAATTTCTAATTAAATTACCTTTTATTAAAATTACAATATCTAATGGAAGAAAATTACAATCAAGAATGCAGCAAGCATCAAATTATACATGTCCAAGAGAAAGACATCTTAAAATTTTAATAAAACAACTTCAAATGTCAATTGATTTTGTATTTGCAAACAGACACATGGGATACTTACGTTTAATTAAAAATGACTGAAGGAAATTCTAAATTATTTTGTGAATAAATAGTTATTGGCAAAAAGCAAACCCATGGGAAAGTAAATATTTCAAGATAGAAAGGCACACCTTCCTTACTAATTCGTTCCCAGCCCTTGCACAGAGCCATCTGGCAGTTCTCATTGATTGTGTTGAACAGAGAAACCACATACCTGGCTGCTAAGGTGCTCCTTCTTATAAGAATGTCCAGTGTCCGATGTTCTTGAACATCTCAGGATATAGTATATTCAACCTCTGAAGATCATTTACAAAACAACAGAAAAATATTCAATATCTTTACAGATAAAAATAAACAAACCACTGCCATGTGTTGAACCACTTGAGAAACACTATACCCTCCAAACTGATACAATTTCAATGATAAATTATTTTTTAATGATAAATTATCTTAATGGCTTTAATTTGATTTTAAATTTTAAGTATTTTAAGAATTTAAGTATTATATATTTTCAGTATTATGTCACATATTATCTATGAAATAAAAAGTATAATGCCTATTCTTTATTTTCAGTGAAATATTCTCCATCTACAAAATTGACATCAATGAAAACAATTTTAGCGCCTCTATGAGTTGATAACGGTTGGAAGAATATAGTTTCTAAATGCTTTGTAAAAATGTATTCTTAGTATACAAATAACTTACAATATTGAAAAAGACTATAGGTCAGCAAACGAAACAGTAAATTTTACAGTCAGGAACATCTAAATGCAAATCCAAGTGTCTCCACATATTGGCTGTGTGAAGCTGGACTCATTCCTGAATATTGGCACTGACACCTGTCAGCCTAGAAACAGATGTATATTATTAAGTATATATACACATACCTATTATTATGTGTCCCTATTATTCCATTATATAACTTATCTGGATGAATAAAATAGGCATTACGATTGATATTGCATGAATTCTAATTACAAATGAGTGCATGTGTTGTGAAGAAACCTTCAGTTCTTTCCCTTGTCTAGTTTCTTCATTGAAGTTTGTGTGAATGATCACAAGGGGCCATTGATGTGCAAATTTTTTTCAAATAATTATAATCTATTTTTTGCGAACCATATTTGAGGGCTTTTTATTGTATTCTATTGTCAGGGTGATATATAGAGGGACTGCAGTTACATTCATCAGATAGCAGGTACATTACTTCTTGAACATCAATACACCTTCCCATGTTTATCTCTCACTTTCCCTACTTCTACGCTTGTGTTTTTGTACTAAATTTGGCCAAAAGTATTTATACAAATTTAAAATAATTTAGATAAGAGGTGAATTCTTTGACTGTCCATGATAGGATTCATCAAAAGGCAGTTCAGCAATTATCATAACAAATCAATCAATACTTTACTTGATATCCATCACAATACCCTGATTGTATAAACCCCATTTCTCCTTTATCGTCAGTCACCCCAACTTCAAAGCCTCAATCAAGCTATGCATAGCACCTGGTACTTTGGTAGGACAGAGCTACTGACAGGGCTAAGTGCCCATTTGGAAATTAATCAGAGATAATGATATCCTAATTAGGGAGATCTGTCATCTTTTTTTTGTTTATTTTCCCAGAAGACTTTTCTCTCACCAATGACCACTGAGCTAACCACCAACACCACCAATCCCACTCAACCTCTGTGATTTAATTTACCAGTCACCTCCCCAGCTCACTTTTGTTTTCCTGCCAGGCTCTTGCCATCTATGCCTTTGAATTTTCAACAACCCATGTCATCTGTGTGTCTGTGATACATGGGCTCCCCTTTTCATCCTACAAGCCTTAAATTCTCACATTATTCAAAGCATTTCATTTTACTCTTCACAGAACCCTGCTCATCTTTCAGATGAGTCCTTCAGAGGCAAGGACCCAAAAAATGCTATTATTTTGCTTTGTTTAACTCTAGAAGCATTTGTGTTCTAGATGACAGCATGTCCTCTCTTGGAAATCCGTTCTGTATTATAAGAGCTTAATGTCAGATGATATATATAATTTTTGTCAACAGACGCTGGCACCATCCTGGTCAGTGTGGAGTGTTTGCAGTGAAACAGTTCCAAGCATTCTGGGAAGCAATCACTTCTGCATTGTGAAGCCCGAGGACTCAGCACTGCTCTGGCTTTCCTGGCTTACAACTCTCACCCACTGCTGTCTTATCAAGAAGAACCTTGATTACAAGCAGCCTGAGCTGCAGGGTAGCTCTGAAATGATAGAATTTTCTGTTTCACCGTATTTTTACCAGTCCTGGGTCTTGATCTTAGGCCTGGGCATTATCCTTGAGCTTTCTCAAGGCTAGAGCTCCACCACTTGGGCCATAGCACCATTACTGGCTTTTTTCTATGTATGTGGTACCCAGTATTTGAACCCGGGTCTTCGTGCATGCTAGGCAAGCACTCTACCACTAGGCCAAACTCCTGGCCCTTCACTGTATTTTTTGTATCATACAGTTACTGTAGATTGCAGAAGGAGAAGAGCAAGAAGGAGAAGGAGGAGCAGAAGAAGAGGAAGAAGGAAGAAGGAAGAAGAAGAAGGAAGAGAAGGAGGAGGAAGAAGAAGGAAGAAGAGGAGGGGAACAATATACCCAGTGCCCACTCCGCACACATCTCTCTGCATTCCTATGATATTTTGTTAGAAATTTCAATGACTATGTATTTATATCTACTGGAAATAAATGTTGCCTATTATTTTTACCAATTTTTATAAAACTCGTATCTTACTTTGTTTGACCCACTTCAACGTAAGTTATATTCCTTCCCTTTCAATACATTTGGAAATCACAAAACTTCCTAAGCCACCCTTCACATTTTAACAACTCATATGTAAAAACATACTCACCACTTAGTACTATGGCAAGTAGGTCAGATAGAACTCCCTGGAGGAAGCAGAAAATACATTTATCATTTTCATGTGCTTATTATTAGGAGCCCATCTCAAATCTTATTAGTGCCAAGTGTGAGGAATTTTATTCCTTTTCCCTTTGGCTAATGACTTATTTACATACTGACTTGTTCCATAGTGCTTTGGGGAAGAAAAACAATAAATGGGCATTGAATGAGGGAATAAAACAACACAGAGAATGGTATTCTTATGGACATCCTTTTTCTGTTGCATTAAAAGTTTGAAATCACCATTATGTCATAAAATTATTGCTCAATGCTATATAAATTCTTAGCATTGGTGCTGGGAGGGTCATGCAGTCATTGGACTTGCAAATATGGATTGACTTCAGTGGCTTAGTGTAACATATGAAAATCAGAGATAGGGGTGCTTCAAACCAAGAAAATTCAATACTAATTTTACAAGCATGGATAGTCCTGGTCTGTAGTGCAGAATGGAATCCATTATCCCTTCTTTTCTATTTGATTGAAGTCTGCTTAAGCTTTGTACGTAATATTTTATATGAGATGAAAGAGGCATGTCAGTTTCTTTTTCGAATTCTACTTTATTTAAAAAAATAATTCTGTGATGTAGTTAATCGTATTATGGTGTTGGCACTAAATCACATTCCTGATATGATTTATAAAATGTGTCACTCCCCCACACACATCAGATCTCAGTAATGGTCTATCTGTCTTTGAACTAAATTGATAGCCAATAGAAGATATTTTGATCAAACACATTATCTCAGTAGAATCAAATGTTTTGCATAGCTACAGTAAACAGAGGGAGAAGAATACTATTCTTCCAAAATATTGTGTTAAATATAGGGTCATTATTCTTATCAACAAATATGCTACCAATACCAACTATGTTTATACATAGAAGTATTGACCTGGAAGATATGTGGAATATTAGTCTAATAAAACAATGTGACATATCTAATTATTACAAGTAGCTAGAAACTATCAAACAAAAATGTCACTCTTCTTATAGCAGAAAGTAAGCTCTAATAATAGTCTACTTGTTTTTATAGCATTACATTATTTAGTATTATACATATATGTACACACATAATATGGGCATTGTGAACATAGACTTGGTTTCAAAGTTTTGTATTATTAAAATTTCAGTGTAGCAACCTGATATTGCTGCATTTACGTTTCTTAGAAAAATGAGTGGGCTTACAGAGGTTAAGGGACTTTCAGAAAATCAAGTAACTTTTCAAAGACAACATTATCATGCAATTTTGTCTTCTAGTATATTTTCTTTGTGCATGTCAGATGAAAGAGAATGACATTATGGTGAACAAAGTCTATTGTCAAAGAAATTACCTCTGTGCAATTAAAGAAAACTGACTTTCTGGTTTTCTTATTTACTGGATTACTTTGTTTCACTGTAACCTCATATAATAGGAAGGAATGGATTGGGAGTAATATATTTTGAGGCTAAACCTGAGCAAAAGTTGCTAAGTCCTTGTCTCCACAAACAAGCTACATTTGTGCTCACACCTACAATCATGGCTATGTGGTAGACAAGTCGCAAAATTCAGACTGAGGGCAGAACCTGGCTAAAGCACAAAACCCTTTGTGAAAAACACCAAAGAAGCAAGAAGATTGGAAATGTGGCTCAAGTAATAAGGTGTCAGTGTGAGAATCAGTTCAAATCACAATCTAAACCAACAAATGACAAAGAAATAGATAGCATAAGAGGAGAAATCCAGTTCATTGAAGTGCGCTGTCAGGGTTGAAAGCATGATCATCAAGGAAAGGCGAAACGTTGGATCCTGAGGCAATGACTCAAGATTGCTCTAGGCCTTGCGCCTAAGCTTGAAGAAAAAGAACATAGTGAACTCATAGTTTATGTTGGTATTTTTTTTATATTTAACTAATGGTTTCCCAGATATCAGAGTTCAAAAAGATGTCTCATATTTCTGGTGGCATTTGTGCACATAAATTGGTCAGTTCCAATCCTGTCTTTCCACATTTGTCATGTGAGCTTTGTGACATCAGTGATACTTCTTGTACTGATGTTTTCACAGAGTCTCAAGAGGAAGCCTTGAATTAGTGAATCTTAGGAAACTCCCCAACTTTTGTCTTGATTTTTGCCGTACTGATTTTGATAACTTAGTTAAGCTTTGGAAGTGTGGTAAGTCTACTAATGTTCTTTTTCTTCTTTTCCTTGTCCCAGTAAAAAAAAATATTCTCAATTAAATTTATTTCACTAATTTGGGGGTTCTTAATTTTAGTCTGAAAATCATCCATTTAATAATCTTCCACTACATTACCCCTTCATCACATACAAAAAATTAATTATGTCTTATAAGAATTTAGGCAACAACTCATCACATTTTATCAGAAATGGGTTCTATTAATTTATCAAAACCTGTAGCTGTATCTTTAGGAATCCAATGTAAATTGAACAAATCATTGCTGACTTGTAACGTTTCATTTTAGTGTGTAGGTTACATATATAATTATACATTTGTAAATCATATTCTTTCTTTCATGTAATGGCTCATGTTTATTTATAAATCATTTCCTACAATAGTCCTTTCGACATATTTGTGAAGAAATTATTTCTTGTGAAATATATTGTTCTTTAGTTACTTTACTTCACAAAATAATAATGTATTTGGTCTAGAGTAGAAATAGACAGTGAGACATCTGCACCCCCATAAATTATGTCATCAAGCTTTTATTCCACAACAGGTTTTTTTTCAGCTGTTAGGCCATGTATGTTTATTTCTATTCTAGTGTGTTTACAACTGTCCTTTGCAGTAGAGACCAAGATTATTCTAAGTAGATGCATCACAACACATGGCAATACAATATTTGTTACATGAGATGAATGGCAGGTTCTTGGTCTCATTAAAGAAAGACTTAAGAGACAACACACAGAAGAGTTTCATGGAGCAAGGTTGTATTAAAGCAGAAGGAAACTGGGGATGAGCTGGTTTTCTCTTCTGAGTATCTTTGGTTTTGTATTCAGATGTACTTCCCAATAAATTCATAATACATCTTTCTCCTTGATTTTCAAATATAATTTATAGAATATAGTCAGTATGACTTCACAAGATATTTAACACATATTAATGAAGTCAAATGATCCTAGAATTGTCTTTATGAGGGGAGGTTCCCACAACCAAAAAATTCAATTTCTTTAACACAGTTATATTCCAATTTTTAGTTTCTTATTGGGCTGATCGTTTCTTTACAATAATTGTTCCGTTATCTCTCAGTTGTTAAATTCATTCATACAATGTTACTTATGATATTATTGTATTTTCTTTGCAGTGTATGTAGAGTTGACATGAAAAATTCCTTCATTTATTTTGGTAATTTTTGTTTATATTTTTTAAATTATAAGCTTTATTAATACTGTTCAAGAATTATCTAACCATTTTCAGTCATCCCAGTGTCTTCCATTGGCATCTTTATTTGTTTCCCAGTTCCCTAAGATGTAGGAACTATAGGTCATAAATATGACTCATTTTTAATAAAACTTATAGTGACAAAATGTTTGAAATCATTCTATAATAAATACTTAGTGGCATAATTTAATAATATAATATTTTATATTTAATTTCTAGTAATTTCCTGGGTCCTTTATGATTTTTCTTTTCTCTCAGCTAAGAGTAATTACAGTATATTGACTAATGATCACAAATGGGATTTTTGTTACTGAGTTCTCTTTGTGTGTGTGTGTGTGTGTGTGTGTGTGTGTGTGTGTGTGTGTGTGCCAGTCCTGGATCTTGAGCTTGGGATTGAGGCATTGTTCTAAGCTATTTCGCTCATAGCCAATGTTCTACCATTTGAGGTACACCTCAACTTCCAGCTTTTTTAGTGTTTAATAGAAGATAAGAGTTTTACTACCTTTCCTGTCTGGGCTGGCTTCAAACTGTGGTCCTTAAATCTCAGCACCCTGGCCTCAACCACCAGTGCCTGGCTGATTTCATGTTTAATACACTTGTGATCAAAGAGCATACTCTTAAATTCTATGTTTTCACTTTTGGATAAACATATTTTGGCATGCTTAAATTTAAGCCTATCATTCTCTATACTACATAAATAATACTTCCTAATTGTAAATTTATCTATCTTAATATGCAGCAATAATAGACATGATAAATTGAATAGTCAGCAATGCTAAAAATGATAATTTTTTACAAATAGATTTACAGACGCAACACCAATCAAATTCCCAAAAAGTATTTTGGGAATTTTCAACAAATATCCTGTTGAAAAAGGTTTCAAGACTTATATTGAAAAGCAGTGAAACTAATGTAATGCAAAAAGTTATTCAGAAGAGAAAAAAAGTGTTTGGATTTACCATACTTAATTTTTATGGCAGACTTTTAAGCTAGAGTAAACAAAATTATAATTGACATAAGTAGAGATGAGAGGATGTACTAGACACAGAAAACTTCAGAGTAGACTTAGAAGAATCAACTGATTTTTGCCAAAAGCACAAGTAGCATCACTGGACAGTTGTATATTTACATGAAAATAAATAATTTATGTCATATTAAGTCAAAAGTGATCATAGATCTAAATAAAAAAGGGGGAAAGAATAAACAACAACAAAAAAGGTTTGAGAAAAAAATGTAACACTGGTAATGAGGCTTAGTAATGAGTTTTTAACCACAACACTAAAAGCATGATCCATTAAGGAATATAATGACAAATTAAATTATGTACAAAAATCTAATGATATTTTTATCTGTAAAGAAAGTAGTTACAGGAAGAGAAAGACAAGTCGTTTATTAGGAGAAAATATTTGCAAATGTCATATGAGATAAAGGACTTAAATGAAGTATACATATGCATTCAGGTATAGATATATATGTACAGGTATAAAAATATATCCTGTGGCTGAACTGACTCAACATTTCCTTGAAAATTGGAGCTATTAAGCAATCAGAAACAATTCTTCAAAGAAAAACTGAAAATATTCAAGGCTTATACTATCTGACCTTAACTTTATTTAAAATTTCACTCATTTAAACTATTGATTACTGATGAAAAATACATATATTAATGAATGGACAGAATAGAGATTGAACAGTAATCTCAAACCTTCAAGTATTTGAGAAGAAATTAATGTATTTAAATGCATTTTCAGAAATTGCAAATGTGTGTAGTAATTTCCTATTCCAATAGATAAAGCTGAACTTTGATATGCTCTGAATATTTGTGTTGATTCCAGATTCATCCAAATTCTTCATACAACAAAAACTAATTATCAGTATCATCGTGTTAGAGGTGATCATGAGGTTCCCTCAATGGATGAAATTAACACTCTATGAAAGAGGCATCAGAGAGCTGTAGCAACCCTTTCTAGAAGGTTCTACAGCTATAAAATATGTTTTTTTTAAATATAGTCCTTCACTAAACACCAACCTGATAGTATGATCTTGCACTTTCAGTCTGTACAAACTGGAGAAATAAATTCTCCTTAAGTATAAAATGAGTATAGAGAACATGATTGGAAATATCTGTTTAAATTTTACATCTTTGTGCAGTCGATAAATATCATCAAAATAAGTTGTTACTTATGATCTTATACCTAAAGGACCCAGAAAAACTCTAATCCCAGACTTCCCAGACTCTAGAGCTGATTAACCACTTCAGCACAGTAACACAATGCAAAATTAACCCACAAAAATGAGTAGGCTTTCTTTATGTAAACAACCTACAAGCAGAAAAGGAAATAATGAAAACAACTCCATTTGAAATATTTTTTAAAATCCTAGGAATTGGGCCAGGAGTGTGGCCCAGTTTTAGCATGCTTGGATAGCATACATAAAGCCCTGGGTTTGGTTCCCTGATACCACATACACAAAAAAAGCCAGAAGTATGGTAAATCCAAAAAAGTATCCAAGGACACAGGCCCTGAGTTCAGGCTCCAGGACTGGCAAAAAAAAAAAAAAAAGAAAGAAAGAAAGAAAAAAGAAAAAAAAAACTAGGAATTAACCTAACCAAAGACATTAAAAAAATATCTTTATAGCAAAAGCTATGAAAATCTGAAGAAAGAAATCAAAGAGAACACCACCAGGAGGAAATGGAAAGACCTTCCATGTCTATAGATAGAAATAATCAATATTATGAAAGTGGCCATACTGCCAAAAATGATATACAAATTCAATGCAATCCCCATAGAAACTCAATGATTTTCTTTATCAAGATAGAAAAAAAAATTCAAAAATTCATATGGAACAACAAAAGACCTAGAATAGTCAAAGCAATCTAGGCAAAAAAAAGCCATGCAGGTGGTATTACAATACCAGACTTCAAACCCTACCACAGAGCCATAATAACAAAACAGCTTGTATTGGTGCAAAAAATAGACCCTAAGACGAATGGAACAGATTAGAAGACTCAGAAATAAAACTATATGCATACAGTCATCTGATATGTGACAAAGAAGCCAAAAACATACACTGGAAAAAAGTATAGCCACTTCAACAATTGATGCTGGGAAAACTAGGCAGTGATATGCAAGCCAAGATCAGAGAGACAAATGACACATGTTCTCTCTGATATGCAGAAGTTAGATATAAAACACACTAGGATATGACAAACTACACACGATCCTAGATACTCACAAGAGTGAGAGTGGCAGAGGATAGTCTTAGACTCACAAGGGGACAATGCTTTAGTGCCTCTTCATATTGATATAAACTAACATAAAACCTGAAACTAATTCCTAAGTTAGGGACACAAGACTTTTTAAATTTTTTCCCCTTTTTCTGATGACTTTATATGTTTTGTATTCACTTGTATATCTTCAGGAGGGGTGGCACAGATCTCATGGAAAAAGTGTTAAAAGTACAGCACACTGGACGCTGATGGGAAGGTGGAAAATGTATTCATTTCCTGACTCATGTAATACCACTTTACATCACATCCATAATAACAATAAGTAAATTATTTTAATGAGAGATCGAGAAGCAGGCAGATCCAAATCAACCAGAATGCTTTTTTTTTTAATACTACATATACAAGACTTTGCTTAATCCCTCAAGAAGGTTGTTCCTTCTTTCTCCACTTCTCAACTTGACTTAATCTGACCTGTGGTCTCCTGTTGCTGATACGACTACAATGTCTTTCACAAGTTGAAAACCAACGAGCATGCATGCTATCTGTATTTGTCTTTGGACCTAACAGCCTACAGAAGGAATTGTTAATAATCTGAAAATGGACACAGACAATGGGTAGACCTTATTTTGATACTATTCAATGAGTGTTTTGACTTCAAATTGTTTCACTATCATCATTCAACACAGTATTTACCCTAAAAGACTTTCAAGACCATTTTCAATGTTAATCATGATATTTTCTAAATATCTCCTTGGGTCCTCAGGACATGCAATAAGTATACCACAGAACCTAGAGAAAAGAGGAAATAGAATTTGTGTGTTCTGGCTCTGCAACAAATGAATTCTCCAATATAATTAAAAAGTCAAACAATATGACAATTTTAAAGAAAATATACTTTTTAAATATTTATTCAGTGGTAATGTTTGGAGATATTTTGCTAAAGTGAAATAAAAATCAAGTATATCTCCCTCTTTCTAAACTTCAGGATAAATGATATAACAGTTGTACAATAATTTGCAATGTGTGAGAAGTAAAATCTCAGGACAAACTTAAAAAGAGAGTTGTGATGCTTTACAACAATGATTTCTATTCTTCCTACATATGAGGAAAACATTTTTTATAGCTAAAACTTCCTCAGACCCAACCACTAAAGAGCGTGATTGAGAAAATTATGGATCTCTGATGTGGTTCGGTGGGACACTTAAACTTAAATTCTCGAAGCCCTGGGTTTAATTTCTAGCACTAAAAAAATCTTTTGTGAATGAATTTTATCAGTGTACTTCTGTTCTTATACAAATTATATTATATAAACAGCAAAAAAGTTATATTAAAAAAGTACAATATAAAAGATACGTCACAAACTGAAGCTACTTGTACAGAATCCATTTCCTTCCCTTTTATTGTTTTAACAACTTTTAAACTACATTATGGCATAAAAGTTGTCCTGTGATTTCAAATGATATTCCCTTTTATTATTCACGGGTGTTACCATAAGTAAATATCGTCTACTTTCACTCTGTCTTGGGTAAACTTTCTACAAGAACCAAATGGCATTTGCGTTTAATGTAATAATTGATATGTTTGTGTTTAACTCTACTACAATGGCATTTGTTTTCTATCTCTAGAGTGACTTGCTGTTTTCACTATTCCATTTTATCTCCTTGTTGCTCTTTAGTCATGTCACTTTGTGTTATTTATTTTGTGGTTTCTCTTAGGCATCTTTAATCAGCACAGACTAATTTCAAAAGAAATCGACTATATAAACTGTGAAAAATCATATAGAAGTATAGTTCATACCCCTAATTTCTTGTGCCCTTACCATCTAATTCTACACAACCAATAGATTTCACAGATCATTGTTGTAATACTGCAGTCAATAATTTGAAAAAGGTATTCAACAATACTGATAAGCATATATTTGATTGTTTTTAAGACATAAACATAAATGCAAATATGTCAAAGTAATTTTTGAAAATAAATTATACTCATTCATCTACTATTTCTGGCAACCTGATGTGTTGCATTTACAGGCATTAGTTTTCCATAGCTTGAAGTACTTTTACTATTTGTTGTAGTGTAGAGTTACTGTAAATGAATTCTTTGAGCTTTTATCCACTGGTCCTCATTTTCTTTTATCTTTATAGAAAGTTAATCTTTGAATATAAGAACCTTTGTGTGTGTGATATTTTTTTATCAAATTCTATAAAAGTATTATTACAACATTTTCTGGCTTCATTTATTTCTGGTAAGTTGTCAACAACACTAATAAGAGTATTCTGCAGAACATAATATCTTTTTGTTCCTTGGTACTGTCTACTGCTATATGCTTTCTAGTAGTTTAACTAAGGTGTAGCTACTCATAATACACCAGGTTTATCATGTGAGTTACTATCTCATTAATATTGTAGAAACATTTTCAAATGTTCAAATTATTGGAGAGTAGGTCCAGAAACTTGGCTTCCACAAAACTTGAATCTGAAGGCTTGTATCCTCTCTCTGTTTCTGGCCTCATATTTCATCATCACACACCTTGGGGAATATCACTTCATCTTTCTTTCCCATATCAGGCCATAGGTGCTAGCCCATGCTCCTAGTAAAACCTGGGTGCCATGGGGTTCCATCAATTCTTTTATATGGTCTTCAGACTTCTGTACCTGTACCATAAGGGAGTACTCTCAGCTGTTCTCAGATGTTTTCCCATATTCAGTAGAGAGCAGATGGCCTGGAGATTTTCTCCAAACTATTCTGACTTGCATGCGTGTCTTTAGAGGTTGATCATGTCACTGCTTGTTGGGTACCTGGACTACCTAGGGAGTTCTCTCAATCTGCTTTCCTCTCCTCAAATGTCAGTAGACCTTAGACACCCCAACCTCATATGCAATCTGTTTCAGTGCTTCCATGCAGCACAATATTTCCCATGAGTGCTCACTGAAGCTTGGAGAAAAGAGTTGGCAGGTCAGCTCAGATTTTCTTTGTTTCTGGTAAGATCCTAAAGTGTCATAATAGCTCATTATCAGGCTTTAATAGCTTATTAAAAATATCACTGTTTCTCCTTGATCACAGTTAAGGGAGATTCTTTCTTCAGCTGTTTCACTAAAGGGCACTGTTCCAGGCTAGAATATTGGGTTTTTGTGTTGGGGGCCGAGTAACGCCATGTCTAATAACTTTCTGCTGAGACAAGGCAAGGCTCAAGAGGCATTGGTTACAAATGTGTTATTGTTTATCACTCGCTGCTGGGACCTAGAGTGAGGATATATTAGCTGGAGGGACTCCCTCGGGAGGGAGTTTTATTGGAGGGAGAGAGATGTTCCTGCCTTGATGAAGCTGGGTGGCATCTCTGCTCCTGCTCCAGGGAAGGAGGGCTGAGTGCGGGAGGATAGTGGGCCCTTTCCTCTCGCTGCTCATCCTGGTTGGGGTGTGTTTTTCCTTATCACTCCTACTAGTCGAGAGGGACCAGGGATGAAGGACCCCGACATACTGGTGCCCAACATGGGGCACAAAATGGGGCATGGCGGAGAGTTGAGCCAAGTGAGAGATGCTTGGAGGAAAGACTAAAAAACCAGAAAAACCTGAAAGGCACAAAGAAAAAGGAGGGACTGAAGGACCAGGGAAACCTGAAGGGAAAATGGAGGCTGAAATTGCTCACAGGGAAAAAGAAAAAGACAGGAAGGAAGACAAGGAAAAAGAGAGGGACAAAGAGAAAAAGAGAAAGAGAAAGAGAAAGAAAAAGAAAAAGAAAAAAGGTGGTAAACAAAAGAAAGGGAAGCAACTACCTGCAAAAGTCAAAGTAGTAAGAAAAACTCAAAGATTGAAAAACCAGAGAAACCTGAAAGGAAAATACAAACTAAAGTTGCTCACAAAGACAAAAACCCATAAAAAGGCAAAAGATAAAGAAAAAGAAAAACCCATAAAAAAAGACAAAAGATAGAAAATTGAGGAAAAGAAAAACCAAAAACTCCTCCCAAAGCTAAGGAAAAAAAAGGCAAAGAAGCTGCAGCTGTGTCAAAGCAGAGAGGCAAACACAGCAGAAGCAGCTAGGTGTTTTAACAGTAAAAGATTTTAATAATCATTTCAGTCCGCCTCTGAAGCGCAGGTCACTTCAGCACGGTAGGGAGTCACTAAGGAACCTCGCAGGAGTCTCTGGCCAGAGCGGTATAAGGGCGAGGCAATAAGGGGTTCAGAAAAAGAACCAGAATAAGGAATTTTAGAATAGAACCAGAATGGGTTCAGACCTGAACGACCAAAATTAAATCTAAGTCTAAACTATGAGGCAACTAATACAGGAGTAAACAGTTTAAGAACAGGTGAAAAGCGCAGAGACGCTTGGAAAAATACTTGAGAAAGAGAAAGAATTAAGTGGTAGTGATTTAGAAAGCCTGGGCTCGGGTGCAGAATTGCAATAGGGAGCCACCGCCCATAGTTGAAAACAGTCTAAAGTTTTTTAGGGTCCCTGGCAAAATATAGAGACAAAGCCCCTGAGTCAGCTTGAAGAAGTTACAGAAAATGGATCTTCGCCCATAACCCCCTTAAAATGAAGAGACTATAGTCATTTTTTTGGGTAAATTAGAGAGATAGGACAGTAGTTTAAAACAAAAAGGGCGGGGGATTGGAAGACTCTTCTAATTCTTCCATTGCCCTGCTCTTCCCTATGGCTTGTGTGATAGTCTTTGTTTTTTCTATTGGTTTCAATGTTGTTTGCTTAATTAATGTTGAAATGTTTCCCTGTTTTCTCTGGCTGTTGTAGTCAGAGCCCCTCAGTATATACCAGTGCCTGTACAGGCGGAGGAGAATGCTTTCCTGCTCATCGGTAGAAAAGACTTTGGTAATTTCCTGGCCATGGTGGTGGCCATTGCCTCATATGTAGCTGCCGTTACTGCCGTGAGTATTGCCCTTGCCACGGCGGTTCCTACAGAGAATGCTTTGAATAAACCATTAATCAGCATGTGAGGACTGGAATTGTTATGCTTGGTCAATGAATTGATTTATTGTAAGAACAATTGAATATTCTGGAGCAGGTGATGAGCACCTTTTGTGTAGCTGCTTATTCCAGATTTTGCTTGAGGGAGTACCATATAACATTTTCAGTTGAGTGACTAATCTGACTAATGTTCAGTTTGATAACTTGATCTCTCTATGTGCACAAATAATTATTGTTAATCAGACACATGTTAATATTCTAACTTTGGGTGATTGGTTATCTTTACTTGAGACTATTTTGATCAAAGATGAGCAGGATTGATTGGTTTGGATTTATTTTTATGGGCCTTAATTGTAATATTGCTTGCCTACAAAGTCAACGCAGAAAGTGAATGCTAATGCGACAGGCACCTGCTCCCATAGAATTAGGTGCATCTCCTCAGGTCTGATTTACTTAAATGGACGGCTGGTAGTCAAAGATGGGCAAGTCCCAGCTGTTAGCCTATCAACCTAAGACAGGAGCCAAGTAGAAAGGGGTTGGTGATCCCATAATGGGTGAGAAGACTAGCGAGCTTGGAGACACCTAAGACAGGCACAGTGGATCTGATATGATGGTTTTGTCTTTTTTCTAAAATAAAGATGGAGAGATGTTGGGGGCCGAGTAACCCCATGTCTAATAACTTTTTGCTGAGACAAGGCAAGGCTAAAGAGGCAGGGCGCAAGACTTGATTGCCATTGGTGACAATGTGTTATTGTTTATCACTCTCTGCTGGGACCTAGAGTGAGGCTATATTAGCTGGAGGGACTCTCTCTCAGGAGGGAGAGAGATTTTCCTGGCTTGATGAAGCTGCATGGCGTCTCTGTTCATGCTCCGGGGAAGGAGGGCCGAGTGGGGGAGGACAGTGGGCCCTTTCCTCTTGCTGCTCGTCCTGGATGGGGCGTGTTTTTTCCTCATCACTTCTACTAGTCGAGAGGGACCAGGGACGAAGGACCCCGACATTTTTGAGCTATAATTAAATAATTTTCTCTACATGCTACCATGTCTGATGAGCCTCAGGAATGACTGAAAGGTTCTCTTTGCTAGATAGGAGGGAAAATCTCATGTGCCTCTTTGTATGCCTTAAGTGCTTCACAAGTTCCTTTTCATTAGTTTTTTATTCAATTGTCTTTCTAAACAACATTCTTTGAAAAATATTTCAATTTTAAAACTTTGCAACTTAATTTGGTCTGAAAAGTTTGCTGCTCTTAATTTCTCTAATAGTGTCAAATTAAGAATTTAAAAAGCATTCAAATAATGTAACCCTTCTATTAATTACAATAAAAATATGGAAAAAATCATTCAAATGTATTGAATCTAAAGTTTCTCAGAAAGAGAAAAGAAATTGCATTACTTTAGTCTTCAAAACTCCAAATCAAAAATCCATTTTACAGTACCTCAAATATAAACATGGCTGGCTAGCATAAGAACATTCTGGCCTTTTACCAATAGTTAAGTGGGACATCTCCCTCTAGGTGAAACTAAAACAACATTTCTATGAAACTTAAAGAAGATTAAGAATTCTGGAAGTACAAACCTAAGATTCCAGGGGAGATTAAAGTAATTATGCATACATAAAAGTTTTATTAAATAAAAGATTTATCACCTGAATCTAATCCTCAGGGTAATGGAAAATCAGTTCAATTCATTGAAATAATGACATATTCCCTTTAGACCTTTTGTAAAATGATGTTAATCCTTCAAAGAAGCAAAATAGTGTGCCTTACCAACTTTTAACTATACTAATATCACTTTGACTGTAGCTTTGATAACTTTAGATCAATACAGTTTAAAGTAATAACATTGTTTTACTGTTACAATAAATATTATTCAATACATTTTGAAATAGATATAATCATCTACATGTGCAGATACAAATTACTACCATCACATTTCAACAGTGTATTTCTATTTATAAATTCATAGGTGTGCAATTAATCAGGAAAGTTCTGAATTACACATTACTGGGCAATTCAGAAACAATGAGAAATAAGTTCTTGATTAAACCTGAGTACAGGTATATAAAAATATTGACCAAAAACTATACTATTATTTTAAAAATCCCTGATGAATTATTCCTCTAATGCAAATAGCTAACTATAACTATAACACAGAAGAAAAAGAAAAAGAGAAGTTGAACTTCATTAAGTATATGCCTATAATTGTTAAACCACAATTTTGATCACCACCAAGTACTTTTCATTGAACTGGTGACTAAGAATCAGTATCTAACTTTAGTTATAAATTACTGAAAATTGAGCTAAAAATCAATAGTACAGCGCAGTCAGTGGTTCACACCTAATATTGTAGCTACTCTGAAAATATCTGAGAATACCACTTCAAAACCAACTCCAGTCTGTGAGATTCTTATCTATAATTAACCACCAAAATGCTATATGTAGAGATACAGCTTCATTGGTAGAATTTCAGACTTGAGCAATAAAAGCTAAAGGACAGCACCCAGTCTCAAGGCCAAGATCTACAGCTGGCATATCATACACACACACACGCACACACACTCAGCATCAGCAGCTGTAATTGACTACCAACTTTCCTTAAGTTGAAAATGAAAGGGATAGGATTAGAAGAATAAGTGAGGAGAGGAGTCTTAACTGGAAAGACAGTAAATTTTCTGTAAAATTACAGAAAGTAGACATCAGAATGGCAAGAACCATCAAACAGCAAAATTCTCTCAAGGACCATTAAGTCAGTTGTTGGCCACAGAAAAAAGAATGTAAATAGTCAGCTGTACACTGGTTATTAGATGATGGTAAAACACTTAAGCAGCTATCTAAAAAATTATCAAATCAGTCAATGCTGTGGCCAGAAGCATCAGTCAAATGAGGTATAAAACTGCCTTCCTTTGGAGCTTAGGGACTATGAAAAATAAGTTTGATTAAAGTATAGCTAGAGTTCAGCAAATAGCTGAGTATCCTGCAGCAATACTCTAGGCAATGAATGTATGGACCATGTTCATAGACACAATTACAAGACAGTCAAATAGGAGTCAAGAAGTCAGAGGAATCTTAAAGACATGGGCTGACCATAAGCTACCATTCTGCTGGGAAATGCAACCCCTCTACTTTGGTGAACTGGCATCATTCTCAGGCTACTTGAAGAGGTAACTAATTTGCCCCTAAACATTCTTTCTGACGTGAGATAAGAATTAACTATTGTAGATATTAACTTTAGAAATTTACCCTGCTTTCTAAAAATCCTTATACTATATAGTTTTTTAAAAAAGAAGCTCTACATTTCTACGATAAGATTAAAAATATGGATATTTGGATGAGGAAGAGATAAGAACTCTTATAAATGGCCTGTAATACATGATAAATGACATGCTTCCTTAAAAAGTGGAATTTTGAATATTTAGATTTCAAAAGCTATTCAAATATACACATATGTTAAGTCAAGTACTAAATTCAAGGAAAATTGTCAATGGTGGTCTGTCTCAAGCTTAGGGCTCTTGCCTAGAAAGCCCATGGCCTTGTTTTATATTCTTAGCACTGAAAAAAATGAAAAAAAAATTCCGATTATGCCAAAGATTTTACATGATAGCTATGGAATATGGAAGTTTAAATGTTAGCTTACAAAGGATCATTTCCTTTCCAAGTACTACCTATGAAAATCAATAATACAGGTGGATAGTTTTGTTTTCAAATGTGGCGTGGCTTCAAGCTATCTCCCCAGAATCAATTCTAATAAATTATTGCCAGCATTTCTTCTTTTTTCTTTGAGAATACAAAGAACCTGATAACAAACAAATAACAATAATAATAAAAGTTTATGGCTATAACTGTGAAGTTTTCATTTTTGTATGTGACAGATTATGTTACTTCAAATAACAGAGGAAAAAAATGAGGCAAGAAAATGTTAATTCATTTAACAAGCACTTAACCCATTATCCTTTTCTTATAATTCCAGTCAGGAATCTGAGTGAGCATCTGCATTTATGAAGATTAGCTCAGAATGTAAGTAATGGGAAAGGCAAAAAAACCCCACAGGGTATAAAATGTAGAATTTATGTACTGCATTAAAGGTTCAGATAAATAGTACATGGCTGGAGAGGAGTTCTTCAAAACCAGAAAATGCCATGTCATTTTCCATTTTGACTTCACTTTATAGCATAAAGAATTGCCTTTAGCAGAGCCATATTACCTGTATTGCAGGCAATAGGAAATACAAGAGAGAAAGAAACAAGCCAAAGTTGCAGAGCTTTGTCAGAATCTAATAATCTGATATCAACTTAAGAAAAGTTGGTAGTTTATAGATGTTATTCCATGCAACCCAAAAAGCAACTAAAATTTCATCCAGTATTAAAGAAAAGGATAAAATAGATACTCTTATTCTACAAATTTTCTTGGTTTTGCTTAATTTATTATATGATTGCTACAGCAATTAAAAACCACATGGTAAGAAGATTCCATGCCAGGGCAGCAAACAAAAGAGGAAAGAATGGCTCTCACGCGTTATCCACTTGCTATTGAGGAAAATACCTGTTCCCAATACTTCTTGGGAAAAGTCCAGTTATACACCACTTAACAGATAAGCTTAATTTACACACTACCTCCAGATAAAATGGATATTTTTGAAGGCAAAATTTGCTTTCTTGGACTGACACTGGTTTCAAAGATTTGCTATGTTGTTAAGCACAATTAGAGAAAAACTATTAGTGTAGCAAAGTACTTTGTTTGCCATTATAAATGTGTTTTTGAAGCTGGGTGCTAGAGGCTCATGTCTGTAATCTTGGCTACTCAGGATTGTTTTCCCCCCTTCCCTTTCCTATTTCAAATAAGCAAATATATATCTGGTATATATACAATATACCAGGTATATATACAATATACCAGATAACAAAATCAGAAACAGTAACAATATGAGATTAACCGAAGGGCAACAAAGGAGAAGAGAAATAACATAGTACATTAAGAACAACAATCACACACGATAAAGCTCTTGTTTCCAAATCCTAGAGATCCTTTCTTTTAGTCTCCTTGTATATGACCTTATGTATATATGTTTTGTGCTATTGTAATCCTCTGCTAGAGAGTCATGGATGTGTACTAATTATTATCAATGAGGGAAACTATTGAGCCTATGTTCCTTTGGATCTGGCTTACTTCACTTAATATGATTTTTTTTCAAGTCTTTCCTTACAAATGGGACTATGTCATTCTTTCTAATGGCAACATAAAATTCCATTGTGTATAAGTACCACATGTTCTTGATCTAGTCATCTACTGAGGGTCATCTGGGTTGGTTCCCTATCTTTAGAACACTATCTTTAAGGAAAGCCCAAGGATAGTGCTCAGTCCCTGAGATCAGTTTCCATAACTGGCAAAAATAAGATAAAAATATTAGAGAAATTAAAAATAAAGCAAAAAATTACTATTTAAGGTAGATATTTTAAACTAGACATTAACCTAATGTAAATATTACTAGGTTACAATATGCTTAATATGCTGCAAATAAATCTATATATATATATGTCTTTTGCTTTATAAAAGAAAAAAATACATGAGCAATCAGAAAGTAGTAAACATCTTTATGTTATCAAATAATATTCCAATCAATAAAAATACCTCTATAGATTATAAACAAAAATGAATGCCCTAAATCATCACTATTTATATTTTACTAAGTACAGTGTAATTAAGTTTCTGTCACCAAATAAATAAATGAATGGACTCCTCTACAATATTGAGCATTACAGGGTTTCTGAAATTCAAATTGAAGATGCTGTGGAGACTCCTAATAATCAACTCATCTTACAAACAGCAACAGCAACAAAGTCCTAAGCCTGCCAATTTCAAATGATATGCACCACACGACATTGTGGTTAGAAAAAAAAATCCATAGAGATTTATCATCGGGGAGGGAGAGAGAGAGACAGAGCAAGAGAGGGGGAGAAAGAGAGAGGAAAGAGAGGCGAGAGAAGAAAGAGAGAGAGGTGGGGGATCACAAACCCAGCCGATCCATATTTCATGCACTAATGTGAGGTAGAGCAGTTTTCACAGTTGTTAGCTGCATGTGGGGGCAGATCATGGGGATTTATGAGTGGAAAATGGTTCCACTGAGACAAGACAGATAAACCAACTCATTAATAGTAAGTTCAGTGCAATGCCAATAGCATGCCTAAGGCAAATTTTTAACTTGAAAAATATCCTAAAGTGAATCTGAAAGAGTAAATATGTCCATGTTGAAGTGTTATCCTGAACAAAAATAAATCTCCCTAAAATTAAAATTAATTAAAATATTTTACAAATTTATCACAAATAATTGACATTCAAATTTCAAGTTAAACAGAAATAGAGCAGAAGAAAATCTATGCCAGCTGTAGTCCCTTTTGTTCTTCTCAGCTGCTGAGAAGAACACAACAAAAGCTGGAGCCAGTTGACAAGGGAGTGAGTGTGAACCCAGAGTACTGTAAGCCTTGCTTTCTTTAAATTGTCTTTACCAATATTTTTCATCGTGATGGAAAACCAACACAGGAGAAGTTGCCATGCTGCAAAATATGGCTTCACAGATAAAAACTCTGACTGGAATAAGCCTGATTGGGTTCGGTAAATAAATTCTTGAGGTTGTAACTCAGAACTCAAGGTTTACTTGAAGATGTAATCTCTTAAAGAGTGTAGTATATTGCTATTTTCTAATTGGATTTTATGTAAAATTAGAAGCACATTCATCTAGAAAATCATTTTCTCCTCAGAATTACAAATTATTCAAAACTGTATAATTAAGCTAAGGTTTAAAATTTATATATACACATATATATTTATATATAAACAAACATTTGAAAATAATTTTAATACATTTGAATAGTTTTCAGTCTATAACCTGAACTATAATTTACATTCAGTGGAGTTGCTACAATGTTTAGCCTAATAATCTGAGCTAAAATAAGAAAGAACATATCAAATTCCAACTAAATTACCTACCTGACATGACAGAGTGTGAATTTTCAGTGTAAGTTTTGGTAGGCCACATGTAACTATGACATGTTTGCCACAAAAACAGTAGTTTTATATTATGAAGCTGCTTATTTAAGGGGGGGAAATTAAAATGCTGTAGCAATAACAGGTGGTAATTCAATAGTACTATTACGGATGATAAGACAATAGTACTATAAAAGGGCCTAACAACAGTCAATAAACACTTACTAAAATATCAGAGTACAAGGTATAATATTACATTCTTGTAATCAGAACTCAGCAGGTAGAGGCAAGACAACAAATATTACACCACTGGAAATTAGAAAACTAGCCAATTAACTTCCATATGTGGACTTGTAGTAAATAAAGTTAACTGAGGCAAGGCATATTAATTTATTCAATGCTGTAAATTCTTCTGACAGTGAAGGACTTATCATTGTTTTCATATACGGTAGATTTGCACCTGGTGTTCTTGCTAAATGGCCAAAAGTGAAGAGACACCTCACTGAATGCCATCTACAAGCATCCGCAGGAAAACATTATTCAAGAATGTTTCAGGGGCCTGGAATTTGGCCTAATGGTAGAGTGCTTGTCTAGCATGCACAAAACCCCGAGATCAGTTCCTCAGTACCATGTACACAGAAGAAGCCAGGGCATGGTGCTATGGCTCAAATGGTAGAGTGCTCGGCTTGAGAAAGCTCAAGTACAATGCTCAGGCTCTGAGTTCAAGCCCCAGGACTGGCAAAAATAAAAAACTTGTCAAAGGGGCAGGAAATGAAAATGGATTAAGAAATACAAGCAATATTTGATCTCTGATTGATCACAGATCTACATCCTGTGCTTCGACACTTGGTGTTTCACCAAAAACTAAAGCTATTGCAGAAGTCTGATAAAAATCAATTATATCTGAAACACTATTTAGTGGCATAGTCCCACCCTATCAGGCACAGTCTCCAGTAGTAGGAAGGTGAGATAAAGAAGCTGTTTTTATAGACTTCCATAGGAATTTTCCTGTGAAATGATGAGTAATATAAGAGTTGTCTTAATTCTGTGCTCTCTATGTTACTAGGGTTTACAAACTATTTTCCTTTGGCCTCTAGAAGTTGCCCTTAGTTGAACTGCAAGGCCAAAAACAGATTTAGGACATGTTTCCAAATGAGCAAGTAGAATGCTAAAGTTTTTCCTACATAAAAAAGGGTATTGTGATTATCCGTAAAATGGCATTGACTGGACGAAAGTGAAGTACACTAAACATGGTCAAAGAGACTGGTGAAAAATACGGCATTGTCTTTCAAATTTTTCTACCAGATTCTGGCAATCTAGTTGTAGACCTGGAGGAAGCATAGACCAGAGAGACTGGAGGGAGTAGAATAAAAAAAATGAAGAGAAAATGAACAAAAGCCTGAAAGAATGAAGCTATAGGCATTTCAAGTGATTTACATAATTTCTTTTCATCAAGTGTCCCCTGTGTTTCCCAGGCAGCCTGGCCTAACATAACTGTAGAAAAGTAACTATTATTGATGGCTATTCAGGCTCTTTCAGAGTGAGGCAACGCTAAATACTTTTCCAACCTTCAACCTTATCTCTCTGAAGCAGGAGCCCTGAACACAGAGCTCACTCCATCTGTGCTGTATTCTCTGATCTCAGCAGCTGAGGAACAGCGGGTGATAGATATCTTAGCCTCTGGGGAGCTGGAACAATCATATTGCATAAACATAAATACTTGGCACAAAAGCTCATTGCATCACTACTGTTTACCTTCCTAGAGCTCTTTGGAAATTATGCATTATCAGTTGCAAATCATACTCCTAAGTTACCTAGTGTTTGAAGCTGCTGGAGTGTCTGGCGGGAAGCCCAAATTGTGAGTAATAAATGCCAAGTGTTTTATGAATGTTTTGCTGCTTCAATATTTGACATTAGGGCATTTTGCACAACTTTCCGTGTGCAAGTATGATGTTTCAGCGGACTTTCCTGTAAACAGTAGAGGGGTTGCAAATTATTATTTGGTCAGCGATGCTCAGTGATACCTGTCATTGACAGTGGTGATGGTGATGGTGATGATGTGATATTCTTTTGTTTTATCTGAGGTTGTTCTTTGTTGTCTTGTTTGCTGTTTGTCCTCCTTAATGAAAAGAGGAGCAGGTGTTTTTCTCCTCACATTTAAGTAGCCTGATAAAGCAAGCCCAAACCTGAATTGGGAGAGGATACAGCATCTCTCAGAGTTGACAAGGGATCTGTATAATTCTCATTTTTCTGAGGTTTATGTAGTAAGCAAAGATATTCCGTGTTTTTTTAGGGGATGCAGTTTAAAGTATATGACAAAAATACTGCATTAAAAGTTGTTAAAATTGATGAGTTAATGAATGAGAAAGGAAAAGGATAGTGTACGTTGGTGATAGTAAGTACTGAATGTAGAAGTTTATGCAAAGAAACTTTTATATCCAGTCATTTTCCCACATAACTATGCTATGAAGCTAAGAAGCTATTGGGAACGAAGTCGCCCATTTGCTTCACCAACTGCTAAGTTTATGATCGAAAATCCCTATATTGAAAAAATAGCCTAACAAAAATTGAAAATAATGTGAATTTATTTAATATAAATTCTTTATAACACAGAGACTAAGAAAGAGAAAAGTATTCCATACTAAATTGAATGAATAGATGGGTTTAGAGAAACACTACAGGAGTGAAGAGATTGTATTCACACGGTAATAAACTGGGGAGCTCTTGGAGAGCAGGACAACCTATTTGGTCAGATTCTTCACGGTGTTCTTTTGTGATGCCCCATATGTGTGGGACTATGGCAGATGAGAACCTTTGGGCTGTTTTCAGAGGAAGGTCAGATAGTCTTTCTCATCTGCTTTAGGGTAGACAGTGTGAGTTGAGTTCTGTCAGGTCTATTTGGCTTGCTTCTGGAGAGAGTAGAGAATGAGAGAAATCACGCCTATGGTGTATTCAACTCCCTCAGCTTATAGTAATAAGCCTGCTATATTTAGGGATCACATATAGAATGTAAACTTCAGAACATTCTTGTACACATCCCTACTTCTTCTAGGGAAAGTGTACCAGAGAAGAATCAAGAGGGCTGTGGTGAAGAGAACATAAGAAGACTCTTATGAGCAGCTTAAGAATCATAAGAAGGGGTATCAATGTGTGAGAATTAATGCACCTACTATCTGGAGAATGTGACTGTAATCCCTCTATACATTATCCCAACAATAAAAAATTAAGTAAAATAAAATAGATTTAAAAAAAAAGAATTCTGAGTGCCTGGCTGGGAGCATAGTCTAGTAGTAGAGTGCTGGCCTAGCTAGCACGAAGCCCTGGGTTTTATTTCCCAGAACTACATACACAGAAAAAGCTGGAAGTGGCACTGTGGCTTAAATGGAAGAGTACTATATTTGAAGAAGCCCAAGGGCAGTGACCAGGCCCTGAGTTCAAGCCTCAGGACTGGCCAAAAAAACAAAAAAAGAGAAAAGAAAAGAAAGAAAGAAAAGAATCACCAGTGCTTAGAAAACATTAGCTCTTACTGTCACTAATTTATTTTCCCCAGTATCACCAAATACAAAAGACAACTGACCTAAATCAAAAATCCAGGCATTCTAATTCAAATTCTTGAGATTTAGTCATGTAAAATGTCCTTGTTATTCAAGAAAACCCATTGTGCAGTTCATAAAATCTAAAAATAATACTCTTTGCTCTGTGTTTCTTCTAGTTTTCAAGGCCAGTCACTTGAATTTCAGGGGCTAGGAGAGGAGAATCACAGGGAGAAATAAATGCGTGCTCAAACTGGGTAACATTTGGCTGATGAAGAGACTTTTGAAGTCTTTTGCCTCTTTGGCACACATTGCTATTTTACATTTAATTAAGACTTCAAGAATTTAATTTTCTTAGAAGTAGTCTTCTTAATGTCAAAATTCAAATAGATCATTTTGTAAACAAAACGGTCATTAGTAAAAAATAAAGCTTTCTAGTTTTGATGGATTCTATTCTTAAGCAGACTTTATATCCAGTTTGAGAAGTAACTTACAAGAGTTTCAAGGGCTATAGGAAGGCCTCCCGTGTTTATCTCTAGATTGATACTTCAGATTTAAATTTTGCTATATTATTTTAGCCAGTAAAACTTCAATTTGTATAAAGTAGAAGTTACTTCTGGGGAGAGTTTTTAGAGTTCATAAAGTTGATTTTTGCCAGTTGGCAAAAGTTTACTATTTTCTCAATCCTTTAGAGATCTTAAAAGTAAATCACTGTGATAATTATTTCTATATCCTCATGTAGGATTTTCACCTAGTAGCTTCTATTGAGTAGGAAAGGAGAATAATTTGGAAGCAGTGTAATGTGAAATCAGAACCTGAGGTACTATAAATATATCTATGCGCAGTTCATAATTTCCTGTGGTCTCTACTCAGAAGGTTTGAAATTCATGCTGCCAAAAGTCAGCACGAGGTGACCTTGTAGAGAGTACTGGGAGAGATGAAGTCTAATAAATTAGGCCATCATGGTGTAAGGAAGAGATCTTGGAGATAGGCCAGGAGTAGGCTACCTGGAGTCTAAAATGAACTCTTCCGTGGTCCTAGGCAGAACCACCTGCAAGCCCCAGGCAAAAAAAAAAAGTGAGGTCCCCCTGTACATTTACACAAAATAGAACAAATTTGATTTTTTGATTCAAAAGAGAAAAGGTATTAAGAGCTCTGCAGAGAGGAAAGGGAAGAGATGAATCAACAGATTTCTGAGTTACAGTTACACAGGTGTAAGAAGTCCTGGTATGCTTGCAATTGAACAGCAGGTGACTATAGAAAGATACTGATAATGCACTGTGTATTTCAAGAGCTCAAAGAAAAGAGTAAAGATGCCTGTACCATGAGGAAATAACTGTTTGAAGAGATGGGTATTTTCGCCTAATAGATATTCTTAACTCATGGTATCTTACGAGTATATTCTTGTCTTATGTTTTATGAATAAGTTAAAATAAATTTGAATGTAAAGTCAGGACTATATGTAAAGCCTCAGACTGCTCAATTTTTTTTTACTGATCTTAATATACAATCACCCACCATTATTGAAGGTATAACCATTCTGTGGCCCTGACTCTGGATCCCTGGAAAGAACTCTTTAACTTGCACAAATCACAGAGTTGTAAAAGAAGCAAGAATATCTTGTCATTAGTTATATTTTTCTTCATTGCAGCTACTTTTAGAGTTTATTCATTTATAAAAGAATTTGTATGTTCCATAAAAATTAAGACAAGAGGGCCGGGAGTTTGGCCTAGTGGTTAAAGTGCTTGCCTAGCATGCATGAAGACCCGGGTTCGATTCCTCGGTACCACATATAGAAAAAAGCCGGAAGTGGTGCTGAGGCTCAAGTGGTAGAGCTCTAGCCTTGAGAAAGTCCAAGGACAGTGCTCAGGCTCTGAGCTCAATCCCAGGACTGGCAAAAAAAAAATTAAGACAAGAATTCCAGTATCTTTGCCACTCACATCTCCGCACACACATTTGTTCCCTTTATCACTCCAACACAGTGGCACATTGGTTATGGCTATTGAACCAATATTGATGACCTTATGCCTCAAGGGCCATGCCTATGTTAGTCCTGAATTTTGATAGTATACATTCTGTAGAATTTGATGTATTTATAGCTGTATTTGTCCATCATTATAGAACTTTGTTAAAATAGTTTGTTTCTTTTTAGTTTTCTAAGTATAGTTGTGTTACCATTAAAAGTTTTACAAAGAGGTTACAATTCAATATGTCAGTTTGTAGTATAAAGTCTCTTGATTGATATCACACTCCTTTCACCATTCTCTTCAATCCCTTCAAACCCACTCCTCCTCTCAATTTTCCTAGATTCATAGGCTATATAATGAGTATTAAGCCTACTTCCTCACCTTTCTTCTCTTTCTTCGTCTATCTCCCTCATCGCTTTAGTTTTGATTGTACTAGGATTTGAACTTAGGGCTTCATTTACTTGAATCACTCCTCCTGTCATTTTTCCTGATTATTAAAAAAATTAATTCTTGGGGTTAGAGGTGTGGCTCAAGTATTAAAGTATCCGACCTGTAAACACTAGGCCCTAATTCAATTCCTACTACCATTTCACCCCAATCTCAGTTTTAGTCTGCACTGACCTCTACCACTATCTTCTATTTATGCACCTCACAACAGCTCTCTGCTATTGGTTTAGATAGTATGTTGCTAACCTTTCTTCCAAGGGTAGTCTTGAATTACTATTCTGATCTTAGCCCTTCAAGTAGCTGTTACTGGTAGGAGCTACCACCAGGCTTATAAAATATTTTTATTGATCTAAAACCTATCTGTGCTTACTCCATTAACCTTCCACAATATTTGGCAACCACTGGACTTTTAACTGTACCAATAGTTTTTCATTTCCAAAATGTTTGATGTTTGAACAATACATTATTTAGCATTTTAGATGGGCTTCTTAGATTTAGTAAAAATGTGCTGAGCATTTCACCTGCCTTGGGGAAGGATGTTGGTGTCAAGGTAGAGATAGTTGTAGCCATGGCATCCTGTTCACTGGCCCAAGCCTCAGATGAGGGGTCTTTTGGCCAAGCGTCTGTGGATACATATTGTTGGAGCATTCGTTGTCTCTCTGAGGGTCTCAGCTCTCTATATGTTTGGTGTGGCTGAACCAAGAAAGAAGGCGTATGCAGATTTCTACCGAGATTAGGATTCCATGAAGGATTTTGAAGAGATGAGGAAGGCCGGTATCTTTCAGAGTACGAAGTGAATTTGGAATGGACAGAATTTCTTTGGATTGGCCTGTGTTCCTAAACTATGAAACATAACTATGAGCTAATAAATAGTTTCTCTTGATAAATAAGCCAATACTGTGGACTGAAGAAAAAAATGTGTTGAAGCTTCTGCTATAGCCTTTCATAGCTTTGTAAAGCCTTTCATTTTAGCACTGAATAATATTCTATATTGGCAGTAACAACAGTACACGGTTCACTTATCCATTTGGCCACTTAGAGGCATCTTCTATGATTTGGTAATTATGAATGAACTTGTGATATACACCAAGTATACATTTTTGATGGAAATGCTTTGAATTCCATTGAGTCAATATGGAAGAACATAATTGCTAGATTATAGTTTATAAGCCACTGCAAAGCTGCCTTTCAGAATGGTCTTAAGTTTTTGCAACCTGAACAGCATCAAAGAAGAGATCCCTTCTATTAATCACAAAAAAAAAATATGTGAGGAAAAGAAAAAAAAAAGAAGAGATCCTCATTCTCACAGCACTGGAAGATGGTGGTAATGTTCTGGATTTGAGCCATTCTAATACATGCTTAGTAATAGGTTTGTTTATTTTGTGTTTTCTAATAATTTAGGATATCATCTTTTCATTTTTCTATCAGTTTGATACTTGTCAATTCTGTATCTTCTTTGGTGAGGTGACTGTGTATTTGCCCATTTTAAAGAATATCTATAGTTATCTATGTCCTTTTGGAATAATTTTTTCTGAAGGGTGGTAGGACAGTGTTACAGTTCCATATTTGTTTAATATTGGCTTGTTTGTTGTTGCTTTTGAGCTAGTACTGAGACCTGAACTCAGAGACTGGGCACTGTCTCTTAGCTTTTCTTCTCAATGCCGGCACTTTAGCCATACTTCCACTTCTGGATTTTTGTTGTTAATTGGACAGGAAAGTCATTCTCCTTTAGAATACTGCTTGCTAATTTTTAAATTTTTGTTGGCTGTTTCCCTGTACAATGTACATTTGCAAATTCATTTTTAAATAACGCTGTACTATTTCACAGTTAGTGCTGCCATTAATACTTCAAACAATTTCTTTGAAGCCAGTTAAGATTAAAAGAAAAATAAATGTTTCTGATGGCTTTGTTGTATCCTGGTTTGTTATTTTTTGGATAAATGCCCAGTAGCACAATTACTATAGCACAATTCACCACAGCCAAGTTATAGAATTAGCTCAGATGCCACTTTATGGAACAATGGATCCAAAAAATATGGTATATACATACAACGGGATTTTACTCATCTAATAGAAATAATAATATTGTCCCATTTGTAAAAAAATTCAAAGAAGCCGGGCATGGTGGCTCACGCCTATAATCCAAGCTACTCAGGAGGCTGAGATCTGAGGATCAAGGTTCAAAGCCAGCTCAAGCACAAAAGGAACTAAGACTCTTATCTCCAATTAACCTCTAGAAAATGGGTAGTGGGGCTCAGCTCAAGGATAAGATGGTAGCCTTGAGCTGAAAAGCTCAGCGACAATGCCCAGGCCCAGAGTTCAAGACCCATGACTCAACAACAACAAAAAAAAAAAGCAAAGATCTGGGGGAAAAAATAGGTTAAATGAAGTAAATGGCCCAGAAAGAGAGAGGATCCATGTTTTCCATTTTGAAAAGCTAGATTTAGCTTTTAAGTTTCTAGATAGATATGTTGCTGTTATGCAAGTATAACCAAATGTATTCACTGAAATATTGTAGATTCTAGGGAGAACTCAAATAGTGTACTTTCTTAGAAAGGCATAGTGCAAAATTCAGAAAAATAACATACCAGGAAATGAGTACATTAGATGAGAGAGGTGGGGACAAGGGGGCAGGAGTGTACAAATGAAGAGAACAAGAGGAGAAGAATACAGAAACAAACAAAATAAACTCTCTAGGTTAATGAAACAGAAGATATCTTTGTGACTGCTGTTCTTAATGTACTGTGTGAAGTTATTTCTTTTCTTTTTTCTTTTTTTTCCCACTTATGTTAATCTCATGAGGTGACTCTATCTAAATTTATACAGTGGTATATTGTATATATATTGATTTATTTGAAATAGGGAAGGAAAGGAGGAAGACAAGGTGACTGGGAGAGGGTGGGGAAAAAGAAGGGGGACAAAAACATGAGAAGGGGTATCAAGTTTCCAGAAGTAATGTACCCACTACCTGATAAATGTAACTGTAAACCCTCTATACATTATCCCAACAATAAAATACAATTTTTTTTTTTGCCAGTCGTGGGCTTGAGCTCAGGGCCTGAGCACTGTCCTTGGACTTTCTCAAGGCTAAAGCTCTACCGCTTGAGCCTCAGCACCACTTCTGGCTTTTTTTCCTATGTGTGTGGTACCAAGGAATCGAACCCAGGTCTTCATGCATGCGAGGCAAGCACTCTACCACTAGGCCAAACTCCCAGCCCTAAAACACAATTTTTAAAAAGTGTGTATCCTACAAAAATAAGAAGAATATAGGACATTTTAGAGAGGAGAGGAATGAGTGAGAATGTTGAAAGAGGTGACACCGATCAAAATATATTATATTCATAAACTGCTTTGTTACGTGGTAACTAAAGATAATTTAAAATAAATAATTAGTTTTTAGTTTACCTTTGTCTTCCTTAGGTATCACAGGGTTTCTGACATATAATATTTTCCTTTATTCTGAAGATATGCTTTCTGTATTTCTTAGAAGAACAATTTACAAGAAGCAACTTCCCTCAGTGTTAGTTTCTCTGAGGAAAGTAAATTAGTGTTTCTTTGTTTACTCTTGAAGGATAACGTTTTAGTTCAGAATTCTGGTTTTGTTTTTTCTGTTTCATTTTTTATTTCCCTTTTTACTTTCAGCAATCTTAAATTTTAAAGCAAATTTGTGGGAAGCCAGATTCAATTCTAATCTTTGCAACTCTTAGGTAAGGTTTTTGTTTTCTCTGGATATGATTTTCTGTAGTTTGAATACAGTATATAGAGATACATTTTACATTTTTTAATTTATTCTAGTTAATAAGTACTCAGTTTACCATATCTTTGATTTGGCATTTAATATGAATTTAACTTGTCATATATCATGCCCTATTACTTCTCTTCTAATTAAACTCAGCATCACTTCCAGCTTTTTTCTATGTATGGAGTTCAGGTCTTTATGCATGCTAAGCAAGCACTCTACCACTAGGCCAACCTCCTGGCCTGCCTTAATCTTTTTTAAATCCTTACTTGTAATTTACTTTCAGGACTGCTTTTACTGTTGTATGTTAAAGTCCACAATTTTTTTCTCATAATGTTACTGATGGCTCATGTTATTATGGCTATTCAAAAGGCTGAGATTTGAAAATTTTGGTTAAAACCAGCCTTGCTAGAAAAACTATGAGATTGGACAAAAGCCGAAAGTGGAGTTGTGTCTCATATGATACCATGTCAATCTTGAGAAAAAGAGTTAGGGGTCAGTGTCTAGGCCCTGAGTCCAAGGCTCAGTAGTCACACTCACACACACACACACACACACACACACACACACACACGTGTGTCTGTATGTGTCTGTGTATATGAACACCAACTCTCTCTCAATATTCATATTTCCTTGCATTAATAAAATTTTTACTTGGGAATGCTCTTATTGCAGGTACTTATGGTCAGATCCTTGATAGAAAGGTAAAATTTATTTGGACAACTTTTGCATCACAGTCTTAAGTGAAAAAGGAGCTGATGATTCTTCATTTTTGCTACAATGAAGTGAAGTCTTCTCTTCCCCTATACATATGTTGACATACTTTTCCTGGTGTAGCAGCATTTGGAGGTGGCATTTGAAATTAATTAGGTAACAAGTGAAATTCTTACTGTTATAAGTAGAAGTCAGGAAAAGGCTACTTTTCTTTGTCCCTTCTGAATATGAGTTAGTCTTTTGCAAACCAAATATGATCCCTCAATATGACAGCATCTTGATTTTGAACTTCTGAGCCTTTAGACTTGATGTATAAATGTCTCACAATTTGTTATCATATCCCACATTTGCTGAGACACACACTATCTAGCAGTGCAGACATGTTGTTTAAGTGTGGATCCCATATGCTGTTCTATACATTTGTATGTGTATGTGTATGTGTGTTTATGTGTATATTATGTACATATTATGTATACATAGTGTATATATGCCTAAATAGTATTATTGAGGATGTTCCAAAAAAGAATTTGGGGCCGGGAGTTTGGCCTAGTGGTAGAGTGCTTGCCTAGCATGCACGATGACCCAGGTTCAATTCCTTGGTATCACATACTTAGAAAAAGCTGGAAGTGGTGCTGAGGCTCAAGTGGTAGAGCTCTAGCCTTGAGAAAAATCCAAGGACAGTGCTCAGGCCCTGAGCTTAACCCCAGGACTGGCAAATAAAAAAAAGAATTTGGGTTTGATAATAATGTGGGAATTACTTATCAGTCATATACATCCTGAATAGCTTGCATTTGTGAAGGAGATATAAAAATCACTTTTACTTGAACTACTGTTTATTTTAAATTTTCTCAGAGCTTGCTATATCCTGATCAAAGTGTATGTCTAACTAATCAACACATGCTTTACGAGACTCTTCTTTATTTAATGTGTTGTCTTTTCATAATTTTGCCTGGCTTCTTTTCATATATCTTTATAAATGTTATATATCTCTTATAGTGACTATTTTTTTCTCCTTCCTATATATTAAAAGCTTCTGATTTTATAGTCTCTGTGTTTGATCCAAATTGAAAATCTTCAGATTTGTATATAATAAGGAATTTGTTACAGGGATTTGTCTTGTGTTTTTGTGGTGGCTGAATGAAATATCTTCTCAAGAAAATTACTTGTTTCTGGTGCTGAGCCTGAAGTCTTCAAAACAAGCAGTGACAAAGAAAAGATGGGAGCAAAATGTGGGGATTGAAGACCTCTAAAAGGGAGTGAGAATCCCTCAAGAAGATGAAAATCCATATCAGTCTTTGTCTGCTTCCAAAGGTCGAACTCTGAGTTGCAGTGATCATGGATTTCCTAGGACAGGAGTCAGGGGTGCTAAACAAGCAGACATGACAGTGATGACATATCTGTGTACCTTTGCTGCCCTACTCTAACAAAGTGAGTCACTAGAAAAGAGACACCTACATGCACTGCTAGCGTGGTTTTCACTCAACACTGTCTCTGTGAGAATAAAAATGTAGATAGATCCCTGCTTCTGTTAATCCTTTCTAATCTTAAAATATCTCTCCTAGCCCACATTGACAAAGGATGCTGCTAGGAAGGGAATTCTATGAAACACAATTCTTCTTCCTGTTTGTTTAAGTCAATATTATTCAAATCCCTCATAAGCTCTGAGCTCACCAATGGCCCAGATTTTCCTAATAAACTTGCCTCATGGTATTCATGTATTACTTTCCCTCATTTAACACAGCTCATCTTTGTGACAGGTTATCTCACAGTGACAGTGTGTGACCTACAAGGTTAGACTTTTGCAGACTTTCAGTCTCCTCCTTGATCTGTATTTCTCATATTAGAGACGGAGAACTGTCATGTTGGGTATACTCTCAAGTGGCTCTGTAGAGAAATTAGAGTCCATCCGCCAACATTCAGCACCCACCCATGTGATGGTCAAATGTGTGGCCTGAATTTGAAGGAGCTTCTGATTTCCCAGTTGACTCTTTAAAAACATCCCAACTATCAGCCATTGATTCTTCCATTGTATATTGACAAAAAAACTTACAAAGAGTAGGAAAGCAGAAACAAACTGCCTCCCTGGATACTGTCTGTTTGATCAATAGAAACTACAATAACATGCTTGTTGTTATTTAAACCAAAGTTAACATAGCCAGTCCTTGAGCCCTAAGTCCTGTTTGAATAAGTTATTCCTTCTTACAGTTTCTCATTTTGAATTTTGAATTCATTTTAGCAGGGCTTTGTATGAAATGATACTAGGTTATGTTAATGAGAGAGTGTTTACCATGAGTTGTATGAGTTTTTTTTTAACTTTATTTTTCTTGTGGGTTGCATGCAAGGATTGATTGACACAAGTATAATTTGACATACATGCTATTAGGTTAAGGATTTTCAGGTTTCATACATAGTTTACATTTGACCCCCATTTCTAATGAGTTGAAATTTATTTGCTTAGTTTGTATTTCTTCGGAAGAGTTAGCAGATTAAATGACTTGTATAGTGACTGATGTATATGGGATGTGATCCCTAGATGTCATTAAGAAAGGACAGAGACTGACATCCAGAAGAGGATGCAAATTCAATAATGTGTCAAATACCAAGTTACAATCACTGTGAGCAAGAGATGAGCTCACTTCTTCCTGGGATCTTCAAGGAAAAGGGTGAATTTTTTTTCCTCAAAGTCTTCTCTTCAGGTGTCAAGAGTTGAGAAATGCCTTTTGTAGTTCCATTGATTGAGGATTGATTGCGTGTCTGAGTCGTATTTTTTCAGGCAAGAACTATGATTATAGAAGTTAAAAAATGGGTGAATGCATGGAATCTGTCCACCATCGCTACAGCTTAAATTGAATATGGGTTTAGAACTAATAGAGAATTTCCACGACATCTACTTCACATTTGCTAGGGGGCATATTCATTTTGTCCTTCACTTATGATCCAAATCACAAATTTAAAAATTTCCCATTTTCTCCCCAGGTCAGAGGGAAAGTTGTAACTTTCCTCTTCCATCCTTTCTCTGAAGATCTGTCTAGCTCTTTGGTCTCTCCCACATTTTCATGAATAAAAAGCAGCTCCAGCTCATTATCCCCAGTGTCTTTTGTGTCTCTTATTTTCTTACCTACATTGGGGGAAATCACTGAACTTCCCTCGTCTGCGGGACGAGAGCCAAAGTTTCTGCTTGTACACTTAGCACTTCCACCTTCCACTCCATCAGTGCTCTGAGCTAGAGGGAGTTTCTTAAAGTTCACCTCGACAGCTCTATTATTTGTTTCCCAACATTTTTAATCCTATCGTCTCGGGTGTCTTATAATAAGAAGGTTTTCAACATGTCTAATCAAATATATTAGCAAAGTGGAAAGTTTTTCTTCCTGCTGGATTGATGTTTAGAAGCTGTGAAAAGTCACTGTAGCTTTTTTTTCCATTAAATTGTAATTCTGCTCCAGGAAGAAAGAATTTCTGTTACAATGAGTCTTAATTATATTCCTACAATATGCTTTCTAAAGTACATTGAGGAAGAAAGTAGAAGAGAATAATTATGACTTATCTGATAAAACTGTTATCTTTTTAGTATAAAAATTGATTACCTAACATTTAGCATAATTATCAAACTACTTTTAATTCAAGCTCAAGGAAGTTGAATGTTGCAGCACTTACCAAAATAAGATATAAGTATAATTTTGCCAGTATTATGTAGATATTTCAGTTATTTAATTTTAGAAAGCCATGGCACAGGGATAAAATTGTCATATCCCCTAGAATTTCTACAATTGTAGAATAGATCCATTATTACATGGATATAAATCTATTAACATATAAGCAAAACGAAGCCTTACTCCTCTCTTCTCAGGAAGTTATAACTTCTGTCTATCTTCCTTTCTTCTATAGCTAAAGACTCCTACTCTATTTTCTTGGAGAAGATTGCTTACCAAAATGGGTAATCAACAGTCAAGTTTTTCCTTTGAAGAAATGCATACGTATTTCCTTGATCCTCTAAACATATGCAAATCCACTTGGCTGGATATTCTAATTCTTACTGCTTTCAAGGAAGTCCTCATACTCAAAAGTGTCTAATGGTTCACAAGACTGGCCATCCATTAAATAGCACTACAAGGTTAAAAAAATTCCTCACTCTTGACAGGAATTAGCATTTAGTATGGATCAAGTCCTGATAATTGTAATAACCTTTTCCATAGAAATTCCACTTAATGTTGAATCTCACATTGACAGTGACAATCACTGCATTTGAACAGGTCAAGTATTTGTCCTCTAAGATTTTAACAATATCAGACAGGTGACTAAAACCATAGAATTTGTGCCTAATTAATGTATCCTGGTTTAATATATTTTGGAATAAACAAAAGAACTCTGGCCTGGAGCAACAGAATAAAAATTGATATTACTCAAAAATGAGTCTAAATAACTAAAAAAGAATGTAAAATAACTATAGCTGTTAAAAAAACATTCAAGTCTAAGTAGAAGAGACATTTTTGTTTTTTCTTTTTTACCATTTTTCTATGCATATAAACTCTCTCCCATGCTAACTTCCCCTCCATGCTAAGTACAACAAAACATTTCAGTGTAAACTTTCTATATGGAGAAAATTGAGTTTACCTTCAGTCAACACTGGTCATTACAACTATTAATATCATGTGACATATTAGAATTTTTCCAGGGTACAAAAAATGTCAGGTATCCAGTTTACAAGTCCTTTGTGAAGGATTCCTGCCTGATTCCTTCAGATCAAGCGCCAGGTGCATTCTCACGTATTTGACTGCAGAAAGGTCATTCTGACCATGGCTCTCCAGAGACAATATCCCTCCCATCCCAGATGGAGCATTCCACTCAGGGCCTGCTCAACAACCTGGCACCTTAGTTCCCAGGAGACAAAAGCCCTTCCTTGCGATTTTCTGTTTCCTTGTTAAGCCCTAGATAAACCCACCCCCAAAATCCATTCCCTCACATGATCTCCACGGCTGTGGGAAGGTTTTTGCCCCTCCCTGTCATAAGTAGTCCTAGCCTGTTGACAATCAAGCCTGGCCTGTTCCTTTTCCATTCTCCCCCATTCTCTCAACACTTTGATCTTCTAAGATCCATATAAACAAACAAGAAGCTGTGTTACTTCATCCTATCTCTGAATGGACCAAATTCTCCTAATTATATTTCTGTAGATGATCTGTTTCTAAAACATGTCTGATCAGGTGAGGTGAGGGGGAACAGAAATCACTGCCCTCTTCTCTCCACGACTGGCCATAGCTGAATCTATTCCCTTTGTAGCATCTTCAAAACTGTGAATCAAATATATTTCTTTTTTTTGCCAATTTCAACCTTGCATTCTGTGCCTGAATTGCCCTTTTTATTGAATGTTAATTTTAAACATTTAAAAGAGATGCTTTCTAATTTTTTCTCTAATTCTAACCTGGAGGGATGGCCAATTTTCTTCCAAAGATGTTTATTATTTTCCTTGGAAAATAAACAAAGAGATGCTTCCATTGAGCAACATACACACACGTACTCACACACAAGCCCTGTCATTCAATTTATATTGAATTTAATGAGAAATTAACCAATGTATTATAAGATGATCCGCTATTAATGAGGAATGCCAATTTCTGCTTAATGATCATTAAGGAGCTTTATTGCCAAAATGCATCATTAATATACATTATTAAGTTGGCACGGAATCTGAAACACAAACTGCGCAAACGACTTCCTTTTCATCTTCTGCATATCTCTACTCTGCATCATGGCACACATGTGACACCCACAGAGAGGGAGGTACACAGTCACTCACTTCCTCTAAGCACATGTCCACCACAGTGTGGTGGGCACAGCATCGCTCAGGATCCCTCACATTGAATATTCTACAAATTAATCACAGAGGGTGGGAAAGCAGATTATGGTTTCACAGTTAAACTTTAGAAAAAGAAAACAAAGAGTAATGACTTAATGCCAGCATTCTGCACTATCCCGCACACCCCTCCTCCCCCAAATGAAGGTGGAAACTAATCATTGAAAAGATGTTAGGAGAGTTCATTGACTTCTCCCTGAGGAGAAGTTCCCAACGGGCAGGAAACAATCTCTAGAGTACGAGAGTAGTCAGAAGAAAGAGGAAATAAAATGCTAAGTTCTTTTGTTTTTTTGTTCTCGTTGAACTATTGGTCCTTTGTTAGACATCTCAGTGCTTTCTCCCAAGGCTGTCATACTTGTGTAGAACAAAGGCAAATATCATTCCATCATAACAAAATGAGCTCAGATGTGGAAGAGAGCTGAAATGATGCATTGGGAGTGACACAGATGCATTTTTAGCGAAGGAGAAAACTAACCTGCTTTCAAGCAGCCATTTCAGGATGTGTTAGCACAATAATATCAACTTTCCAGTCCTTTCTGCAATTTCCATTATAAAATTTATCTGTGCTCTCCAATAGTCTGAGTCAGGTTTTCTAGTTATTGTTATTCACTCAGAGCCTTCCTTTATAGTTAGAGGTTTGTGGGCATATCATCCCTCTATTTTAGACACGAAGACAACAATAAAATTGTATTTTAAGGGGTTTTTATATGATTTGAGGAGAAAATTGAGGAATATCTCCTGAGGAATTAGGCCTTAAACTATTCATAAAACAAAAAAAGTCTAAAACTATTTTCTGGATAATGGTGAATTATGTGGCCGTTCTGAGAGTGAATGTGTTTGTGAGAAAGTGTATGTGTGTGTATGCTATAAATTTATTACCTGAGTAAACTATCAATATTTGCAAACTCTTATAGCAAAATGAAGATCCACCTCTTTGTCATTTCTCTATAATACATTGCAATAAATTGAAAGTAGAAAGAACAAATCCACATATTCCACCAACATGTTCTCTCAAATATTTGCAAAGGAAAATTGATTTGTGAAGTGTAAACATTTTAAAGGTAAAATTCCTCAGTCTTAAGAAAAATATCTATATATTATATTATTTTCAAATGGTTCCAAATATATTGACAATCTATTATTTTTTCCTGTGTTCTTTTCTTCTTTCCTTTTTTATGCCAGTCATGGTGCTTTAATTCAGAAACTTGAGTATTGTCCTGAGCTTCTTTGCTCAATGCTAGTGCTCTGCCTTTTAATCTGCAGCTCAACTTTCAGCTTTTTGGTGGTTATTTATAAATAAAAGTCTCACAGACTTTCACACCTAGGCTGGTTTTGAACTGGTATCCTCAAACCTTAGCTTCCTGAGTAGCTGGAATTATAGGCATAATCCACTAGTGCCTGGTTTTCTTTTATTCATCTTTAGGTTGTGATCGTGGAACCCAGGATTTTTCTTAATCAGGGCAAACATCATAAATGACTTGCCATTATTAGGCAACATTTTTATTGGTCATGGGGCTTGGGATTAATCTCAAAATATTACCTAAATATGTTTCTATTTTTTAGACACCCTGTTGTGCTAGTGACCAATAGTGAGAATTTTTTTTTAACAATTGAAAGTGTTAGGAAAATGGAGGAGAATTGAAGAGGAATAGGTTGGATTTGATTATCAACAGAAGAGGACTCTTTATTGCCAGCAAAGGGACACACCTTCCCATGGGTTTGAAGATTGTGCAAGGGACAGGATTTGGGAGCTGGGTCTATATAGGGATTCACAAGGAAGCAGAATTTTTTTTTAAATGGTCTATGGTCTCTTGGATGCCGAAGGAAGCATCCTTGCCCAGGCTTACATTGGAATAACGTGCCTGAAGATAGGCACGGTGTCAAAACTATTTGTGTACACCTGGTGTCTTGCTTGATCTAGGAGAATAAGTCAGGAGTCAGTCCTTCAGAAAGTCCTAGGATTCCAGCCATAATTTAAAATGCTCAAATTGGCTGCAATTCCAGGGATGCAAAGGTAATACAACATATGTAAATCAATAAATGGAAGAAAACATCTAAATTCAATAAAGGACGAAATCACATGATCATCTTAATAGATGCAAAACAAAATAAAGAGCCTCTGACAAAATTCATGCATTCATCTCATTATTCTTTTCCTAACCGATACTGTGGTTATTAGCTGAGTAAAGCTAAAGTTCAACTTAAGAACAATCTATTCTATAATTCGTCAAACATTTAAACTATGAATTAACTTATAGCTAATAGAAACATGCATGTGGAAGCTTCAGAGCATATAAAATCCGAGTATCGATCATAAGGATGAGAGTCCAAGTTATTCAGAATAGCACATTCAAATGTAGCCATTTATTCTAATATTAATAGTTATTATGAGTAGTGTGTATTCTTTGTCATCCAAAAGGAATAATGTGTCAGTAATAAAAACTTCAAGTGAGACAAGTGACTTTTATAAAGATGGTTGTAAGTCCAACACTGGTGGCTCAAGCCTGCGATCCTAGCTACTCAAGAGGCTGAGATCTGAGGATCACAGTTCAGCGTCAATCAACGCACTAAAGTCCATGAAATTCTTATCTCAAATTAACCACCAATGGTGCTGTGGCTCAACGCAGTAGAGAGCTCAGGGGCAAGACCCAGGCCCAGAATTCATGTTCCATGACCATCACCACCACCGACAACAAATGTTTATAAAGCAGCATGAGAAACAATAGAAATATTGTTAGATATGAGGTACTAAGAATCTTTCCTTTAAACAGCATTATGGATGGAACATGTGGATATGGCAGATCTGAATTCTAAAGTCAGAAAACAGGCTGTGAGAACAAGTTAGTTTGAACACACCAGGGACACGTAGATCGCTCCAACAGAACAACATGTTCCTTATTTCCAGTGGTAAACAGTCATGACCTTCTAGAAGACTGAAAAGAGTCTGAAGAAAATAGTTGTCAGAATGTGACACGGATATCTGGGCATCTGCAAAATGCATCTGTCAAAGCACAGGAAGAAAAATTGAGGCTATCAAGTGTACCAAAGTGTATATATTTTCAAATCAGAAAAGTAGCCAAGGGAATTTATTATTCTACACTGCTGGTACTATTTATGTGTAAATTAGCATACAAGATCAAAATGTTAATGCAATTTACTGTGTGGAAATTCTACATCATTTTTCAATTTTGGTAATCTTAAAACTTTTTCAAATTTAGTTTTTAAGATATGTCATAGATTCTGAATATAATTTAAAGGAGACCACAGTAAAATTGACATCATTTTATAAGTATAGAGATGTATAAGGACATTTATTTAACTTATTTTTATTTTCTTCCTAAAAATAGATTTAAATGTAGACACAACATATATTGAAGAAATAAATCACATATTGAAGTGACTAATGTACTGAGAATAGTCATGTTATGGTTGAAAATCTCCCAGAAAGTATATTAAAAATAGCATAACTTCCCTTAATATGATTTTTCCAAGTCTTTCCATTTCCTTATGAATGGGGTGATGTCGTTCTTTCTGATGGCAGCATAGAATTACATTGTGTATAAATACTACATCTTCTTGATCAGTTCATCTACTAAGGGGCATCTGGTTTGATTCTAAAACTTAGCTATGGTAAATATTGCTGCAATGAACATCATTGTGCTAGTAACTTCAGTATGTTCTTGTTTCTGGATATTTGGGTAAATGCCAGGAATAGGTGTGCTGGGCCATAGAGGAGCTCTATGTTTAGTCTTTTGACTGATCACCATACTGCTTTCCATAGTGGTTGAACAAGTTTGCACTCCCACCAACAGTGCAGTAGTGATCCCTCCTGGCCACATCCCCTCCAGCATCTGTTGTTATTAGTTTTCTTGATCCTGGCCATTCTAACTGGAGTGAGGTGAAATCTCAAAGTTGTTTTGATTTGCATTTCTTTTATGGCCAGAGATGTCGAGCATTTCTTCATGTGTCTATGGGCCATTTTTATTACCTCTTCAGAGAAGTCTCTAGCCCATCTTTTATTGGGATGGTTGTTTTTTTGAAGATTTGTTTTTTGAGAGATTCAATATTTTGAGCTGTAGGTATATTATAGATATGAGGTCCTTGTCTGTTGTATGGCTGGTGAAGAACTTTCTATTTAACTTGCTAGCTATGTCATTTGTCAGACAAAAGCTCTGCAGTTTAATGCAGTCCCATTTGTCCAAAATTTTTAATTTGTTGTGTTTCTGGATCTTTATTAAGAATGCTTTGCCATGTGCCAAGGAGTCTTAGTGTATCTCCTATTCCTTCCTGGAAGTTTTGAAGCTATCTGCTTTTAACTCAAGGTCTTTGATCCATTTGGAATTTATCCTGGTGCAGCATGACTTATAAGGATCCGGCTTTAGTCTTTTGCAGGTGCTTAAGCAATTCTGCCAGCACCATTTGTTAAAAAGTCTGTCTTTCTTCCATGTTGTTTCTTTTTGCTTCCTTATCGAAGATTAGGTGGCCATAGATCTGCAGGTTGATTTTTGAGTCTTCAGTTCTTTTTCATCAGTCTCCAGGCATATTCTTGTGCCAGTACCAAGCTGTTTTGATTTGTATGGCTCTGTAATAGAGTCTAAAATTTGGTATTGATATTCCTCCAGTGCTGTTTTTTCTGCTAAGGATTATTTTTGCTGTTTGGGGTCTTTTATTACTCCATATGCATTTTTTGGATTGCATAATTAGTACACTTTTAGGATTCTTCCAATAGAGGTTCACAATAGCTCAAAAGCTATGTATATAAGGTCATACAGGATGTGACTAAACAAAATGAACTCTAGGTTAATAAAACAAGAGGTTTATCTTTTTGATTGCTGTTCTTAATGTGCTATGTAAAGTTATTTCTTTTCTCTTTTTCTCCCCACTTATGGTTAATCTCATGAGGTTAATGTGTCTCAATTTGTGTACTGCTATATTGTATACACACTTATAAGGGAAGGGGGAAAACAAGATAACTGGGGAGGGGAGGGAAAGGGGGACCCAAACATGAGGAGTATCAAGTTTCAAGAAATAATGCACACATCACCTGACAAATGTTACTGTAATCCCTCTATACATTATCCCGATAATAAAATGCAATAAAAATAAATAGCATTATTTCCAAAAAGTATTTAAATTATTTTAAGTACAATTATAACCAATGACCAGCATAAAAAGAATTTTTATCTTGCTTTAACATTTCCATACTTCTGATTACCTGTTAACTGGATCCGCAGTTTGTTTCCTATTATATTATTATAAAATTTTAAATGAGTTTATGACATTTAAAAATTGTGGTAGTTGGATATTTTCATTATATAATTCCTGAAGTGAAATCAAATATTTTAATAGAATTCTGAAATGAGATTTTTTTATTGTAATTAAAAAATGGGTTACATTAAATTCACCAGATAGAAGGTGCATTTCTTAACAATCATTGCTACCCTTTCTCATGTTTTTGTCCCCCCTTCCCTATCCTATTTTCGAATAAACATATATACAATATATCAGATAACGAGGTAAGATGAGAAAAACATAGTACATTAAGAAAGTCTCACCTTATATGGCTCTTATTTCTATATCCTGGAGGTCCTTTCTTTAGTCTCATCCTATATGGCCTTATGTATCTAGGTTTTGCCCTATTGTAAACTTCTGCTAAGAGAGTCTAAAAGGTTTATACTAATTATGACAAAAGAGGGAAACCACTGAGCTTATGTTCCTTTGAGTCTAGCTAACTTCACTTAATATTATTTTTTCTAAGTCTTTCCATTTGCTTACAAATGGGGCGATGTCCTTCTTTCTGATGGCAATATAGAATTGCATTGTGCATAAATATCACATCTTGTTGATCCAATCAACTGAGGGGCATTTAGGTTCATTCCATATCTTCTCTAGGGTAAATAGTGGTGCAATGAACATCGTTGTGCTAGTGATTTTAGGATGTCCTTGTGAAACATATATTTTATTATTTATTCTTGCCTGTAATTGAAAACATTTGTTTTGCATTATATTTTAATTATTTACAGATAAAAATTTTAATATAGTAATTACTTCTCTGATATTTGATTTTAAATTCCATTTTGTAAAAACAGGTCATTTTGTCCTGAACATGCTGTAAACATTAGGAAAAATAAACTGAACATTATTAACAAATGCCATAACTCCATGAAAATAGAATGGACAGATTAATGGAAAAATTTTATGACATAAATATTTGATATTTCATGCCAAATTCTTTATAAAATTCTATGATGATTGAGGTCTTTCAAATTGCTTTACTATGTGGTCTCATTCTTTACCCAATAGCACCTACCCTGTAGTATAGAATATAAATTATTTGAATATTGGAATGTACTTGTCTTGAGATCATATATCATTACATTATTTTTGTTTTAAAGATAATCAAATTTTTCTAATTCAGTTCATTAAATAGACAATGCCACAGAATCTGGAGATACTTCATGTAAGACATTGATAACAGCCACTACCATCACCACGCTACCCCCCGCCCCCGGCCCTTGGTATTGCTAGAGTGAAGATGGATCTATGGCAGGCAGTAGGGATTTTTTCATCAGCTGTCTTCATATAATCTCCTTTGGTTTCACTTTTTTGCCAAACTCCTTCCTGGTTCTTATTTTCTACCCGGTGATATTGGCTACTCTCACAGTTCACTCCCAAGATTTCATCAACCATCTTCGTGTACATAGAATTCAGATCAAACCTCTGATCTACTCTGTCACTTTTGAGCTAATTTCAAATTGTATTTCCTATACATTCCTAAGCAGTAGTCAATCCTGAAATATTGTAGGGGGAAGTAAGACAAATAAACTGGTATCTAAAATAATTAATAGGCAATTCAGCACCAAGTAACATTTTCAATAAAATAAATCATTGTTATAAGGCATTAGAAATACATGGTTATTAGGGAGGTAAGAATTTGGTCTAACATTGTAATAAACATTTGTAGTTTTCTATTATGTGTAAGGTTTAAATATTCTTCTGAACATATCAAAACTAAGATTAAAAATAAAATAATTAATTTTAAATGTCAAATTTAAATGAGCAATAACTTAAAACATTAACACAGCATTATTAAATAAAAATATAATTGTTGGGGGCCGGGAGTTTGGCCTAGTGGTAGAGTGTTTGCCATGCATGAGGGCCCAGGTTCGATTCCTCGGTACCACATATATAGAATAAAAAGCTGGAAGTGGTGTTGTGGCTCAAGTGCAGAACTCTAGCTTTGAGAAAGCCCAAGGACAGTGCTCAGCCCCTGAGCTCAAGCCTGGGGCCAGAAAAAAAAAAATATATATATATAGTTGTTGATTTATATGTCTGGACATGTAACAAGTCACAATTGGATTTTTGTAGCTCTAGGAATTATCTTGTAGTTTCACTAAAGTACAATGTGGAGTGTCCAACAAAGAGAAAAGAAAATAAGAGCCTAGCTAATTACTAGATCTGTTGTGGAGATAGGAGAAAGAACTTGATGGCAGAAGCTGTGTTCATTCCCCGTCCTAGACTATGTCTGATATCCAGGCCTAGCCATGTTTACTTGGGTTGGATATGTGTGAGATAGAGTGAGAAAAGTTATCAGTGTTCATCGTAAAAGTAGATCCTTGGCAGGCTAAAAAATCTCAGCATTTGAACAGGTTAGCATTAGAAGACCAAAAATTCCACAAGCAGTAGTAGACAACATTGAGTCAAGGGGTCACCCTTGGCAAAGAGAATTTCAGACAGAATAAATGGAAGCACTTAGTAATCAGACACCTGCCAATGAAAAGGACAGAACAAGATGGAAAGTGGGATGCCAAGAGGTCTTTAAACTTAGATGAAATGAACAAATTCCTAGAAAAAGTCGCCAAGAAGAAACTCTTTAATCATCAGTAACCATTGAAGAATTTAAATCAGCAAGGTAAATTTTATCCCAGAAAATCAACCGTGAGAAGAAAGTTAATTTAGCAAATCATGAAAAAATATTAAATAAAAGATAAGTTCGATAGAATGATATCACTTATCGGGTAAGTATAACACTGATATATAAACAGATAAATGTAGAAAAACTGGAAATTTTTCATATTAATCTCACTACTAACTATAGATACAGAAGTCCAAAGAAAAATAAGAAAATATGTACATTATGGTGAAGAATTCTAGATTAACTCAGAATTTTAAAGTTGTAAAACATGAAAAAAGTTATAAACTTATTTTGTCACATTAAGAGATTAAAGGAAAAAAATCTAAATGATCATTTTGATAAATGCAGGGAAAAGAATTTTAAAGTCTATAATCTTTCATGCTAACTCCCTTAACATAAGGAAGCAAAGGAAACATTCAAACTATGATAAAGAACATTTACACCAAAATTACTGAAACATATTGAAACTTGCCTGCATTTTAAACCCAAATTACATTATAAATCCAGAGTGTGCCTACTGTGAACAATTTGATTCCCTCTTTCTCAGGATAAAGTCAGAAAACAAGATAGCATAAAGAAGCAATATGAGCTTGTAAAAAAAGAGAAACAAATATTTCAGAATAAGCTTGTCATGATACTTTAAGTAGAAAACAAAACAAACATTAATAAAAATAATTAGTAGCTAATTTAAGATACACTTGGAAAACAGAAATGGTAGAAGAGGAACAAATGCCAGTAATTGTTATAATATTTTTAGATAGATTAATCAGTGGGGAGAGGGGTTGAGGATGAAGTCGTATTTGGGAGACACTAGGAGAGATGGGAAAATACCAGCAAGCAGAAGAAATCACCAACCCCCTCCAAAATCAAAACAGATGACCTCCCCAGGGACTAGCACTTCTGTAAGAAACACATCAGATTTTTTTCTTGCTTTGAGGCTTCCAAATCTGTGCTCTTCAACAATGACGACAGACCCTTTCCGGCAACATCACTTAGATGCATGAAACCACTACTGTGACTACTGGCCTTGCTACCACTAGTTTTCTTTTTTTCTTTCTGTTTTTACTTTGGTGTTTGGTTTTTTACTGGTTCTGGGACTTGAACTCAGGGCCTGGGCACTCACTGTCCTTGAGCTTTCTCAAGACCAGCGCTCTACCACTTCAGCCTCAGCTCCACTTCAGGCTTATTCTGTGTATGTGGTAAGGAGGAATCAAACCCCGTGTTTTATGCATGCTAGGCAAGCACTCCACCACTAGGTCATGCTCCAGGCCTGCTGCCAGTTTTCTAAACACAGTTTTCAAAATAATTTTCTAAACACAAGAGCCTGGTTTAAAGTTGCTACATAAAAATAAGTTGAAGATTCATACAGATCATTAGTCAGACATTAAACAAAGCAGGATAACTAAAAGACTCTAAAACACAAAATATCCAGGATGAGAACTAAAATTATAAAACTGTATTTGAGACACCAAAGAATTTATTAGTGATTTATAAGTCTCAGAAATACTAGAAAGATTCAATATTTCCTATATGTGAAACCTCGTCAAAGTGATGTAGGAAACCATGCAACTTTTCCATTCATCAGCGTAACATTTGTTTTGTTAAGAGTTCTAAAATGTTATAGTAGATACAGGTATGAGATGTATGGGGAAGAGAATATGTGATTATTTCGCCATGGTTGGAAATTTCCTGTACACATATAAAAAGTAGATACAGAGTAGTGAACACATAGATGGAGCAGCATGAGATATGTAGACCCCACATCCATTCAAGTTGGCATGCTATAGAATACATACATTTAAACTGACTCAAATCAATCTATAGGAAAATTATAGACTCTCAAAATTTGTCTTAGAAAAATTATTTCAAAGAAATCAAATTCTGCTATATATTCTGAACAAATTATTTTTAGATACACTAAATGTTCAAACAGGAAAATCAAAGTTTAATCTGTGAAAACAAAAATAGATAACCATGATATTTGTTAATCAAATGCGCCATAAACATGATATACAAATCAGAAAAACCTTAATAGGAGCAGGTAAATATTTATACCTAATTGTTGCCAAAGCGTCCATATTTAATATGGGGAAGTTAAATAATACATATGACGGAGTTATTTGTGTAGAAGATGCAAAATAAAAGAAGAAATAAGAATTTCATACAAAGCACCTTTGTCCAGTAATGATACAAAAACCATTCAAATTAATTCAAATTGAAAAAAATGTGTTGCACAATCATAGTGGAATACAATTTTATTATTTATTTGTTTGCTTATTTATTTATTGCTGTTCCTGAGGCTTGAACTCTGGGCCTGGGCACTGTACCTGAGCTCCTTTTGCTCAAGACTAGCACTCTATCACTTGACCACAGTGCCACTTCTGACTTTTGCTGTGAGTTAACTGGTGATAAGAGTCTCACAGACTTTTCCTGGCCAGGCTGACTTTGAACAGTGACTCGAAGATCTCACCCTACTGATTATAAGTGTTATCCACTGGTTCCTGGCTGTAAATGACATTCAGAAAGGAAAAGCTATAAAAATGTCTTAAAAAGTCTGATTTATCTCAACAAGACCTGGAACTAAACAAAATAGCTACTAAAATAACAGATATTTATAGAATCAATGCATTCAACATTGATCACTGAAAATTAATGACAAATATAACTACAAAAAATATACTAGACTTCGCTGTTTACCTATCCATAGATTTTAGATAAAAAGAATGGACTGTTAAACATGCTTCTGATCCCAGCTATGTGGGGTTCTGTGGGTAGAAGGAACATAATTTGAGGCCTGAAGAGGGCCTCATGAAATCCTATCTGAAAAATAAAGGAAGCAAAAGAAAAAAAGGAGCACGGGGGATTGATTCAAGTGTTGGCTAGTCTACCTAGCAATCTAGAGGAGCTGAGTTTGAACCTTAGTTCTAACATGTAGAAGGAGAAAAAAGAGAAAGAGAAAGAGGGAGAGGAAGAGAAGTTCAATACAGTGGTCACAGTTGTGAAGTATGTGCAAATGTGTGTTTATTTTTAGAGTTATGTATTTACACATTTATTTTTGTAGTTGATAGACATATGACTTATGAAGGTCATCAAAAATGAAAATGCTGGAATGATAGATTAAGAAAAAATGTAATAAATCTCTGGAAGAAAGTAGCATTCATCCGAGAATTTTGAAGTTTCTCAAGTCCAAACCTCTCAGGTCCAAAGTTCCCACTGAAAGTAATTAATATTAAAAATAATCATTTTTCAAAAGCGCTGGAGGCTTCCTGAATTTGTCTTAAATTTTAACAAAAGTACTTGTGGTGATCTAAGGTGCTGGCCAGAGATAGACTCTACATTAGAATCCCTTTTTCCTCAAGAAAATCCAAAGGCAACTAAAATAAACATATGTGAGTTAGTTTAATTTCATGATTATATCTATGAACATAAAACCATTAAATTTTCACTGAGGGATACTGACTTTGACTTCAACAAATGAAAACTCATATATTAGCTTTCTCAAAACTATATGATATATTTGGAAGTAATCAAGCATTATTTGAGCAAGGGCGGGAATTTAGGCTTTTAAAATTAAAACTAAACTCTTCCTTTCTTTAATGAGAATATGAGAAAATATCATGCTCATTTTAGAAAAGTCAGACTGAATACTGAGGACTGAACACAAAAACAAACAAGCATCTCTCAAATTGAATAAATAGTGTAACATGTGTTCATATTCTGTATCTCAGGGCTATAATATCTGAATGGACCTTCCAAAAATTGAAAATTCATTTACTGCGTCTAACCTACCACATCATAGCTTAGAAATACACATCGTTACTAGCTAGTATTAGGAAATTAGGACACTAATTAACTGTAACACAGACAAAAAAGGATAAAAATTCAAAGTAAAGTTTCTTATAAATATGAATAGCATTTGTATCATGGTTATGTTGAACTGTATATAGTAATATATGACCTTTTCGTATAGATCTAGAAAATAGACAAGAAGACACTTTCCTTCTGATAGTCAAATCTCATATTCATTCTCTTTCTTTAGCTGATTTCATTCAGTGTTGAAAAGCCAATTTTTAACATAGCTTAAAGAAAGATGAATGGCCTCTTCTGTCTGATATCAAAGTGCAACTCAAGTTACAATAATCAGGGCAATGTGGTCAAGATGCAGAAAAGTTAAATAGATCAGGAGAATGTACAGAAATGAATTTGCCTTTGTATAGTTCATTGATCTTGTACAAAGGCACCAAAGGAAGTCAATGGAAAAAGGCAAGTCTTTTCCACAAAAAGTACTTGAAAAACCAGATACTTCTACTGAAAGAATTTCCAGCTTCTGTCTTGCACTATATGTAAATATTCACTAAAAGTGGATTACTGAGCTAACTGTTTTTAATAATGAAAGAGTAATAAGTTTGCTAGCAACTTTGGTAAGCAATGACTTTTTACAGGATACAAAACTGGTTACTACAGAAAAATATTGTACAATGAGTAAAATGAGAAGGACAAACTACATCAAAATATATCATTAAGAAAATTAATAGGACAGCTTTAGCATATATATAATGTATGGATATAATGCTTATTTACATATTTAACATATATGTATACACATATAATGTGTACATGCTATGTGTATACTATATATGATATATATGTAAAACAAAGGACTTACATCTATAATATGCAAGAAATTTCTATAACTAGAAAGTAAAAGACAAAGAAAATTTACCTTAAATAAATGGGCTAACTGCTGACTTAGCATTTATTAGGTATAGAAAATAACAAGTTGCTTTACAGCATCTTCATCATGCATATAAGAACCTTCAATTGTATCTCCTGACACTGGTTTATGCCTCTTTCATCTTTCACAATCACCTCCCTCTCCACTAACACTCCAAATTGCATAATCCTTTTTTGGGGGGTAGGGGGTGTGGAACCATATTGGGTGATCACCTAGTATAAAGTTATAGCTAGATCTGATAAAACATTTTGAAGTTATTCTCCAAAAAATGGTTTATACACTCTCCTGTAAGGCAAATAGCTAGACTGTGTTGGGGAGGGGATAATTCTATAAATGCAGCAAGGGTGGTCAATCAGATCATTGCCTGGCCTAACGCTTGCATTCTTTCTCACACAATGATACCCCTTCTCATGTTATTATTCACATTTACCCTTTGCCCCTCCCAATCATCTTGTTTCCCCCTTTCCCTTTCTTATTTCAAATAGACAAATAAACAAAACACTGAGTTTTACATCATATTTCAAATGTCATGTTTAACAAACAAGTGTTCAAGAAGGGACTCTATGCAATCACAGGCACCTAGATATTAGAACATAATTAAAATTAAGCTGGGGGTTTGTATGTCATATATACATATCAATCTATATAATATAATGTTATGACTATAGAATTTATATCCCATCATAGATTTTTATGTCTATGTAGTTATGTTTATATCTCCAAGACCATGTCAGTAACCTTGGGTACCCAAATATTGAGTCATTGCCCTTGTACTGTTTGGATCTAATATCCACATATTAAGGATACCATGTGCCATTTGTTCCTTTGTTCTTGACTTATCTCACTCAACATTATTTGCTATAGTTTCATCAGCTTCCCAAGGAATGCCACTATTTTATTTTATATGGTGGCTATGTAGAATTCCATTGCATATATGTACCACATTTTTTGTATCCATTCATCTGTAGTGGAGCATCTGGGTTGTTTCCATCTCTTGGCTATTGTGGATAGTGCACTGATGAACATGGCTGAGCAGGTGTCCTTATCTTATCCTAGGTTATGATGCTCAGGGTAGATGCCCAGGAGTGATATGGCAGGATTGTAGGGAAGGTTAATTTTTAGTTTTTTAAGAAATCTCCAAGCTGCCTTCCAGAATGGCTTGACTAGTTTACATTCCCACCAGCAATGCAGTGTGTTTCCTCTTTCTCCAAAACCCCACTAGCATTTGTCGTTCTCTGAGTTCAGAATATTGGTCATTCTAATTGAGGTAAGATAGTGTTTTAGGGTTGTTTTTATTTGCATTTCACTTATGAGCATGGATGACAAGCATTTTCTCATATGTTTTTCTGCCATTTTAACCTCTTCTTTTGAAAAGACTCTCTTTAATTCCCTTGCCCATTTAGTTATTGGTTTGTTGGATTCCCTGTAGATACTGGATCTTAAGCATTTGTCTGATGTATTATTGGTAAATATCTTTTCCCAGTTGTTTGGCTGTCTTTCTACTTTAGTAGTTATGCTTTTAACTGTGCAGAAACTTTTTAAATAGTCCCATTTGTGGAGTCTCTCTCCAATCTATTGTGACCCTGGGACTCTGTTCAAGAAATTTTTGCCTGTGACTGTGAGTTCCAGTGTCTCTCCGACTCTACCATGTAGCAGTTTCAGGGCTTCAGGTCTGATACTGAGGTCTTTCTTCATTTGTTGGTGTTTGGAAAACTGGGCAGCAACATGCAGAAAACTAAAACTTGTTCCTAGTCTGTCTCCATGCACAAGCATTAACTCAAAATGGATGAAAGACCTCAATATCATACCTTTTCTTCTTTTTCATTTCTCTTTTCCAGAGCTGAGGACCAAACTCAGGGCATTGCACTTGCCAGGCAAGAGCTCTACCACTGAGCTAAATCCCCAATTCCTAGGTGTTCTTTTATGTCATATAAAGAGTTCTTTGTTTTACATATATATAATGTAGTGTACATATAACATCTACATATTATATGTGTGTATACATATTAACTATATGTAGATTTCATATAAGAGAATCAGATCCTCTGGAATATTAGTAAGCAGCAGTAAGAAACATAAGGTTTATTGTGGGGAGCATAATCTAGATAATCTAGAGGAAATATTTGCAAACCATAAAACGATAGATGGCATACCTTCAATTTTACCTGAACAAGTTATTTCTTTAATATTAGGAATTCCCAAGGTGTTGTCTTCCACTTTCTGTACTTCACTATTCACTAAGGAAAATTTGCTTCTTTTCATGTTTATCTTCCATGTTCATGACGGCACTAAAATGTTTATCTTCCTTCCAACTCTGTAAGCAACATGCAGGTGGCTGTTTGCGTTGGTTACTGGTAACAGCTGTTACTAGACAGACCCAGAACAGCTATCACAGTAAATGTAGGACTAACTTCCATGCCAATGAATGGTCTACAGATGTCACAGCTTCTGTTCAGCTGATACAGAGAAAGGCGGCATGACCCATTTGTAAGGAAATGGAAAGACTTGGAAAAAATCATAGTGAAGTAAGCCAGACCCAAAGGAACATAGGCTCAATGGTTTCCCTCATCTGTATTAATTAGTACACATCTAGTACTCTCCTAGCAGAGGGTATCAATAGCACAAAATCAAAATCTATATTCATAAGGTCATATAAGATGGGACTAAATGAAAGGCACTCTAGAATATGGAAACAAGAGCTGTATCTTGTGTGATTGTTGTTCTTAATGTACTATGTTATTTCTCTTTTCTTTTGTTGCCCTTTGGTTAATCTCATATTGTTACCTGGTATATTGTATATATGTTTGATTATCTAAAATAGGAAAAAGAAGGGGGAAACAAGATGATTGGAATGGGGTGGGAGGAGGGAAATTGGGAAAAAAAACATGAGAAGGAGTATCAATGTATGAGAAGTAATGCACCTACTATCTGGCAAATGTAACTGTAACCCCTCCATACATTACAATAAAAAAGAAAAAGAGAGAAATGGGGAATGATTCAGATCTGACTTCTATATGGTCACTAATTTCCCTGCATTGTTGGTCTATTCCCTACAATATTCTTACTACCTTCTGAATAGGGGAGGCTTTCCCACCCTCCTTGTGTTACTCCTTCCTGGGGCATTCCAATTTCGATTCAATACTGTGCTCATTTTCAGTCAATCAGAGAAAAATGCTTTTATTTTCAAGAGCATTTTTTGTCTTCTAATCAAATGCTGTGTTTAAATCAGAAACATTGACTTTAAAAGTGATATACTGTTGTGACTTTCAGAGCCTACATTGGGATTCTGAAACAAACCACTCAAGGCATTTCGCTTTGCATTTCTACAGTAGTAATCATGCTCACCTACAGATTAAGTAGGTGTATTTGATCCTATAGAGAAAGAAAAATGATACATCAGAATTTCTGTGTGACATCCCCTCACTCTCATATTAAATAAATTCCAATTCCATCACAAAGGAAAGAGAATGTGTATTTGTGGAATTCTTGCTCTCCAAGTTTTTGCTCCACTCTCAGCTAACTGGAGATGTCTGTGTGGGCAATTGTAATCAAAGTAGACAGATTGCCTTGTGAGATATGTCACAATTAGCTTGTGAATAGGGAATATTCTGCCAAAAGATGTCTAAAGACCATCTATACTACCATACATAGACATAATTATAATCGCCAAAAATACCATGAGCTTTTATTTGCTTTTTTATTTTGAGGATTTTGTTTTAGCTTTGTGTTGAATTTCATTTCATGATCCTGTCTTTGGTTTATTTCATTTTTTCTACAGCAACTATTGCTAAGGAACATTATTGCATATTTTGATAGTCCTGAAAAACTACAGAAATTTATATTTATTGTTTTGCAATAATACATAAACAAGTAACTGGGCATTTGATATTTAATTAGGAAAAATCAGAGAAAACTAATTAGTAAATGGGTATCTGGTATGAAACAAATCTATTAAGTCATATAAATGATTATCCAGGTGATTATTGTCTCTAGGAGTCTGGGGTTGTATTGTTATCCACAAAGCTTATGAGTATGCATTGGTGGCAGACATTGACAAACCTACAGTGGCTGAAAACTACCATATAGGTTAAAGAAACTGTTTCCAGGACAGAAACGTGGCAGCATCACCAATGTAAGTATAACTTTTAAGTTGAGAGTTTTGATCATGGAACAGTGAGATAAATTCGGGCAGGAGAGAAATAATAGGAGAAGCTCTAAAACAGGAAGCATGCAGAAAAAGTAAAATGAGATTATCCACACTGTTGACCCCAGGATGTGCAAAGTCCACCTACCATCTTAAAGATCAGAATAACTAAAGAAAAATAATGTACTAGAAAGTCGAAAATCTCTAATTCTCTATCATTACTTGAAAGCTAGGAGATATGACCCAGGCTTTGAAAAGAGCAATTAAAATTTGAAACTGTGACAAAGTCTGTTGTAAGGAAGTTGGGGGAAGAGAAAGCATGAGGGAGTGGTAAATCCAGGTAAGACATCTGGCCTGACAGGCTTCATGAAACAAAGGAATCAGAGCACATCAAAGGCAACTATTTCTGAAATGAGGATAATAATTTTGCATGTAGACTTTCAAAGAGCATCGAAAGCTTAAAAATTAAGTTCTCCTGGATTTCAGCAGTGTTTAAAAGATTTGAGTATAATTTCCTAGATAATAGTCATTAAATACATGGTGCTAAGCTTCCAACTCATCAATTACTCCGTGAATGTTTTCTTTTTTCAAGAATATCTTGTGCCTGGCTTTTCCCTGAATAAATAAGATACCAAGAGGGAATTAGTTACTTCTGATATTAACCATCAGACTTACAAACTATGACTATGAATGAAGAGATGGGCTTCTAGGAAAAAAAACAAAACAAACAAACAAACAAAAAACCCCACAAGCTTGTCAAAGCTCCCTTAGCTGCTGATTCCTCTGGGAGAGTTGCCTTCTTAGCAACTACTCCCTGACTTTGATTAGAAACATGAGATCTGAAGGCAGCTCACTGCTTGTTAGCCCAGAAATTACATTCTGTAATGATAACACAGCATCTGGCTGAATTTTGCTGCCACACATTCTTTCATAGCCAAGCCAGAAAGAGAGATTTGTATCTTGATTCTATGGACATTACACTATTAATTTCTAATCTAGTAAAAAAAAAAAAGATCTGATAGTCAATGAACGGATTTGTTGATAAAAGTGCCTGGAAACAATTAAAATGCAAACTACTTTGGGAAACCATTGAAACTGTCTAAGAGACTCACATCTGGCATCCTGGGCATTGCAGCTCTCATCAAACTCTGCATGTCCCACTTGTTGGCTATCCAAGTTCAATGATTATTCCCAATTTTTTGGAAATAGCCAAAGGACTAATTAGGTCACTTGGAGCTTGCCTCCAGTGCCAGACACAGGATCCCAGCTGGAAGTGAAGTCACTTAGGAGAGCAATCACCATGTCTAACGGTGCAACTTGGCTCTGGACATGATTGACATTTCAAGAGCTGAACAAGCTCAACATTGAATGAAATGCATTGAGGCAGAGCTGACACTGGGAAATGAATACATTTGTTCTACAAATATTTGCCAGGCATTTGCGGTGGGCCAGCCATTGTGCTAGAGGCTGCCTATAGAAAACTTTAAAGAAAATAGCTTCTATCCTAAGAAACTACAGCCTGCAGATTTACACAAGTATGTGATTGAAACTTACCATAAGCGAGGCATGAAAGGAAGGACTGTTCAAATACAAGGCAGTAACATAAAATGCATATTTTAAAAATATGATTATATGTAAGTAGTTGTACAAAGCAGTAGCCATTTAACAAAGTAGTTTGTGAATAAAATGTATCTTGATAGTGTCACCACTTCCAACATATTCATCCACCCCTCTCCTCACTTGTCTTAATTTTGTAAGATATACAATGAAATTTTGACTGTGTTCTCTTTATCGTCTCCTCTTTATTTGTCCACCCTTTTCTCCTTGACCTCATTCCACTCCTTGGAATACCTGCTTCATGATGTTTTACTTTGCTGAAATTTGACTTTGCCTTTCTAAGAAATTACACTATGTGAGCGCTCTCTCTTTTTTTTTTTTCTTTTTTTTTTTGCCAGTTCTGGGCTTGAGCTCAGGGCCTGAGCACTGTCCTTGGACTTTCTCAAGGCTAGAGCTCTACCACTTGAGCCTCAGCACCACTTCCGGCTTTTTTCTATGTATGTGGTACCAAGGAATCAAACCCGGGTCTTCGTGCATGCTAGGCAAGCACTTTAACCACTAGGCCAAACTCCCAGCCCCAGTGAGCGCTCTCTTATATCAATTTATCTCAATTAATACCATTGCATAGAATTGCATACCACACAAGGTGTTTACTTATACATTTGTATGCTAAATCTAATTTCCACATATAAGGGAAAACATGCATCTTGGTCTCTCCCTCTCTCTCTCTCTCTCTCTCTCTCTCTCTCTCTCTCTCTCTCTCTCTCTCTCTCTCTCTCTCTCTTTCTTTGGAAAGATTTTTGAGTGGAAAGGAAGGAAATGTTGTGATTGTGAAGATAAATAGAAGAAATGAAATGAAAACATTTTGAGTGTAGGATGAGAGGTCATTCCCCGTTCATGGGCATAAGTGCTGTGCTGTTTCTGCTTCTCACTGTTCAATAACCATCAGATGCTCACATCCTCCAGTCATTCAGGCCTTTGTTCTATCCCTCAGTAATTGGGCCTCCCTCAACTTAGTCTTTATCCCTTGTTCAGAAACAATTAGGGTCCATCCATCCTATCCTTTGTCTTAGTTTAATTATCTCCCCCTAAAAGATATACTTAAATGATCACAATTATTTAGATATTATTCACCATACTGACAGCCTCCAGTATTCTAGTATTAATAGATTTAGCAATTTATAATCATTTATTGTTTCCCTTTATTTGTTTTTTTTCTAGACTATTAAAAATCTCTTTCATGGCATGATAAAAATTTTATACATTTTTTTTGTCTAAATGTGAATGTCCTCTCCCAGAAGGTAGATCAGGGTCTCAGTAATCTGGTTCCCAAATCTGTGCTTCACAAGTAAAGGAATGCTTCTTTCTTCTTCATTCTAAATTTGAAGATAGTAGGTATAATGTCGTGTTTCATTTCCTTGTTTACATGGAAGTACATTGGTCAGGTTGACTCCTGTTTCTTGACACAAAGTAAACACTCAAAAAATAAACGTTGATTGGCTGAATGAATGAATGCGATGCACAGACTGAAGCCACATCTTGAAAGACCCTGGGAGCCTGAAGGTAACGTAAGCCAGTGGAGATTAAAATTTGAAATAACAAAATATGTTTTGGAATAATGTTTGCTCAGCTGCAGTGTCATACCGAAGCAAAGGGATAAAAATATATAGAACAGGTAGGAAATAAGTCTATGGAAACAATTTACATTCATCATTAAATCTTTGTATAGAGGATTAAGTAAATGGAAAACATCATTCATATGGCCTCTTTATGTTTAACTTGTCTTTTTTTCATATATTTTTATTGTAATTAATAGAAGGGTTACATGGTATTTGCCAGATAGATGGTACATTAATTCCCACACATTGATACCCTTTCACATGTCTTGGTCCCCATTTCCCTCCCCCCCACCGCCACCCTTCATCTTCTTTTTCCCCCTTTCCTATCCAATTTCAAATAACCAAATACAAATATATCCAATATATCAGGTAACGAAATGAGATACTGAAACAATATGAGATAACCAGGGACAGCAAAAGAGATGAGAGAAACATAGTACCTTAAGAATAACAATCATTCATTATATGGCTTATGTTTCTATATCCTAGAGATCCTTTCATTTAGCGTCCTACTATATGGCCTTTTGTATCAAGGTTTTGCTCTATTGCAAATCTCTGCTAGGAGAGCCCAAGGTTTCTACTGATTATGACAAATGAGGGAAACCATTGAGCCTAAGTTCCTTTGAGTCTGGCTTACTTCACTTAATATGACTTTTTCTAAGTCTTTCCATTTCCTAACAAATGGGGCAATGTCGTTTTTTCTGACAGCAGCATAGAATTCCATTGTGTACAAAAACCACATCTTGTTGATCCACTCATCAACTGAGGGACATCTAGGTTGGTTCCATATCTTTGCTATGGTAAATAGTGCTGCAATGAACATTGTTGTGCTAGTGGATTTAGTATGTCTTTGTTTCTGGATGATTGGGTAAATGCCAAATAGTGGAATTGCTGGGTCATAGGGGAGTTCTATGTTTAGCCTTTTGAGGCACTGCCATACTGTTTTACATAGTGGTTGAACGAGTTTGCACTCCCTCCAACAGTGTAGTAGTGATCCCTCCTGGCCACATCCCCTCCAGCATCTGTTGTTATTAGATTTCTTGATCCTGGCCATTCTAACTGGAGTGAGGTGGAATCTTAGAGTTGTTTTGATTTGCATTACTTTTATGACCAGAGATGTTGAGCATTTCTTCATGTGTCTATAGGCCATTTTTGTTTCTTTTTCAGAGAAGACTCTCTTTAAGTCTTTGGCCCATCTTTTAATGGGATGGTTGTTACTTTGGAGATTAGTTTTGGATTGATTCAATTTTTTGAGCTGTTGATATATTTTAGATATGAGGCCATTGTCTGTTGTATGGTTGGTGAAGATCTTCTCCCACTCTGTAGGCTTCCTAATTAGTTTACTAGCTATGTTCTTTGCCATACAAAAGCTCTGCAGTTTAATGCAGTCCCACTTATCCAGCCTTTCTCTGATTTGTTGTGATTCTTGGTCCTTATTAAGAAAGTTTCGACCTGTGCCAAGGAGGTCTAGTGTATCTCCTATTCCTTCTTGTAAAGTTTTCAGACTGTCAGCTTTTACCTCCAGGTCTTTGATCCATTTGGAGTTAATTCTAGTTCAGGGTGACAAAGAAGGATCCAACTTTAGTTTTCTGCATGTGCTTAACCAGGTCTGCCAGCACCACTTGTTGAAGAGGCTGTCTTTCTTCCATTCTACTTTTTTGGCTCCCTTGTCAAAGATTAGGTGGCCATAGGTCTGTGGTTTAATATCTAGGTCTTCAGTTCTATTCCATTGGTCTTCAGGCCTGTTCTTGTGCCAGTACCAAGCTGTTTTGATAATTATAGCTCTGTAATAGAGTATGTTTAACTTGTCTTATACTACGTGAAGTATTTTACATTAGTAGTCAAAGATCAAATTAATTTATGTTAATGCACACTTTTCTTTAACTGAGGGCACTGTACTTCCAATACTAGAAAGATGCTACTGAAAACAAAAAAGGTGTTTTTTTTTTTGAGGCAATGGGATCATTTATCTATTCATTTATCTATTTATAGTTTAATAATTTGAATCTTACATTCTTTTAAGTTATTGAAAATGAGAAAGCTGGCATCTCTTCAACATATTATCTACCTCCTGAGAATTTTTCAGTAGTAATTTTGAAAATAATTTTGTACTGAATGATATCTACTTTCTACTTGCTATATTATCTCACTATAGAAATCTCCAGAAAATGCATTGTAAGAACTGCAGGACATTCCTAAAATTGTAGAAAGTTTAATTGATATATTAGGCATAATAGGAGATTAATAATAATTAATAAAATAGAGCTGCTGTAACAATATATATCCATGAAATTGCTAGCATTAATACTCTTGTGTAGCATGCTCAGAACTCTGGATTCAATTCCTTGGTACCACATACACAGAAGAAGCTAGAAGTGGCTCTGTGGTTCGAGTGGCAGAGTGCTAACCTTGATCAAAAATGTGTCCAATGTCAGTGCCTAGGCCCTGAGTTCAAATCCAGGACTGGCCAAAAAACCATTTTTATTCAGAGGGCAAAAGCTTACATTTTGTTTCTTAAATTATCCTTTAATATTATCCTTTTATTATGATGCTTAAATTATCTAATTAACATTAAACATGAATAGCAAATTCTAATATTTGTGTTTAATATTATTGACTTAATATGTATGTATGTCATTTAATGATTGATTTAATATTTATCGATATAATTTAATAATTAGTATTTAATATTAATAATATTGAGGTAGCAGTTGCCCATAGTGCAGAAAGTTGATCCCTGGAGGAAAAGGGACCACCATATCCCTTTTATTTTATTTTTTGTTATCTTCAATTGTATAGAAGTGTTGTGATTTAATGGGGCAATTTATGAATACATTGCATCTAGATTGATGCCACCCCTTTCAACTTTCTCACCCACCCCTTCTGCCACTCCTCTAATTTTGTAGTATATACATTATATTTTTGACTCCATTCTCCTTCCCTTTTCCTCATCATTTGTGCCCCACCTTCTCCTTGACCTCATCCCACCCCTTTTAAATATCAACTTATTGGTATTTATTTTGTTAAATTTTCACTTTGTCTTTCTAAAGAATTATACTGAGTTCTCCCTTAAATCCATCATATTTCAGTTAATACATTTGCATTCACTTGCATACTACTCAACATACTTACTTATAAATTTGTTTGTGTGTAATACCAGATGTTTTCAGTGACTTAACATAGTCATTCTGTTTGTAAGGGATATACTTTGAATAAGCATAGAAATAAGTGATAATAGAGATTTGGATTTTTATAAAACATAGACCAGTTCAGAGAAACTTGGCTTAAAGTCTATTTGATTTGATTAGCAAAGTAGAGTTGATTTGAAGTTTTGAAAAGACAGCTCTTATGTTTATATGAATTTGCAGAAGTAGTAAGTAACTTACTTGTTTAAATTTTTTTAATAGATTGATAATGCATTTTAGTCAAATTAAATACTTGAAATTGAAAGATTGATAAGACCAATTCTTAATAAATAACTCTTAATTTTTTAGCAAACTTTTCCATCATTTCAACCTAGGCTATAACTATATGAATGATTAAACATGAAAAATATAGACAGATGGAGGGATTCATGCCTGTAATCCTAGCTACTAGGGAGGCAAAAATTTTAGGAGGATTAGGATTTTCATGGTCACCTCAGGAATGAGATTCCCTCTCAACCAATAAAAATGCAATGGCAGAAGACTATGCAGATAGTGAAAATAAGAAGTTGACTATCTAGATGAAAAATTGAGATGCTATTTGAAAAATCCGTAAGTCAAAGTGCTAGCTGATTGGATCAACTGGTATACAGCTCTGAGTTGAAAATCCCAGTATCTTCACAAAAGAGAAAATAAATTATAAATAGTAATTACATCGGAGAAGAAATTTTATTCAGAGAAAATCCATAACAAACCCCCCAAATATGGAGCAGTTCTTATGAATTTTAACAAATTTAATAAAAATGTTAAATCAGTATAGGTATAATACATCTTTCTCAATCTTTATAGGAATTTTTGCTTACCAAATTTACCACTGTCCTTTTTCAATTTTTCTTTTCCCTTATAAAATAAACCCTGCAACTGAACAAATGAAAACCATTAAAGAAATTCAGTAAAGTAACCAATTACAGCCAGCTCATGCCTTATAATCATAGCTACTCATGAGACCAAGATCTGGAAGTTCACACAACCCATCCACTCCCTGCAAAAAAAAAAAAAGTTTACAAGATTCCATCAACAAAATAACCACCAAATTCTAGGGGTGACATTTAAGCAGTAGATTACCAGCCTAACAAATACAAGGCTCTGAGATCCAATTAAGTCCCCAATACAAGGGGAAAAAAAACTGATAGAAAAAAAAACCTCAGAAACAGACCTAAGAATATTAATTCCGATCCCTGAAATCATTAACAGATACACAGGAAAAAGGCTTGTGAATGATGCTCAGTAGTATACGCTTTGGGTTGATTTCAGAGCTTTGCATTTATCTAAAACTTTGGAAAGGGAATCCATAAAGTACAAGAATCACAACTCTTTTTTTTCTCAAATTTGAAAACCTTGGTTATGATAAATCACAGTGAGGTGTAGATTCCCATAAAGTCATGTGCTAAAGTAATTTTTGAGAAATGCTAAATCATTGCCAAACTATACTGCTTGAATAATGTTTTGGATTTAAAGTTCACAAAGTAAGAAAAATTCCATTAAGAACACTTAGTAGTCAATTCAATCTCACTCTCGATTTGGGAAGAATTTCTGAGTGCCATTAATATCAATGTGTGCTCATCCACCTGTGGAGGGAAAAGTGAATCAGATCACCACTGCTGGTATAACTTTTTTGCATTCCTAACTCAGCACTTCAGCTCTTTCTCCAGAGGTTATCCAGACCTCGACTCGGTAGGACTCGGTAAAGCTGAATTCTTCATATAATGACACAAGAGTCGTCAGGACCAAGGCCAGTTCCTGGAGATGCTGAGGAACTCACACAAGAACAGTGCTTTCCTCCTGGCCTTTCTTGCTCATTTACGTAACTCCACAGAACACCCTCCACGTTTACTGGGCTCATGTTGCATCAACCACTCAAAGCTCAAAGTTTTATTAATGGAGAAGAAATTCTAAGAAAAGTAGCAAATGTTAATACAAAAAGGATTTTCCTAGCAGAGAAATAGCTCAAAAGGTATGTACACATGGCCCTAAAAGGATGAGGCTAACAGAAGTGAATTCCAGGATAGGGAAACAAAAGATTTATCCTTCTGGAGATTGTTTTTAATATACTATGTGAACTTATTTTTTATTCTTTTTTCCCCCTCTTTTTCATTTTCTTCCCCTTATGGTTTCTTCTCTGTTGCTGTTGTATCTGACTTTGGTACCTGTTATATTGTATACACATTTATTTGTTTATTTGAATCCGGGATGGGAAAGGGAAAAAGGACAAAGGACAATAGATGAGCCAGTGTAACAACGACATTCACAAGACAATATGTTGGAAATGCACTTTACAATTTGGGAAGGGGTAAGGGGAGAGAAAGTGGGAAAATACAGATGGGAAGGGGTGACAGTACTCCAGAAATAATGTGTACATTATCTTACTAATGTAACTGTAACCCTTCTATGCATCACCCTGATAATAAAATTTAAATTAAAAATATTGTCCATTTCTTATAATCATATAAGAAATCATTTATCAATTTGACAATTTAACAAAAAATTACAAGTTTGTTTGGTATGGGATTTCAAGAGATAGTAAATAAATATGGAAGAGAACAACAACCACCCAAACAATAAGGAAGAGAAGTATAGTGTATCTAACCCAAGAGCAATAGCTATAGTTTGAAAGTAAATTATAGTTTATGACTTTTGTAAAGAAAAAAAAAGGAGGAGGAGGGGGAGGAGGAGAAAAAAAGAGGAAAAGGAGGAAGAGAAGGGGGGAGCAGGAGAAAAAGAAGAAAAGAAAGTAAGAAAGGGAAGGAAGGAAGGAAGGAAGTAGAGGAAGGAAGGAGGAGAAAGAAAATAAAAAGGAGAACAAAGAAGAAAAGGAGAAAATAAAGATAAGAAAAGGAGGGAGATATGAAAAGATAATAGCAGCTAAGGAAAAAATAAAGATAAGAAAAGGAGGGAGATATGAAAAGATAATAGCAGCTAAGGTTAACATAGGCTAAGATAAAATCAGGAAGAGGAGAAAGCTATAAGATAAGCAAAATCTTACAAAGCTCAGAAGGGAAGCTGGGAGCAAAGGAGAAGAGACCTTTTCTTATTCCATCTCTCAGTAGAAGAGTCTAGTATGCTATCTCCACCCTTGCATTTCTTCAGCAAAACAGTTAATAGCTAGGAAGTAAGAAAATAAAAATAAAAAGGAAAAGGCTTTCCTTGTCTAGATGACACAAAGTATTCAATATACAATAGACAAAAGAAATATATAAATTACTCTATTCAATATTCACTTTGCTCAAGTTACTAGATGGTTGGTTATGGGCATGATGAACATTAGACTATATACCTAGCATATATTTAGCACCATTTTCAGAGCAAGACATAAGATATGAAATAATCATATTTCTAGTTCTTGAATTGTTTTATTAATTTACTTTATTATTTTTAATTTATTTATAATTTTATTTTATATTTACTGAATTATTCTTCATTGAGACAATCAACTTCAATATTTTGCAAGCATTATTGAATTTAATGGCTCCTATGTACACACACACACACACCATATATACACACAGCTTGCTCTATCCACATTTTAAAACTAAAACAATGAAATGTTCTTAATGTCATTCGTCAAGCAGTAATTTAGGTCTTGATGATTCCAGAAGGGGAACTTTTTTTTTTTTTGCCAGTCCTGGCCTTTAAATTCAGAGCCTGAGCACTGTCCTTGGGTTTTCTCAAGGCTAGAGTTCTACCACTTGAGCCACAGTGCCACTTGCGGCTTTTTTCAGTGTATGCGGTACCAAGGAATCGAACCCAAAGCATTGTGCATGCTAGGCAAGCACTCTACCAGTAGGCCAAACTCCTGTCCCCCAGAAGATGAACTTTGAGCTTCCGTATGAACTGTCAACTGTTAAGAATACTCAAATTGGATTCAGGCATGCTAATTGAAGATATACCCACAGAAAACTATGCAAAATATACAGCATTAAAACTTATCTGAACAAGCAAAAAAATCATATGATTGATGTTTTTATGCATCCTGTTTTATAATGGTAAATTGACTACTAATTTCTCTTTTGCTATTTATGTAAGAAAGAAAGTAGCTATTTTATTAAGGCCGTGTCAATTGACAGATCTGGATCATGGTGATCCATTCAGAGAAAATGTTTTTGCTCTGTGCCATGCAAAGGACCTTTTGTTTTCATAAAGAGATCCTTCCATGATGTGAACCCTTTATTCTACCCCTTAGTCCATGGATGTGATAATGGAGAGGATGAAGGAGAGTCAATATGGGCAAATATTTCATGTACATGTGCAAAATTGAAACAAAAAAAACCTTGATTTGACTGGTTTCAGAAGAGCCAGGGAGAAAGTGGGAATGAAAATGGGGATAAGTCCGATCCAAGAGCATTATATGCATATATGGGTGTGTCAAAATGACAACCTATTCTACAGGTAATGGATAATAAAAAATATTTTTTGCTTGCCATTCCTGGGGCTTGAACTCAGCTCCTGAGCACTATTCCTGAGCTTCTTTTGCTCAAGGCCAGTGTTCTACTAACTTGAGCCCTAGCTCCACTTCTGTCTTATTTTGTGATTAATTCAAGATATAAGTCTCTACCCTAGGCCTCCTTGGCACAGATAGAATTGAGGACATACTAAATCCACTAGCACAACGATGTTCATTGCAGCATTATTTAACATAGCAAAGATACGGAAACAACTCAGTTACCCCTCAACTGATGATTGGATCAATAAGATGTGGTATTTATAACAATAGGATTCTATGCCACCATCAGAAAGAATGACATCGCAAAGAAATGGAAAGACTTAGAAAAAAATCATATTAAATGAAGTAAGCCAGACCCAAAGGAACATAGGCTCAATGGTTTCCCTCATTTGTAATAATTAGCACACATCAAGAACTCTCCTAGCAGAGGATTACAATGGCTCAAACCCTAGATACATAAGGCCATATAGGATGAGGCCAAATTAATGGACCTCCAGGACATGGAAACAAGAGCTTAATTATGAGTGACTGTTATTTTGAATGTACTATGTTTTTCTCTCTTGTGTTGCCCTTTGGTTAATTTCATAATTTTACAGTATCCCACTATGTTACCTGGTATATATACAGATGTTTACTTGTTTATTTGAAATAGGAAGGGAAAAAAGAGGGGAGGGGTTGGGAGGAGGGAAATGGGGACAAAAATTTGAGAAGGGGTATCAATGTGTGAGAAATAATGCACCTTATATCTGGCAAATATAACTGTAACCCCTGTATACATTAAAATTTTAAAAAAGTCTCACAGGCTTTTCTGCTCTGTCTGGGTTCTAACCAAAAACCTCATATTTCAGCCTCCTAAAGTAACAAGGTTTATAGGCTAGTGCCACTGGAGCCTGGCAATAAAAATTCCTTTTAAAAACAAGTGGTAAGAAATGAAATAAACTTCATTTTGAGAATTAAGCAGAAGAAAAATAGGATGCATGAAACAGCATTATTGATCGTTGCCTCCCCACAGTTAAAACATCTCTGAGGTGTGAAATTCAACCATTCTGGAACCTGAGTTATCATTACTTCTTGCAAAAATTCTTGAAGTAATTGTCTGACCATGTTTCCTCTTAAGAAAAGCCAAAAGTTTACCTTGTGGTAAACTCCAAAAGTTAACTCCGCTATGTGCAAAAATCTTGAATAATCTAATATAAACTAAAGATGAAAACTCCTCACACTTATTTATTTATTTTAACCAAATAATTTTTAAACTCACTACAATTTTCCTCCTGGGGAAAACAGAGAATATTGAGAAGTTGTTCTCACATAAAGCCTGTTTTTATCTATGACTAAATTAACAATGAGTAAAAGCCCTTGGCAAGAGCTAAAAGGTTCTAGCAAAAATAATTTTACAGATGATATGAAAAATTTCCAGGCAGCTATGATTATGAGTATATTGCCTATAAAATGTTATCATTTTCTAAATGAAGATAAATGCCATGTCAACATTTTTTTAAAATATCAAGAATGCCTCTTGCCATCATATAAGCTATCGTTTTTGCTTTAAAATGTAAACATCTGTATATACTCTTCAATCCTCAAAGATATATAAGACTCCAGTGTATATTTTTGCAAAACATGTGTTCCTACAAATTTTCAGTGCAGAATGGTAATTCAAAATCTGGAGAATAGCTGGGCGCTGGTGGCTCACACCTCTATCCTATCTACTCAAGAGGCTGCAATCTGAAGATCTTGGTTCAAAGCCAGCCGACACGCAAAAGTTCATGAAAGTGATCTTCAATTAGCCACCAGAAAACTACAAGTAGCACTGTGGCTCTAACGGTAGAGTGCTAGTCTTGAAATGAAGAGCTCAGGGACAGTACCCACCAAGACCCAGATTTCAATCCCCACAACGAACCAAAAAAGAAAAAAAAATGAAGATTTCGCTGGCTGTGAATCATATGTGGTGCTCTATTGGTACTGTCTCACCACTCATCCCTGAAACACTTTCTAAAGTTTCCCTACTATCACCACAGAATCACTGCACCCCGTAGCCTCCAGGTATCTATTTTATCATCAAACTATTTTATGAGCAATATAAAGGAAAAGAGGGGGAAAAGTTTCAGAAGCGAAAATGATGTTACTTTTCTCAAGAGGGCTTATTTTTACAAGATTCTCTAAAGATTTGTGCTTGTAGACAGAAACATTGATTCAGAATCGTATCATGGATTAGTATACTTTCCCAACAAGGTAAGTAAGAGGCAGCTAGTTAAATTTCAGCAGGTAATGATGTGGTGAAACACACCAGAAGCCATGAGAACCTCTACACTTCTATCACTGTTCAGAAATGACAGATTCTCTAATTCCCTTTTGAAACCTGCATAAGCCACATGGGTGGTGTGCTATAACGTCTTTAAAGGCAAATAATGTATTACAGAGCAATGTTACATGTTAATCTACATGCAATAGACATTTAACCTTTTAGACCATCTTTTTCTGTATAAGTTGGACAGCTGTCCATCAAAATGGTTTTATTATTATTATGATTATGTCTACCTTGCAATACATTCCTATAACAGCTCTTAAGTGAATAATGATAATATTAGATGGTGATTAGCAAGGTTGAGGACCTACCCAATAACTACCATGATGCCCCGAGATAACTAACATCCTGAACACACCCATACAAGACAAGCTAAGCCTAAGTCACTCATTCATGCTAACATAGTGACATGAACCTCCCAGGAACTGCATGAGTTATACATGTTTTACCATGGTAAGTTTGGAGATAATTTGTTAGAAAGTACGTACCAGAAAAGTGATCAATTTTGTAAAGCATCCAAATAAAGCAAGTACTATTGCTTTGGCCATATTTATTCAGAATAAATGATAAATGACATGAAAATTGACTCATAATAGTATGCACTTAAACAGAATTTGTGAACCATGGCTTAATTATTTCAAACTGTATGTCTAATTATTATCAATAGAGTGCCTTTTTGTCAACAAACTCCCTCCCAAGACAAGGGCTTCCATGTTTGTTTATTCATCAAATTAGTTGTCTATCTACTCATCCACCTGCTTTACATTTTTCCTTTCTCTGTGTAGAGGTCTGGATGCTGTAAACACTATCTGAATGTTGACAGTCAATAGTATTGAGCCTAAAATGGGTAAAAAAAATCTTACCTGAATGATTTGGTCTTAGAAGAGTTTGATTTCCTCTCTAAATATTAATCATTATAATATACTTGATGGTGAAAAATGATAAAATCCTAACATATGATCTCAGGCAAAGAAAATGAAGGAAGTTCAAGGCAAAAAAATCTGAGTAACCACTAAATACACAACAAATAATCTTTATTGGTGTGAGTGTACTGTGGAACTTTCTACTGAAATTGAAGGCTTTATATAACCAAACAAAATTGTTATTGAAATGCTTCCTGCTTGAGCATTATGAATCAATCATCTTAGATGTATTAACATGATCAGGCCAGATGACAGAATACTGAAACCAGCATGCTAGTTTTACATCGTAAATAGATTTACATTTTAAATTCTCATGGAAATACTTAAAACCACCAACGTTAATTGGTTTTCAGTGTTTAATATGATAAAGTTATGATTCACATATAAAATTATTTGACTCTCAAAAAGCTTCTATTCTAAACATATAATAAAACATAACCATTAAATTATGTACTACTTTATATTGTTTTGTTAATACATAATCTTTATTATACAGAATGACAGGATATATGACCTTTCCTTTTTCAGAGCTATTAATTTTTATTTGTTTCAGATATATGACTATTATGTGTATAAAACGTATCTAAACACAAACCAAGAGAAATAATGCTAAAGTTTAAACTACTGATGGTGGTCTAAGTTTTGTTTTAAAGACAAACTTAGTTGTCATCATACTTCCTATTTTGCATAATTGGTTGAGATGATATATGTGATGACTGCCAGGTGCTAGTTTTCTATTTAGCCACAGGTGTTAGAAATAATTTGGAATGCTGTGGGATTTTTATTTTGTAATGTGAAATGTTCAGTTTATTTTAAAGTCTTTATTACAGCTGGCTTTACTGATACAACAGAGGACCTGTTTGTAAACATTGACAGTACCTGAAGAATCGTTGGTAGTCATTAAAATGGATCTTGAGAGGTAAATGTTTGGGGATTTTTCTCCTAGAAAATAAATTATCCCATCTCTCTCATAAAGAGCTCGAAATTGTGAAGATCAGCTATGATGCTGTGTTAGAACTGTGAAGTTCTTCAGTACTTCTTTTTCCTTCCTTCCTGCATATTTCCTTTTCATTTCTATGCTTTGTCATCTTCTATATTTTGTTACTCTTCCTCAAATTTTTTTCTAATTCCTTTTCACTTTTGCTCTGTGATCATTTAGACAATAAGAATGTTGCCAGACACGGTAGCTGAAGCCTGCAATCCTAGCTTCTCAGGAGACTGAGGATTGTGCAGCCCAGGCATGAAAACCCGTGAGACTCTTTTTTATCTACAATTAACCACCATAAAACTGGAAGTGGTGCTGTGGCTCAAGTGGTAGAGCACTAGTCTTGAGCTAAAGAGCTAAGAGACAATGTCTAGGCCCCGAGTTCAAGCCCCATGACTGAAAAAAATAAAAAGAGCAGGTTTGTATGATTTTCATAATCTCTATAGAATAATAATGTGGTCACACAAAAACTACCTGAGGCTGTTAATGCCCAGATGACATTGTATGACCATGCTACCAAGAGTTCTTAAAAGAACCAGGCAGGATGGCACACATCTTTAATTCTGATTGCTTGGGAGGTAAAGATTAGGAAGATCACAAATCCAGGCCAGCTTGAGCAAAAGGTTAGTAAGGTCCCATATTGACAAGTAAGTTGTATGTGTCCGTTTTTGCATGCAATGCTATACACATAGGTGACGTAAGTGGGGTGATCATAGGACCTGATGAAAACATAAGGCCCTATGGGAAGAAAATCACACTGACATATGACTCAAGTGGTGGAGTACATGCCTATCAGGCAAAGGCCCTGAGCTCAGAAACCAATATCACATAAATTAAAGGGTTTTTTTTTTTTGCACAAAAGTGTTCTGCTATCCATGATCTCACCTGTGACTCCTCTAACTCAAAAGGAGAAAGTAGCTGACAAAGCAATCATCTCTACTTTCAGTCAGAGGACCAGAAATAGTTTTGGGCCAACACCCAAAGCTTGAAGATTGCATGGGGGAAATATTTGAGTAATCTAACAGAGAAATTTGATTTAAAAAACACGATCTGAGATGCTAAATAGAAATCCTTGAGCTTGAAAATACACTTAAGGAAAGGAAAAAAGCAAAACAAAACAGAGAGAATATATAACAGGGTTCATGAAAGAGCACAAAAATCTTGAGCTTCCAGAGGCAGGTTATCTCAAAACACATAGATGAGAGAACAAAGAAAGAGTACAGAGGAATGAAAACCATTTACAGAAACTTCATCTTACAAGAGCAACCATCCAGGCTATCAGAGTTCAAGAGAATACAAAAAAAAATGTAGCAGACGGCTTTTAATACCTAAAGAGGGGACTGAATCTGCAGCTATGGGAAGGTCAATTAATCCCATCAAATCTACTAAACATATAATCAGCTCTCACAAGTAAAAGTTAAAGAAAGGATCCTTAAGGATGCAAAAGGAAAGAAACAAAGCAATTTATTGGAGTGCTCCAAAAATGCCTGACAGCCACCTCTGAAGAAATCTGTCCAGGAGACAGAAGAGACCTCCGTCGTACCCAATTCTCTATAAACTGAGAGACCTGCTCAGAACAACGCTGTCCTGTAGAAATGAAGGAAGACTAAAGCGGTTCCCAGCAACAAAAAGAAAGATGACAGAATTTTTCTTGATCAGACCTGTTCTACAAGAAATGCTAAAGGAAATTGTTCAAACTGAAAGACGTAGTCATCCCATAAGTAAAGACACAACACAGGAAAACATAAAACTTACTAGAAAGAGTAACAAACAATCTCAGAACGCTAATACTCGGTGAAGTAATCAATGAAGCACTTTAGAATAAAATAAAATTGACAAACCCTGTAGATGAAGAAGGTGAGGTTTCCAGAAGTATATGTTTTCTCCAAGGAATTTTTCTTTTTTATTTATTTGGTTTTTTTATTGTAATGTAAAGAGGGTTACAGTTACATTTGCCAGATAGTAGGTACATTACTCTCACACATTGATACCCCTTCTCATGGCTTTTGTCCCCATTTCTCTCCCACCAACCCCTCTCAATCATCTTTTTTTCACCCTTTCCCTTTCCTATTTCAAATAATCAAATAAACATATATACGATATACAGAGTAACAAAGTCAGGTACAGTAACAACATGAGATTAACCAAAGGGCAACAAAAGAGAAGAGAAATAACATAGTACATTAAGAACAACAATCACACAAGATAAAGCTCTTGTTTCCATATCCTGAAAATCCTTTCATTTAGCAAGAAATTTTTCTTAAACCTGAATCTCCACAAAATGAGAAACTGAAATGCATATTAGAAAGCTGACTTCCTAAAAAAATTCCCTTCATACTAAGTTAGTAGTAGAACCTGTCACTATTACTGTGTTTTTGTATTGATATTATTATGACTCATCTGATTATTTCCAATACTATGACATTTTATTCTGGTAACACAAGGTAAGTAAATAATCATGCATATCAACACTAAAATGAATACAATCAGCATTTTATACTTTTAACAAAGTAAGTACATTGATATATCACATACCCCTGAAAACAAACTGCATTATAGTACAGCTCTCAAGGTGTTTTATGTTTGTATTCCTCAATTAATTGCACAGTTTCTTTCTGTGATAATCAGAACAATCGGTGTATGGGTACCACATTGCAGAGTCACTAAGATTCACCCATGTTAGTTATAAGGTTTACACACTTTTTTTATTTGACTAACAGGTCCCTGTCCTACAGACCTGAACAACACATATTGTATAACTGTGCAAACCACTTTTAAAAATAATTATATTGTATACACATCAACCATTTTATTTTAACATTTGACAGCTACCTTGTGTCTATATCCACATTATATGTTTGGAGAAATCTCTGCTTTATTGAATCTTGCCTAGAAGCAGATTCCTATTAAAATTATGGGAGCTGAGTGTATCAAACTGTAGCTTAGCCATTTCTTCTGACAGATTGGATTTAGGAATAACATCTCGATTTGGTCAATTTTATGAAGTTCCTTGAGGCATGTTTTGAACAAATAGCATAAGGAACTGGATGTTATAAAGAATTTTTTTATAGCAGATATAGTAGCTCTAAGGTTTTAAGGGCACACTCATTCACTGCCCAGTGTTTTTATTTTTGGCAAGATGAATTATGAAATGGTACTTTTGCCAATGGAAGTAGTAATTATGTTAGGAAAGAGTTTAGGCTATGCCTGTAGTTTCTCTTTCCTTTCTACCAATTTTAGGAGCCTAGGAATCCCCTTTTCTAGTATTTCTGTGAGATCTTTGACATCCATTCAATAAAATTATATTTTTATGTATTTTGATTGCCCAAATTGCATTATGACTGTTGTTCCTAAGCATCCCAAAGGATAAATCAGTACCTACAATTTTAAAGCAGAGTCCAAAATAAGTAGGAGCTTCTTGGAATAGTTACTTATCAGGCCATGAGTTAAACTATGGCAATTGCAATACTGTTAGGCAGAGCCCTTACATGGTTTGTTGTGCCTCTGTGTCCTTGGTGGAAGATGTCAAATGATCAGTAGGTCTATTTTAGGATTTAGGATGTCTGTTTTCATGTATTTAACATTGTTATTTTAAAGTTGAGGGGTTAGAGTTACATAAGTCAGATATTAAGGAAGGGAATGGGAATAACAAGATGGTGAGACAAAGAAGAAAGGGTGAACCAATGAAACAGCAATAGTCATAAGACCATATGTTGGAAGTCTATTCTATAAGTTGGGGGTTAGGGGGAGGGAAATTAGGAGAAAAACATGGGAGGAGGTAACAGTGTCCAACAAGAAATGCACACTATCTTATGTATGTAACTGTAACCCCTTTGTTCATTGAAAATGAAATTGAATTTTAAAAAAAGTACATTTCTTTTTGGAGAGTGTCATCCCTTCCCTTGCTCTTTCCCAGCTTTTCCCTCCCATCTCCACCCACAAATTTTATAGTTCATTTTCTAGCAAGTACTACTGCTGCATTTGTTCATCCTTTGTCCCTCTACTTCTGTGTCCCTCCGTACCTTCCCCAATACAGATAAGCAAACATGAAGAAGGGAAAACAAAGCAAAAATAACAACAAAGGAAAACCTCTTGTTTCAATTCCCTGGAATTCATTTCAACAAATAACAGATAAATACAGGCGTTGAACCTCTCTTAAGAATGTGTGTGTGAAGTAATGCACCTTCCATTTGACAAATGTAATGAAACCCCTTTATTAATTACAATAAAAATATATGGAAAAAGAGGAATGTGTGAATGCCTAATAACCTGTCATATAAGGCATTGGAGTACTGATCCATGCTAAATCCATGTTAAATGCATTAAAATATGTATAATCTATCATCCCCCACTGCATTAATTTTTTTCCATCCAGTGTGTTTACATGCAGATTTATAAGCACATTGGAACTACCAAAAATGAAAGAAACCATTAAACTATGGTTTTTTTTGGTATGGTTTACTTCACTTAATACAATATTGCCAGTACTAGGTGTTCAACCTGAGTCATGTTCTCAGTAGGATTTTTTGTGCACTTTCCAGATCTGTTTGTTTTGTTTTGTTTTCCTAATCAGTGATGAGTTTCCTTGTTTAGTCTGTCTGTCTGAATACAAATCAGGATTTTTTCGAACCCTATTTTCAAATTTTTGAACTTATGTTGCCCCCGTTAATAAGAACTGACATTTTGTGCTGTTTCATTTAGTATTTGGGTTGGTATTATTGTTACTGTAAGAGTAAATAATATTTTCTGGTGTTAAGGCCTTCTATTCCAGTTCTGAAGAATATTTTCAATCCTATAGGATTATTTTTTAAATAGAATTCTTACTTTATTACCATTATCATCTTTTTGTTTCTCTGTGGAAAAAAGCTTGTCTAACTTCTTTTAGCTAAATCATTTTTTGACCCTAAGTGCTTTTATTATCTACTTTTTATGTTTTGTGTATTAGATTTTTTGTTTTGATTTTTATTTGGGGGTTATTTTAACAGTACACTGCCTTGTTTTGTGTATATATAGTTTCTTTGTTTACTTCTAAACTTGATACTTCACATTACTGTCAGGATTTTAAAATTCCAACTTATTATTTCTTTCAAATGATTGCTATTTTCTCTTCCTCTTGTGCATATCTTTGTGTCACATGTTCTATATTGTATTTTTTATCTTTTCTTTGATTTATTTGAGAAATTGTCTTCTGATTTTGATCCAGTTACATATTCTTTCTTAATTGGAGCAATTTGACAGATTGAGATCTTGATTTCAGTTTCTGGATTGTTCAGATCTAGACTTTTCATTTTTGCTATTATAATCATCTTTCCTTCCTCATATAGAATCACATTGTATTTCCATGAATACATATTATCATCCAGTGGTGATTATTATCACCACACTTGGGATTCCCTTTAAATACCTTGTTTACTTGTGTTCTGGCCCCTTAAAAATTTGTTACAGATGCTGTTACAAAGTACCACACATAGGTGACTTAAGCGACAGGAAGTGCCGTATAGCTGACTGTTGTCTTCTGTTGTACTCATAGTTCTGTTCTTGTGTCTGTATTCTAACGTCTTCTTGTGACAAGTAATTATCATGGACTGGGATTCATTTGACCCAAGTTGTCACTTTATAGGCTCTATTTTCAAATATAGTTACATTTCTTGCTGCTGTTGTTGTTATTGATGGAACTCAAGGCTTCACATCTGCTAGGCTACTCTACCACTTGAGATATGCCTACAAACTCCAGACCCTTTTTCCTCTGGTTAGTTTATTAGTTTAAACCCATGAGCTTGTGTGTGTGTGTGTGTTGTGTGTGTGTGTGTGTGTGTGTGTGTCAGCTTTGGGACTTGAACTCAGAGCCCCATGTCCCTAAGCTTTTTTTTGCTCAAGGCTAGAGCTCTACCACTTTAAGCCACAGTACCACCTCTGAATTTTTTGATGATTAATTGAAGATTAGAGTTTCCAATTAGACTTTCTCTGACCGGGCTGACTTTGAATTGTGATCCTCAGATCTGAGCTTCCTGAATAGCTAGGATTACAAGTGGTGAACTTGGTGCCCAGCTGGGGTCTTACTTTTTATGCACCAGTTGGCCTAATTTGTGCTTATCCACATTGCTGGAGATGACAAGACAGGACACCCTGGCTCAGCCATTGTGTTTTCTCTGTCATTGGAATAATAGCTGCTTGCTACTGAATCCAGCTGTTGGATGAGATAGAGCCTCATCTAAGTTTATGTCTGGATTAGCCTACTTCTAAATTCTGCAGACTTCAGTGCAGTCTCCACTGCTAGTATGGTAGACTTGAGAGATCAAACCTTTATCTATCTCATTAGAAATAGCCTAATACTTCTTGTGGAAAAGTAACTAATGAAATCTGGGCTTGCATGACTGTTTTCACTTTTTATTAGATCCTTGGAATGCAGTTCTCACTGCTTTGTTAATTCTCTGACAAACAGGTAAAAGAATTTGCAGGTAGATAAAAGTAATTAAATGTATAGGTGCCATGACATACAAAAATTCATGTTTCAACTTTCTTCTTTTTAGTAGAAACATTAATCCTAATGACCTAAGCTGCTGTGTTCAAGAGCAGAGCTGACCTTCTGAAATGTCTTAATAGATTCCACTGTCTATGGAAACAAGTTCATCAGAATAAAATAACACTTACATTAACTTTTCACTCATACATAGTTCAAGGTCCAGGGATTAATATTTGAGAACTACACAAACAGTGCTAAAAACTTTTGCAATCAATCTTTCCTCCTTTAAAAATTTCCTGGCTAGTTATATACTTTAATAATTTTTAAGATTTAGACAGAGCAGAAAACTTTGAGTAAATAAATTCAGTTGAAAAATACATATACTTTAGATGCTCGATAAGTTAGGTACATAAATGGTAAATATATTCTGTTTACATAATATGTGATCTAGACCAGAGAATTTTTGTGCTCTAGGTTATTGTCACAGAATATGAAGTCTTCAGATTGGTTTTAAATTAAAGCATACATATAATCATGAATCATTCTAGATTGAATATAATATAAGCATTTCATATATGTAACTGTATTTTAATCTTAGGAGATTTCAACATGTTAGAAATCTGTATTTTGGATATACTAGATTGTCTAACGTCTAAAATGATATTATTTGAAGGCTGACAATATATATATTTATTCCATGCTATTGAAGATGGAAAACTATCAACGTTTTATTAGAAACCTAGACTATCTAATAAATTGTAAAACAATTTCCTCTAGGATAATTGCATAATGTTATATAAATGTAGAAAATGAGTACAGATAACTTAGAATTTTGAAGAAATAATTTGATGAGTTCATTATAAACTTTTTGTTTTTCATTCACAACAGGTAAGTAACATTTTAGTAGCCCAAGACAGTCCACTAAATCAGACAGCAAAAATCATCTTCTTCGGGCGTCAGTCTATCAAATAAGATGTCATTGTGTGGTAGTTCTGGATTACAGAACATTACAGTTCAATGCAGTACTGAAATAGAGTGCATTCTCATGTAATCATCAGAATTAATTTTGATCATCTTGCAAATTCAGAACTAGATTTTTATATAAGTTATATTCTAACAAAAATTATCATTCTGAAATGACCTATCATTCTAAATGAAGCTTTTAAATAATATGATGTACGTCTGAATAAAACAATGAAATTAGATTAGAAATTAGGTTAGAGTCAGTGGAATGGCGTAAGGGTATTACTAATAACTCACATTATAATACAATTTCTGATGGCCGGGAGTACTGCCAAGATACCTGTTTAATCACCTTTGAACCTAGGACACTAATAACCCACATAAGTGTAAAACAGTAGGAAAGTATCCTCTTACGCCATCATTTTAAACCTTGCTTTAATTTACCCAATCCAGACTTGAGCTTGTTTCTGCTTGAAGAAAGCATTTGTTAAGGAAATTTTGTGAAAATCAAGAATGTTTTCATGTAAAACATAGTGGAGTTGAGGACTAAATTTATCTTTTTTATTGTAAAGAGGGGTACAGAAGGGTTAGAATTAATAAGTCAGGTTTTTTTGAACAGTGTCTCTCTCTCTCCCTCATTCCTCTCAGTTTTTCCCTCCCTCCTTGCCCAAGTAGTATAATTAATTTCTAACACAGTCTCTAATGAGTATCACAGCTGAGTTAGTTCACCCTTTCTCCAAACTACAGAGATTAAAGTATGAAAAAATAGAATATATGTTGTGCCCTAAACACTATACATTTAAAATAAGATATACATTTAAAATAGTGTTTACTTTTTCCAGTGGTAGTAGAACTCAGAGGAGGGTTTAGTTGCTCATAGTTTAATCTTCATGCTGGGTACAAAGATAAATTCCTCTTATATACTTATTATATATGCATGTTTCTATGTTTCTGTGTACATGTTAAATTCCATGATACTTTAAAAAGACTAAGTAGACTGGGGAACATAATACAGCCAATGTTGACATTTATTCAAAGTTGAGAAAAGCATATGTGGAAATTTATATTCTTTCAGAATTTTAAAATTTCTGAAACACTAGGAATAAAATGATTTTAAAAATAAAATTTATATATGACAGCAGATCTATATGCTCTTGTTGACTTAGGGCCAAAAAAAGCCTATTACAGGGATAACTAGCAGAATTGCCAGTTTGTAAAACAATGTCTTAGAACAAGCATTTTGATGGCATTTAATTTAACATAACACATTTCCAAGCAATGATCACTTGCCTGTATTTTCACTGAGTGACTCTTCCAGCATTCATTTGGTATTACACATGCATAGCTTGGAAATGAACCACACAACTAACGTGGTATTTCCTACTTTCTTAGTTGTAGCTCTCCAACAAATATAAGCCAGGTCCAAAGAAACACTGTTAGTGAAGAAAGAGGCAAGTCAATAATTTGTGGACAAGTGAGACTCATTCTTGCTGACTACTGAATTTTCCAAAAGGAGTTTAGGAGTTGAGGTAAAGGGACAAATCCCGATCCCTAATGGTTTGAAATTTGCCCTAATGAGCATTAGTTTTCTCTTGTCACAGGACTGATCTCTACGCAGACTTAGCTAGAGAAAGCTCTCAGCCTGAGGACATGGATGAGAGAAAGCAATGGATGTACATAAGTATCTTTCACAGATGACTTCCATGGTAGACTTAAGAGAGTAGGCCTGGGCTTTATAGAAATGTATTTAACATCTTCAGGGCTTCACAACTTTAAACTATGCCCAGTGATTCATGTGTAATAGATAACAGATAAAATGCAAACAGGAGTACAACAGATTGCTATGGAGTTTGTGTTTCTCCCAGATTTGTAAACAAGAAATCTCCCATTTTCAAAGATGATGACTTCCGTGTTGTCCTGAGTGTTAGGCGGCTAGCCTTCACTTTCCAGGTGCTAGTTGGAAAGGAACTGACACAACGCAAATGTCTGGGAAGTATTATGGCTCTAGGTGAACACTGAAAAGAAAGACTGGTATCAAAATTATGTTGTAGTGAGTGGGAAGTATATTATTTGCCTACTATGAAAACTGTTCATGAAAGTAGTGGGCAAAAACCCAGCAGTAACAGGAAAGAGAAGTGGCTTTTTTTAATCTTTTTGCTACAGTATAATAACTGCCCTCATTTATGACACTCAACATACCAGCCTTGCATAAAGAAAGAGGACAGGAGCTAAGAAGTTCTAATAACAGAAGAGAGCCCTGTATGGCTCAAAACTCTCTTCGAAAAGACAAATATAAGTACTATTGGAGCAGCACAAAACTGTACAGGAAAGAAAAAAGAAGTTGACAATGGGAAGAGGATATTTCTGGAAATAATTTATTAAAAGACTTGGAAAAATTATGGTTACTTTTTGAACAGTGTTCATGATCATCTGAGTGGCAGCAAAAGCTGTAAGGTAAAATCAAAATAAAGCTAAGTAAGTAATAAATTAAGTATCAACAGGCTTCATGGAAAATTATAAATCAGTGAAGAGTTTAAAATAGACAATTGAATCTGGAGTAGAAATTTATTTCTGTGGAAAATCAAAGCAATATGTGGATCATAATTATTAGAAGCTTTCCCAAGCATAAAAGCACAGAAGTAAAGAATAAACTAGCAAGTAAACTTGTGAACTTTTATAGTTTATGTAATAATATCTGTGATATTTCCAACTAACCAAGAATTATGGAGAATAAATTCAAAATTTGAAGTAATATTACTGCTGAATTCAGCTCTTCATAAAAAGCCTGGCAATACGGTAACAAATATGAGATATTTCTAGACTACAAAAGTTATTTCAACTGTGTCCTCTACGTCTCAGTTTTCTCCTCTTGAAGCTGAGAAATGACAGGACCTATTTGTATATTGACCCTACTTATTGAAATAAACTATTGCATTTCAATGACTGAAACAATTAATTACACAACATCTCAACAAATAGAAGCTGGCCTAAATGTTTACTAATAGCAATGAAAATTGGCTAATCACATTCACATCCATAACCTTTTTTAAATCACTGTTTTAGAACTTCACCTACCAATAAGTTTAAAGTCCACATACGAGGTTCTCTCTCTCCCTCTCTCTCTGTCTCTTCCCCCTCCTCTCTTGCAAGATGTGTTAGATAATGATTAGATCATATAATGTTTAACAACTAACATAGTGAATTTTGTGAAGAAAACACTTAGAGATGGATACCCGAGGAGATTTTACTGAGCAAGGTTTTATTAAAGCAGAAGCAAGTGCAAAATAATAAGTGTACCCTCAAAGAAACTCAAGGTAGATAGCTTGATCAAGCAGCCATGCTACAGGTCATAAGCACTATCAAAGATTGTGTTTAAGATCCATGCCACAGATATGCACATGCTTATAGTGCTTTCTGAGAAACAGGGGGATAGTTCTAAGAACTTTGGAAACTCAACTGTGCTTTGCCTAATAAGCTGTCCTCAGAGCTAAGATGGTGATTTGAGGGTAGTTGTGTACACAAAACAGTAGCTGTCGTGGAATATAGACGAAGCCAGGGGTAACATCTGGGTTTGGGGAAGGTTCTGTTGGGGAAGCAGCCTCAACTATGGTCAACCATTATTCTAGGACAATGGAGGAGCGAAATACTTGGCAAAAGGTACCTGGTTTGAGGGATACACACACACTCTGGCTCCTTTGTGTTGTTGTTCTCTTCCTCAAGCCTGCCCTCTATCATTTAGTATTTTGTTATGTTTGTAATGATTGTCTTTGTTATCACAAGAAACCTAAGTTTAAAGCAATGATGAATGATTACAACTGATTCTAAAAGGCATTGGTAAAATTTATCATCTTTTTTTATTGTGTGATTTAGGAGGGAGACTAACCAGAAAAAGCAGCACAAATTTTTTATTAGCCTCTGATATGTACACACACACATACACTTGGAACTAATACTAAATGCTGTTCCAAACAGTGAAATACTAGAACAATTCAAATTAGGATCTGGAACATGTTATTATTACCATTTTTCAGTTTTATAATAGAAATTTCCCAACAATTAAATCCTACAAGAAGGGAGAATGTACACTCATTACTATTGAGAAGAAACAAACAAAATTGTCATTATTAGCAGATTATATCTTTGTCTCATTGAGAGATAAACTCAAAGCAATAAATGGAAAAAGGACAATAGGCTTATCAAATCATTTCATCTGGTTAATAAATGGTAGATAACAAAAGCTAGATAACTCTTACTACTATAGACTGTATTATATTTCCTAAAAATTTAGATGCTGAAACCCTAATTTCAACATTAGAGTATTTGGAGATGGGGTCTATGGAAGATGGGATCATAGGATGGTGTCCTCATGATGGATTTAGTGCTTTTACTATAAAAGATGGGAAAAGATTTTTTTTTCAAGTGGGGCTTGAACTCTGGGTCTAGGTGCTGTCCTTGAATTCTTCAGCTCAAGGCTAGTGCTGTATGGCTCTGAGGTGCAGCATCACTTCTGGTTTCCTGAAGGTCAATTGGAGATCAGAGTCTCATGGACTTCCATTCCTAGGCTGGCTTTGAACCATGACTCTTAGTCTACGCCTCATGAATAGCTAGGATTGCAGGTGGTGAGATATTGGCTCCCGGCCTAGAGATTCTTTTATTTATTTATTTTTAACGTTTTAACTCTTTCAGACATGAAGAGAGAGTCTGACTGAGAAAGCAAATTTGCTTGCTTCTTCCACCCTCTCAAATAAAGAGATCAAAAGTTCTATTGCTTAACATACTCAGCAAATGATATTTTGTTATGTCAGCTCAAGAGACTAGAACACAAACATATAAATCCTAATCAATTTGAAAATGTATTTTTAGCTTTTGTTTATATATGTATTTTACATACATAAGCAAAACAATAAATAATTAGTAAAGGACATTGAACATACATGAATATAGAAGTAATACATCTTCCTAGATGTAAGGAAATGTATTGTCTGACTTTTCAAATTGGTGAGTAGTTGGCATCAGTTTCTTCCCAATAATATCCTCCATGCCTTCTAATTATACACATTCTCCTCTATTATGATGCTTCTTACTTCCCCTTTGCTATCTCTAGTCTCTGTTACCATATCTCCAATTTAAACTGGGAAGAAATCTGTCCTTTACCTTTGAATTCTTCATGACTTGATCCCTAACTTATTTTCAGAAAGTGAAATCTCTATCCCTTCAATTCATGGAATGAAAAAAAAAAAAAAAAAAAAAAAAACCTTGCTTCCATCCCAGTCACCAGTCACCACAGTTTAACTTTTTTTTTGTATATCTTGTACCATCTTCTATGTGATGTATCTGCTGTAATTCAGGTGTAATTCAAGATTACTTTCTAGTTGAGAAAACCTAATCTAGTTCCCAACTGTCATATCTTATCAAAGCACTGTTTCTAACAGAATTCCTGACATTGCATATCTTTATCATTTGATTACTTCCAGTTTCTTGTCTGTTTCTTCCCACTAGGCATACAGCAGAAACGAAACCAGTGTTGCACAAAAAGAGATTGGTTAAATTACTCTATGCCACCTACACACTGGAACATAATCCAAACATTGAAAACACTGGAAATCATCAATTATTGCAATGGAAAGATGTTGCACTGTACTGAATGAAGAAAATTGAATGTAAAAGAAGTCGAGTAACCTCAATTGAGTGTAAAACTAATAGATAGCTCTTCCTCGAAATCTTGAAGAAAAGGATTTATTCTCTCAGTGAGGACTAGAGCTCCCTTTCATCTTTTGATGTATGGGATACAGAGATATATTGTAATTTTTAAAGTAATGCTGCATATAAAAATCATCATTTTCTGGGGCCAGGAGTTTGGCCTAATGGTAGAGTGCCTGCCTAGCCTGCACGAAGACCTGTGTTTGATTCCTCATTAACACATACATAGAAAAAGCCAGAAGTGGTATGGTGGTTCAGAGTAGAACACTAGCCTTGAGGAAAGCCCAAGGACAGTGCTCAGTTCCTGAGCTCAAGCTCAGGACTGTCAAAAGAAAAAAAAGAAATCATCATTTTCACCAAATTTGATTTATTGTACATTAAAGACATATAATACATTAATATGTTTCAATATTTTTTTTCAAAAACCAAGTTCTGGTAAAGACAATGTAGTAAATGAGATGCGCATATCACAAGCAGGAAAGCATGGTACTGGATGGCTTTACTGCTGAATTCTATCAATTTTTTTTAACCAGTCCTCGGGCTTGAACTCAAGGCCTGAGCAGCACTATTCTTGGGTTTTCTCAAGGCTAGAGCTCTACCACTTGAGCAACAGCACCACTTCCAGCTTTGTGTATGTGTATGTGTGTGTGTGTGTGTGTGTGTGTGTGTGTGTGTGTGTGTGTGTGTGTGGTACTGAGGAATCGAACCCAGGCAAGCACTCTACCACTAAGCCACACTGCTGTCATCTATCAAACTTTTAAAGAACAATTCACACCACTTGTTCTCAAGCTATTTTTAAAACCTATTTTATGAATTAATTAAATGAATTTAATTAATTTTAAAAATTAAATGAATGAAATTCTTTTGAATTAATTCATCGAGTACCATTTAATGATTCCAAACTCAAACCTAAGGAAAAAAAAATATGGACCACTAACCCTGAAGAACATAAATTCAAACTTTCTCATCAAAATACTAGAAAACTAATCTAACTATACACTAAGAAATTACATGCCATTTTCAAGGTTTATCTATAAGCAGAAATCAAAAATGCTTTGACATATATAAATGAGTAAATGGTATAAGTCAGAATGAGGAACAGAAAGCACAGACATAAGAGAAGTATTTGATAAAATTTGACATCATTTTATCATTAAAAGATCACCACAAATTCTCTATGAAAGAAACATATTTACCATAATATGACAAATCCATATATGGCAAACATAACAAACCCACAGCTAGTATTTTGAGTAGAGTAAAGATTAAAGTACTACTTCTTAAACCTGCAGCCCCTTTTTACTACTAAATGCAATGCGGTATTAAAAGTCCTTGTCATAGTTGTTAGAAGAGAGAGATAAAGAACATGCTTATTAAAAAGGAAAACTCAAGCGATCTTTGTTCTCATATGACATGATCTTGCTCGCATAAAGACTTGAAAGACTCCACCAAATATTTTTAGCATAAAAGAATTCAGTATATTTGTAGGAAACACGATCTACATACTAAATCGAGTGCCATTCCTATGAATTAATAATGAGCCAGCTACTAACAAGCAACATCATTTAAAGTAACTAGAAAAAATAAAATCTGAGGTTTAAGTATAGCTGGGGAGTGAAACAACACTTCAATAAAAATTATAAAATATGTATGGAAGAAATGGAATAGACACACACACACACACACACACACACACACACACACACACACACACACGTGGGAAAACATCCATACTCATAGATTGGAAGAATTAATATTGTGAAAATGTGTCCAATGCAATCTTTAAATTTAGTGCAAGCTGCAGCAAAAATATCATTCTGTATGAAAACATAAACAAAACTGCTAAAATCTGTATGGAATAACAGAAGGAAAAACAAAACCAAAATTACAAAATAATGCTCAGTAAAAATAATATATAAAACAAAAACAAAGACACAGTACATTGCTTTCAAAGGTGCCACAAAGCTACAGTAAGCAAAAAAAAAATATGATGTGGCAAAAAAGAAAAAAGAAAAAGAATGCAGAACGATAAATGAGACCCAAATAAATCAATTCATTTAAAGCCAATTAATTTTTTAACAAAAGTACCATGAATATAAATTAAAGATAAGCTTTCAAAATATAGTACATAGAAAATAGATAAATGCAGAAGAATGGAAAGAGGTTCTATTCACCTAGTCAAAATTGAGTGGTAAATGTGGGAATGCAAGAGCTACTCGTGTTCAATTTGCACAAACTAGGAGTGCATGATTTAACAATCATGTAAAAGAAAATTTCACTGAAGTAAGGATATTAGAGGTCTCAGTCACCTGTGTAGGCTTTCAGCAGAGGGCTAAATACTCTTTTCTATATTAGCTTCTGAGAATTGTAGTAACAAAGTATTTCTAATGACATGGCTTAAACAAGCAAAATTGACTCTGCTTTCTGGAAGTTAGATATCTGAAATCAAGGTATTGGCAGGGCCATGCTCTCTCAGGAGTCTCTAAAGAGAAGTGTACAATGTCCTTTTTTGGTTTTGCTGGTAATCTTTTATGTCCCTGATGGCAAAGGCATATCCAATCCCATCATAGCTATTTGTCAAACAGTATTTTCTCTTGTGTTTGTTTCTTTGTTCTTACAGTGATAGGAACCAAACTTGAAGTCTTCACACATGTGGATAAGCACCCTATTACAGAACACTTACAGTGTTCTTGCTTACAGTATTATCTCATCTTAACTAATCATGACTATGCCAACCTTATTTCCAAGTAGTAATTCTAAGGCTAAAGGAAGGAAGTAAATTTGGGGTGACACTATCTAACTTAATACAGGTCCCTCTGCCATGTCTCTTGTTTATCTTGTATTCTTTCTTTTTTATCGATCAACATCCATTGACTCAACTGCATATTTATTTTTTGGTCTGATTCTCTTTGTTTCCTAATGATCGTTTTGTCCTGGTTTTGTAACTACTTCATTTCCCCCATTTCCCTCAGCATTCTACCATGCCCAGCCTTCTAGTCCTTTAAATCTGTTCTTGACCTTCCACTACAGTTTCACAAACTTAGCCTGTTTCACAAAGATCCTGGTTCTACGAACTTCTACTGACTTATTTACAGAGGGGATGGGCCGTGCGTGCAGCTCTAATATTTGGAAAGTTATTTTGTGTTTTAATTTACTTCTGATTCCCCATTACTTGCTATGCTAGGATTGTACATTTATTGAAGTCAAGGAAAGAGCAGAAACCAAGGAGAAAGTAAATTAGATATATGGGAGAAAATGTTTTTAAGGTGATGAACTCCTAGGCCACGCTTTAAAATCACTAAGCTCTGGCTTGGAGGATTTAAGCTACAACACTCTTTCTATAAACCACAGAGTAGAGATAATGACAAGTTGAACAAAGGTCCCTGTCATTTTTATTTTATTTTATTTTTTCCTGTTTGAAAGGAAGGTGAAAACACCTGTAGTGGTCTGAGAGGCTTGGAGTGAGAAACGTAGAGGTGGAAGACTTCAAGGGAAGAGGGGGAACTATTGGGGTAAGGAAAACAATTTGGAGGAGGATAGAGAAAGCAAACAGGTGAGAGACATGGAGCACGGAGGGAGAAAAAGGAAGAGGACAGGCAGAAGGGGGAGAAGGAAGGAGAGAAAAAAAAAACAAGAGTGAGGGGGTGAGCACATGGAGAATTGGAAAACACGCATGTATGTGCTCCTTATACTAAGAATTCCATGGTGTAAATTCGTTTTCTATTATGTTGGTTTATGTTTGATTTTAAAAGTCCCTTCAAGAGAATAAAATGAGGGACTCTCCAAAGGAATGGAAAGGTCCTCATGATCACAAGCGCCCTTTGGAACCAGAACCCCAGAATTGCACGTTGACCTCAGTGGAGAAAAGGAAATGTTTTGAGGAACTGGGAAAACAGGACCTTGGGGAGTGTTCTTCTGTACAGAGTTCTTCTGGCAGGAAGGCAGTGGGTGGGTGAAAACATGAGTTGTGGTTTGCAGCAAGGTAGGTGGTAGCCCCACAAAGAGCAAGATTTACCTAACCACACCCAGTGGAAGAGGATACCTCTGGCCTTTAAGGACAAAACTTGAACCGAACCGATACACTTGGTGGGGGGAGGCAAGGCCAGGAGAAAGTCTGTGTGGCAGAAATCAGAAACCATTTGGCAATTAGATGAGGTTTAAACTCAGAGATACTGTGCTTCCCTTTCACCTTCTCCAACCATTAGCTGAGATGAATAGCTCATTAGCAGGTTGAGTTTAATTATAGAGAATGTTAAAAATTACATTTCTATAAATATGTGTTTTGATGGCAAATATCAAACCCATCACCTGGTGATCACCCAAATTTCTGTTCCTGTATTCTTTATTTCTTGCACATGTGTAAATCTCTCTAAATGCAGAATCTAGTGGAAGATTTTGGTTCAACTCTCTTTTAGTCCTTTATGGCATATGTATGAACTAATCAAATCTCTTGTTCTTCAGAAACACTGGATTTCTTTATATTTTCAGTACAAAATTTTTGGATCTAACTTTAATGTTGATCTTTAATCTGGCCTCAATCTAGTCTATTGGGCCTAACCATATCCCTTCCTACTAATTTTTGAAACTAGTAAGCCAATCCAGGTGATAAGCAAGAACTCTGAATTAATATTTCATCTGTGCATTTCTCTGAGCATAAAACCAGAAATAAAGCAACTTCCCAAGTAATATTCAAGCAGAACATTACTGTCCAATTTTCAAAGCTTTTCCTAAATACTTACCTACCAAACTCTTTCAGATAAGCCATAGAAAGATTTCAGAATTCAATGTGACTGGACAGAAATAGGACAGATGAAGTCTGAATAAAAGCAAGTGAGGCAATGCTTCATCCTATTTATGAAACTAAGGATGCTTAGTTGACAGGTAATTCCCAAGTGGAAATCCACCACATTCTTGAATGCTTAATGCTGTTTTACAACAAACAGGTATCACTAAGAAAATAGGAACAGTGATCTAACTATTATTATTATTAGTAGTAGTATTGCATAAGTACCATGCACCAAGAGCTGGTAGATGGTCTCTTATGTGCATTTTATTTTTTATACTCTTAAGTGAAAACAAACAAAATAATAAAACTCTTAAATGACTTTTTGTTCATTTTATGATGAAATAGAGAATGTCAAGGCCACACTTTAACAGTGCAAGCCCAGAAGAGGGATGCCAAACACATACTGTGTTATTTGGCTCTGTGCTGAATATTCTACTCTGGAATAAATCAGCCTTGTGTTTTTTTTCCAGAAAAGAGTGTCATAATTATAAGAGTTCAAAGAAGACATGTCATAGAATAAATCTAGGTCAAGCTACTAAAATTAACAAGGCCATAATATCTAAAAGTAGGCTTTAATTATTGGTTCAATTTTCAAAATTAGTATAGAAATATTGAGTGGTTCATAAAACCTAGAAGTTTATTACTGAGATTTAAAGAAGTACAGCTTAAGAGAGTGAATTCCCTTTACCAAATGAGTGAAAACTCTTAGAATATGCTACTACTTTGGAGCCGATGATAATCTACGAAGAAAGCCTAAGCTCTTTTCTCATGTTTTCTGCCTCCGTGGTTCTCTTTTCTCAGTTTGTTGGATATTCTCAGTGGCAGCCACAATATATCTGAGACCTTAGCCCCATCATCTGGTTGTAAATTACCTTGGCATCCTCTCAGAACTGTATCTGTACTTCCAGCCTCTAAAGGACTTCCCCTTTTCATTTAGCCTCTAGATTTGCTATGCAAGGGTTATTCCTTGGGTATTTTGGTGCTTCCTGGCATTGAGTGTTTCCCTTTAAGTTCTCTCAGTTCATACAACTTGCTTCATAATTCTAACAGCAGCCACTATGCTCAATTCCCTTGTCATTTCCACAAAGGTCTTGTGGGTATCAATTCTGTTTCCCGAAACTAATGTATTATCTGACTCCCCACACCAGCATCCATGTTCCAGTGTTTGGAAGCAACTGTGCATTGCCTGCCTTTTGCATAAGGGGGAATCTGGGATCCCAATGCAATGCGGTGCCTCTTGTCTTTGCTGCTCACCTCAATCAGTTCTGTGATACTGTTTAGACTTTTAAAATTTACATGTTGGAAGCTCCTACTATGTAAAGAGAATTACAACGTTGTGAACAAAGATTTAGTTAGAGAAGATATTTATCAGGACATTTATTTATCAAGATATTTATTAGAGTTGTGCCCACAGGCATAGTTATGAGGTTGGAATTTCATCCAACTTTATTGTGATCTGAGTCACTTATGAATAGAGCTAGACCTTTGGGCACAAGTTAAAAAAAGAATAATAGTTTGAGCCTCCGTTGTAGGTTTCCTTTAACAGCTTCTGGAAATAGCTGGGTTTAAACCCAGAACAAAAGGACTAAGGGTTGAGTTGCAAACAAGAGTTCATTACTAAACTGAGGGTCCTGTACCTGCTAGACAAGAGATAGGTCCCTAACCCTTTTTGCTTTTGAGGCAATTATGGCTATTTTTGCTCAGGCTGGGCTGGAATTCGTGAACCTCTTGATTCTGTTTCCCAAGAAGCTGGGATTATAGACATGAACCACTATGCATGGCTTACCCAAAAAAACTTAACAAACAAAAACAAAACTCTTGAATGGATATTCCTGGTAAGGCATGTTGGATTCCTTAAAATGCCACACCCCATTTTACATCCACATTCAGTGTAAAAATCCAAGAACTTGGTGATCTCAAAGTTATTTGCATTATATCTATAGGAAACTGCTCTAATTAGGCCACACAGTAGGTCCTGTGAATAATTCCTTCATTAGGCTCTAGGGTTAACCATTTAGAGCCTTTGGGTTTCTCTCTGATAAGCCATCTCTTGCCTGTCTTCTCTCAAGGTTCGGCTCAGGCTCACCACCTGGAGGCCTTCAGTAGCCACAGCTAGAGTGGTCACAAATAGTAAGCCTATTTGGAAAGTCTAGCTCCCAAATATGTTGAATGTGTGTTTCTTGAAAGAAGGGATTCTGTCTTGAGAGTCCTTAAATGTGCATTATTCAGAATAAATCCTTGCCAGAGAGCAGGAATACATGGCTGCTTTTCCCATTTTTATGTCAAATACACTGAAAGCATAAAAGAGTAAAGTGCCCAGATCCTCTAAGTTTCTCCAAGCTCCAAATAATTCACTCAGAGATGTTCCTGAAACTTAGGTTCATGTTGAAGACGAAGAGCACCGCATGTTAGATGTATACCATCTAACCTAAATCCAGTATTTAGATTCAAGACTAGCTGCATTGCTTTGATAAAGTGATATGCTGATTTATTAGGATGATAAAATATTCTAATTTAGAGTAGTCCAACACTCAAACAGCTTATGATTCCATACCCAAGAGTTTAAAAAGACTCTATCAATATGAAGGTAAAGGGCAACTTCAGTACATGATAAGATGAAATGCCAAAGTGCTCTCAGTCAAAAAACATTCTGAGCTCTTTCCATTCAAGACCACTGTTGCAGTTTTACTGCCCTATGCAGTGCTGTGCTGCAGTAAGCCAGCTGATCCACTTAGAAAAGGCACAATCAAGAGAAAATGAGACAATCCCCCCACTTTCCCCCCCCCCCAGCCTAAATAGGTGACCAGTCACCGCCTTTGATTTTGCTACAAGAGTGACACTTCATTCCATCTCAGAGATGAGGGGCCATCAACACTGCATGACCCATCGTTTGAGATCCTCTTGAAATTCTTGGTTTCTTGTATCTCCTAAATAGAGGGTAAGCTAATGTTTACCCTCTATTAAAAAAAAAACCCACACAAACGGAAGCACATTACACTTAGGCTAGGAAAGGGACCTTGGTGGAAATACTGAGAGCTATTCATACTGAGAGCTCAGGTCCCCTCCCCCTAGCAGCACAGTAGGAAGAAAAGGAGCTGCAGTGTGTTATTCCAGTCCTTTATGGGGGCAGATAAACCAATACTGTGCTCTAGATTTTCTGTGTATACACACACACACACACACACACACACACACACACACACACGTCTTTACTTCACTTTCCTAAGTTTCAATAGTAAAGAGAATATGGATCAAAACAGTAAAAAAAAAATACAGCAGACGGAGGACGGTAAACAATTAATTATGACCCCAGAAATAAATCACAGCCTCCCCTATCCTGGGCGCCCAGATTTCTTTGATTAATTACTGTTGAAGTAGTTTTAGGTCCCGTTGTCATGTACATCAAAGATGGTTTTTTTTTCTTTGCTTTTATTATTATTATTTTGCAATCCTTTTGTAGCCATGATTTTTTTTTAAGTTCCTCAGACCTAGGTCTGCCTTAATGAAAGACCCCCATCTCTTACAAAAGAGAAAGGGTTCTCCCCACAAGCAGCTAACTTTAGAAGGCATTACTACACACTAAAAAGAAATCAACTGATCTCTGCACTCCTGGTCCCCTCCCCATGTCACAGCCTTCAATCTGTGGATGGATGTGTGGGGTGACCTCCCCCCTTCGCAAATAAAATAAAATTAAAGACCGAAATGGAGAAGAATCGATTCCGGTTCCAAGTGCGCTGGCCTGGTCTGCCTTACTGGCGAGGCAGAAAAGAGGGTGGACGACCTGGGAGGCGGGGAAGGGGGTGGCCGGGTGTCCTGTCGTTCCCGCGAGTCTAGGGTGCTAGCTGTCCCTTCGCAGGGCGAGGGGGCGCCGGCTGCACTGTGGCACCCGGAGGGAAGAGCGCGCGCTCGCCCGGCGGCGCAACTCCGGGAGCTGCCGCCGTGGGGTGGGGGGCGGGGGGAAGCCAGGGCCTGGGCCGGGGTGGGCTGGAGGCCGGATGTGGCTGCCTGCCGGAGGCTCCTCGACGCCGTCCTTCATACTGATGAGCGCCTCGCTGACCCAGGAAGCATCCGAGCCGAGGCGGAGCGGAGCCAGCGGGAGAGGCGCGCAGGCCGGGCGGCCCAGCCGCGCACCCGGCTTTGACGTCGCCTGGCTGCGGCTAGCCCCGGCTCGCGCTCCCGGCACGTAGCGCACAACGTGACCACACACAGCCTTCCTCTCCGCCTGCGCCCGGCGTTCGCCGCTTCGCCCTCGGCCTATCCTCCTCCTCCTCCTCCTCCTCCTCCTCCTCCTCCTCCTCCTCCTCCTCCTCCTCCTCCTCCTCCTCCTCCTCCTCCTCCTCCTCCCTCATCCCTCCTCAATGTTCCTCCCTCTCTCTCGCCACCGCGGTGCCTAACCCACGCGCAAACCCAGGGATTCCGGCCACCATCATCGGGCCCCGGGTGCTCCAGCCGCCGCCGGGTCCCCCCATCAGCGGTGCCGCAGACCCGGGGGCGCCGAGCCGGAGGAGGCCCGCCCAGCTGGGTGCCCTCTCGCGCGCGCAGGCGGGGAGGCTGCTCCTCCGATCACCTTTGGATGCCAGCACTCCGCGAACCCCGGCGGGGAACCCCTTCTTCGGCTCCCTCCTCTAAACTCGCGCCTGTCCCGGCCGCCCCCACCCCTTTCCACCTGGCGGGGGCGGCGCGGAAGCCCGGAGAGCGCGCGCGCGCGCGGGGCCGCTGGGCACGTGTGGACGGACGTGTGCGATCGGATCGCTTCTCGCCTGGGCATTTTCCTTCCCTGGGCAAGTGACAGTGCCGGGACTGTGCCCGAGGCGCCTGGCATCGGTGCGGCGGGACTGGAGCGCCGCGTTGGCCGGCTGGCTGCTCTGGAGAGCCGTGGAGGCGTCGGCGGCGGCTGAGGCTGGTCGCCCGGGCGAGCTCCGGACGCACACGGTGCTCCCGGTCGGACCCCAGTCGTCCTCCCTTCTCCTCGTCTTCTCCCCCTCCCTACCTCCCTTCCCCTTCTCTACCCCCCTCCCCATCCAATCCTCCTCCTCCCCACCTCCCTCCCCGGCCCCCACTCCTCTTCCTCCTCTGCCGGCGAGTCTGCGATGCGAGTCGGTGTCGCGTAACCAGGATTGGCGTTGCAATGGCAACTGATGGAATGGGGGAAGGCAAGCCGGCCGGGCCGGGGGCTCGGGACTGCGGGCGGGCGGGCCGCGGCCGCCGCCTGACGCTCCTGCGGGGACCTTCGCGAGTTACTTTGTAAAAGGCGAAGCCCGGCGAGCCAGCCTCGGGGAGCTGAGTGCCTCCAGGGTCAGAGGCCACTTCCTGCTCCTCGGCGGCTCCCCCAGCCAGGCTCCCCCCCCCCACCCGCGCGCGAGGCCCCCCTCTCAACCCCGCCGCCGCCGGCGCTGCAGAGCCCCGAACCCCCCACCCCCCGCTCCAACCCCGGGCTGGCTGATTCCTGAAGAACACTTCGCCTGGCCGCTGGCTTTTGCCCGTCACCGCCTCTCCGCCCCCCCCACTCCCACCGTACCCCTCACCATCACCCCCCCTCCCACCCACCCACCCCGGCTCCTCCCCGGCGCCTGCGATTCTCCCAGGCGCCCAGTTGTGAGTGTGTGTCCGGGTATTGTGTGTGTGTGTGTGTGTGTGTGTGTGTGTGTGTGAGTGTGGGGTGTGTGTGGAGCTCCTGCGCCCCGCTCGCGGTTGCCACCGGGGAGAAGTGGAAGGACGGACAGACAGACGGCGGCGGCGCGTCTCTGCCTGCAGCCAGCAGCCGTGGTGTGTGGGGGGCACCGGGTTCGGCCCCCCGCGCGCGCGAGTGGAGCGCGCCCGGGCTGGTCCCACTGCCTGTCCCCCCACCACCCCCTTCCGCCCGCCCCGGGCTGGATATGTTCCTGTTCACGTGAAGATGGATTTAGTGTACGGTCTCGTGTGGCTGCTGACGGTCCTGCTGGAGGGGATCTCCGGCCAAGGAGTGTACGGTGAGTGCCATCGCGATCGCTCTCGTGACCTTGTGTTTCTCAGGCTGGGTGGAAGCTCCCCGGGAACCAGTCGGCGGTGCGCCGTTCCGGGCCGGGGCGAGGGGCGGGGGTTCGGGAGAGGGTGGTGGTGGGTGATGGGGATGGCGTTTTGATTTACACTCCATCACCTTATTGGGAGCGATCAGGAGGCAGGGAGCGCGCTGCGGAGGGCGGGCGGGGGGGGGGGTGCGAGCGAGCGGCTCCGGAGGCGCCCAGACCCGGGCTCGGGCGAGTTGGGTTGAGCCCAGAGCACCACACTCAAACCAGTGGCTTTGCACTTGGTTTCCCCTCGCGGGGGACTCGAGCTCCTCTGGCAGCCTGGGATGGAATCGCGGTTTGTGGCTCCTGGCCGGGCCGCGGAGGCGTCCCCTGGTTGGGAAGACCCCCCTCCACCTCACTGTCAGTCTCTCCGCTCCTCTCCACACCATCCTCCCCACCCCTCGGCCTCCTCTTCCTCCCCCCCCCACCCCGGGAATGCCTACATGACTCGATTCTCTGGCTCAGGAAGTGGGGTGTCAGTTGAGTTGCGTTCTGCACCAGCCGTTGCCATGAGCACTGACTTGGGGAGGGGACCGGCAAGCAAAGATTCTCCCTCCGTGCCAGACACAATTAAGGGACGTGTTTGTGTGAATGGATGAGCAAAATGCATGAATGAACGGATGGACGGCCGCATCCGAGTCTGGGCACAGAGGGCAGGACGCCACTCAAGGCAAAATGGGAACGCAATCCCGGCTCTTACTGAGAAAAAAACCCAGGTCCGATCCCTGAGACTGGGGATCTAGAGAGGAGTGAGCTTGTTGATTGGAAGATTTTCTGAAGTCTTCACAAGCAAATCCATGCTCCATTTCCAGTCTGCGGTTGACACTCGTGATGTTAGGCATTCACACACACACACACACACACACACACACACACACACACACACATGCACAGAGTAATAGAGGAACAGTGAGAAAGGAAGATAAGCCCTTCTCCTCGACCTGTCTTCCTGGGACAAGCAGGCAGTGCCACCAGAGAAAGAACTTCTCTGTTCTCAAAACGTGTTTGGAGGTGAAGGTTATGGGGCCCCATTGAGGGGACAGCATGCAAACACTCCCCCAATAGCATCCCTGCTCTTAGCATAACTCTTCCCCTTTCTTTCCATGAGATGCGTGCCAGAAATTCAACCCCTAGTGTCTTTAGGCTCGCTCTGTGATGTGGACCTGCAGGGCAGAGTCAGCGGCTGCATGAGTAAAGTGGAGGTCCCCAAGCTGCATCCCTTGTGAACCCAGATGGGAGAGGCCAGTCCTCATAGGGGATAGTGGACCTTCAGTCCTCAAACTCTCTTGAGAAAGTGCAGTACACAGTGGACAGATGTTTGAGCACGAATGCAGGTTGTCTGACCCACCCTTTACTGTGTGTTCTGCCCATGGCTGAGCAGTACTGGGGACTGAAAGCAGAGGTTCCAGGTCCCTGTGGTTCTCTATGTTCTATTTCCCTATCCCCTGCTTCTATCCTTGTCTTGAATACCTTGAAAACCTTCACTCCCCCCATCCCCCAGCTTCATTCCCTCCCTTCCTCTCCTAATGAAAGCAACTTGGTTGATGGGCAGCAGAGACTTTAACACCAAGGCGCCAGAGGTGATGGGTGTGGATGGTGTGTGGTGCTTGAGTGCAGGGGCCAGAGGACTGGCAGCAGGAGGTGGGGACTGAGGAGAGCCAAAATTAGTGCTCTTGTGAGTCTGCTGGACTGCCTTGCTCCTGAGCAGCTGAGAGAACTGGGATTCCAGGCATGAAGAGTGCTGGAGCTAAAGCTTCCTCAAAGGGCTGTTTTTCAGGCTGGGACAGCCTGGATTCCTCTCATCAACGTGTCTGTGTTAGTACATCTTTCTAATTGGTTTTAACTTATCCCAGCCAAAAAAAAAAGTTCTTATTTTATAAAATTGTGTCTCTGTGTGTGTAATGAGAAGTAAAAAGATTATGAGATGTAAGAGCAGCGTGGTAGGTCTGTGAAATGCTGCAACTCTAAGGATTAAGAAAGGGATAGCTCCATGTTTGTATTGCTTTGGGTCATTCAGATTATTTGTCTCAGCAAGTCTCCTGTTGAGCAGAGAGAATAAAGCTGAGCAGGGAAGATTAGTAGGGATCAATGACAGTAATTAACATAACCTTGTGCTCCTGTCTCATATCCATGAAGAGGAAGACTATTCCATCACTGGTGATGCAGTTGGTGTGCTTTGTTGGGCTTTCATCTGGATGTGGTCATTAGTAGTAAGTGGCCCTGGAATAAAATTGGCTTTTCTGTCAAAATAAGAACCTGCATTTCTGGCACTAGCGAATGTCCCAGGTATTGGGTGGGTGAAAACAAAATATTCATGTATTCTCAAATCTTTTTTCATTGCAGGAGTTAGGTTCTCATGGTAGGGCTCCAATCTTTAGCACTATACCAGGGTACAACTTGCTCTCCATGCAGGCCGAGCGGGCTTCTAGATTTTGTACATCAGAAGCTCAAGAATGTGGGCTTCAGCAGTCCCTGAGAATCCCCTAAGGTGATGATTATTGTGATGCAGACTAAAGTGTGGGAACCACTTACAAGTTTATTGTCTTCACTTGATAAATTATGACTTTTCTTAACCTACAGCAGCTTTATTTTTGTTTCTTGAAAATTTTATACAGAAGAGTTTATTTTTATTTACCTAAAATATTGATTAGCTATATATTTAGCATAAAATTTGAAAGTGTGTTTTGAACATTTTATATGAAAATCTTTGAAAAGGATTAACTTATAGAGCTAATGAATTTTAAGCAGAGACATCATAATTCTGTACAGGAATTTACCAAATATGAATGTTTATATTGCTATAGCCCTTTGTTTGCTAGGTGTAAGCTCATTCATACAATAAACTAAGTGTTATCTCTTAATGGTCTATTTTCTATTAACTGGCTCAAGGAAAATATAGTAACTCAAGCAGTGGCTTTACACTTCTACTTCTTGGATGAAAAATATTATTTCTGCATATAATTCAGATTTTTATTTTTCATAAGTCATAGGGTACTGGTTTTGATACTTGTATAATATACCCTTATTTCTACTATAACATTTGACAACTATGAACCTCACTTAAAGGTAAATGTTTCATTTATATACCTAAGAAGCAATTGTCATTTATTTTGAATAGTGCTTAGGGAAAGAATCTTTAGTGGCTAATATTTATGTGATGAGACACCTTGATAAAGGATATTGGTCCTTATCTGCCTACCTTCTAGTCATAATTCTGATGTCCTTAAAATACTTATTCCATAGTATATTATTACAAATTATTTGAAACTGCTTTCTTCATAAAACGGTAGAAGGAAATATTATGGACTTCTCAGTATTTTAGTGTTTTTTGTATTTTTTGAATATATTGTTTTGTTAAGCAATAGATTCTATGTTCTTTAAATTTAAGGATTTGCATAAATTTATTCCCTAGAATGCTCTTGGTTCTTCAATGTTTTATTTGATTTTTCTTCTTCCTTATATATATACCAGTGAAAACCCCAAATCATTAAGTTAACATTCAACTGGTATCTATTATTGGCATTATTAATTTAGTGCACTCATGTTTCATTAGGTCTAAGATAATGAATTGGACCTGGTCAGGTTATAAATTTGAACTGTGTGTATGCTCTGAGAGGACACAGAGCTGGGTGATCAGAAGCACTTTCCTGCTTTGGGAAGTTTCCTTTGAATTCATTCTGCAGTAGTGACTTGTCTGGATTGTTAAATTGCTTTTCCTAGAGATCCTGTTGATAGTGTTGAGATAACAAGAATCATACCTTCTCTAAACTTCTCAGGGTGTTTGCTGAAAAGAGGAGCACATTATCCTATATTTTTACTTCTGATCAACAGTGCATTTCCCAGGAAGAGAAATAAAACCTGATGATTGCATGATCTCATGACAATCCCCAGGTCAAGTGAAAAACAAAGTAAAACTTGAAGTCTGGATAGTTTTAGTGGGATTCAGGAAGTCACTTGCTGCCCTGAAATAGTTAATGCACTGCTCCAAGAGCTTCCAGTATGTGTAAGGAGCAATAAATAGAGTAAGTTCATCAAACACATGTATTTCACACATTAGCAAGCTATGCTAACTCGATTGGAGCAATATCAGTAAATCTCATGTGCTTGGAGCAAGACACCCTAGGCAGTAGCCAAACAGAAATGACTTGGTACAATTGAAAACAAGGAGATCGAGGAGACAAGAAAGTTCTGGAAAAAATTACAGGCTTTCAGCAGTTGAATCACATGGACAGATTGATCCAAAAGGACAAGGATGATATTGATATTGAAGGTTAGTCACCATGGGAGACAAACCCAGGATATTACGTCTTCATAGCAAAGAGATCTCCGTGCATGCTGATTGGAGTTTTGCCCAGTTTGGCTTTAGGGAGGCTTTATGAAATACTGCTTTTGAACTGTATTTAGGTTGTCAGGCAGTAAGAAGAAGAGAAGATGACTTTAATAAGTGTTGCTAAAATTAATCTGAGGCTCTATTCCATACATTCAGCTGGAACTTTCCTCCCCAGTGTTACTCATCTCTCTATGGACACATGAGCCTTCTTACTGACACTCTTCTGTTGCTACATCAGCACCATCAATAGTGGAAAAAATGTCTGGACTATGGGCTACTCATGGGCATTGTATTTAGGGATTATTCTTCACTCAAGCATGTTGGTTTCCACTGGTTACATTACTGAGATTTGTCTTAAAGGTATCTGAGCCAGTTCTTAAATTAACTAACATGCATTTCAGATTCAGTATTTTTTAAGAGTGAGTCAGTGTAGTGATGGTATGTAAACAATTAGAAATCATAGGTAAAGTCTTAGACACTTGCTAGTTCTAGTACATGGCACAAAAATGTTTCTATGAAAGAGTTTTCCCTGATTTTCTTTGTTGGCTTAATCGTATTGTCTCTGATGCTGGCTCTCATTGATTTCATACATGATGTTTGCTCTTTTACCCTTGTGGATCATCTTGAGGAAGAATAAGACAAACTTTTCTGAAATAGTATGCTTTGGATTCTTTTCTACGATTTATTGTTTTCCTCTTTTGGTAAGGCTCATGGGAATGCAGTTGGACTTTAGGATAGGTCTTACTAGGACAGTGATGGAAACTGTGGTCTTGGGCCACATTTCAAGTACAGAGGTGATTTACTTTTCATCTTTGCTGGCTTCTTCGTCAAGCTTTAGAAGAGCTTTGCAAGAGTTGGGCACAAGGCTGATAACTCGCAAAGGCAACTGGAAATAGCCATAAGTGAGAGGCGAACCTTGGAATTGAAATGGAGCACTAGAGAGTGTGGTTTTCGGCACATTCCAACATTGTGCTCTCAACTTGAGTTTAAATTGTGACTGATTTCCATTACTAACCTTGCTGAGTTTATTTTAGAAGAATGTGAAAAATGTTATAGTAATTGCATTTCAAGTAAAAGTAGGTGAACTGTTTTCGCTTCCTTATGAATGTTATTAATCAAGTAGTCTTTCTTTGCTTTTGTGACTGTCATGTAAATAAATATATATATATATATCTTATAGCAAATGAAATAAATGAATAAATATATAGAAAACAGTAATCTATTTTCATTTCCAAATCCGTGTATTTAGTAATGTTATGAGAAAAGCTGTCAAGACATCATTAAAGTACATCACTGACTTAAGACCTGCTGGTTTTGCTCTTATATCAGGTAGTCTCAGGTCTTTGGCTGTTTGTGAGGATTTGTTTTCTGTTTTTCCTCCGGAACCCAGGCATGTGCATTGTATGAATATTTTACCTATTACTCAAGCCTCTCAAGCTCTTATGATGGGGCATGCACTTTATTCTTTCCTGTTTCATCCAGTGCAATTCTGTTCTCTTTCCTAATTATGTATGCTACTACTCACTGATGCCATGTAAACACTTAATTTTTTTTACGATCAAATTTTCTTTTACTTTTCCAATGCACTATGCTCTTCTTATTAATTTCTTTTCTTGCTGATGTCACAGATTGAACTGAGTACGAATTTTATTTCCTCTATTTCACAGTACAAGTCATGTTTTTTTCCAGAAGTTTCCATACATGAATTGAGCTTGAACTATTAGGCACATACTTTTTTGGCTATTATACATATACTGTAAGTTTATCATTTAAATAGATATTAGAAGTATGAAATATGCTAAAATTACCATATCACACATTACCTGTACTTTTTGTTTGTGGGTTTTTCTTAATTTACTATCTGCAGTTTTGCATAAAGCAAAGGGACATCAGGTGTTTGCTCTTTTTGGTCAAATCTACATGAAAGAACTGTATGTAATTGCCACATGAAGTGTATCACATGCTACCATATCTTTATGCAGCATATTACCTGTCTTATTTTATTGTAGTACAGAAGAAGGGAATAGAAAATTATCTAGTGACTTTGTGGCTGAAGAAACACCCTTTTTGAACTAGAAAGGGTTGGTTCACAGGTAGGCATCCCTACCTGTGGACAGCCAATAGTCAAACAAGGTGAGTAAAAAGGACACTTCTAGAAAAGGAGTTGCTCTTTAATAGCCCAAACAGCAAAATCATCATTTATCTTCTGAAATCTCTAGAACTTTGCTTAAGTGCATCAGAGTAAAAACAGAAAAGCCTGCTGTCTGGTGGAAGGACATATTTATGGAGATTTTTCTGAAGGGAAAGAGGAGGGAGTAAGACACTCTTAACTACAATCCTGTGGCTGTTTCAGCATTTATTTTCCTGCAGACTGGATGATATGAAAATATTGGGAGAGATGGGCATAGATTAAGCAACCTGTGAGTTTTACTTCTGAGTTCATATGTATGAGTTGTATTTGGTCCAGTTCTAGTTTGAAGTGGATCTCTCTGTCTGTCTGTCTGTCTGTCTGTCTGTCTGTCTGTTTCTCTCTTCCCTTCCTTTTGTCTCTTTCTTCCTCCTTCTTTGTTCCCATGATTTTCCTCAAAGTATTGGGGGTTTGAACTCTAGTCCTCACTCTTGCTAGTTTGGCTAATCACTTGAGCCGTATCTGTAGTCTAGTTCATCACTGGAGGTTTTTTTTTTTTTAAGGATAGTTGTTCCATTTAAGCTGGAGATTCCTCTTACTTTAGGCTTCCAGTAGTTGTTGGGATCATAGGAGTGAGCTACCTTGTCTGGCTTCCTTGCTTATGGAATCTTGAGGGATTTTCTGTTTTGGTTAGCCTAAATTCATGTTCCTTCCAATGCTAGCCACCACATAAGCTTGTGACGTCACATACCAGCCACTGTACTCACATATGGATTGAGAACTTTGATATCTGGAATAGCCTTAAACTGTAATTGTCTTGATTTTAGCCTCCTAAGTTATGTGGATTAACCAAAAGAGACATGCTGATGATAGAGCAGGAGGTGAGCCTTGAAATTGGGTTGCCATGTATAGAAGGAAGAAAAGTGAATATATATATGAATCCTAAGTGCAAGGCCTCCTGTACATAAACAAACAAACAGACAAAACAAAACCCCAAAATTTAGGTTAAGAACTAACTGAAAATGCTGAGAATTAAGTCAGTGTTAAACTATTGTTAACAGCCATCTATATCGGGAATATCAATCCTTACACATCGTTGGTAAACAATTGCTTTCTAGTTCTTGAGATTGAAACAATTCACTTCCATAATCCATTTTTAAAAACATTGCAAAAGTAATTAGATGGGAGTAGTCCCTTAGTTAGATTACTCTTCTGAGTTTCAGAATGTTTCCTGTAAGTTGTGGTTTGGTAAATCTTTAAATAAATCTTGACTAAGGACTATAAACAGCACAAATACTAAACGAGAGCTTATCCACCACATGGAGGGAATGGATTGATTCATAGACAATTGCTTTGAGCATGTTCACAGGCTCTGCAAGATGAACGTGGATAACTTCCAAGTGCTTTTGAAGCTCATTGTCAGTTCTACCTTAGCTCCTCAAAATCAGTGAGGTTATTAGCAAGAACCGGTTTTTATCTGGCCTCTGGACTTGAGTCTTCCTTTCTATGGTTTATCTTACATCACTATTGTGATTTCTCCTCCTCCTCCTCCTCCTCCTCCTCCTCCTCCTCCTCCTCCTCCTCCTCCTCCTCCTCCTCATCCTCCACCGCCTCCTCCTTCTCCTTCCTCTTTCCCTCCTTTCCTCCTCTGCCCTTCTGAACTGGCAACTTGAAATAAGGATATTGCACTTGCTAAATAAGTACTCTACCTACTTAAGCCACAGTCCCAGCTCTTTTTGATTTAGTTTACTTGTTAGATACGGCTGGCCTCAAACCGTGATCATCCTATCTTAGCCTTCAACATCTAGCTGGGATTATAATCTTGACCTACCATGCCTGTCTCACCCTCCCTCATCATTTGAGTTCCATTCTTTTCTCATTTGCCTCCCTGTGCTTTACCACTGTTACCTCTCATTGTAATGGAGCTATTATATTTCTTTCAAGGAACTTTATTCTTAGTTCTCACTTGATCCAAGCTCAAGCTTTGGCTAACATAGTTGTGTCTTTCATGGATTCCCCTAGATAAACTCATCAAAGGTGCAACCATCTTCCATTATGACTGTACTCCCAAAGTTTGTTAATTACATGAGGAACTCAGTGCAGTGAAGAAATGATGAAACTTCCCACACCTTTTCTAAAACATCAGATCATAGCTTGACATAATTGGGCAGTTCGCTTATTTTCTGATTATTCTCTGTTTTAGTATCACTAATAGTAGTCACGAGTATGAAAAGTAGACTTCTTCCTGTGACTGTGATGTTGTTGTTATCATTGTGTCATTTGGGTTAACTTTTAAAACTTCACAACCCCTCCCCCCATCATCATTCAAACTGGTTTGTGAATGCCTTAATTCTCTGGGCTTACAGAAACAAGTACATTGAAAAGGTGGTATTCACCTAGCATAAGAAAGGGGTTAAAGACTCACAGGCAGAGAAATATACATATTTGCAATACAAGTATGCATATTTGCATTTAGAGTTTATGTAAACATACTCTTACATGCCTTCCTAAATACCTGCAGTAACTATGTAAGTGTGTGAAGGTATAGGTGTGTATTTGTTCAGAATGGGTCACCTGGAGTCATAAAGGAACTGAATTTGGGTACGTTCAGGGAACAAGTTATACTTCCCGCTTTTTCTTCAAAGGATGTCTGACAATGTTGTCAAGTGGGATATGCAGATTCTTTTCTCAGCTGGTTTTTTTTTAATATTTTTTGCAATGCAATCATGTTCCTTTTGTTCAAGAGTTTAAAACATTACCATTAGAAACTCATGTTACTCCCCATTCCTTTTTATTCTGTGGCTTGTTGACAAAGCCACAAAGATTTCTTAGCTGCCAACAGCAGTGCAAATGCATTTATTCTTATCAATATTATAGTGATGTAATAATGATGTAGACACTTGATGCCAGCATTGCATTTGCAATTAGATCATTTCTGCTATTCTGTTTGGTGAATCAAGGCTTTAGGGTGTTTTTCTCCTTTTGAGTTCCTCTCTCTCTCTCTCTCTCTCTCTCTCTCTCTCTCTATATATATATATATATATATATATATATATATATATATAACATATTTGCATTCACATGTAGAAATTTATGTTCAAACCAAACAAGTAAATTGAGTCATATTCTACCTCTTTCTATATGTCTTTGAAAAATAAATTAGCATATGAAGCAGTATTATCAATTAATTGCCATTTAACAAGTGCCAGATATTTGCCAGGATGCATGTGAGCAGTTTTCTATACATTAGATCTTATTCTGATCTTTCAAAATCTGAAACTTGCAATGTTTAAATAGCTACTATATAGTTGAGTGCTAAACTTAGACTCAAATATAATGTACATATAAAAATAAATTTTCTCTGTGTATTAACATTTTACTCAGATATGTGACTTCTTATATAAATTTTCATAAAGACATGCTATTCAGTTGGATTGTACTGTGGTGTACACAAAACTTATATTATGAGGTAAGTTTTAGCATTTTGCTAAAAATGAAAAATTTCAGCATTTTGCCTGCAAAGTCCGTGTGTGTGTGTGTGTGTGTGTGTGTGTGTGTGTGTGTGTGTGCGCATTGTGTGTCTCTGTGTGTCAGGTAAATGTGTAGCTGCTGTCAGCACTTTGTAAAATGCAGTTTTATTTTTGAAACGTAAATATATAATTTATGTATTTCTCTCTTTCTATCATTAGACTGCCCAGACAGAGGACTCTGGTATAATTTATTTTGGGGTTGGTAGGCTATTTTAAGCTTATGCATAATTAGTAACCTTTAAAGATGAAGAAGTGCACTGACTGCATATTTTTAGAGAAGTGGTTCTCTTTCAACATATGAAACAGTAGGCATGTGGTTATAAAAAATAATAACCAGTGTCAGGTGTGTGACTTTATTTCCTCTCCAGGCTGATTAACGTTCTCTAGCCTTGGAAAGATGGATAGCTAAATGTCATGTTTGGCCTTATTTTTGCCATGAAATTCCTCTGGGTATTGCTTGAGCATTTTTATCACAGAGTTAATTGAGGAGAGAATACCGTGTATTTCTTCTCTTGAAAACATGTTCAAGATGACAGTTGATCCCAAGCTCTGCCCTCTCTTAGCTTCCAGTGAGTTCCTCAAACCTCAAAGCTTGCAAATTAGTGCAGCTTAGTGATTTGTGTTAGGCATTTAGCTACAGCATTTGCTACTACACAAGTCATTTTTTCTCTGTGCTTTTTGAATGCTGTTATTGTGTCATATCGTATAACCCTGCACCATTCTGGCTATTGTGTGATTGCTACAGAAATGGCTTGGATAGGAAACCATTTCAAGAGAGGACAGGAAAGGTATTATATTCAGCTGTAGTGCCATGCATTTCTAAGCAGCTGATGTTTTCTTTTACTGATAACCACCCCCTACATTTTTCAGAGGCAATTGAGTCTTTAGAATTTTAACTCTTCATTCAGCCTTACTGCAAGTTCAGTCATGGAATACATTATACACTTACATTTCACACTTGGGGACTTATTAATACTGTAGTATAACTATGTTGTTCTTGCATTTTAAAGTCAGATCTCTTCATTTAAAAACATGGAGAAAATTCCTTTTGTAAAAGCCTTCTCTGAATAGTAATTTTTAACTATTTCAACCATATAATTAAGACTAAAAGGATATGACTTTTTGCACACTGAAAATTGTAATGTTGCTGTCTAGTGGTGTGTGCTAATCTGTATTTGGTAGCCAAAATTTTAAAAACTGAACTACAAACCTTTGTAAAAGAGTAAAAGATGGGTCAAATTCAAGTTCAGAAGAGTTTAATAGATTTTTGTATTTTTACAACTTAACACATTTAATGATATTTTTGGGAATACTTACAGAATAGTACACATGCTTTTTATGTCTTGTTCTACTTCCAAGTTTTGCATTTTATGATACTTTAGTTGCATGCCCTATTTTGGGTGATGGTGAATAATGACTTAATCATTGAGGTATAAAATTATATACCTGTGATTCAAGCATATCTTTGTTACAATTTATAATGGAAGTGGATGACATTACAAAAATGTCATCAATTGTTTATAGAAGCTGGAATATAGTCATAAACAAAATATATTATAAAATATCTTGTGAATCTGAACATGCTTTTCTGTGACCAAAGCTAATGTCCTAAGTTTTCATGAAGATTATTCTGACTTTGTTCTAAGAATGTTTTCTTAATGGCTTCCTTACTGACTAAACATGGCTTCCTTATTGACTACTTTTCATTCATTCATATATATATATATATACATATGCATGTATATTGTCATCTTTTCAACAATGATGATGACATTGTAGAGGTTTTCACATTGTAAGTGAAAGATTTATCCTTCCTCCATGCAGGAAGTTATGGATAAAGCAAATAACAGGAAGTGGTAAAGCCAACTTAAAGCACACTCCTTTGCTGTCCTTTGGGGGAAATGTGTTGTCATGAGATTTCTTTCAACTGAAAACTGGTAGACCAATACTATACAGCTTTGTTCTTTGTGTGGCAGTCCTGCGTATCGTGAACTTTATTTCATTTATTTATTTATTTATTTTAAATTTATTTAGCTAAATAAAGTCTAGTGCTTCAACCACCTGAGTCATAGCATTACTTCTGGCCTTTTAGAAGTTAATTAGAGATAAGTCTCAGGAAATTTACTGCCTAGGATAGTATTGAACCTCAATCCTCAGATCTCAGCTTCTCGAGTAGCTAGAAATACAGGTGTGAGCCACTGGTGTCTGGTTTAGCAGGATACTTTCCTTTTCTTAGGGAACACTCTAAAGGGAAAGTCTGGACAAACTTAAGCCCCCACTGTTGTATCTGCTCTCAGAAATGCAATTAGTGCCCAATATCCTCCATTTTATTAGCTCTTCCAGGACCTCCTTGGCCTCAGATAGTGGTTCATGGAGGACTAGATAGGCTAGAAGGAGTGACCATTAAGAGCCTCGAAGCCTGGTCATCTTGCCCTTCTTAAGGCATTGCTAATGCACTGGGTAAGGAAATGCCACAGATATTGAAACGTGTCATCTTGGTGCTACGTGTCTTCTCTACTCACTTTACCTAAAGGTGTTTCTGTCTCCATGTGACACATGCAGAGTTATGCATACTTCCATCTCTTAACTGTTTGGCTTACATATTCTACCTACTGTGGGCACAGCTCCAGAAAATTGTCATGAATTAGGGACATACCATATCTTGTAGGAGAGGTGTCCACTCAGGATACTGTTTTGTCATTCCATAATTTCAGCAGGCTTTGAATACCACCTGTCATGAGAGAACCCATCGATTCTCTGATCGCGGTCATTGTTGTACATTTCGTTTTCTCCTTTAACTATCTGTTTAACACATGTTATGAAAGATCCTGTTTTGTTGAACCATTTATATGAGGATCTTTGAGTTGAGGTGTTTGCTGAGGCTCTGTATGCAGGAAAGAGAAGCCCACATTGTACATATATATTAGTTCCAATGAAAATGAAAGGAGTCATCCCACTCTTCATAAGTGGAGTTCAGTGGACTCAGTGGCCAATAATGGCTGCATACTCTCCTTCAGGAATGATTCATATCAGGTCCCCCTTTGCTGGTAGGTTGGGCATTTAGGTGCAGAATGAGATAAGTCAACCTTGATGAATAAGATCTTGACTATCCAGTGTTTGCACAATGTTCATACTTTTCACTAAGGCTTCTTCCTTCCTGTGCTCCAGGGTTGTTGGTGGCCATCTGAACAATGTTATTGGGACAAGTTATTTTGTATGATGTGTGTTTATTCTTTATTTTTTTCTGGATATGTAAGAAGCCACTGCACTTTAATGGTATACGGTCATGATATTCATAGGTTCTGTAGGCAAAGACTGGTCAGAATGTCCCATAGTTGTTCAGAACCCTCACCTTGGAGGTGAGAGGATGGAGGGTGGCTTTACACCTAAAGGCTGTAATGGTGTGGAGGTGGAGGTGTCTTCACTCACTTATGTGGTGGTGAAGACTCTTGCTGATTTCGATCACCTACACTGGAGTGGTAGGTGGAATGCCTACATGTGGCTTCTCCTCATGGGCTCTTTCTGTGGTTTCCTTATGTGGTTGCAGGACTTTAAGATCACATTGGCTGAGAAAGTGGTATTTCCTTGGGATCTTGCCTTAGAAGTAACATGCCTCATCTCAGTGGTATTTTATTTGAAGCAGAGATACCCAGGTAAAGGGAAGCTGATGTGGAATCCATTTAATGGAAATGGATATCAGTTCTACTGTTAAAACAGGCTTGTGGGATCTGTGAACTTGTTTCAGCATTCTTTAAAAAGTACAGTCTGTTTCAAGATAGATAACTCTTCTTGCAGCGTGCAAGGTTTAGGTGACTCTACCCACTTCCATGGGAGGTATGGCTTGCTGCTTCCACCAAGTTCTGGTTATTAATCCTCTGCTATTTCTATCTTTTTCTTTTTCTTTTTTTCCAGGACTAACTAAAACCATGTCTGACTTGCTGTTATTGAGGATGGAAACACACACACACACACACACACACACACACACACACACACACACACACCATCTGTTACCTCTTCTTTCCCACAATATCTGTGGTCTGTAAGATTCTGCGCATCTGGTAGATTTTTTTCATCGTTCTTACCTCTGAAGGCACCCTTTGATCAGGCTGCAGGAAAAGTGTTGTACTGCTTTCATTCACACCCATACGGGCACATCCCATGTGAGAACCCAGCTGTCCCTTGGTGTTTAGAAGGGACTTCCCGGGAAGCCATGAGTGGGAGCAGAGTGACTCAGTGTAGTGGGGAAGATGTAGGAATCTGGACCACTTCTGCTTGCAGCTTTCTCTTTTCTACTTTATTCTGTTTCAGATGTACAGTTTTCATCTTTTAGTGGATATGTATGGGACTTACTTGATCTTAGGAATTAGCTGACAGAATGTAGCGTACAATGAATATTTTTGGCCACATGGTCTCTTAATAACGTCTTTTCAGGTACTCTGCCTAAACTAAGGCTTGATCATACACTGTGAACTTCTTTTCAAATCATTTGTAATTCACTATTCAAATGACTTGGGCTTGCTTATAAACACTAGATATTTACATTGTTATTTTCTTACTGGGGCTTATTATAAATTCTACATGGGTCTTGTCCCTTAAGGATACTTTACAGTATCATGGAGTTTGGAGTCAAGTGATGCAAGTTGCAGATTTTTTTTCCAGTGGACTATATATCCCTTCTTCAAATGCTTTGGATACCACAGATCTCATTCCTGCCAACATCTTTCTACTATATGGCACTTGGTAATAGGTTTGCATAATATTCCTAGAATGGAGTATATATTTCTGCCTTGAATCAAATGAAAATTGCTAGTGATTTGATGGGTAATGTGAGATGCAATAATCTGTCATTTCGTTTGAAAGAACTATGTTCACTCTTCTTAGGCCTTATGCTCCTAAAACTTGCACCATAAAATTTTTATTTTCCATACTCTAAGCACTTGTACTTTTTCATGACTTTCAAAGTACTTGTCCCATTTTGCTTGATGGTCATCTTTAGGACATCCTTGATCATAATATTCTTTTAATACCTAGAAAGCACAACTTCTTTTGCTCTATATTGTGGCAGTAAAATTCCTAAGTCTCAGGTCAGAATAGGAAATGTATACAGCCATTTTCCTTCTGTGAATTCAGACTGTGTTGAGTGTAACTGCTTGACAGATTTGGACAAGAGTGACTTGATAGATCATCGCAGGTTCTGTGATACATAACTTCCTAAACACTTGAAACTGAGGCTCCTACTTCGTTACTCTGGGACTTTGAGTCCTCCATTTTGTTGGCTCAGATTTCATTCTCAGCACCGTCTAGAGCTGTATTCATAACACTAGAGGAAAGTGGAGGCTATGAACCATGACCACCCAGGCTTTAAGTCTTAAAGGGTGGTGCTGATATCACCAGTCAGTCTCCAGGATGCAATATAGCCTTTGGGTTATTGTCATAAGGTGGGACAATGGAGAGGGCCCTCACTCGAGTAATTTCTGTAATTAGCCACTCAATGATACTGATATATTGTTTGATATGGACAACTCTGTTTTCTAGTGAGCCTGATGTTAATGATAAAACATTCAAACTCTTCTTCTCTCCCAGTTTCCTCAGCAGCATTAGAAAAATTAGCTATTGTTTTACACTCTGTTTCTATCCCTGATCAGCAATCATGGTTTCCAAAGTGGTTATTATTATGAGATGATTTTTATCCCTGTGAAGTTTACGAGGTAAAGCTATATCACTTCCATTGTATGTTATATTTGGAGATAGTACCATAGAGGAAGTAGTTATGGTTAAGAGAGGAAATAAAGTTTGTCTCTAATACAGTGGGACTGGTGTCAGGAGATAATTGGGTAGAACACCCACAGAAAAAAGTCAATTGAAAGTGATAGAGAAAGGCCTTCAGAGGAGCCAACTGCACTGACATCTTAATCTCAGACTTTCAATCTCTTGAATTGTGAGAAAATAAAATTCTGTTATTTAACTCACCCACTCTCTGGTATTTTGTTATAGCAATCTTAGCAGCCCAATTCTGGAGAAAATAATATCAGAAGTCCATCCTTCTTACAGCAATAAAACAAATTCTATTTTTCAACCTCCTTTATTTCATACCACAATATTTGTGGCACCACTATTCACCTAGTAAGCACTTTCCTTAGGTTTTAGATTACATTAATGAGACATGATCTGTGATATTTATCTTTTCTTGCTATCATTATTTTCAGAGGTGCTCATATTTTTATAAACTACATAATTTTATTCTTCTATATAGCCAAGTAATACTTCAATGTGTGGATATACACATACACATTTTCTATATTTATTTGTTGAGTACCCAGTCTGACTCTTCTGTTCTTTTTCTGTCTCCCACTTCCAAGAATCCTTATTAGTACACTGGGCTCATCTTGATAATCCTGGTGTTTAATTTAAGGTCAGCAGATTAGCAGCCTTAATTAAACCAGCAATTTTAATTCCTCTTTGCCATGCAATAAATATAACATACTCCCAGTTTCTGGCCATTAGGACATGAACACTGTTCTTTAGGAGAGGGCTATTGAACACTGTTCTGCTTCCCACATTCATGAATTGATTTCAGATTTCCAGTGTCTTCCTCAAAGATACGAGTAGCTTTCAGAAATCACCATGTCATTTTGTGTCATTTTGTCATTACATCTGTCATCCTCTTAAGCACCTAGGACTTTCGTGTATCATTCCAGTTCACCATGGAGGACCCTGAATGTGACATGAAATATAAACTATCTCAGTAATAGTTCAGAGGTCACAGCAAAATCTCAGCAAAACATTGTTGCTTCTACAGCACTCCTGGTTAATTTTGGCTACTTTCTTGAGGAGAATTATTTGCTACTGCCTTGTTCTTATGTCTTGAGCTTGCTTGTGTTCCACAGAAAATTGGTTATTAAGTATTGGAGAACCTTAACTGTGGCAATTTTGGATCTTCTTACAGTTAGGATTGCTTTTTCTCCAACTAAGATCCATGGCTTCTAGAAGGTTGGGGAAATGACAATGGAAACATTACCTGTAAAAAAGTATTTTCTTCTCTGTAGCATGAATCCAGCTCAGAATTAAATCTCTGAGGCATGGCAGCAATCTAGAATCACGCATGGAAGCTCTAAGGACTTTCAGATCTGATTTGAGGCTTGAATTGTTGATTCAGTCTCTCATCTTTTGTAAAAAAATTGTCATATTTTTTACTAAGAATAATCATTAATTATTAGAGAAGTTATATATGTGTGCATAATTTATGTCTACATATGTGTACTGCATAAATTCAGATGTGTCTAGTATTAAAGAAATACTTATAATTTTTAAATTGTTGAAAGAATTATAAGGCACCATTTCTTACCTGATGACTGTTTACTTGGTTAGCTCGTTTTTTATTGGCTGTTTTCTTAGATCTTATCTCAGCAGATAACTACACAATCCTGAAACTATTTTAACGTCATTTCTATGAGTTTGTTACATTTAAAGTTTCACTCAGTGTAAGAGCATGTAAATATTATTAATGCTGAATGGGTTAGTGTTTTCAGACAAAAGGAGAATTGGTTTTTCCCTCCACCATTGGGTTTAGTCTCATTTGTAGGAAATTTAAGAACATCCACATGTTAGCTGATACTTTTATTGCTTGTTATGTATGTGTAATAGAAGTTCAGGTTTCTCTGTAAATAATTTATAGGGTCTATATAAAATTTTATTCTCAGAAATAATAGATGAGAGGATTATTGGTCATATTGAAGTTTTCTGCAAGCAACATTCTTTGTTCCAAAAGAATAAGATGTTCCAACAGCACTTTATGGTAAAAGAAAACAATAACATCTTCTATGATGTTTCTTGATGCTTCGTGTCTAGATCCCTTGATAATTCTTCCTTTCTTTAATCAGCACACTGTTAAACCTCAGAGCTTTGTCCTTGTCCCTCACTTTTCCCCTCTGCATACCATCTTGCCTTAAGCAATGTAAATGCCATTTCTCTCTAATGCTGCTAGTGTTATTCTCCAAATCATGTCCTTGTTCAGAATTCTGGATGAATATATTCAGCTGCTCCTGGGACATTTCTAGTGATTGCTCCAAAGGTATCAACATTCATATGTCAAAGCCAGAGCCTTGCTTTTTTTTTGCCTAAGTCTTTGTCTTCTGTCTTCATTCAGTTTGTATGAACCCCTTCTCATGTTGGTCTTCACATTGGTCCCCCTGCCATCTGGAAGTTGTGCTTTACCCAAGCCTTTGTTTAAGGCTTCTAAAACAAGTCTATCACTTTTCCTGTCAATTCTGTCTGCAAAAGAGCCTCAAAACTGTACCACTGTTACTACCGTGGTCCGTGACATTGATATGCTTTGTCACTCTGAATGTAATCATCTTTGTTCTCTCCAGCTTTTCTATGAGTAACCCTCTGCATATATTAGGCACCCATAACTGAAACAAAATCTAGATTATATCATGCACCTGCTTTTAGAGATTATCCAATGCGTTCTCAATATGCCAAAGATGAATTTGAAAAATCTACTAATATCCACACATCTCTTGTGTATCAGCATTGCTGTGCAAACACTTCCATTTTTAACTCATACATAAGAGCTTCAACCACCTTTTATCCCCTAGAGTGCATGCCTGTCAGCCAGTCTGAGAATTTCTGTCTGAATCAGTCAGAAAAAGAAAAGACCAATAAAGTGCTTGTGTAGTTAGGTGCATGTGTTTGTATAATATGTAATGTGATTATAGGATGCTGAATAGTCCCAGAATTTGTCACTGGCAAATTAGAGATCTGGAAGATGGGATGCTGTCATGCCAATCACGAGGACAGTGTGTTACGGAACCCAGGGAGATGTGGCATGTAGCACGGATACAAAAGAATTGTGAAAACGTAATGTCTTACTTATTATAGTTAGGCATGTAGAGTTATCTCTTACTAATTTGTAAGAAAAATCAGTCTTTTGTTCTCTTCAGTCCGTTAGCTGAGTGGATGAGGCCTAACCATATCACATAACACATTTGCTTTACTCAGGCTTTTGATGCAAGTGTCAAACTCGTCCAAAATCACCCTCTCTTAGCATCAAGTTGGATCAAATATCTGGGTACTGTGCAAACCAGGGAGCTTTACACATAAAAATTAATGAGCACAGTCCCTTCTTCTGTACCAGACTTTTCAGTCAGTTCATCTTAGTCTTAATGATTAACCATCAAAAATAGCATATCCTCCCATTACCACGTCCCTTTGTATTTAAATCCACAGTTAAGTCTCTCATAGCATTTTATATTTCACAACTCAGTTCTTAACCACTGCTTTTGCTTTTGCGTCTATGAAAAGATTTGTTTCCTCCTCATCCCCCCATCCCAAATCAGATGAACTGTTCTGACTCCTTCAGCACATATGCTTAAACACTTAGTATTTTGCCAGACACAGCACATTAATTTTTACTTTTTGTTTGTTTGTAAAATTCTTGATTTTCTTTGTGGCACGCTGAGGATTCAGTGTATAGTCTCTCACATGCCAGATAAGCCAAATATACTGCTATGCCATATTGCTCAGCTGGTTTTTTTTTATCCTGAGTTGAGAGTCTCAACAGTTTGAGCAGATTGGTATAAAACTTGAAACTCTCTCATCTTAGCCTCACTAGTACCTTGAATTATAGATGTGCATCACTGAACAAACTAAACAGACACTTTTTTCCCTTTAATTACCCTGATTGATAGAAACAGAAATCTAAGGAACAGTGCTTAGTGCCACAAAATTACAGGGCAGGAGGAACTTTTCTAATCTTAAGTTACGATTTTCTTCCTCTTTCAAAAAAATTGTTCAGTAGCAGTTTAAAGGAGAATCAAGTTGAAATGATCATGGCTCTGGAAATAATGACTCAATTATTCAATGAGTATACAGATATCTTATATGAAGTGTAGAGCACACATGACAAAATTGCAAAATTAAGTGCTTTTATGAATTCTATGCTCAAATCAATAATATCAAACTATACTTTGGCAATGTATTCTGCTGGGACTACTGTGTGATTTTATATATTTATTCAGTTTGCTCCATTTAGAAAATGCTTTACTTCTCAGTTCCAACCCCTTGGCTGTCATTGATCTTTATCTGGTGATTCAGTCCAATAACAGTTTATTCTTTGAAGTCAAGCCTTACTTGAGCTTAAATTTTAATATCTTTTGATTTAGTTCTTAATTATTCTCTATTTTTGCTTATAGTTGTCACTGAGAGATGGCATTTAGACAGTTTGTATATAGCATGGCGATTTCTAGACATCTATGAAAACATTCAAGGAATTATAATAACAGTCTTTAAATCTTCACATAATGTGTGCTGTCATTGAAGATACAAGACAGTACAGAACCCTGCCCCTTAGTATTGCCATTTACTGGGAATGTACTATGTAGCAGACATTTGCTTTCATAAATTCTCCAAGATACTCCTTCAATAGCATCCCAAAATTCAGATGAAGTAGCTGAGTCTCAGACGCATTGCATAATTTGTGGAAAGTTATGATGCTAATAAATGTGAAAGCTCGGATTAAAAGGGAGAAATGTGTAAGCACACAGTTTGTATATAAATACAGATTTAGAAAATGCAGCAGATCATGATATAGATAATAATCAGTAGATCCACAGGAAATATAGTTTTAAGCAATTGGCATATGAGTGGACATTGGAGGACCCAAATTGAAGTGGTGGGTCAGACTTGATTTGCACTATTTTTGTTTTATGGGTTATTTTTATTTCTATGGTAATAATAATTGTAATCGTTTTATAGAGTGGAGGGAAATATATGAATAATGATAAAGATTCTACCATGCTTACAGGTACTTCTGCAGTTCATGTTTCATGTTCTAAAAGCACTTAGACTGCAATAAAATACATATTTTGAACATGGAGATATTATCTTTCATCGTAATTTTGTTGTAGGAGGAAAAAGGTAAGTGATACCATCTCTGTATGTTTACGACTATAGCCTTGCTTTACCATATGGAATAGATGAATTAAGGGAGAACATAGGTAATGTGGTTATTTTTGCTTAAAAGACCACTGAAATTTATAGAAAGTTTAAGTTTGTTTCTCCACTTAGACTTTAATCATCTAAAATGAGAAATTTTATGACATCTAGTCCTTGAACCAAATGGTGAAATTGAATTTCATTATGAAGGAATTATATATGTCTTTTTTACCTTATTATCTTGTATTTACTGTTAATCCATATTATTGTTGAGAAACTTATCTGCAAAATGTCATTGCAAAAATGAATTCTGGGCAATAAAATGAATAATTCATTTGAAATAAGCTATGTATGTTACTGGTGATTATATAGTATAGTTCAGTTGATAGAAAATGTTTGAAACAAATTTTATAAGATGATGCTATAAAAATTTATCTGTACAAGAACACTTACAAAAGTTAAAAATGTATAATAAGGTGAAAACTTGGATTCAACAGTCATCATCCAGATTGAAACATAATAGCAACAAGAAAATCTAAATCAAAAACAACTAAACTAAGAAAGAAAATTTAAAGAAAAGAGAAAAAATTCATTTTTTATGAGTGACATTTATTCTGGGAAAGGATTTACATACACATTCAAAATATTAGAATATTGTATGTGATACCTTAGCTAGAGTTTAGAGGGAATATTTGTGAAAGACTGCCAGGTTTGCCATAAAAAGACAGTGTGTGACCTGGATCCTACAGATTCCTGTAAGTCTCACTGTGGTAGAATGCCCAGTGCTATGGTACAGTTGAGCACTAGTGGTTCACATTTGTATTTTTGCTACTCAGGAGTCTGAGATCTAGAGGACTGATATTTTTTAAAATATTTTATTGTAATTAATGAAAGGGTTACATGATATTTGCCAGATAGAAGGTGCATTAATTTACATACATTGATACCCTTTCACATGTCTTGGTAGAGGACTGATATTTGAAGCCAGCCAAGGATGAAATATCTGCAGGACTTGCTCTCCAAATTAACCAACCAGAGTCTAGACATGGCTCAAGCTCAAGTGAGAGAATCCCAGCAATGAGCAAGAAAGCTGAGTCTGTGTGAGGCTCTAAGTTCGAACACCGGTACTAGTCAAACAGAAACAAACAAACAAACAAAAACCAAACAACAACAACAAAATCCAAAGTTGTCAGTGGATGCTGAAAATTCAAATATGCAAATCTCTATTCAACTACCTTACAAAGCTAGTCAAACTCAAACTCAGATTATAGATTCACAATCTCATTTTACATAAAATCTCTCTATGAATCAAATTCAGCCTAAATAAAAATATCACTTTATATCTATTGAACATGTGGCAGACTTTGTGCTGATCATTCTAAGGCATTATTACTTTATTAATACAATATTACTGTATTTTTTAAAATACTGAATTAATCAGCTACCCTTACAAACAAATTCCCCCCCAATACAATAAAGAAGAGCAGATATATGTTATTGCAACTTAAAGAAGAGTGGATATATGTTATTGCAACTTTTATTTTAGAACTGGCTATTCCCAAGTTTATCTTTGTGAATGAAATGACCATGTAAAATATTTTCATTATTTAATTAAGAATTATTATTGTGTAAATGAAATTCCAGTCAAATGGTGGATTCTCAATACTTTTACATACACAGCACAACTTTTAAAGGAAAGTTAATTCCCTGTCAGGTAGGTTAACCGTTATTAGCTGCTTGCCTTCTTACATTTGAACTGCTGTTGGAAAAAGATAGGAGGTTTATTTTTTGTAAGGAATATAGTATTTCCTAGCATAACAAATTCCTTTTAAAAGATGAGTATTGGGAACTATTGGCAAGAAGCTGATGTTTGTTATTTATTTCATTAACATTCTTACCACCTCGGGAACTTGGAGAAACGATGGTTGATATCCACTTGTTCCAAAATGTTGAATGTTAGTGTTTTATTTTTTTCATCATTTTCATCATGATTGGTAGGAAGTACCAGAGAGAGGCTAAAATAATCTACACATTAAAAATATCTTTTATCTTTTGGTAGACATTTTTTAAAGTGATATAATGTAATACTTTGAAAGGTTTTGCTCTTCTTTATTTTTTGCTTTATGGGAAGAACTTCAAATGACTGAAAAATTTACAGAATCCATTATGTATTTGGCTACTCCGTTAAGTGTAGAATACAACTTCTTATCAGCCTTAGACAGGATTACAATGATAGTTCTTTACACATATTGCAACAACAGTAATAATAGAGAGTGCTTGCACTGCTTAGCATTTAATGCTAGCATTTTAAATGTCGTATAACTCACATACTTGCATACATGTATACATACATACATGCACTTTTGTATTCTCACATGACACATGAGAATAATGATATAAAGAGGAGATTAGGTCTAAATCCTTTAATCTCTTCCTCTGAAATTTGAAGCCAATCAGTTTACTTCCAGAATCTGAATTTGTAAAATAAATCATCCTAGATTTACAAATAATCATTAAACATTACTTTTGATGAATATGCGAACAATTCATTCTAGAAATCTTTGGGAGAACAAATTTACAACATTGGTCTTTCATAGTTAATGCAGTTTGGGGTATGGCATTTACATCACTGAGCATATAGTGTAAATATATGCATTGAGAGCGTGGGGACTTCTGCCGGATGTGGTTTAAGGACTTGGTTTGTGATTGCCTAGCAATAAGTGTAAGTTTGAGAAAAATGTCTTTTATTTATTTATTTTTTTATGGTCCTGGAGCTTGACTCAAGGACTGGGTGCTGTCCCTGAGCCTCTTTGTGCTCAAAACTAGTGCTGTAATACATAAGCCACAATGCTACTTCTGGCCTTTTTTGAGTAGCTTATTGGAGATAAGGGTCTCATGGGCTTTTTTGTCCAGTTTGGCTTTGAACTGCAATCCTCAGATCTCAGTCTCCTTAGTGGCTAGGATTGTAGGCATGAGTCACCAAGGCCCAGCTGAAAATGTCATATTTTAAGTGGAGTTGTAGGTGATGCAAATTATGTGAGAGATAAAACTCTCCTCGGGCATGCTACATCTATGTTATTTCTCCTTTTCTGGACAGTCACACTTTGAGAATGTTCATTGTATTACAGTACATATGTGGCTATTTAACACATACAGCGGTGTGTTTCATTGATTCATTTCTTGCAACAGTCCAGTGAGGTAAGTTCCAAAGTAATCTTCATTTCCTGGGTGATGGACCTGAGTCTAGAGAAATGAGAAAACTGCCCAAGGCCACTGAGACAGCATATGACAGATCCAGGATTCAATAAGAAATCTATTGCCAGTGTTTTTTTCTCTCCATAAATAGTTCAAATCTGTGAGAACAAGTTTCCATTGGGAAAGAGGTCATATCCTACCTGACTCTATCTCAATTTACCTTTATTTTCCTACATTCCTCTTACACTAAAAGGAAGAATTCAGCCTGATATCATCCTACCCCCATTCCTCACTACTTAGGTTCTCGCTGGTTCCTATAATTTTACTGAGATTATTTCCTTTTCTCTTCTCCCCACAATGCCCTCCCCTCCTCTTCTAAGTTCAATAGACTAATGGGCTGGTAAATGAATTTACATACCTCTAAATTGCATTTAGCATGGAGAACCTGACAACTTGTAGATGAAATATTACAGAAAAATGTCCTAATTGCTTTATATCAGATTGCAGTGTCTTCACAAATGTTCAGCCTACAATGTATTCCTAGAAGTTTATATCCTTATGATGACAAATAACAGCTTTGCAGGACATAGCCACTACTGATTAATCTTTCCATTGATCTCTGATTGACTTTGTTTTTTGCCAGTTCTGGGCTTGAGCTCAGGGCCCGGGCATTGTCCAGGCTTTCTCAAAGCTAGAGCTCTACCATATGAGCCACAGTGCCACTCCCAGCTTTTACTATGTATGTGGTACCAAGGAATCAAACCCAGATCTTCATGCATGCTAGGCAAGCACTCTACCACTAGGCCAAACTCCAGGCCCTGGTCTTGATACTTTTAACTTTTGGTCATCATTCCTTTTCTTATTTGAGTACTGTTTCCTGTTGGTATCCTTTCCCCCTCTGCTTTTCTTTCTCCTTTGGCCTCTGATGTGTTTTACTTCATCTATCTATCTATATCGCAGTTCACTTAGAGTAAACAGATGATAGAACTCCAGAGATACTCCTACCACCAGTTATTGCAACTTTCAAGAGTAGGCAGAAGTGATACATGGTAAGAAATGATTCATCATGCTTTGGAATCAGATTAGCAAATCCTTAGCCAAGTATTTTTTGTATATCTTTGGTAATTAAAAAGTCGTGGTTGTGATATACATTTCTGATTAGGCCATAAACTTTGTGTCTTGACTTCAACTATATCATATTTAGACAACCTTATTATACATGATATATGTTCATACATATATATTTGTATATTCTTTCTTTTTTCCCTCCTTCCTTTTTTCTGACCTCCATCTTTCCTTCCTTCCTTTCTTCCTTCCTTCCTTCCTTTCTCTCCTTCCTCCTTTCCTACTCCCTTCCCTCCCCCATTCCTCTTTTTCCTTTCTTTCTGTCTTCCTTTCTTTTCTTTTCTCACTGGGGTTTGAACTCAGAGCTTCTGTTTGCTTGTTCACAGCTGTCACTCATTACTACTTGAGCTGTGCTTTCAGCACCAATTTTTGCTGATTACTCTGGAGATGGAGTGTCTTGGACTTCTTTGCTTAAGCTCGCTTCAAAATTTGATTTGCTTGTTCTCAGCCTCCTGAATTGCTAGGATTATAAGCAGGAGTTACTAGCCTCTGGCTCTAGATGTTTTGATTTTTTTTTTTGAGGGGGGCAGATAGTGTACTTAGTTTTAACTATGGACCTTGTGCCTGTTAGGCAGATGCTTCATGATTTGAGCCATGCCTCCAGCCCTGATTATTTTAAGACTGACACTAGAAGGATTTAAATGCCGGTTATGCTTTATTCATTGTTAATGACATGAATATTCCTTTTTGCCTTTGAAGAATTACTTGAATTATGGAACATAACTGCAAAGAAATAAATGCAAATTTATCTCTCTTTAAGAAATGTTTAAAATAGTACTTTCTATGTGTATCACATACTATGTTCTTTCTATGTGGTTGAAGAACAGAGTTGGTGCTCCTGTTTTTATGAGGTTCATAATGTGAATATACATGGAATGGTAAAGGAAAGACTTCTATAGTACTACAAAAGGAAAACATCTTATATGAAGTGAGATCTAAATGAGTCTTCATAAGGGCATTGTAAGTATTGAGATGGGAGGATATCTCAGACAGAGGTATGAGAATTAAAAGGCAGTCCAGTGAAGATGTCCAATGAAGAGACAGATAACTCATCCCCTAGGGCATTATATGACATAATAATATCCTGGTAGTCTAGAAAGGCCTTCAGAGCTTTCTAGAAAATAACCTGATATGGTTACTTTTATCTTTAAAAGTAACAGTTTCAATGTCATGGAGGAAGGCTTAGTAGTAATAAAACTGGAGTGAAGGAGAACAATTAAAATGTCATTGAATTAAATCTTGCAAGAAATAATTTCATAAATTCACATAATTTTGCTAGTGCTAAATGAGGGAGAATTCACTCACACCATGCTTGGCTTAGATAGATTTTCATTTTTCAAAATGTAGAACATACAACATGAAGCTTATTTGGTATTAAGTTTTATTATTTGAACACAGAACATGCATATTAATTGAAGTGAGAGGTAGAGAGATGGGTAATATAGAGTGTGTTTTGAACATGCTTTATCCTAAATGTTCAAAGACATTCCATGTAAAGTTTAACATGCCTAAGAATTAGGTAGAGGGATTGTTTTTTAACTCTGGAGAGCTGGGAGAGGGATACTTAGGTTATAGATTGCTCATAAGTGATCATGTAACAGATATTCATTTACCTTCCTTTCTGTGCTCAGTTCTATGATATAAGCTAGTGCCTTAGTCCCTTTCCTCAAGGAGCTGTGAATGGAAGAATCAATAATGAGTCTTTGGGAGCCCAGGCTGTATAGATAAGAGATTGTTTATGCTGTGAATAAAGTTACATTGAAGTTGTAGGCATATTTTGAGGCATTCATGTTAAAGGAGAGGTCCTTGGATAAGACTGAGAAGCAGGAGTTCCAGTGATAGGAGTTGAGCAGGAAAGATATAAGAACCCAGAGCAGTATGTAATATTCCATGTCATACATATGTTAAGCAGACAAATAAAAGTAGAATTTATTTTCAAAATCTATCAACCTAGAGGAATCAAAATGCAGTTGTGATTGGAATTCAGTTTACAGTGTTTTGATGTGAAAGGTGAAGTACAATGGGGACCAGGACTGATTGTAAAATATAGGGGAACTAATTCCTTGGACAGAAGCAAAATTACCATCTCAGGTTTATTCCAGAGTAGAGAAAGTCAAGGAAAAGGACAGGGATTATTTGTTTTGGAGCCAGGATAGATCAAAGCATGAAGTACAAGGAAGAATGATGCCATGTTGGGTGACACAATACCTGAAGCATTGAAATTCTTTACATCATGTTTTGAATTAAATAGCCATTCTCATATGGTCCTAGGGGATGAAATAGCATATTTGCATCTATATCTAGCAACACATAAATGACCTGCACACATATGTAAACATATATATGTAGGTATGTATTTCACATATATCTTAAATGGCACTAAGTGTGATAAAGAATATAAATTGAGATCCAATAAAAAATACAGTGGTAGATTATGATTCCTACCTGAGTGAAGAAGACCAATCCCAGAAATTCTGTGAGCATTGTACCCATGTTAGCATCTACTCTGAATAGTGTCATACAAGCAGAAACATAGGGCATCCTCTGCCATTGAAAGTAGTGCTCAAGTTTCTGGATGGAAAATAGAATGGAAAGGACTGAAATCAGATTGCTAAGGCTTGTTAGACTGTATTTGTCATAGTTAATCAGAAAGATATCATTTGCATTCAGGTAGGAAATGGTGCACAGATACACAATGTATTTTGGGTGAGGCAGCAGAAAGACCTATTAAGCTGGGTCAGAGATGTGGGAAAAGAGATCAGGATTGACTTGGAATTTAGCTGGAATGATTATACAGACTTAGGAGGAATGAAGCTGGGAGTGTAACGGTCATGTGAACTGAGAATTCAGGTGACAAGGAGCTCCATACATGGTAGGCATTTGATGCACGTTGCCAATTTAACTACACATGGAGAGAAAAAAAGATGGTTGAAAATTCTTCTATTATTATTAATATTATTAGTATTTTCTGCGTTCTCATTACAAACAGATTTCTAATTTATCATCTTCCTCCAAGTTGTCTCGGCTTCCTCTCTCCAATTCAAATTAAGTTTACTATGGATTCTGATTATGATGATTGGTAGTAATGTTTTGCTTTGTAAAAATTTGTGCCAAAGGCTGGTAGCCCACACCTGTAATCCTAGTTTCTCAGAAGGCTGAGATCTGATAACTGTGGTTTGGATACAGCCCATGCAAGACAATCTGTAAGACTCTTAATCTCCAGTTAGCCAACAAAATGCAGAAGTAGAGCTGCAATTGTAGTGGTAGAGTGCTAGTCTCGAGTTCCTGAGTTCAAGCCCCAGTGTTGGAACAATAACAACAACAAAAACAACAACAATGTGTCTGCATCCACCTTCATATCCTTCATATGCACAACTATTCTGAGTTTGTCCTCAGATTTATGAACACTAATGTGATCAAGTTTTGAAGATTCTGGGTATTAGGGGCTTCTGGTAAAAAAATCATTGTGTTAGGAAACATCAAGGCAAGTTGTTTTCTTTTTTATTTTTTTTACTCTAATATAACAACTTTGAATTGAATAGTCACATACTCAAAGCCTGGCAAGATCTGATCAAGAGCCATGATGACAAAGGTGTTAATAAACAAATGAGCCCGAATGACGCTGTCTCATCTCCATGACCATGGGGACATCTGTGGCCTATCTGTCCACATTGTTGGTCATCACCCTTGTGGAGATAGAACTGGAGAATACTTAGGGTTCTGTTGAACACAGTCGAAAGCTGACACTTTGCCCTGTCTAAAATGATGATGATAATAATTATTATTATTATTATTATTATTATTATTATTATTATTATTTTTGTGGGTCATGGGCCTTGAACTAGGCTGGGCACTGTCCCTGAGCTCTTCAGCTTAAGGCTACTACCCTACCCTTGAGCCAAGCCCCACTTCGTGTTTTCTAGAGTTTATTTGAAGATAAGAGTCTCAGGTCCTTTTATGCCCAGGCTGGCTTTGAACCTTGATCATCAGATCTCAGCCTGCTGAGTAGCTAGGCTTAAAGGCATAAGCCACCACGCCCGGCCTTGTCTAAAACTATATTGCAGTCAGAATTCGGATGAAGTATTTTCTGTGATGACTTAGCACTGGCTTATATTTCATGTAATGTTCTCTTTAAGCTATCCTTGAATTCAGCTTTTTTTTTCTTATCTTAAAGGGCACCTTAAAAAATGTTCTAGTTATCCTATGCTTAATATTTTAGTGAAGACCACAAGACCTTCAATTGCACATCTCCTTCATGTGTCACAAAACTAAAGCACAAAACATTTTTTATCCTATACAAACTGTGATTCAAGAACTTACTAATTATAATGTACGTGCTTGTGCACAGCTACATATATTTACAGTATAGAAACATTTGATTTTTTTTAAAGATGTAGAATTCACTTACTTGGGAATTTTTCACCCTTAAAGGTATTTTTTAAGTCTTCAATAAAGACATTGTTTCTGAGAAAAATAACTTACAGTAATGGTTAATTCCAGCCATTTTAGGTAACTGAGTCATATAAAGACAAGGATACCTATTTTTCTTCAAGTTAATTCATTATCTCTCCTTTTCTTCCCTCCCCAACTCTTCCTTCTTCCCTCCTTCCCTCCCTCCCTCACTTTCTATCTTCTTCTTCCCCTCCTCCTCCCATGCCAGTACTGGGGCTTCAACTCTTGGTCTAGGCACTATCATTTTTTAAATATTCATTGTTCTATACTTTAAGAAACAAGCATTAGAAAACCGAATTGTCTCATTTAAAATTTTAGATATGAACATCTATTTCTAATTAATCAAGTAAAATTCATTTTGGACTCTCAGAAATTTTCTTTTATTCATATTTATGTCAGGGTGAGCAATTTATGTAACTTCTTGTTAAGGTTGAATAATTTATCAATTAAATTAAAATTAATTATTCTGTCTTCTTAACTGAAGGCATGTTCATCACCAATAAAACATCTGATTGATTTAGTTAGAAACTTGGGGACTTAATCTACTTGACTATATTTGTTTGTACCCCTGGTCAGCTGGTTAATCTTGGGAAAGACCATAAGCATTAAAAACCCAATACATAGCTTTGTGTTCAGAGGCTCTGTTTGCTCATTTATAAAGTATGAATATCACGTGAAGTTTCACGGACCTGTATTGTACATCAAAATGACAGAACACTTAAGACATCGTTAATAATGCTGAGCATAGTGTAAAAGTCTTGTCATTTGGAGGGCTTATTCATATACACAGAATTTGTTCATGCTGTTCCTTGAGTATGAGATATTCCCATTGATGTAATTATCCCTGTAGTCCTAGTGGAACTTGCTCTGGAGATTTAATTCAAACCTACAAACCAACAAAAGTAGTCTCTCTCATTTGCATTCACCAAAGACACTATTAGAATCCATATTCTTACACCTTCTTTCTACTTAGTTGCCGCTTTAAAATATAGTGTAGTCAATATTATCTTTCTCTCTTTTTTTAAATTCAAAGTTGAATCTTCAAGTGGGTACCTTTGTTTTTGTAGTTTCTCAGTGTGTAGGGAATCATACTGCTGGATAGTTTGATGTTTCTTTATGAAAAATCAAATGTGGTGGTAAGATACTTGTGTTATCAGAAATTATTGTCTTTCCCTGGCAAGCCTTATTCCCTAAGCAGCTTTTTCAAAAATGTTTCAATTTGTCCTATTTCTTCTAGCTTCTCATTGAGAATTTTAATGTAGGCAAGATTATGAATGAATATTTCCAGGTGCCTACATCTTTTGTTGGTAAGTTTAGTGTTTGCCACCCTTCTCTTGGATGGTGTTCTGCATGAAGTGTGTCTATTTTTATCTTTTCTAATTTAACACATTTCCACAGCATTCTTGGAGATTTCACACATGGCTTGGGAAGAAACTTACACTTACTGGAAGACAGCGACAAGGTATTGTTATTGCTGAGAGTTGGAATTACTTCTAATTTTCAGGACTTTTGAAATTTGATGGTTACTTGTTTTCTGGAAATTTAGTTTAAATCAGATAATGATCACAGTCCATTCTACCCACATTTGGGATAATTTTTTTGATACAAGAAGGGTATTTTCACTCAGGTTACACAGTATAGTTAGTATACAAAAATAATGACAACTTCAGATGTTTGGTTTGTTAGGTTATTTTTCTAAATTAAATCCATACATCCTGGAGAATAATTTTTGCACAGTTATATACAGTTTCAACAGTTATTATTTGTACGCACTCTATAATTTTAGATTTCATGTCAGGCCATCCTAACTTTAGGAAATATTAAGTTGGATATAGAAAATAACATCTTCCTCTTTTTGTTTTGCCATGCTTTCAGCTCTGTATTTTCATTGTCCCCCACACCCTCCAGTGGTAGTATGAGACTTGAAGTTGCTTGACTTTCTTGTTCATAGCTGGCAGTTTACCACTTGAGCCATACCTGGCACTTTTCTGGTTAAATAGGGATAGAGTCTTGAGGACTATTTTGGTCTGGGCTCGTTTTGAACTGAGAACTTCCAAGTCTACCTTCTGAGTAGCTAGAATTACAAGTGTAAGCCACCGTTTCCAACTAAGTTTTATTCATCCATCTATTGCTTCAGCTATTTTGAGATTAGAGTATTTTTCCCTGCTCAGGAGTGTCACAGCTGCTTTGCCTCCATTAGGCTTTCTGTCAGAGCTAGGGTGACAGGTACAAGTTAATATGTGCAGTTCCTCTCCTTGAGGATGGAATCTCCTGACCTGGACTTGAGATCCCCCCAACCTTTAGCTTTTTAAGTAGCCAAGGTTGAAGATGTGAGCATCTGGTACCCAGCATTCTGTTTATACTTTTCAAGAGTTATACGTGATTCGTCATAATGCATTGAATTCTTTCCGCATTTTAATCTAGGTAGTTCTACATTTTTCCATTATAATTTGAGAATGCCAACTACAATAGATATTTTTGGATGTGACTTCCTTCTTTCAATTTTTATTCTTAAATTGAGTTTCCAGAGGAATTACTATTGGGTCCAATGATACAAACATTTATTTTTTTTAAATTACCTTCCAAAGGACAAGTACTGTATTTCCTTTCTTGCAGGAGGATACTGCTCAGGTAGCACTGCTCTGCTGTTCATCTTAGAAAAGGACAGTTTGTTTCTCAAACCTTTAACCTTCACAGTATTTCCACATGAAAACCTTCCATTGAAACCACTCTTATCCAGTTAATACACTTTGTGCCAGTCCTTTGGTCACAAAAACTCAGGAACTTGTAGCCAAATACACAGAATGTTCTTTTAGAAGGGGGTTTTCCTGAGAGATACACAGAAAAGAATTTACCTGATGGTTACAGTAGATCAAAAGGTAAAATTTTTATTGTGTGGACAGTAGATCCAGAAATCTACAGCTTTTATAAAGCAAAATGTGTATTATAGGTTCCGTGGAGGTTATTGATAGGGCACCAGTATGTCCAAATATGTCAGAATCCTCTTCAAACTACATTTTACTGTTGTTTTTCTATATGCTACTTTGTCTCTCACTATGTTTTTCCTGAATTAACTTATTCTTTCAATTAAAAAACATGATATTCCATCTAACTGCTGGTGTCAGCTGTTGCATAGCCAGTATAACAAACCATGAGCACAGATGAGTGCGTATATGTATGTCTATGTGCATATGTGAAGTGTATGTCTTTGTGTGTATGTGTCTGTATATGTGTTTCTGTATGCATGCATTTGCAGCATGCTTCTCCATTGTAGTGTAAATAATACTAAGTGGAAATGGATATGTGTATCTTATTGCAGTTACATTGAATCTCCAAATTTATTACCAGCATCATCTCAAATTAAGAAAGTGACCATCAAAAATGATTTCTGATTGGTTAAACTTATATACAGTTACAGTCATATCTTAACTACTATGTTTATAGTCTATCCCAGAAACTTTGAGCTGTCTTGTAAAGTGAATGACCTATGCAACTTGAATGGGATATTTAAATTCTGAAATCCTCACTCTCTTTTATCCCATTAATATTTAACTGTTGCTATTAAAGACCAGATGTCAGGAATTTACTAGTAAATAAAAAAGAGACCATGTTGACTTGAGAAGTTTTAGTATTGTGGAAAAATGTTGGACAATGAAATAAGAAAAAAAGAAAAAAAAAGAAGGAAAGAGTGATTCCTGCTAATGAGGACAATGACAGAGTGGATAAAGGGCATGGTAAGAGCAATTACAATGCTGACCAAAGACATTTCCTCAGATAATGGAGCCTTCCCAGCATCAGGTGATAGTAACACTTATTGCCTGTACCAGACAGTGCATAAAAATCCAATAAACATTGTCTCATTCCATGTTGACACATGTACACTTATCTTTATTTTAAAGAGTTAGAACCTGAAGATTAGGAAGCTCAAGCAATATCTTAATTTACACAGTCAGAAAGGACTGAGTTAGTATCCAAAGATAAAAGTCCAACATCTGAGCACATATTTTTGAATAAATTACTGGTACACAAAAAAGAATTTTTCAAGGAAGGGGGTAGGGTAAAAGATTGGGAAATGAAGAACAGAAAAAAAGAGCAAAACTGTGTGAAGACAGAGCCTTTGAAGCCAGCAATGGCATGATAAATTCAAAGAAATTTAAGAACTTCAGTATGATATTTCTCTGACAACAAAGGAAGGAGTCACATATGGTGGTGGTACAAGATATGGTCAATCTGCTAAACTTCTTTCAAGAAAATCCAGAAAAATCAGACTGTATTTTTTAGGGACAGGCTGAGTCGTGAGTGGTTTATTAAGGAAAATGATATGTAATTTGCCTTTTGCAGTGGTTTCCATGAGTAGCCTGGAACACAGAGAACAAAAGTGGAGACAGAGGGTAGAGTCAGGGGCAGTAATCTATGCACAAAGGAACAGAATCCAGACTGAAGGATTGAGGATGGTATTACAAAGACATGTTTGAGATTGAGACAGAGTTATACGTTGATTTGAACTTAATGGCTAGATGTTTAGTAGGGATAGAGAGGCTTCAAGAATATATTTACAGTAGTAGGCTTGGATTGAATCATGACATCACGTACTGCTCTTTTACAGACAGTACATGAAACAGAAGTTTTGCAGGTAACATTATGAGTTTACATTAAGTTTGGGAAGCTATGAAAATGTGTCATGTACAAAAGGCTATGTAAATTCAAAGGTCAACAGATCAACAAGGCATCTGCTTATTTGTCATTTGTTTGTGTTTTGTTTCCTTTGCATATGTATGCCTAGACTAGGGCTTGAATTTAGGGTCTGAGAGTTCTTTCTTTTTTTTTTTGCCAGTCCTGGGCTTGAGCTCAGGGCCTGAGCACTGTCCTTGAGCTCTCTCAAGGTAGAGCTCTACCACTTGAGCCTCAGCACCACTTCTGGCGTTTGCTATGTGTGTGGTATGGGGAATCAAACCCGGGTCTTCATGCATGCTAGGCAAGCACTCTACTACTAGGCCACACTCCCGGTCCCTGAGTGTTCTTTATGACCTTTTTTACTCAAAGCTAGAACTCTACTGCTTGAGTCACACTCGGACTTTCAGTAATTGGAGATAAGAGTATTATGGACTTTCTTGACCACTCTGGCTTTGAACTGCAATCCTCAGAACTCAGCCTCTTCACTACCTAGAATTTCAAGCATGAGCCACCAAGCACCTGGCTAATCTTATGTGTTTTCTTGCCAAGTATTGGATAGAGTGTTTTAAAAAAACCAAGGCTGGGAGTTTGGCTTAGAGTTAAGAGTGCTTGTCTAACATGCACAAAGACCAGAATTCGATTCCTTGGTACCATATGTATAGAAAAAAAGTTAAACGTGGTGCTTTGGCTCAAGTGGTAGAACTCTAGCTTTGAGAGAAAAAAAGCCCAAGGATAGTGCTCAGGCCCTGAGTTCAAGCCCCAGGACTAGCAAAAAAAAAGTACAAGGCTGAGAGCTGGAGGAATGTCCATATATAAGGGATAAGAAACATACAGCATGACTAAGAAGGACTCTCTGAATCACAGGAAGAACCCTCAGAAAAATTTAATGTGGCAAAGATGGAAAGAAACAATTACAAAAGGAAAAGGTTAAGAGTCAATTGCAGAGGTAACAGATAAAATGTGACATTTGTGATTTTGGTGAAAGCATTGTGGAAGAAGGAAGACTGAGACATGACTGGCAGGAAATGTTACCAAAGAAGTTTAGTTGTCCTGGGTACAGCATCAGTTAAAAACAGATAGGTCCTTTTGTTTTGTTTTAAAATAGGGAAAAACGTGAGCATATTTCAGTAAAAACATGAATTAACTGCACAGAAAAACATCGCTGAGATATTTTCTGCATACCTGTCATGTATTGGATCACATTTACTCTATATTACACTTTCTTAACATCTGTCTTTCTTACCCCAGTTTTTTGTATTTCCCTCCCTTCCCCACTACTTCCACTGGTCCCAACAGTCCCCCATTCTTTTCCTTGTATGTGATACCAGGTTTTGAATTCAGATCTTTTTGTTGGTAGGCTGGTTATCAACCACTAGACCCAAGGCCTCCAGCTGCCACCTTCGTAATCATGTAATGATATTGATTATTTTAGTTGCGGGTCCCCCATATGAACAAAGCATGTGGTATTTTTTTCAGTGTTTTTAAAGCGAGATTTCAATTTAATTGGTAAAAGATCACAGATTCAATTACATGAACTAACTACACCAGGGTTATTCACATGAAAATTCCATTGTTATTGCAACTGCATGAAAATTTAGATATACTATTTCACTGCTAGGTAAATCAGTCATCTTTGTTCATCTTCACGTGGGGAAGGTGAAGCCTAATCGCTAGATCAAGATACAGATCTTCAGTTCTAAACTCTGAAAAAGAAAATCACTATATATCCTGGACAGTTATGTATAATAACATAATTTAGTTTTTAAAAATCCATGGGAAAATATGTGTAAAGAACTTCAGTTAACAGCTTCATAGTTGTTTTTTTTCTTTCAAATGCTGAGTGATTGCATATTAATTACAAAAGAAGAAAGGACATCCATATTTTTGTAGCAGTAAATATTTCTGTTACCTAAGAGTTACATTATTTTCTACTTCACTGCCCATAAATATATTTGTTCACATGACTTAGAACATAAGAGAAGAATCAATATTGAGAAAAATGGGATTTTTTTTCTGACGTTGGCATATTTTGTTTAATATAATGCTCTGCAGTTTCATCTGCTTTCCCGCAAATGGCATATATTCATTCTTCTATGAAGAGGAATAATGCATTCCATGAATTTCATTTTTTTATTTTTGGTTACTGAGTTCACAGGCCGGGTCCATGTCGTGGCTATAGTAAATAGTGCTGCTTTATTTCAGAAAGTCATGTGAAGGATGAGTTGATGAAGGAGAGAAAGGATTATATCCAGGATGTTTTCAGAAAAGAAGTGGTGAAAGATCTTGCATCCAGAAGTAGGTGGTGGGAATAGTGTTGATGGAACAGGAGAGTGAGAGAGAAGTGCAGGAGAGAAAAGATGACAAAAAATGAATGATGTAAAGCAGAAGGCAGAGGAGGACATACGAGTTGAGATGAATATCTGGGTGCAGTGGTGAAGGGATGTGCCCATTTGCTAGCTTCTTCTATCCTTATGCAATGAAAGATGAGGTCTCTTGCTGCCCACTATGGTGTAGATGAGAACAAAGCTTTTCATGTATCCCAGAAGAGCAATTCCCACTCTTGAGACATAATAGGAAACGAGAGGCTTAGTCTATATCCCATGAAAGCCAAGCACCAGAATATTTAAGCTAGTATCTCTAAGAGGTGGCAGCTAGGAATTAGAATTTCTCAAAACTCTCCGGGTGATTCAATTATGGATCCATGTTTGAGAGCCATTCAGAGGGTTTTTATTTCTCTTTTCCTAGGACAGTGGAAAACTGTGTTGCTTTCTGACCAAGGATAGGATTCTTACTATTTGTTTCATTTTATAAACAAGGACAATGGTACCTCCTCTCTCCCTCCACCCCCAAAGTAGCTGTGTGAAATAGATGTATACCAACATTTCTCTAAGTTTGTGTTTCCATCCAAATAGAAAAGAATCCTAGACATATATTTCATTTCTAATAGCTAGAAGTGTATCACACCCTGGCTGGCTTCACCTGAATGCAGGGAGCACAAAACTTCGTTTTAAACTCACATATTGCATTGGTACAGATGACTTGTTCTTATGTTGGAAAACACAGAACTCCTTCCTGAAAGAAAGCTGCTGGGTGGTGTATTTTCATAAGAATAGGAAAAGTAAGGATTGCAGAACAGGGATAGCTTTCAACCAGCTTGAATTACCTGTCTGTAAAACGTGTCACATAAACCTGATGCACCTGAACCTCTTGTATATAACACGGCATACACATCATACATATGTACTTAACTCATGTGCATTGCACACTTTTATAATTCAGAAATACTGTAATAAAATAATCTAATGAAATGGATAGTTATGTGAAATCCATGCATACAAAAATCCAGAACATATTTATTGTTGTTGCTGGCTATAGTCTAGAAATGGGCTCGTTGGCATGTCCCAGGTACTTCTCACAGCCATTAGGGCTCCTAAGACCCCACTAGTATGCTAATTTCTGAGTACACCAGTTAAGTGACTAAACGATTTTTTAAGCCTTATTTTCATGTGTGGGTAATTTCAGCCCCAGTGAGAAATGTATCAGAAATATCGTCTTACGCTGAAATCAATTCCTTTGAGCTATCCACACAGCTTTTTTAAATTTCACTTTTTAATATTTTTTATTCTTTTGCCTGTGCTCCAACTAGCCAGCTCCAGGACTGTGTCACCTGGGTGCTAGTTGGAAATTCACAATCTCTAATTTCAGCACAGAACGCTTGAATTGGAATCTACATTTTAATAAGATCCTTCTGGTGATTTTGTGTTCACAGTTAAGTTTGAGAAGTCCAAGTGCCTCGAGGGGAAGGTGTTCTTGCTCGTTGACATTTTCTAATGAACCAGAAGGGGATGGCGGGTGTTCATGCCTTACAAGAAACTAGGTGCCTTAATTTTAATTGCTATCTACAAAATATGCATAATCAAGGTAAAAGGGAGACAATAATAAGGGTTAAGTTTTATCTAGCATACTGAAAAATCCAGTCACAGCTAGTTAGAAGCTTCCTGAATTCTCACAACTTGCATTTATTTATGTCTTCTATTGTGGAAACATCTCTTTTTACCCTGAACTAATCACCTCTGTAGACTGAATTGTCCGAACAAGGAAATGTATAATGACACACTCTATTTTTCTTCTAAGGTGAAAAGAAATAGCTGTAATGTGGCAGAAATGCACACTCCAAACTCCTGCTTGTTTAAAGGTGGATCTGTAGTGGATACCTGTAATCCTAGCTACTCAGGCAGCGGAGATGGAGTTTTTGTTGGAGCCTTCCCCAGGAAAAATACTGGAAAGAGAACTTATCCATAAAACAAACTAAAAAATATGTCTGGGAAAGTGACAAAGAGCTTGAGTGGCAAGCACAAGATCCTGTGTTAAAATCTAGTTACTGTAAAATATGTTACTTACGTTAATTTTATTGTGGTAAAATACACATGACATACAATATACCATAGACACCATTTTTAGTGTTCAGGATTTCCATTGTTTTGCAGTTGTTACCATCACTTATCTCCTGAACTTCACCTTCCCAAACTGGACCACCTTTCCCATCATCATTAATTGTCCTTTCTTCTTTCACAGCTTAGGGAACATGCTGTTTCTGTATTTGTGAATTTGTTTATTCTGTGTACCTTATGTAACTGTACTGTAAGCTTACAATTCTATCTTTACAACTAGTTACTTCACTTGGCATATTATCCTCAAAGTTCATAATTAATTATGATGTGAAGGGTGTCCAGTTTGGGAAGGTAAAGTTTAGGAGATTAGTGATGGTAACAACTCCTATCCACTCCTGCCTTTTTTTCCATTTCTTTTATCCTTGGGTTGGTCTGAAGGATAAGTTTGTAGTGTGTCAGAACTTTGTTCCGCCTTGTTCCTTCCCTCATCCATCAGTGGATTCTTGAATTTTTAAAAGCATGCCTATAAACCTTTAAACATGAACTTATGAAAAGGTCTACTAAAAAGAAAATGTGTAAGAAAATGTGGCCCATTTCCAAGAGCTTTGACAATTAGTCGGTGATAACCTATACATCATCAAAACATACCCGTGCCACAAAGACCTTCCTTGCCATTTTAAGCCATATAGAACTTTTAACCTATTTTTCTCATTACAGAGAGGTTTGCTATGAAGCATACCTGAGATGGACTTTATCATGGAGGGTGTTTGATAGGGATGGGGTTTGGGACCAGCCCAAGGATAAAAGAAATGGGAAAAAAGGCAGGAGTAGATAGAAGATGTTGAATGGTGATAGAGTAACCATGGCAACTTCTGTAGCTGTTCTGGAGAACTGGGTACAGGTAAGGTGGTCCTTCTCTAGCATCATCCCAAGTTGGGGTGACGAAGCTGGATCCAGCACAGGGATGGATGCCTTTGGAGGGTGCCATATCTCATATGCAGTGGTTTCTTTTGGATGAAATCATTTACACAGCGGCCTCCAGTTGGAATGGGTCTTTATTCCTGAGGAGACTTTGAGTAATGTTTCCCAACATATGTATTTTCTTTAATAATGTTTAAATAAGCCAAGAAGTGTTAATAATGCCAAACATAATTTTAGGTCATTGAAATGACTTAATGATTCGTCTAATATTTGCCAACATCTCTTTTCTGTTCCTGTGAAATACTTTGATGCCAGAAAGCTGGAGACTTTTTGACTGGACAGACAAGTTGAGGGTTGACAAATCCTGGGACTGTTTCTAGCTATTAGGTTAGTACTTATTAGGTTTGCATTATGAAAGTCATCTCAGCTGACATGCAGAAAATCAGTTTCTACTAATATTACTAATTGATTGTATATTCATATGATGAAAGTATATAAGAGTGTCTAGTCACTCTAGGAAGTAAACTAACACTTGAGCAGACTGAGGTATGACTGAGCTCAGAGGCATTGAGGATAGAAGAGAAAAAAATCCAAGCAACAGAGCATGAGAATTTACTGAGCCTGGACATAGTTCTTCCTCCTGTTTCTGTTTGAATTTAGCTATCAGTAGCTTCATAAAGATAGTACAGGAGCCAAAGGAAACAACTAAGACACTAGATATTCGGTCTAGAGTTTAAGTAAGGGACTCTTCTTTCAAAATATAATTCCCATTTTTGAGTAGTTACCCAGAGGAGTTGCCACTCAACAAACCACTTCCTGTATACAGTGCATCTTGATCAGTGTCACCCGTCCTCATTTTTCTCCACCTTTCCCATGCCTATCCCTTTTCTCAATTTTCTTAATTTTGTAGGACATGTGTTTACATTTAGGGTTTTTTTTATTCTGGTATTCATTCATCTGTCCTTTATTCTCAAAGAATTGGAGCCATGAGAAGTCTAGAAAACAGGAAAATGATTGCCTATTGAGCAGTGCAGAGAGACAATCATTTGGAAGAGATTGTAGAGGGATAAGATTTGAGCAAGGGGCATGTTTACAGACCTGTCAATCATTTAGATAACAAATGAAGAAGGCTTATATGGAAGCATCAAAAGGATGAAGAAATGTACAAAAGTTATATATGAATCTGTACGTCAGGTTTTAACAGCCAGTTTTATTTAATAACAGATAAAATATTAATCAATTCTGGCAGTTGCAAATCACAGTTATTCTGTTAAAAGACTGAAAATGTCATATAAATTTTGGAGAACATTATTCATTGGAGGATATTATGAACATTGAGCACTGATGTGATTAAGATGAACAATCCAATATACATCTTAATAAGAGACTAAATACACCATTGTTTTACAGATGCTTTAATGAGAGAATCTTGTACTCTGAAGTTAAATGTGGTAATTTTTTCTTCTTCTTTGCATTCATTTAGGACAATCTGCGCATTTAATCTCTACTCCCATGACAGGTATGAGAAAGTAAAATGAATTTAAAATTTGACCAAAGTTTAACAGAAAGGACTATAGGTAGTGTAATGAAATTAGAAATTACAAAATAAATAAAAAATAAGTTTTAAAAACAAAAAGGTCATAGTCTATCATTAGAAAAGATGATATAGATTTCTGGAGACATGAATTAGAATGTTTTGTGATCTCTAGTTGCTAGTTACGTAGTTTCAATTTTTAAGGGTAATGAATTGGGCAGGGCATTGAAATTATACCTAAAGTACAGACAGGAAATGTAAAATGGGTTTGTTGATTTTTAAAAATTTTCATATGTTAAATTATTGGTGAGGCTTGGTTTAAATGTTCTATTTCTGATTCAAAGGTAAATAAAAAATTAATTCGTTACAAAATTGCCCTTCAGTTTGCAAACCAGTTTGTAGCATATCTTCTATCTAAATCCATTATTTTACCTAAGATAGTTTTTGTATTATTTGAATTTTTTTGGTACAAAGAAAATAAACAGCAGTGTATATATGGGTCCCTAGGTTGAGATCAAAGGAAAGAAATTGGGTTTGACTTCTACCAGTTCAAAGTCACCTTAATTTTAATTTAAAATTAGGAGCACATAAGGAAATTGTTTACCGTTTATTTTCTAGCCCGGAGCATTTCTTGTTTCTTAACTGATTGTGTATAAGAATATTCATTTATTTTCAGGTCTTGGAACCAATCCCTTGGTTCTATTTATAGACTTATAATTTGGTGAACTATATAGACTATTTTTTCTTAAGGGTAAATTAAAACAAATATTTCTCAAAACAAAAATAACAAGCACCTTCAGCCTTACCAGGTGTTAGACGATCCTTTAGAAATTACAGTGATAAAATTAAAACAGTATAAATATCATACAGGTAGACATTAAGGGAAAAATCAATGCCTTAACACAGAGAATTTTAATTCTGACATTGCCTGAGGATACAGCACAGCAGAGCTCATTTCTTCTTAAAGTGACCACAGGACACCAGCCCTCGCCCTATATTTTGGGAATGGAACCAAAGAACTTACTTGAAGTGATGGATAATTTAAATTTCCACGAGGGGTTTTTTTCCCTTTGCATAATCTATTTCTGTTTGAGTTATCTGCATAGATTGCTTAAGAGGCCAACACGAAAAAATGATAGTTTTTTCTCCAATTATAACCTGTTACATATCATATGAATGATATCTGTGTTAAAACAGATCTACATACTGAATATTTACTGTGTAATTAATGTAGGGCTGGCTACCTAGCTAAGTACCTCATTTACTCAGTATTGTAAATGTACACAGTGAATTAGAGTTTTCTAGGTTGTGTGGGATAATAGATAATTCAATATTTCAGCAACTTAAAACATCAGAATTGTCCATGTGGTTTGTGGTTGTGTGTTTCTCCTGTGACTCTACCCTGTGCCCTTCTTTTTAGGAGCTTATGTAAGATATATCTTAGCATATCTGTTAGGACACAACACTTGTCAATTGTAGGATGTGACACTCTTGTAGCCGGAAGGAAAAGAAATAGTGAACCATTTTTGGTTTCTACAATAAACAGTTTCTGCCCATATTTTATTGGTCCTAACAATTTGGATGCTTACATTTTGTTATACAACATATTTAAATAAATAGTATTTGGGAGGGGATAGATAATCAAGAGAATTACAAGAAAAGAAGAAAGAGTTAGTTACACATGAGGGATGGGCAAGATCACAAATGGTATCTGACTACTGAGAAAATAGGGACAGAAAGAAGGGATAATTTGTGATGGGAATTATGTGGCTAAAAGGAAATTGAATTCCAGTATTAAGAAGTCTGAATGGCGAGAGAGGGAATTGGGAATTAATGAGAATGCTCACTAATGCTAAAGCTGTATGTTCAGACACAAAGATTATATTGGGCAAGTAATGGGAAGAAGAAAATATTTTAAAATTTCCTTTGATCTTCAGATATTTGTTACTTTAAACTATGTTAAAAACAAGTGACGATCTAATTTTCAGTGTTGAGGATGCTCAATACTTACATTTGTAATTATGCTTCAGTTGACAAATATTGAGCCATTTACCAGTCCATATTGCACAGTGTTCAGAACTGGTTTTATGATGGGCCTCAGTTGACCGGACCAGATACAATGAAAGATCCAGCTTACTGTGAAAGGATAACTCTATTGTTCCAGAAGGTGGGAAGCTCTGGCCTTTATGAATGTTAACTGTACCATTCTTCCCTGAAAACGTTATCTTGCATCTGTGTCATATCATGACAACTGAATTCTTAGTTCTTCATTATGTTTTTGATGTGTTAAAGAGATGTCTAACAGCCAATCTTACAACTGAAAAACTATAAGACATTTTTGAGGCACATTTTATGACACAATTAGGCTAGAAGGAATTAGCTTCACCGTACTATTTTGAAGCAGAATTAGATGAACTTATGATGATACACGATACACCTGTGGTGAAAGGAAATGTACTCACATATATCATATCATGATTAATTGATTGATTTTTGTGGGCATGCTGGAGCTAGAACCCTGGGCCTGAGTACCATGTATTAGCATTTTTTCTCAAGTCTGTTTTATCATCACTGGAGCCTCAGCTTCATTTTTGGCTTTTTGATGGGTACTTGGGAATAAGAATCTCATGGATTTGTCTGCCAGGGCAGTGAACAGTGATTTTTCAGATCACAGCCTCCTGAGTAGCTAGAATTACAAATATAAGCTACTGGTGCCTGTCTTGTTTTTTATGATTTAAAGATGTAGAATTCAAATTCAATGAAGTTTCATCATTTTATAATTTGTATAACCTCAATAGTTCATTTATTGGGAGGATAAGAACTCCATGTGTTTTCTGGGTTTTTTTGTTTGTTTTTAACTTTGAGACTTTTAACTGGATAGAGTAAGTCATTTGCATCTGCTGAATAATTCCTCTAGTTTTGATGGAGTAACTCTGTCAACATCACTATATATATAATATAGATACATATATTATATATATATTGCATGCATATCGTTTTATTCTGCATGTACTGCAGCAGGCCAGTATATCTTGATTAGAAGTCAGTGTTCTGGTTTTGGAACTCAGTTGTTAATATCTGTTAAAACCATTCTATTACCCTTACATTACATTGTATTACTCTTCTGTGTGATTTATTTCAAAGATTAAAACAAAGACTGAGTGGATCTATGGCCCAGAGGTTCATGTATACCTCTCTTCAAAGTCTTGTTTGGCAGCCAAGACCTCAGGACAATTTGTGTCCTCTAAATTAGGTGCAGGGTCTGTGTGATGATGAAAATAGCAGCAGATTAATCTGTGGGTCAGTATGGCTCCACTGTGGAGAATGGAACAGCAAGTTAAATTGCAATCAGAGTTAGGATTAGTGTTGAAAACCCATTCAAATATTGTGAGTCTGGTGCAGAAAATGTCCAGTCAGTGATGAAATTTCTTATAGGAAACAAAATATAAACTCCACAGCCTTTTAAAATGTCAAGACCAGGATTTGGAAGGGCAAGATAGCCCTTGTTGTTTGAGTGTGGTCCAGAAGTTGCAGTGTGTGGTCTCTTGAGAGCCTGGAAGGCTGTGCTGTGCTGAGTCTTTCTCCATGACTGAAAGCTGGGTGGTGGCTCACTGTGTCTCGTGTCCTTGTGGGTACTGTGAACACACAGTCCTAAGTCATGGCTGCCACCACTCTCACTTCATGTGTGGTCCTAGAGATGTCTTTGATTTATTATAAAGCATCAGTTTAAGTGCATCTAAAGCTGTTTGCTTATTCATTCAAGCAGCTTAATCTCGAACTGTCCATTCTCTGCCTCTGTCACAGCAATGCTATGGCCAATCCCTTTGAAGGCTTATATGTTGAATATGCTTTTGTTAGGCACTGGAGCTGTTAGGTTGCGATTGTTATGAACTACTTTGTATCTAAATAATGGTAGACATTATATATATATATATACTTTCTGATCCTGTTGACAGTTATAGAGAAAGTATTGCTGCTTATGTACATAAAAGTAAGGAGCTGAATATCATGGATAGTGTGCTTTTTCCAGTGTGACTTACATACGTAATTTCTGTTCTGTGAGTGTCATTGTTGTGCATACCTGCCACCCAGCCAATTATGAAAAGCACCGTCACCTACTAAGTGATAATACTGGCATTTCATTTCTCGCTTACATCAGTTCAAAGATATTTTTATTTCGACTCAGATGGCTAACTTAAAAAAATGTAACTTAAATTTTGTGTTTGCTCTTTAGAATTCCTATTAAAACATTTTAAAGTATTAGAAAAGCTGTTGTGACAAAGCAAGAGAAAGGGAGAAAGCCACAGGTGAAAGGAACAGAATGTTGCATTAGGCATTTAGAATATCACAGTAGCAAGCAAGATGCTGCATCAGCTGGCAACTAATTTACAGTTTATCTTATTAGTATTTCAGAAAGAAGATTTGAATGAAGAGTTATAGAGAGGCTGCAGAAAGACTAAGTCATTTTAGGGAAGATAGTTTGTGGAAGTATCCTGACACAGCCTCATCGATGTAGAGGGGTAAAGTGTGTGATCAGAGAAGGCCACACAGACAACTACTCAGAAGAATGGAAGGGAAGAGAGTAGCACAAAGACAGGTAGACAAATTTTTGTTGTTTGGTTGTTTCTCTGACAGTACTGAGAGCAGGCGCTGCCCCCCTTGCATCATATCCCCAAGAAGTAGGATTTATTTCTTTCACTTTGAGAATTTTATTTGCAGAATAGAAGACACAAAAAAGGGGATTCCATTATTTCTTGTCTTAGAATGGATCTTAAGAATTACTGTGACACAACCTGGTCCCAGTGATTTACACCTATAATGCTAGCTACTCAGAAGGTTGAGACCTGAGGATCGTAGATTGAAGCCATCCGGGACTTAAAATTGTGTGAGGCATGAATCTCCAATTAATCACAAAAATATAAGAAGTGGAGTTGTGGATCAAGAGATAGAGCAATAACCTTGAGTGAAAAGGCTCATGCCCTCCTCCCAGGCTGCTGCAACCCACTGTGACCAAGACAAAGAAGCTAATGGAAACCAGACCATGGAATTGAGGTTTGGGTACCAAGAACCTGGCCTTTTGCCAGTTTCAAGTGTCCAAGGCTTTTATTCTATTTTTTGCGTATATTTTTATTGTAATTAATAGGAGGGTTACATTATATTCACCAAATAGAAGGTGCATCACTTCACAAACATTGCTACCCTTTCTCATGTTTTTATCCACATTTTCTTCCCCCAGCCCCTCTCCCCTCATTTTGTTTCCCCACTTCCCTATCCTATTTCAAATAAATAAACATATATACACTATATCAGATAAAAGGTAAGATGCTGTAACAATATGAGAATAACCAAGTGACAACAAAAGAGAGGAGAAATAACATAGCACATTAAGAACAACAATCATACATTATATGGCTCTTGTTTCAATATCCTGGAGGTCTTTTAATTTAGCCTCATTCTATGGCCTTATGTATCTAGGTTTTGCCTTATTGTAAGTCTCTGCTAGGAGAGTTCATGGTTTATACTAATTTTGACAAATGAGGGAAACCATTGAGCCTATGTTCCTTTGAGTCTGGCTTACTTCACTTAATATGATTTTTTTTCTAAATCTTTCCATTTCCTTACAAATGGGGCGATGTTGTTCTTTCTGATGGCAGCATACAATTCCACTGTGTATAAATACCACATCTTGTGATCTACTCATCAACTGAGGGGCATCTGGGTTGATTCATATCTTCGCTATGGTAAATAATGCTGCAATGAACATCGTTGTGCTAGTGGGCTTAGTGTGGCCTTGTTTCTGGATGATTGGGTAAATGCCAAGGCTTTTATTTATTTATTTATTTATATTGCAACATATTTTTTCCGTAGGAGTGTATGTACAGAAAGTGAGGTCCCCATATTCTGAAGTCATAAGGAACTAATTATATGCTGCAATCTTAATATCCTTGAAGTCACAAGCATCAGTCATGTGATATAATCTTATTCAAGTAATAAATGACTTCCTTATCTTAGAAAGTAGAGGCAAACAGTAAATGACTTACAGTTTGCTTTGGCTATCCCTGTCCCAAAGCTCTCAGAAAGTTTGGGGTCCAATTAGTCTATACCCAGGTTAGAAGCCTAATTCCTCTCAAGCCAGGACTGATTGACCTTTTCTGTCAGTATGACCGTATGTCATACTGGAAGTATGTTAGGAGATGGGCTTGCAAACTCCCAATCATTATGGGTCTGACAGCTTGGCTTTTAGGGTTCTCACACCAGTATCTGAGTTCAAACCTTAGAAATGGAAAAAACAATTATTGTGATACAACTTAGCAGTGAGTATTCTGGCCAGTTAGCAGAATCATCTTAAACTCGTACAAGTGTATGTGTTTATTCAGTCTTTCTCTCTATTTGCTTTGGAAATAAGAAAATTAGCTTGTGCTTTTCAAATGGTTTTCTGCTTGTCATTTTCACTTCTACTAAGGACTGATAGGATATATAACTAGAAAAAAAATGAGTTATTTGCTAAACTCAGAATCTTAATTATCAGCTTATACTAAGACCTATTCACATTCAATAGTTTAGGGGCTCTTCCTCATTTTCTGGCATATTTTAGATATAAATACTTTGCGAATTCACACTTTTTTATGCAGTGAATAGTAAACTCCCCACCACCAGTAATTACATTCTTTTTGTTCAAGCGCGCTCTCTGTCTCCCTCCCCCTTTGTTCATATTTATGTTATGTACTAATACATAAATAATGTGTATGTCACTTAAGAAATAATATCTGCAAGTTCTGTTGCATACTGCAAACCATAGCATTTGTATTTCTCTAAATCACTCATAAAGAAAATGTCTTTAGGGTGTGTCAAGAAGGAAACAAACTATATGTGAGAACTAAGAAATGTGGCCAGGTGATGTGCATAGTGTAGAAGTATTTTTTTTTGTTTTTTGTTTTTTTGTAGGGTGTAGTGTAGTGATTTACTGATAGAAAGTTGCAAGTTCACCAGTTCGTCACAGAAATGGGACTAAAAACATCTAGATAATTTGAGAACTGCTTCCTAACGTGGGGATACCAGCTTATCTTAGATGTGAGACTTCTCTTGGCATGTGAGACTGTTAGAATTTTGTGACATGTGAACTGAAGTCCTTCAAGGTTACCTAAGAAACTTGTTTCCATTGTACTGCTCTGAAATCTGTGATGTGCTGCTCTGAAATCTGAATTCACTAAATATTATTTATGTCCTATGATAGTGGTTTTCTAATAGGGCAGTTACTAACCATGTTTGATTTTGAAGTACTTCACATGAGTATACTGGGAATAAACTTTTCTTTTGGGTGCACTTTAATTCACAAATATAAATAGACACACATTGACTAGTGACTGCCCAGGGGATGATTAGGTTTCAAATGACAAATTAGGTAATATTTCTTATGTGTCAGTACAAATGTATCTTGTCAAGACTCCATAAGTGAACTCATAAAAGCATGCGGGAGGGGGGGGGACATTACACTAATTGAAGTCCATTCTCTAAAACAGTTCTATGTTTTAGTGCTTTAGTTACTTAGATCTAGATGTTATAAATCATGTGGTGGCAGTTATCCAACTTAGTGGCAGTCTTGCAAGTGACACAAGTCACTCCTTGGCCCATTACCTGTGTGTCGAGTAGATAGAGCGATTAACAGGAAAAGGAAGTTTAAATGTGGAATCTCCGATATGCCTGGAGATGGAGGTTTCAGAAATAAAAAAGTACCTGTCTTGAAACTCACCTGGCAGGAAAGTAAAGAGGAAGAAGAATTTGACAGCATTCTGTAGTCTAAATCTCATTTCTTTGTCATGGTATCCTGGTACCTGGACAAGTAACAATAAAGATTATCCGGATAGTGTTAAATGCATAGGCAGTCCCTATTAAAAGAAACCCTCTAACTGGCCAATTCAGTCTACTGCCAAGAATAAATCCTGGGAATGCTAGCAGTACTCAAGGAGGAGCAGACAATACACAGACATGCACTTTATTTCTGTCAGACTTGGCAGTAATGTTCCTTCTTTTAATGTCTGCTTCAAAATTCAGGGCCAAATGTATTTTTTGTTGTAGCATTGAAACATGGCACTTATTGGTCTCCTGCTGACGCTTCCGTGGCTTTGATCGCTCCTCCTCAGTGCTCAATACAACTCATTCTTGTGGATCACATGAAGTCACTTTTCTGCTTGGTGAGATTGGAAAGGGGAGTTTAAATCAAAGCCCAATTTTTCCTGAGCAGCCAGTCTCACAGATTTATTCCTACCTGCTCTGGAGGCTAAAATTAGGAGGATCACAACTCCAGGCCAGCCAGGACCAGAAAGACCATGTGACCCACTTCAACAAAGAATGCTGGCTGTAGTGATGTGCATCTTTCCTCTTAAGACACAGCTAGACGTATACCTGGAGTTGTGATCTAGGATAACCCAGGTCCAAAGGAAGTCCCTTGCTCAAAATGAACAAGAGCAAAAGGGTAGAGCGTGAATCAAGTAACTGAGTGCCCATCAAGTAATACATACATACATACATACATACATACATACATACATATATACATACATACACATACATATATAACTTCTCTTTATTGTTTCCTGTTCCACTCTGCTTGTGCCAGAACCCTGAGTTTCAGGGTGTGTGCTCTGTTTGTCCCAGAGGGGAAGTCCACACCCAACAGGCTTCATTCAGTACTCCCTTTAGGCTGGGGGTCAGTGTTGGAAACCTCGTTCGCTCATAGGTATTCTTCACATTTTACCATTGCAGCTTCATTAAAGTAAAAGTCAGGCTTCTGTGTTTGTTTTTTTTCTCCCCCACAGTTAATTCAGAACTCAGTTGAGGAAAAAGGTTATTTATTACTCTCCTTTGAAATCTAATAGTTCTCGCCTAAGCTCCTGAGAAATGGTTTGGAAGTTTTGGAATCATGTCATTAGAGTTTCTGGGGTGGCTCTCCTAAGATGAATTTGTCTTTGTCCTTCTCTCTCCAGCTGACCTCACTCCAGAATCGCCTGTCAGTTTTCCCATAGAGAACAGGCCTAGAAGTGGAGAAACTCTTAGAATTTTGTACAGTGGGTTGTACATCCCTCATTTCAGTCTCAGGCTAGCGCAGGCTACGACACCATGGAACTTTCTGTCCCTTGGCGTTAATCACGTTTTAGGATGTCTTATTGCTCCCTCACTCGTTAATATAATCCTTAGTCTGAATAACTAGAATTACCTTGAAAGGTTGATGAATTTCAAACACTATATTATTTTTGGCAAACATACCAGATTATAGAATGGTGAAAATCAGTATTTTTGTGAGGATTAAAAGCATCACTGAGTACACAGAGATGTACTCTTTACCTGGATCAAATGCTGGATGATGCCAGATTAATCTTACTGTAGGGTATTATAAATTACATAAGTATTTTCAGGAAAATATCAAATAGCCAGTTTGATTTTAGTCTACAACTTGTAGAAGCTATTTCGTCCTTGATAAATGCTAATAATAATTACACTAAAACTGGAACATTTATTACACAATAGATGTAGGATGAAATCTTCCGTACCATTTTCTTTGACCAATCCTCATCTGAACTGAATACTATCTTGGTACCATTTTATAAAGATAGTAAGAGACAGAATAGCTATGTCTTCATTGAATTTGGAGCCCTACACACTGACAACTTTTGATAAGGAATTGGTTGACATACAGTAAAAATGGCTATACTTCTTTCCATTTTTCTTCTTATTTTACCATCCAGTAAAAACAATGAGCCAGCTGAATTTTGATCTGATCAAGTATTTTATATCTTTGTCTGAGTGTGGGGAATCTTAATCAGCAAGTCTGGCATTTTTTACTTAGAGGATGTCTGTTGGGTAGGTAGACTTTCTGTTATCTTGTGGAAAACATTGGTTTTAAATTAACCCATCTCTTGGCAAAGAGCTTTGATTTTTAATAGTGGAAAACATCTTTTAGTATAGCTTTTAATTTATATATGTATATATATACACACGCACACATATACACATAATTTTTCCTCCAGAATGACACAAATTCTGTTGTGAAATCTTAGAATCCATATTTAATAAAATGCGAAATGTAGCAGAAATGTTTTGAATATCACAATGACAGACATTGAAAATATTTCATGTAAAAAGGCAATTAAAATCAGATGTGCAAGTGTGTACTTAATCCCAGTTACCTGTGAGGCAGAGACGGGAGATTATGAGACTGAGTAAGGTAGTGAGATGCTGTGTCACAGACCAATATTTTTGTGGTGTAGAGAATGAAATCTAGGGCCAGCATACAGTAGAGACCGCTGCACACCAGTGTGGACTATACTGCTCTTTACAATTGCCACATCATGGAATGTGCTTCCTCTCAGCAGTTGAATGTATCTTGAACATGTAACCTGTCTACACAATGGGTTACCATTCCGCCCCCTACAAGAATGAAATGTTGGCCTTTGAAGGAAAGGGAGTGGGAATAGAGATTGTCAAGTTAAGAATCTTGCTCTAAAAGAGATAGGAATGAAAACGAAAACATAAAAAGGACTATATGTGAAAAGAGAGGATGCATGGGAAAGAGTATGAGCAAAGTAGATCATGTCGTGCAAGTCATTTCCAAGCAACTTTCAAATGGAGATTGGGAGAGAGGAGTAAGAAAGAGTAAGAAGTGGATTATCAGCCAAGTGAGGTGGCTCATGCCTATAACCCTAGCTACTCAGGAGGCTGACATCTGAGGATCAAAGCCAGCCAGGGCTCTTTTTTTTGTATTTTCATTTTACTTCTTTTTATATATTTTAATTGTAATTAATAGAAGGGTTATATTATATTCACCAGATAGAAGGTGCATTACTTCATAAACATCGATACCCTTTTTCATGTATTGGTCCCCATTTCCGTTCCCCCATCCCCGGCCCCATCTTGTTTTCCCTGCTTCCCTATCCTATTTCAAATAACCAAATAAGCGTATATACAATATATCAGAGATACAGACTGAAGAGCTCAGAGACAACACCCCTGACCAGGGATGGGGGGGTAGCCTTAAACTGTAGAGCTCAGGGACAGCACCCAGGCCAAGTTGAATCCCCATGACTCACAAAGAAAATATTATAAAAAAAAGAAGTGGATTATCATCAAAGTACATTGTGTGTGTGTGTGTGTGTGTGTGTGTGTGTGTGTGACAATGAAATCCTTTATGTAGTTAACACATGGTAATTACAACAAAAGCAAAGAAAAAGGGATGAAGATAATCCTTCAAGTGGTAGTCTGTTAGTCTAGCATTCACAAAACTGTTGAGTTCTATCCTCAATTCTAAAAGTAAGCAAACAAAATTAAAGCATATAAAATATTCTAATAAGCATGAGATTCCTTTTTTAAAATTAGTGTGATATGGTTGGGGAAGTGAACCACATATAATCTTTTTTCCATATATTTTTATTGTAATTAATAGAAGGGTTACATTATATTCACCAGATAGAAGGTGCATTACTTCACAAAGTAATGCACATGTAATCTTTTAGCAGTAAATGAAATGGTGTTGTCGCCTTTTATGATGTTAGTGTGATATGTATATATTATTCACGTGGGGAAAAGCAGGAGAGCTCTATGTGCACATATCATAGAATTCCATACCATAGACTGGACATTAGATTTGACACACACCAATGGATTTCTTTTATGGTAGACATTATGGCAGGAATTCTTTTTACCTTGGTGTGGGTTGTAGCTATATGACATAGAGCAAAGTTGTCTACACAGTTCAGATGTACACCTTTACCCCCAAATTCTTGCAATCATATCTCTTGGTGAATACTTGATCTCTGTCTGGAAACTTGCTTTATTTCTTTCACCTAAGGTCTTTCTAATAGATAAGATATAAAACTGAAATAGTGATGTTATAGGTAAGTCTTCAGGATTGGCAAAATAGGTCCTTTAGGTTCAAACAGAGCTTGTGTTGACCCTTACTAGTGACTGGTGAGGTACCCATATTCAGACTATTTTTACTGTAAAGCACTCAGTTGTGTTTTAGAGTAGTTACCCAATAATTACTTCAGAGTTAGTATGAAAGAAAAATGAGGAAAGTATTGCAAGTATTACAGTCACTGGCAGATGGATGGTACTTAACATGCAACATGAATGGCTTTCTGTGATTCTTTCCTGACTTCAGTTTTAGGGCAGGACAACAGAGAAAGAAAACATGGTACTCCTGGGTCTCCAGTGGATGCTGACCTAGGAAAAGGGAGATCTTATGTTATCTAGCAAGCTTTGCCTTCTTTTGGACATGGTCAGATTCAGATTTCCAGAGTACCTTTGCTTAATACATCTTAGCCAGCATTGTAATTTCTGTAATCTAACTAGTTGTTAATTTTCATGTATCTATTTTTTCCTGTAGAAATAGTGTGTTTAAAGTATGTGTAACTTCTGGAGTGTAATACATTCCCCTAGAAATGTTATGCTTGTCCTTTCGGTAGGAAAAAAAAGATATTGTAGAGTACTTTATGTGGAGAAGCCTTGACACCTTGCACAAAGAAGAATCGTAGTTTTTCATGTTGTATTTGATGATAAATATTTCTGTTTTAAAGCATAAGAAAAATGGTTATTTCACAACTGTGGCACATTTGTGGTTTGATGAGAGTTTCTAACTTCATAAATGACATGCTTTATTTTTTGTGCCAGTCCCAGTGTTTAAATACATATCTTTCTTCTCTCATTTATGTTTTCTTGCTGGTATCCTACCACTGGAACCATGCCTCCTATCTTGCATTTTGCTTTCTGTTATTTTTTTGGCATTTCACTTTTCTATGTTAGGTGGCTTTGATCTGCAGTCCCTCTGACCAGTCTCCAGAGTAGCTAGGAAATTCCATATCATTTTTTTGCACTAAGTCTTCTATTGGTCCTACTGGATATGGCACTTCACATAAGGCATTTATGTTATTAAAGCACATAAGTCATGAACACATATTTAAAACAGGATATAATAATATAGAAAGGATAATGACAAAATAGAAGTATTCTTTGGAAATGAGAAATATTTCCCAAGAGGTTTGCTGGTGTTCTGCTTTCTAAATGTTATAGGCTGGATCCTCAAGTAACTTTTATTCTGATGAATGCATTGTGGTTATCCTAAGCTGAACACACCCTTGTACTCTGGGGAAACAGACCTTGGTGCAACCCCCAGCAAGCATTGGTCTACAACTGTCAGTCAGCCTGTTGTTACTCTCAGAGATTAAATTGTTTGTCCTGTGTTAGGTTGTGTAGAAGAACAGAGTGTGCTATTTCCCCTGTGAACTTGGCGGTCCTTTGCTCATTTCACCTGTGTATTTCCAAGTCCTTGAGATCTGGGGTAACTGAAACAACATCAGACATGATGCTTGTGGCTCACACCTCAGGAGGTTGAGATTCAAGGATCCTAGTTGCAAGTCATCCTGGGAAGGAATGTCCATGAAGCTTTCATTTCCAATTAACCAAGCAAAGTGCCGAAAGCAGAAATGTGGCTAAGTGGTAGAGTGCCAACATGGAGCAGAAAAAGCTAAGTTAAGAGTGTTGTGATTATGAATTCAAGATTCAGTACCCGTGTGTACAGACACACACATACATACACACACACGCACACACACACATACACAGTGTTTAAAATCACATAGAGTAATTTTCTCCTTGTAAAATTGACACACCTGTGTATTAGCATGGGAAAGTAACATTAAAATGTTGAATGACATTTTTTCTATTATGTACATGTTTTATAAGTATTCTGCCATAAACTTTAAAAGGAAAACAAAATCTAGCCAGTTTTGCTGTGGCTATCCTTATCCAAATCATGTCATCACCTGTCAACCGAATCATAAGGAGCTCCTATTTCCCTGCTACTGCACTGTTTCTCTCTCTCTCTCTCTCTCTCTCTCTCTCTCTCTCTCTCTCTCTCTCTCTCTCTCTCTCTCTCTCTCTCTTTCTCTCTCTCTCTCTCTCTCTCTCTCTCTTTCTCTCTCTTTCTTTCTGAGGTCCATTTTTTCCTTTTGTAATTGACACCTAATGGTACATATTTATGGGGTTCAGTATGATAGGATACAGGTATCCATTATGCAGTGAGCAAATCACTAGCCATACATTCACTATTGCTTTGGGAAGCATTCTATTCAGTGTTTCTCCTTCAGCTTTGTGAAATATACATTATTGGAGACTTTACTGGCTAGCCCACATTCCCTTTATTTACTTGTCAGTTTTTACTTGTTGACAGATCTTCACCTTGCCTTTACAGTTTATGTTCTATGTAGAAGTGGGATTGATTCATTCAAAACTTAGGTTTGACATTTTTTTTCTTCTGTCTAGACTTCCTAGGGTTTCTCATCTCATTCAGAGGAAAATCAAGAAAAGAAAAATCCTTACCAGTATATTGAAGCATACTTCATGCTTAAACCTCTGTTGCCACTGTATGCTTTATGTCTTAGAACATGTCTGTTGCCCAAGGTTTTAGCCATGTAGACGTTCTATTGGTTGTTCCTGTGTGGGAATTCCACATCTATCTTGCAGCCTTTATGTTTACCCTTCCCTTTGTCTGGAGGCTCTGTCCTAATTACTTTGTTGCTTACCTCCTCAAGTATGCATGCGAGTCTTTCTCAACCAGTCTGTTAAAAGTGCATGCTTCTTCATAGTTTAGCCACTAACCCAAGGTCCCACTCCCCTCATTCTGTTTATCACGTTTTCACAGTAAGTTATCTCCTGTCCTTGTTTCGGTTCCTCTTTCTATTCTCCTGTTTATCTATTTTACGTGAGAACAGGTGTTTTTTATAGATTCTGTTCACTCTCTGCTGTGCTTAGAATTTTCTCTTGAGCAATGTATGCTCTCAAAAATTTTTGGCAAGAATTAGGTAGGATCTACTATAACCTACCTGATTCCTGTCTGTGCGTAGGCTTGCTTTACATACTTAGGATGATTGGTTTCTCACAGATCTTTGTGTGTGTGTACAGGAGGGGAGGAAGGGCAGTGTTGGTCCTGGGGCTTGAACTCAGGGCCTGGGTGCTGTTGTTGAAGTTTTCTGCTCAAAGTTAGCACTCTACTATGTAATCCACACTTCCACTTCTGGCTTTTTGGTCATTTACTGGAAATAGAAGTCTCATAGACTTTTCTGCTGAGACTGGCTTTCAACCATACTACCCAGATCTCAGTATCCTGAGGTGCTAGGAATAACAGGTGTGAGCCGCTGGCACCCATGTCTCATCATTCTTTTGACAATGTAGACAGATCAGAATCGAAAAAAGATATTCAAACTTACTGCTGGTGTCTTTCAGCAGTTCCAACCCACTCACATGCTGTGAGCAGAAGTGTATCTGTATGCATCTGTGTGCGTGCATGCAGCTGTGTCCATTTGTGTGTACACATTTGCAGCCCCCTAATACCAACCACCATGAAATATAACATATTAATAAGGGGACATTAAAATCTTTATCTTATCGAATTTACATTGAATCTCTAAAACCATTACCAATATCACTGTGGTTAGAGAATTGCAAAAATAATAAAAAGGTAATTTAGATAATGGCCAGTATTTTAGATTTCAGAATTTTTTCCCCGTAATGTAAAAGTAATCAATGCCGTAAATATATCACAAGGAACATGCTAGTGAGTCAACCCAAAGTCTAGATTTAATACTTTATCTTATCATGTTATGAACACAATTTCCCCTGGGGATAGATTAGACCATTTCTTATATATATAAGTCCATTAACTTGTTAGAAGCAATGGGAATAGCTATTGAATACTTGATGAGAATATTAAATTAAGGGTGTTTCTTAATCAATTTTCTAAAATTGGCCAGTGTGCTTTCTGGCCAGTGTGATGAAGCCAAAACCACTTACTCTGAAGGCTGAGTTCTTCCTGCCTTCCCCATCCATCCCACCAACCTCACCTGTGTATTGGATCCATGGATCTTCTACTCTTTATTTCCTTTCTTTTGAGCTGTTGACCAAACTTTGCTGGGATGATCATTGCTGCTCCATTGTCGAATAACTTGAAATTTTTTATTTTAAACATATTTGTCTTAGAGCTAAAGGAAAAATTTTAATTTTGTCTGAGCATCAGTTCTACAATAACAAATATATATATACATACATACAAATACATGTATTACATATATAGCAACTAAAATCACTGAATCATTTTCCTTCTCAGCTACAATAAAACTTGAGAAAAGTGAGAAATAAATGTAGGAACAAGGTTCATTTATTATTACTTGTAGTAGCTCTTACTCTGTAAATGACATTGACATTTCTATCCTTGTAAGTATGTGCTTTCTTTTACTGTTTCTATTGAATTTGTGTAACAAAGATACACAAATTCAGAAGTGAAGTAGAGCTGCATACAAATGTCAAATTATTTTCTATATTCTGTTAAAATATGTACTTTTTTTACATAGACATATTTTCCTCAACTTTACATATAATTTGACCCTGACTTATCATTACTCAAGTTATAACTACAAATAATAAAAATATTGAAAAATAGTTTCTGCTTTTTGCTGTACCAAATAAAATCATTAGCAACTTGGTTATACTAGTGCATTCATGTTTTTCTTTATTCAGACATCCTCATAATACAATCTCTGTAAACACAGGAAATCCTTCCTTCTTACTCATGAAACTGCTAATGAAATGTCAAAGTTTACATGGTAGAGCTTGCTAGTGAGTATTGTTATTATTATTATTATTATTTACAAAATACTCTGTGGTTCACAGGGTGATGTTTTCCAGTTTCGTGCAAGAAGCATGCTCTCTGTCTCACTCACAGCAGCTCTTTTTGTCCTACAAAACATTTCTTCCCAGTGGGAAGCCAAATCATGTCATACATCTTTATAGCTGTGCTGCACACTGTAGGGGAGGGTGGTACATTTTCAGTGTGGTGTGAGTGGATCTGCTGACTCTAGGCAAATAGTAGCTGCAGTATTTAGGCTTAGACATAGTGATGAATAAAATACATTTAAAAAACGTAAACCATCATTTGACCATTGGGTTAAATTATGTTCCTCTCATAGCGTTTACAGTTTACCTGCCCTTATGTCAAACTTTAGCCTCCTTATTTAACTACTGGTTTTGGTTACAGTAAAAATGGGACAGAGATGCCAGAGCTTAATAGGATGATACTGAAGACATTAAATATTTAAATGTAGCTAGGTAGTCAACTCTATTTACTGTTTTGTTTAAATTTTTTTTTTATTTTTGTCAGTCTTGGGGCTTAAACTCTGGGCCTGGGCATTGTCCCTGAACTATTCAGCTCAAGACTACCGCCCTACTCCTTGAGCCACAGAGCCACTTCTGGTTTTCTAGTGATTACCTTGAGATGAGTCTCATGGACTTTAGTGCCCGGGCTGGCTTTGAACCACGAACCTCAGATTTCAGTTTCCTGAGTAGCCACCACCCATGGCTTGTATTTACTATTTACTTCACTTGTCCAGTTCACGCTATTTTAGTTGCTAAGGATGTTACGGTAAATGCTAAATGGAAGGTCTTTGAAGATCTCCAGGCTGTAAAAATTCGGCTGTGGAAAAATAAATATGTCCACCGGTAAATTAAAACAGCTTCACTTAGTAGCTTGGGCTATATAAATTTAGATTCCTGATTATTATGCATGAAGTGATGGCCTGGGGAGGGGATGCCAGGCGATTGCTATGAGAGAATAAACTTGGACGGTGATAGGATGGTAGCAGTGGAAATGTCTGCGAACACTGAGGAATGAAACAAGGCTACATGAGAGGAAAGGATGGTGGAGGGATGAGGAGAGGTAGGCATCAAAACGGATTACAGATACTATCTATGAGGAAGGATGTATGTACTGCATAATGAAAAGATTAATTAGAGATTGGGAGAGTGATTTATTTTTTAGTTTGGGTGGGGGACAGGAGGAGCTTGAGTCTCAGTTTCTCTGTTGGAATCTCACAAATCTTTCTACAAACCCATATTAATATGGATTAAGGCATTCTCAAAATTCAGTTCTTTACTCATGAAATTTGTGAAACCATTGGGCATTATCTTATTCTCTTCCTCTCTCTGTCTCTCTGTCTCTGTTTCTGCCCCTCTTCTCTGTCTCTCTCTCTGTCTCTCTCTCTTTGTCTCTCTGTCTGTCTCTCTGTCTGTCTCTGTCTCTGTCTGTCTCTCTCTCTCTCTCTCTCTCTCTCTCTCTCTCTCTCTCTCTCTCTCTCTCTCTCTCTCTCTCTCTCTGTCTCTGTCTCTCTCTCTCTCTCTCTCTCTGCTTTTTTTTGGCCAGTCCTGGGGCTTGAACTCAGGGCCTGGACACCATCCTTGGACACTTTTGCTCAAGGATAGCACCCTACCACTTGAGCCACAGCACCATTTCGGTCTTTTTCTACGTATATGGTACCAAGGAATTTAACCTAGGGCTTTGTGCATGCTAGGAAAGCATTCTACCACTAGGTCACCCTCCTGGCCAGCTTTCTCTCTTAAATTTTTGTGGAGACCATTTGCCATGTGTTTCTCATGCTATCTTTGAAACTGATGCATAAAATTACAGAGTAGCAGTTCTAATGTCTTCTGTCTACAAGCTCACTCATCCATTCTTCAGGTCCATATGTCTCTTCTATATATCTTCTGTATATTTAAACATAAAATCCTTGTAGCTATCATAAAAATATGTGGACAGAAGTGAACACTCATGCTTTTCCAGAGAGTTATTGTGATTATTATGTATAATTTTTAAAAAGTTAAAAAAATCTGTCTTCATTTTGTTTCTGTGTGTGTGTGTGTGTGTATGAGAGAGAGAGAGAGAGAGAGAGAGAGAGAGAGAGAGAGAGAGAGAGAGAGAGGGAGAGAGAGGGAGAGAGAGGGAGAGAGAGGGAGAGAGAGGGAGAGAGAGGGAGAGAGAGGGAGAGAGAGGGAGTCCTGGGGCTTAAAGTCAGGACATGGGAACTGTCCCTGACCTATTTTGCTTGTGGCTAGCATTCTACCACTTGAGCCATTGTTCTGCTTACAGCTTTTCACTGGCTTGTTGGAAATAAGAGCCTCATGGACTTTTCTTCTGGGGCTGATTTTGAACTGGGATCTTCACATCTCAACATCTTGTGTTGCTAAAATATAGGCATGAGCCACAGGGTTTTTTTTTTGTTGTTCCATCAAAAAGTTAGAGTACTGAGTTGAATTATCGTCGTCTGTTACTAAGATACAAAAAATTCAATAAAATAGTAACTCATATTACTAGAGCAGTGTCTGTAGCCTTTGTAGTACAAGATACTTCCTAAATCACACAGAAAAAAAAAAAGTCAAGGATAAGTGGAAGAAATTAAGTGAATGCATATCAAGTGCATCCATATGTGTTGCTTTATAACAAACCATGCCCAACTATTGCGGTTTTCATATAGCATGTCCCTGGTGATCCAGTGAGTGGTGTGGTGATGCTGTGGGACGTTCCCACCATTTTATGAGGATACAGCAGCAGGTGAATCAGCCAGGACAGCCAGCCATTTTTTTTTGCCAGTCTTGGAGCTTTAACTCAGGGCCTGAACACTGTCTTTGGGCTTTCTCCAGGCTAGAGCTCTGTCACTTGAGCCACAGCATCACTTCTGGTTTGTTTTCAAACTCAGGTCTTTGTGCATGATAGGCAAGCACTCTACTGCTATGCCAAACTCATGGCCATAGCCAGCCATTTTGTACCGCCATATTGCAGATTCAAGGAATCCAAATCTAAATTCTTCAGAGAATTATGACCTCAGGTTTCCCAGGCGGGGTGAGAGCAAAATGGTTCTGATAATTGCGGCATGTTATTTCTACCCAGTGTCATAGGCTAAGAAGTAGATTCCCCTTCTTAGTAGAAGGGGCTTGCACAAATATGGTTTCAACTTCAATCTTCATGGAGGAGAGGGAGGGAAAGGAAGGAAGAGGAAGTGAGAAGGTAAAATAAAGTGAAATGGCAAAGTAAAGTTATCAGATGTTCTTTCAAAGTTTCATCCTAATTTCACCCAGGGAACGTCAGTCTGTTACCTGAGTGCTGAGCAATGTCCTGTGAGGGTTTCAGAGACTATGCACATTGGGCAGGAGAAGATGAGAGGAGTGGAGTAGAATGTGAAAAGCAGGCAGGGGAAGCAGGAAGGGGGAGTGTGGGTGAACTAGAAATAAATCCACATTCTAATTTTAGCCCCATCATTGGACAGAATCAAAGCACTTGCTAATCAGCCTAATGCAAAATGTAGCTCTCTCCTTCGTTCAGAGGCTCAACCTGGCACAGGGCACTTTTCCGTGTGACATCAAATGGCATCCTTATTTGAAGCTGGTCTTTGAACAGTGATGATTGCATGTCTGCTGCACAGAATCTGAGGATGTGCTCTGACGCGGTGGGCTAACATCATTGTGCACAAATGATGCAGGCTGTTGTATTAGTAGAAAAAAAACCACTCAAAGGAAATCTGATAGTTCCATTAATGGCTGGACAAGGGTTGTACAAGCAAAATCAATTAGTTGAGAGACAGAAGACAATTAGAATCTATTTAAATCATTGAAGATGGGAAGAGTACAAATATCACATGTCTGTGCATCTGAATGACGAGCATATGATCGATCGCTTAGAGATCTGTGATCCCAGAGTCTACAGGAGATTAAGAACTAATTATTACCCTTAACTTGGCCAGAGGAATTTACAAGGAGAAGCAACCTCTGTGGCTTTGTTAATGCAATCCTCCAGCAAGATCTCTTCATTATACTACTTAGGGCACACATTGCTTTTGTTGTTTTCTTATTATGGTAATATTAAGCTTTCGTCCTTACTTAAGTAAGGACTTCTTGGGCTATAGTGATACATTCAGTCAGCACAAAGCTCATGAGTGTTATGCCACTTTCATCCTAACCTTCTGAATTGTGGAACTGCTTTTAGTCATTACAACAGATTTCACAGTAGCCACACACCAAAAAATGGAAACACAGGCACTGTCCATATTTGTTCTCAGCAAGTTTATCCTCTATCATGTATGAATGCTGCAAATAAGCAGATGGTATTTTTTTTCCTGTCATTTGAGGCCTCTCTAGGACTCCTGAGTAGAAAGCAATTCCTGTTCAAACATTTTTAGTTAAACATAATTTTTCCATAGCCATGGAAAATGAACCCAAACACAAGAACATTTTCACCTAGTAAAAGAAGAAACATCTCTGTTGTCCTGATTTTAGAGGCATTGTAATTGTGTTTTCATCAAGCTTCAGAACTCTGTAAACATGCTCTAAAAATAAAGTGGAACGATTCACCTATTTTAATGAGTGTTTCATCTGATCAAAGCTAATGCTGATCAGCAATCTTGGCACTCCCTGGTCAAAAAGCTGGCACTAATGAGTGTTTTAATGCCGTCACTCTAAGCTGGGCTTCTTGTTCTTGACTGTCTGTATTTTGGAATGACTGACACCCTCTGATACCCTGGTGATTGGGTCTGTCATTTGATTAGATGTTTAACATGATCATTTCATAAAAAAGAAAACAATAAGTTACTGATAAAAGATTATGACCAAACATGTGCCACATAATAGATTAAGAAGAAAAAAACCACTTCTTATTCAGACTACAGCAGGTTTATGTTGCCAAGATTCTGCAAGGAATTTCTTAGCATGGTAATATTCCTTCTATTTCTCTCCTCCACTTTTCCTATCTCGATTGAAAGATACAGCATGTGTACCTGCTCAGCAAAATCAGCTTAAACTCAAAGAAGAGTGTAAATATTTTTTCTGTTTCTACTGATTCAAGACACTTTTGCAGGACAAATTCAAATTTGTCTAAAGATATCTGCTACTTCAGGCCTATTTACAAACAGATTTCATTTTCATCCTAACAACTATCAACTCATGGCCACCACATCAAAGTCTGCTCACTAATTTGCCGGAACACGGACTTTGACTTGTCTCAGATGCTACTAAAAGTAACAACAGCAGCAACAACAAAACCAACTTGTGACCCGGAACCAGAGAATGTCACTATCTTCTGCAAGCCTTCTATTTGGTTCCTGATATCTAGGACATGATATACTTGACCAATAAAAATATTTGTTGTATTAAGCCTTTGTACTCCTCTTTGACTTGATATCAAATATTCTATCACTTTTCCCCCTCTTGGAAAACCTTGGGAAGACAGATTTAGGTCATTGCTCAACATATCATTGTGTCTTTATAGACCCAAGGAAACATCATATATATGCACACATTCAGATACACCATTACTCCACGTGTTATGAGAAAGTGCTCATAATAACAGCATGTAATTTTTGATAGCATTAAATTTAAAATCCTCACTAAAATTACCAATTAAGTCAGGGAAAGCTTACATTTTTCAGTTTTAAAAATGTCTTTTAGAGAGCTTTCAGACAGACACTTAATTGCCTTTTAGCAGCAGTATAAATTGATACCCACTTAGATGCATTCTTGCATCTTCTATGAAATCTGAGAGGTGGGCACACATGTGATATAATCTTAAGGATGATTTGAGGTTTTGTTTGCAGACTAAAGACCCAATTATCTCTAAGTTCAGATACATCGGTTTGATCTGAGCAGTCTGGGATGCTAATGAATGAAACTTACTAGTGAGCTCTGGTGAAATAAGAATCTGTCTACTCTATTTGGAAAGAATTTGGTATGCATTATTTCAGTAGGAATTAAGTACTCCACTAGAATCCTTGCATAACTATACATAGTACAAAGTGAAAGGAAACCCATTATGACTATATCCTGTATAGTTGCAAGTTACATCTGATTTTTCTTGTATTATTAGGAAATTTAGTCGTGTGAAACAAAAGCCATCTCCCCCCTTTTTTTGCCAGTTCCAGGGCTTGAACTCAGGAGTCTGGGCACGGTTCTTGGAAACATTTTTGCGCTAGCATGCTGTTACTTGGGCCACAGTGTCACTTCCTGCTTTTTTATGTATGCAGTAGGTACTACGTACATAATCGAACCCAGGGCTTTGTGCATACTAGGCAAGCACACTACCATTAACTAAACTCTCAGTCCAAAGCCACCAGTTTTTAAAGGTGTAAATTATGAGTCTTCATTGGACAGCTGGAGGACTGCTGGTGGCCTCTTGTCTCAAAGACCAGCAGCCCTTAAAGCAACCAGAATTAAGCTTATATAGGCCAAAGACCACACAAGATGTGTGGAATCAAACCCAACAAATGTGTCATACATGAGCAAAGCAAACCAGATGAGGACATTTAAACCCAATAGAAAAGCAAACCATGCAGGGAAACAATAAGGGGAAGTTCGGGGTCAATTATCTATGGGGAGCATAGACCCAATTGCCTTTACTTGCAAGTGTGGGTTACAGTTCTTTATTGTTCACAGTGCAAACTAATAATACATTTGTACTCTGCAGAAGTGATATTACTAAGGATATATGGAATACGGAATTGGGCAATTATCTAAACCTTGTTATATCTTTCATTACAATGCATGTATTTTGTATACTTCTAAAAGACCTCTTCATTTCAAATCACAATGAGTTGAGGATGTAATGACACACAATAAACAATCTATCATTAGACTTGAATTCCAGACTGGCTGTAATGTTAATAGCCAGGTGACTTTGAGAATGTAATTATCATTGTCCTTGCCTGATTTATCTATGAAAAGGGGAGGTGATGACAAACTAACTTAAACATTTTACTCTAGGCCTAAGTTATATTAATTTAGAACCACAAGTTTGCAAAGTGTATGGAAGAGGTATTGTATTTTCCATATGGGAAATGGAAGGAGACAAAATCAACAACTTATTCAAAGCCTATTCTTAGGCAAGTGGTTAACTACATTGATGAGGTTAAGTGAAAATAAAAATCATTACTTCTTATTCCAAGTACATGCTACTACTTCATTGAAGAAACAAACAGAACACACTAAGATACTCATCTTGGGTGTAAGTGCTTAAAGTTTCCTGGGTTCTCTTTTTGTACCTAACTATGTATCAGTAATCATCCTAATTTGATTTATAACCATTTGAATAAAATGGAATTGAAAGTGCACTTGTTTTAGTTTCCCACTGATGTCACCATTTTCTGTTAGTAGATTTTTCAGTCTAGTTGTGTTTCAGGTGGAAAGGCTCGACATTCCTCTTACATTAAAATCATTGAATGCCATCTCTATGCATAATGACACTGTGAAGAATACTAGAAGAAAGGCATGTCTTCAAAAGTAGATTTTCTCATCTAGATTAGGAAATGAAATACCCAGATGGGATACCAAACATTATCACGTGCCTTTCATGGAAGACCCACATTCATCATTTAGATCCAAATTATTTTTAAACCATTTTTCCTTTTATTGGACATATATCTCATTACTGTTGTTTGATATCAGATAAATACAGTTATAAATGGCCCTGTGCATGAACATGCAGAAGGTTCTTTATTCCCCTCAAGTCAGTTCTTAGGGAGGAGTCTTGTGAAGGTGCTGTGTTTATAAGCCATCGCTGTTTTATAGCTGAAGCGTGTCACCCCAGGAGATTGCTGCTCTTTTTGTTTAAAGTGCACATGTGGTGTGCATTCCTTCTAGGAGTAATATTGTGTTACCTGTTTGGACCTAGAAGCTTTTCTCATCTAGAAATGTGATTTAAAATAATTCTCACTAATCTGGGCACTGGTAACTCAAGGCTGTAATCTTAGCAGCTCAAGAAGCTGAGAGCTAAGAATCAGGATTCGAGAAAAGTGCACACTGAAAAGTTTAAGACACTCTTATTTCCAGTTAACCAGGAAAAAACCAGAAGTGGAACTGTGACTGAAGTGGTTACAGTGCCAGCACTGAGTGAAAAAACTAAAAGGGAGCGATTGGCCCAGAGTTCAAGTCCCAGTATTGGCATCACATACACACAAAGTAGCCCTAAATGTTATTGATTAAAACAGGCTTATGGGTAGGCACCAGTGGCCACACCTGTAATCCTAGTTACTCAGAAATGTGAGATTTGAGGATCATGGTTCAATGCCAGCTCCTCAAGAGAGTCTATTAGACCTTTATCTTGAATTAACTACCAGAAAGTCAGAGTGGAGGTATGGCTCAAGTGGTAGAGTGCCAGCCTTGGGCAAAAGAAACTCAGGGACAGAGCTCACATGCTATTCTAAGATTCCTTTGGAGATTGAGTAATATTCCATTATATGGATATGTCACCTCATGCCTATCCATTAGTATCTTCGTGTGTCTTGGATCATTTGTTTGTATTGATGACTGCAATAATGCCTCTGTGAACAATGATATATGGATATGTGTTTGGGTTCCTGCTTTGATTTGTTTTGGCTATAGTTGTGTCATATAGAAGGTCTATGTTTGTATGTGATATTAAGGATTGATCCTAGTGCTTTGTGCTTGCTAGGTAAGCATTTTACCATATGAGCTACTCCTTGCTTGCTCCTATGTTTTAACATTTTAAGGAAACAATAACCAAGTTTTCATAACAGTTTCAGCATCAGATAAGTTCATGGGCAATGCTTGTGTGCGACCATTTCTCAACATCCTTACCAGAACTTGATTTCTGCTATATCTCTTAATTATAACCTCAGTAGTAGTTGTGAGGGTTTGAAGCTGAAACAGATCAGTTAGTTTCAGGGGTATTTAGCTAGCTAGGAATCATGGACTGTAAAATGTCACAGAAAGTCTTAGCTTTCTTTTCTGTAGAGTTTTTGTTATTTCTATATTGCAAGCACGTTGTTTTCCCCCTTTAGGAATGAAACTGCCAGCGCTAGGTCATTCTATTCCTTGAATGCCAACTGATAGACTATTCCTTTTTGTCTGGCAGACAAATGGGAAACCTAGTTTTAGAAGTTTCTATGCAGCCTTCTCCTGAACTGTCCTAGCAGCAGCCTCCTAAATACTTTTGTTGCCCTCGTTAATCAGTTTATACATTTTTAGGGTTCATGTATTTCAAAGCAGAGGTACTAAGTACAGAATCTGTATGTATGTGTGTATGTGCATGCAAAAAAAGAGAAAGAGACAGCACATGTTTTCTTATGGAATCTTTCACATATTTAACCTTATGGATAATACATTTCAATTGACTATATATTGCTAACAAAACCACAGTAGTATCTATTAAACCCAGCAAAGATGTCAGTGTTATTAGGATATATCTATATTTTTGTGTTTTAAATTTTTTGCCAGTCCTGGGGCTTGAACTCAGGGCCTGGGCACTGTCCTTGGGCTTTCTCAAGGTTACCATTCTACCACTTGAGTCACAGTGTCACTTCGGGATTTTTATTCTGTTTATGCTATACCAAGGAATCAAACCCAGGGCTTTGTGAATGCTAGGCAAGCACTCTACCACTAGGCCACGCTCCTGGCCCTTTTTTCAGATTTTTATAATAATAGACATTATGGTGAAAGATACTAAGCAAAGATCATTAGTCAAAGTTACATGATTATTTATATTGTTAAGTAATCCTTTCAAAAGGAGAATATAAAGTTATTTTTCATTTTTGTAATCTGTATATAAAAAATACAAAGAGAAATAGAAAGGCATGTCATAGCTAGAATGTATACCAACATTTTTAGTTTATTTCCATTGTTGAAAAGTGTGTTGAATTCCTTGTGAAAAGAAAAATAATGTGGGAAAAATTCATCTATGAAATTTCTCCCAATTGACAGAGATTTAGTGAAGAACATAAATAATTTCTTGAAAATTCTGTATTTAGAAAACAAATCATCTTCTTAAATTTGAAAATGATATTATCAAAACTGGGAGAAGTACTCTTAATGCCATTATTTATTTTGATCCTCTTAGGTTTTTCTTAACCAATTACTTAGAAAATTTAAGATCAAATGGGACATTTATGTGACATCCAGCTTCATAATGAAAGGATCTCAGGAAGACATGCAGGTGTCCTCACAGAGGCTGTCATCATTAGCATAAGTCCCTTTTTCTTTCAGTCACCAGTTAATTTAACATTGGGTTCTTATAGACTTGGCTTATATGCCATAATATATTGGCTATGGATATGACCTCTTCTTATAGATTTGAATCAACATTCCATGAGTTATTAATTTTTTGAAATTAGGGAAGTTGTCTGATTCCTTTTCTAGTATAATGAAGAATTGTAATGATCTAGGAGGACATTTTGAAAACCAGATAGACTATTCCGTTTAGGATACCCAAGGAATGTACACTTTTACAGAATATTACATGCTAATTATTTTGGTAGTGATTTTATCAGGTAAGGAGAAAAACAACATGTAAAACATGTAATTTCTGTGTAGTTGCAGTATAGGCACACTACAAAAATTGCCAGGACACAGAGGGATGCTTTTTCTTTTTGAAAAGGGATACAAGCATAAGGAAGGCGATACTGAAAGTGGAGCTGGATTGTGATAAAAAAAACAAACAGTATTGCTGAACAGAAACATCAAAGAGAATCAGAAATAAGGATGTAAGCTAGTAAGCTGGTTTTCTAGAGTGAACCAGGCATGCTTCCCAGTTATTATCTGCTTTCAGATTTAAGGTCAAAGGAGGAATCAGTTGCTTACATTTCTGTAATTCTCATGCAATTTGACGCCCCAAACAATCTAGCTTTCCTTTTCAGCCATTCTCATCCTAGCCATAGGCAATAACTAATACAACATACTTTATGGCCTTTAGAGATCAGTTTTGTGTTCTCAAATTTTATATAAATGGAATCAAGTAAAGTAGTTCTTTTTATTGCACACAGCAATCCTATTAGATTTAAAGTCAGGTTTGAGCCTGTAGAAGCAAAAGTTTTATACTTTCTTCAGACTGTATCTTCAGTAGGAGATTTGAAAAGTACCAGTAGCATCAGGAAGCTGAATAATGGGGCCGTGATCCCTATATGCCTACACACTTGCCCGACGGGCGTGGGCACTGCCTCAGTGACTCACGTCAGGCGAAAAACATTTAAGTTGCCTAGCTGAGGGTGGCTGTTTTGACGAGTATTAATTAATGCCTCTCACTTCATTATGCTGTCATGCCCTTGAGTGCGTTCTTCATTTGCATCCTGGCTGAAACCAGGGAAGGATAAGTTCTGTATATTTCTTTCCTTTTAATCTCTCAGATGACATCAGTGTTATATTTTTATTTAGTGCTTGGGATTAGCAAGATAGATAGATAGATAGATAGATAGATAGATAGATAGATAGATGAGAGAGTTGACAAAATTTTCAAATGGATCTTACTTTGAACTTCTGGATAAGTACATTGCACTTGCTGTGTCTACAGTTCTCACGCCCTATGGCGTGCACACTTTCTCAGTAATTTCCAGGAGTTAGAGGAACACTTAAATCTTGGACTTCTGGAAAAGAATATGTAAATGAGATTAGGATTGGACAGAGAAGTTGGGGATTTAGCTAGACTGTAAAAGTGAGTAAAATTTGAACTGAGAAGTGAGGAGGTATATTTACTGGAATGTAAGTGCCCAGAAAGTCCTAAAATGTTGGAGAAATATGGAGGAAATGGCTTAGACTGGGGAAAAAAATGTGGTCTACCTCACAAAATGTCCTTTATCCAATGCACTAGAAGCAACTGGAGACTAGAAAAAAATCTTTCTGATTCCATTTCAAGCATGTACCTAGTACATTACCAATCATAGAGTAGATATTCAATAAATATTGGTTGAAATAATGAGGACATGTGTGGAGATTGACAGCCAGACTGGGCTTTAGTGAAGTTAGTAATGACAAAGTTATTTATAAAGCATTGGCAGTAATTGGCTACTCTTGAGAACACAAAGGTCACCGAAAATCTCACCTCAAATGCTTTGAGGAACACTGATCTTCGAGATTTTTTTTTTAATAAAAATAACACTGAACTCTCCTTTGTTCAAACTGAGAATCTCTGTGTCTGTTAATTTATATCAAAAATTGAAGAGAACTGTATAGGTCTTTGAGGATTTTCTAGAATCTGTCTTTCATGGAAATGTAGAATTTACTCATAAACTCTCAAACAAGATATGCTTTTCTAATAACAGATGATAAAAATCCATAAGAGGGTCAAAACCAGATAGCCCTTATAGAGATGTAAAAAAGGGAAGACTAAACTAGAGAATGATATTCACCTCTATCTCTTCATCAGAACACATAAACACAAACAAACATGCAAAGAAATAAACCTGGCATGAATAAGTCTTCAAAGGTTCTTAAGAGAATTAATTCTAGTTTAGACAGCGACTATAATTATGTGGCCACAGAACCAGAATTTCTTTCTGACAGAAGAATTATATGGATGGATTTGTCTGGAATGATTTTTAAGTTGTATTTTAAGAACTATAACCCTTCTGTAACTTCACTAGTTTGAAGTTCTAATTATCTTAAAATATCATTTGAAATATGCAAGTCATTTTCTAAATTCCTTCACAAAAGTCTGTTTGGAGTAACAAAGCTGAAAAATAATCAAGCAATCTTAACTTAAATGGTGCCTTTGCACAGCACTGAGCTTTTCAGCTTGTTTGATTCCTGCCAGACTTCAACAAATAAGTGTGAGAGCATGAATGGCAGATATCCAATCCCAGCAGTAGAACGTGGGAACTTTCACATCAGAGATTAGCAGTTCTCCTTTGCCATAAAGACAAGCAAAGAAATTCTGATGCATAAAATTGCTACTAAAATTTAATAAGATTCTATACAATAAAATCATTTCTTTGGATTTGTCAGAGTTCGATTCATTGGCAGTGAAAAGGCTAAATGTCTTGTTTTGTTTCAACATTAAACTAGAGGGGCGGTTTTCTTCAATAGTTCATCATTATTTATAGATTACTGATCAAGTATCAAAAATATTACTTGTGAAATGAGTAGGAAATATTTTTGTTCTTTGAGAGATTAGTAAATACATTATGAAATACAATGCAGCAGGCACTTTGTTTCTGAGATAATGCTTATGAAAATATGTTGTTTCCAGTGATCTATATTATCTGCTTAGATTATGAATTACAGCAACTAAGTAAAATAAAATGGATAACAGACATGCATTTTCTCTTTAAAAAACCCAAGTGTATTTGATACCTCTTTTCATGTGCCATGCTTTTCTTCTTAAATGTATCTGATATCTCTTTTCATGTGCCGTGCTTTTCTTCTTAAATGCCCTTTTAGAATATTATCACCATGAGCAGTGTTAGGAAAGATGTGTTTGTCCATGCTACAGCATCTTTTTATTACTCATATTATTTAAAGCCAGTGATTACTTGATGGCAAACAGCTGTTTCATAAGACACACCATTACCATGATAAACATTCAAGGAATACAGGAAGGACACAAACAACAAGCTTCCCTAGATATTACTTTGTAAGGAATTTCTATCTGTAATCAAGTGTAAGCTACTAACTTTCAAGAAACACAATGTAACACAGGCAGTAACTATTAAGGAAGTTTGAACATCATTGGGATCAAGAAGAAAGTATTTTTTTTTAAAGGATGGAACAAAACACCTCTCATCCCTACAAATTGCAGGAGGAGCTCTAATAAAGAATAGTGTGTGGGGGCCGGGAGTTTGGCTTAGTGATAGAGTGCTTGCCTAGCATGCACAAAGACCAGGGTTCAATTCCTCGGTACTACATACATAGAAAAAAGCCAGAAATGGTGCTGAAGCTCAAGTGGTAGAGCTCTGGCCTTGAGAAAATCCAAGCACAGTGCTCAGGCCCTGAGCTCAAGCCCAGGACTGGCAAAAAAGAAAAAAAAAGAAAAAGAATAGTGTGTGGCCCACTGCATACATTCTTGGCGCTCAATATTGATGTTCTGTGCAAATTGATGTGACTTGTGGCTTGAATGAAATGCTTGGAATGCATTGATTCTGGAGAACTCTCAGCTCCAGAATTATGCATACATACATGTATGTATATGTATGCATGTATGCTCAGCAGACCTGAGTTCTTTGACGCCTGTGGTTGCTTAAATGTCAGTCATTTAAATTTCCTACTGACAAAACTATTGCACTCATTACTTTGATGTCTTTTACCATAATGAAGCTTCCTAAGATAATTTTACAAAGTAGTTACTTGGACTTAAATCCTTGAACATGAGTATAGATCCAGACACAAACTACCTTATACAGTTCTGAAATGGGGTACACCGTTCTGAGTTATGGCATCAGGAAGCAATCATGTTGATAACATACATGTCCCTGACTTAAGTAGGCAGTGTGAGCATGAATATATCGTGTCCTTGCCTGACTGCTGCAGATGTGAGACTAAGTGCACACTAATGCCAACACTTATTGCTAGACACCGCTCTTTATCGAGTAATCCATTAAGAGTAAAAATCAAAGAAAGCTAAACTAAGACCAAATGTTAAGAGAGATAATGTGATCACGATGGAGGGGTCCTGCCCAATTTAACCCCTTCCCCATTCCACTAATAGACTGCAGACAGAATTACCCGACTGAATTAAAGACTGAACGTGTGACTTCCACTGGCCAACAATGATTGGCCCTAAGCTTGCCCATCAAAAGTCTTCCCAGATGTATGCATTTTAACACTGTTTTGTTTCCTGTAAGGCTTATATGGTGTCTTATGAGAATCATTCAGAATAGTACCAAAGTACCTTTTTGAATTAAAAATGAAAGATGCTAGAACTTCAAGGGTTATCTCCAACCAACAAAAACACCGTGTTTACAAATGTATTTCTGAAAGTATATTTTGGCTCGAGGATTCATATTTAAGCACATATTAGCCCCAACAGAAGAGCACATTGTTGCTCCAGTGGGAAAGTGAGTCTAAGTGTAGTCGTATTGGGGGCATGTGGGTAGTCCTTGGCTGCAGTTCATGATGTACTGCTTGAGCCACATCTCCCACCCTTTTTGCTTGTAGATTACATTATTATTTATGGGCTCCAGTGTTTTGGCTATTTGTTCTGGATTATAATCCTCCTATATTTGCTTCCTGCATGGCTGAGATTACATGTCTGCAGTTACAGTCACCACTGCAGATTTTTGTTGGAATGGGGGCCTTGCTAACAATTTTTTGCTTGTGCTAGCCTAGCTCCAACTGTGGATTTCGCTGTCTGACTCTTGATTAGCTGGGGATACGATGGACTTTTTTCAAGAATTGTAATGTATAGAGGGGTTACAGTTACATTCACCAGATAGTAAGTGAATTACTTCTCACACATTGATACCCCTTCTCATGTTTTTGTCTCCATTTCCATCCCCCAACTCCCTCCCAAACATCTTATTTCCCCCACCTTCCCTTTCCTATTTCAAATAAACATATATACAATATGCCAGGTAACAAAGTCAGATCCTGTACCAATATGAGATTAATCAAAGGTCAACAAAAGAGAAGAAAAATAGCAGTACATTAAGAACAGCAATCACACAAGATAAAGTGGTTTTAATTTTCCTTTGTTTGTTTTGTTTTTAACCACTTGTATTAGTTGGGGAATTTTTTTGGGGGGGGTCATGGGACTTGAACTTGGCCTGGGTATTGTACCTGAGCTCTTCAGCTCAAGGCTACCACCCTGCTCTTGAGTCAGGCCCCACTTCCTGTTTTCTACAGGTTAATTGGAGATAAGAATCTCAGGTCCTTTTGTGCCTGGGTTGATTTTGAACCTTGATCCTCAGATCTCAGCCTCCTCAATAGCCAGGATTACAGGCATGAGCCACCATGCCTGGTCAGGAATGTAGAGCTGTTAAAGGGCGCAACTGGCTAAGGTGAGAAGCCAGTCCATTTGTGGAATATAGGAAATGAATTTCTGTAAAAGTCCAAGAATTTTCGTACTTCATAAAAAAGAAAAAAATGATTAACCATTTATTTTCACAAAGATGATAGGCTTTTAAAAATGCAAGATGATTTTCATTTATACAAGAGGAGAGACTTAGGAGGCTTTCTGATAATCTAGACAGGCAGCTCTATATTTCTAATCCAATTCTGGAACAGAAAGAATAGAAAACTAGAGGTATTGTTAGGAATTTAAGAAATATAAAAATTAGCCAAGCAATGTGGCTCCCACATATAATTCTAACTTCTCAGGAGGCTAAGATTTGAGGATCAATGTTTGAAGCCAGCCAGGCAGAAAAATCCTCATGAGATTCATCTCCAATTAATCACTCAAAAATTGGAAGCAGTGCTGTGGCTTGAGTGGTAGAGGGCTAGCCTTGAACACAACGAGAGTCAGGGACACCACTCAGCCCTGACTTCAAGCACTTCAGCCAGCAAAAAGGAAAAAAAGAAAATAAAAAATATGTAACTTAATTGCCTATACCCAGTAAAAGAATATTTGCCTCTATTAAAACCTATAAACCAATCTCTGTCTTATATGCAGTTCTCCTACTTGAGTATATGCAACATAGCAACATAGCAACATAGCAACATATTATCAATCAACAAATGGCCACCATCATATGACCATATTAGATTTCAATCTATAACAGGTAAGATAATTATTCATGGGCCGGCAGTTTGGCCTAGTGGTAGAGTGCTTGCCTAGCATGCATGAAGACCTGGGTTCGATTCCTCGGTCCATATACATAGAAAAAAAAAGATAATTAATCATGTAGTCATGTAATCACATTTGATGTATGACATATCCTGTTAAAACACAGTGACTTGATTTTCAGAAGAGAATATATTTGATTTGTGTTTTGTATCCCTAGTACCTAGCCTAGGCTCTGGAAAATAGGAGGGGCACAATACATGCTTCATTAGTTAATAAGTGATTAATATTTTTCATGAAATTGCTGGATTAAAATATTGAAAGGTTTTAATGAAATGTGTGGGTTTTAGTATTTAAATAAGCATCTATGTTTTTCAAATATTCAACCTCTTGGCCTCCAGGAGATAACTTACAATGTAGTTACTTCCTATCCAGGCTTTTTGAGACCATGAAAATAACTCTTTGGGGTTATCAAAAAGTAATTAAATATTTTGTATCTCTGTTGTTTACTCATTAGCGCTATGGTGGATGAGATCATCTTCCCTTTGCATCACTCAGATGTGCTGAAGATTGTGAGTTAAGGAGGTTAAAAATAAAAGTCAAGGGGTGACTTAACTCTTCAGAGAAAATGCTGTTAACATACAAGCAAAATCATTTTAAATTCTGAATAAAGAATTTATCTTAGAAAGTAACTGCATGTAATTTGGAAGTCATATGTTGGCTTAAAGAGAAATGAGGGTTTAGATTATTTTAATACAAAAATCCAACTACAGGGATTTAAAAAAAGAACAGGTGTTCTTCAGTAAATAGATGCATTTAAAATCTGATACTTTGTTTCTAGGACACAAAATATTTAATATTTTTGGAACATGGAATACTCGATATATATATATGTTGATATTTGATTATATTCAGAGCCCCAAATATAATAACTGGAAATCTCTGAAAATAAATTAGGACTCAATTAATTGGCTTTTTTTAATCATTGGGGTAATATATAGAGGGGTTACAGTTACATTTACCAGATAGTAGGTGTATTACTTCTCACACATTGATACCCCTTCTCATGTTTTTGTCCCCATTTCCCTCCCCCATCCACTTCCCAATCATCTTGTTTTTTCCCCCTTCCCTTTCCTATTTTAAATAAATAAACATATATACAATATACCAGGTAACAAAGTCAGATACAGTAACAATATGAGATTAACCAAAGGTCAACAAAAGAGAAGAGAAATAACATAGTACATTAAGAACAACTATCACCCAAGATAATTAAATGGCTTTAAAAAGAATTGTCAAGTGGAGCTAAGGCTCAAATTCCCGCTTAAGCTAGTAGCTGGGAGTTACCTCAGGCCTTACCAGCTAGCTGCTGTTTGTCATTCAGAGCTCAGCTTAAAGCTCATTTCCTGACAGACTTGTTTTACCTGACCATGAAATCTACTCTAGCTGTTCACTCTCATACACTGCTGTCTTAAGTCTCTCATTGTACTACACTTATTCATTTATTTACTTTCACACTGTTTTTCCCCAAGCTGTATGAATGCAGAGACCTTTCTGTTTTGCTTGCCTCTCTCTTTCCAGTGTCAAACGCTGAATCCATGAGATTGTCCTCAGAATAAATATCTTAAGTTTTTGCAAGATGATTTTCTTATCCATCTAACAGAAAGTTGTGGCAAGCACAATGAGACACAGTTCTACTCATTTGTAAGAGTTCGATGTTTATGCAAATCAGTGATCCAGTTGAACCAGACAGTTTAAAGTGATAAGTAACTGAATTAAAGGGAGGATATTTTGGACAATGCTACAATATGGGACAGTAATGATCAAGTATGGCTTTGAAGAATATAGAAGAACTTTAGAGAAAACTGCTTTTTATCTACTCATTCTTTTGTATTGAATTACTGATGATGTGTAAGAATCGTAGTAACTGCAAGTGGTGTACTCTCATTTAAGCTAGATATATGATTGCATTTCAGAATATAACTTTTACTTCTTAGTACTAAAAATTGGTATTAGTGCAATTAACTTGTATTAAACATAGAAAATAGTTATAATTACTAAAAGTAAAAAAGAAATTGAGACAATGAATCATTACAAATGGTTATTTTCTTAAATGTATGGATCAAGGAAGGGCTAGTTAGCAATTAATTTAGAAAAATTTTCATCAAAACAATTTAAAATCAATGTGGCGTAAAATAATTCATATTAATAACATGAACTCCATTCTCAACATCATTGTTTTCCTGTGTGTGCATGTGTGTGTGTGTGTGTGTGTGTGTGTGTGTGTGTGCGCGTGTGTGTGTGTTGCTTGGGAATTAGCTTAAAGTCCTTGCAAATGTTCTACTATGGAGTCATATTTCTAGCACTTAACACCATATTTCAACACATGTATTTATTGTGATACCATGTTTACTGTTTGATCTTTTCATGAAAGATCCAGAATGAAGTGCAGAAGTCTTCCCTTGTAAACACTAGCTGCACTCCTCCATCTCTCCCACTTTACTTCCTGTTTTCCACTTAGACAGTAATGAAACCTATGTCATGATATCTTATTGACAATTAAGATATAAGTTATGAAAAAGTCGTTAGTACTAAAAGTAAAGTGCTTACTGTATATAACTCACTGCAAATAATTTAAAATGTATTATTGTTATTTGGTCTTCAGAATATACCAGGGATATGTTTATTGTTAATTGTATAACTGAAATAAGCTTACCAAAGTTGCTGAAAGTTTCTTAGTTAAGAGATTTCATTCTTGATGCTCATTGTTTTACCCACCATAATTAATGATGTTTTAGACAGAAAGAAGGGAATAAGTATAAAAATAATTCTTGAAATACAACCTTGTGCCCAAAGTCACCCTGAATAACAACTTCAACTTTTCTGAAAATTATACTGGCAAACATTTATTTTCAATCTTAACTTTAGGTTGCTTCATCTGTGTTTCTACTTTGACACCACTCAGAACTCTTTGTGCTGAACTGGCAAATTGTCAGTTCTATTCAGATTCTGATATTAACACAAGTCATATGACTGGGTCTAAACTCCATGGAACAACAAACTTATTACTCAACTAAACTGATTTGAAAGTGGATCTTATCCATTTGCTGATTTTTTTTCCAAAAGCCTCTACTTGGATATGATACCAGAAGAACAATTTAGTTGTTGATAATTTCCAATTCTTGTAAACTCTAGTAACCCCAAAAGTCATCCAATACCCAGACGTGGCATACTGAAAGCTTAAGCAGTGAGCCATGTTAGCAGGCAGAGGTGTTATGGCAATGATCTATCTGTACTTTGTTCCCAATCCACAATCCTGATGTAAGCTATTTTCTCTAAAATGCTGCTTTCCTCCAGGCAGAAAGTGGTTCAAATAAAGAAACAAAAGTAGGAGAGACCAAAGAGAGAATTTTCTTTCCTATATATGTCCAGGGGGGAAAAAATACATGTTTAAGGCCTTCATGCACATAAAAGCTGTGTGGAGGAATAAAAGCTTTTCAGCAAATTGCTGAAAAATGTAAGCCATTGTGATAACTTGTAAGTGCTTCCTGATTTCATGTGATTAAAATGCTGCCTTCCCCATTGATTGAGCTATCACAGCTTTAAACTTATTAGCAATCATTTTTCTTTTCTAAGAAAACACAAGTTGGAGAAGTCTGCTCAGCTAGGCCTCCACGGGTGATGTGTGCCCTTTGATGCAGGGCCTGTGGAGAAGGCCATTGTCACCACGTTGGCTGAAAGCAACAGGCAGCTTGTTACTGCTGTAGAAGCATTCTTTCCCATAATTGCAAACCATGGGCCAAGAAAACAGGGCCTTGTTCTGACTTAAAACCTCAGGAAAATGCAAATATATACTGCTGTAAAAGGGGAAAAAATGTGCAGACCAAGGGACACACTGACATTTTTCCCCCCTGTGCTTGGTTCAAATACAGAGAACCATGAATCCTCTTCTTTATGGAGATTAGTAGCAGAAGGAATGTTTACTGTCCAGATTCCCATGCCCACAATTATAGATATCCTATTGATAAGGATCAGAATAATAGCTTGAGTAGACTTATGTTTATAAGATTCTATTTTATGAACACTAAGTTTTGTGGTCTGAAATTTGTATCTCATCAAATTTTATAAGATGAATCCTAATTCCTTTGTGTTAAAAATTTAGAGGTAGGGACTTTTAGAACCTGAATAGGTCACTTGGTCTCAGCCTCAAAATGCCCAGCTTGGTTGCACCATCTCAGAGGACTTGCTCTCACCAAATACGGAAAGTGCTGATCTGTGCATGCCTTGATCAGGAGCTTCCCAGCCTCCAGAACTCTGAGTGATCTATTTCTGTGCTTTATAAGTTACTCATTTTAAACAATTTGGAGGAAGAGCCTGAAAGGAAACCAGACCTTTGAAATATATAAAATGGAGCAGGACTCAAACTTGTAAATTTTGATATGTGAAAGCAATCACTGGATCTGCTTCTACCTCAGAGTAATGGTAATAAAAAGATCTCCCTCTTCTGAATGTTCCTGTGAGTTAAATGTGGTTATCACTTCCATACATATGTCACATATATCCTCCCATAGTCATGCAATAAACTGTACCCTGTTGTTTTTAAATGATTTCTGAGGTTTTATTTTAATTTTTTAACTTTGAGGAATATCAGAAACCCATCCTTGTGACAATAACTATGTCCTCTATATGGCCATCCCTACCTATTGAATAATTAATAAACTTAAGGTTTATAATGGTCCACATTGTATGTTCTATACTTTTCCATATTGTGAAAAAGTAGAGATAGAACAGTATTGTCTACTGCATACTCTAACATTATGACCACTTACACAGTTATCTATAAGGTTACTTGTCAGAAAATGTTGAATTTATTACTTGACTATTTCAAGCCAATTTAAATAGACAAATGAGAAATAGAAATTAACTGTGATAAGGTTATTAGTACTAGTATCTTGTCATATAAAATCATTTCTTTACTTTGTAAAGCACATACATGCACATGCACACACACCGACACGATTATGTTATATCTGTAATCAGCTACTTTGTTATTGATTGAAGCTGTTGATGTATGTAGTGCTACTGTGGCATATTTCACTATGTGATGAAGTTCAAATAAGGGGATTATAATAAAGTATAACAAAGATAGCATAGAAAATATTGCCAGGTCTTTTTTTTTTGCTTTTTTTTACTAGCTAGAAATATGACAGGTCATAGGTTTGTGTTAGCAGTTTTACAATCTGCTCTCCATACACCAAGCCCAAGGCTCCACACACTGACCTGCTGTAGGGGTTGGGGAGCAACTTAAGAACAGTGCCCAGGCCCTGAGTTCAAGCCCCGGACCAGGAAAAAAAAAAGAAAGAAAAGAAAAGAGGAAAGGGAATACAACAGAACCAACACAGCTCTAAGAAGTAGTAGCCCTGCGAGAGTGGAATGACTATGTGAAAATGTTACTTTTCTCCTCAGGACTTAATGATATCACATCCAGCTGGCAAGTACAAAAGCTGGTGCAGAGTTTCTGCCCATGAATAGCCTTTAACAACTGAAACGATGAGAGGACACACTGATGGGACAGTAGAGGTGGTAAAGTCAAGTCCCACCAGTATCTAACAGTTAATTTAGTAATCCATTCCATCGTGAGCACTGTCATGGGGGATGGCACCATCATTCTTCTCTCCTCACAGCCGGAACTGGCAGGTGCCTCCTTGTACTCCCTCCCTTCTCACTTTGCTCCCCTGGGGGTTCCTTTTGGTGGACCCTTATGTCATAATACTTCTGGGTTCCACACAAGGTTGAAACATGGCTCAAAGCACTATAATGATGGGCCATTTGGTATTTAACCATGAAGTGTAATTTCATATAAAATGAAGGCCAAAAATAGGAAATAGAGTCATCATAGTAAGGAAGAAGGAATCCCTTTCTTTGTAGATGCTCTTAGGTGTGTATCAGTATGTGCATTAAAAGCACACATAGAAGCAATATTGAAAGCACTCATCTATAGACTTTCTTTCTCTACATCTATATATGTATATCTCTTTCGAGCAAGATAATTTTTTACATTTATTCATGTTTAAAACATCTATTTTATGAAAATTGCACTCGATGCAAAATTGGTAATCTATAATGAAATAGTAAAAGAGAAAATGATCTAGAAAAACTGATTCCGAATATGATGATATCAAGTTATAAGTACACACAGATGAACAGTTCTATAATTAATACTCTGATTTGGAACACAGCTTCCAGAAAGCTGAGATAGGTCTTCAGCAAAAAGTATGCTATGACTATAATAGAAGTAATATTGACAAATAATGTACATATATGTGTGTTTATGTGTGTTGTGTAAAAACCTGCTAATTCTTTAATAGAGTCCTGTGTTTCTTTGGCATTGGAATCGAGTATTTACCAAGTGAGATTTTAATGTATAATACATCAGTTGATACAGTATAAAATGTTTTTGATTATGTTTCAGTTAACATCAGAGTGAAACTGTACATGTATGTTGTGTCACCATCAAAAATTAGGGTTAGCCATTGCATCCAAAGTGAAGTATGTAAAGATTGAACTATGTAACCTGAGGGTAGGGAAATATGGGAGAATAATAAAGGGTGACATTGATCAAGATTTATCGTAGTCAGAACCGGACTTATGGAATGGAAACCCCTGTTTACCACTGTTATCTAGTCTTAATGACTGGTGCATAATATTAGAATTAGCAGAGTGCTTCTCTAAGATGCAAAGTGAATATAACTGAAATGTATACCCTTAACGTCATGGATCTTGATCTCACATAAACTGTGAAGTACCAGGAAGCTTGACATGTTATTTCTCTCAGCATTTCTCCTTGTCTTTGAGAGGAATGGACAGCAGCACAACCACAGTCTCTTTTTCTGGGGATGACCTGCAAGGTGATACAATTCATAGTTGAGTCATTGAAATGCTTTAAAACCTCAATTACTAGTCACTGTTTTGAGTCTATATTTTGATGAGCCATTCCACGATCTGGTAGAATTTCTCTGAGTATACATAATGTGCCTTGTAGACTAGGTTTTAGTCATTGTCCCCACAAGTGATATATGTATCTATTTATTTATTTTATGTGGTACCAAGGTTTATTTGTTTATCTTGCTTGCTGGGCTGCTACTCTACCAAATTCACCCATACCTCCAACCTGAGTTTTTAATGTCTATTTTAGAGGAAAATGACCACGCAGCCTTTTCTGCCTAAGATTGCCTGACTCATATCTCAGATTGCTGAGCCATTGGCTTTTAACTTCTGGTTTACGTTTGTTGGAATTCAAATGAATCTTTATCTCTTTGAATGGTCCTCTTTAGGCAGTAGGTCTATACCTTCATTTCATTTGCTGTTTTGTATGAAAACTATTCATTAAGGTGCTAAACTTCCTAACAGTATCTAAAAGGTAAATTGACTTGTACTGTGTTTTTCAGCTATGATTAAACATGTTTTCTCTGTCCTTTCATACCCTATGGTAGTGTATTCTGAAAAGTAGATATACTAACTGTATTTGTACAGTAGTTGCAGAGATTAAATCTCCCCTTGACTGCTAGGGAAGCTGAGAGTCCTGTGCGTTCTAACTATAGAGGACTGATTGGTGTGTGCCTAGATGTATATTTACTCAGGTAGAGGAGAAGCCTCATGTCACTGGGCAGCTAGGGTACAGTGGTCCAGGACACAGGCTGACCCCAGAGCTGCTGGCTCCCCTTAAAGGCTATGTAACTGCAGGTAGGTTATTTGCATTTCAGCTCTCAGGGTTCTCTTCTATAAATGGCGGTATGACTGGTAGGTGACACCTTACCCAGTTGGTTTCTAGATCTTATACCTAGTGGGCAAACAATTGAATACATTCCAGCTATTATGTTTACTTTTAGAAATATTACTAGAAAGTATGACAATGAATAGTCCTCAATGTATGAGAAGACATCAGACATTGCATTTGACCTGCAATGACTGATTAATCAGGAATGGAGTGTATTTTTGGCTAAGAACAATAATGGAGATTGTTCAGCTTTTTTTAAAAAAAGCACTTTTGCAAATTTTATTCATGATATCTTGAGTAACAGATTAAAATTTAGATATAGGAGTGGAAAGCTGAGAAGCCAGAGAAAAGCAGATAGGCTTTGTGAAAAAACAAAGGCCCAGGACCTCAGGAATGGAAACGAGTGTTTGTAAAGTTGGTTTATGAATAGGATTCAACCACGGGATTTTTAACAAGGAGCCCAGGAATCCTTAGTTCCTGGCATGGGTGGGGCCAGAGATGTCAAAGCATAGCAGTGAAAGTAGCCCCTGGGTCTCAGAAGCACCTACTTCAGTTGAATCTGCTTTCTTCTGCAGCCTGACTGAACATGAAAAACACCCCAGTGTCCAGAGCCTTCTTCCCTATGAAAACTCACCATTGATAACCTAGTGCTTGAATATGATAACCTTGTATTTATATATGTCATTTGTGGCTTATTAAGGAACAAAGAGAAAACAATAGTGGAACAAAGGTCAATTGGGGTTCAGTGCAATTCATGGGTATTCTTCCTATCAATTTTAAAGCTTTTACTCATCAGTGTCAACTATCTGAAATATTTAAAGACAGCAACAGTCCACAAAGCAATCACTTCTTAATGCTTGAAAAAGGTTATCAAATTTGTGAGTTGTAAAACACTCCTTCCATGTCATTTCCTCCAATCAGCTCTTCAAATGCTTGTTGCTCATTTTGTCTTGCTTATTAACAGCAGCTGTGTTGAAGCAGCTGGAGTACAAGTTGGCCAGTAAATGCAGGCTATCGCGATATTTAATACCACTTGGTGTTTTATCAGACTTTACAACCTCTAATTAGCTAAACTGAAGAACACCCAAGCATATTAGGTAATTATTATTGACCACTCCCCCACCCTATCTCACACATAAGGAAACTGAGCATATAGAAAGATTTGTTTAACAATGTAGTCTAATGGTTCGCTGAAGATTCTTATAAGCTGAATTTGTGAAAAATAAAGAAATAGTCTCAAGGACTCTGCCAATGAGAAATGTAATATTATCTCTTCCTGCATTAACGAAAGAATTACAATATGGCTTATAGCATGCTACTTTTTCTGGACCAGAAACAGTCCAGGTAGTCTTTAACCCAGAATTTATACTTGCTTAACTGTTTAGAAGACACTTTCTAAAAAATAATATCTATTTCCTTTCATTTGTTTCCTTAATCAAATCATATGATTTTATATTTTCATAATTGATAGAATCTGTATTTATTAATATTTGCAGCAACATAAGATAACTCAGAGAACCAAATTTCTTAATTTGATTATAGAATTATGTGTTAAATAGGAGAAATAATTAATCATAAAAGGGTTGATCATTGATACCATTTCATAGAGAACAGTTAAAAAATTACCCTGGTAATTCATTTACCATGGTAAATGAATTAAACTGAATCAGTATAATTTCTGCCTGTAATTACTGCTTTGCACTGAACTCTAGAGGAAATATGAAAATAATCAGAAGATAAAGAGCACTTGTATAAAAATGCAAGTTAGATAAATTTGTTTCCTATGTGAGCCTGCTGTTATGGTTGCATTTTTTTAAATGAGGTCGTGCTGCCAAGGAAGAATTCCTGTTTCCATTTGAACACAGGTAACCGAGTTTAAAGTAAAAAGGGACAACCTTTCCTGCCGGTGTAGTCTGTATTGTAGCCTCAGCTGATCACCCTGCCAGGAACTAATGTGAGTAGTACATATGCAAAACATGAACTCACCCCACTGGGAACTTTGCAAAGGGAAGACATCCTGTCTGTTATCAGTTTATGTAGAATTACATAAACTGGAAGACAATGATTGACTCTTCGATTCCAATTTTTAAATTAGGCAAGCAAAGTTGAATCATCTTTCATCCAATTCAAGGAATGACTGTACTAAGTAACAAGACTTCACACATTTTCAATTCAGTTAAGATGTGTTGATAGGAGCTTTGATAATTCTGATGCCTGAAATATGGCCTCTGATTTATTTATAAAGTTTATGTGCAGACATTATCAGTTATTTTTTATGAGTTGTGAGAGTAGCGCATGTCAGCCAGCAATGTTCTTAGGTCACTGTATTCCATCTGTTTTATGGAGAAGAAAAGTCTACAGTGCAAAAGATTCTAAATGCTATGGGCAGGACAAGAACTTGGAAAAGTAATGGAGGTGATTTCATTAGTGGGAGATTTTCTTTGGAATATTTTCTTTGAGAAATTCAAGATATCTTATGCAGAGAGTCCAAAAATTGGTAGAGGCCAATCACGAGCTCTACTTTATTACATTAATTTTTTTTTTTTGCCAGTCCTGAACTTGAGCTCAGGGCCCAAGCACTGTCCTTGGTCTTTCTAAAGGCTAGAGCTCTACCACTTGAGCCTCAGCACCACTTCTGACTTTTTTCTATATATGTGGTAGCAAGGAATTGAATCTGAGTCTTCGTGCATGCTAGGCAAGCACTCTACCACTAGGCCAAACTCCTGTCCCACTACATTAATTCTTATTTAACACTTCATTAGAAAAGTATGTAAATGTGTGCAATAGAATATGCTATGCAGGTTTGTGGTGGTAATGTTTTATGTGTTGATTTATGATGTGTATTTTAAAGACAAGATATGCCTTTGATTGGAAATTTGGAATGGAAAACAAAATAAAAATAAAAACCTGTGTAAGGGTATCAATGTATGTGAGTTAATGCACCTTCTATCTGGCAAATATCCTGTAACCCTTCTATTAATTACAATAAAAATACATGAAAAAAATTAAAAATAAAAACCTGTTACTTCTAGTGTACTATACCATTTAATCTTTTAGTAAAGGGTTATTATTAATTATCATTATTTGCTGCATGGTTGTAGAGTTTTAGGCAATTTTATGAAACAAAGTCTCTAATTTCAAAACCTACACTAAGTGCAATGAATTCTAACAGATTACATTTTATGTTCATACCTTGTGGTGAGTGCACGAGTGTATTGTTCCTTTAATTGGAAGAGCATTTTTCCTTTTTTAGTTTTTCCATAAATTCTATGTAACTTTTCTTAAGGTTAAAGACTTACAAAGTCTTAACTGACACGTTATAATAATATATGTAACAAAATGTCCATTGTTTATTCAATTGGATCAATGTATTGTGTGACATTTAATTCTATTTTAAACATTTTCCTATCCTCATGTAGCTTGGTCATTTTATTCAGTACTTCAACTTTCTGTTTTATAAGTATGATTATGGTTCTTTCAATGCAGTTTCTTATAATTATGAGAAATCTTAAAACTGTCCTGTTTAAGCCGGGCACAGTGGCTCACACCTGTAATCCTAACTACTCAGAGAGACTGAGATTTGAGGATCAAGTTTCAAAGCCAGCCTAGGCACAAAAGGACCTGAGACTCTTATCTCCAATTAAATGGGGTTTGGCTTAAGGATAGGGTGGTAGCCTTGAGCTGAAGAGCTCAGGGACAGTGCCCAGGCCAAGTTCAAGCCCCCTAACCCCCCACCCCCAATACTGACCTGTTTGAAATCTAGATGTTATGAGAATGAGTGAGTGAGAGAGTGAGTGAATGAGCCAATGAGAGAAAGGGAGAGAGCGACAGAGACAGAAAGAGAGAGAGAGAGACAGACAGACAGACACAGAGACAGAGAGAGACAGAGACAGAGACGGACCAGTCAATATTGAAAATGCACTTGTTTGAATTCTCAACTGAATAATTCTTTTAGTTTATTGAATTCTTTTAGTATATTGAATCAGCTGTGAAATGTAAGTAATGGAAATTCTGACAAACGGGTCTAAGAAATAAGAGAATTTCTTATCTTCAGAGCCTTTCAGTGTTCAACAATTGATTGCTGACTGAACCATGTCCCCAGAGTTTCCAATTTATTGCTCTGCCACTTTAGGTCTATTCATGTTCTCCTTAAGCTTCTGTCCATAGTGGTTGCAACATATCAGATAGAAAGACCTGTTTGTGTGTTAGGTTGTGCTCATGCTAAAGGAAAGAGAAAGAACCTATCCTCCAATAATGAAATGACAATCCTGTCTTGAATCTCACTGAACAAGACTAATAACCCTGAGTGCTTAAGATACAATCCCATGGGCAGGGATGGGGATGATACTTGTACAAATGTTGTTTAAAAAGAGAATACTAGTTTTGGGGCCTACCTGCTGAAGATATGTGTTATTTTATGTCTACTGTCAACATTCCCTTTTATTTTAACTGTTTTTATAACTCACTATCAACATCCCCTTTTTATTTAACTACATTTTGTTGAGATCTTTGAAGTGTTAGAGAATTACTTTGAAAATCAAACAAGGCATTACAAATGAAAGGAACTCAAAGTGTGATTTATTTATTTCAGTAATCATGCAATTTTATATGAGACTGACAGACCAATTTTATATTCCAGTTGTATGTGAAGGAAGAAACAATTATGTACAGACACATATAAGAAAAAAAAGTGATATCCCCACAATAAAATACAATAAAAAAAGAAAAAAGAAGTGAGAAGATTTTAAGGGCTCTTTAAAAAACATTGAAAGTATATATATATATATATATATATATGAAATTTTATATAAGCATATATATATATAGAGAGAGAGAATTTTGAAGGTAACAGGTTCATATTTTTAAATTGTTTTCCTTTCTTTTTTTTTAGTTGTCAATAATGGGATTTGAACTTGGCTTCTTCTGTGCTAAGCTGGAGTTCAGCTACATGAGCCCTCCTTTTTATTAGCTGTTTTTCAGTTAAGCTGTTAGGCTTTTCACTGATTTCAGATCATAGTTTTCTAACCTATGCTTTCCACTTTCCTGGGATTATAGACATACATCACTGTGCTGGGCCTGAAAGTTTGCTTTATAACTATCCATTCACAGGCAACCTGCAGTTCATAAAGTGAAAATCCTGTACTGAAAAGTTTTATTGAGACTCCAAAACCCAATTTCAAATATGCCAAATGCACTGTTCCTCCTGGAAATACACACACACACACACACACACACACACACACACACACACACAGCCTCTGAAGATTTTTTTCTTTCTATTAGCAGCAATCATCTACACTTACTTCTTCATTAGTTTCTCCAGAGAACACAAGTTTTTATCATTTGGGGAAATATTCAAGTTATGAAAAGTGGAGTAAATAACCAAATAGTCTTTTAATAATCTGAATTACCAACACCAAATAATATTATAAATTCTTTGCTGCCATGAAGGGAATGTTTCCTCTTTGGGTGAATTTTTTTATTTTGCTAAAATTACTGATTACTCTATATGCTTGACTACTGTTGTTAGTATGTAGATGTAGGTGTCATAAAAGTGAATTTTAGGGTAGTTGTATATAGTAAAAGTGGAGTGATTCATTCCATTTTATGTTTTGCTTTAGAAGAAACACAAGGGAAGATTGCTGTTGATGCTGCAAGCTGACAAGAATAAAGGCAGCCAGTAGTCATCTCATTACTCCTCATGGCACAAGAGTAAAACTGCCCCAGAGCAGTGGTTGGTTGATGACTTGAGTCTATATAGACAGCATGAGGTCTATAAAATCTGCATGCGATTTGAAAACTTTTTGTTTTAAAATCCTTGCTTGTGTCATAACTCGGGCAGGCTGGATGGAACATAATCTTCTGAGCTCGGGCCTCAGCAGTATTGACTTGTGAGGTAACAAAGGAAAATGGAATTCCATGAAAACAACCACATGGCTGCCTCCATACTGGGTAGAATAACAATTCAGTAGCCAAGAAACCCCAGAACATGATCCAGGTATTTGAAACATACCAGCAAGGCAACAAACAAGAGAGGCAGAAGGTTTTAAGCAATATACTAATTTAGAGTGGAATTTCAGCCATTCATGGAAGTATAACCAAAGGTTCTGACTTTTTCTTGGTGAGAAATATAAAATAAAAATTTTAAAAAAATGGGCATAGGGCCAAGTCCTTTGTTTACAGATTAGAGATGTCTACTTTTGAGGAAAGGTAATATTCCCAAGCAGCAATGATTGTTGGCAAGTTCTCTAATCAGAGTTTTCCGAAAATAAACATTTTATGAACACTTAAATTTATTATTAAATTATTAAATATATAATCATTGTAAGTTCATTAGAGAGTTTTATAGCTGCTTGTATCTCTTGTCTTTCTCTCCCTCCTTCCCTCCCTCTCTCCCTTTCTCTTTCTCTATCTGACTTAAAGGAAAAATATAAACTTATATGCACCTAAAAAATGTGTAAGCAGGCTCTCATTGACAAGTACTTGTACTAAGGCAAACAATTCTTCCTAATGACTGAAGAGTACACACCCGTGGATTTCTTCTCCCTGAAAGTAATTCTAAATTTCACCTTCCAGAGCCACCTTTCCTGTGTCAATTCATATTTGTTTATTTCTGAAATGCAGACATGTTTACTCATTATTTTTAGAATTTTGACAGTTGCTCTTCATTTTGTTTGGGTACAAATAATATACTCCCCCAGGAAACTGCATGATGAGTCAGTCATTTTCAGTAAACATTACTATTCGACGGTAAATGTAACTTCCTCCAGATGCTGGGTTAAAATAAAAGCTGGCATTGTACCAGTCTAGCCTTAACATTTCCCATGATATCAGTGTTGGCATGCTTTTTAACTCTTGCCTATCCTTGCTTCAGATTATTTGAAACCAGGATAGGAAGTTCTTTGAAAAGTAATGCTTATTTTAGAAATAAATCACATTTTTAAATCCATGAGGATAAATAGATATGGTCTTCATTCCAAAATTGTGTTTTCTAAGGATGCTGGAATCGTAATCTCAGGTACTATGTTTTATCTTCTTCCTGCCACTGTTCCACACTGGTTTATTATTTTCATTTTGGCAACTATTCCTCAGGATTCGGTTTTCTCTAAATGTATGATGACATATTTTTCGAGAGTCAACAACTCAAATGTATATTTCAGTTAAAGTGAAAAAATAATTTTCTAAATACATATCTCAATTATGATAAGTGAAAATGCATGACTAAAAATGTAGGCAATCCAAAAATGACTGTACTTGGTTTACAGATCTATAGTTAACTCTTTTGTATGATTGTGGAGAGTTGAGTTGTGAATTCACTAGTTAGCAAGGGGAAGTTAAATCAAACCTTTTTAAATATCACCTCATGGTCAGACACTACACATGTACACATACATGTACATGCAGACACACAAGTACACACACCATACTGTAGACCCAGAGTTGAGTATACAATTTCCTAAATTGTTTTAGCTCACCCTAATATCCAAAGTGTCTTTTACATAAAGAGTTTAGCACAGTAACTACTGAGTACAAATCTGCAAAATGAACAGATGCAGAAATGGGTTTTGTTTGCCACATTGCATCATATTATCTTTAATCTGGAATTTCCAGGAGTGTTTCTAACTGTGTAACTTGGTATCTGCCCACCCTCCCTCAGCTTACCACCACCCGATCCAACCACACACAGGCTGGATGTTGGTGTTCCTTTTTTTTTTTTTTTTTTTGCTAGTTCTGGGGTTTGAACTCAGGGTCTGAGCACTGTCGTTGGGCTTTTATCCCATTTGAGCCACAGCACCACTTCCAGCTTATTTTTCCCTATGTATGGGGTACCTAGGAATTATACCCGGGTCTTTATGTAAGATAGGCAAACACTCTTACCACTAGGCCAAATTCCCAGCCCAGGTGTTTCTTAATAGCTGTTTCAATACAGTGATCTTATGACAATGTTTCTACTTAGGTAAAAGAAAAAGTATGTCCATTCTCACAGTTTTGTAAAATTTACTTCCATGAGATTTGTAAATCTTGCATAATTTGTTTTCTTGAAATTTTAATCCAGGTATGCTAGATGTTCTAGGGAAAGTTCTGTATTTCTGTTTGATAATAATTCATGATATGTAAATTATATACTTAGGTGGTTCAAATCAAAGAGTTTTATGCTATTATATATATACTATGTATACAGTATATATATATGCTACATATAGTATACATACTGTATATATAGTATATATACACATATGTATATATGTACATTTACTTACACACACACACATTAATAAATATAACCTTATCAGGTCTCGCAGCTGAAGAACAGAGAATTTAAACAAGGCAGCATCTGTTGTTCTCCTTAAAGTGATGACTGAACATTTATATCTGACTGTATTCTAGAAAAATGTCTGATTGAAACCATGCCTTGATAAATGTATGAAATTTTAACAGGTACAGGTGGAATTCTGATAAGAACCTTTCCAACTGTGAGTGAGTTTCCACAGTTGGGGAAGCACTGGGCAGGGTGCGGATGACTTGGGCAGTTGTCTGGAGAAAAGTCAGCCAGCAGTGACTTATAGGTTCTGATATTTGGGCTAGATCCTCTTGTTGAGTAGTAAACGTCAGTGTCTGGAGTTTGTGTATGATTTAGTGAGCAGTGGGGTCTCATAACCAGTGCAATGTGGCAGTTGTTATGACAGAGCCAAATTCAAGGCCAGAGGTAGGACACAACCCAAGGTCTAATGGTGGGATGCACAAGGGAGTCTTCTTGTCTGACTTCAGCCAGAGAGCAAGAAGAGCTGGGGGTCGGGGTTCTGGAAGGAACGTCCCTTGGCAAGAGTAATTGCAAGAAGTTGAACTAAAAAATTCCTAGCAATGCAAAGGAACTTCTAGCATGTACAGCTATTTTGTGAGGTTGCAGACTGTTTGTTGAACTCTCTGCAATGAGTGCAGGGATGGATATGATCCCTTGGGGCTTGCACAAGGGGATGATATGAAAAGAAGAGTAAATAATTGAGTTGTGTTTGTAAAAAAAAGTCAGTGTGACTCAGGGGCATAAGAAAGAAGAGACTGGAAATAAAAGAGTTTTTTTTTAAATTATTAAATCCAGCAGCAGTTTGGCCAACGGACCTATTTTATATTGTGAGGGTTAGGGAGGACATACATTTTTATGTGCTCACTATTTTCTTTGAAAATCTGCTTTTAATGCTAACATAATGTTTAAAACTTCTTAAAACATTAGGATGAGGCATTCCTTCTGAGACTGAGTTGCTGGTGACTTCAGGTTAACCACACGAAGTAACTCACGCCAACATTGAGTATGGAAGCACAGTGCCCTCAGCACACATGTTCCGGGTGAAGTGCTGTGTTTCTCAGCAATGCTGGTCAAACACAACTTACAGACTCATGAGCAGGAGACTACAGTGACTGAGAACAATGAAACACGAGTGAAATCAAAGCATCATAAGCAAGCTTCAGGGCTCAGAAAGATATTTGCCTTCAACCTATGAGGGTAAACCAAACAGCACACCTGAAAACTGTTTTAAATCTCATTTTATTGTCTGAGTGATATATAAAGGGGTTACAGTTTCATTCATGATGTAGTGTGTACGTTGCTTCTTGAACATTGATTCCTCCTTCCATGTTTTTTCTCCCACTTTCCTTTCTCCCACCCCTCCCAATCATCTTGTTTCCCCCTTCCCGGCACTATTTCAAATAAATAAATATATATACAATATATCAGGTGCTAACCATAATTGGAAATGAAAAAGAAAAAAATATAACTGTACATAGTACATTAAGAACAACAAATCTCTTGTTTCCAAATCTGGGAGTTCATTTCACTTAGCCTCATCCTATATAGACATATGTACATAGCTTTTGAGCTACTGTGACCTTCTGCTAGGGAGTCCTAAACGAATACTAATTACTTGGTTTGCATTTCTTTTATGGCTAGAGATGTCAAGCATTTCTTCATGTGTCTATTGGCCTGTTTTTATTTCCTCTTCAGAGAAATGTCTCTTTAAGTCTGTAGCCCACCTTTTAATGGCATGGTTATTTGGAATTAATTCTGGTGCAAGGTGACAGAAGGATCCGACTTTAGTTTTCTACAGGTGCTTAACCAATTCTGCCAACACCATTTGTTGATGAGGCTGTCTTTCTTCCATCCTGTGGTTTTGCCTTCCTTATCAAAGATTAGGTGGCCATAGGTATGTGGGTTGATTTCTGGGTTTTCAGTTCTATTCTGTTGGTACTCAGGCTTACTCCTGTGCCAGTACCAAGGTATATTTATTACTATAGCTCTGTAATAGATTCTGAAGTTTGGTATCATCATTCCTCCAGTGCTGTTCTTTCTGCTAAGGATTGTTTTTGCTATATCTATTCTATATTCTGTATACAATATATAAAATACAATATATAATACACAATATATGACATAATATATTAATATAGAATACATATACAACATTAAATACAATGTATATTATTTCATATGCATTTCCTGGTTGCTTCCTTCCATTAAAGAGTGCTTCCTTCCATTAAAGACATTGGGCTATTAATAGATATTGCATTGAATTTGTAGATAGGCCTTTGAAGGACTGCTGTTTTCATGTTAATTCTAATCCAGGAGCATGAGAGATTTTTCTACTTCCTTAGTTCCTTTTTTTTTTTTTTTTTTTGCCAGTCCTGGGGACTGAGCTCAGGACCTGGGCACTGTTCTTTGACACTTTTTGCTCAAGGCCAGCACCCTGCCACTTGAGTACCACTTGAATGCCACTTCTGGCTTTTTCTGTGTTTATGGTACTGAGGAATCTAACCTAGGACTTCCTGCATGCTAGGCTAGCACTCTACCACTAGGCCAAACTCCTTGTCCCCACTTCCTTAGGTCTACTTTAATTTCCTTTTAAGTTTTCATTGTAGATGTCCTTTACTTCTTTGGTTAAGTTAATTTCTAAGTATTTGTTATTTATTTATTTATTTTTGAGGCTATACAAAAAGGGTTGCTTTCCTGATTTTGGTCTCTCTCTTCTCATTGTTGGTATATAAGAAAGCCGAAGTTTCCAATTAGCTCGAGTAACTTGGGAGTGGAGTCGATAGGGTTCTTTAAATACAAAACTATGTCATCTGCTCAGAGGGAAAGTTTTATTTTATCTTTTCCTGTTTGGTTCCCCTTTATTTTTGTTTCCTGCCTTATTGCTCTAGCTAGGAATTCTTTCTTTTAATTTTTTTATTTTTTTCTTTTTATTGTAATTGATAGAAGGGTTACAGTTATTTTCACCAGAATTTTGATGAAGCTGAATATTTTTACTTCTGTGGCTTCAAACTTACTCTGTAAATTTCATTTTAAAAAGTGTAAGATTACCACAACAGAGAGTAGCCAGTAACTCTTGGCTTCATTTTCTACATCAATAAAAGAAAAGAACTGATGATTATGAAAACTTCTGCCTCTCTCTTTAACATGGGAAAATGCAGAGCGTAATGGGTAGGACTCAAACACTGACTCCCAGATAAAATAAAAACTTACTTCTGTGTTTTTAAAAATTGGAATACTAAATGAACTCTCTATCAAACCAAACCCCTAACACTCAAAAGTATTTTTGTGCTGTGAATACATATCAAATGGTACAGGATTTACTTTAAAGCATTTTTATTAAAATTAGCTACTCCTTTGGAAGTTCTCAGAGAAATCATTTTGCTCTCAGCTATCTAGTATACCTGTGTTTATACATCTTCATCTGTAGTTTAGATTTAAATTGTTAGGTGGTCCTTAAAGAAAAGGGAAGGTTTTAGATATAGCTCTACTTATTTAACTATGTTTTTCTCCTTCCACAAAAGAAAGAAATCAAAAAGTAATCCTCAAAGATTATTTTTTCTAGCAATCAAATCTCCATCCACACACTTATTCGTCTATGAAACATAAGGCAAACTACTAGGTGTACAATACGTTGATCATCAGACAGACAGATGACAGATGAAGGCTGCATCTTAGAAAAAAACACAGGCCAAATCAATAACACCTGTTACGGAACTCCCACACCAGAAGCCAGCACAGATATATCTTGGGACTCAAAGGTTCTTCTATAATGGAGAGTGATTTCATCAACTGAACACACTCGTTGAAAGTAAATGTATTTCTTACATGGCATCAGAAAGAAAGTCAAACAGAAGAAGGATTAAAACAAATTAAACTATATCAAACTTCCTCACCTGAATAAAATTTCCCTCAACAACAAAATAAAAGTATTTCTGGACTTCATTTAATCTAGGAAAGTAAAAGAGCTTCATTATCTTTATTATTAATAGATACTAATTCAACACACAGTATGTCGAAAAGAGGGCTAGGTTCTGGAGAAGCAGCAAAACATAAGCTACTGTATATTCTCATGCCATAGCCAGATAAATTAGGAAGCTGAAAAGTCTATGATAACTTAAATTCCATTTTAAATAATAATGATGTTTTAAACAATAATGTATGTTTTTTTTTCTAAAAATGTCAAAGCATCTCAGGATATTTGAGTGTTACATAGGAATGAGGTCACCAGCTCAAAAGGAACTTGACAAGGGACAGTTTATGTTGGCAAAAAGGCATGCTACTGACAGGAAGTTAAGTAAGCAAGCAAGGTTTTTTTTTATTTTTTAAAGTAGGCATAACAGAATAATTGAGGGTGTAAATTTTATCAAATAATATTATACATACATGGAGAAATAGCACAATTACAAAATTATCATGCACTAAATCATTTTAAATAGTAAAAACTGCCATCACAGGACTTTATGGACGAATATCAGAGGGGTGGGGTGAAGGGAGAACCTGAAGTGCAGCTTCATGCAGTTAGGGTTGTGTGCATAGAAGGCAAAAACCTAGGAGACATAAGTGTATAGCCCCAGGCAAAGAGCAGCCTCAGTGATTTTTTTTTGAATCAAGAAATCAGAAATCATGTTAATAACTTAAGACTAGTTCATGGTAAAACACTAAGAGGAACTACATACCTAAGCAGTCCTAAGGTAGAATATAATTCTCTGTGTGTTCTCCATCATTTTTTAAATCTTAATTATACTAGACAGTTACTCATCATGATTTGAGTTTATTTTGGAAGGTATTAGGTTGTGTGTTCATTTATTTGTAAACTTGATTTGAGTCTTAAAATTTGAAAAACATGGATTTTTGTCATGTCTTAATATTAACCCCTAGAGGTTTCTTGTTTCTGTATGTACTTTAGCCTTCATAAAGACACGTCATATCCAGAAATATATGAGACTGATGCTATGTGGACTTTTATAGAATTAGGCTCCTCAGCCTGTCTAATGTTCTGTGGTGATTGCATCAACTTGGTGGCTACACCTAGACCTTGTATTTTGCAAGATAAAGATGCTAACAGAGATCGTCTCATCATCTCAAGGTGAACCCAGGGCCAACAGCAGAGGTTTAAATTCAATGAGGGAATATTTCTTGATCTGTTATCTAGCTAGTAAAAATGAGGTTACCCCAGACAGGATTGGATATAACTTGTAAGAGAGAGAAAGCGGTTGTCCCTTTGGCAATGTTCATGTAATTCCAAGAACTCTGCTTTGCTATTTGGTGCAGGGGCAGTGGTTATTTACAAAAACACAGTTTCATGAAAGAATATGGTAAGGCAGTATTTGGTTTTGTGTTGTTTTAGAACATTGGATTTAAAAATGAAAGAAAATATAGTTCCTGAATCTTATACGGACTTAAGTGATATCCACTAATTGCTGTTATTTTGTTTTTCTTTTGCCAAGTGTCTGTTCTGTTGATGGTTTGTTTAGAGGCACAATTGACACAAATTTAAGGTCTTGGGCACAGACCTGACAATATCAGTTGTTTGATCATGGCTTTGCCACTATAGAACATGACGTTGTGCTCTTGATGTGGTATTTTCTGAAGAAAGTTGAGAAATATTCACATATTACGGTGTTTGAACCAACATAGTATACTCTCATTTCCATAATCATTGATGGTGGGGTTGGAGTGCAAAAGAATTTTATTCATGGAAAATTCATTCGTAAAGAAAAATTCACATGCCATTTAATTCTTGGTTTACAGATTTTCAAAGACATTAAAAAATAAAATCCACATTCTTAGAATTTTAGCCTAGGTGCCTTCAGACTATGAATCGCTAGTATTAATTCAGAAGTGTAGAAATGATTTCCAGTTTAGATTTCATTCGTTCTTGTTGGAGCATATTGAAATTCTGAGTCAGGAGGACATCACGGAAATAATATGCAGCAATACTTTAAAAATGTGTGTAAATGATCCAGAAACCAGTTTACAAAGGAGACATGAATTTAAAAGACAGCAGTCATGTTTGCTAGTTTGGGTTGCCCTAATAGAGCACCACAGACTGAATAATTTAAACAAGAGAGCAACTTGATAATCTCATAGTTAGTTATAGGTGCCAGACATCAGAGATGAGAGAAGTAGCATAATCATCAACTCAAAGGGCTTGCTGTGGGTTTGTTAACAGCTTTCTTCTTGCTGTACATTTTCTTGATATATGCCTGTGGGGAGGTGGGGAGGAATGGAAGACAAAAGGTAGCACAACATGAATTTCATGTTGTCTTCATTTATGAGGACACAGCTCTTAGGAGACTTACGACTTCACTGTAGTCCTTACCTGTAAATTTAGTTAAGTTTAGGTTTCAGCATATGGCGTTGGGACGGATGGGCCACAATTCAATCCACAATGATAGACGAAACCAGGGAATCCCTACATTCTCTGTTAGTTTGAGAATAAAGAAACAGCCTCAAGGAGAAGTTTTTGTAGTTTTGAATGAGGATGATTAAAGAAAGCTATTGACTAAGGATTCTAAATTATCTGTGTGAGAAAAGCACTCCTCCAAAGGCAAAATAAGGGATTCTAAATAATTCTACTCTTCCATCTACAAATGAAAATAGAATATAGGCACAATCCACCGATATGAACTTTGTTCTGGACCTCAAAACTTTAATCAAAGGGTTGCAACGTTCTAAGGAGCCTTGTGCTTGCTTGCATGGGCTATCATTTTACCAGTTGGGACATGACTCTAGCTTGGATTACTGACTGTTACTGTTTTGGGCATGAGTCTAATGGACTTAGAATTCTGCTTAGACTGGCTTTGAGCTGTGATCTTCCTGATCTCAGGCTCCTGAGTAACTAGGATTGCAGGCATGAACCATCATTGCCTACCTCTTTAGAACAGTTTTTAAATTTTAATAAGAATAGAGAGCTTTGTCATATTTTTAACCCTCCCTATAATCACCCCTTCTCTGTAACAATAGCAACAGCAAACTGTGCAGATGGAAGATATCATTTTTTTTCATATATTTTTATTGTAATTAATAGAAGGGTTAAATTACATTCACCAGATAGTAGGTGCATTACTTCACATACATTGATACCCTTTCTCATGTCTTGGTCCCCATTTCCCGCCTTCCCCACGCTCATATTGTTTTCCCCGCTTCCCTATCCAATTTCAAATAACGCATCAAGCATATGTACAATATATCAGATAACAAGGTGCAATACTGTAATAATATGAGATAACCAAGGGACAGCAAAGAGATGAGAGATAACATAGTACATTAAGGACAACAATCACTCATTATATGGCTTTTGTTTCTATATCCTGGAGGTCCTTTCAATTAGCGTCATACTATCTGGCCTTATGTATATCTAGGTTTTGTTCTACTGTAAATCTCTGCTAGGAGAGCCCAAGGTTGGAAGATATTTCATTTCTTAAGTCATGTAGTTCTCAGAAGCATGAGGATTCATGTTCAGAAGAACAGAGAAGTGTGGCTCCCATACAAGCCTAGAAAGGTAGTCGAAAGAAACTGTCCCTGAAGAAGCTCCAGTGTTGAGCTCACTAGAGAAGGACATCAAATTAGCTACTATAAATACGTTCAACAACTAAAGGTAATCATGTGCAATGAACTAAAGGGGAAAATGAGGATGCTGTAACACAACTTTGGGAATATCTATAAAGTGATAAAATTGTGTAAGTATTAGCTAACTAGACAATCTGGAATTGAAATTGTAATAACTAAAATGAAAACATTCAGTAAGGGGCCCAATAGCAGATCAGTGCAGGCAAACAAAATAATATACAAAGGTACTGTGTAGTTCAGTTGAGATTATGCAGCATGGGAAGCTTAATTGAGACACAGAGCTCTGTGAAATGAAACACATTTAAATGTGTTCCAAGATGCATAGATATATTGGAACTCTCAAAAGAGAAGAAACTGCTAGAAAAAATATTTGAAGAAATAATGGCTGTCATCTCATTTGATGAAAAAGCATAATTTGCATATCCATAAAATAAATGAATTGTATAGAGGTTAAAAGTCAAAGAAATCTATCATTGAACATAACATCAAACTGTCAAAAAACAAACCTTTTTGTTGTGTCAATCCTGGGACTTGAAATCAGAGCATGAGTCTTGTACTTGACATATTTTTCTCAAAGTTAGCACTCTACCAATTGAGATACAGGTAACTTTTGGTTATGAGTGTGTGTGTGTGTGTGTGTGTGTGTGTGTGTGTGTATGGGTGTGCGCCCATGTGGTTAATTGGAGACAAGAGTCGAATGGACCTTCTGTCTGGCTTCAAACTGTGATCCTCAGATCTCAGCTTCCTGAATTACTAGGGCTACAGGTGTGAGCCACTGGCATCCAGCCAAAAAAGAATCTTAAAAATAGCAAGACAAAGCACGTTATCACATGCTAGTGATAAGATGTAAGCGCTATAAAGAGTTCAGCAACTCAGAATCCTATCTCCAGTCAAACTATCCTATTAAAAGTATAGAAAAAATAAGAATGTTTTATGATAAAACAGTTCATTGAATTTACCAACAGCAGATAAGTTATTAAAATGGGGTCCATTAGACAGATAAAATACTATTAAGTTCTAACAAATTCATGTGAAGGAATGAATAGCAAAATAAAGGTAAACAGACATAAAAAGGATGCTTTATAAATTTTAGGAAGATTTAAAAGACATGTGACAGCTTTCAAACTGGATAGATGTAACTATACTATTCTGAGTTATAATCTATAATAATAATAACAAGAGCATAGAGCAGAGGAGGATTGAACATCACTGTATTAGAGCATTTGCAAAAGGTAATTACTAATAGTAATAGATAAATTTTCATCACTAATGTTAATTGTCCTTTTCAAATTTAAAAGGCAAGAGTATATTTTCCAACTTATTCTTTGAAGTTTATGTGACCCTGAAATCATGATTTTACCAAGAAAACTTAGGGCCAATGTCTCTCATGACTATCAGTGAAAAGTACTAGCAAACTCAGTAAACAGTCCTAGTAAATTCCCGCTAGCAACAAATATAGATTATATAGCTTGGCTAAGTGGAATTTATCAAGGTGCAGAGTTGATTTACAGTTCAAAATCTAAATTTATAGTGAGCAATAATAAAACTTTGATAAATTCAACAAATTCAGAAAACAATCTAAAACATTCAACAATCTAGACATACAAGTTTGTAAAAACTGATACATGCTTATCTACTGACCAGAAGAAACAACATCAAAACAACAATAACAAAGAAACCCAAGGACCAAACATGGATGATAACTAAGCAGAATCTCAGTCATTTGCAAAATACTGAGGTCAACCAGGGTGAAAATCTGAAACAGATACAGCAGGAAAATTTCTGGGATGTAGCTCCAGTGTAAGTCACTTGCCTTGCAAACCAGAGGCCCTATGTTAATATCTCAATGCCGCCATAAAATAAAACAGAAACGAGTATTACAGGTAAACTAGAACTAACAAAATACTTCATTATAAGTCACCTGTGAGTAGAAATATGAAAATTTATCAAAAAATTAAAAATAGACTAGAGTCACACTACACTATTGCTTTCCCTTAGTTATCTCATGTTGTTACAGTGTCCCACTTTGTTACCTGATATATCGGATATGTTTATATTTGGTTATTTGAAATTGGATAGGGAAGGGGGGAAAACAAGATGAGGGGTGGGGGTGGGGGGGAGGGAAATGGGAATCAAGACATGTGAAAGGGTATCAATGTATGTGAATTAATGCACCTCCTATCTGGAAAATATCATGTAACCCTTCTATTTATTACAATAAAAATATGAAAAAAGAAGGAAGCAGTAGTCAGAAAATGTACAGAAAGGCTGGGAGTATGACCTAGTGGTAGAATTCTTGCCTCGCATGCATGAAGCCCTGGGTTTGATTCCTCAGAACCACACACACAGGAAAGCTGGAAGTGGTGCTGTGGCTAAAGTCGTAGAGCACTAGCTTTGAGAAAGCCCCTGTTCAGACCCTGAGTTCAAGCTCCGGGACTGGTGAAAGAAAGAGAGAGAGAGAGAGAGAGAGAGAGAGAGAGAGAGAGAGAGAGAGAGAGAGAGAGAGAGAGAGAGAGAGAGAGGGAGAGAGAGAGAGACGGAGAGAAAGAAAGAGAAAAGAAAGAAAGAGAAAGAAAGAGAAAAGAAAGAAAGAAAGAAAAAAAGAAAGAAAGAAAGAGGGCCAGGAGTTTGGCCTAGTGGTTGAGTGCTTGCCTAGCATGCACAAAGACCCGGGTTCGATTCCTCGGTACCACATACATAGAAAAAAGCCAGAAGTGGTGCTGAGGCTCAAGTGGTAGAGCTCTAGCCTTGAGAAAGTCCAAGGACAGTGCTCAGGCCCTGAGCTCAAGCCCAGGACTGGCAAAAAAAAAGAAAGAAAGAAAGAAAGAAAATGTAGAGGAATTCAAGTGCTCATGATTTGTGAATGGGGATATCACTGATCATTGTTGTAATAACTATGCCAATATTTTGTAAGTTGAGGATTATAGATTTACCATATGGCCTAGAAGTTGCTCCATGTATGAATACACTGCAGAGTATGTAAAATATTTGACTATATAAACTTGGACAAAACCACTTATAGTAGTGCTATTCACAGTAAGATCAAACTGGAAACAACTTCAAGGTCTATTAAATGTCTATTAAAGACATTTGTAAGGGATAAATACTTGATCAAAAAGGCACAAAAGATTTATTTATGTCACAACTCAGACAAATTTTATAAATATCATGATGAGGGCATCTCGACATTGTAAACTATTATGCTGTTACTGCAATATCTATCTATATAAATTGATTTTGTAGATAGATGGATATGACCAAAATATGAAAAAAACTAATTGTAATCGTTCTGATAGGAAAAAATGTGTCCTGTTACCCAAAGGAAAACAGTAAACTTTCTGGGAGCAAAGAGGTCATTAGTAAGTCCTATGAGGACTGCAATATGTAATGATGAACGGAAGAATGACTAGATGCTGATGGATTACCCTTGTAATCTTAGCTACTTAGTAGGCTGAGGTCTGAAAATTACAGTTCAAAGACAGCCTGGGCGGGAAAGTCCATGAGTTTTTATTATTATTTTCCCCTGATAAACCATCAAAAAGCAGATGGTAAAGTTATAGTTCAAATGGTAGAGCAATAGTTTGGAGTACAAAAGCGCAGTAACATTGCCCAGACTTGAGAAAGAGAGAGAGAGAGAGAGAGAGAGAGAGAGAGAGAGAGAGAGAGAGAGAGAGAGAGAGAGAGAGAGAGAGGGGGAGGGGGAGAGAGAGAGAGAAAATAAAGAAAAAAGACAAACATGAAAAATATAAGCTGTGAGGAAGCATTATTAGATCATTTTATTTTCAACTTTCTTTTAATACAGATGCATTACTTTTAATTGTGATTGATGACAGATATTATCAAATTAAAACCATCTAATCATCCAATTCATTTGCTTCGTTGCTTTTCCACCACTCAAATTTGCATGATATTCTAACATGAGCCAGATCTGTGAGTTAAATACAGCTGATACTGTTAGAAAATATCAGAACTGCAAGTTTACAATCTAAACCCCTTCTATGATGAGAAATTACTATACCTGCCAGTGTTCATTGTTTTCTCATTTCTTGGACCATACTTATTCTTTAGCCTTGTTGAATTGTTGTCAAAATGTTGAGAATAAGTGAAATCAATAATTCTGCCTGATGATGGTTTGAAAATTCACATCCCACGGCTGTTATTTTTAGTACAAGGGGAAATAAGCTATTCTTATTAGGGAATTTAGCTTTGATAAGTTTCTAATAATTACAATAATACAGTATTATAAACATAGACTATTTCTCTCTCTCTCTCTCTCTCTCTCTCTCTCTCTCTCTTCTCTCTCTCTCTCTCTCTCTCTCTCTCTCTCTCTCTCTCTCTCTCTCTCCTCTTTCCTCTCTCCTCCCTCCTTTCTCTCTCTGTCTCTCGTTGTTGTTACTGGAACTTGGTCTTCTGGCCCAGATGCTGTCCATGAGCTCTTCTTTTGCTCTATCACTTGAGCCACAGCTCCATTTCCAATTTTTTGTGGTTAGTTGAAGAGTCTCACTAACTTTTCTATCCTGTGCTGGCTTTGAACCACAATCCTCAGCTCTTACCTTCATGAGTGCCTAGGATTATATTTGTGAACCACCAGCACTGGCTGTTTTAACTCTTTAAACCACAGAGTGATTTTTGTATTTTATTAGTGAGCAATAATAGTAACAGTACATAGTTCTCAGTGATTTGTGCATACTTCTGTAGTATTAAGTATTTAGGTCACTACTATATAACAATCACAGGCAAAGCAAGGGGGGTATATTTTTTCATACAAAGCATGAATAAAAAATGACATTTTAAATCACAGACTTCTTACCCCACAACCTCTGTGTCTAAGTTATTTCAAGCTCTGAGTGAATTTCCTAAACTTGTCAGCAACTTTCCTGCTTCTACTTGGATAAACCCGGGAATGTCAAGTAGCTCTGAAAAGTCCCATTTCTCTCTCAGTCATAGCCAGCTCACCCCTCTTGCCCTCTTCGTGTGACAGTGCTGTCTCCTGATTCTCCCTTTCAGACTTTTTTTTTTCAATACTGAGATGTGAATTCAGGGCCTTATTCTTGCTTAGAAAGCTCTTTACCACTTGAAACACTGCATCATTTCCTTTTTGTATTGATTTTTTTCCTTTTCTATTTTCTTTTTATTATCTTTAGTAGTTATACAAAGGGGTTTCAAACCAATATACCAGGTTATGAATGTAATGCGTTTTGATGAATGTCACCATTTCCATCATTCTCCCTCATCTCTTCCAACCCCACTTGGCTTCATTTTCCCATACACACGTTGAATTTCAGGACAATAATCTCCCACCCATTTAGTGTTTTCAAGATAAGAACCCTTTTTTTGACTGAGCTGTCCTGCATGGTGATTTTCCTGTTTATCTGTGGAATGACAGCCATGTGCCACTGGGTTTAGTCATTGGTTTGGAGGAATCCCGTGACCTTTTTATGCCAGAGCTGGCCTGGAATCAAGATTCTTTCATCTTTGTCTCCCATGAAGCTGGTATGACAGGCTGAGTCATTGTGATGGCCCCGCTCACAGGCAGATCCTGGCTAGAAATGGAAGAGTGAGTAGCAAGGAAAAGAGAAAGATAAGGAAGATGACAAATTCTCTGAGTGTCCTCAGTGTTGACACTAGAATGAAGTGCAGGAATGAAGAGACCAGGGGACAGGATGAGAGGGTGTCAGCTCTTACCTGAGATCCGCATTTTTACACTTTACTTGCCTCCTTTTTCTCAGCCCTACCCTGCTTCTGTCATGACATGTAGAGTTCACACTGAACACAACCTTTCTTGAATGTCCTTTCCTAATTCACAAACACCTACTCAACTTACATTACTATCACAATAATAAAAATCTAAATTAGAACTAAAATGGAAGTTTTTAGACCTAAATTTTTTTAGAAAGTTGTGTGAGACACTGTTATTAAAATAGGCTTAACTATGGGATTCCAGAAAATATACAGTAGCAAGAATTTGGTAATTCAACCTGTTCTTTTGTGAGTATCGAGGTCCAGATGAGGTCTATCAATAGTGTGCAATTGGTGTTTGCCAAGTATGAATTAATATTCATGCTCTGGACAAGGTATTTTTTCTCCATTACCTGCAATTATGACTAATTAGCAAATTGGATTTGCTTTTATCTGAGCATGTCCGTGTGCCGTGCTCAGATAGTTTCATTCTCAAGACTTAGTTTGTTGGTTCTTCTCCATATTATGTTTGCTCCAGTTATTTAAAAGGGATGGACTGTGTTTTAAATATAAAAATATTTGTATTTGTAAATTAGATATTTCCATAAATGCTTGAAACACAGCCTGTTGGTAAATGAACTGCAGTAACTCAACAAGCTTGTGAATGATCCCCCACAATTTTGTGTGTGTGCTGGCCTTGATATTGCACTCAGGCACTGTTCTGAGCTTTTGTGCTCAAGGCTACATCTCTACCATTTGAACCTGAATTCTATTTCCAATTTTTTATTTTGGTGTTTAACTGGAGGTAAGAGTCTCATGGACTATCCTGCCCCAGTTGGCTCTAAACCATGATCCTCAATATCCAACTCCCTTAGTAGCAAGGATTACAGATGTGAGCTAGTAGAATCTGCTTATCTCCCTATATTTTTAACATATTCACATTGTACTTAAAAATCTACATTCAAAACCCTACATATCCTCTTCTGTATTTTTGTTTTCAACACATTTCTACACTTGAAACTGCTGTTAGTTTAGTATCATCATTATTAAATCCTTGGTGTTGGGATGAAAGGATTTTTCTTTCCCTTTGACAGAGACAGAATTCTTAAATGTCATTGATTGACACAACATGGTTGAAATTCATTTTAGGGGAGAAAGCTTGGTGGGTAGAGAATCACTCTTGTTAATAATACATCATATGTACCACCTGCATGGCTTTCATTTGCTTTTGATAGATACACACCTTTGATCTATGGCTTTTATTCTTTTGTACAATGTGTACAAGAACAGATTTCTTTTTGAAAAATTACAGTATTCAACCTTTCTCATGCTCTTTGCCCCTCTCTAATCTTTACTAATCTATAAAGACTTGTGCTGCTTTAAGTCAAATATTGAGTCTTATTTGACCACAAATTGGAAATTTCTTCTTTAAATAATAGTGTGTGTTGATAGATTTATGGTGTGCTGGTTAGATTGCATTTCAGCCATTAAATATGGTCACTTTAGCACATTTAGAGCTTAACCATCAGCTGTTAGTGGAATCAGCCTTTCTAGTGTATTTATTTACACAAACATCTGGAAATAGAGCCTATAATGCCTTAGAATTACTTCATGGATATGAAAATTAATTGCTGGATGGTTTGATGGACTTATTTTGTAAATACCAACGCTCAGCAAGGACGTTTAATTTAAATATTACAATTGGTATTGCATAAAATAATAAAAATAATCGTCCATTACAAAAGTTAAAAACACTTATACTTGGTAGAGATGGTACAAGTGATTACTTTTTGCTCATCTCCTCCCATATCAATCTGATGGGAAACAGGACTCCATATACAAAAACACAAACTTTGTTTGCTTGTATAAATAAATCCGATTTGATCCTTTAGCATGTCTGGTGTCCGAAAGTTTTTTTAATTGTTGGCTGTTTCCTATTGGCCTTTGTCATTATTGTCATGGTGCTTTTATTTTCTTGTACAGGTCAATACCATTAGATAGTCTTGTTTTTTATTTTCTCATGACAGACCAGGGTAGGGGAACTGGTGTGAGTGGGTTTGTGAATGGTTATTACCTTTGAGGGAGTAAAGTACTCACAGCTTTGTACTTTATAGGCCATTAGCCCTTGACTTGAAATTCAGTGCACATCTCTGCTCTGCTCAGTGACCAACCCACTGGACAATAAAATAAGCCACCCAAGAATAATAGCAGCAAAGTGAAGACAAAGAATAAACAGCATTGCATTATTGTCTAAGAAAGCATCTTGGCTGGTTGGGGATGTAAGAGTTTGTAGACACATGATTGATGGATCCAGTTCACCCATTCATTCAGAGCAGAATTTTAAATGGCAGTGATTACTTCACACGGATCTTCCTGGCAATTAAATCAGGTGCAATTTAGGAAGTATAGATATTATTATAGTTGTGAGCCCATGAGCGCACATTGGAAATATGCGAATTGTACATTTTACATCAGGAAAAGCAAGTTAATAAAGTACAATTTAACCTACTAATGGTTTTGTAAAAAGAAAAATTAAAGGAGCTTAAACACTAAGTCTTTTAACTGGTTAAGCTTAAACATAATTAGATTTTTTGAGAACTGTTATTTTCTTACCCCAGCATTTAGTTCTTGACGTATTTTTAAAAACTCTTTATGTGTCAAATATGTGAATTTCTTTTTCCTTTCTTTGGGGGAGGGTGGGTGGTTGGTCATGGGGCTTCGGTGCAAGGCCTGGGTGTGCCATCCCTGAGCTTTTTCAATAAAGAATGGTGTTCTACTACTGTGAGTCACAGCTCCATTTCTGGTTTTCCAGTGGTTAATTGAAGATAAATCTAGTGGACTTTTCTGCCCTGGCTGGCTTTCAATAGTGATCCTCAGATTTCAGCCACCTGAGTAGCTAAGATTACAGGTATGAGTTCTTATCTTTAACTCTTTAAATAAGTTTAACACTAGAATTTTATATGAATTGATCCCAAAGTTTTATGATATTCCTGTGGAAAAAAGTAGTTTGGCTAAACCATTGGGTAAACTATGAGGGCAAGCCACTAGAGTGAATGAAGTCAATCATATTTGCTTAGCATACATTTTTTCAAGATTTTATGTGTTAATCTGCTTTGCAACAACACAGACTGGAAATAAGCAAGCTGATAACCTCCTCTTCCCCCCCACCCCCGGCTTTTCTTAGAAATCTCACTGGATTAATGCTCTGCGGTATTCACTTTGTTGCATGATATTTTAGCACTTAATCTCCTAGATAGCATCTTTCAAACACATCCGCCTTGATGATTTATAGATTCTTGCAGAGTCTGGGGTTTAGATTAGATGATTTATGACTGCAGCTCTACCAGAGTCCATAAGTGAATGCGAGATATTTTTGAATTATTGGAGCAAATTTATTTGAAGTGGCAAGAACAAGGGTCATTTGCTTGTTAATCATGGGGTTAAAGCTGGGAAACAGATCATGTTACTTGCTCTAAGGTTAACTATAAGAACCCAGCAGTGAGCTTATGCTTGATTTGGTTTGGTGTACTTGGTATATTTCTGTAGTTTTATTTTCTGCATATTCACCTTTCTTCCGAGTGTGTGTGTGTGTGTGTGTGTGTGTGTGTGTGTGTGTATTTGAGGAACAGCTCAATAAATGAGAGCATTATTTAGCAAATAGAATTATAGAACCCATACTTTTCTGTTTTAAGGTGACAGTGTGTGATCCTCCCTATTACAGGCCACCTTAGGGAAGAACAGCCAGTGGTCTTGCAAACACCCCAAGGAAAGTGCTGAGAAGTGCTGTATAGGCTTGCAAAGACAACAAAATTAATGGTTTCCAGGGCACTCAAACACTCCGATAAACTACAGGTCATAGATAGAGAAACATATCCAAGTTATTACAACCAAGAAATAGAATTATAATTCAACCTTCCGTTATGTTCCGTTTTCAAAGCAGATACTCTTGAAAACTGATGATTTGTGGATTGCTGGAAGAAGAAAACTCTGGAAGGATAAAGATAGGAAGAAAGTTTCATTCAAAGACGATGGCTCCTGTGGGGGTACCAGTAACTCATGCCTATAATTGTAACAATTCAGGAGGCTGAGATCAGAGGACACTGGTTCAAAGTTAGCCTGGGTAAGAAAGTCTGTGTGACTCTTATCACCAATTAACCACTAAAAAACAAGAAATGAATCTTTAAAGTAGTGGAGTGACAGTCTTGAACAGAAAGGTTCTGGATAGTGCTAAGATCTTGAGTTGAAGCCCTAGGATCAGCACAAAAACAAAGCAAAACCAAAAGAGGATGCCCATAGAAGAACCAAGATCTCCAGTGTTGAGGGTTTGAGTATCTGTTCTGGAAGAATAGATTTAGAAAGTGAAAGTACTACCGTCCTATACCAGGCAGGGAGAGTTGTATGCATCCTGGTTACTTGGTCTCAAGTCTGACTTCAGTCCTGTTTTGTCTTGCCAAGTGTTTTTGCTTTGAGATTTTTTTTCCTCTTAAGTTGAAGTTGAAGAAGAAGAATATTCTCTCTCCAGAGTCCTCATTTGTTCCCTCTATTGGAAAGCTTTGAGAGTGACAAAGCTTGATTCTTATTCCTGTGTGGCCCCAATGTATACTGAAGATATAGAATGGATACTTCCCTCAAACAGTAATACATTCTCTCCTTCTGCCATGGACTCACCCATCCCATTCCAGTAGAAAAACCAAACAACATTGTCAAAAGGCTTGAGTTTTGCTATTTTGCTTTGTGCAAAATCTTAATGGTTCTATGGTTTAGCCACATATGAGGGTTTGTAATCTTTTATATCACTTTACTATGGTTCTCCCAAGGATAAGCTTTATGTAGCTGCTCTGATTCGGATAGTTGTCTGTGGCCAATGAGCAGGTTCCAAATTACTATGTGCCCAACAACTAAATATTGTATGTTTTCACTCTAGTGTTTTTCTTGGTTCATTATCAGAATGGACCATTCACTTCTCATTTGCACAATTCACTGGACATCTATGCTCTACTGGGCTGCAAAGCCTCCGGTGACCTGTAGGTGCTAGCCCTGGAGGCATAGTCCTTACCCCCCAATCTAAATTGATCTTGCATACTCTCCCTTGACCTCAGAGTTTTCTTTATTGTCTTCATTGCAACTGTGTTTATGTATAAATATATACCTACATATGATAAATATGTTAGGCATATGATTACTATATCATTGACATGAAAACATATTTATATGAAGTGTTCCTGACATAGTTAATAATTCTTTGTATTATTGAGTAGTGTTCATTCAAATATGGTTTTTGACTCCTGCTTGGACTCTGAATAATTCAGGTAGTAATTGAAGAAGAGCTCATTCTGCGTCTCACAGACACATAGACATCTTTGCAATACTATCAGTGATTTTTCAGGTTGAAGAATCCAGAAGGCACTGAGTTGCAGTTACCAACTGTAATGAATGAGCCTAGGAGGACAGATGGGGGAAAAATGGAAAATGATATATTTAAAAGTTTTACCTAGCAACATATCATGGACTTTATTAATAATAAAAGGATTTTGTTGAGGGCCACATACATTTATTGAATATCTTTTATGAAAACAATTTCAGTATGCCCAGAAGCACACTTAATCATTATAATATGTATATATAGTCAGAGATAATAGCATGCAATCATGCTTACACCCATGTAAATATTCACTAGTTAAATGTTGCTATCACAGAGTAAGAAATTTTTTATCTTGGAATAACTCAGAGTCCACGGAAATGTGAGATAGAAACACACACACACGCGCGCACACACACACACACACACACACACACACACACACTAAGGTGTGGTAAGAACAAGGTTGCAAATGACAAGAGAAAAATATAACCAGAAGGTCTTGCATGTCTGTGATAAAGAATTGGAAATCGTTTGGCTGTTATGAAACTCCCTTACTCCCTTAACTCCTGGTAAGCCCTCCAGTTGAGAAATGTTGCGTTGTTAGTTTTGTGTACTGCACTAAACCTCAATAAGAAACATAATTTCTGAGATCTCTCAGTCTGGTTATAAGACTGAAACATTTGACCTACAATTAAGTGTTCTAGAATAAATTGAATTTTTGAAATATGTGTCCATCCATCCAACATTGATAAAACTGATACAGAAAAAAATTCTTGCTAATTTTATTTCATGATTCAACCATTTATCCAGAACATATAGTTAAAGTATTCAAGCATAGATTTGAAATATCATGTACTTGTTTAATTACCTCCTTTTGTAACTAAGCAGTCTGTTTTAATTTTAATTGCAAATAGATAAAAACTAGAATATTTATCTGAATCTGTATTATGATAAACATTGGTATTGGTGATAGTACTTTTTATTCAGCAGTAGCTTTCCTTATCACATAAATTATACATTAAGATATAAAACTGCCTACCTGTGCTGAGCATGGTTATTATTCAATATATTTTCCTTGGGAAATCTGGTTCCTAAATATTTATTAGTATGAACTCATGCAATTGTTTTAATCCATGAGGAATATGTTAGAATCTTAATCCTCTTCTTTAGAGACCCAGTGAACTCTGGAATTAATTTTGTAGCTGAAGTCAGGAGACATTTAAACACAATTTTTTGGCATAAGGTCAATGGCTCAGTTCCAGTGTAAACAAAGGTTGGTTTAGTCAAATTAGCCATCTGTCTCTGATGAATTTAAATAGCAATGTGACACATTTTGCTACTGCAACAGGCTCTTGTTTATTTGCAAGATTTATGTACAGAAGGAAGGTATTGGGGCGTAATGGCAGCCCCCATTTTCCTCTGTAGATTGGTTAATGTATTGCATAGTAGCATCTGTCTTTTGGATCAGCAGCTGCTGTGATTTGTAATGGTCGCATGTATGAAGGAACTTCCCTTTCTGACTTCTGCAGTTCTACATTTGCTTGACCTCTTTTCAAAATCTATTCTTGAGGGATTTACCAATTCAATCTGCCATTCTTTGGAGTTCTAATAAGTCCTAATTGCCTACAAGGAGTTAGTGTTGTATTTTTCTTTTGAACAAATGGCGAGAAGGTGTCCAGTTATTTTTATTATGTTACTAACTTTGGGGCATGGCCATATATTCTGAGAAATGGGATCTATAAAATCTCTTGACAACAAGACCATGTGAAATATTCATATTGAGCTGTCCATACCGTCGGTGATGTAAACAAAAAGCTTCTTACTTCCTACAAATGTGATAGTAGCTCAGATTGTCTTGCTGGAAAAATTTCACTTTATTTAAGCTGGTAGTTTATTATAGACTGGCACTTCCTCTTCTCCACTGTTTTCAGTGGGGTCATTGTTTGCTGAAGTTACCCATCAATGCGGTGCTTTGAATGCTTTCTCACTCAGGTTGACAGAACACTTGGAAAACTCCCTTTGGTTATAGCAGTGCAAGACCCCAAAGAGCCACAGATATCAGAAGATGCAGAATATACAATACATCTTTTAATTGTCTTGTGCAAGGTTTGTGTTACATGTGACCATGAATGCCCAGGTGTGAACAACAACTGGAGGAGAAACGCACATCAAAGCTTTTTGCTGTCTTCTTTTGGTTGTACAGAGGTTTGAATGCAGGACCTATCAGTTTCTAAGCACTTCCTCTAACATGTGAGCAACATCCCTATCCCTTTTTGCTCTGATTATTTTTGAGACAGGGTCTTGTTTTTTTGCCCAGATTGCTCTGGACCATAATCTTACTACTTATGCTTCTCATACAGTATAGACAAAAGATACATGCCACTCTTTTCAGCCTCTTCAGTTGAGATAGGATCTTACAAGATTTTGCCTGGGATTTCTTTGACTCATGATTTTCCTGACTTTAACCTTCCCAGTACCTGGGATTATAGGTATGAGCTCCCACTCCTGGCTTTAAATCTTCTTTAATAATAAATCTTCCTATATTTCATTTGTCCTTGGGGAAGACTTCTCAGAGGTTCTTATATATTTACTAGAGTGAACTTAGATGAATTTGATGTTTTGGTCTGCCATGGCTTCTGAACTCGGCTTGGACATTGGTCTGAGTTCTTTTGTTTAACGATAGTTCTCTATCACTATGAATCACAGATCTGCTTTAGGTTTTCTGGTGGTTAATCTGAGTGTCATGGACTTCTCAGCTCAGAATGGCTTTGAACCCTGATCCTCAGATATCAGTGTCCTGAATAGCTAGGATTACAGGCATAAGCCACTGGAACCGAACTGTCCTATAATTTTTATTTATATGATTTTTTTGGTAGAGGATTGAATTTTTTGGCTCAGACATTCACACTGTTCTAGGTCTTTTGTTTGGAGAGATCCTTTGTGTTAGTAGTTCCTCCAAACTAGAAGGAGGAAATTTATTCTTGAATTGGGGTCAACGTGTATATCTAGTAATCATAGGATGTTAAATTTGTGACTCTCTTTGCTCTCCTATCCTCTGCCATTGGCCTGGGACCCCAGTTACTATTCTGTTTGCATAGGCATAAAGACTTGCAGAGTCACCTGGGAGTATAGACCTAATTGAGAGTAACATATACAATCCATCTGTAGCCAGCCCAGATGTGGGAGTGAGAATAAATGACTGTTGTTTTAAAACACCACGTTTGAGAGTTGTTGTTGTTTATGGATAATTTTTTTGTGGCTAAAATCATGACAGAGACAGTGGCATTTATTATGAAAAACACTGACTTTATTTTTTTCTGTAATTAATAGAAGGGTTACATTATATTCACCAGATAGAAGGTGCAATACTTCACAAACATTGATATCCTTTCTTATGTCTTGGGCCCCAATTCCCTCCCCCCACCCATGCCCCTCATCTTGATTTCCCCCCTTCCCTATCCTACTTCAAATAACCAAATACACATATATATCATTAATATATATATAATATATTATATATATATCATTTAACAAGGTGAAATACTGTAACAATCTGAGATAACCAAGGGACAGCAAAAGAGATGAGAGATAACATAGTACATTAAGGACAACAATCACTCATTATATGCCTTTTGTTTCTATATAATGGAGGTCCTTTCATTTAGTGTCATTCTATATGGCCTTATGTATCTAGGCTTTGTTTTATTGTAGATCTCTGCTAGGAGAGCCCAAGGTTTCTACTGATTATGACAAATGAGGGAAACCATTGAGTCTATGTTTCTTTGAGTCTGGCTTACTTCATTTAATATGATTTTTTCTAAGTCTTTCCATTTCCTTACAAATGGGGAGATGTTGTTCTTTCTGAGAGCAGCATAGAATTCCATTGTGTATAAATGCAACATCTTGTTTATCCACTCATCAACTGAGGGACATCTGGGTTGGTTCCATATCTTTGCTATGGTAAATAGTGCTGCAATGAACATCGTTGTGCTAGTGGATTTAGTATGCCCTTGTTTCTGGATGGTTGGGTAAATGCCAAGTAGTGGAATTGCTGGGTCATAGGGGAGCTCTATGTTTAGTCTTTTGAGGAACTGATATACTGCCTTCCATAGTGTAGTAGTGATCCCTCCTGGCTACATCCCAGCCAGCATCTGTTGTTATTAGATTTCTTGGTCCTGACCATTCTAATTGGAGTGAGGTGGAATCTTAGAGTTGTTTTGATTTGCATTTCTTTTATGGGCAGAGATGTCGAGCATTTTCTTCATGTGTCTATAGACCATTCTTATTTCTTCTTCAAAGAAGATTCTCTTTAAGTCTTTGGCCCATCTCTTAATGGGATGGTAAACACTGACTTTAGAACTATTATCTTGGAAGTTAAAGAAGATGGAGCACTTCACTCTGTAATATAGCATGCCTTTTTGGGTTCCATAGTTTAGCTGTTAGTTACCTAGGTGGGACATCATCATTCCTAGGATCCAGTCTTATCCTATCTTATGAAGCCTGTTAGTCATATTCCTGAAATCCACCACTCCCTAACTCAAAGCCAATTACTTTTGCTTTTTTTCTCTGGAATGACTCAAGTTTGAACTCAAAGCTTTGCACTTGTGACATAGTGACTCTTCTCCTTAAGCTTCACCTGAAATCTCTCTTCTAGTTTTGTACTTCAGGCAGTATCTTGCATTTTACTTTTAAGTATACTTCAGTCATAATATGGCCCCCCATGGGCCTAGTTTGACAGGTGCATCCTACCACATTAGGCTTTTGAGTTTAGATGAAGAACTGATAACTTTTCAGCCAGTACATACAGTCTCGGGCAACAGAGACACTATGTATTTATTGTGAAATAGTTGTGGTTTTCTTTGGTTTTATGTTAATGTGTTCTGGCTCTGGAATAAGAATACATAAAAGTCAGGTATATTCCTGAGAACCACATTCTGCCTTACAAAATCCAAACAACAATCTTGGTTCATGAGGTTTGTGCTGTCTGTCCACCATTTGCAGTTTCTGTCTTCTGATTATTACTCTTAATTTCTACTGACTCACATCCTTTCAAATTAAAACTCAAAAACCTTTTTTTGTCACTTCTATATATCTTTATCCAAATTACTGAGCCCCAAACTCATAGTTTATGTCTTCAATTCCTCCTTTCTGTTTTCTTTTAACCCCTCTGAAATCGGCTCTGCTACAATTATTCAGCTATAAATAATTCCATTTTAGCCACCAGGGGCTATCCAGAGGAACAGATGCTCCTGATATTGATATGTAATGCACTTGGGATTTCTTGTTGAAATTTTTTTCTCTTTCTCCCTGTGACTTCCCCGTTCATTCTTTTAACAACAGTAACTTCACTTGACCATGCTATCATGATAACTTTCCTATAGATTCTGACTTGCTGATCATATCTTCTCTTATGTGCATCTTTCATAGATGATTCTTTCTATCATCGATATTGCTAACTGTATTTGTATGATAATAGCTATCTTTCATTTTCTTCTCTACCTCCAACGGTTCCCCTTTTCCCTTCCTTCCATTCTTTCTTGTTTCTTATTATGTGCACCCAACTTTAAAAGACTTGGTGGGTATAAAGAGATGGTGTCTATCTCCTGAAATGGATCTAGAGAGAGTTTCTAGTATTCATCATAGCATTTATTATTTTGTAATTCTTTTTTCTATGTATGTGGTATGGAGGAGTTGAACCTGGGTCTTCATGCATGCTAAACAAGCACTCTACCACTAGGCCAAACTCCTGGCCCCTTAACTTTTTAATTTTTGTACAACAATGTGAATTAACTTTATTCGTACATTTACAATGAAACAAATTTCCAGTGAGAAACAAATAAAGTATTCCTGTTAAAAAATACTTTTATGTAACTGTAACCCCTCTATACATTACCCTGACAATAAACAATAAAATAAAATAAAAGTATATATAAAAGAATGAACACTTTTACAATTGCCTCCAGTCACTGAACATATTGCCAGTGTTAAGTGAAAGGTAAAGTCCAGGATTTAATTACCTCTGTGGGTTACTTAGTATAGTGCTTAGGATTTAGTGTTGAGGGAACATGTTCACCCCAGAGCATGCTGCACAATTCAATTCCTACCTGAAAATCCTGGGAGATGTGGGGGTTACCCCAAAGTAGGCAGCAGTTGAGCTGAAATGGGGAGAAAAGAGACCTGTATCATGACCTTCAAAATGTTTTATTGTTTCCTCAGAGAATCTGTCCATTTCTAGCATGAAGAAGAGAGATAGGAAAGAAAGCATGAGCCAGAGGTTTGCAACAAACCTGCTTATTTGAGAAGAAAGACTCAGTATTAAGGTTTGCAGAGTAGCTCCAGATTGAGAATGATGACAGAATCTCAGACAGCTGAACTAGAAATGGTGTATGTAATTTCCTCTGCAGGAGTTTGCCAGTTTTCAAGCTGTACTAGTGAAGAATGAGACTCCTAGAAATCAAGTAGAAAACTTTTTCCCCAAGAGGCCAAAGACATGAACAGAATGATCAAGAAGATGGTGGTCTTAGAAGAAACAGAATTTAGAGTTCCATGCACATAAAAATGGAGTGGCCCTCATAAATTCCACCAGCTTACAGTTTCAATCCCAGACATTCTATTATCCTGAAATAAGGAATATCTAGAAAACAAAGAAAGAGCCCCCCAAATCTAAAACTCATACATAGCTAAACATGTCAACATACTACCTGCCTTCCAGAATAACATAAAACGCTGCATGGATGGAAATAAGAACAATGCAATGTTTTGTATATCATACGTAGTATTTGCTTTATTTTCTGGAATGCAAATAAACAAATTTGGCAATGTAGGGACAATAAACAAAAAAAAAACCACAGCACAGAGGCCCAATGTTGATTGAGACATGAGAGTTAGTAGTAGTACTTTAAAATCTGTGATTAATGTGTTAATGCAGAAAAGGAAGCGATGGAGAAATTTCTCAGAAAATTGAAATCTGAAAAATACAGTGACTGAAATTTACAATCACAATAATAGCAAATTTGGCAATTTATAAGAAAGGGGTAGTGAACTAGAAAATAAATGACTAGAAATATTCCAATTAAAACTAAGAAAGTAAAAAGACTGGGCAGAGGAGAAAATTAAAAACTTGGTAGTATGTGCTTAATGTACATGTACATAAGATTTGAAACTCAGAAAAGAAGAATGATACAAAAGGACAGAGCCAATGAGGAAATTTTACAACTTGTTCCAAATCCTCAGACCCTCGGAAAGTAAATGTAATGAAAAGCACAATGAAGCACAATATCATGATTGCTATATACTAAGCAAAAATATCTTCCAAATCAAAGATAGAGAGAACATCTTTAAAGTACATTTTAATTTTTCCTCTGTGTGAGATGTACATGTACAGAAGTGACTGACAACTCAAGCATAGACAGTAGACAATGTCCAAAGATCATAAAAGACCTTGGGACAGGACCCAGAAACCAGAAAGTAATGAAAAGGTGAGAGAAGTAGGACCATTAAGTCAGACAAGAATAAGAGGGATAATTACAGTAGTCTTAAAAATTTGAAATGTTGTCAGAATGAAAGGCAATTTTCTTGTTCTGTGTGAACCAGGACAGAGCCAGGATGCATGTTACAAGAAGCAATTTGTGCCTTAACAGAAGGAAGTTGAACAATTGGAGCTGAATACAAATGCAACAGTGAATATCCAATCACTGATATTTTTAAGCTGGGATTTAGCTGGACAAGCTTCACAGGTGGAAAAGGTATTTTTAAATTGAATGTGAGCTTAATGAGCACTCATGTTAGAATTCATATAACTCCAAGGCTCGAATAAGTTTATAACATGCATCTTAGTGACTATTGTAATTTTATGAGGGTAGTTGACTTAAGTATCTACTCATTTAATCATTAACACAGTATACTTGAAGACCCAATGTCAGGAAAACTACTAAGAAACAAAAAGCCCCCTCTCTCTCTCTGGTGCGCGCTCTCTCGCTCTCGCTCTCTCTCTCTCTCTCTCTCTCTCTCTCTCTCTCTCTCTCTCTCTCTCTCTCTCTCTCTCTCTCTCTCTCTCCCTCTCTCCCTCCCTCCCTCCTTCCCTCCCTCTGTTTACAAAATGAGGGTGGGTAAGAATGTTCGACAAGAAATATACTTACTATGCCATATGCAACTGTAATCTATCTATATATTAATTTGACAATTTAAAAATAAATAAATACATTTTATGTTGGTAATAGTAGGGCTTAAATTCAGGGTCTAGGAGCTTTCCTTAGCTTCATTTTTTTTTTGCTCATGGCTGGTGCCCTACTATTTGCACCAGAGCTCCATTGCCTGCTTTTTTGCTAGTTAGAGATAAGAATCTCATGGGTATTTTTGCCTGGGCTGTCTTTAAACCATGATCCTCACATCTCAGCCCCTAAGTAGCTAGGATTATAGGCATGATTCACTGCTGCTCAGTCAGTAATATTATCCTGATGACATATGTGAGACAAAATCTTCTGTAAAGTTTACAACATCTTTAGAACAGTATACTGTAACATAATACATGGGCAAAAATATATGATATTATATTGGTGCTGAATAGTATAAAAGAATAATTCACTTATGCTAAGTGGGTATTTTATTCAGTATTTTAGGGGCAAGCCATGCTGTTTTCCTCATACTGAATGAATTCTTAATAAATGCCCTCCTTTTCAGGGTACTTAATGGTCTTAGCATGCCATAGCTTAATGCTCTGAAGCTGTCCAGGGCGCTTGGCCCTTCACTGTTTGGTTCAGTTGAGTTTACTTCTTCAAAGATCCTTTTATTCTATTTTTGTCATCAGTGTAATGATGTCAGTTTTTATGACATGAAGCAATCAAATAAGTTTTTATGTAATGGCAGAAGAAAAGTGTTAGTAGTAACTTCAATTGCATTTTCTGTGCAACTACATTAAAATCCTCTGGGCCAATTTCCTGTCATGAATGTTTTTCCCCTGCTCACTGCAATCCATTTGGGAATCTTTGATCCCATCATTTTAATAACTCAGACTGAGGGGTTGAAATAACCAAACGTACCTTCCAAAGCACGCTTTTCCTGCTGAAGCCTATTTTTAAAACTATCATCTCATGAAGAAGTTGCTTTACATTTAAAAGCATCTTTTTTTAACTGGAGGGGAAGCAAAGAGCAAGATCGCATATTGCTAGTCTTTTTTATCTGTCCTTGATTTGCCCTCAAGTATTACTGAAAAATATTGTCAGCTCCACTGCCTGAAGATTGTTTCTGGAGGAAAATAAATGTTTCAACTGTGACGTTGTGTTCCCATTTGATGCACCTTTCAACTTATAAGCTGCTCACTGAAGAAATAGGGACATTTTGTTTTGGTGACAAACGAAGGCAAAAGCAGTTTCTAATGTGATGGATAGCAAAGTAAAAACAGAGAATTCTCTGTTGTGACCTTGTACTGAAAGTCTAATGAACCCAGGCAGGTTCTAACTATTAGCCAATGTTGTGGCAGGCACACAAACTATCATCCTCCTAAAATCACCTAACTGCCTGGCTTTGTAGAATAGCCCAGGCATCTACATTTCTGTCTTCTGAATAGTTTTTCCTTGGTGCTATCTCCTGGCATTCATTTGAATTTTTATTCAGAGAAGAGATGAGAGGGAAAACTTTTTTTTTTGACAGTCCTGGAGCTTGAACTCGGCTTGAGTACTGTCCTTGGGCTTTTTCAAGGCTAGAGCTCTACCACTTGAGCCACAGAACTATTTTAGCCTTTTCTGTATATGTGGTACCAAGGAATCGAACCTGGGCCTTCGTGCATGTGAGGTAAGCACTCTAGGCTACTATAGGTAGGCCAAACTGTTGACCTGAGAGAGAATAGCTTTTAGATAAATTATAGATGAGACCTCCAAATATAGCAGATTTCCTTTATGTCCTCTCTCTGTCAGTCTGTCTCTGTCTGTTTCTGCCTCTGTCTGTCTCTCTATCTCCCTGTCTCTCTCTGTATCTATCTTGCACCTCTTTCCTTCTCCATCTAGATTTACTAAAAGCAAACTGACCCCAAGGGCCATTTCTAGTTTGTTTTGCTATTTTAAATTGTAATTATAAGTAAAAAAATTTAAATAATAACCGAGAAAGGAGCACATGAATGTAGGGAAGAATGCAGGTATTTTGTTCAATGTACATGATATAAAAATTTAATTATGCAGTTTGAATGCATGATAGGGATGGAGGAATATAGAAGAAAATGATGAATGACAACATGCCTTAGGCTCATAATCTGACTGGTGCCCCTTTGTACAACTGCTTAAACAAATAAACAACAGATAATAATTTAAAGGCAATATTGATTAATTTATATTCAACTCCTAATGCTTGGTTAAATCATGCTGTAGCCAACAAACAATTTGGTGATTCTTACAAATGTAAGTTCTGCTTGCTTATCAAGCACTTCGTCCTTTGAAAAGCAAATAAGTTGGCTAAGTGGACATGGTGACTGAATTTTCATATTTTGTGTGTGTCCTCCTTGGCCTTTGCCTAACTGACATGCCCAGGTTGGAGGGTAGGTTGCCTCCTATTTCAGGAGTTTGTTGATAGTGCTCAGTAACTGCATATATGTACACAACAAAACTGAGGAGCCAAAGAAATTAACCATTGCCTAGGCCAGCTTCAATTTGTTGATTTGAAGGTCTGAAATGTAGGTTATTTTGTGATTGAATAACACTCTTGAATGTTTAATGCATGGCTTCATTTACCTTGATTAGCTCAGCAATTCTCCACACATTATTTCCAAAGATGCTAATCAATTTCAAATCAAAATAGATTGAATTGCCTGTGAAATTGTGGAGATTACCTGAATGTGTCAATCTCTTGGGGAAATTGAAATTCTGGCATCTTAATGAATACAACCTAGTTGTAGAAGTACTATACAAGAATAATAGGTTGTAGAAATGCTATAAGTTCAAAAATAAGTGGCTTAGTACAATAGTTGTGAGATAATTTAGCACCAGAATTATTGTGTCAATTCCATTTTACTTAGAGGAAATGCCTCTGCTATTATTGTAGATATTATTCTAATTGATTATATCTGAAACTTATATTTGCCATCTTACTAATTGTATCCTACCTTCTAGTATTTGCTTTAAGTCAATTAAAGTCAACTTAAGTATTTGCTTTGGACAAATGGCAAATTAATTTTTCAAAGATTAAGGCCTGGGACCATGACCTAGCATGCATGAAACTCTGAATTTGGTTCCTTGGTATCACACACACAGAAAAAAGCAGAGGTGGTGCTCTGGTGGTAGAGGGCTAGCCTTAAGAAAGCCCAAAGACAGTGCCCAGGCCCTGAATTCAAGCTCCAGGACTGGAAAAAAATTATTTAAGTGAGCCTAGGTAGTAGTGCAAGCCTGTAATTCCAGAAGTTGGATGGGGAAAGCAAGAGAGTGGCTTGAGGTTTGTGTCTTGGAAAATATATAAATATTTAAGAAAAAAGAGAAAATTCATTACTGTACATGCCCAATGAATATAACATTTCTCCTTATATTCAGTCATTACAGATACACATATGCTGGATATTGAGTTATGAGAGACTATTTTAAATCGCCTTATTTAAACTAATGGGAAATTACATTTTAAAGACATTTCTAGTGTGCATTTCTATTGTGACAAATAATCATTCTCATGACTATAGAAAAGAAATGAAATGCCAGGGCTTTTTGTTGTTACTGTTATTGTTATATTTCAAGGAAGGGCTCAAGTTCTTGTCTTTGGCCTCGCTTACTGTGACCACTCAGTTATGAACTCTATAGCTGACTTAAAGGTATGTGCCATACACCTGCCAAAGCTGGTGACCATGACTTTATGTTAACCCAGAAGTTTATATTAGCTCATGTATTTATTTTAGTTGGGTGAAATCTTAAGGAGGAATACATAAGGAAATTTTATTTCAATTAAAGAGTTATTCAGGGGTTTGCGATATTAAACCATGGGAAGGATATTTTTTTTGGTTGTATATTTTTGTCTAAAACATAGGCATTCTATAGAAGGGTTGCTATTTTGTTGTTTTGGACAAACTATCAAACTCCAGCATCTCAGTTTTCTCATCTATAAGGTTCAACTAATTACTGTCACTTTATGTTTTTGTTTGTTTTGGGGAGGGGACAGTTGTTAGTTCAGAGATTTAATAAAATATAAAAGAAATAAATTACCACTGCAACATTACATCTAGCAGGTATTCTTTCTTGGGCCTGCGTTCTTTGAAAGAATGTAGTCGCGGGGCCGGGAGTTTGGCCTAGTGGTAGTGTTTGCCTAGCATGTATGAAGACCCGGTACTTCGATTCCTCGGTACCACATACATAGAAAAAAGCTGAAAGCGGTGCTGAGGCTCAAGTGGTAGAACTCTAGCCTTGAGAAAGTCCAAGGACAGCGCTCAGGCCCTGAGCTCAAGCCCAGGACTGGCAAAAAAAAAAAAAAATAAAGAAAGAATGTAGTCAAGAATTCCAGGTATATTCCACAGAATTGAGAAGCCTGAGGAGAGGAGTGAATAGGAAAGCATGAATGAGCATGTTGAAGGAAGTGACAGTGAACAAGGTGGACTCTGTTCATAAACTGATTTGTTAAGTGGCAAATCTCTTGAGAGAAAAGAAAAAATAATTAGCTGGGCACCAGAAACTCACACCTATCATCCTAGCTTTCTCAGGAGTCTGGAATCTGAGGATCATAAGTCAAACCCAGACATGAAGGAAAGTCTGTGAGAGTTTTTTTCTTTCTATCTATCTATCTATCTATCTATCTATCTATCTATCTATCTATCTACCTACCTATCTATCGTCTGTCTATCTATCTATCTGTCTGTATCCAAGAGTGTAGTTGCTTGATTTTATGCTTGTTCTATTTTTTACTTTTTAGTATCTTCCATACTGTTTTCCATATTAGCTGAATTATTTTATATTCCCATGAATAGTGTACAAGAGTTTCATTTTCCCTACGTGTTTGATAGCATATTTGGTTTTCAATATTAATTATTTGAACTTTGATAATATGATTCTGTGGTTTTGCTTTGCATTTCCTTGGTGGCTGTTGATATCGAACATATATAGATAGATGATAGATAGACCATACATAGATAGAAGGATAGATAGATAGAGATATAGAGAGAGACAGAGAGAAAGCCAATTCATAGCATCTGAGCATCTCTCCATTTTCAAATTAGATTTTTTGTTTTGTGATTTTTTTTTACTTTTTGTTGAATTCCTTGGATGTTCCAATCATGAACTTTTCATTAGGTGAATGATTGTATCTTCACTGTATAAGACTTCTCTTTTTTTTTTTTTTTTTTGCCAGTCCTGGACTTGAGCTCAGGGCCTGAGTACTGTCCTTGGACTTTCTCAAGGCTAGAGCTCTACCACTTGAGCCTCAGCACCACTTCCAGCTTTTTTCTATGTATGTGGTACCGAGGAATTGAACCCGGGTCTTCATGCATGCTAGGCAAGCACTTTAACCACTAGGCCAAACTCCTGGCCCTATAAGACTTCTCTTAATGCATGGATGTTGTCCAGAGAGCTTAGGAAAATATACTGAGTAAGGCTGGGGACATGGGAAAGCTTCTGAAAAGTAACCAGACACATTCTGTTTCTATTTATTTCACAACGAATTCTGTCAGTGACCATCACTGAGCCAATGAGAAAGTGCTCCAACAGAAGGAAGATCATGGTTTCCTGAAAGGATTGAGTCAGAAAATCAGGGTTAGTCTCTGTGTGTACCATGGCAAGCCAAAAGAATTATTTTTGCTAATTATTATATTCAGGACAGATTATATTATCTCTGGAATTTAAATGTGCAACCATTATCTATGTTGTTTAATTAGTATTAGAACAAACGTGAAATCCTCATGTAGGTTGAAATCTATTTTTGGATTAATCCTGCTTTATGAATGACTTTCTCTGAGTTTTCTGGTTGGCACCATTTTAATAATCTAGGAAGGGGCAATGTTAGTTTTCAATGGATTTTTCTTTAACTTGGGAAAATTTATTTCAACCTTTCATAGAATGAATTCAATAGTTCTGAATCATATTTCAAGGAATGATCTCTTATTTCTTAGGCATTCTGATGTGTGAATTCATTTCCAGCATGTCAAGTGCTTAATTTAAAACACTTATTGATTCTTGGGGTTTTTTTTTGAGGGGGGTGGGCTGTTAGCTCATTTATTTTAATGGAATTGTTAATAAAATGTCATTTCCCCTCTTCTATATCCTGTAAATATTTTCTGATTACACTTACTTGTGATCTGTCATAGAAAAAAAGACCAATATAATTTTTGAGACCTTACAATCTACTTACACATTAATGTCTATATTATAGATTTTTACATTAGAAAGTTCATATGGGTTCAAAATGCTCAGCTTCACTTATCATTGACAGCCTCTTCTTGGAAATTAATCCCATTTGGTAGAATACTAGCAAAAATAAGATTTTTGGATAAAAATGTTCAGTGTTTAAGATTTAAGGCACCAGAAAATGTTTGAAGGTATCCTGAGTATATTGTGTTTTGTATAGTTATTTGAAAAGGTTCAGTCATTGAGTCAGAATATTGGATGAATTAAAAGAAAATAAGAAAGGAGAACGCTATTAAAGTAAGAATAGTTCTGAATGAATTCTAATTTCTGTGGAGTTTATAGTTAGTGCTTAGAATGATATAGGTGATATAATGATTTTATACATCCTATCTAACATCTGAAATCTAGAATTACTCTATTAAGCCATGTATATAGCAAAAGTTTTACCAAATTAAAAAATGACATTTTTGAAAAAATAATAGGTAGCTCTTCTTGTTCCTCAAGCCATGGAAAATTGATAATGTAACTGATTGTACAGAGAGGGATAGGTTTATTATCAGGAACTAATGTTAATGATCTTTGGTGTCAGTATTCTGACATACATGAAGTTTTGCAAAAGATAGGAAAATCTTTAGACTGTTGTTTCTACATTTAAACCAGAAAAAGAAAAAAGATGTTTACTGAGTTGGAAATAATATCACACAAAATAGAGGTGATTGATATCTGAAGGTAAAAAGACTTGTAATATATTGTATAAAATCATGATTTGCTTCTAGCTCACAGGATGACTTCAGAAAGAGATCCTTGAGAGGAAGGAGCTTATTAACTACTCAGGAAGAGTATTGAGAGATGGAATTTTCCCACTGCTCTCCTGACAAAATACTCAAATGACAACTTGGTAGAATTTAATCATTCTCATTTGCATACATACATACATACATACATACATACATACATACATGTTTTTCCACAAAGTATTTCAGTTAAACATTACATGTAAATTCAAATACTTTCCATAGATGGTTCGAATTTAATTCTTCAGATGTGAAACAATTCTTAAAAACTGATCATTTTATACAAAGCAAGATTTTACAATAATTATTGGGAAGCAAAAAACTAAATCAGCTCATTGAATAATAACATGTGTATACACAGATGAAATGTAAACCAGATTTAAAAAAAAGAAATGTAAACCAGATTAAAAGGTGAAGGAAAGTTAAAAAATAACCGTTTTAACTGAAAAGGGTCTTCAAACTATTGGTTAGTTTGGTTTTATAACATACTACTATAGGAATTTTCCATAAGAATACAAATACTTGATAAAACAGGAAGAAAGCACTCTGAAAAAAAAATGGATTAAATGAGTTTTTTTGTTTGTTTGTTTGTTTGTTTTTTAGTAATTAAGGCCATCAAAGTAATGTGGCCATCAAAGTAAATAAGCAAATAGAAGGAAATGGATGTGAAAACTTGGTGATGATTTTGTGGTGTGTGTGTGTGTGTGTGTGTGTGTGTGTGTGTGTGTGTGTGTGTGTGTGTGCCAGGACTGCTACTTCAACTCAGTGTCTTTCACTCTTTCTTGGGATTTTTACTCAATGACAGCAGTGAAAGTTTGAGCCACACTTCTATTGTGAGATTAAGAGTCTCATGAACTTTTCTGCCCTAGGTGCCTTCAAACCTGCATCTTCATATCTCAGTCTTGAGTAGACAGGGTTACAGGCATCAGCTGTCACTACTAGGATTCTGATACACTATCTGACTCTTGAAGGTGTGGCAGCTTGCTGTGCTGGATCTTGTACGAATCAGAGATGCCAACATGGCTTTGTGGGGTTTGAATAGCTGTCTTGCCAAGTTCCAGTGAATGGTGTTAACACACTGGGACTCCAAACTTTCTTTTATGAGGGCTTCTTTGACAGATTATTAAATAGAACAAAAGACACAATGATAGGTGTAAGATGACAAAATGTTCTTCAGCAAGTACACCTTGTTACACATTATGCAGACATCCTCATTGTTTTTTTGCGTATGTATGGGACCCTGACAAAAATTCTATGTGATGTTATGTTTAATTCTAGATAATTAACAGTGTCCTATAACAATTTGCACCAAAATTTTATACATATTTAAGCACAAATATGCATATAACATCATGTTGGGGTATATTTTCTCCAGAAATTATTTATCTCTATTAAAATTGTATTGCTGATTTCCTCTTATTCAAAGGAAGCTTAACAAATGAAACACTTCCTCACCATCTATGAAGCTTGTTGATGTAATAGCATCTAAACATCGACTCCCCAAAATGTTTAGAATTCTAGGGTACCACCAGTCAGTTGCTGAAGAATTATTTTACCCTCACTGGACAATAAATAGCTGATTGTGCTCACTTAGCACACTTTACACGTTGTTTCTCCAGAAAGATACAAAATATTTCATACCCATGACTTAATTCTCCACCCAACTCCACTCTCAATCAAAGTGTATTTATATACATTTAACTGTTCTTATGATAGGCACAATCATTTTAATTTGCCCCAATGTGAAGGTTTGAAATTTTTTTAAGGAAGAGGATAAATTTAAAATATGCGGTGCTCTGAGGATACATTTTGTTCAGAAACCAGGGATCTATTGATCTATACGTGACTGGTCCCTAAGTGGTGGAATAAGGCTATTAGGAATTTTTACAATTTTCATGTATTTAAGACATGTGACTCTTCATGGTGTTGAGTGACAAGGTTTACCACCAAGGTGATAGAAGGTGAAATGGGGTCTGTGCATTGTTCAGTGGTTGTCTATGGTGGAATTCAGGTCTATTGTTTCTCTCTTTCTGGAAGCTGAATTCTAGAAATCAAATAATATTAATAATTCTAGATAGTGATTCTATATTGTTATTGGGTTTTGCATTTTCTCAAATTTAACATTTAATTGAGATGTTAATGATCAAACTTTACTTATCCAAAGGAAGAATCTGTGTGAAAAAAATTCTGTTTTTGAAAGTTATCCTTGGTTTTCTAAACCTTTGTCTCTAAATCTCATCTTCCTTTCCCTTTCTAGTCTTGATATCCGTGTATGAACACATGATGGTAAACTAATGTCTTCACGTGACCATTTTCTAAAATTTGTTCTGACTTAATTATCTTCTATTTGCTTGCCTTAAACTTGACTCCTGTTGATTTTAGTGAATCCTCCCCCACTAAAATCAGTTGCAATGTATGAGTCAGTTACAAGTTTTCATAGCCGTAATATTGTTTTCTCGTTTACTTATTTAAAATCCCAATCTACAGTGCCTTCTCTCTGGTTGAAACAAAGCTAAATAGTCATATGTGAAAACATTTGTTGATATTTTAAGTTATTTGTTGACTTTACAATATCCTGAGTCTCAATCTGCAATTCTTTCCCATTGTTTTTCTGATTGTTTGATAAATGTGGAGTGCACTAGGTAATTACTTCTTGTATTTAAAACACCAGCTGCTTTTGTTTATGTGTGTAAAAATATATCTTTGCATCATTTACTTGTTTTCTTTTGAGTTACAGAGGGTAGAAAACATAACCTAAGTTAGCTTAAAAATAAAATAATGATAATTTAGCTTAGCTCCCAAAGTAAAGACTTTTCTGACTTGATAAATGTTTCTTCTAAATTTGCAACCAACCCTGGGCTTTATTTCTTCATGATTTCAGACTATTTGTAGACAGTCTTAAAGTTGTTTTCTGCACCACCAAGGTTTCAAGCTTCATAAATTCACATCATGAAGTTCAGAGGAAAAAATAACACTTTTTATGCCTCCCTTTAAAAAGAAAAAAATTCTTTCCTAAAAAACCCTAGCAACTACCTCCTTAGTAATCACCGACTTCGTCTGTTATGTTCATAATCCTCAACCAATTTACTAGCTGATTTATGCATGTGATCTATTTAATTTATAGCTCCAAAGGCTGCTGGGGAGGTCCGTGAGATGTGCTTGAGACAATTCTGGAAAAAATTGGTGAGAGATTTTGGCGTTAGATCTTGAGTTGGAAATCCATATATGACTGCTGTAAGTCTGTTTGTAAATGATCATTTCTCAACACTTCTTCAAAACACTCCTTCACTTAAATTTAATTCTGTAAAAGCTGTATTTGACATGTCTAAGTGCAAAGCAGAGAATAGATAGACATTCTTGATAGGTACAATGGAACATGAATGAATGAATATACAAATAGGGTTACTGGAAAGGTGGTCACTTTTCAGAAACGTATACATTAATGAGTCAACGTTTATGAAAACAATTCCTTCTCTAAAGGACAAAGTACTCTATGCCTGACTTATGTAACTGTAGCCCCTCTGTTTTCAGCATTTTCAATTAATAATAGTAGTAATAATAATAATGAAAACAATGAGTGTTTGAACATGAGGTGAATGACTGAACTATGGTTATTTTCCATGGGCTTAAAAATGAAGACTCATTTTCTTTAATCAATGTTCTTACAACAAAATACATGTAATTTTAAATTAGTCATGGTTTTTATCCGAAAGTTCATTTGTGGTTCAGAACTTGACATTAAAATGAAGACAGTTATATACTGACCACTGCATATGCTGTTCTTCAAACCTGACCCTTATTTTCCTCGAAAATAGCTTGAGTTAATAATAAATTCAGGGTTTAATGCTTGATCAATATGATTAATGTGTCTTATTCTACTTCTAAAGCAAAATCCAGAGTCTTGACATGAACCCCCAACATTTAGAGATTCCTCTTCCATCCTTGTTGTTCCATCCAGGATTTGTTATCATTTGGCAACTAGAATGTGACTATTCGTCCTATTTCCAATTTGTCTCTTCATCAAAAGTCAAGAAAGGACTGGGAAGTTGTCGATGTGCAGTACTGACATGGGCCCGTTGAGTGTTGGTTTTACACCTTGATATATGCAAGTTATTGGAAACCAAATTAAGAATCCAATAACACTGCTGAAAATTACTGTATGCCTGTCAAGAGCATACTAGACATTCTCCCTATATAATGAACGAGCTGGTCCTTCATCCAGACTTGTGTCTCTAGTATCCTGTGCAAGTATATGAGCCATCTAAATCTTAAATCAATATCTTTTGTGGAAAAGAATTCATCCCATTTGGAGTTAATTCTAGTGCAGGGATGAATTCTTTTCCACAAAAGATACTGATTTAAGATTTAGATGGCTCACAGACTTGCACTGGATATATTTGTATTTGGTTATTTGAAATTGGATAGGGAAGGGGGGAAAACAAGATGAGGGGTGGGGTGGGGGGGAAGGAAATGGGGACCAAGACATGAGAAAGGGTATCAGTGTATGTGAATTAATGCACCTTCTATCTGGCAAATATAATGTTACCCTTCTATTAATTACAATAAAAATATATGAAAAAAAAAGAATTCATCCCAGTTACTTTCTAACTTTGACTGATAGCGTTGCTTCATCTTCTTCCTGTTCTTTGATAATCTTCTGGGTTTTTTTCAGTGCATTTAACAAAGAAAATATAAAGAATATAAAGAAGAACATTAAGCACAAGAAAGGATAACATGTAGTAATTTATATGTAAGAGATAAGCAAGCTCAAATGATTTAGAGGTTTCCATTACAGTATATGGCATAGCACCAAGCAGAAAAATATCAATGGGAATGGGAAAAATACCTCACCTTCTTGGAATCAATACTGTGTGCTGATAAAGGTACCTGAGAATGCAAGAGAAAGCATCATGCTGTCTTAGCTAATAAATATAGAAGAGAAACTAAATAAGAAGAGAAAGAAAAAGATCCTGTGATTAGAAGTGTTGCTTCTATGTGAACTTAAAATTTAAAATGCAGTTGTATATACATTAAAATTAAAGAAGGCTTTTATCAGATATTCTGTATGCATCAGAGTATGCATTAGAGTATCGGTATTTACATCTAGAATTGCTTATGCAATCAATGGTAAATACTATTCTCTATGAGTAGGAAAAAAATCACTATGGTACTAAAATACTAAGTGAGAAGTGGTTAAATAATCCAACATGGTTCACACCAGGAGCTCAAGCACAAAATTAAATTACCCTATTTATTTAATATTTGTTAAGAGCTGCATCAGGCATGTAGAAAATCCTTAAATATTTGAGAAAGTTGAGTTAATGCTGTATAACAAAATAGTTGAATTTTTTATTTTCATTTAGCTAATGCTTTTTTTTCATTTCATACTCTACATTAACCAAAGCACAGATATCTGTAAAATCACCTAGTGGGTTTTCTTTTTGTGGTTTTTTAAAATTTGTTTTGTGCTGTCCTGGGGCATGAATTCAGGGCTTCTTTTGTTCAAGGCTAGCACTGTACCACTTGAGCCACGGCAATACTTCTAGATTTTTCTGTGATTAATTGGATATAAGACTTTCCTGCCCAAGATGACTTTGAATCAGGATCCTCAGATTTCAGTCTCCTGAATAGCTAGAATTATAGATATGGGCCACATGTTTTTCTAAAAGAAGGGTTGGGATTGTAACTAATTGTTAATGGTAGAGCACTTGCTTAGTATGTTTTAAGACTCTGGATCTTTTGGGCTGCCAAAACAAAATATAATGTAATTGTTGACAATAAATGCATGTGCTGTAACCATGAGAGAACAAGAAGAAAAGCTAAGGACCAGTTGTATACATGCCAGAAATCCCAGGCATTTGAGAGGTAGAGTTAACAAGGTTTTGGGAAGTGGAGATAGAGAATGTGTCTTGAGGCCAGCCCAGTCAAAAAAAAGTTAATGAAACATGATCTGGAAATTGGAAATCTATAATATTATTAAAGTTGTCCTTGAGTGTTTCACAGTTAGATCCTTCTCCTTGTTTCTCTGTATCTCTTTCTATATTTCTCATTGTATAGAAACATGGCAGTTTCAAAGTTGAGCTCTAAATTCAATTTAAGATTTAAAAGTAACATTTAGTGAGTATGATGACTTAGACCTGTTGTGTTATTTTTTTGTACAATTTGAAGATGGTTACTGCTGTCAGTGAAGACATGGTTTTGAGTACCTCTACAGGGACTCTCTCCTTTATATGAGGACTGACATCAATAATTTCAGCATTAGTCTGTCATCGCTTAAGAAAATCATTGAACTGTGGTTTTAAATTAGCATTTCACAGTTGAAGTACTGTTAAGTATGGACCTTGGCATGGATATGGCAGATTTATGATGCCGGTAGAACAAGGCATCTCTTCATAAGTCACTTAAATCTTTGGCACTTATAAAGTTGATACCATTTCAGAAAGCAAAATGGAGAATTTGATTTATGATTTTATAGTTTTCTAATTTGGGGGGTTCTCTGGATCTTTATGAGTGATTTTGTGCTGTAGTAGAATTGAAATCCTATTAAATGTTTATACCCAATGTATTACTGGATATAACAAATATTTTATTGGCTTTTCTAATACTGAGAAAATATAAGAAAAATTACAGTGGGTAGCTTTAAAGGTCCCATTATTTTTATCTGACACTTAATTTTTTATTCATTGCTGAAGGTCAAAGTCAGATATAAACAGAAAGCATTTTACACTGTAGCATTTTTTTTCATTGACAAAGCATGCCTCCTGGACCTCCAAAGAAAATGCAATCCCAAATCAATTGATATGCATGACTTTCACTGGGCATTTTTCAGTAATTTTTGTATATTCTCTGAGACAGTAGCAAATGCAAGCTATGATTCTAGTCACAGGCTGAATTTGACTGAACAAAGTTTTACCCTTTGCAACTTTTTGTGAATATGGATTGAAATGGCTAGAACAATTTGGTATATATAGGCCTGAAGGTATTCATCATTAAAAAAATTATCCTCACTATTCTTTTCAGAGTTAGAACTGATTATGTGTGGCTATGGGTTGCTCAGCTGCAGAGTATCCTCATTTATTTCTCATTCCTTCCCCTGCTCTTCCTGCATGCTCAATACAAGGAGAACAGGGTCTGGCTTGGTTTGGTTGCTTCATTACTTTCACTGATACTTACTTCTCCATTGAAAATGTGTTGTCTGTGTATCTATGGATCCTGTTCGTTTACCTTTCCTTCTTTCTTATGTGTGCAGTAAACAGTCACTAAAAATAGTATGTTGATGAAAACTGTATTAATCCTTTGGAGGAGGAAATTCATGTTTAAGTATGTTAGACTTGGACTATTTTATGAGCGAAAGAAACTTTACAGATTGGGGGAGAGGATAGTCTGAGGGTTGGGGAAGGAGGAAAGTATAAGGGAGAGAGAACAAGAATTGTACTCATTAAATTACTTATGTAACTCTAATCACTCTGTATATCACCCTGGAAATAAAAAAAAGAATTATAGAAGGAGGACAGTAAAATCTATAGTAGGAAGGATTAGCTTCAGATTTGTAAAATAAATGTTTTTTTTCTAAAGTTACCAAAAAGCTATAAAAACAATGAGAAGTCATTTTATATGCGCATTGCTTCCATATAAAAGACATTTTTGAAATAGTTACTTGTTTAATAGGCATTTCCTGTAAAATCAACATACCTCATGCACATTAACTCTTTCCACATAAAAGTAGTTTTGTATGAAAATATTTCTCTATATTATTTAATAAGTGTTTGGGGTATTAAAATAACTATTTTTTGTAGTCTTTTTTTCTTCAAACGTAGACATTTTAAGTAGACTTCATATAACAATTACAAATTCGCTTGTATTTTTTTGGTAACAACAATTAGGTTTTTTTCTTGGACCAAAATATGAATTGTCTTTTTTCAATCATTAGTTTGTTTTCCTAAGTTTTATTTATGGAAGCCTTATTGTTGCTGCACACTGTTGCTGAACTTGAAGATATACCAATAAACACACACCAGTTGATAAACCTAATCCAGGTCTTCAAGGAGTTACGTGTAGGTGGACTGGTAGATACAACACAGTCTCCTAAAGTTACTTTAAAATTCAAAAAACATTATGTCTATTATGAGCAATAGAATGGCAAATAGCAGCTTAAAGTGGGAGGCTATATTAGCCCAACGGAGGATAGTCTATGCAAGGAAATAATAGTTGAGCCAAGATCAGAGTATTAGCTTTGTTTTTCATTCTTGTAAAAAAAAAAAAAGCACACACACTCCTGAAAGGAATAATAATTTATTGCAGTTCATAGCTTCAGAAGTGCATGGTTGATTCATGCTCAGTGCCTGTGCAGAACAGCCTAACAGGGGAAACAAACAGAAAGTAGAGAGTGTGGCAGAAAGGAGACAAGGACATAGTTTCCCTAAAGATCTTTCCAGAGGTAGATCCCACTCATGAAACATGTTTTCTCACACAACGTATTTGTGATTATTCTTCAAAATCCTCTCCCTTATTCTGCTACCTAGTTTGAAAAAAAGCAGCTTCTATTATTTCGTAGGCTAATACCACAATGGGCAATCTCCTGTTACAAACATAATTATAAATTCCCTATAGTTTACCTACTGTCTATCTCTTTAACATTCTCATTTTATGGTGTTAACTGATGTGATATCATTATCTGTCTTTACAGTCTGTTAAACCTAGAACTACCAAAGCTTCTCACTGCCTCAAGATAAAATAACCAGGTAGAGAACAATGATAGCACATGCTAAACGTGCAAAAAGAATAGTTGCCCTCTTGTCTCCTGTTTTTCTGTCCAGTAAGGACCATATAAGCAGGACAAAACAGAATTCAAGCTAGAATCCAAAGCCATAGCAGAAACTATGGATGTTAGAAGTCCAGGCACCAGAAGCTCCTCTGGGATTTTTTGTTTCCATCTTTCCTATTATTCTGTGCCTCCTAGCATTGTTCTCACATATACCTTTAATGCTCTTTGCACCTTAGCATCTTCCAGCCCCCCAAAAAGGTAGGAAGAGAAAAGCCTAAGGAAGCAATTTAATGTAAAATAGGGAAAAGAGATTGCACTGAAGATGTGTATCACGATGTTGTGAGAAGACACTGATCACATGACTGTCTATCTGTCAGCAACACTGAAGTATAAAGTTTTGAAATGGAATTTCCCCCCCACAGGCACTAGAGTTTGAACTTGGGGCCTGGGTTTTATGATCAGGGATGGTAGCAACTCTACCACTTGAGCAACAGTTGATATTGGCACTCAGAGAGGAACAAAGTAGAGTCTATGGTGATACTGAGATGGGTGGGGAAAGTGCAATAAGAGAGTAGTGATTCAGATGGTTTTAATAATCATACTCCATATCTGGAACTTTTTATTACCTGAATGAGACTTACTGGTTTTTTTTACAGTAATATATTTTGAACTCAGGGCCTTGAAATTGCTTGATCTCCTTGTTCAGCCAGTTTTCTATCACGTGGGCCGTACCCCTAGCCTGGCTTTTTGCTGACTATTTTGGAGTCATGCACTTAGTAACGTCTAGATTTGACACTGTGATTCTCTGTATTTCATCCTTCTGAGTAGCAAGGATTCTAGGTATGTCTTTTCTTTATGGTACTAAAGTGCAGTTTTCTTTATGATACCTAAACTTTTCCTGTGATTTATTTTGAATATAAAATCATCTATACATAATGACTCAGTGACCAGTAAAACTGAAAATGCTTAAACACGATCTAATTATGAAATATTGTATACCTAATACATTGGGGAAGGATGAGTTTGAATGTCTTCACGCTAAATGAAAATTTTTGTCTTCATTTCAATATACACAGTTACCATAAAGCTGATGAGTGGCCAGATCCTCTGGCTAGTTTTGCTTTTGGACTTTTGTATGTACACAGGAAGAAGGATACAGCTCTAGAAGCTAGATTTCATTTTATCTGAATGTTCACGGTTAAATTTAAGCATACATTTTGTGCGTGTATTTTCTCATTTTAGGTCATTCTCCTGGTAAAATAAAACAATGCAATGTCATTAATTCTAGGCACCTGTAATTCTTAATGTTTGTTAAGTAATGCATCTTCCATCTCCAAATTGAATGGTTTAGATGCTGAGAGTCCTTGATGAAGTTTATTCTCATTCATTCACCTTCTGAATGTTGGCACATAAGCTTCATCTTCTGAATGTCAGTCTTCTACTGTGTTCCATCAGATTCTATCTTTGTGTCTTATCTCTGCATCCAAATCGCATGTGATATGGGTCGTAATGGAAAAGCGTCACACTCAGAGCCTCATTTTTAATTTGAGATTAATTGACCTCATTTAACTCTACCTCTGTAATGCCTCTATCCAAATAGTGTCAATTTATTAGGTGGTTGGTGGTTAGTACTCCAACATATCATTTTGGGAGAGAAAAAACCATAATAAGTGGTACTCTAGTTAATATTACATTACATGAATTACATTTTAATTGTATCTTAATACTTGATTCTTATTGTATCTTAATACTAATTCTTATTGAAGTTTTTTTGATTTACTCTAAAATATATATATATATATACATTTGGTTTTTTCAGGTCAGAAATCAGGTGTGGTTGCGTCATTGGGTATAAAGTTTGGCTTTTTATGAAGTTTTCTCTGTTTATTTTTAATTAGTCATTAAACATGTTTGACATAGTGCATTATAATGAAGGACAGGCTAACCTAGAACTTGTGTGGTTCTACCTCAGATTCCCTGGCAGGAATACGGGACACACATCAAAACATCTAGGCATTTTATTAGCTGCCCCACAAAAGCTTAAGGTAGTGTGTATTTAATGGAAGTAATGTTTCAATACATATATACATGGAGTAACATTTTTTTTGCCAGTCCCGGGTCTTGAACTCACGGCCTGAGAACTGTCCTTGGATTTTTCTCAAGGTCTGTGCTCTACCACTTGAATCACAGCACTACTTCCAGCTTGTTTCTATGTGTTGTGATATTGAGGAATCGATCTGGGGTCTTCGTGCATGCTAGGCAAGCATTAGGCCACAATCCCAGCCTGATGATATAACTTTTAGTCATGCTATAAACATAGCTGTTTGCAAGCATGTAGTGTTTGTTATGTTGAGGATTTTCGAAGTCCATTCTAGCCTTGCAAAATGGGCTGCAGATGATTGTCGTCTGCATTAGTGCTGTTACATTTCAGAACTTCCTGTTTGCATGTAGCCCTAATGTAATTCCTCTTCTTCCACCCTGTCCTTGATCAATCCATTAAGTTGACAAGAGTCTAACCCATTCAACCTGTAGAATTCTCACACTTTGCATCTCAGTGGGTCAACTCTCATCATGTGGCACGACTTACTCTGTATCCAAGAGCACCTTGATTGGACTTCTAAGTTTAGTTGTTTAATTTTACATCATATCAGGTTTTTAAGCTGTCACACTTTTACTATTACTAAATTCTTCAGCTGTCTTAAGATGCTGTCTACTCTTATTTCTACCTTGTGAATTCCACGTTCATACTTAATCTGATAAAATTAATTGATGATCATGATCTAGGTTTATCATTTCATTACATATTTAAGACAGAGATGTTCTTATAGCCAGAAGTTGGTTTATTAGTTTGTTGTTTCTTCACAGTTGTGAGTTAAAAACAAGCAAACAAATAACAACAACAACAACAACAAAAAATCGGTGCCTTATGCATTGTGAGATGGTGCTTTTCCACTTGAGACTTGAACCAAACTTCAAATAACCAAATACAAATATAACCGATATATCAGGTAACAAAGTTAGATACTGTAACAATATGAGATAACCAAGGGACAGCAAAAGAGATGAGAGATAACATAGTACCTTAAGAACAACAATCATTCATTATATTGCTTATGTTTCTATATCCTAGAGATCCTTTCATTCAGTGTCCTACTATATGGCCTTTTGTATCAAGGATTTGCTCTATTGCAAATCTCTGCTAGGAGAGCCCAAGGTTTCTACTGATTATGACAAATGAGGGAAACCATTGAGCCTAAGTTCCTTTGAGTCTGGCTTACTTCACTTAATATGATTTTTTTCTAAGTCTTTCCATTTCCTAACAAATGGGGCAATGTCGTTTTTTCTGACAGCAGCATAGAATTCCATTGTGTACAAATACCACATCTTGTTGATCCACTCATCAACTGAGGGACATCTAGGTTGGTTCCATATCTTTGCTATGGTAAATAGTGCTGCAATGAACATTGTTGTGCTGTTGGATTTAGTATGCCCTAGTTTCTGGATGGTTGGGTAAATGCCAAGTAGTGGAATTGCTGGGTCATAGGGGAGCTCTATGTTTAGCCTTTTGAGGCACTGCCATACTGCTTTCCATAGTGGTTGAATGAGTTTGCACTCCCACCAACAGTGTAGTAGTGATCCCTCCTGGCCACATCCCCTCCAGCATCTGTTGTTATTCATTTTCCTGATCGTGGCCATTCTAACTGGAGTGAGGTGGAATTTTACAGTTGTTTTGACTTGCATTTCTTTTATGACCAGAGATGTTGAGCATTTCTTCATGTGTCTATAGGCCATTTTTGTCTCTTCTTCAGAGAAGACTCTCTTTAAGTCTTTGGCCCATCTTTTGATAGGATGGTTGTTACTTTGGAGATTAGTTTTGGATTGATTCAATTTTTTGAGTTGTTGGTATATTTTAGATATGAGGCCCTTGTCTGTTGTATGGTTGGTGAAGATCTTCTCCCACTCTGTAGGCTTCCTAATTAGTTTACTAGCTATGTCCTTTGCCATACAAAAGCTCTGCAGTTTAATGCAGTCCCACTTATCCAGCCTTTCACTGATTTGTTGTGATTCTTGGTCCTTATTAAGAAAGTTTCGACCTGTGCCAAGGAGGCCTACTGTAACTCCTATTCCTTCTTGTAAAGTTTTCAGAATGTCTGCCTTTACCTCCAGGTCTTTGATCCATTTGGAGTTAATTCTAGTACAGGGTGACAAAGAAGGATCCAACTTTAGTTTTCTGCATGTGCTTAACCAGTTCTGCCAGCACCACTTGTTGAAGAAGCTATCTTTCTTCCATTCTATTTTTTTGGCTCCCTTGTCAAAGATTAGGTTGCCATAGGTCGGTGGTTTAATATCTGGGTCTTCAGTTCTATTCCATTGGTCTTCAAGCCTGTTCTTGTGCCAGTACCAAGCTGTTTTGAGAATTATAGCTCTGTAATAGAGTCTGATGTTTAGTATTGAAATTCCTCCAGCACTGTTCTTTCTGCTAAGAAGTGTTTTTGCTATACGGGATCTTTTATTATTCCATATGAAATTTTGGATTGCCTCTTCTATTTCTTTAAAGAATGCCATTGGGATATTGATGTGTATTGCGATGAATTTGTAGATAGCCCTATGGAACATTCCTCAATATAATAAAGTCTGTGTATGACAAACCCACAGCTAGTATTATACTTAATGAGAAAAAACTGAAGCCATTCCCTCTAAAACCAGGAATGAGACAAGGATGCCCACTCTCTCCACTCCTCTTTAACATAATTTTACAATTCCTAGCCAGTGCAATAAGGCAAGAAGCAAGCATAAAGGGGATCCAAGTAGGGAAAGAGGAAGTAAAACTATTCCTTTTTGCAGATGACATGATCCTGTATTTAAAGAATCCTATAGACTCTATTCCCAAGCTCCTTGAGCTGATTCAAAACTTTGGAAGGGTAGCAGGGTATAAAATTAACCCTCAAAAATCAACTGCCTTCCTCTGCGCCAACAGTGAGAGGAATGAGGCAACAATCAGGAAAGCAACTCCTTTTGCCATAGCCTTAAATAAAGTACCTAGCAATTACCTTAACTAAGAATGTAAAGGACCTTTTTGATGAAAACTTTCAAACCCTGAAAAAGGAAATTAAAGCAGAACTGAGGAACTGACTTCCATTAGTTTTTAAGATACGGTCTGGGGTTTTTTTCCTGGCTGGAGCACTGCTATCTACCTACTCTGCCACCATGCAGCCAGGATGAATGGTATATGCCAACCCGCACTTTTTTGGTTTCGTTTTTGGTGTCATGGGCCAGTTACATTTTACCCAGACAATCTATGAACCATGATTCCATGTGTCCACTATCCAAGTAGATGTGATGACGGCCACAAGTGACCACACCAGGCTGTAGGAATCTTTGATTAGAAAAGGTCTCCTTCATTACTTTGGAAAGAAATAAAGACTGACTTATTTGCTCCCTCACAACTGCCCATAGCAAATTTCCTATACCTAACTTGATGAGTCATTTCTATTAACTTTTGTTAGTCTCATGGTAGACCTATGAATTTCCAAATATTTGTACTTTGATCATCTGTGCTCATGTCATGCTTCTTTTGAATATCAAGACTACTGGGAGTTGGATCCGATGAAGTCCCTTCTGCTAGGTTCTGAAAACTCTGTGCTAAGTGCTGCATGTCTAAGCTCATGTCTGAGCTTTCCTTGCAAAGTGAAGAAGCACATCTGCTTTCTTTAAACATGAATTTAGTGTCAGTTAATCTAATCTTGATGATAGGGAGAAAATGTTCAGCTTTTAGAAAGTGAAGTCTCATTTCAGATGTTTTAGCTCTTGTATCTTATCCAGTATCCATCCATTTTCAGCTGTCAGTTGGGGAGCTTGTTCTGTTGTCTTAATTTTCTAGCTCTCGAACAGTAAACAAGAATCCTAGTTACAATCACAGTGTCCCAAATAAACTATTTCGCTTTTTTTTTTTAAGTGGTCATGGGGCTTGCACTCTGGGCCTGGGCTCTGTACCTGAGCTGTTTTGCTAAAGGCACTCTGCCACTTTGAGCCACCTCTCCACTTCCATTTTTCTGGTGGTTAATTGTAAGTAAGAGTCTCACAAACTTTCCTGCCTGGCTGGCTCTAAAGTGTGATCCTTATATTTGAGCCTCCTAAATAGCTAGTATTACAGGAATGAGCTAACAGCTCTATATTAGAAACAATTCTTGTCACTGATTTAGGCTTCTAAAAGATTCTTCAATCATAAGATCTATTTACCTTTCAAACGAAGTTTGAAAATAACCGAAGAGTTCACTTACAAGGAGAATAAGAGCAAATGTGTGCAACATAGGTTTTGCCAATGGTAGAAACCACAGAATTTATGTGTAGGTAGTATATATTTTCCTATATATTTTATGCTGTTCAGGTAAAGTCTACAAATGACTTTCAGTGGAAATATGTATATGTTATGTTACTCCAAACATGTTTTGTACAAGTATAATTTTCAACAATTCTCATTACCAAACACATTTTCTTTCATCTTTATGTTAAATATAGACATGGTCTTCATTGTTATACAGGCAGAGATAAATGCTGAGGCACAAAATGAGAGGATGCATACTTTTAGTACCCTAAATTACATCTGATTGAAAATGGAAATCTATTTGCAAATTCTCAAGCATGGGGTAGCAGTGTGTATGAACTATTTCTTTTCAGCAGTCGGAGCCTTGCCATTGTGATTCAGGAAATACAAAAACTCATCAAAGGTAAGTATAGGTTCTGGTCCTGTCGTATCACTTATTCCTTTCATTACCTTTGGAATAGCTCAAGTGAGCTGATCTCTATTGCTGGAAGATACAGGTATACAAACTGATAGCAGAATGTCATTGAACAACTACATCGTTAAGATTCTATTTGATGAATGAATCTATTTTAAGATTCATTGCTGGGTGCCAGTGGTAGCTCACACCTATAATCCTAGTTACTAAAGAGACTGAGATCACAGTTTGAAGTTCTCCTGAGCAGAAAAATCCCTGAGAATCTTATCTCCACTTAACCATCAAAAATGAAAGTAGAGCTATTGCTCAACGGATAGAGTGCTAGGATTGTGCGAAAATAGTTCAAAAGGCAGAAGAAGGTGAGAGAGACAGAGAGACCCTGAAACAGAGACAGAGAGACACACAGAGAGACACACAAAGATAAGGAGAGCACAAAGAATCTCAAGCTCTTAGTTCAAGCCCCAGGACTGACTCACAGAAACATTCATTGCTTATTTCTCCTTGGTAAAATATTTTCTTGGACTAGATTCATAGGGAAGAATAGTGTTTATGTATATAGAGTCTATTGGTGGGAGGCTACTAATTTAATTGGCTTTTTGTAATTCTACGTAAGTGGTAATAAATAAAATTGCATTTCTGTATGGGACAACAAATAATACAAGAAAAATTGTCCATGAATTTCTGACAGTAAGGTATATATGTTCAAAATCCATATATAAGAGAGAAAGCTCTATATGACTGGCTACGGATCTAAAATATCTCAATCTGGAAATCTTAGCTGTGGGAAGGCAGCCAGGTACATTTTATGCAACTTGCTTCCATTATAATATGGAGCAACTCCAGCTGAGATAATTAGAAAGAAATATGCCTAAATAATGAACACACACCTTTTGTTTCAACTGTATACTAGGATTAGCTATTTTGAAGAGATAGGAACAGAGCAACACATAATACAATTGTACCCACAATAATAATAAAATCATCCCCAAGTTGTTAAATATTAAAATCCTGTCTGACTTCCCAGCTCTGTGAGTCATATACTGTGAATGCATAAACTGTAAATGGTGATGTCACGGGAAATGAGTAGGGCAACTGCTTTCTTTTTCTAAAACAAACTCTGTGATGATAGACTGGGTACTCATGATGATTATATGCTTTTCATCTTTGAATTCATACTTGACATTTTTAAAAATATTTTTTTTATTTTGCTAAGCTTTCTGGCTTTATTTTCTGTGTTGCAATCCTGGAAATACATATTTAAATGCCTTTACTGATTTCAGAAATGTCTTAGGACTTTATATGCCCTTTCTTGGCAAGTTGCTGAAAGGATGTTTTCAAAAAGCTTCATGCCTCCTGGAATCTCTGTCACCTTGGAAGGGAATTGCTAGTGCAAATATTTACCAATTCTAGATTGTAAACAGGAGAGCCCCTTCATCACTACACAATTAAACTTCAGGAATTAAGGTCTTCCATGTCCATATTGTTCCACTAACTGCTTCATTATTAAAAAGAATTTGTTTGCCCCTTGTTCAGCATTTTACTGGAGGAATGCTGGCTCAGAGAAGAAGCTGTAAGACATATAATTAGAGTTGACAAGAGGGAGAAACTGCATCAGAATACTCTAATAATAGACAGGAATTAACTTAGCAGCAAACAAGACCACATGCAGGATGCAGGTACCAGGATATTGACGGAAAATTTAGAGATTTATGAGGTTTCTTTTCCAATGTATTTTCTTCTCTGCTTCTTCTACCCTTTTGGCTTCTGCTTCCCATATCTAACATTGAATAATTGCTTAAGATTTGAAAGAAAATCCAAAATATAATATTCTGCCTTATGTATGGATTATTTACCAAATAACCATAAACAATTACTTATTATGAATGATATTGAATTTTTTTAATAGATTTATCTTACACATTCAGGTATACTGTCTCAGATTTAATGTTACGTTTTTTACCTCTGAATTGATCAATTTTACAACCTCTAAAATTTACGTATATCAGAAATTACTAATCTGCTAACAGCTATTGAACAAAAGAGAGACATAATTTGAACACACTGTTTGAATTAATTTAAGTGTGAATTAAATGAATACTATTTTTATTTTTACTCACTTATAGAAGAAATTGTGAACTATGCAAGTTTCCTCAACAAGATGATGAATGGTAATGACAAATTATTATTTTTTTTCTTTTGCCAGTCCTGGGCTTGAGCTCAGGGCCTGAGCTCTGTCCTTGGACTTTCTCAAGGCTAGAGCTCTACCACTTGAGCCTCAGCACCACTTCCGGCTTTTTTCTATGTATGTGGTACCGAGTAATCGAACCCCGGGTCTTCGTGCATGCTAGGCAAGCACTCTACCACTAGGCCAAACTCCTGGCCTATTATTATTTTTGGGGGGAAGTCATGGGGCTTGAACTCTGGGCCTGGGCACTGTCCCTGAGCTCTTTAGCTCATGGCTACCACCCTAACCGTTGAGCCACAGCGCCCCTTACTGTTTTGTAGTGAATAATTTGAGATCCATTTCTCACGTTCTTTAGTGCCTGGGTTTTGAACAGCAGTCCTTAAATCTTCACCATGCCTGGTTTATGAAGGATTATTTTTTTATTGTATTGTGTAGAGTGGTCACAATTACATTCGCCAGACAAACTGTATATCACTTATCACACATTGACACACCCGCTCATGTTTTTGTCCCCATTTCCCTCCCCACGCCCCCTCCCAATCATCTTGTTTTCCGCTCTTCCCTTTCCTATTTCAAATAAACAAATAAACGTATATATAATATACCAGGTAACAAAGTCAGATACTATAGCAATATGATATAAACCAAAGGGCAAGAGAAATAACATAGTACACTAAGAACAGCAATCACATAATACAAAGCTCTATGACATTATTTTTAACTGCAATATATTATGCACTATAAAAGAACTCAAGATTATTCAAATTTTGGTCACGATGAATTTTTAATTGTATTTTCTTGTCAGGGTAATTTATTCATCAGGTAGTAGATACATTACTTTTCAAGCATTGACATCGCTTCTCATGGTTTTTACTCCTCATGATGAATATTTTTAGTAGTTACTGACTTTATGAATCAAATGACCTATGGGAAGAAAAATAGTTGACAATTATAGTCTTTCTGTTATAGCTTCAGGAAAGGACACAGCAGAGTTTTCAATGTCTAATTCCAAGGCGATGTCTTTCTGTTGAGTTCCTTGTTAATTGCTCCAACACTAAAATTAGAATTTTGCAAATGTTTCAAACAAAATTTTTTAGGCATGTTATTTTTATTCATTTCACTGATTTATGGTGTTAAAATTTTCCTCACAAGCATTTATTCATTGATTTCTTCAAATCATTTTGGCCTTTTAATGAAAATACTGCAAAATGATCAACACAGTTTACATATACATATGAAAAAATTCTCCAATCATTAAATCTACTGAATACATGGAGACAATTTATGATATGCAAAATATAATAATAAGCCTTTGGAAAATTACTCAGTCTCATTAATTTTTAAAGACATTATTCAGGTTCCAGTGAAATGATTTTTAAATCAGCAGTTTAACCAAAGTTTAAAGAACGAGTTAATCCAAATGACAATGAATGAACATTTCCACTTAGGGCCATTGGGAATGAAAATATGTCTTTGAAAAACTCCCTGGAGGAAGTTGTGTGAGGCAGTGACATTGCCATGTGGTTCTTTGGAACGATCACCCTCTCTGCTGCATGTTCTGTGAGGAGTTGTCAAGTAGCTATTCTGGTGCATTAGACTTAAAGTCACATTTAATCATCACCAATAATCCAAGACATTGTTCTGTTGCCTTTGGGAAGCAGGAAACTGTGGCCCCGAGGTGTAAACATCACTCTAACCCGTGAAAGTAGTAATTCAGTGTGCAGAACTAGAAGACAAGTTTGTCTCATCGTAAATTTGGTTGATGTGATTTACCAGTTAATTATCTGTGGATTTATAAATAAAACCACAGCAACATGGCACCTACATTTACAGAGTAGTACTGCCAAGTGCCTTTTTAAAGGCTTGATTCTAGGATTCTCTGAATGAATATGTCTCTGGTCATCACCATTACCACTTCTGGTGGTAAGATATTAGATGATGAGGTGCAGTGGTTTGAACAACTTCGAGGAGCATATGAAACAACTTAAAGGTATATATATATATATATATATATATATATATATATATATTTTGAATTAGCTTCTTCCTTTTTTCATATATTTTTATTGTAATTAATAGAAGGGTTACATGATATTTGCCAGATAGAAGGTGCATTAATTCACATACATTGATACCCTTTCTCATGTCTTGGTCCCCATTTCCCTCCCCCCCACCCCCCCATCTTGTTTTCCCTCCCTTCCCTATCCAATTTCAAATAACCAAATACAAATATATCCAATATATCAGATAGTAAAGTGAGATATTGTAACAATATGAGATAACCAAGGGACAGCAAAAGAGATGAGATAACATTTTTTAAACAATTCTTATTAAAAAAGAAGTAGCTTTCCTTACACATTCTTTGAAATGTAACTGAGTCCTCAAAGTAAAAATGAATATACACTATGAATTCTAACACTGACCATAGTTTAATTGACCTAAACTGCCTATAATTCACATACAAGATAACCTTTATGGAAATGAATAAACCCAAAATACTATAAATGATTGTTTCACTAAATTATACAAATTAGGAATGCCTTTTACAATTTTATTTGCAGTCTTGATTATGCACCTGTATTGTTGCTTACTATGTTGTGTGTACTAAGGTGTGAGTCACAGTGCTTTGCTGAATGAGTAAAATAAAGAGGAATTTTTATAGGAATCTTTTCAGAGGTCTGTGAAACAGTCTTCTTCATTATATATGTGAATGTATTTTCTGTCAAAGGTCTAGCACTAAAACAAACCATCTAATTGTCCTGAGGTCTGTGTTAGGTGGAGCGGGGCGAGGAGAGTTCCTATTATTAGGGAATCAGATATAGATCCCTTGAGGATAGGAACCCATTAGAGTTAAAGTATATTACCTTATGTGTTTAAACATGAGATGAATTGTTTTTAGTGTTATGGAGTCAAGAGGAGGGGATTCCACATCCCTCCAGGTGGGGAATTTATTGGGGAAGTAGATGGTGGTGAACTGACCGGCCAGGGACACAGTGCAGACTCGGGAGCTGACACTGTGACCCTGAGTGGCTCTCATGCAGGGTTTTTAAGGGCAAAACCCATGCGGTTGAACCTGGTCACACAGGTGGCCAATGGGATACTTACATACACAGAGAGACCATTGCCAGCTCCGGCCACACGCAGGTAGCCAATAGGGTCACAGTCCAGTGTTTGAATTTACCTATCACCTTAGTTGGAATTGGCACGCAAATTGGAAAGGTCTCCACACAAAGCAGGGCCCCTCCCCACCCAAGCGGATATCCCTCCTCATGGGGGTGGGGAGAAGGTCAAGGTTGCCCCTCCCTAGAAGGGCACAGGTGGCTGGGCTGTACCACATATCCCTCCTCATTGGGGGGGGAGGTCAAGTTGGCTGGGCTTTACCATTATCGACCTTCCACAATGGGGCGGGGGAACTCAGGCATTCTGGATGGCACCAGTCCCTGCTCCCCTCAACATTTAGTATAGCAAGTCTAAAATTTTTTATTGATACTTAACTCACATGATTAGATTTTCAAAGTTTCTTTTATTGAATATTCTTATCACTTCTTAAAATTATTTAATTTTTCATTTTCATTTATTTAATATTTTATTTATTAAGCCCAAGGCCTTGTATATGATAGTCAAGTATTCTCCTATTTGAACTATGTCACTAGCTATTTTGTTTTTGTTTTTGTTTTTCCTGGGCTAATGTCATGTTAACTTAATCTGGGCTGGTCTCATCCTCTCAAGTAGCTGGGGTTATGGCCATATTACTCAGCACCCAAATTAATCTTTCTAATGTTGCTTCTATGATAATTTGCAGCATTTCCTTTTACTCCCATACATACATTTTAAAGTTTTGGAAGAAGAATTTTGCAATTGTTGAGTTAGTATGGTCTGTGTTGGATACATCATCTGATTTGTTTTCTAAAGCTGTCATTTAAACTGCAGATAGGTATTGTATATGTTGTCAGTCATCAGTTACTGAACAACAGCTTATTTACATGTATTGTATTCAAAATAGGGTCTTTACCTCAGCTCTCTCCTTTCTTTGCTCCACTGATAGTGCTTAGTTTTAAATAAAATGTTTCCAAAGTACTAAAGACAATTCCTCTCAAAATGCAAACAATGTCAGACTAGTCAAAATGTTCAACTTCTCTGCAAGTGAGAAAGTGATTTTTGTATGATTACCGGTAATAAGAACATAAAGGAGGATTGTAGTAATCCCATACATTGAATTTCTATATGGCTGATGAACTTTCAAGTGGGGAATAGATTGTTTCCCGCTGTTGCAGATCAACTTTCATGAAGCAGCTATTGCTGCACCTTTTTCATTTTCTAAATTGCGAGGATCTTCACCTAATTGCTCTTTTGTGCAAACCCCTACTGAAAGCAACCGGTATGAATCAGAGGAGTACTGAGTGAATTCTGATCTTGAAATAATAGCTAATGCACTAAAATGTAAATGAATGAAAATCATTCCCTTGGGTTACTGCAAAGAGAAAATCCTATCCCTTAGGGAAAAGAGAGTGATGACACTTGAGTGAATTAGATGTGATGATAAGGGTATGGTCCCCAGTTCTTTCCTGACTACTGGCATGATGGTGGCAACATCCCATTTGTTATATTTTGTGTAAAAGATGGATGTGGCAGCTGCTTTGATTGTTGAGTTGCTACTCATCCATTTAAAAAAAACCTTGAAAAATTAAACATTTTATTATAGAAAGTTATGTCACTCTTACTTCATTATTTTTCCTTCTACTTGCCAGGCTTAGAATTTTCATGAACCTCTACGTAATATGAGTAGCAGAGCACAAAATGGCAATTAACAAAGTATTGCATTTAGGAAACATCCCATCTATCCCTATCAATTAATTTTATTACCTGTCAATCTTTTACAAGATATTGAGGATGAAATAAGGTTTAATTTAGTGTTTAAGTAAAACTATATGTAGCAAGTGAAAAAGGACTACCATGAATGCAGCTTAAAACCGTAATTACATAGACAGGAAAATGTTCAAATTGTATTTCCCTATGTGTTTAAATTATGATAGAAACATTTTTCAGAGGATAAATGTGATGGATGAACAGAACCCACCACACAGACACTTTTTGGGAAGACCCAAAAAATGATCCACTATCTTGGATCATCATCTGCTGTCATTTCTATAACTTAACTTACTTTAACATTGCAATCCTAAGTTTTTAGTATTAGCATATGTTTTTCTACTGATTCATTATTTTAAATCCTAACATTTTCAAAATTACTGTAATTCAGCAAGTCACTTAGATTGCTCCATATCTCTTGATATAATCTGCTTTACAGTAAATACCAGAAGTGTTAATTCAGAAGGTGCTGAGAACAGTGAAAAAGAGGAGCCACAAGTCCTAATCTCGCCCATGCCCACTTTTATTAAAACATAATTGGTCCTATTCTATGACCAGAAAGGAAATTATGTATCAGTAGTCTAATTCAGCTGGTTAAATCTTTAGGTTTCACGTGGCCCAGTTTTTTTAACTTTATATATATTATATCCTTGGTTCATCCCATATATACATGTGAGAAGTGCCTCTATGTGAAAATAGAGCTAGATTACATAAGTCTGGTGTGTGTAGTTAGATAGCAAGGAGTTGGTATGATGTAGGAGTAACACTGATCAAGATGCATGGTACTCAGAAACTGGCATGTTGAATTGAAATGTTGTACAACAAAATAATTTTGAAAACTCTCAGGAATTTGTTTATTAGAATAACAGAGTTATGCCTAGAATGCATGCACAGCGAGTGAACCATGGCAAGAAAAACAATAACGTGGAACACAGAAAAATGTATAGTAATGTACACTACCTGGATTCAAACCATTTTTCCTACCCTACTAATACTGTATTATTCTGCTTTAACAGTGTTCTGTTGGCAAGAAAATCACTGTATGAGAAAATAAATGATCCGTCATTTATTTTTTCTAACAAGTACAATAATGACATGTTACATGGACTTTAGTAAATTAGATCATTAGCGAACTTAAATGAAAACAATATTTCTTGAAAAATCTAGAAAGAGGATCTAATTGTCAGTCAATTTAAGAGTTATGGAATAGCAAAGAAAGGACTATATGACTATATTTTCTACTACTAATGGAAATTGCTTCCTTAATTTTAAACTAAGCAACCCACACATCTGAAAGGTAGTATTAAGAAATATCCCACTTAAGTTATTATATTCTTTATTATTCTTCCATCCTATGAGGTCAATTAGATGATGTAATAATGAAGCCAATGTTCTGGGAAGATGGAATATTAATCACGATGATTAATTTTAAAGAGCGATAACCAAAGGTTTCCTTTTCAGTAAGCATTTCTGCACCAGACCCTTTCAGACTTTACTTCATACTATTCTGTTGATTATATTTTTACAATTTCTGTTTCGTGAAGAAATGAAGGCTTAGAAATATATACTAACTTGTCTAAGGTCTAAGACTTTGACAAAATATCACTTTTGCTCCTTATTAGAGAAAAATGTCAAATCTCCTCAAATGTGATGAAGACTCCATCCGTGAGGCTTGATTGATCATGGAATACCAACCTCCATTAGGAATATTCAGAGATGGTCACACACCTAACTATCTCAGGAAGCTTTGTATAACCCAAGGTTGCATAAGGCATTTAGATTCCTTGTTTTGGATAGATTATGTGTGATACTATTTGTTTTGCTCATTAGGTTTAGAAATAAGTGTGTTGAAATGAGTTTAGCAATCTTACAAAGTTAGCAGTTGATTTTCATAATGAAAACAGTAGTGTTTTATATTTCTAATGTGAACTCAGGTTCAATACAGAAACCCTTAAGTACAGGAGTACTTGATTACTTAAGTATGCGTGATAAAGGAAATAAAAGTAACGATTCACTTGGCATGTCTGTGATAATTGTGAAAAAAACTGTTGTATACTACAGACATTTCCATGAATTGGGATGAGGGAAAAAACCAAATGTAACATAGCATAGTCAATCCATTGTCCATTTGAAGAAATCTGAATTATTATAACTTTCTAAAGTTTACAAAAGCTTCTTTTTTTTTTTTGACAAATCAGATCCTGGTTGGAAGGTGTTGGTCTGTGAATCAGCCCGTTTGATTGCCTTCCTGTCCTGTTGGAGAGAATTAGATCTCACAGGTTATTTTTGGAACTTGTAAAGCATCCTACCATGTCCTAGGCAAAGGGAACATCCTTCATTATTTCATATCTCCTTGGGTCTATTAAATTGCTGGCTCATATTTTCATGCCATCATTGTGATGTCACTTGATGAGCTAGAGAAGACACATGCTCTCTATGTAAACACCAGCTAGCATAAGAAGTATGTACCATGATCCTTTTTTGTCGCCCTGCACTAGGATTAACTCCAAATGGATCAAAGACCTGGAGGTAAAAGCCGACACTCTGAAAACTTTACAAGAAGGAATAGGAGATACACTAGACCTCCTTGGCACAGGTCGAACCTTTCTTAATAAGGACCAAGGATCACAACAAATCAGAGAAAGGCTGGATAAGTGGGACTGCATTAAACTGCAGAGCTTTTGTATGGCAAAGGACATAGCTAGTAAATTAATTAGGAAGCCTACAGAGTGGGAGAAGATCTTCACCAACCATACAACAGACAAAGGCCTCATATCTAAAATATATCAACAGCTCAAAAAATTGAATCAATCTAAAACTAATCTCCAAAGTAACAACCATCCCATTAAAAGATTTCCAAAGACTTAAAGAGAGTCTTCCCTGAAGAAGAAACAAAAATGGCCTATAGACACATGAAGAAATGCTCGACATCTCTGCCCATAAAAAAATGCAAATCAAAACTCTAAGATTCCACCTCACTCCAGTTAGAAAGGCCAAGAAATGTAATAACAACAGATGCTGGAGGGGATGTGGCCAGGAGGGATCACTACTACACTGTTGGTGAAAGTGCAAACTCGTTCAACCACTATGGAAAGCAGTATGGCAGTGCCCCAAAAGACTGAACATAGAGTTCCCTATGACCCAGCAATTCCACTACTTGGCATTTACTCAATCATCCAAAAACAAGGACATATTAAATCCACTAGCACAACGATGTTCCTTGCAGCACTATTTACCAGAGCAAAGATATGGAACCAACCTAGATGCCCCTCAGTTGATGAGTGGATGAACAAGATGTGGTTTTTGTACACAATGGAATTCTATGCTGCTGTCAGAAAAAACGACATTGCCCCATTTGTTAGGAAATGGAAAGACTTAGAAAAAATCATATTAAGTGAAGTAAGCCAGACTCAAAGGAACTTAGGCTCAGTGGTTTCCCTCATTTGTCATAATCAGTAGAAACCTTGGGCTCTCCTAGCAGAGATTTACAGTAGAGCAAAACCTAGATAAATAAGGCCATATAGGATGATGCTAAATGAAAAGACCTCCAGGATATAGAAACAAAAGCCATATGCGTGTTGCTTTCCTTAATGTACTATGTTATCTCTCATCTCTTTTGCTGTCCCTTGGTTATCTCATATTGTTACAGTATTTCACCTTGTTAACTGATATATTTTGTATATGTACATTTGGTTATTTGAAATATGATAGGGAAGGGGGGAAAATAAGATGAGGGGCCGGGGTCGTGGGCTGGGGGAGGGAAATGGGGACCAAGACCTGAGAAAGTGTGTCAATGTATGTGAAGCAATGCACCTTCTATCTGATGAATATAATGTAACCCTTCTATTAATTACAATAAAAATATATGGAAAAAATAAATTCTGAGTTGCAATTGAAGTAAACAAAAGTATATACTATGGTATCATTACATTAAACAAAACTATATGTACCTGAGCACTTATAAATTCCTCCAGTCATTTACTCTCAAATTTAGCAAGGTAATCAGATTCTTTTTCTTTCTTTCTCTTTTTGTTATGCTCTTATTTTCTCTTTCTTTTTCCTTCTTTCCTTCCCCCTCTTCTTTCTTTGTTTTCTAATATTGATATTTAAAATATTATTTTTAAAATAGGACTTTACATTGATTTGGGGGCCTGCCTGGATCACCACTCTCTATTTATTCTTCCTGAGTGGCTAGATGAGAATTGTGTTCCATCATGGCCAACTTTTTGCAAGGTCTGACCTTGAATTACAGTCTTCCCAATTGTACCCTGTAGAGTAGCTAGCATTACAGTTCTGAGCCATTATGCCTGGCAGCTTAATTTTTTTTCAAATCCTGAAAAATAAGATGGCCCATGTACTGATTAGGCAACATCTATATGTCATGGGTTTCCATGTTTGGACAGCACTGGCCGAGAGCAGGTTCAGCAATGCCACGCAGTGAAAGTACAAATGGCTGAAGACTGAGATCCTGCAGAAGCATCTCGCGGCTAGAATATGTCCTGACCATTTGTCGTCATAATATCTCACTGTTTAGGAAATAGAGATTCAAGAACTCTCATACATTGGAAATAGAAGACAGCCAGTGGCTGCCTGCTGTGAGTTGCCAGTGTGAAGGAAGAGACGTGTAGGGAAATGAGGCAGATATAAATGTGGTAGCAGATGGAATGCCAGTGTACCTTCCACTTCTGTGATGTCCTCAAGAGTTTTCTGCTTTGTCTGTTGACATCTGTACCTACTTCCCTGCACGTATGTGCCGGACCTTTCTTTCGAGAAATAAGATTCCCAGCCTTTCTCTGTTGTGAATGTCTGAGATGTGTGATCTCAGATGAATAATTAGAATTATTTTTAAAATTGCAGCTTCTCGTTGTGGAAGGTCGGCATCAGACAACAGAATGATGTGGGCAGGAAGAGTAGAAAGACATGAAAAGGCAGCTGTACTGCTCCTGATTATGGTGATTGTGTCTGCCTGAAGAGGCTTTTGCTTATTAGTGTGGCTGGTGGAGAGTGTAACAAAGACAGGGCAGCTGATGGGACAGGAGTAGGGGAACAATATCCGTCTATAGAATGCATGGTCATGCAAGCAAATGCAACACACAACAGCAGCAAGTGATGGTTTGCATATGTTTTCAGTGGACTTTGTTTTGAAAAGAATGCTTTAGAATTATGCAGAGGAACAGATAGGCCCATGAAGATGTTGTTATAATTTTGTTTTCTGTGGTCTGATAAAAATATACTTACAAACTTTTAATCACCCTCCCACACACACATATACACACATACACACATATTCTGGAGTGTGTGTTGGGAGGGGGTCCATCTGAACTCAGGAACATGTTTGGCTCACTTGTTCAAGCCTGATACTTGAATCATACTCCCAGCTTTGAATTTGGCTGGTTACTTTAGAGACCTGCAGTATTTGCTGTTTTGGCTGGATTTGCACCTTGTCTGAGCATTACCTCAGTTTCAAACTCCCTAAGTAACTCGGATGCTTTTAATGTTTTGAAATGGAAAAGTATACCATAAGATTTCCATTCAGTATTCTAAAGTACTTTTGTCATATTTTCAACATGTAAAGGAGAAATAAATGTCCCTAGAATGGAAAGAAGTCAGATTTTAGAAATGAAACCTGCATAAACATTCCCTAGAATCTTGGATTCCCTTGATCATCTTCTTTCTCCTCATCCTTCTTCCTTCCCTTTCCCTTTCTTTTTCCCTTTGTCTTTCCTTTCCTCTTCAATTTGCCTCATTTTTCTTCCTCCTCCTGTCTTTGAGCGAGTCCTCTTGCCTATTGCTGCAGAATACATCTAGAATCCAACTACTTTCTCATCCTCTCTGTTACTAGCCCCTTGGCTAGAGACCATGGTCTCTCTGACCTACTTACTTTCTAAAATTACTGGGCACAGGATTAGAATGATCATTAGAAGGAGTTGATGGTACAGAATAATAACTTATAAATGCAATGGATGACTGAGTATGGACTGGAGGGACAGCAATTGTATCTTCCACTAGGGTTTCCATCTTAAAACTTACTCTAATTTGGTTTATAGTTTTTAAAAACTTGTTTTTAAGTAGCTTCCAAAGAAGTTTCAATTCAAATGACAGGTTGTGAATGCAGTGTATCTTGATCAGTGTCATTTTCATCTTTCCCTTTCTCAAACCAAATCATCTTCTTAGTTTACCTGGTTTTATTGTCACTTATGTACACTGAATATTATAACTGTATTCATCTACTTTTTTTCTAGCCATTCCTTGGGCCCACTTCCCTTCACCCTCATCTTCCCAACAAATCTTTCACCTTCCTCATGTTCATTTTGTTAAATGTAAATTAGTTTAAAAGAGTTACATCATTGAAATCCTACATATATATCAAATTCTAGTTAATATGTTTATATACATATATCCATATGACCCTATGTACATTTGTATATATTTGTAATTCAGGTCCAACTTCTACAAATGAGAAGACACTTGTATCTTTTGTTTCTGTGAACCTGAAATACTACACTTTACATTTTTTCCAAAGCTGTTCATTTCCTTGCAAATGACACAATATTATTCTTCTTGATAGATGAATAAAACTCTATTATATATTATGATGTAATTTAAATATACATTATATGACATATTTATATATACATAAATATGCATAAATTTATAACTAATGCATTTATACACACATTTATACATGCATATATATGCACATGTGCATACATGTACATACATACATGCATGCATATATGCATATAGATATGTGTGTATATATATGCTAATATTGTAGTCTAGTTTTGTGACATAAATTAACATTACATTCAAATTATATATTTCATATTTTTATCCAGTGATCTCTAAGCATTATATATACATTTGTATATTAGATATGATATATGATATGTAAATAATATGTATATAATATAAATAATGTGTATATAATACATATAACATATGTATATATTATATAAACATATTATTATGTATATGCAAGTATATATGTGTGCATATATAGAGATATATGGTTATACTGAGGACATTTGAATGATGGAAAATGTTCTATCTTAATTCATCTGGATGGCATCTCAGTCTGGCATCTATTCTCCTGCAACAAGGATTAAACTAGTAGCAGGAAATAGGTGTCATGAAAAATACTCTTTCACACAAGATAGTACTGCAGAAACTGTAATTTTCACCATTTTTTAATCTTAAGGAACCTTCCCTTTATTCCGATTTTTCTATAGCTCTGTCACTACTATGCCTTCTATACATGGGAATAAAAATACCCAGACCTAAAGTCTCGTCTCTAGTCTTTTTCAGTTACAAATTATATAATGCCTGCAAAATTACCTTTTGAATCCATAATTATCATTATGATTCCTTATTAATGCCTTGCTATAAAGTCTAAGATCACTCTTCAGAAATTGCCTACCAACATTATATCAAACAAAACGTTAATTACATTGTTTCTATATAGCTCTAATATTTTGAAAACAAGATAAATCTATTATCATTTGTTCTGTGTGTGTGTGTGTGTGTATGTGTGTGTGCGCGCAAACCAGTTTTAGCACTTGAATTCAGAGTCTTAGCCGTTTCCCTGTGCTTTTTCGTGCAAGTCTGGTGTTTTACCACTTAAACCACAGTGGGATTTTTGGTTGTTAACTGGAGGTTAAGAGTCTTATAGACTTGCATGCTCACTCTGGATTTCAACTATGATTCTTAGATATCAGTTTCCTGAGTTGCTAGGACCGCAAGAGTGACCCTAGAGGGTCTAACTTACTATAAGTTCTTATCCATTTATTATTGGAAATGTACATACTATCTCTAACACAGTGAACTTCAAATGTTATAAAAATAATTTTCAATGCTTCTATTAGAGGCTTCGTGATTTTCATTTTTTCATATTTTTATTGTAATTAATAGAAGGGTTACATTATATTCATAGATACAAGGTGCGTTACTTCACATACATTGATACCCTTTCTCATGTCTTGGTCCCCATTTCCCTCCCCCAACCCCTACTCCTCATCTTGTTTTTCCCCTTCCCTATCTGACTTCAAATAACCAAATACGCATATATATATATATATAATATATCAGATAACCAGGTGAAATACTGTAACAATATGAGATAGCCAAGGACAGCAAAAGAGATGAGAGCTAACATAGTACATTAAGGACAGCAATCACTCATTACAGGGCTTTTGTTTCATATCCTGGAGGTCCTTTCATCTAGCATCATTCTATATGGTCTTATGTATCTAGGTTTTGCTCTATTGTAAATCTCTGCAAGGAGAGCCCAACGTTTCTGCTGATTATGACAAATGAGGAAAAGCACTGAGGCTATGTTCCTTTGAGTCTGGCTCACTTCACTTAATATGATTTTTTTCCAAATTTTTCCATTTCCTTACAAATGGGACGATGTCATTCTTTCTGACAGGCGCATAGAATTCCATTGTGTATAAATGCCACATCTTGTTGATCCACTCATCAACTGAGGGTCATGTGGCTTTTTGCTTTGTGATTTTTCTAATACTTAAATTTTCAGTAACAGAAAGATAATGATGTGTTGTGATGTGTGTGTGTGTGTGTGTGTGTGTGTGTGTGTGTGTTTGTGGGTCATGGGGCTTGAACTCAGCCTGGGCGCTGTCCCTGAGCACTTCAGCTCAAGGCTAAGGCCCAACCTTTGAGTCCAGCCCCACTTCCTGTTTTCTAGAGGTTAATTGGAGATAATAGTCTCAAGGGTTTTTGTGCCCAGGCTGGCTTTGAAACTTGATCTTCAGATCTCAGCTTCCTGAGTTTGCTAGGATTAAAGGCGTGAGCCACAGTGCCTACTTATGTGATATTTTGACTGAAATTTTTCCATTAAATCTATACTGTAAGAAAGTTTTAGATCATCACTTATTCCCCACCTTTCATTTAGGTTGGAGAAAGTAAGTTAACTCATCATTTCTTGTAATTATTTTTTTCAGGAATAAGTAGAACTTGAGCCAGCTGTTCGCTCCTAAGTGGTTATATGATTCTAAAATAATTTGATTATTTTTGTCTATAGGCAAAGACCAGCTAATTTTGATGCTGACATATTTTATGCTCAATCAAAACACAAAAGTATTAGTTTAGCCTCTCAAATATTAGTATCTATTAGAAATTGCTCCTCTTGTCTATTAGTAATGCTTGACAAAATACCTTGCATCGATGAATCTTACTTTTTATTACAGTTAGGACATATCACTTATAAATTTCATTTTCTTTCTTTTCTTTTCTTTTTTTTTAAATCAGTTGTGGGACTTGGACTCTGGGCCTGAGTGTTCTCCCTAAGCTCTTCAGCTCAAGGCTATCACCCTACCCCTGGAGCTACAGTGCTTATAATGATTAATTGGAGATAAGAGCCTGATGGTCTTTAGTGCCTGGGCTGGCTTTGAACCACCTCAGTCCTCAGATCTCAGCCTCCCAAGTAGCTAGGATTACAGGCGTTATACAGGCATCCAGATAAATTTCATTTTCTATAGATTGGTGCATCTTGCAAACAAACAAACTCATTGTCTACTCTGATATTGATTTAAAAGTTTCCGAGTTAGAACTGTTTTCCTTATCTTGGAAATAGTACTGGTTCTTTGACAAGTCAGATTCTGTCTACACTTATCACATTACATATGAAACAAGTATAGTAAGAGTCAGGGAAAATGGACTAGCATATTTTCTTAATTAGCACCACAGGCTCTTAGGCAAGGAAATAGCCCTTTTTAATTCATGCTTGCAATGGTAATATCCTTTCTCATGAACACTTTCATGGTACTAGTTCTCAATTATTTTGATATTATAATACAACGGCTTCTAATTTCTCCAGATTTTTCTCCTTTTCCATTTCTAGTCTCATACAATATGAAGATTACCATAATAATAGTAGATAATTATTGCTACTAGAACAGTATTCTAGGGTGCTTCCAACAGTGTCAAAAATGAATCATATAATCATGCTATAGTTTGAAAAAATTTAAATGAACTCATTTTAATTACTATAGTAGAACTACAATATCACGTTCTCCTGAAAGACTTTTATTTGAGCAGAAACTATATTTTCTTTCCTAGTTTGCCTTTAATACTAGGTTTTAGAAACCCAGACAAGTATGAAGGACCAATCATGATTAATTTAGTTTACTCCTTCCTGTCTTGTGAAAAATAGTTAGGAAAGGATCTCTATCCTCATCATTAAACCATATTTGAGTAAAATATGATCTTAGTATGTTTTTCCTTAATTACCACATAAATGTCTACTAATTCAAAGTATTATAAGAAAATATTGGATTATTGGTATTTGTTGCCTGAATTATTAATTTGTAACATTATTTTCATCAAGTGTCTGAAGAAACTATTTACAAAATGTTTCTGCTTGTATTAAAAATGATTTTCATAAGTATCATTTGCAGGACAGTGTTTCTGCCTAGACTTAAAAAAACATGTTCTAGTTTTTAGTTTCATTGACATTAGAATATAATCCTCATTTACTATCCCTAAAAATATTCATGCAATTCATGTGCCAAATAGTAGTATGTAGATACTACATATAATTGTAAACATTGACATGCACAGGTATTCTCTGTGCAAGTATGTGTGTATTTTTATGCACTTTGTATATTTGTGTTAATTATATTTCTATCTCAATAACACTCAATCAACTTTCATAAAAGTAATTTGGCTCTTATTTTTCAAGAGTAGATAGGTTGACCACAATGCTTTGGGCCAGTGGTAACAGGACATCCTAGTGGTAGTTTGAAAAACAGAACCACTCAGCTGACAGGAGGCAAGAGGAAAAAGGGCCAGGGTTTCATTCTTAACCTCATCTCTCCCATCAACACCAGCACTTGAACTCATCAGTGTCCTTTAAGAGACATTTCTGATCCATATATAATTAGTATTTATAAATTGATTTTATATGTGTATATGCTGATATGGGGCATGAACTCAGGGCCTCAGCAGGAGAAGAACTTTTTGCTCTTGGCTGACATTCCAATATGTGAGCCACACCTCCAGTTCTGGCTTTTGGTTGATTAAATTACTTAAGAATTGCCAGAATTTGTCTGTTCATAACTACTATTAACATTGATCTTCAAATCTCAGCCTCAGTAATAGCTGGGGTTACAGCAGTGAGCCCATATGATTCAAGGCTTATTTCAAAATTAAATTAGTATGTATAGCATTATAGATTATCATTGATATCTTTATCATTCGATATATCTCTAAAAGAAATACTATTGACATTAAGCTACTTGTGAGTTTAAAACAAGATTCTGAATTCTGTTTGAATCAACTTGCAAATTCAATTTAATAAGGGAAAACTTCATGATACTTCCTGGATTGTTCCCAAAAAAGAAGAGTATACTAATGTCATTCACAGAAATCCCTATTTTAAGATTAGTATTGTATATATTTCATTTTTATGAAACAGAATATATGACCCTATTGCAAAATTGACATATTTGTGGAAAGCCGAAAGTGAGATTTTTTTTGTTGTTATTGTGTTTATTATCTACCAGTTCAAAGGCCTCATGGTGTCAAAAGTTTCCCAAGATTTAAAGGCATGTCATTTCCTGAACTGTAAGACAGGATCTCTTGTATACTGGTTAAATGCATTCCTCATTTGCAGTCAATTTCTCACAGTGTGTTCTTTCCCCTTAGAAGACGGCACACTAGAGCTTATTACTATTAGAGGCATATTGGTCTGTACTGGAAAATGTATAAAATGGTACTGGGGCTTACAGCTGGTTTATACTGAAAAGTCAAGGAATGCACCAATTGACTGTGAGCGAAACAGGTGAAGAAATGTCTTCATGTAGCCTTTTCAGCCACCAAAAAAAAAAAACAAAAAACAAATGCTTGCATTATAGAAATGATAATATTGTATTAAGTCCATTGCAACTTTTTAAGGCTGAATTTTTATTTGGAAAATATGTAGGATTGAGTTTTGCTTCAGGCAGTATGAACTGGAATATCAGAAATCTTGTGTATTGTTAACAAAAAAGCAATAAGTTTGAGCAGCAATGTGTCTTTTTGAAATTTTTTATCATTATAAAAGTGATATACAGAAATGTTATGGTTATATAAGTGAGGCAAAGAGTACATTTCTGTTTGGAAACTGTCACCCTTTTCTTGTTCTCTGTTTTTCCCTTCCACACTTACCCATAAATTGTATAGTTCACTTTCAACATAGTGCCTGTTGTGTACCGCTGCTTTATCCCTCCATTTCCATGCCTCTCCTCAAACTCCCCAAAACACAGAAACAAAGAAACAGAATAAAAAGAAAAGAAAACAAAAACAGCAGAAGAGATAAACCTATTGTTTGCAGACTGTGGAACCCTGCACAAGACAATCAGTATTCTGAGTCTGTTTTTCAAGTAATTTAAAAACAGAAAGGTAAGATGGATAGGACCATGGCCTGAGAACAGTCTGAACTGGGTTCTTGTGCTGATTAGCAGCTTAGCCAGGATGAGATTCTTTAGCCCTCTGCAGAAAACTATCCTCACATAGTTACTGAGTTTGTGCTCAGTAACTTGTTCAGATACTGAGCTCTACTCTTAAGTCTTCATTTCACATTAAAAATGTTAGAAATTATGCTTAAAATATTATGTTACTTGCTTTGATTAAGTAATATGCAGTTATCACTCATGGCACTTGAAAATATAGTTCTAAATATAGTTCTGTATCTTATTCTGAATTTAAAACAATACTGAAGTAGCACTTTAGTCAGTAGCATTTTTGCTCTTGATGACTGGTCTTCTACCAGTCTTCAACTTATTTGGAAAAAGATAAAAATGATCTATAAGCTATCATCTCCCAATTAAGTACATTCTTATTCTAATACAAAGTTAAAACTCTTCTAAACACACAATTATTGTATTTGCCAAGCCAGAGTTTTGCTTTCAGAGTTTGTTACTAAATTAGCATATGAGTACATCTGATGCCAAATAAGATTGACCCAGTTTTAAAACATGGAAGTATTTGAAGAACTTATGATTTCTTTCATTTTCTTTCTTTCTTTCTTTCTTTCTTTCTTTCTTTCTTTCTTTCTTTCTTTCTTTCTTTCTTTCTTTCTCTCTCTCTCTCTCTCTCTCTCTTTCTCTCTCTCTGTCTCTCTTTTCTCTTTCCTTCCTTCCTTCCTTCCTTCCTTCCTTCCTTCCTTCCTTCCTTCCTTCCTTCCTTCCTTCCTTTCTTTTTTCCTTTATTTTTGTGGGTCATGGGGCTTGAACTTGGCCTGGGTACTGTCCTTGAGATCTTCAGCTTAAGGCTACTCCTATCCTTGAGCCAAGCCCCACTTATCCTTTTCTAGAGGTTAACTGGAGATAAGAGTTTCAGATCCTTTTATGCCCGGTCTGGCTTTGAACCTTGGTCCTCACATCTCAGCCTCCTGAGCGGCTAGAATTATAGGCATGAGCTACCCACCCGGCAGAACAAATATTAGTAATATATTTGATCTGGCTAAATCAATTTCACAAAAACTCTATATTGCAAATTAAAAATAGAAAGCATTTTGCCACAGGTTAATTCTACAAGTGTAAAGGCTACTATTACTATTTTTCAATAGATATTTTGCTGAATTTAATTTTTTATTCTTGTTATATATTTTTCCTGATCATTTTCATTGAGCTGATTTTTGAACATATTTTACTCTTTTACATAAGTAGAAATAAGGTGATGTTATTTAAAATGTCGTGATAATTTTACAACACTGTCACTACTGTTTTAGCTTAGACTTTAAAATGGTAATTTCACTACTTACAGTTAGTGGGAAACAAAACCGTCCTTTAAAACCACTAATCTCAGGAACTATGCTCAAGAATATCTTCCTTACCCTTTTGATTTCCTTCTTGGACACACTCTGCACATACCAGGCAAAGTGGAAAAGATTACTCAAGCATCAAAACAAAGCCCACATTCCTCAGGCTCCTAACTCTAGATGTCTTCTAAGCGCATATGTGAGAGTGAGCCATTCTTCTCCTCCATTGCTACCTGAGTAGAGAGCGGCAGCTACTGTTCCCTTTCCCTCTTCTTTGTCTGGAACTGCAAGATGACTCTGCTATAGATGACAGGCATAGCAGGGAAGCCACAACATGGAAATTCAGTTCTGAAAACTTTCACTGTAGACTTTAGCCATAATGTGCTGTCTTCTTAACCTGAGTGTATAATCAGCTTCCATTGCCTTCAATGGTTAGGATTTACCTGGTCAATAATAAATGCTCTGGAGAGCAGTTCATTTATTTTATTTTTTATCTTTTGGTACTGAGGTTTGAATTACTATTTGTCCCACCATTTGAGCTATTTCTCCAATTTTCATTCTTTTTTAATATTTTTATTGTAATTAATAAAAGGGTTACATGATATTTGCCAGATAGAAGGTGCATTAATTCACATATATTGATACCCTTTCACAATCTTGGTCCCCATTTCCCTCCCCCCACCGCCCCATCTTGGTTTTCCCCCCTTCCCTATCCAATTTCAAATAATCAAATACAAATATATCCAATATATCAGATAACAAAGTGAGATAGTGTTACAATATGAGATAACCAAGGGACAGCAAAAGAGATGAGAGATAACATAGTACATTAAGGACAACAATCATTCATTATGTGGCTTTTGTTTCTATATCCTGGAGGTCCTTTCAATTAGCTTCATACTATATGGCCTTATGTATCAAGGTTTTACTCTATTGCAAATCTCTGCTAGTTAGAGCCCAAGGTTTCTACTGATTATGACGAATGAGGGAAACCATTGAGCCTATGTTCCTTTGAGTCTGGCTTACTTCACTTAATATGATTTTTTCTAAGTCTTTCCATTTCCTAACAAATTATTAATCTTGAAAGAACTTGAGGAATGCTTTAATGAAAGTGCCATTAAAATGAAACCCCATTGCTGAAAACCTATTGTGCAGCAGAATGATATAGGCAATAAACATATAGTAGATAGTTCACTGAAATTGTAGAAATCACTTTGAATGTTTTGATCCCAAGGAATTGGAAAATATTTTAGAGGAATAAACATGGTTGCTTGCATATGCATATGACACAGTAAACAAGTGTACTGCAAGAAGTCACAGTATTTCATAAATTTATACAACTCTATATGTCAGTGAAATTAAGCTTTGGAGAAGACAATTGCGTGGAAAAGTTCATGAAATATTCTGGCCACAATGACAGAGCTGACCCTCAGGGAGAGTATGTCTGTGGTACCACCTACTTAATTTCCTGTACCTTTTCACTTTCTCTCATGGAGAAGAGATACAAAGTGAGTGGGAGAAAAGACCTGTTTTATGTGCCTTTATAGATATTAGCTTGCAGGCTGGCCTTCTAATATAACATGTAAGTCCTAATTTCATTCTGAATCAAATTCCAAATCACCTTAAATAAGCAGTTTTTGAATATTTATATCATTATATAATGTAGGTCAGTGCACACGATTTTATCATTCTCTGGGTTATTTTGTGTACATAGCAATCAAATAGAATGGAATCATATTTCGTTCTGGAGTCTTTTCAGTGATGTAAAACATGAGAAACTTTTTTCCCTAAATTTCCAGACTGCAGTATGAAGCATCTTTGACATTTCAAAGGCAATTTTATGTGATTATTATTTGCATAGCAAATTCTCAAGATTCCTATATGCTAAGATCCTGAAAGGAGCTCAAGTCATTTGAAAAGCAATGCACCTGGCATTTGTAACCAAAATAGTGCCAAGTTTAGTTAGAATATATTTTTAACAAATTCTCTTCTGTTTTTTTTTTAATTTTTTAGTTAAAGAAAACCCTGAGTAGGAGAAAAAAACCTTTTCTGGACATGGCTAAGAACTCCAAGCAATCTTTGTTTTTCCAGACTTATTAAGTATGCTCTGGAGTTTGATTAATCTTGGCCTCACCTGCCAAACTTCATCACAAATCAATCTTTGCTTCATGAGACTTCAGATCTGATGAGGAGTTTGTACTACCAAAGACAAATGTTGATGAGACAAAGGACAAAGGGTGAACCAGTGAAACAACAGTATTCACGGAACAATTTGTTGGAAATGAACTTTACAACTTGGGAAGGGGTGGAGGAAAGAAAGTGGGAGAAAAACGTGGGAAGGGATAGCAATGTTCAAGATGTTATGTACTCACCACCTTAGGAATGTAACTGTATCCCCTCTATCATTACCCTGACAATTAAGAAGAAAAGAACAAATGCTTGGTGTCAGAGTTTCCACCTTAAATGCAAGACAGAAGGACCCGAAACCAATGTGAGTGTCTTCTTTGAAGCTGCCATAATTGTAGTTAGTTTATAACTTACACCAATACTATCTTGGACACCACATTTGTAGATTATGAATAGTAGGACTTTCAAAATGGAGGGAGATTTTCTGAGGTTGGTTTGGGATGATCCTGAGCCAGCCTTTGTCAGTGTTACTCATCTACTGTTTCACTTTTGCCACTGTTACTTCCCAGGATGATTTCACTTTTGTCAGTCTGCAGATTTCCCTCTCTAGCTCTTTCTGTCTCTCTCCTGTATTTACCAAGTAGAAATGTGAAATCAATACCACTTTCAGTAAGTCAACACCCATAAGTTACTCTCATTATCTATCATTAAAGAACAGAGCCCAATTCATTAGCCTATTTTCTAGCATTTCCTGCTTCTTCCTCACCTTGGTGAGAACATTTGTTTGTAACAAACTGTGATTCTAGAGGTTTTATGTTGCTCTTATTGAAAGTGCAAAGTTCACTTTGTGTGGATTGCTTTTTATCAGAAGAATTCGCAAATGTAAAATATTAAATAATATTAAGCAATATACATGATACTGAATGCATGCTAAATTCAGTTCAGACATGCATACACATGATATTCATGAAATCACTAGAACGAATTCATGCATTCCTTTTTTTTTTTTAACACATATGGGCACTGAGCCACAGAGGATTAAATGAATTCCCTGCCATCAAAGAGGTGCTAAGTGGGAAAGTGAGGACTCAAACCAAGCATGTGGCTGTAGGGGATGCCTTTGCCCACAGCAACTGGATGCCTTTTAACTACTGTAGAATCCTAAAAACTATGTGACACTATCAAAGCATCTGATGATGCCCTCACCCAAGCTATTGAAGGGCACAGGCGTGGAGGAAGAAGGATGAAAGGGCAGTTACTTCCAAAAAAGTGATTGTCCAGAATTTTTGTGGATGCTAGAATCCAAGTTCATGCTTGTTTATTTGCAGATTGCTCTTGCTTATTACTTACTATATTACTTGTTCTTTCTTGTAACACATACACTTTGTAGGCTGCTACTTTAATCACTGCTGCCTGGAGTCATCAGCTGATCAATAATGCTTAGTCTTTGATGAAGGTGAAGGAATCCTTTCCTACATACTAACAAGCTCTATTTTTTTCCCTCCTCTCTTGAACTGCCAGCCTTTTTCTTTGGCATCTGTTCTTTACTCTTTTAATAGCATTTATTATAAATATTAGTAGATTTTAGTGTTAAGAAGGTAGTAATTTATGATCTTGTCTCTCTTTGAAAGAATAGACTTGCTTCATTGGTGACATTTTCCCTAACTCTCTTAGTTACAATTACTCCAGTTCACAGGCTGAGTTGGTGATGCCTCCCAAATACTTGATTTTTGTTCCTTCCAGAAGTGATTCAGTTGTCCTCTGCCTTTTCCCTACATTCAACCCCCACCCTAAGTACTTACATTATGCCTAGCAAAAATCCCAATTTCAGAAAGAGAAATCAAAGGTACCTGCAGAAGGACTGAGTGGGTGGGGTGTGATTTTTAGTGCAGCATTAACATTATCTTATATCTAATAGATCAAGCATATTTTCATGTATGTACATATATGTTTAAGGAGAAATCTGAAGAATTCACTTGGAAATAAAATCCTCTTGGAAGATATTCCCAAATTTAAAGACTAGATACCTAACCTATTCTACTTGATGTTGTAATAGGAGATAAATCTGTGGGCCAACAAAAGACTCTTAAAAATGAAGCACTGTCTTATCATTAGAGAGAATGGAATTGACACGGAAAAACAGAAAAACAGATTTTTCTCCTCATCTTTCAATAACATCAGCATGTTCTCTCTCCAACCCATCTGTGTCTGAGCTGTGGCTTATACATCTCCATTTCTCTGTTTGTATTCATACAGTCCAAAATCAGCATGCATATGCCTGAGTTATCTAACACAAATCACTTAATGAGCCAATTTAAAATACAAATTTTTACTGACACAAAATAATTGCACATATCTGTGGTTCAGTGAGACTAGTCGCTTATGTATGTACAATGTAATGATAAGATGAGGTACCTAGTATAGTTATGACTGTGAATATTTATCATTTCTTTGTGTTTCTGTTAAAAGTATTCAATATCTTGTTAAAATGCAGACTATTCTTGAAGTTTGCAGTTAATTCAAATCTTTGTCAATAGAAAAGAAACTGGGCTATGTTTCTGTGTCCTTGTTTTCTCCTAGATTTTGTGATGAACTTCAATCTAGCTCTGATCTTGTTAGCATTGGTTTGTTTCTGCTGGCACCCACAAACATGGTTCCTCCTGTCTTTTAACATATGTAAATTTGTCTACATTTCTGAGTTTATCACAATCGTTTCTCTTATTTGAGGGTGCAGCAGCTTTAGTCAATGATTATACACATGAAATCCTCTTGGTTGCATTTTTATTATATGCTGTATTTATGTGAGGTTAAATATTGTATATTGCATGGAATATAATTATTTGAAATTCTGTATGTAGCTAAGACTTAAGGTTATTTTATTGTTCAGTCTTTCATTCTTATTCCTCTACCTACATTATAAACTTCCTGAAAATATGGATTGAGACACAGTTCATCCAGAATCCACAGTTGTCCTATGAGGGAAGGGAAGAACTCTTAATATGATTTATTTCAGGAATCGGTACATTAATTTTTTTTTGCCAGTCCTGGGCTTGAGCTCAGGGCCTGAGCACTGTCCTTGGACTTTCTCAAGGCTAACACTCTACCAGTTGAGCCACAGCGCCACTTCCGGCTTTTTTCTATGTATGTGGTACCGAGGAATCGAACCCGGGTTTTCGTGCATGCTAGGCAAGCAGTCTACCACTAGGCCAAACTCCCGGCCCCATGCATTAATATTTTTTATAAAAATCAATGAGAAGGGATAAGGACTGGTAAAAGTAATCTCATAAAAATATTCCATTTAACAAATGGAATGCTCTGTCCACTATTTTCTGATGTAATGTTTATTTTCCCTAGTTGCATAGAAATTTAAAAAAAATTTTTAAATATTCCAAAATTCCTATTCTTTTATTTGTCTTTAATTTTAGTATATTTTTCTTTAATAACCACAACACACATAGGAATAAAAGACACACAACTCTTTTCTAAATTCATTATTTCTCCAGAACTATTTTTGCATAAAAAATGATAACCATTGATAAATGTGTCATGTTTTATAGTAATGTAAAAGCTTCTCACTTTTTGTGCTTTGAACATCTGGTAATAGATATGTTCATTGTATGTTCAATATTTTTTGCATGAGAGATTGATGGAAGAGCAAGTCCAATGAGCTGGTTTCTATTAAAATCATCGAGGCATAAATGTGTCTGCCTATAGTTGATTGTATCCATTTTAAAATGATTCCTAGTAATTAGCTTAACTAAGAATGTAAAGGACCTTTTTGATGAAAACTTTAAAACCCTAAAAAAGGAAATTAAAGCAGAACTAAGGAAATGGAAAAACCTCCCATGCTCCTGGATTGGAAGAATCAACATTGTGAAAATGACAATCTTGCCAAGAGCTATCTACAAATTCAATGCAATACCCATCAACATCCCAATGTCATTCTTTAAAGAAATAGAAGAGACAATCCAAAATTTCATATGGAATAATAAAAGACCCCGTATAGCAAAAACACTTCTTAGCAGAAAGAACAGCGCTGGAGGAATTTCAATTCCAAACTTTAAACTCTATTACAGAGCTATAATTCTCAAAACAGCTTGGTACTGGCACAGGAACAGGCCTGAAGACCAATGGAATAGAACTGAGGACCCAGATATTAAACCACAGACCTATGGCCACCTAATCTTTGACAAGGGAGCCAAAAAAATATAATGGAAGAAAGACAGCCTCTTCAACAAGTGGTGCTGGCAGAACTGGTTAAGCACCTGCAGAAAACTAAAGCTGGATCCTTCTTTGTCACCTTGCACTAGAATTAACTCCAAATGGATCAAAGACCTGGAGGTAAAAGCTGACACACTGAAAACTCTACAGGAAGGAATAGGAGATACACTAGGCCTCCTTGGCACAGGTCGAAACTTTCTTAATAAGGACCAAGAATCACAACAAATCAGAGAAAGGCTGGATAAGTGGGACTGCATTAAACTGCAGAGCTTTTCTATGGCAAAGAACATAGCTAGTAAACTAATCAGGAAGCCTACAGAGTGGGAGAAGATCTTCACCAACCAAACAACGGACAAAGGCCTCATATCTAAAATATATCAACAACTCAAAAAATTGAATCACTCCAAAACTAATCTCCAAAGTAACAACCATCCCATTAAAAAATGGGCCAAAGACTTAAAGAGAGTCTTCTCTGACGAAGAAACAAAAATGGCCTATAGACACATGAAGAAATGCTCCACATCTCTGGTCATAAAAGAAATGCAAATCAAAACAACTCTAAGATTCCACCTCACTCCAGCTAGAATGGCCAGGATCAGGGAAACGAATGACAACAGATGCTGGAGGGGATGTGGCCAGGAGGGATCACTACTACACTGTTGGTGGGAGTGCAAACTCGTCCAACCACTATGGAAAGCAGTGTGGCAGTGCCTCAAAAGGCTAAACATAGAACTCCCCTATGACCCAGCAATTCCACTACTTGGCATTTACCCAACCACCCAGAAACAAGGACATACTAAACCCACTAGCACAATGATGTTCATTGCAGCACTATTCACCATAGCAAAGATATGGAACCAACCTAGATGTCCCTCAGTTGATGAGTGGATCAACAAGATGTGGTATTGGTACACAATGGAATTCTATGCTGCTGTCAGAAAGAATGACATCGCCCCATTTGTTAGGAAATGGAAAGACTTAGAAAAAGTCATATTAAGTGAAGTAAGCCAGACTCAAAGGAACTTAGGCTCAATGGTTTCCCTCATTCATCATAATCAGTAGCAACCTTGGGCTCTACTAGCAGAGATTTGCAATAGAGCAAAATCTTGATACATAAGGACATATAATGTGAAGCTAATTGAAAGGACCTCCAGGATAGTGAAACAAAAGCCATATAATGAATGATTGTTGTCCTTAATGTACTATGTTGTCTCTCATCTCCTTTGCTGTCCCTTGGTTATCTCATATTGGTATAGTATCTCACTTTGTTATCTGATATATTGAATTTATTTGTATTTGGATATTTGAAATTTGATAGGGAAGGGGGGAAAACCAAGACGGGTGGGGGGTGTGGGGCGGAAGGGAAACGGGTACCAAGACATGTGAAAGGGTATCAATGTATATGAATTAATGCACCTTCTATCTGGCAAATATCATGTAACCATTTTACTAATTACAATAAAAAAAGAAAAAAAATAAAATGCTTTAAAATGTGAAAAAAAAAATAAAATGATTCCTAGTTACTGTCCACATGTATTTTCCAGAATATCCTGTCCCTTTTGGGTGGATTCTGAGTAAGTAGATTATAGATAGGAATCATAGTTTTTAACTCAAAATTGCATTTTAATCATAATTTCTATTCTGACAGAATTGCACATATTTATAAAATTCCTCAGGCAATTTTTAATATCCCAGAATATTGGAACAATTTTGAAGTAGTTACCCTTATTGTCTGCCTCCCTGAATTTGAATTTAAAGGTAGCTAAGCAATTAGAGTTTATTAAGCTTCTTTTATAGCCAAACAAAATCACTCACCTAAGAGTATTGTTATTTGGTGAGTTAACTTTATGGCTTATAAGATATTTCTAATTAAAACAATTTATTATCCTTAATCAAATAGGTAGGTATCCCTCAGTTTCAAATTCAGGAACAAGTGTTGAAAGCATGCCACTTATCTGTGAATTTATTCTGTTACTACTTCAGTCTTCTTAAAGTGTCCTTCTATGAAAGAATTTTAATTTGGGTTCTCAGGGAAGGTGATTAGCTTTGAGCTTTAGTAGTATGTTCACATAAAAAATGAGGCAACAGGAATTAGATGTTTTTCAAGTCATTTTCATTAAATATCTACCTTCAATCTCTCATTTATCTTGTTGCCTCTGTTCCAGTCTGCAGTCTACAATTATTACAGACATTCTCAGGCTTCAGTATATTTGAGCCATGGAGCACCTAGTCTGTGCAGGATAGAGTGCTCACAGTGGGAAACCACTTTCACAAGAAAGAAATGTACCACAGAAAATTTAAATTGCTTGCTTCTTCCCCCTCCCTCCTCCCAGTGCTATTCTGTTTATAAAACGAAGACATATTTCTTTTATTATGTCCACGTTTAAATCTCCTCTGGCCTGAAAGCTTTACCATTCTCATTCTATTTCTGTTTTGACTAAGAACTTTCACCAAATGTTTTTCTGGTACATCTGCCTTGTGCCTGCTGGTTCTTTGCTTTTATTTCATACACAAACACACACGCACACACATGCACACAAACACACATGCACATATATACACACACTGTATTTATACATACAGACAGTGCCTTTTCATAGTTCTATGAAGGTCAACTTTATGCATGTGTGAATGTCTACCATTGTATTGTTTTCATGCTTTCAAAATTCTTTGGTAAAATAACTTGGACTTACAGATTTTTAGAAAAGGTATTTATAGAAAAGCTTTTATATCTTATGTGTATTTATAATATATAATATATTAGGCTTGTGGAGATTTTGGAATAGTTATGCTTTCCAGGAAATACTTAGTAATCTGTAGGACAATTTGGATCAGTATCTTCGATTTTCTCCTCCCAACTAACATTTATTTATTCCGAGTTATATAGTGAGAAATCCTTATAACAGTGTTGAATCTCAGGAACAGGCTAACACTTGAATAAGCAAAATTTAATTTACTTAGCCTTGAAAAGAAAGAGATGAGGTCATCCTTTCTCTTGCCCTCAAAAATAATAAAATTTCAGTCAGCATTGTAGGTTTTTGAAATTAATACAGTTGTTTACCTTGATAAGTTAAATATTTATCATTAATTTTAGGCTAAATAGATGAGAAGTATATGTTTTCAAACACATAAACAAAATTAAAATGGTCTCTAGGCTGCCTACCCTTTTCCTGAGGAGAACTGGATATCTGTGATACATTTCAGGATTTCCCTAGTAAACAATGAATCAGGAAAAGCTTATAGTTTCATTCTGTTATGGTCTGTTGGACAATTTTCTTGAACCAGAGCTCTCCTGGGTCTTGATTTCAGTGCACTGTAGCTTTCCATTGTGAGGTGTCCTATCTGAAAGAGGGAATACCATTGGATGTCCATATTGGTGAGACAGGAATTGACAATTGTACAAATTCTCTATGTTTCTGTTATTTAGTGTAGTTTTCTCTTTTTTGTTATGAATTTTATATGAGCTTATTTCTTTTCTCTCTTGCAGCAATTCTTATCACTATTCATGTCTGATTTAATGATTGAGTCTAATGTATTAGGTTCTAAAAGTAGAAAGTCAAAAGTGTTCCATGTTGTAAATACTGTAAGTCAGTGATTATTTTACATATTCCTTTCATTTGTATCATTCTTTCTTTGTCATTAATTAATGTGCAAACCATTTGAAAATAATTTCTAAGTTGACAGTTAATTTCTTTATTCCTGTTTATGAACAGAAGAGGAAAATATGTATTGCTTATGACTTGTGCTCAATTAAACAGCTCAGCGTTGTCCAGCAGGTGTGTAATGTCTTCAGAACTTAGAATGAATTTTTTTGCATATCTCAAAAAACAGTATATCTCTGCAAGCTAATCTTAAAACTGACAATGAGAAAGAATGAAAACTGACATGAACTTTCCCCACAGAATACTAGAAGACAAGAAAATGTATATATTTGAATTTGAAGTTATGAACAACAGGTAAAATGAACTTATGTGTATAGTATCATATTTCAGAATTCATCATGCATTAACTGGAGGAGGGATTAAGAGAACAGGGACAGATGAATAGAAAGGGGAATTGTGGATAAATGTAGTCACAACATGGAAATAGAAATAGGAAACTTACTGAGACTGGTGTCAAAAGGGGTAGATGGAAAGAGAATGATAAAAAGATAATTCTGTCCAAGATGCTCTACATAAATAAACATGTACAATTGTAACTATCATGTAAAACTACTTGAAAATAACAAAAATAGCCTTTGAATTCAAGAGGAAAAATAATCATTTTGGTATTATCCATTTTATATTATCCTAGCCTGAAAATTATCAACATAATCATCTTCCTTTTCTATTTCTTCTCTTATTCTAAAAATATTTGTGATTCCTTACCTCTTTAACAATTTAGAAGAAATAGCAATACAACTTCTAAATCAGTCCAATCCTGTATTAATTCTTACAAAATTTTGACAAAGTAATAATTTCTGAAACTTAGGACAACTAAATTATATGTAGGCTATTTTTCAATACAGAAATTTACTTCAGTGGTTTAATTTAAATGTTCTGCAATGCTCTACTACTATCTAACATGTACACATCAGATAGAAAAAGAAAGTATAGAAAAAAAGAAAGAAAGTGTAGAAAAAAGAAAGTATAGAAAAAGAAAACAAAGAACACAAGGCATAAAATAAGAAAGACGGAAGGAAGAAAGAAGGAAAAAAAGAAGAGAAAGATGATATATGTGTCTTGAAATTATAGGAAGATTAAAATTTAAATCATGATCAAGACATTCGAGCCAACCTTACTTACCCTTGGACATTTGAAAAATTTACTATGGAGAAAGCTAGGTCATTGTTTTTCAGCCCACTTTTTGAAGCTTTGCCAGCTTTTGCACATAATTCTTGGGAAAGTCAGAATTATTTTCCTCTCACCCATCATCTGTAAGTCAACAATTCGAACACATCAGAAAGAATCATAGAGAGGGGCATCTGTGTCATCACCTTTCCTCATGAAGGTATATTTCCAGCATATAATGTTTGGCAGAAGAGTCAAAAAAACCTGAGCCAGAGGAATTTAGAGAATTCTCTAGTCAAATAATTATAGACTTCTTCAAGTAGGATATAAATAATTCCTATTGTTAAAGATGCCTTGAAAGTAGAAGAAAATCATGTCTATTCCTTAGAACCATATTAGAGGAAATCCTACTCACTGCTGGAAATTATACTACATATTCTGCATAACATCTCTTTGAAAACTTACCTATTTTCAGCTAGAGAATAGTAGAAATATGAAATTATTTCATATACCCCTTCTTTGCTTATAGATTTATTGTATATATTTGACAATTAGATATGTTTATGCATTGTGAATAATCACTACAATCAAACCAATTAACATATGCAACACCATCATGTCAACAGGGGGACTGTTTTTGTATTATGGACTTAGGCTGTGTTAATTCAAGTTTATGGTAGTGTTGTTACCTATAGGGACAAGACCACATATTTGATCTCCTGAAGTTCACATTATGCATAATTGAAATTTAATGCCCTTTATCCAATTTGCCTCATTTGTTGCTTCTTTGATCTCAATGGAAATATTCATGTGTTTTCTCATAACATACAAAGAAAATGAGGATTTAAATGTAAGACCCGAAGCAATAAAACTAACACTCTTTGTTCACATATGATTGATCAGAAATTTCCTTCGGTCATCTCTCATATTTTGGATCCATCCATTTCTTGTAGCTTGTCAGGTTTGATTCTAAGCATCTTATTCTTGCAAATTGAGACTATGTATAAGTAAAATATATCTTGTCAGAGTCCATGTAGGTTGCAGCACTTTTAGTTAAAGTATTCATCTTTAGTAAGATCTTCTGCTGCTTGTAACTCAACTGAATGCCACTATTTAATCAGTAATCTAAAGAAGTCCTACACTTTCAGATTCCTCTGTTTCTTTAAAGGAATTGGACACATTCTTCAGTGGGTGCTAAAGAAAGTAAAGAGAACTCTTGCTTTGTGCTACATGGCAGGTTGATAATCACAAATCATAGATTTAAAAAGTTTGGGAAAAGGGGTTTGATTTTTTTCATCATAAAGAAATAATAAACACATAAGGCCGAAAAGATAGTTGATTTTGGCATTGCACAAGGAACACATGCATTATACTTTATAAATACACAGTTTGGCCTGTCAGTTAGAACAAGTTTAAATTCCAATCTCAAAGCACCAAAATTCTCCAAGAGGACACCCCATCTCTGCATGTATGTCTATTTACTTCCAACGGAGAATATTCCAATTTGCCATGTGTCTTCTGACCCATCACCTGCCCTGCAGCATCTATCTCCCACCTTTGAAAAATGTGCACTCTTTTACTATTGGGCTTATTTATATGCTTTAATAAAAGTGCTATAGTTTATTTTTTAACACTTACCCTTTTACATTTCATGTTCTTGAATGTCACATCCTCCAAAGCATCCCACCAGACCTTAGAGCTGCACGGTTTGCCTCCCTGCTCCCCTTCCTCTCAGTACAATTGATACAGGTTCAAACCAGCCATCTAACCTTTGTGGAATACATTCTAATACTAAGCCTGCCGTTAATTTTCTTCTATTAATGTTCAGAATAAAGCAAAACTTAACTATATTTCTGTGGCTCGTATTGAAGATAGGACCTTTATGCAATTTATTATAAAATATAATAGCTAATATTTACATCAGAATTTTGCAAATTAATCTAATGCAAATACTCAAAACACCGTTGTTCCATTTTGATTCACTGTTTCATGAATCAGCAGACCTACTGCAGTTTGTTTTATCTGTATTATAGAATGTTTCTTTTCCATATAATTTGATATTCATATGTTTAAGATGATACTTGATGTTGTTTTCATCTTTGTAGACCATTAAAGTGAATGAAGTATATTCATTCTCTTGATCACTTTTATTTTGTGCTGGTCCTGAGACTTAAACCCAGCTGTTGGCATATGTCTCTTAGCATATTCGCTCAGGGCATGTCACAGATTCACTTCTGGCTCTTTGGTGGCAAGAGTCCCATAGACTTTCATGCCGCCTGGGGTTTCTTGGAACTGTGATCCCTGTATTCAGGCTTCTGAGCAGCTAGGATTACATATGTGAGCCATTTCACCACCTGACATAAATTCACTTTTAACTGTTGTTACTAGTATTCATTGTTCAATGTTATCCTCCCCCAAATTCTTCATGTCTAGGAATTAATGTCCCCTGATTCTTCACATTATATCTTTTCTGAATACCCTCTTTTGTTGGATGAGTATGAAGTTATGTCACTCAAAAGAGTGAATTCCACATCTGAGAAGATACTGAAAGATTCCATTTTCCTAATTCCCTGCTGTAGGAAGTCATTGAACATGCTTTCCAATCCTGCAGTCCCAGCCATTCATACTAGGGGCTCACTGGATCCACTCTCATTAAGGACTTTTCAATTTCTAGTGCACTAACATGGAAGCTGAGACATGATTATAAGCTTAGAGTCTCTTGCAATCCCATTCTGAGTGTGAATATTACATATATACATATTTTTAAAATAAAAATAATTAGCAATTTTAATGCATCCTTCAAGTAAAATTTATTATGAGTTTGGGGATAGTTTGGATCCTACAGCCTACATATATAAAGTATTAAAGAAATATTGAGATTATAAATATAGCACAGATTTACCCAATTGTCCAGAAACAAGGACATACTAAATCCACTACACAATGATGTTCATTGCAGCACTATTTACCATAGCAAAGGGATGGAACCAACCCAGATGTCCCTCAGTAGATGAGTGGATCAACAAGATGTGGTATTTGTACACAATGGAATTCTATGCTTCTGTCAGAAAGAATGACAACGCCCCATTTGTTAGGAAATGGAAAGACTTAGAACAAATCATATTAAGTGAAGTAAGCCAGACTCAAAGGAACATAGGCTCAATGGTTTCCCTCATTTGTCATAATCAGTAGAAACCTTGGGCTGTCCTAGCAGGGATTTGCAATAGAGCAAAACCTTGATACATAAGGCCATACAGTATGATGCTAAATGAAAGAATCTCTAGGATATAGAAACAAAAGCCATATGAGTGATTGCTGTCCTTAATGTACTATGTTATCTCTTATTTCTTTTGTTGTCCCTTGGTTATCTCATATTGTTACAGTGTCTCACTTTGTTATCTGATATATTGGTTATATTTGTATTTGGTTATTTGAAATTGGATAGGGAAGGGGGGAAAACAAGAGGAGGGGTGGGCATGGGGGGGAGGGAAATGGGGACCAAGACATGAGAAAGGGTATCAGTGTATGTGAGTTAATGCACCTTCTGTCTGGCGAATATAATGTAACCCTTCTATTAATTACAATAAAAATATATGGAAAAAAAATAAATATAGCACAGTTAGCCATTTCTCTTGCTCTAAAGCAGAATGTAAAACATCATGATTTATACTAAACAATACCACCACCTTTCAATGGACTTCCTTTATCATAAATAAATGTTGATGTAGTTCAGAGAGGGAGAGAAAAAATATCTGTCACATAAATATCACTTGCTCTGCCAGACATCAGAAATGACAGTCTGCTGCCTGGAACCCTCTCTCACTACCCTGAATGAAATAGAAGCTTCAATCAATCTTATGGATCAGTAATCGGAGTAACAAAGTGGCCACATTTATTAAGCTAAACCACCCTATTGGGGCTCATTTTCTCGATTCTGGTAGCAGAGGGAATGCACAGCCTGTAATGTGACAAATCAAAGATTTCAAAGTACTATATGTTCTAATTTTAGCATGACATTTAGCATCTGTTATCTCATCTTTTTAAGCGTTCATCTGTGTGGCTTGATTCTCCATGAAATTGAAAGATTCAAAGGGAGAAGAGACAGCTCTATGTTCCGTGAGCCAATACCAACCAGTGTCTGGGCTCACTGCAGTGAGGTGTGGTGTGAGTCTCCTCAGATATTTCTAATTCCACTGCATCCATAAGTAAATATATGTAGTGTTATTCAAAATACATTATGGAATTTTCAATAGGACACAATTCTTTTAAGGGTCACTCTACATAGTGACTATCCTAAAATTCATTTAACAAATATTCTGAAAGCTTTCACTATTTTTGCCTGAAATTTTATGAGAATTAAAGCCTTATTCCTTTTAAAGTGACCCACAGAGAAGGATTAGAGTTAGATGGAAATTCATTGTAAAGGGACAAATGATAGTGAGAAATGGGGCGAACAAATTAATGGTCTACTGTAAGTTTACTAGCATTTGAAGGAAGTGACTGAAATTGTAGTTAACTTTTGCTAAGTAAAAAGCCAGGCCCTAATTTCATGCCTTGCAATGATATAAACATTATTTATTAAAAAGTAACTTCATGTCTTGAATTAAGCATAAACTGGGAATTCCAATGAGATTTGCTCTTAAGTGTTTTGGTTTTTAGGTTTTTTTTCTTTCAGATAAAATCTTATGGAAATATTGTAGGTACTGACTTCAAATCACCATCTTTCTACCTCTGCTTCTAGAGTAGGTGGTAATATAGGTGGTTGTGATACTATACTCAGGTTTTTTTATAAATAAATTTTTATTGTGAGTAATAAAGGGTTACATTATATTCACCAGATAGAGGGTGCATAACTTCACAAACATTGATACCCTTTCTCATGACGTGGTCCCCATTTCCCTCCCACCCTCCCCCTGCTTATCTTGATTCCTCCTTTCCCTATCCAATTTCAAATAACCAATTAAACACATATAAAATATATCAGATAACAAGGTGAAATATTGTAACAAGCCAGACTCAAAGGAACATAGGCCCAATAGTCTCTCTCATTTGTCAGAATCAGTAGAAACCTTGGGCTCTCCTAGCATAGATTTACAATAGAACAAAATCTAGAGACATTAGGCCAAATAGTACAACACTAAATGTAAGGACCTCCAGGATGAGGAAACAAAAGCCATACAATGAGTGATTGTGGTCCTTAATGTACTATGATATCGCTCATCTCTTTTGCCATCCCTTGGTTAACTCAGCTTTTTTTTTTTTTTTTTTTTTTTTGCCAGTCTTGGGCTTGAGATCAGGGCCTGAGCACTGTCCTTGGACTTTCTGAAGGCTAGAGCTCTACCACTTGAGCCTCAGCACCACTTCCGGCTTTTTTCTATGTATGTGGTACTGAGGAATCGAACCTGGGTCTTCATGCATGGTAGGCAAGCACTTTAACCACTAGGCCAAACTCCCGGCCCCTCAGCTTTTTTTTAAAAGACATATTCTTGCTAATTTTTAACTGAGCACTGTTCAAACTGCAGTCATCCTGTGTCAGTTCCTTACTAACTAGGATTACAGTCTGTGTCAACATATTCAGCTTATCAAAAACCTTTATGCTATGCTTTGATATCCTGAAGATTCCTTTTATAAATAAGATAAAATGTATATGTATACATTCAAATATACACATGTGTGCGTGAGAAAAATAATTATTGGTAATATAGGATGTGGAAACAAGGGCTTTATCTTAAGTGACTGTAGCTCTATGCACTATGTTATTTCTCTTCTCCTTTGTTGCCCTTTGGTTAATCTCATATTGTTACTGTATCTGACTTCATTACCTGATATATTGTATATACGTATTTATAGGAAATGGAAGAGGGAAAACAAGATGATTGAGAGGGGATCAGGGGAGGAAAATGGAGACAAAAACATAAGGGGCAGCGGGTGTTTGGCCTAGTGGTAGAGTGCTTGCCTAGTATGCACGAAGATCCGGGTTTGATTCCTCAATACCACATTCATAGAAAAAAGCTGGAAGTGATGCTATGGCTCAAGTGGTAGAGCTCTAGCCTTGAGAAAGCCAAAGGACAGTGCTCAGGCCCTGAGTTTGAGCCCCAGGACTGGCAAAAAAAGTAAACCAAAAAACAGCAACAACAGCAAAAAACATAAGAAGGGGTATCAATGTATGAGAAGTAATGCACCCACTATCTGGAGAAGGTAACTGTAACCCCTCTATACATTACCTGGATAATAAAAAATAAAATGGAAAAAAATAGCTGGAAAAACCTAAAGAACAACTTGGTCTGCTCCAAAGTTAAGTATACTTAGAAAAAGTTGTTTTATTCAGTTATTCTTTTGATATTTCCATATAGTAGAACATTAAATAAATTATAGTAATATTGTCATTATAAATCCCTACCATGTAAAATACTTCAACCATTATTAGAGGATAAATTACTACAATTTTTAATGTTTGGGATAGAATATTAAATTTAGTCATAAGTGTTAGTGGTGTAACACAATAGAACTCTACTCCTCACTAATGCAGCAGTTACTATAGTATGTATACACAGTTAGTGGCCTTCTACAAGAGAAGCATGATCTCAGACATCTTCAGTACTGTGTGTGTGTATGTATGTATGTATGTATGTATGTATGTATGTATGTATGTATGTGTCATATTTCTTTTAATCAGTCTTTGGTTATTGGATACTTTGGCTTCCTCGGCTTGGCTATCGTGAACAGAGCTGCAGTAAACATGGGTGTGCAGATATTTCTTTGGTATCTTGGGCTTGGATATGTGCCAAATAGCAGGATCTCAAGATAGATCTATGAGCTTTATCGAGAGCCTTCATTCTAATTTCTGAGGTGGCTGCACTAGTTGGTGAGACTTCACCAACAGTAATTTTTACTTTGTCTCCCCTATCCTTATCAGTATTTGTGATTGTTTGGGGAGAGAAACAATGTTAGTGTAGTTTCTATTTGTTTTCTTTATAGGTAAGCATGTTTGTATATTTCTTCATGTGTATCAGCATTTTTTCCCCCATGGGTCATGGGTTTTGAACTTGACTGGACCCTGTCTCTGAGCTCTTCAGCTCAAGTCTATTGCCACAGCCCTGGGCCTGGGCATTATCCCTGAGCTCTTCATCTCAAGGCTACCGCCCTACCCTTGAGCCAACCCCTACTTCTCATTTTCTAGAGGCTAACTGGAGATAAGAATCTCTGATCCTTTTGTGCTTATTATCTACAGATAATAAGCCTTAGCTAAATGAGAAGTGCAGTAAAGGAGAGTCCTGGGGAGTTTGTCTCTTGAAGAAGGTTTTCTAGTGGATTCCAATCATTTGGAATTCCTTAATTTTGTCCAACATTTGTAACTTTCTCATCTGTCTCAGGAAAAGGGAGGAAAAGAAGTTGAGAGCACCTGCATTATACATATCTTAATTTAGTACTGCCCAACCTAAGGAAGAATTTTCAAGCTAAATCTGTAAGGTTATTTGAAAAGGAAGCCCTTCTATTCTCTATTTCATTAACCTTTATTATGAATTCTAACAAGTATAACTTGAGATAAATACATTATTAACAATTTTGTGCAAATAACTGTGTTTTTCTCACTTGAAAATAAGTAATTTTCACTTCTTTCCTTACCATGCACACTATAGTTGAATTACCTCAATATTCTAACACATCACATTCTATTGTATTCTCAAATATGTCTTAATAAATGCTCATAGATGAAATAATCCCAAATGATAGACAATGCAAAAGAGGTATTATTTAATATTAGTTGTTAATATTTGATTATTGCCCTTATTCTTAAAATTCACATCCACACCTTTAACGATGCTTCTTAAGTTCAGCATGAGTGCATCTTTACTAAGAACTTATTTCTTAATTTCTCATCCATGATCCTGACATCTTACTTTTGGCTGGAGATGGACAATAGTCTTCTAAGTGTCCTCAGAGATACCATTTATATGACTACCTTGATTTTGGGGAAGCTCGTTCATGTGTTTCAAAGGATTTTTCTCAGAGAAGTTAGAGGGAAAAATGACAGCTCTATAAAGCTGTGTTCAAACACATTGGAGTCTAGTGATATCTACCAAATTTTAAAAGGTTCATATTTTGGCAACATAGGAGCTATTTTCAAGAAGGGTGTTTGTTCTCAAAAGATCTTCAGAGAAAGCACATATTAGGAGCGCCTGGATGTTTGCTTACATTTTTAGGTAACAGGTTTTTGTGGTAATGAGATTGAGCACAGGACTTATTCAAGTATGATAGATTTTAACCAGCATTTATTTGTTTCTTTGTTATTTAACCAGCATTTGTTTGTTTATTTATTTGGAGCCTTGTGAAAGCACATTTTAAAGGCCATTCCAACTAACAACGTAAAATATTTCACAAGAAATATATTTTTTTTTACCAATGTCAGCCTCAAGAGTTTTAATGTTTTACATGAATAATTTTGGAACTTTATATTTTCTCAATCTTCCTTGTCATATTTTGGCTATATGTCAGATGGGTCTAATATATTTCTCACACATAATATTTCTAATAGTGTCATTTTAGGTAGGCTTATCTTTATCAGCTAAATCTAATCTAAAATCGAATCTATCTAAATTTAATCTAATCTAGTTTTTTGCCAGTCCTGGGGCTTGAACTCATGGTCTGAGCACTGTCCTTGGGCTTTTTCAAGCCTACAGCTCTACCACTTGATCCGCAGGACTATTTCCAGCTTTTTCTATGTATGTGGTACCAATGAATCAAACCTGGGTCTTTGTACATGCTAGGCAAGCACTCTACCACTATGCCAAACTCCCGACCCAAATCTAATCTATTTTTGCTGCTGTTGGGTTTGAAATCAAGTCCTAATTATTGCATCCTTAGCCTCAACACCAATTACTTCTATTCCAAACAAAACACATTTCTTTGAAATATTGCAATCACTATGAGTAATTCTTGGCACTCTGTGCTAACTGAAAGGATTGCTTTGCATAAAACTTAGTTGAGTCTGTTCTAATATAATTTATAATAGATATGTCTGACAGTTTGTGCATAACAAAAACTTCCATTGTTCCTCCATTAGACCATATGGCATCTGAATTTTAAAGTGCAATACATTTTTGTGGGTAGAATTGACTTGGAAAGGAAACCAACTCATCTTGACAAAGATATTAGTTAGATCTCAAAGTAGACAGAGAAATCACCTGTGCCAGGAACCTCCATAGTTCAGGGAACGAGCTGTGACTCCTGTGCAGTAAAGCAAAGAAAATGTCCAAACACCAAGTTAGCACAGCTTAACTGTTTATCCACTTCCACATCAGGTAAGAAGTTAAAGAACCAGAGTTAAACTTTCTTTGGAAAGAATCAGCAGATTAAGATGCCTTCTCATCTACCATGATGTGATTTGACCCACAAAAAACTTTCCTTGGCATATTTCTCACACCAACTTCAGTTCAGCAATTCTCCAGAACAAATTCAATTCAATATGGATGCTAACTTCTGACATTTATTGTAATAGTCACCTGTATCTCAGGTTCCAGTTGCAAATTACTGGGCCAAGAACACTTCTAAACTATGCCCTATAATTTTGGGGGGGTTATCACTTCATCCTCAGGTTTCTAATTCAAATGACTTAAGAATGCAAGAAAATACTTCACCTGGTGTCAGTTTACTATAAAGTGGGTTCACATGGATTCACTGCCAGTTAAAGACTTAGATGAGGTCCAGAATGATCCAGAGTATAAGAACTTCTGTCTCATAAAGTGAAAGAATTCCCCAACATGGAAGTATTTTTAACTTTGTCATCCAAGTGTGAAGATTATATCACTTTGGTTTGTATCATTTAATTCATCTATCAGCTTCTCTTCCATGCACAGAAATCAGGGAAGTTGAGCTGAAAATAAGTTCTAGACTTCTAATTGTGATTTCATACATCTGCAAAGCAGTAGTTCATTTGGAGGTCCACTCATTAGAACAAATACTGCTTCTTTTAACATGGAAATTCCAGTGGATTCAGGTGACTGGGGCTGGAGGAAAACATTTTTTTATTCTGATCACCTTCTTCACTTTGCAATTTGCAGAAACTTCAAGAGCTCTCAGTCAGGAACAAGGGACAGTGATTAAATGCATATTTATTATGATACATCTCCGAGAGAATTTTTAGATGCCTGAATCTCTGGCATTCTTTTATCTGTGTGGGAACTTTTGAGGCACTGGGCTGAGACTAGCTGTCTGAGTACAGAGGAAACGCTTTAGGAATGAAACTGTTTCTATTGATGATGAACACAACATTTCACATTCCTGCAGAAACTGAGTAAAGGAGAATTTGATGGAATTTCTCTGAAAGAACTTCCCAGAGGCATCAAGACTACAGAGCAAACAGCTTTACGTCCTAGTAAAAGGCTGTGAGTGGACGTCAAGTATAACAACCAAGAGAAGTGCATTGTCAAATCTCAGTCCTTGTGAAGATCTCTGCACCAATAAGCGTGAATACTGGAAAATGTTGGCTGCCTGGAAATGGCAGACAAAAGTCCCCTACCTAGATAGCTTGCTACCTTTTTTTCCCAGCTTTTGTTCCATTACTAGATTCAGAAACTGTGGCCAGAGATCAGTGGAAGGCAGTGGGATGAGAATAAGAATGTGAGCTTTCCAAATATAATGTAACCTTCCTATTAATTACAATAAAATATAGAGAAAATAAAAAGAATGTGAGCTTTCCTCAGCCATGAGTAAGACTCTTCCCAGGCTATCAGGCTAAGGAGAGCTAGTGTTATGTGTGGAAGAAAGCACTAAATTGTGTGAAGTTAAGTGACCCCCTCCCAGACCAGACATTTTTATTACTACAAGTGATGATTTTTAGCATGTGAGAACAATATGAAAATACTTTATTGTCTGTACGTAATGGGAAAATATTTCATCTGGTCAGGGAAGAATGAGTCTATGGATCGGATTTACAGGAACTGAGTGGGGAAAAATAGTTTTCTGATTACATGCTATTGTATTCAGCCCATGCGAGGTAATGATTAGTGTCTCTGTAAAGATGTATGGAATTCATCCACAGCATGAATAGAATTTGAGTCATTTCCAACTAAGTTTACAATAAATGCAGACTAAAATATGGTAGATATTAACATCTCTGATTTAAATTTGGCTGTGGAAAGTGGCTGCCCTCCAACCCATGTCTCCCTCACCATCTTTGTTTTATCTTTCCCTTTGAACACCCACACACCTTGGCTCAAGCTTTTTTTCTATTTAATGTAATCCTGGGAGCAAGCTCAGGAGATTGACTAGTGGGGAGAATTTTTATCATGAATGTTATATAAATATCACTTCAGTCTTTCAAGCCTTTATGAAACAAGAATGAATGTTCTTTCTTGTTCCTCCCCCCAATCTACAACCAGGCTTCTACATTCTACAAAGACATCTTTTAAAAGAAACCATCAACCTTTTCTTTTTCCACATTCTTCGTAGCATATTATATACCAAATGCAGGGAAAGTAGTAGTGTTTTTTTTTCTTTTAGCCATTTGAGTGTAAGAGAAACACAGATTCTGGACATAAATTACTATTCTGGCTAATTGCTGCTAACAAAATATTTTCCCACTCATTCCTTGTATAACATGCTCACACAAAATTTCTTGTTTATTACAGCAAACCAAGAGTTCCTGCAACAATACCACACCAAATTTATCCCTGTCAAACCATGTCTCTTAAAAATTCCACATAAAGCTGACTCTGCAGTAGGTCTTTTTTTTTAGTGTAAGTTATGATAGTCATTTCTATGTATTAGTAGTAATAAAGAGTCGTTAGTATCTTCCCTTCTGTAGACACACAGAAATTAGCTCCAGGGCTATTGGTTTTGAGAAGCATCTCTTGAAAACAGAAATACCTGAATGATTTTTCTTAGTCTCAGAGTATGGAACTATGCACTTGTTACATGAACAGAGTATTGACCTAGCCTGAATTCTTTATCCCTAAAAGAGTTAGGGAAATAAATTATATTTTGTATCATTGTATTTCTTTCCTTTCTATTTGTCAGCCACCATATCTCTACTATTGTGGGATCAAGAAATTGAATTCCATTTCTGAGTCATTGCTTTGCTTTTCCTATTTGTGCTTATCGTTGTTCTGGGCCATTTACAAAGGAACCACATGGCATACAGTGAAGCTGATGTCTGTGATTTGGGACTTTCCTGGCCACTCTCTTCTCCAAAGCCATCTTCACTTTTATTATTTTCTGTTTCTTATTGCTACCCCTTTCTGGCTAAAATTTTTCTTGTTGTGTTTGTGAACTCAAAGGAGAATCGATAAAACTTCAAACTCAGAAATTAGTTCCACTTATGTATTTTAATACTTTTGTTCAAGTTTAATGAAACAAGGAAGGCTGTGGAAGAAGTTCAGAAATGTAAAAGAAAAACAATCTCTTGTTGCATTTTAAATAATAACAATAGGCTCCGTGCTGTTTGCAACTTCAGTACTTGCGTTTTTGTTTTTTTGAATTTCAGGGAACATGTACTTTCAGACTCTTCTTTTGTTCTTCTGGTTAGTTCAGAGTTTTGCAGTATATGTCAAATGGTATGCTTTTAGAACAAGTTATACTTTAAATGGATGAAAGAATATCAGTAGAACTGAAGAGGAAACCAGAACTTCTTCCTACTTCCTCACAGTGGATCATTTGTAAGCCCGACTTAGCATGTAATCTCATACATCCTCCTCCAATTCTCACTCAGTGGCTTTACAGGGACTTCACCCTTCACCTCAGAGCAGATATGGCGAAAACTATTTATATTCTCTCAAGTATTAGTCTTTTCTAATGATCTGTCTTTTTCAATTGCTTTTAATCGATTTGAATATACAGGTGACTGAAGTAGGCATATCAGATAATATAACATTGTTCAATTCAATTTGGGGCATGAATATTTCATTGTGGAATTCCTTCTTAATACTGAGCAAACCAAATACGGCATGACCCTAATACTTTTAAAGCTAAGAACATGAGGACAGGCACCCTTACTAACCATAGAGCTACCATCCTTAAATTAGCCTACCTTTTTAGATCTAAAAGGCCTGGTCAATAAGGAAGGCTCTCACACAAATTATCTCCAGAAAACCTCAGAAGTTTTCACATTCATACTTTGTGTGAAGAAGCTAAAGAAGCTGAGAAACTTTCTTCTACAAGCACAAGCAAAATGATCTTTCATTTATACAAATCCTTCATCTGTTTCATGTGGGAGAAAAGAAAAATAAATACGTAAATACTTGTCCTGAGTGAAATTACAATCGAATCCTTGTGTAACAAAATTTAGTGAAGAGGTTAATTCCGGAAATTACATGGAAAAGAAAAGTAAGGCTTCCATGGAGAGGTCCTGTAGTGAAGAGTATCTTCAGGGAGACGGTCATAAAAGACCAGAGCTTTCTCTATTCCCTCGTGGATGTCTGAATTTCAACATTCTGTTGGTCCTTCTACCTTTGTTTCCATGTAGGGGTAACTCTGGTCCTGTGGAAGTAATGGGTGTCTTCCTTTCCTGGAAGTAATTTATTGGCATTTCAGTGTTGCTCTTGGGTTTATTCACTGTTGCCGTATTATTGTACATATTTGATTACTTCCATAGAAATTCTAGATACTGAGTTCAACTTTAGCAATTGTCTTGTTTATATAGCCATTTGTGAATGAACAGAGTAATTCTGTATAGGTTGTAGCAACATGGGTATGTTATCCTATTACTCTGCTTGATTTTGCTTCAAGTTCACTTTTTCATGGAATTATGTTACATTCTTTTATATATTTCTTGCTGTCTTTCCACCGATAGGAAGTAATCACCACAAGGACAGGAACATTGTCATTTTACACTTATATCTGCAGTATCTTCTCACACTGGATGGACAATATACATACATTCAGTAAATAAGGGAATAAGTAAATGGAAGCTTATTTTGAATTTTGTAACAGACTGTTCAGCACAGACTGTCTACTACCTTATTGATAAATGAGTTAAAATGGTTCCATTGTCTTTTCTTTTTTCTTCTTTGCCAGTCCTGGGCTTGAGCTCAGGGCCTGAGCACTGTCCTTGGACTTTCTCAAGGCTAGAGCTCTATCACTTGAGCCTCAGCACCACTTCCAGCTTTTTTCTATGTATGTGATACCAAGGAATCGAACCCAAGTCTTTGTGTATCCTAGGCAAGCACTCTACCACTAAGCCAAACTCTGGCCCTCATTGTCTTTTCTTAACATTTTATTACAGCACGTGATGGACAGAATTAGTTTAAATCTATCATTTTAATGAGTCTTCCTTACATTTCTGAAAGCTCCTGCTCCTCTCCTCTCCATCCTATGTGTATGGCCCTTTTCCTCTCTGCTGTAACATTTGCCTGCCCTGTCCTGCTGACCACCTCTTGGCACATGTAGTGTTTACAACTAGAAGCCTTGTGCCTTCTCTCTACCTGACCACATCTCTTTTCTGAAAGGATCTTCTCATGAAGAGCCATCTTGGTCATTCATGCTTTGTTTCCTAATCACTTAGTTCACAAAAATCCATTTTGCCTTTGGCTACTGGAAACCTTCATTTATCATTCTCTTTGAAGACACATTTTTGTCTTGCCTTCTCGCTGCTGTGCACTGATCTGTCATGGAACTACCTGGTAATGCAACTGATGTCAGATAATCTATCAGAATGGCTGTGTGAAGTCCCCAAATGGAATCAGGATCTGCCATAATTACACTATTAGCTAACTTTGGAAGGGATAATGGGCTGAGATAGAGAATTCAAAAAATTCCTACATTAAATGATCCTCTGGATTCTAGGGAAAAAGGAGTATGTGTTTCTATCATCTAACTATGAGTAAAAAGGAACCCACAGAATGAGGAAAACATTTTCCTTTTGGATATTTGTTCTTCTGGAGAGTCACTAGGAGACTCAGACCATAAGGATTGCATTCTTTTTTTCTTTTTTGAAATTCTTTAATTATTTCCACCACACATCTAAACATTATGATTCTGTTTTCTTATTCTTATCTGGAACACATAAATTATGAAACATCCCAGTTTATTCTATCAGTTCTAGAAAGAGAGAAGGTGTGCTCTCTTCAGATGTAGAAACTTAGGATTCAGTTGTATGGAAATAAAAAGAAAATTGATTATTGTTTTGAGATGTGAGAAAATGACATGGGGAAAAGAAGAGCAGCAGAAAGTCTGGGATATAAGAAAGTCCTGTGGACTCAGTCTCTTGGAAAGACTCTGGAGATGGGAAGAATATATTTCAAAGATGGCAGCTCTTGAGCACAACAGCTAGATCCCCTTGTCGGGGGCCACACAATCTCTTTCTGTCTGTAGACAGACCAGTTTCCCCATTTGGGGACATGTACTTCCCTCAGAGAGACAGATGTGAACTTTTGGTTGCTTAGAGCCAGTGTACTTGACTGTGAAAGAAACCCTGCAGTGTGTGTGTTAAAAAGCACTTTTCTCTATCACAGGATAGACAAAAACTTGTTTCTGCAGGATTCTTCTGAGAATCCAGGGCAAGCAAGGTGGCCTGGCAGGCAGCAAAAGGTGCATTGTTTGGAGAAAATGATTAAATTTTGTATTGCTATCATAAAGGTCAAATCCAGGTGGGTTACAGTTACATTAATCAGGTAATGAGTGAATTTCTTTTTGGGTATGTATGGAAACAAACTCCAGAAAATAGAAATGAGGTTTTTCTTCATTGCTTTTTTTTGTTTTCTCTCTTTTTGTTGTTGTTGTCTGTCTTTGGGAGTCTAAGAAGGGACACAGAGATGGAGGGACACGGGTGAATAAATGTAACAGTGCTACTCACTAGAAAGCTGTGTTGAGAATAAACTATACAACTTGTGGGTTGGTATGGGAATGTAAAACTGAGACAGAGTGAAGGAAGGTATGACACTGTAGCAAATTTAGCAACCCAAATGAAATTAAATTGACCAAAAGACAATCTTGAATTTGTATTGCCATAAAATAGAAATTCTGAATATGTGATGATACATCCTCTTGCTCCACTCACTCGTATGTATTTGCTCCTATAAATACATGCTCATGCACAATAATCTTCATACACACACACACACACACACACACACACACACACACACACGCACACACACACCTTCACTTCACTTCTTAGTGTACCACATCCTTGGCCAACTCCTGGATATTTGAAAGCATGTAATTGTAATTCCTGACATTTTCATATCACATTATTTGAACAAGATATATCTTTTAGAAAAAAAGCTAGTCATTATCTCTATAGGTATAAATTATTTAGTGTTCGTTTTAGACTAGATGAAAATGAAACAACATAAAATACCCAAGAAATAGGTTTCCTGCATCAATAAAATATAGAGAAAAAGTCTTTCTGCTACTGAGTAATACAACTGTGGAGAAGGAAGAGGACAGCAGAGAGGAGGAGGTTTACTTGTCAACCATTCAGTTGTTCCATTCATTCTACATAGGTTTCTGAAATGCTGCATACTAATAGCTACATATGACCAATGCTAAATTATTATTTAAGTATGCATTACCTATTAATATACATAGAATATTTAATATATTCCCATATCTATATCTATATCTATAGATGCATGGATATATATATATATCCATTTATCTATCCTTATACCAAATATTTCTAAGAAAGGTGCTTGAAGCTTTAAGAGTCATTTTTCTTCCTTTATTTTTATTTTTAAAATAGCCAGAGCACTACTGCAGTTCATTTCAGCATCTTGAGCAAGAAGCTAATGCGTAGTTAAATTTTGCAGGTTATTTGCTAGTGAGTCAGCTTATTTACCAAGATAATTCAACTTGCAAATTAGTCATGTAGAAAGATTTGTTTGGCAAGATAGAGTAGGCACATTTTCCCTAAAAATAGACATACTATGCTTTTTCCTAAAGCAGTCCAGTAGCACCACACATAAAGAGACAGTGGGCAGAGAGATGAGCTTTTTTTTCCCCCTGTAACTCAAATGATCAGTTCCTTCCCCTGGTAGAAGAAGCTTAGAGCACATTGCCAAGCATTTGTGCCACTGTCTTCCTGCACTGGAAAATAAACCCTGGTCCATCCTAACGAATCAGGCACTAGCAATACCAATTCTTCTGGTTCTTCTTTTGCTGCATGCATTGATGAGGTTTCCTCTTTCCAGCTTGGGGAGTCACAGCTGCAGGGCTGGAGCTGCAGTGTATTTTTGGCTAAATAAAGAGGCATCGTGGAACTAAAGCAGTGAAGTTGCCATATTGTTTAATGTATAAGAAGTGGGAGCCCATTTAGAACATGCAAAGGGCGAGTTGAAATCCCTTATGATATTGTACTGGGTTGTATTGCGAGGCTGGGGCAGAGCACTCACCTAATCAAGATATATCTGATATTTCTTTCAAGTTTGTGTGGGTGAATTCATCAATATTGCTCCTTTCTAGAATCTGGGGCCTTTTTTTTTTTTTGCCAGTCCTGGGCTTGAGCTCAAGGCCTGAGCACTGTCCTTGGACTTTCTCAAGGCTAGAGCTCTGCCACTTGAACCTCAGCACCACTTCTGGCTTTTTTCTATGTATGTGTGCCAAGGAATTGAACCCGGGTCTTCGTGCATGCTGGGCAAGCACTCTACCACTAGGCCAAACTCCCGGCCCTGAATCTGGGGCCTTTTAATACTAAGTTTCCCTCCCTTGAAATCATTGCCAAATTGTATCCTCCACTTTTATTGGACATATATTAAAATTGTTTTCACTTTAGTTTTTTTTAATTTGATTTAAATTAATTTGTATCTGGTTCTCTGGCTTGAACTCAGTAGGTGGGCACTCTTCTTGAGCTTTTGTGCACCAAGCTAGAGCTCTACCACCTAAGCCATATCTCCACTTCTGGCTTTTTTGGTAGTTAATTGGAGATAAGAGTCCTGTGGCCTTTCCTGCATGGCCTGGATTTGAACCTTAGATCTTTGCCTTCCATGAAGCTAGGATTACAGGCTTGAGCCACCAGCCCCAGTGGCAATTATTTTATATTTATGTTTCAAACTCACAAATATAGTTAGAAATTCAATCAGTGAGCAAACCAGCTAATAATACCAAAACTCTGAAATAGGTTATGCTCAATCCATCCACTGGTGATTCTGAAGTATACCTTGATTTATAATGGATTATAGCAATTTAGTCTAAGGAAGCCACAATGAAATGCTAAGAATTACAGGGGTCTGTGTGTTTTTTGACACACTACCTGTAATGAGAGACGGTTCTTGACCAAATGATTGATACTTTATAGGAAAAGACAGTGTACATAAAACACTGCATGACATAGTACTCAGAAAAGTGCTGCTCTATTAGAGTGTAACATGACTGCTCAGAATAAACTGGTGCTAGAGCTCATTAATGAGTCTTCTTCAGCAAATTGCCCTTACTGTGGATATGCTTGCATATTGCTGGGCTGAAATACCAAATTTGCATGTGTTTTTCCAGCTGCGCTTGTTTGTTTAATTTAAAAGATCAGCTGCAGAAGAAATTCTGATCATATTCTTAAATTAGGAGATGGTCCCAGTTCTCCAATTGCATTTGAAAGCTGAGACATTTCACAGAATGACTTCCTGTCATTTATTGCCTCTCCTCTGTGCTATACTCCTTTTGGAATCTGGTGATCCATTCATACTACTTACAAACTGTGGTGGAGGTGAGTGAAGGATGGGAGGAAATATTTAGAGAAATAAGTAAATGAAGGCATAATGTTTCTAGCAAGTTTCAATCTTTCTTGAATGACAATAGAAGGGTTTGAGCAAACATAAAAAGGTAAAAGATATTAAATAGTATACAAACAGTTGCTAACATTTACCGAGATTTTCCAAATGCTATGTACTGAGTTAAATTTAGATGCATTACCACATTTAAATTTCTTAAGCCTGTGCAATACATATTCATTTTTATTATGTGGTTGAGCTATCTGAAGAAGACAGGCTGAAAATCTTGCTTTAAAATCCCAAAGCCATTGCCACATACAGTCACATTCTTATCTAAGTGTTTGAGAATGAATTAATGGATTAATTGGAGATGATTTTGTCATAAAGCTGAATTAAGAGAAACTAAGTAAACAGAAGAATGTGTATATAGACCAATTAAAAAAAACTATGTTAAGTGAAGTAAATTAGGCCCACAAAGACAAAGATTATATGTTTTCCTCATATTTGCAAGCTAGAATTAGCTTACAAGCTAATAAGTAAATTCATTGGGATATGCAAATGTTGACAAAGATGTTCACTGAAATATAGTCGATTCAAAGAAGTACTCGAACCATGTAATTCCTTAGAAAGGCAAAATTAAAGTTCAACAATATAAACATCAGGAAGCAGGGATTGAGACAAGTGGAGGGACAATGGGAAGATGTACAGATGAATAAAGAGGGGACTGGGAGGAATGCAGTTAAGAATTCAGTGCAGCTGCACCCAGGTGGCTCATGCCTGTAATTTAGCTATTCAAGAAGCTGAGACCTGAGAAAGGCAGTTCAACTCCAGCCCAGGCAGGAAAGTCCATGAGACTTTTATCTCCAATGAAGTACTCATAAAGAGCTAAAAGTAGCATTGTAGCTCAAGTGGTAGAGCACTAGCTCTTGAGCACCGAGGGGCTCAGGGAAAGAGCCCAGGTCCTGAGTTTAAGCTCCAGTACCAGTGAAAAACCAAACAAATAAAACATTCAATGTATAGCCTACAAAAATAAAGAAAATGAGAGAAGGAGTGATTTGGGAGGGATGGTAGCATTGAACAAAATGCATTTATTTATGGACTGATTTGTTAAATCACAACTTCATTGTACCATTACTTAACAGAGAAAAAATATAAGAATGATTAAGTAAAATCTCTATTATATAGGCAGCTTTCTAGATGGTATTAGAGAACTCAGCCAACAACTTTACTACAGAGAGAAGTCATTGTAGGTCTGCAAGCACACGACTTTGAAAAATACTCAGAGCTCAGTAGGAAAGACCCAGGGCTAATTCCTTTCTATAAAAAGCCAGGGGATGATTTCTATGGTTTCTCTAGAGACTTAGTTTAGTACTGAGTAATTTGTTTGAATGGCACTGAGAGGAAGTCATACTGCATCACATGAAATCAATTTTCTCAACTTTCTCCCTTTGATTCTACTTATAAGCCAGTTCTACCATATGAGGAGGTGGGATCTCCTCTGTAGATACTTTAAAAAATGCCATTTTTCCTGCTTATCTGCACTTCTGGAAATGGAAATGGTTCACATGTAACATGTGTGAAATTCAATTAATACATAAACATGAAATGTATATATCTTAACATTAAACATTTCTAACTCCTATTCAACTAGAATGCCTGAAGTATTTATCTTTGAATAATACTCCAGTATTTCTTTTAAATCACAATCAGTTATTAGCATCCACAAAAGGAGGAAAGAAATTTTTTGAGAAATAAACACGCAAAGAAGTTCATGGATGAATTTTCCCTGAGATGTCCCAGTAGGTAGAAAACTGTAATGTGTGGTTGTAACAACAGAAAAATTTGGGGAGGAGAATTTTTGCTTGACTGGAGCTTGAAGAACTTGGGGTGATAAAGATGTTCCAACTATAGATAGGCAATCATAGAGATAGCGAGGAAAAATGTGAAGGAACATAGAAAAAGGAACAAGGAACATCGCTCAATTGGGAAGTCTGTCGTTTTCTAGGAAGAAGTTGCATGATGTAAAAATCGCTCCATGAGCCACCCCCTGCCAAATGCATTTGAAAGAGGTGAATCCAGAAGTCCAAAAGGGACTTTTGTCAGTAATGTGGTCAGGATGGAATGCAATCATCCATCATACAGTTGTTGGCAAGAAGAAATGGACACAAGTTGACCAGTCCAAGAGAGATTTGGCAGGGCTAGTATTTTTCAATAAACCTTTAGTATCTGAGAGTCCTTGCTCTGAATGCAAATTAAAATTCATGATGGCTGTAGACCGGTAGGATAGCAAGATGAATGCAGAAGTTGTTACACTGCCTAGGTTATAACAGTGCTAGGCTATGGGGTTAAATGACTGTGTGTGGGGTGGGGGAAAATTTGTGAGTAAAAACTGATTCTCAAGAATGCTGATGTTCTAGGTTTTACTCAAACATCTGATGTGATTCTCACTTCAGAATCCAAAGTCTCAATGACAGGCAGGTCCGGGAAAAATATGCATGATTTTCTCCTATGGATAGGATGAACAATCTGGTTAAAATACTCAACAGCCAAAAATATATTCATTGCAGAAATGCATTCAAGAAATACTTGGCAGAACCCAAAGAAAATTTTGGCTTAGCTAAAATTTATGAGAATTGATAATTTTAGAAAGAGAAGTAGTTCTTCTCAAATGACATTTCCCCTAGATCCAAATATGGCACCTACTCTATTGACCGTATAAACTATAATTAGATATTGCTGTATTGATTTTAATTAAAGAATCATGACTTCCATGTTATAACACTCGTGTCTAGAGAACCAAGCCAGTATTTGTGTGGCCTATATTTGAGGGTCAGCTTGAAATAGAGCTATATAAATGTAGAAAGATATTAAAAGGTAGGAATGAACTCAAACATTACACCAAATACAGGATTTTAGTATCCCAGTCAGTATTAGCATGCATATTCTATTATTTATTGTACGATAATGTGATTTAAACAACACATATAAAATTCAGGTTAGTAAAACATGCAGACTGAGATTGGTCTACCTATTTTGACTTCCAAGGAAGTGTTAAGAAACAGTAAAAGTTTATATGCAAAGCATTAATCATAAGTTCAATTTCCAGTTGCCCAGTCATGTTGATAGCTCTGAGTTCAAAAGACAAATTCATCTTTGTGCTATGAGATAGAACATTTGTAGTCATGTGTTTGAAATAAATTAGAGGTAATATTGATAGTTCCAGTACAATAAAACACTGCCATGAGTGGTACTTAAATTACAATTTTCAAGGAGTATTGGAACAATCTTGTGACAGTTGAACTGAGGTCAAAATTGATAGTATCATGGGTACCAGAAAAACACAGTGTTGTGGTATAAGCATAACAAAAGACATCTCAATAATTGATCGGATTTTTTTTATTGTTGTTGGTCATTGGACTTGAACTCTAGGCCTGGGCATTGTTCCTGAACTCTTCAGCTCAAAGCTAACATTCTACCACACTGAGCCACAGTGCCACTTCCTTGATAGGATATTTTAAGTGATTACTTCCTACATTATGGAATCTAAATATTTAGCCTTGCAAATACAGTAAATTAGCTTCTTAACATCAAATTTACTTGTGTGATTCATTAAAATTCCATACATCCTTTGTATGTCTTTATTTATATTTATCTCACATTCCCTTTATTTTGCCATGGTTCTGACCCAATTTGACAATGACAATAACGAACAATGCTCATTTCCTATACATCCATTAAGATTAAATTTTCAAATTCATGCCAACATTTAGCAATGATTGATAATTGTTTCACTGTGATTGTCCTCAGACTATGCTCTCTGAAGACTCAATAGATTCCTGAATTAGCACGTGCATTAGCTTCCAGCACTAAATAAGATACTTAAATATCAGAGAATATCCTGCCTGCTTTGAATAACAAAGAGGTGATTTCATCTGTGTCTCTGTGCTTACAATTCAAGTCTACAGCTTTATTCCATTTTCATGGAATAACAATGTAAATGGAGGGATCCACCCCAAACACCCCAATTCTCTGTTGTCCTGAATCCTCAATTTCTAATTTCCCTTACTAAATATCTTTCCAAATGTCTCTGTAGTCTGCATTTAGGTTTTGTAAAGCTTTCAGGACTATTTCCATTAAGGCATTCCAGTATTTATTTCAAAACTGGAATTACTCATCTTGATTATTTTATAGGACATAAACATTTTTCAAAGTAATTTCAAGTTATTTTAGTTTTCTATCTTATCTACATCTAGTTTGGGGAATAGAGATAGAATAGGTTTCTTTCTTCTTCCTTCCTTCCTTCCTTCCTTCCTTCCTTCCTTCCTTCCTTCCTTCCTTCCTTCCTTCCTTGTTCCTCTTTCTTTCTTTCTTTCTTTCTTTCTTTCTTTCTTTCTTTCTTTCTTTCTTTCTTTCTTTCTTTCTTTCTTTCTTTCTTTCTTTCTTTCTTTCTTCATTTTGAAAACAGTTGGGAGGTCACTGGCTTTCTGAATTCAATACTCAGGTTTTCCCCAAGAGAGCCCTACCTAAACGAAACACAGAGTAGCATACACCTGCTAGACTCTCCAGAAGAGCAACTCATTTGCTTTTAAGGTTTTGATAGCTAATATTGTGTGAAAAGCTCTCTGTGATGGTTGTGACCATTTTATAATTAGCTCGGTTAGCATTTCTTCTCAGTTTTTTTCTCAATTGCTGTATGAGCTGTTCAAGCCTTGTATTTTTCCTTTATACAAGGGCAATTCTCTGTAATTATTGACTCAATCTGGGCATTTCCTATGCAAGTAGGAAGGCATCAATCTCATAAAATGAGACTCATTCGTTCCTCTTCACCTATTTATCCCAGTGCCCTGCTACTGCACATACTAAATTGTCATTAAGAATGGAAAGAACCAAGAATCAGTGTATGGAAGTGAAGTTTCTTTGTACAGATACTTTTGAGAAAAAATAACAACCGAGAATGGAAAGAATTGATAGATGGAATTATATTAACTGTTGGGTCTTGCTCTGCCATCAGCCTCTGAAATAAATCATTTATCTTCAAAATTCTTGCTTGTGTTTGCCTGGTCAAACTAGAACTTCTAAAATGTTTTGCTTGACAAATCATGTGAATGCTATCAAGAGTATGAAGTCAGTTTTCCAAACATAAAAACATATAACTTTTTTGTCTCATTTTATGTTCCTGCTAAGCATATGCAATCATTTTCAGGAGACCAAGAGTATCAGTGTAGCCCTTTGTTCATATAAGTAAAGAAAATATAAATGTATTCTTATTATGTTTTTGCCAGTCGTGGAGCTTAAACTCAGGGCTTGGGCACTGACCGTGGACACCTTTTGCTCAAGGCTAGTGCTCTGTCTCTTGAGCCACAGCACCACTTCTAGCTTTTTCTGTGTGTGTGGTCCAGAGCGATCGAACCCAGGTAGTGATCTACCACTAAGCTAAGCTCCCAGCCAACTAAATGCATTATTCTGAGCGACATACACCATGAGGACATTATTCTACATGTGATTAAAATGAAACAGAAGTGTATATAAAGTAGCTTAAATATAAATTCTTATTCCAATATGTAGAAATCTTATCTGTCAGACATACATGACATCTAATTAGATGAACTGTTTTGGCTACTGGATGAACTTTTAGCTTTTATGAGAAGTCTCTAAGTTTCAGAAAAGGATATTAATTCAATAATAATTCTTTCACTCTAGAACTCATGTAGACTTTTATACCACAAATTTTGTCAATACTTATTTTATAGTATAAGACCATGAGTTGAGAATCCCCAAATAAAACACAGTGATCTTACAAAAATAATAAAATACAAAGATTTAAAGCATGTACAAAAGACTGGCACTGGGCTAGTAGTTTGGCCTAGCATGCATGAAGAACTGGGTTTGATTTCTCGGTACCACATATATAGAAAAAAGCTGGAAATGGTGCTTGGCTCAAGTGGTAAAACTCTAGCCTTGAGAAAGTCCAGGGACAATGCTCAGGACCTGAGTTCAAGCCCCAGGACTGGCACAAAAAAAACGAATGTCACATTCATTCAGATAATTCGGACCTAATCAACATTGTCATTCAAGTTGAATATATATATATAATATATATGTTCAATTTGTTAAATAAAGAAATTAATCCAAACAAAATAACTATTTACACTTGTACCTCCTTAATTTTATACCTCTAATCAGTAATACCCAGGGTATTAACAGGGTTCTATTATTAAAGACAGTGATACTTATCAAATTAATACAGACAGAGACATTAAGGAAGAGTGTTTTCAAATAAATACTTTATAGAAAGATACATTAGGTCTATTTAAAGCTTTTTTTTCCAATATAGGACTTCTGCAGATTGTTTAGTTTACTCATGTATTTTGTACTTGCATAAAACTAAGAGACTGAAGACAAATCCCAAATTTAAAATTAGTGTCCGTTTTATGCTCTTAGTTGCTTTTTTATTATGAATTCAAAGCTCATGTAGCAAACTACTCTTTATTTTATAATAAAATATAATATTACTCTACAATATTTAATTGTACAGAGGAAAAAAATCATTGCATTTCTGGAAAGAGTTTAACCTTGATAAAATCTCATCATTACATATCAGGTAGTATGATCAAGAGCTAGACATCCTGGTGCATATTATTGGCCAGTTCTTCTTTGTACCAGGTACAAGAATTAGTGGTTTATTTCCTATACAACACATTATTCTGACAACAAGCATATACCACATTACTTTAACTTAGTGTTCACTTGGTATATTTAACTGGCAAAATTTTATGAAATTAAAAAAATCTCAAACAATGCTCCTTTCCTTCTCTTATAGTATGATTAAAACTTGCATTGAGTTAATATCCAAAGATGAACTAATTGCCATTGCCTTTGAAATCTTTGATTAATTTTTAAATATTCTCATTAGGGATTTTGTTTTCATCATACATACAGAAGTATGCATATAGATAGATAAATGCAGCTATACATATGTACATATATAAATGAGGATATTTCAATATATCCCAATTATTACAAGCATGGAAAAACAGAAAATGGCCTATCCAATAAGACTGTATTATGTGCTGCCTAGATGTGGAGTGTCCCAACTCAAAATAGATGATGTCAGGCAAACATAATAACTATAAATACTTACTGTAGGCCCAACTCTACACCTTTCATTCTGAACGAGTGAGTGTGTACCCTCAGCCTTAAAAATAGAGGTAGATGTCATTTCACAGTTGATGAAAATTAAATAAAGTGAATTAATTTGCCCTAGATCACACAGCTAGGATGATCACCTCAGGATTTGAATTGACATAATCAATTCAAGCCGTGGGTCTTGAATTCAGGGCCTGGGCACTGTCCTTGGGCTTCCTCAGGGCTAGAACTCTACCACTTGAGCCACACTGCCTTTTTCTGTGCATGTGATACCAAGAAATCGAACCCAGGACTTCGTGCATGATAGGCTGGCACTCTATCACTAGGCTACGCCCCAAGCTTAACATAGTCTTGCTACACTTGATAATTTTATATTTTGCTATCATTTAAAGAAAGAGGAGGCCTTATTTGATACTTTAACCCATGAAAGAGACTATTATTCCAAGTATTTATTCAAATTGTTATTCCAAGTATTTGAGCATGAAAGGTGAAGCAGAAACAACTTTTGATTATTGTGAGTATGTAGGAGCAAGGTTAGTAATTATAAGCCAAGGAGTCAAATAATGTATTTGTGTATTTAAAATTTCCAAATCCCAGTAAGAATATACATTTTATATAACTCTTAAGTAAATTATAGATATACTTTTTAAATTTAGCATAAAGAACATGCCTTGTGGCAAATGTGTAGGGCAGTTGGGGAAAGTGTTATCAGTGTTTTATTTCCATGTATATCATGATTTATCATATCTCTAAATTATTACCAGCCTACTGCAATGGTCTCCCAATTGCTTGTCTATAAAATGGTCTTTTTGAATATACCTCACATCATATCGCTGTCAGTCTTAAAACTATTATGAATCTTGTAACATGCAAATCCAAGCTCTGTAAGCAGAATTGACAAACCACTCCAGGACGTGGGCCATGTATTTCCTTCTAACTTTTAACTCCGTTTCTTGAAAAATGTGTTCTTGAGGACCTTCCTGCATTTGTTTCCTCTAGAATATTCCATCTCATGACATTGTCTAGGACTCATTTTGAAGCTGTAGGATATGTAATAGGGTATTTCAAATAGATTCTTAACTAGCTTGCTGTACTTTCACATTATTTTCTTCTGAAAATTCAATATTATAAGAAGTTGTTTGTAATTATTATTCCGCTTTTTCCATTTGAATATAAATCCTGTATTTTGTGTCTTATTTATCCTCAGTTGCAACATTTTCTAGGACTTAGGAAAAATTATAAAAATGCTTATAATGCTTGAACAAATGCACCTAATCACTATGTACACATGATACTAACATTAAACACTAACATAAAAACATCTATGTAGACTGATCTATGAAGACTGTATCCAAAGTAAATTATGATATATAAGAATTCATGATGCAGAAATGCGATGATAAATACTTTACAACTACAATAAGATTATTTAAAAATAGAATGCTATAAGGGCATAAAAAGACAAACGTTGCACAGAATGAATAATCCAGAATAAAGCAAAAGCATGAACTGTCTTAGGCTTGCTCACGATTATTGTCATTTTCTTATTGAACAGTATATTGTCATTTTCTTATTGAACAATATCATTCTGTCTATCTCTGTCTACACTCACCCACACATACATAATAGAAGCATACAGATACACACAAACATTATTTTTTTTGCATTTTTTATTGTAATTAGTAAAAGGGTTACATGATATTTGCCAGATAGAAGGTGCATTAATTCACGTACATTGATACCCTTTCACATGTCTTGGTACCCATTTCCTTCCCCCCCACACCCCCCACCCGTCTTGGTTTTCCCCCCTTCCCTATCAAATTTCAAATAACCAAACACAAATAAATTCAATATATCAGATAACAAAGTGAGATACTGTAACAATATGAGATACCCAAGGGACAGCAAAGGAGATGAGAGACAACATAGTACATTAAGGACAACAATCATTCATTATGTGGATTTTGTTTCAATATCCTGGAGGTCCTTTCAATTAGCTTCATACTATATGGCCTTATGTATCAAGATTTTGCTCTATTGCAGATCTCTGCTAGTAGAGCCCAAGGTTTCTACTGATTATGACAAATGAGGGAAACCACTGAGCCTAAGTTCCTTTGAGTCTGGCTTACTTCACTTAATATGATTTTTTCTAAGTCTTTCCATTTCCTAACAAATGGGGCGATGTCATTTTTTCTGACAGCAGCATAGAATTCCATTGTGTACAAATACCACAACTTGTTGATCCACTCAATGAGTATGGTAACAGGGTTTTCTTTTTTCAGATATTTTTTATTGTAATTAATAGCAGGGTTACATTATATTCACCAGATAGAAGGTGCATCACTTCACAAACATTAATAACCTTTCTCATGTCTTGGTCTCCATTTCCCTCCCTCCACCCCCGCGCCTCATCTTGTTTTCCTCACTTCCATATCCTATTTCAAATAACCAAATGAACCTATATACACTATATCAGATAACAAGGTAAAATACTGTAACCATATGAGATAACCAAGGGACAGCAAAAGAGATGAGAAATATCATAGTACATTAAGGACAACAAGGTGAAAAGGTTTTCTTAATTTTAATATCGAATACTTATTCTCAGTTTGCCTACTGAATTGTGTCCAGTAAAACTTCAACATTTTCATTTGGGTTAGCGTGTGTGTGTGTGTGTGAGAGAGAAAGAGAGCGAGAGAGTGAGAGAGAGCGACAAAGAGAGAGAGAGAGAGAGAGAGAGAGAGAGAGAGAGAGAGAGAGAGAGAGAGAGAGAGAGAGAGAGAGAGAGGGATGGAGGGAGGGAGGGAGGGAGGGAGGGAGAGAGAGAGAGAGAAAGAGAGAGGATGAGACAGAAAGAGCAACATTGAAACCTATCCCCATATAGAGAGATCCATATATAAGGGTCAGCTGCTGACACATATACACTATTTACCCAGATATGATTTGTATGTATGTATATATATATATATATAGCCATCATAGACACAAGTTTTATTTATAGAAAATTTTATCCATAGAATTTGCTTTTTGGTTAAGTCAATACTTAGATATCAGAATAAAAACATGTATGCATTAGAGTCTCAAACTCAGAATCATGAAATTATATATTCATATGTATATATGTGTGCATTTATATACATATGTATATATTCATATATATATTCTTTTTCATGTTTTAGCACTTTCTTTTTTTTTTTTTTTGCCAGTCCTGGGCTTGAGCTCAGGGCCTGAGCACTGTTCTTGGACTTTCTCAAGGCTAGAGCTCTACCACTTGAGCCTCAGCACCACTTCCGGCTTTTTTCTATGTGTGTGGTACCGAGGAATCGAACCCGGGTCTTCATGCATGCTAGGCAAGCACTTTAACCACTAGGCCAAACTCCCGGCCCCAGCACTTTCTTTTTTTAATTGTAGTGTATTGACGTGTTTCAGTTATATTCACCAGATAAAAGGTTCATAACTTCTCACACATTGATACATCTTCTCGTGTTTTTGTCCCCATTTTCCCCAACCACCTCCCAATCATCTTGTTTTTCCCCTTCCCTTTGCAACTTCAAATAAACAAATAAACATGTATGTACAGTAAACCAGGTAACAAAGTCAGATACTGTAACAATATGAGATTAATCAAAGGACAACAAAAGAGAAGAGAAATAACGTAGTATATTAAGAACAACAATCATACAATATAAAGCTCTTGTTTCCATATCCTGGAGATCCTTTCATTTAGCCTCATCATATATGGCCTTATGAATCTAGGTTTTGAGCTATTGTAATCCTCTGAAGGGCCTAGCACTTTCTAGGCTGGCTGCCTTACTGTTTGAACCATGCTTCCAACCCTGATTTTTGGTTATTTTTGAGAGGAAGGCTAACAATTTTTTCTTCTCACTTTGTTTTCAACGCATTATCTTCCAGATATCAGACTCCCAGCAATTCTTTATTAGGTGATGCTTCTTTTATGAAACATAGAATATTCCAAATATTGGTAATCAATTATGGCTTTGGAAAAAAGCCTGTCTTTATTTTGTGCTGAAATTAAATAATAGCTCATCATAAAAGTTCTGTACTGGAAAAAAATAACTTTTAATTGAAATCTTGATAACAATCTACACTAATAATCTAGAGGAAACAAAAAAAAACTGAAGAATTTCCCATAAATCTTTTCAGATGCAAGATTCCCATAATGATAATTGTTCATATGGAGCTCTCCGGATTAGATAACTTTTCTCATAAATAATACATGCAACAAAATTAAGTAAAAGATGTTCTTTAAATTTGTTGCTTCCAATTCTACATGTGTTTTTTTAAAATTTTTTTATTGTAATTAGTAAAAGGGTTACATGATATTTGCCAGATAGAAGGTGCATTAATTCACGTACATTGATACCCTTTCACATGTCTTGGTACCCATTTCCCTCCCCCCCCCACACCCCCCTCCCGTCTTAGTTTTCCCCCCTTCCCTATCAAATTTCAAATGTCCAGATACAAATAAATTCAATATATCAGATAACAAAGTGAGATACTATACCAATATGAGATAACCAAGGGACAGCAAAGGAGATGAGAGACAACATAGTACATTAAGGACAACAGTTATTCATTATATGGCTTTTGTTTCAATATCATGGAGATCCTTTCAATTAGCTTCACATTATATGGCCTTATGTATCAAGATTTTGCTCTATTGCAGATCTCTGCTAGTAGAGCCCAAGGTTTCTACTGATTATGACAAATGAGGGAAACCATTGAGCCTAAGTTCCTTTGAGTCTGGCTTACTTCACTTAATATGACTTTTTCTAAGTTTTTCCATTTCCTAACAAATGGGGTGATGTCATTCTTTCTGACAGCAGCATAGAATTCCATTGTGTACAAATACCACAACTTGTTGATCCACTCATCAGCTGAGGGACATCTGGGTTGGTTCCATATCTTTGCTATGGTGAATAGTGCTGCAATGAACATTGTTGTGCTAGTGGATTTAGTATGTCCTTGTTTCTGGATGGTTGGGTAAATGCCAAGTAGTGGAATTGCTGGGTCATAGGGGAGTTCTATGTTTAGCCTTTTGAGGCACTGCCACACTGCTTTCCATAGTTGTTGAACGAGTTTGCACTCCCACCAACAGTGTAGTAGTGATCCCTCCTGGCCACATCCCCTCCAGCATCTGTTGTTATTCGTTTTCCTGATCCTGGACATTCTAACTGGAGTGAGGTGGAATCTTAGAGTTGTTTTGATTTGCATTTCTTTTATGACCAGAGATGTTGAGCATTTCTTCATGTGTCTATAGGCCATTTTTGTTTCTTCTTCAGAGAAGACTCTCTTTAAGTCAATTAATATAATTCAACACATCAACAGGAGCAAGGACAAAAATCACATGATTGTCTCAATAGACGCGGAAAAGGCATTTGACAAGATCCAACACCCCTTTATGTTAAAAGCTCTGGAGAAACTAGGAATCCATGGAACATTCCTCAATGTAATAAAGGCTGTTTATGAGAAACCTACTGCTAGTATTACACTTAATGGTGAAAATCTAAAGCCATTCCCTCTAAAATCAGGAATGAGACAAGGATGCCCACTCTCTCCACTCCTCTTCAACATAGTACTAGAATTCCTAGCCAGTGCAATAAGGCAAGAAGCAAGCATAAAGGGGATCCAAGTAGGGAAAGAGGAAATAAAACTATCCCTCTTTGCAGATGACATGATTCTGTATTTAAAGAATCCTATAGACTCTACTCCCAAACTCCTTGAGCTGATTCAAAACTTTGGAAGAGTAGCAGGCTATAAAATCAACCCTCAAAAATCAACTGCCTTCCTTTACGCCAGCAGTGAGAGGAAGGAGGCAATAATCAGGAAAGAAACTTCTACATGTGTTTTAAGTAACACAAAGGGGACAATGATTTATTTTTAATGTCATTCTTTCTTTCCCAAGATCTTCTGAACTGATCATCAAAATGAAATAGCTACTCAAAAGAAAAAAGGATAGAAAACTCTGACAAGATCAATAAATGTGCTTTAGTGAAATCAGGGAATAATTTATCTCTCTTAGAAGTTTAGTTCCAGTTTATTTCTTTCTTAGGTTGCAGCTAATCCATACATCTAGAGTAACTGCATGATAAATTTAAATCTTGACATGTTCAAAGGATAGATCTCTTAATACTGAAAAATACATCTCTCACACAAGCTGCTCTAAATCAGATGTCTACCAGAACTTTGTGAAGCTTCCCCTAATTCACCACTCATTGGCACTTTCTCAGACAGAAAAAAAAAATGCTAGACAATTGAAACAGTTTAACTTAGAGTGGAGGTGGGGGATGTCTTTTCTCACCCTGTCTCCTGGCTCAGACCTCCTAGCCCTGGGATAATTACTCCGTTGTAGTTAATCTGTGCATCTACTGAGAATGTTGGGGAGAACAAAAAGAAAGAGAACTGCACAAAATATTATGGACCTCCATTTAAATTTGGATGGATAATAAAATAAAAGGGAAAGCCTAGCTTAAAAATGTTCTTCTTTATCAGGGAGTGGTGGTTCGTGACACCTAGCTACTCATGAGGCTGAGATCTGAAGATTGCAGTTCAAAGACAGCCCCGGGGAACTAAAGTCTGTGAGACTCTTATCTCCAATTAACCACCAGAAAACTAGAAGTGGTGCTGTGGCTCAAGCGATAGGGAGATAGTCTTGAGCTGAAGGGACAATGCCTAGGCTCAGAGTTCAAGTCCCACAACCGATGATAAAAAAAGAAAAGTCTTCTTATTTTCCTTATAACTTGGAGAAATTAGTGAGTATTAAGAGTCCAGAGAAAATAGTAGCCCCCTTTTTATTTAAATGGGCAGTAGATGCTTAAAATCATGGAAGGTACTGAAAATACTTTAACAAACATAACATCTGCACCTTGTACCATCTGACAGTCATTGTAACTCTTTCCTTGCTTTATCTACCTCCTGGTATTTCATAGCCGAAGCTTATGGCATCTTCCTGCCCTTCTTCTGTGTATTTTCATCAGTTTGAGGCATCGAGGGAAACTTCAAGGAGGATATAAATTTTCTCTGTGCTGGTAGGGGGGATATGTGAGTAGAAAAGCAAGTCATCACCCAGGGCTGTTCTTCTCAATGATGCATGGCCTTCAGTTTAATTAGGAGGAAACGGTAGACACATCCAAATTGAGAGAGATCCACAAAATAAATGACCAGTCTTCCTTGAACAAAAGAAAATTCAAAAGACTCAGCACAGATTGGAAGAGATCAAGGACACGGGAACACTAATTTCAATATGGGCTTCTAGGATAGGTCCTAAGAGATATTAATGAACAAGAAAAAGTGATGAAAGTTGAAATATATATATATATATATATATGTATATCTACATAATTCTAACTGTTCAGTATATTAATGAGCAGTTAAATTCTTTCTTGTAATAAATATTCTGTGGCAATTATAGATTAATATCCAAGGAAAGGTGATGGTGGGTGTTTGGGAGTGTGATGCTATTTTGCAACACTTACTTCTAATGTCTAAATTTATGAAAATATTTATCTCTGCATACTCATATGAAAATATGTAAACTAGCAACTTTGTATTGAATGATCATTATTTTCCTTCAGTTCTTTGAGAAAACTATGATTTTAAATTTATGGTAATTAATAATATTCTATTGCTACTTGGCATCTCTGACTATCTGGTAGAACATTCTAGCTTCCATAGATTTTCTCTTATTCCTATTCATTATAGTGACATATTTCTTGAAAATCTCAAAGTAGTTATAGGTGACTTTTTTCTATATCCACTTCCTGCTGGAATTAAATGAAGATTTATTATTTGAGTTTATTTTATTGTGCACTTGGATTGTGCACTGTTAATTAGCACCTGTTGTGCTAGGTGTTAAAATAGATATCATTGAATTTCAATTTAATAATGTGATTGTCTATCTTGGAATAGCCTCTCCAAGAAAGACATTAACATTGAACCACATTTTTCAAGGACAAGGATTTTATAAATTTACAGAAATACACAAGGGATTAGAGACTTATCAGATAAACTAAATTTAAACTTGCCTGATAACTTTAAATGAGAAGTGCTGTTTGAAAGTCTGCTCTGGGTACTTTCTAATTCCCATCACACTTGGGCTACTTCCCAGCTACCTCCCTCTCACTGTTTTTCTTCTTGCCACATTGTACTTTTCCATCCACAATCCAAGCTGCCATCTTCTGAGGAATGATGACACAGAGGCCTCTTCATTTTTGTTCCCACTAAGATACAAATCGAGATTATTGGTTGTTGCTTGCTTTGGATTATCAGTAGATGAGTAATGGAAGGGCAGATGGAAGATGAAAGCCCTCATCTTAGTAAAGAACAGAAAGAATTCTAAGAGGATCTGTTGTTTATATCATTGAGACATTCATTACTCCTTGGTAAGTATCTTAATCTCCAGTCAGTAGAAGACCTGTAGCACCTACAATTTCACTTAATGTCTAAGGAATAATTGCAACCACCATCATAATGATTGTATTCACCTAGAATGATGTGATGCTAACGTATAAGTAAAGGTATTACTACGTCTTCAAGTAAGGTGGTTGGTAACACTTTGCAAGAAAAGAACACAAGTGTAGAATACTGTGGTTCAAGTGTCCACTAAAATTTTTCCTGTTAAATGAATTTTTGAGAATGAAGGTAAAATTTATCTTTTTTAGGCCAATAAAATAAATTCTACACTAGCTCTCTGAGTATTGGATAGCCACATATAGCTTCTGGCTTAGCCACTGTAAAACTTCAGCAAGATATAATGTGCTGATTTTCCGCAAATGTCCTCTGATTCTGGTTTATTCCTAAAAACCTAGATAGACAAGTAAATAAATTACTCTAGAAAAGTGAATGTCTTAACTGACTGTTCATATGTGTGCAGCTCTCTGCACATGAAGTGTTCACATGAAGTCTCTGACAATCAGTACTTGTGTCATTTCAGGCAAGTTACTTTATAATTCTAAACTCCACTTTGCTTCATTTGTCAAATACACTACTGTAATAAATGAATGAAATGAATTGTGTTTATATTAGGTTATTATCTAGAACATAGATTCCAGTATTAATTAATGCTAATTCCCCAGCCATTACTGAGAAATACTGTTTATTAGTTACTTGGTGTAGCAGAAGAAGGAATGAAATCATAATGATTGAAAGCATTTTGCAAATTCTATTTTTTTTCTAATAATAAAAATAGGGCCAGGAGCATCACCTAGTTTTAGAGTACTTGCCTAGCATGCACGAAGCCCTGGGTCTGATTCCTCAGTTCCACATACACTGGGGGGGAAAAAAGGCAGAAGTGGCAGTGTGGCTAAAGTGGTAGAATGCTAGACTTGAGAAAGCTCAAGGACAGGTGCCCAGGTCCTGAGTTCAAGCCCCAGGACTGGCAAAAAGAATAGTTAATTTAAATTTTATTCATGAAACTACTCAGGGATATATAATTAATATGTAAAGATGGATAAATATGTAAGAATCAGTGTAAGGAGAAAAAAAATCCAGAAACCAAAAGTATCTATATGTGAATACTGGGGAAAATTGACCTAAGCATCTAATATACACATACATGCCTACATACATTTATACATATATACACACATGTGTAGTATTTTTGTGTATAAAAGAAAGTGGTGACTAATTATAAGCAGGAAGAAAAGGATAGAATAAATGTTGCTCATCTCCGGGGCAGCAACACGGGAACGGGGAGGGACACACAGGGCCAGCCTGTAGTCCCCCGGGAGCTGAGCGAGATGGTAAGTGTCTAAGACCCAGCCCTCCCCCAATCACCAGGGAAGAAAAAACCACGCTGAGTCAGAAGCAGTGTTAACCATGAAAGCGCATCAGATCTCTCTGCTGATCTCTGCTCATCCCTTGTTCTCTGATGCTCTCAGATGCTCTCCTCTCTTTATTGTGTCAGACAATTAGTTATATACTGTTAGGGTAGGAGAAGGTGGGCACTGGGAAGCTAGCCAATAGGAAGAGGGCCTCTGTGCTACCACTAAGGGTCTGGGTGGGGCTTTCAGGTACTGAGCAGGACAGGTGCGCGCGAGACCTGAGCTGCTGCAAGACCCGTGAAACTGCGGGGGGTTCAATCGAATCACATACACAGAGATGCCTTAAGAGAGGTATGCAAAGGACCGAATGCCTGGACAAAGCCCTTTAATTGCAACTGAGCCAGAATCAGGCCTCAGAGATGGAGGCTAGGCCCCAACAAATAAACTCACCTCATGATTAATCTCACCTGAGATTAATCTCTGAGATAATCTAATCTGAGATTACGTCCAGGTACTATCTGTCTGTATGACTTTCTGTCCAGTTAGTAATTTATCATCTATCATTTCTTTTTTCATAATTTTTTATTGTCAGATGATGTAGAGAGGGGTTACAGTTACATCTGTCAGGTAGTTGGTACATTACTTCGTGAACATTGATATCCTTTCCCATGTTTTTCTCCTACATTCTCTCACCTACCCCCTCCCAATCATCTTGTTTTTCCACTTCCCTTTCCTATTTCAAATAATCAAATTAATTTACTAGTATCAGTTCTAACTCAATCTTTGTGGCTGGAATGATATAGAAGTGACATGCATTATGCTTTTCAGATAGAATCATTGGAAACAATGAAAAGAAATATTATGTAAAATTATAGGCAAATATCTGTGAGTTTTTAGTGGTGCTGTTGTTTTCTGGTGTCACTAATTCAGTACATGGAAATAGCAACTACATAGAGATGGGGGAAAAATATTTATCATGGAAATGCTAGTGTAAAAATGGTAGAACCCACTTCAGTCTTTGACATAGCACTCTACTCACTGTAAATATGTCCTTATGTGACTGCTTTTCTACTCTCCCTTTCCTTTCTTAAAATGAATACATTGAAAGTTGTGTCATTTTTTTGAGGAAACATGTGAGCTGGGTTGTCTGGGAAGAGCAGAAAGTGATCGTTTTACTGTGTTCTCAGCTCCCCAGGCTTTCGCTCTTCTAGCATAATATCCAGTATCTACAGCGAACTCAAGAAACTAATCCCCCCCCAAACCCAATAAACCATTCACTAAATGGACAAGGGAACTAAAGAGAGACTTATCAGAAGAAGAGATTAAAATGGCAGAAAAGCATATGAGAAAATGTTCATCATCTATGGTCATAAAGGAAATGCAAATAAAAACAACCCTAAGATACCACCTTACCCCAACAAGTATGGCCAAGATTTTGAACTCAGACAATGACAGTTGCTGGCGGGGTTGTGGAGAAAAAGGAACCCTACTACACTGCTGGTGGGAATGCAGACTAGTTCAGCCACTCTGGAAAACAGTGTGGAGGTTTCTTAAAGAACTGAAAATACCCTCCAGGATATTGAAACAAAAGCCATATAATGAATGATTGTTGTCCTTAACGTACTATGTTATCTCTCATCTCCTTTGCTGTCCCTTGGGTATCTCATATTGTTACAGTATCTCACTTTGTTATCTCATATATTGAATTTATTTGTATTTGGTTTGAAAATTGATAGGGAAGGGGGAAAATCCAAGACGGGGGGCGGAGAGGGTAATGGGTACCAAGACATGTGAAAGGGTATCAATGTATGTGAATTAATGCACCTTCTATCTGGCAAATATCATGTAACCCTTTTATTAATTACAATAAAAATATTTTTAAAAAAAGAACTGAAAATAGACCTTCCCTACAATCTCGCCATACCACTTCTAGTCATCTGTCCTAAACATCATGACCCAAGATATTATAAGTTCACCTTCTCAGCTATGTTCATCTCTGCACTATTCACAATAGCCAGATGATGGAAACAATCCAGATGCCCTACTGCAGATAAATGGATACAGAAAATGTGGTATATACACACAATGGAATTCTACATAGCCAACAGACAAAATAAAATAATGGCATTCACAGGGAAATGGATGAATCTAGAGCGATTCATGTTGAGTGAGACAAGTCAAGACCTAAGGAACAGAAGGCGCATGGTATCCTTAATATGTGGCTATTAAATCAAAAGAGGAGAAGAGCGAGGACTCAATAACTGCATACCCACAGCTATGGAAATGGCAATGGAAATATAAACATAACTGGACATAAAAACCTATGACTCTATAGACATAATGTTTTATTTCTTAAATTAATATGTTTCTATGACATACAAACCCTTAGCCTAATTTTAATTAAGTTCTAAATACTAAGTCCCAGTGATTGTAAATAGAGATTCCCTCCTTGAACACTTGTTTGTTAAACTTGTCATTTAAAATATGATGTAAAAATCAACATTAATAAATTCTTTAAAAAAAAGTTTTTTCTTTGTCGTCTTGATCTTGCCATGTTTCCCTTGCATCTAAGTGAAAATAAACAGTATCCACAAAGATATTTTCAGAAGAATGCCTTCCTCACCTTCTCCTGATAAAAGGAATATTTTTCTGTAATGCCATTGTTTAATTAACTTTCTCATATATGTATGTATATGTATATATCCACATCATCATCAAACATCAATTTCCTTTATATGTAAGAGAAATGTAAATCATTATATAAACAAATCCCTTTGTTCATAAAACATTCTTTTCACTTAGCAAAACATGTCCAGCCTACAACAACATGAGACATGGTTGTCAATTTAGAAATAATTTTTTACAGATCCGAGTTCTTAAATATGATTTAATTTACTTTTATCAGCTCTAAATTTCTGGGGTTCATGTTTTGTAACATGAACCAAGAAGAAAATGCCAACATATTTTCAGCTCACTTTTCTCTCCTCTTCCCTGCCTGCTTCTTTCTCTCAAACTCCATTGTCATACATCCTTCTCCTTCCTTGTCTTTTCTGTGTGCTTTTACTATCCTTAGGGTTAATTAAAAGACCTTTCAAACTAAGTATATAAATCTTACCCAAATGTGGAAATTCTGGATTCACAGTAGATACTGGCAAGCTTGAAATAGAAACAGCAGGAACTATTTTAGACTCAGTCTGTTTTTATCTTTTTGCATTTGAATTTTTTTATCATTCATCCTTGTCTTGTTACATGAAGATATCACTCTGGTACACTTATTTCTGAAATAAGTCCTGCGAATTGAAATCTTTGTCATTTATCATTCTTACCTGGAGTGGTTTTCAATTTAAAATAATGATTCTGGAATGTATTTAAAATTAATTATAGACATTGTTGGTTGCTGGTACCTCATGCTTGTAAATTTTAGCTACTCTTAAGGCTGAGGTCTCAGGATCATGGTCTTAGTCCAACTGGGACACAAAATCCATGAGATCTTTCTCTCTAACTCTCTCACAAAAAAAAGAAAAAAGAAACTGGGCAGGGTGGCTCATGCCTGTAATCCTAGCTACTCAAGGGGCTGAGATCTGAGGATCAAGGTTCAAAGCCAGCCCAGGCACAAAAGGACCTGAGACTGTTATCTGCAATTAAACTCCAGAAAATGGAAAGTGGGGCCTGGCTCAAGGGTAGGGCAGTAGCCTTGAGCTGAAGAGCTCAGGTACAGTGCCCAGGCCCAAGGGTAGAGTGGTAGCCTTGAGTTGAAGAGCTCACGAACAGCACCTAGGCCAAGTTCAAGCCCCATGACCTCCCCCCAAAAATTCCAAAGAAAGTTTAAAAGCTAGAAGTGGAACTGTGGCTCAAGTGGTAGAAAGACAGTGCCTAAACTTTGAGTCCAAGCTCTAGGACTGGCATACAAACAAATTCAAATGTTGACTGTCAGATTTTATGTGTATGTATATGTGTATATATAGATAATATACATAGATAGATATATATATGATTACTCCTCTGCTATTCCTTTATTCTTTTCTTTCCATTGTTACCTCATCCTTAAATAATTTTCCTACTTTTTTTTGCATTTATGGGACTTGAACTCTGGGCCTGGGCCCTGTCCTAAGCTCTTCTGCTCAAAACTATCACTCTGCCTCTTGAGCCATAGCACTGCTTATGGTATTCTGGTGGTTAATTGGAGATAAGAGTCTCAAGGATATTAGTGCTGGGCTGGCTTTGAACCCTCATTCTCAGATCTCAGCCTCCTGATTAGCTAATACCTACATGCATGAGCCACCAGCACCTGGCTGGTGTCCATTAGATTTAACCTCTATTCTTGTTTCCTCACTATTTGAATCATTTGTTTTTATTGGAGTTATTGTCACTAAAATTTATATATTTTATTTATTTATATTAAAATTTATATGTATGCTATGTATACATTTTATACATCTCCTAAAAGATATTTTTTATTTTATACATGTTCTTACTACCATCTGGTAAGCTGGGCTTGGACACACAGGAAACATACCCTTCTGTGACCTTGTGGAAATATATTCTGCATCTTCAGTTGAATTTCCAAAGGAATTCTATAGTTACCAATTTAAACCATGAGTAATTGGTATTGAATTTCCAAAAGAATTCTACAATTACTCTTTTAAAACATGAGTAATTGGTATAGCTTTCACATAACAATAACATTCTATACATTCATATTTATGCTATGTTTAATTTACATGACTGAAATGGTAGCATTCAACCAAGAAAGAGTAAATAAGCAGTGAACCATATAGGTTCATTTATTATAGAAATGAATATAATAGGAAAGCCATGACTCATCACTATAGAAATATAAGTCCGCTTTTCAGTGAAGCAAACTCATTTCGGTGTGCTTGAATATGTTGTTTGGAGGCAGGATACAGTGAAGAAATATTTTACATATTTTCTCATGACTAAATACCCACCAGTCTTTTGGGGAGTCTTAGTCTTTGACTTTATAGAAGTCTATCATTGTTAAAAATCACATGGCTTGAATCCTTCTCTGTCTAGAGGAATCCATGGAAGGCAAGCAGAAGCTCTTCTAGTTTGACTTGCTTGTGTTTTCTGTCATGTAAGGACATAGCAAGAACCAGGAAGTTGCCTCTACCATATTCTGAACTTCCGACAACTTAATTCTGGACCTCCTATTCTCCATACTTTTGATAATCATATTTTTCTTTTTTTTCATTAAAGCAGCCCAAATGGACTAGTAAGGCTGGTGTTCACATAGAATACTGCCATATCAAATACCCCAAAATGTGGAAGCAGCTTCAGGACTGGGTAATGGGAGCAACTGGAAAAGTTTGGGGGTATGGTAGAGTTTGCGGCTGTATACTTAAAATAAAACCTTACATTATTATGAAAGGATCCTTAGGGTGCTGGTGATGAAGGGTCTAGAAGAAAAGAGCAGAAGTAAAGGGGAAGCCTTGATTTTCTTACACAATATATGAGTCATATCAAACAGAATGTTGGTAGGTTGATCTCATGAGCTCATAGACAGAAATGAAGAATGTGTTACAGGAGAGTAGAAGAAAAATCATTGAACTAATAAACAAACCTGGCCAAAGTTCTAGAGGGATGATTCAAGTGAGAAAGCACTTAGATTGCAAGCACAGTTCCAATATTTAAATGACAGTACCACCAAACCTAAAGAACAGAACAAAACCAAGCAAATTTCAGCTTCTTATGTTATGTCCACGTCCTTTTGTTCTTTATTGTCAGTTCACATTTTGCCTAGAACTTTTGTGAGAGATGAAACAGGATAAATGGCTGAAGAAAGTTCTAGGCAAAATGTGAACATTGACAATAAGGAAACACATTGGTGAAAATTTTAATACAAATAGAATCACTACTGATAAAACGAGTGTTCTTAATTCATTTATATCCAAAGTAATAAAATGTATTGGGAGACACAGTGGATACTTAGATGAAGTTAGTATGTTTCTGCTATTTTTGCAGAAGCTAGGGACCATCATCAAGAAAATGCAAGAATGACCCATTGACTTTCAGAGGTTATTGTGGAGAGGCTGACTCTCCATTGCAAACTAAAAGTATAACGGCCTCCCACCCATATCCCCTAGAGCCCACCTAGTATGGTATGAAGGCATTCTTCCCTGCATTACCATGCAATGATATTTGACCACCTCACCTCTTGCTTGACTAAGGCCAGATATGGCACTCTAAGCCTTTTTAAAGGGAGATACCCCTACAAAAATCCCAGGTGGCAAACATTGCTAGGTTACCTTGCTTCTCTGACACAGATCAGAGATCTCTTGGGTTACAGCAATGGGTGGAGTCCTCCAATTTTGTTCAGAATTAAGAGTATGTATAATGGTCAGGAAAAAAGTGATTGCATCCAAGCTTACCATGTACCTCACTTTTCTTAAACTAACTTTGAAGATCGCAGATACATTTCTGGCACAGAAGTTGGCAGATTCTAGAAATAAAGCTCCATCTAGGATTCCAATTGTTTTTATCTGTTTGTCAAATGCTGTGAAGTGTTGTGGCTATGTCTACACAACAAATATGCCATTTAGAGTCAAGACATCTTTAGTTAGGTACAGATGGATGCTACATATCAGCCTCTGGAATAAGGAGAAATTTCTGTTTAAAAATGGGTGTCAGTAGTTAATGCCTATAATCCTAACTTCCTAAGAGGCTGAGATCTGAGGATCCCAGTTTAAAGCCATCCCAGGCAAGAAAGTCCATGAGATCCTTATCTTTGCTTCACTACTAACAGACAAAAATTATGCTGTAGCTCTAAGTGGTAGAGCCTTGAACAAAAGAAGCTTAGGGATATTGCCTAGCTCCTGAGTTTAAGCCCCAATACCAGCACAAAACCAAAGAATAACTAGTCTATGGTAGCTTGTTACATCTATTGATTGTATCTTGTTAGTATTTTGAAAGTTCTTTTGAGAGTAGCAATATCAGAACTTCTGGAGTGAAACTAAAATCTTCTTGGAGTATAGTGAAAATCTAAAATAAACAGAAAACTAAAACAATCTACTATATTACTTCAGGAATTGATATATAGAGAGAGATTTATATATAGTTATGCATATATATTTAACAGGTATTCAAATTATATATAATTATAACATTTTATGATTATAGTATAATTATAATATAAATATGCATACATAACCTACATATATTTATAACATGAATATATAAAATATGTGCACATATAAATAATGTATATGCTCTAATGTTATATATTATATTATATACATAATAGTTACATTGTATATGTATGTGTCCTCTAGCTTGTTATATTTCTATATATTTATAGTCTATGTTATAAATATGACATAATTGTATGTCATATATAATATTTATATAATTCATACTTCAAACAAGGTATAAACTCTAAAATTTGTTAATTAGAAATTATATGATAGTGTTTACTTCGCTACTGTGCATAAAAGATCCTTGAGTTTGTTACTCAAAAAATAACTCCTTTGATTAAGCTTCTATGATAACAACCAAAATTATGTATAATTCAACAGCTTAAAAGGTTTATTGAATTTATACAATCAAAATTTTCTTTCTTTTTTTTTTTTGTCTGTTGTGGAGCTTGGAATCTGGGCCCAAGAACTGTCCCTGAGTTCTTCAGCACAAGGCTACCACCCTATCCCTTCAACCACAGTGCCACCTCCTGTCTTCTAGTAGTTAATTGGATATGAGTCTCACTGACTAGTACCCAAGCTGGCTTTGAACCTTGATCCTCAGATCTCAGCCTCCTGAGTAGCTAGGATCATAGGCATGAACCACTGTACCAGTTTTCTTGAATGGATTTGATTACATGGAAATAATGATAGTTTGTTTATTAGTTTTAAAACACGTTTTGAGTTTTAAACAATCCATCTTGATGAGGAATAAAACAAATTTATATGTGAATATATCAAATCATTGAAATTTTAAGGAAAGACTCTCTCAGCGAAATAAATCTTTTATGGCTTTTATTTGCAATAAAACTAGATCTGGGGCCTGGAGTTTGGCCTAGTGGTAGAGTGTCTGCATAGCATGAACGAAGACCCAGGTTAAATTTCTCGGTACCACACACACAGAAAAAAGCCGGAAGTGGTGCTGAGGCTCAAGTGGTAGAGCTCTAGCCTTGAGAAAGTCCAAGGACAGTGCTCAGGCCCTGAGTTCATGCCCCAGGACTGGCAAACAACAACAACAACAAAAATAAAAACTAGATCTGAATATTCGCAACAAATCGTTCAATAATATTTTTATGATTATCTTTTACTTCCACTTCTTTTTATATCTTTTAAGTATCTGTTTTGTTGCTTATAAAAATCCATGCCATAGTTACCTCATATGAATTTAAATCAGACCCAAACTTCATAAATCTTAATAATGGTCTGATTTTTAAGGAAGTAATAATGTACACGATGATATATGAATCATAGTAATTTCCCAGAACTCCAATCTCAGCAAGTCTTATATTCCCAAGTACAATATATTCCCAAGTACAATTTATATGTTAGCATTTCTTAGAACTTTGGCAACCTGCAATTATTTTTCATTTTCATTTGAATTAATGCATCAAAAAATTAACTGAGGCCCATCTATTCATATTTTATGTTTGTTTTACATGTACATAGATAAAGGAACTTGTTGCTAGATACTGATTTGTGGTACAGCAATATGAGTCAATGTTTGCTAATCTGAGCTAGTGCTAGGTATATTTATTTTATTAGTATATCATTGAATTCCTTTCACTAAGTGATGAAGCAAGTTTGGACTCTTGTAATATTAGTGTTCTAAAGTTTATAAATCTAAGTTGAACTGCATGTAAGGAATGGATCTGGCCACTTGGTCTTAGCTACAATGTCCATGGAAATCATCAAGGTGAAATTTTAAAAAATTCTACTGGAATTTCCTTCTCCTAATTTTTTATGTGACATCTCATTACTTTCATTCTTTGACCTTTTAAGAAATACTACTGACCAATTCATAAATGTGGTCATCTTAGGAAGTATCTCTTAGGTTCTAGAAATCTTGCTCTGGGTCCTCTTCTTTCTTTGGGACTAAAATGCAGATACTTATGTATTGTGCAAGCTTAATAGCCCTGAGTTTGAATTCTGCTCTCCAATTCGAATGCATCTCTAGCCTTGCTGCTACTACAGCTAATTCACTGACGCTACACTCAGTTCCCTCGTTTTCTTAAGTTTCTTTGGTAGCCTGTGTCTTTTTTACATAAATAGCTTATCGCATTCTATTTAGTCCAATCTCACTACACTGATGAGAGTTTTTACTTTCCCTGCTGTTAAAGGAATTGATTTTTGCTTGTAATAAAGAATATCGATATATCTGGTCCATCTTTGTAATATACTTACATTTACCTTTTAATTGTCCACTGCTACTTTTTAAAACTAGCCTGCTATTCTATTGGATGCCCCCAGTTACACTGTAGAAACAATTTTCAAATCGTTTTTTAAGAATATACATGGGCATATACAATAATTATGTTACATTTTCATTCCTGTTTTCAACATTGCCTATTTTTTTCTGTTTTGTTTTTTATTTATTGTTATTATAATAATGCACAGAGGGCTTACATTTATATAAGTCAGGTGAAGAATATATTTTTTCATTGTTGAGATAATGTATAGAGGGGTTACAGTTACATTCACCAGATAGTAGGAGAATCACACATTGATACCCCTTCTTGTATTTTTATTTCCCAATCATCTTGTTTTCCCCCTTCCCTTTCCTATTTCAAATAAATGAATAAACATATATACAATATACATTTGATTTTGGGCAATGTTACCCCTTCCTTAGCTCCCTGTCTGGTTTGCTCTTTAAAAATAGAGATGACACAATAGCTTAGAGGAACCTGGTTTGATAGAGTTCAAGGCCATGCAACTTGATCCCTAACCAGGACACTTTTAATACAGTAAAGCACAACATCTGACTTTATTATGATCATAATGATTCATCAACAACTTAAAGAATGACTGCAACGAGCTCTTTAAGAGGAAAAGGACATACAATCCTTCTAGAGTTATCTCCATGCAGTAACAGGTGCAAGTATCTTGGTGTTTACACATCAAACTTAATTGAGAAAATATGAGTCTCCCTAACGTTTTCAGTTGAGGATGGCCTTGAACTGTGGTTTTCCTGATCTTCGATTCCTGAGTAGCTGGGATTACAGACCCAAAGCACCTACTCATACTTTATGTAAGTATTTTAACACAAAGCTTAAATAATCTGGAAATTTAAACTTAGTGACTCAGTTAATGCATGGGTGATTATTGAGGGAATGATTAAGCATTGTTACGTTGAAGTGGAGAGTGCTTCAAGCTAGGTACCAGACTTTCATGCCAATAATCCTAGCAGCCAGGGAGGCTGACACCTGAAAATCAAGGTTCAGAACAGCTAAACCTGGGGGAGGGAAACAGGGACAAAACCTGAGAAGGGGAATCAACGTGCTAGAAGTAAGGTACCTAATGCCTGACGAATGCAACTATAACCTCTCTCTATATTATCCCAACAATAAAAAAAGAACAGCCAATCACCCCCCCCCAAAAAATAGAGATGAAGTCATTTCCAAATCAAACAGTAATACAATACAGGATTAAGTAGGAATATAAATGTAATTATGTGAATTAATTTAATCAAGCACAAATGAATACTACTCCCAATCTCAGAAACGAGCCAATCGCAGACTCTAACCTATATAGTAATCATTTAACATTTGTCTTAATATTGAGTGCTTGCTATGTACATCAGAACGTACTGAATATGGTGAAAACTTTAGTTATTTGACAAATGTTTAACATTAACGACCCAGGTTTAATAATACCAGTTTGAAACACTAACTATGCCTTAAATGCTTAATCAGGCATCTAGAATGATATAATTTCCATGAAATAAAATGGATTTGGTATTCTAATTTTTTGGAGAAAATAATAAATGGTTCTGAACAAAATCAAATCAAATTTTGATGAGACATTGATAGTTTTCAAGAGCACATTAATACATTTGTAATATATCAGTTTCCTTAGCATAACATATTCTGTTTTCATCAAGAAATGTATTAATATCATAGACATTTGATGAATACAAGACTGTTTAGAATAAATGGCTTCCCTGATTCTTCCTCTTGCAACTGTGCTAGGCACATGTGGTTTGTATGCAGAAACCAATAGCACATCCAGTCTCTGAGCTGCTATTCCAGGGAGATTTATGAGTCTGGCATTGGGGGTCTTCCTGGGCATTTCAAGTCCTGCCTGGCTCCCCAGCTACAAATCTATTGACAGTAACTGAATATTCTATATGTTTTACTTTGTCCTCCTTATTCCTACCCTTCCCTATTAAATGGACAACCATTTTTTCGTAACAAAACTGTAGCACATAAAAACGGGTGCCAGTCTTTTTTTTCATATATTTTTTATTGTAATTAATAGAAGGGTTACATTATATTTGTCAGATAGACATGTGCATTAATTCACATACATTGATACCCTTTCTAATGTCTGGGTCCCCATTTCCCTCCCCCCACCCCATCCCTCATCTTGTTTTCCCCCCTTCCCTATCCAATTTCAAATAACCAAATACATGGTATGGTTGTTTCTTTGGAGATTAGTTTTGGAGTGATTCAATTTTTTGAGCTGTTGATATATTTTAGATATGAGGACTTTGTTGTATGGTTAGTGAAGATCTTCTCCCACTCTGTAGGCTTTCTAGTTAATTTGCTAGCTATGACCTTTGGCCATAAGTCTGTGGGTTAATGTCTGGGTCCTCAGTTCTATTCCATTGGTCTTCAGGCCTGTTCCTGTGCCAGTAGCAATCTGTTTTGGTCACTCTAGCTCTGTAATAGAGCCTAAAGTTTGTTATTGAAATTCCTCCTGCATTGCTCTGGGCTCTCCTAGCAGAGATTTACAATAGAGCAAAAGCTAGATACATAAGTTCATATAGTAGGACACTAAATGAAAGGACCTCCAGGATGTAGAAACAAAAGCCATATAATGAGCGATTGTCCTTAATGTACTATGTTATCTCTCATCTCTGTTTCTGTCCCTTGGTTATCTCATATTGTTACAGTATTTTACCTTGTTATCTGATATATTGTATATATGCTAATTTGGTTATTTGAAATCGGATAGGGAAGGGGGGAAAACAAGATGAGGGGCAGGTTAGGGGGAAGGAAATGGGGACCAAGACATGATAAAGGGTATCAATGTTTGTGAAGTAATGCACCTTCTGTCTGGTGAATATAATGTAACCTTGCTATTAATTACAATAAAAATGTATGACAAAATGGGTATCAGGCTGCAGTGAGTTACTAACTGGTACAGGTAAGCTTGTTAACACACTTCTGAGTTTTACTTGCCCAAAGCAATTATTGAGTCATGTTCCCAGTGAGAGGAACTACTTCTCAGGGCACTCCTTGGTTTGCAGGGATTTTCTCCTCCAACCAGAGATTTGGCTTGAGGTTAAGAACCTAAGTTTAATAAGATCCACCCTAAAATATGTATTGATGAGCATAATATGGAAATTTGACAGGTAACGTAGATACCTGTGACCCTCCTGCTGTATGTAAAGTTTAATAGTGACAATTCCCTTCATATGTCGTCATGAGCCTACAGGCAGCTAAGACTTTTCATCTCCCTGTGTTTTATTTTTCTATCTTCTGGTCTAATATTAATTTTTCAGTATGAAGTTGTTTCTTACTTCTAAGACTATTATTGGATTCCCAGAATTACAATTAAAGTTAAGTGATTGAGAGCAAATGTTTTGGCAGAGTTGTACTTTACTATTTTAGTCATGCAAGTTTTGGCTATCATTTCCCTACCTAGACATGGATGCAAACAGAAGTAGTTACCTTTGTAATGATTTTGTCTGAAGCACTGGAATATTCTAGAATGCTTCTGTCCAACCATACGAGATACTTTGATTTATGCCTGTTTCTTTTTCAGAAGAGTACTCTTTAAAGTACTCTCTAGGGGTAGGTGTGATTTTTTTTGACAGTGTCCTAATCATTGCCTTTTCTCTTTTGTATGAGGAAGTCTATTTTTACTTTATCTTTCTGTTCATACCGTATAGACCTACCTTTTCTGATCCCATCTTTCCCTAGGGGGAATTTCTTCCTTTCACTTCGTTAGAATGAAAAAATAATTAAGTCCTTTGCATCAACATCTGGAGAAGCCCAGTGCTGACTTACCCAATCTTTAAGTACAGTCCAGTGAACCCTCAGACAAACTATTTTTTTCTTTTTTTACTGTAATTAATAGAAAGGTTCCATTATATTCACCAGATAGAATGTGTACAGTTTGCCGATTGACAATCATTGCTACCCCTTCTCATGTTTTTGTCCCCATTTCCCTCTCTCACGCCTCTCCTCATCTTGTTTTCCCCATTCCCTATCCTATTTCAAATAAGTAAACATATATACAATATATCAGATAACAAGGTAAGATACTGTAAAAATATGAGATAACCAAGGGAAAATAAGGCCATATAGGATGAGGCTAAATGAAAGGACCTTCCAAGATATAGAAACAACAGCCATATAAGGTGTAATTGTTGTTCTCAGATAAACTATTTTTCACACAATGGAAAACCTAATCAATAAATTGAGTGAGAAAAGGTTTTAAGATACATAAAAGCCTGGCTTGTGTCTTGCACATTTTATTTATAATCATCAAATGGGGTTCTTGATAACAATGAGCAAAAAGCTAGGCTGGAGGTGTGATTCAATGGTAGTAATACCATCTGAGTAAATAGATGGCCCAAAATTCAAACTTTAATATGTATGAAAATGCAAAAAGCTAAAAACCAAAAAGAAAACTGGTAAATTCTACTACTAAAATATAACAAGAGAAAGAGGAAAGATATAATGATCTGTGGATTTCTTCAAAAGCCTTTGACGTTCTTACTAGTAAACCTTTAAAGGATTAAAAAATAGTCTTTTAACCTTTTTTTATACTATGTTTTGTCATTCTACGAAGTCAGCTGTAGTAAGCAAAGGCTTACTACAGATTAGTTTTGCTTTTCTTGGTACTAAATGGTTAAAACTATTAGGAGCAGAGATGAATCAATTTATGGTTATGCTTTCTAAGCAGTGACCAGAATGTGAAGGAGTCCTATGTTAGGTCTGAGAGTAACAAATGATATTTGCCCTTTGTGACTGTTAAAATGAGAACCAAACTTTTTTTAAAAGTTTCTTAAATAAATCCCATATGTCGTAATAGTCTGGTGCTTATTAATGTTGAGCAGAAGTCAGTGGGTAAGCAGTGGGGAGGATTCTGGCATCTTACTCCTACCTGAGCTGTCAAGCATGGCTTGCTTTAGCAACATTACTTTATGGGCCGTTTCTTCTCATGGTTATCCTATATTTTCCTTCAATGAAAAACAAAAATCAGAAGATTATAAAACTGATTTTCATGAAAGAAAAACAAACCAGATTTTCATATTCATGTATCATCTAAGTTTATTGATATGGAAGAGCTTCTAAGGGAAAGGGTCAGGAGAACATTTGCTGTGTCCTGTAGAAGACTGAACTATGCCTACAGAATAAATGAGAAGGAGGGGTGAGGGTACATAGCTTTTTATTAAGCTCCCAAAAATATAGAGTTGCTTTGCTTTGAATACAATTCCCAGTTTAAAAGGTGATCGAGAATAAACACTAATTTTAGACCTGTGTGGTAAGGTTTATTATCATAATGATAATAAATGTCATAATAATAAGGAAAGCTCTCTGAGGATGTCATGGTGGCTTCCTGGAGGGAAAAAGGAATCCTTTTATATTATGTGTAAATTGAAAACTTCATTTCAGGAAGAGTTCTCCTTGATCTTCTTTTTTCCCACTTCAGTTGAAGCTTTCATATCTTCAGTGGATTTGGGAAGAAACTGCAGAACAATTGAGTTGGTTTCTACTCTCCTTTTCTGACAGGCAGCAGCCACATTGTTCCATATAACATTTGAATCAGATCTTATCACTTTTACACCCATAACATTTCAGTGGCTTGCTTTTTTACTCATAGGAAAAGCTCCTATTTCCCGAGGTTAGGATGTCACATAATCCATGCCTCATAACTGTCATTTCCATCTACCATTTCTTACCCTTACCCACTCCACTCAGGCCCCTTGTTGCTCTCAGAGATGCCACTTCTCCTCTAGCAGGTTTCCTCTACCTGGAGGGACTTATTATATAAGTCATATTGCTCAGTCATCCAATATCCTTCATTCTCCTTCCCTTCATTCTCCACTGCACTTCCTTTCATACTCGTGATAGAAGCTGGGGCCATGTTCTTTCCTTCTGCTACTTCAGGTTCATCTCTGGATCGCTCCATTTTTGTGTTTAATTTTGTTATGAGATAGGTTCTTGCTATATTTGCTCAGGCTGTCTTTCCATCATTATCCTTCTACTTCTTGAGTAGCTGGGCTTACAGGCATGCTTTACTTTCTTCATGTCTTTTCACACATGTTAGCTTCTTTTTTATTATTCTTTTTTAACATAGTACATTAAAAACATGTTAGCTTCTTGATGATTCCTGATCTGGACACCTCATTCAGCGTTCCATCTGTCTAGTCTAATCTCACTGGCATTTCTCGCTCCAGACTTTGCATGCATATGACTTCTAGTTCAAAGCATTTAGTGCCTTCTAATATTACCCAATTTGCTTAACTAGTTTGCATTTCTATATTAGGTTTCTATTACTATCGGGACAAACTATACAGCTGTAGTTGCAGCTTTGACAAGAATAACTTCCAGTCTCATTCAGAACATTGTCAAAATCAGGTTCCTTGTGGAAGTCCCATTGTCCTTGTTGGCTGGTTGCTCTTGTCAACAGTCATCTCCCAGAGTTCTTTCTCAACTTCTTTTCAGTAGAGGCTGCCATGTCAGACTCAGAAATATAGAATATCTTCAATTTTCCATTCTGTTTCTCCACCTTTACACCTTCCAGCCACAGTCCTTGCTCTTCACACATTTTAGGATCAGATAGAGAATATCAGCTATCTCAGGATAGTGTGTGTATTTTAAGTTCCAGAGTCAGAATTGTGTCTACATTTTCTCTTTTGCCACACACATTTCTGAGGGCTAGAGTATGGCATTGCTGAGGGAACATTATTCTGCCCACCTCCATTGTTTCTCCATGCCCCCTTATTAGAATGTATGTGATAGAGTCCTATCGGCAAGCAACACAATATTTTTGATTTAATGGTATATTAAAGACTAGGGACACTTTTTAGCCAGTGCTACGTAGTGAATAATATTTGAAATTTGAAGGAATGAATAAACAACTCCTGTTTTCCAGTGAATCATTATGTCATTGACTAATAATGGATTAGAAAAATTTAAGTAGAAAATTGAAAATACCACTCATGGTGAATACACATTTGATTCCATAAATGCATTTCCATATCTTCTCTGAGAATATACAATATGAGAAAACCTACTGAAAATCAGTGAACCATGTTTCCAGTTACATAAACACATATTTTTAGTCAGATTTGAAGATACTGTATTCTATAAAGTACTCACCAAGATTTTAACAGAAAACAAGACACTTGTGTTAAGATACAATTATCACAAAATGAAAGTAAAATATCAAATAAAACCATAAACAAATAATTTCATTACTAATCATCTAATTAAATATTTTAAAACCTATTTTATTATTTAGAGTCTAATGAATGGATATATGCAAATAAACAGTAGGGCTAGTCGTTATTGCTTTTGGAAGGAGAAAACAAAACAAAACTACATATGCCAGGAACTTTAAAATTACTAAGTGCTAGATTATAACACTCAGTGGAGAACTCATGTCTAATGGAATCTAAATGAAGCAAAATTAGTATACAGATATATTGATTGCAGTGTTAGGAGAGACTGGAAATGATCTATTTATCTTCCTGATAAAGGCATGAATGACAATTTAAAATAATGCAGAAGTTTTAAGTAACTTGAGAAAATGTTCACAATGTTAGGGTAAGTTAAAAAATAAATAAAACGGAGGACTGAGATTACTGCTGAGTGACCCAGCATTTACCTAGCACTAGTGAGATCACTGATTTGATTATTACCACCACATACACAAATCAATACAAAAATACTGGAAAAATACTCAAATAATGTAATATATCCCTGTACTGGTACTTCAAGGCTAATGAAGGAAAAACAATAAAATTCAAACTAGGAATTGATTATCCCTGGAAAGAAAAGTTATATATGAAGTCTTATGTTTCCTTAAGATTTAAGGAGTTTATTTTTAACAACATTTTGAGAAAATACCTGTTGTGTTCACATAGGAAATAAAGGTTCACTAATTCACAACATTCCTTAAAGGCAAAATGAAAAATAAAGGGGAAGTGAGGCAATTATTATTTTCATTCCTATTTCTACCTATTTTTTTTGCCATTCCTGGCCTTGAACTGAGGGCTTGAGCATTGTCCTTGGGCTTTCTCAAGGCTGGAATCTATCACTTAAGCCACAGCACCAGTTCCGGCTTTTTTTTTTTTTTATGTATGTGCTACCGAGGAATCGAACCCGCGTCTTTGTGCATGCTAGGCAAACACTCTACCACTAGGCCAAACTCCTGGCCCCTCTACCTATTTTTATATAGTTTTTTTAATTGTAATTAATAGAGGGGTTGCAGTTATATTCACCAGATAGAAGGAGCATTACTTCATACACATTGATATCCCTTCTCATGTTTTTGTCCCCATTTACCTTCCCTCACCCCCTCCGTTCATCTTGTTTTCTCCCCTTCCCTTTCCTATTTCAAATAAACAAATAAACGTATATACAGTATACCAGATTATAAGGTAAGATACTGTAACAATACGTGAATAACCAAGGGACAACAAAAGATATGAGAAATAGCATAGTACACTAAGACCAACAATCGCATATTATATAGCACTTGTTTCCATATCTTGGAGGGTTTCTACCTATTTTTTAGAAGATAAAAAGATATGAAATGTAATAAGATTTGGCCACTAGGAAACGTTATCTTTTCTTGCTTGGTCCAACTTTTCCCTGGTAAGTTCTTTTGCTTCTATATTATCTTTTTATTTCCATAGTTAGTATTTTTATATCCACATGAAAACTCGTCCTAAATTTGCACCATAACTAATTAAATGTTACCATAATATTTTCATAGTGTCAGTTATTTGAGAAACATCTAATAGATACTCATCAAAATTTCAGAAGTATTTATTATTGGTGTAATTTTGCTATTTTAAAAGCTGCTTTATTTAATGATTTAACAGTATTTGCTATTTTCTGATTACTTCCTTATAGGATTCAGATTTAATTTAATAAGATTTTTGAAATTCGTTGAAAATTATTTCTAAGTTTCTTTCAAATCACTAAACAAATTTTCCCTCCTTCCTAGACAGTTAGGAGTATTTTTTAAATTGTTGGGGTGATGTATAGAGGGTAACAGTTACATTCATCAGGTAGTGGGTGCACTACTTCTCAAACATTGATACCCATTCTCAGAGTTTTGCTCCCTTTTCCTCCCCACCACCCCTCCTAATAATCTCGTTTTCAAACATTATTTCCCTATTTCAAATAAACAAATAAATGTATATACAATACATTGGGTAACAAAGTCAGATTCAGTAACCACATGAGATTAACCATAAGGAGGGGAAAAAAGAGAAAAGCCATATAAAGAGTGATTGTTGTCCTTAATGTACTATGATATCTCTCATCTCTTTTGCTGTCCCTTGGTTATCTCATATTGTTACAGTATTTCACCTTGTTGTCTGATATATTGGATATATGTGAATTTGGTTATTTGAAATCGCGTAGGGAAGGGGGGAAAAAAGATGAGAGGCAGGTTAGGGGGTGGGAAATGGGGACCAAGACATGAGAAATGGTATCAGTGTTTGTGAAATAATGCACCCTCTATCTGGTGAATAAAATGTAACCCTTCTGTTCGTTACAATAAAAAATATATGGAAAAAATAACTGCACATAATACATTGGGAACAACAATCACAAAGATAAACATCTTGCATTACTTACTACAAATGAGGGAAATCATTGAGCCTAATTCCTTTGGGTCAGGTTTACTTAGCTTAATATGAATTTTTTCAAGTCTTTCTTTACAAATGGGGTGATGTCATTCTTTCTGACAGCAGCATAGAATTCGACTGTGTATAAATACCACATCTTGTTAATCCAATAATCTACTGAGGGGCATCTGGACTGGTTCTATATCTCGCTATGGTAAATAGTGCTGCAATGAACATCATTGTGCTAGTGGCTTCATATGTCCTTGTTTCTGGACGTTTGGGTAAATCCCAAGTAGTGAAATTGCTGGGTCATAGGGGAGCTCTATGTTTAGTCTTTTGAGGAACTGCCATACTGCTTTCCATAGTGGTTGAACGAGTTTGCATTCCCACCAACAGTGTAGTAGTAATCCTTCAGGGCCACATCCCCACAGCATCTACTGTTATTAGATTTCTTGATCTTGGCTATTCTAACTGGAGTGAGGTGGAATCTTAGAGTTGCTTTGATTTGCATTTCTTTTATGGCCAGAAATCTCTTCGTAAGTCTTTGGCCCATCTTTTATGGGATGGTTCTTTCTATAGAGATACGTTTTGGTGAGATTCAAATTTTTTAGCTGTAGATATATTTTAGACATCATCTAGGACTCTCCTAGCAGAGGATTACAATAGTGCACAACCTATTATATAAGGTCATAAAGGATGAGGTTAAATGAAAGGATCACCAGCATATAAAAACAAGAGCTTTATATTGTGTGATTGTTGTTCTTAATGTACTATGTTATTTCTTTTCTCTTTGATTGCCCTTTAGTTAATCTCATATGGTGACTGTATTTGACTTTGTTTTCTGGCATATTGTATATATGTTTATTTATTGGAAATAGGGAAAGGAAGGGGGGAAAAACAAGATGATTGGGATGAGGTAGGGGAGGGAAATGGGAACAAAATCATGAGAAAGAGATATTAATGTGTGCGAAGTAACGCTCCTAAAATCTGGCTAATATAACTGTAACCCCTTTATACATTACAATAAAAACAAGCAAACAAACACACGCAAAAAATTTAAAAAATCAAAGGTTTATCAAGAGGTAATGTACCCTCTACCTGACAAATGTAACTGTAACCCCTCTGTACAACATTCGGACAATAAAATAAATTTAAAAAATAAGATAATCCTCTAGTTTAGGAGTATTATTAGAAGTACTTTTTTTCAGGCAAGGGTTTTGAAATCAGAGACGCATGCTTGAACCTCACCTCTTATTCCTTTATACTTTTGTTATTTGGGGGGTCTTATTTTATGCCTTGGTTGCCCTAGACCAAGCTTCAATTGTACCTTGGATAGTATTGTGAAAAACCCCGCATCACTATTATTGGTGAAGAATCCCATGAACTATTTTTGCCTGGGGTACTCTTGAGCCTGACTCTTCCAGATGCCAGTCACAAGGATCAGCCCCAGCCTCTGACTTTGCTGATCTATTACTGAATTTACAGATATAGCATTCTTGTATCTAGAAGGAAATTTTGTCATGTTCTTCGCCTTGCCTCATATGAAAAGAACTGCACAGAATTTCCACAGAGAGAAGTAATAGGTTTCATTACCTAGGCTTGGAAATTTTGGTTATAATAAAAACTATTAAAAAACTGAAACCTTGAAATGAATCCTTGAGCTTCTCAATAGTTCCTCTTTTTTTGCAAATATTGACTGTATAGGTTCCATTAATAATGTTGAGTCATACATGAACATAGATAACGTTTAAAGATATTCTTTGTAAAGGTAAATCTGTTGATTGAATTTATATCATTGCTTCATGTATCATTTATACTCTAGCAATTCAAGTACTCTAAATTTTCCTCTTATTGCCTTCATGCTCCATAAGTTTGGAAGATTATGCAAAATTAGATAACAAAGACATGTATTTTTAAAAATAGAATATGTAACTGTCAGAATGATTTCATAATTCAAGACAGGCATTTGAAAAAGGCTCTAAAATTGGACAAACTGTTGTACCTTCAAAGTCAAGAACATAGCTTTTTTGGGAGAACTGATCATTTCCCTTTCTGCCACAGTTGAGAATAGTAACATTGCTTAACATTACTACTCTCCTTATCATTGAGAAACATGCAGAGTATAAAAGGCATGTCACTAAAGGGAAATAAATGATTAATTCTCAGACATTTTAAGAAACAGCATGTAGCCATCTATTTCATGGCTTAAGACGTTGTGGAATTTATAGATAGGACAGAATATTACTCTCTGGCAGAAATGTATTGGAGTTTATATTCATCAGGAGAGAGCTGAGTTTAATAAAAAGGCATAAAGTAAAGGAATGCTTTAAATTTCACTTAGGAATTCAGTTATTAATTAAAAGATGAAGAGCATATTCCCCTTCCTTGATTTTGAAGATATTTTAATTAATTACTTTGTTCTCTTCATGTAGCTTTATTGAGGCACACTTCTTATGCTTTTTAATATACATAATACATGTATATATCAGAGAAAAATATGTGAAAGAAAATGCTTTTTGAGTTGTTACTTAGAAAGCACTGATTAACTACCAACATAAATATTTATTATCTCAGGCTCTAATACTTGGTGGTTATTTCCAATGTATATATGAATCTAGATGCAAACGTTCATTATTGTTATCTTGGGTAGTTTTCATAGCACAAATAATATAATATGCATTGAATGTGTAAAAGAAGGCATTTGCTTAGCATATAGAGAAAAAGATACTGTTAGCCTGTCTCAGATGACTTATGTCTGTAATGCATCTAAGGAAGCTGAGATCTGATGATTGTGATTCCAAGCCAGCCTGGGCATGAAAATGAGAGATTTATCTCCCATTAACTACCAAAAAACCAGGAGTAGATCTATGGCTCAAGTAGTATTGAATTAACTTCAAGCAAAAAAGCTCAGCAGTAGCATCAGATATCAGGCCCGGCACAACAAACAAACAAACAAAATATACTATCACAACATTCAGTAAAATATATGAGGAAGGCAACTAACCAAAAAACCCATAAAATATTTCTAAAGTCATTGTGAGAGAAACAATTACAACTACTTTTCTTATCTTTACTATGTTTTTGCCTAAGACTCCAAAACAGAAGAGAGATTGATAATAGAAGCAATTAAATTAATTAATACAAGTTTTACACACTATAGAACCTTGAAAAATGAAGAAAACTGGGGAACCTGTGTGTTTTGTGCTAAGTTTTAAGGAAGAGAAAACATCTGTGCAGGTGCCTGGGTTGACATGGAGGTTTCATGGATTAACAATAAACAAGAGATGAGCAAGGCTTGCTGCTCAGAATCTCCACTCTGTGCCTGTGTCTTCAAAGATGAGATCTGTTTCTTTTGGTTGGAGGGTGGGCTCCAGAGGAAAAAAGGTTATTTCATGAACTCTTTCAGGGGAGAAAGGCTGTGACCTAGACCTGCCTACTTATAGTGTTTGATCAAATATCAGTTGACATATTTATTATTATGCAAAGCTAAAAGAAGTCAAGTTCAAATTCAATTTAGGGCAGCCTGGGAAGAGTTTAACAAGAGGATAAGAATCATTCTTCAAGGAAAAGAATGGGAAAACATTAAAAATGGTATTTCTTGGGTAATGCCTACTCAAGACCAAAAGCTGCAAGGAGTATGAGGTCCTCATCGGGCTGGTTTGGAGCTCAAAACCCATGGTAGAGATAAATGGTTGAAAAATTCAAAGGTGGCAAGCATAAACCTTAGAGGGGTTGTGTGTGTGTGTGTGTGTGTGTGTGTGTGTGTGTGTGTGTGTGTGTGTGTGTGGTGTGTTTTAAAAGACTCTTGACTTAAATAAAATTGGAATGTAGTAGTTTGGTTTTCATTTTCAGGGAGGAAAATCACAAATGTTCATTGTGGTTAGGGTTTAGCAGCAAGAGCTCTTATCAAACCACATAGTCCAAAATAGTAGAGTGCAGGAAGGAGGGAATGACAGGAAATGGGGAGGACAGAGTCGATCTGCAAGATGGTTGCCCTGAGGAAAAGGAGAGACTTTAATATTAACCATGGATATTGGTCATCTAATATTCATCTAAACATCAGACAAAAGGAGGATATAAAAGAAGACTGAGGCTGGGCGTCACTGGTTCATGCCTGCAATCCCAGTTACCCTGCAGGCTGAAATTTGAGGATGTTCATTTGAAGACAACCTAAGCAGGAAAATGTGTGAGACTCTCATCTCCAATTTATGACCAAAAAGCCAGAAGTGATGGTGAGGCTCAAAGTGATACAGTGATAGCTTTGAGAAACTATGGTTAAAAATGCTCAGGGACACACTGAAAACTTTACAAGAAGGAATAGGAGACACACTAGGCCTCCTTGGCACAGGTCAAAACTTTCTTAATAAGGACCAAGAAACACAACAAATCAGAGAAAGGCTGGATAAGTGGGACTGCATTAAACTGCAGGGCTTCTGTATGGCAAAGGACATAGCTAGTAAATTAATTAGGAAGCCAACAGAATGGGAGAAGACCTTCACTAACCATACAACAGACAAAGGCCTCATATCTAAAATATATCAACAGCTCAGAAAATTGAATCACTCCAAAACTAATCTCCAATGAAACAACCATCCCATCAAATGATGGGCCAAAGACTTAAAGAGAGTCTTCTCTGAAGAAGAAACAAAAATGGCCTATAGACACATGAAGAAATGCTCGACATCTCTGGTCATAAAAGAAATGTAAATCAAAACAACCCTTAAGATTCCACCTCACTCCAGTTAGAATGGCCAGGATCAAGAAAACTAAAAACAACAGATGCTGGAGGGGATGCGGCTAGGAGGGATCACTACTACATTGCTGGTGGGAGTGCAAACTCGTTCAACCACTATAGAAAGCAGCATGGCAGTTCCTCAAAAGACTAAACAGAGCTCCCCTATGTCCCAGCAATTCCACTTCTTGGCATTTACCCAACTGTCCAGAAACAAGGGCATACTAAATCCACTAGCACAACAATGTTCATTGCAGCACTATTTGCCATAGCAAAGATATGGAACCAACCCCGATGTCCCTCAGTTGATAAGTGGATCAACAAGATGTGGAATTTATACACAATGGAATTCTATGCTGTTGTCAGAAAGAATGACATCGCCCCATTTGTAAGGAAATGGAAAGACTTAGAAAAAATCATATTAAGTGAAGTAAGCCAGACTCAAAGGAACATAGGCTCAATGGTTTACCTCATTTGCCATAATCAGTAGAAACCTTGGACTCTTCTAGCAGAGATTTGCAATAGAGCAAAACCTAGATACATAAGGTCTTACAGTGTTGTGCTACTCTGGGGCAATGCCGGAATGGGGAGGGACACCCAGGGCCAGCCTGTAGTCCCAGGAGCCGAGCAAGATGGTAAGTATCAATGACCCAGCCCTCCCCCAATTACAGGGGAAGAAAAAAAACACACTGAGTCAGGAGCAGTGTAAAACATGAAAGCACATCAAATCTCTCCACTGATCTCTCTTTATTGTGTCAGGCAATTAGTTATATACTGTTGGGGAGAGAGAAGGTGGGAACTGGGAAGCTAGCCAATAGGAAGAGGGCCACCATTCTACCAGTAAGGGTCTGGGGCGGACTTTTGGGTACTGAGCGGGACAAGTGCAGGAAAGCCCACAAGACCTGCACTGCTGCAAGACCCACGCTGCTGCGGGGGGGCTCAGTCAAGTCATGTACACAGAGATGCCTTAAGAGAGGTATGCAAGGAGCGAATGCCTGGCCAAAGCCCTTCAATGGCCGCTGAGCCAGAATCAGGCCTCAGAGATAGAGGTCAGGCCCCAACATTACAGTATGACGCTAAATGAAAGGACCTCTAGGATATAGAAACAAAAGCCATATAATGAGTGATTGTTGTCCTTAATGTACTATGTTATCTCTCATCTCCTTGCTGTCCCTTGGTTATCTCATATTGTTACAGTATGTCACTTTGTTATCTGATATATTGGATATATGCCTATTTGGTTATTTGAAATTGGATAGGAAAAGGGGGGAAAACAAGATGAGGGTGGGAGTGGGGGGGAGGGAAATGGGGACCAAGACATGAGAAAGGGTATCAATGTATGTGAAGTAATGCACCTTCCATCTGGCAAATGTAATGTAACCCTTCTATTAATTACAATAAAAATATATATGGAAAAAAATGGTCAGGGATAGCACTCAGGCTCCAGGATTGTCACCCAAATTAAGTAATTAAGATTGAGATATGGTCAAAAGTGGAAATGAATAGAATGGTGTGCATATTTCCTAAAGGCAAAAGGAAAATGTATTAAAGAGAAGAGTTGAAAGTCACAGGAATGTTAATCTGTTTAAGAAAAGAAAACCAATCAAATTAGTATAAACTCTGGGACTGAGCAAGAGGTCTTTTGTAGAGTTGGGAAAAATGAACTTAAACCTCTAGAGAATGCTATAGAGAATGGCAGCTGGGAGGACAGGGTTCAGAGATTGTTTTTATAGCACATGAAAAAAAAATAAACTGAGAATGATTTCTACTGAGGGATAAAAAGCCAGTTAAGACAGAGGGAGAAATTATATTTTTTGTATAGACATATGATTATACTAGATACTAAATGATATGAAAAAGTAACAAATTTCTGGAAACACAATGACAACAGTACCCTAAGTTTGTAGGTTTAACTTTGTCTGATCTACCCGAATATATTAAAATATTTCTTGAGACTTATGCTCCATATTCAATGTCCTTTAAGGATACACTAATGTTATCCATGGTAGACCTACAAATGAGAAAAAAAATTACCTACTGAATGAGAAAGAAGCCCAGGAAACGTCTCCGAGCGTATGTAGACACTGAAAAGCCATATGCTTATTTCAACTTTTTGGGAGACTTAGCAGGATGTCTTTTGTACTGTTCTTAATCCAGAGCTTTGCTGGTTATGAAGCATTTACTGCCCCTGCACCCATCTTTCTTTGAGACCCCCCACATGAATTCTACTATATAATGAACTCAACGGCTGTCATTCAATTTCATCAAGCCTCAGGCAAATGTGACATTGAATGGTTGTTTTTCCACAAAGACTAGAGAAAGCAGCACTCATTTCCAAGTGAATTGATCTTACTGAATTCATAAATGTAGCTACATAGCAATTAGGGTATGGGATGGATTATCATTGCTTATCAGTAGTCTAATCACTAATGTATGATCATGATCCCAACTCAAAGTCTGGCTTTAATGCTCTAGCATTAGTATGAAAGCATAGCAAATTTGGTATGATTTCACTAGTAAAACCTGTAGCATTTTGCTGAACACTTAAGTCTAAAGTTGATTATTCTGGTTGGAGATAATTAGACTGCATTATTGCCTTTCCTGATAACTCTTGTCCTCTTCTTGATTCCCATGCAATATCAATGCAACTAATCTTAATATACCCTAAGCTTTTAATGTTGTTGGAATTGCATGCTTTTCTAGCATCTTGTGTAGCAGAATTTTACTGCTTCTTAGGCTAGTATCCCATTTTATCCTTATATCTCCAGTTAAAATTACCAGCTAAAATAAGAAATAATCATAACAGAATAGATAAAATATGAGTGAGCAGTGTTTTGATATTTTATATTTTGTAGTGTTTCTTGTGATTGAGTTTTTATGATAATTTGTACAAGTGAATCACTTAGAAGGGGATCTGGCACATAGAGGAATGACCTTGTGCCTTTCGATCAAATCATATAAAACCTTTTATTGAGTTCCTTCCAATGTTTAGTGGTTTGTTGCTGTTGCCAATTTAAGTTCTATGAAGTATATGCTAATATTTAATAAACAACATAATTTAGGTTTTTGACTCACTGCCAGATATAAATGTACAAATGCAAGAAGAGAGTCTAAATGTTCATTCTAAAGGATTAGCCAAGTGAAAAAGCTAACTGGCAGGAAAAAAAGGAAAAATACTAGTGTCCAAAAGGAGATAGTTATGAGTATTAAGTATTCGATATGATGTAAAATGGGTAATTATTTAGATTCTCAATATGACTGTTAGCTTGGGAACATGAGGACATATGTTTGAACATAAACATTTTTGTGAAGAAATCTAAGGGCATACTATAATAATATATATCTCAGTGACCGTTTTTATAATAGATGTACATTTTATAGTGTTCGGCATTTTAATTTTTTGCTGTATACGATGGCTCTGTCAACAAGACTATTTTTACTGGTGCATTAAGAATTCAAACTGGAAGAACCCTGTCAGAAGAAAGGGAAAAGTCAGAAGTACTTGCTAATTTTGTACATGGGTCAGCCTTTGAGGTGTCACAGCTTAATTATACATTCTCTGCACCACACAAAGAAACCTGGATGATAACCAGATCCATGTCCTTATGGATGTCTCGTACAACCACACTAGCTGACCCACAGTGATTTTCCTGTCCTCTGAAATCAAAACGCTTGCTATTTTTATCATCCACATTTGATAATTACCATATGTATACACATATATTTATTTATTTATAGCATCACTTTTGACTCAGGCACAACCCGTTTCCTGAACACTTTGAAACTGTGGAAAGAAGTAAAGGAGGTTTTCTTGAACAAACAATATCCTTTGAGCATTTTGGTAGAAGCTGGCACACTCTGTTCCATCTGCCACAAGTCCTATTACTGTGTTCTGCTTGCTTTGTGAAGAGCCAGGTCTCTCTCTAAAGTTGAGCCTTCTAGTCTAGCCTATAATGGAATGCAAAGTGGTTTTAGAATCTGTCTCAATCATATTAGGGCTTTCTGAGGTCTCAAAACAAATGGAAGCAAATCTACTTCTAAGATAATGGAGTAGCTACTTCTTTTGAGGACACAGGAGTAGGATCTATAATTACCCATTACTGTCCACTGAGGCAAACAGATCTTATACTTTTTTTTCTTACCCACTTTTCCTGTTCAGCAATCTATGTTAGTCTTTTATCTCCCAAGCTACACATACTTGGCTACAGTAAAAACTTCATGTCACTCCCATTCCTTCTCCACCTCATCCTTTTTTTTTTCTTTGTTATCATGTTTGGTATGAGACTTGAAGATGGATGCTTTCTGCTCTAAATTTATCTTTGGCACTTTTGTTCTGTGTATTTTCTTATTTATTTCACATGCTATTTATTCAGTTATTACTAGTTATTTTTTGCCAGTCCAGAGGCTTGAACTCAGGGCCTGAGCATTGTCACTGGGCTTTCTCAAAGCCACTTGAGCCACTGTACCACCTCCTGTTTTTTCTATGTATATGGTACTGAGGATTTGAATCCAGGTCTTCGTGGATGCTAGGCAAGCACTCTACCACTAGGCCAAACTCCTGGCCCTCCAATTATATTATAGAATAAAAATATTTCCCTAACATTTTTTCTGTCTTGGCTAGAGAAAAAAAAAATGATGATTCTTAGAAAATCAGAGTGTCCTTTAAGTGAATACCCTGGTGTTCTAATCATGATTAAATTGTCCTTCTGTACTGTGTGCTGATCACCGTAATAAAATGGCTTGTACACTAGCATACATAAAGGGTGATTTTAAGCAGTCCTCACATTCGGTTTCATATGCACCACTCAAGGGGAAGCTTAGTTGCTTCTTTACAGTGTCAACACAGAAACTATACTGTAAGGTACAATCAAAAGTGAAATATCAGTTATGAACAAATAACTACTTGGATAAAATAGCTTCCTGATTATTTATATTAGTGATACTGCTCAAAAAGATGAAATAATCAGAAGACATTTGAAACTGATAAATATTTGGAGGCTGAGCCCTTTTACAGAGGGTTTCAAATGCTTGCTTACTGATCCACTTTGTGCTGCTAACACCCCATACTTTGGTCCTGGTGCAGGCTCCAAAAATTAGGTGATCTTTGGTTGTTCATTCAAAATCATAATAGTTTATTTTGAAAAAAGGTATTGTTTCTGTGTTTAAGACTATTTAAATTTTAAAAACTGTTAAGAACAGTTAGGACAGCCATTTTAACATGAAAAAAGAACAGTTAGAACAATAATGTTAAAAACTAACAAATGCTTAGCATTTATGCTATATGTTTTCTTATGATATTACTTTTTATGATACTAGAAATGATGAATTTATGTTTTCATTTTCAATGAGAGCAAAGATACTGTCAGATAGGTAAGATAGGTAAGATACCTCCAGAATTAAACAGACACATTTTTTTCTTCTTTTCACTAACCTGTCTAACTTCGAGCTTAATGTTTAATGGTTCCAATTTTAGGACAAAGTGTCTCTGTTCTAAGAAATATGTTGGTTCTAGAAAGCACTTGTACAAATTTAGTCACTGGCATAGAGCTTTGAATCCTGAGAGAAGGGAAGCCACCAGTGGCTGGTGTCATGTTGAGATACTTTTTAAGTTATGGAATCATCTTTAGATGTTAAGAAAAAACTATTAATCTATAGTGCTTTACAAATTCATGACAAATAGATATATACATTGAATGCATTAACATTTCTTTAATCAAATAACTACAATTTCAAATAATTAAACTGAAATTTCTTGAAAACTTTCTGATGAAATTTTAATGCTACAACAGAGATTCTGAAAAGGAAATATATATATATATATATATATATATTGTTTTTCCAGTCCTGGGCTTGAGCTCAGGGCCTGAGGGCTGTCCTTGGTTTTTTCTCAAGGCTACAACTCTACCACTTGAGCCTGAGCACCACTTCTGGCTTTTTCTAAGTATGTCGTACCAAGGAATCGAACCTGGGTCTTCGTGCATGCTAGGCAAGCACTCTACCACTAGGCCAAACTCCTGGCCCTGAAAAGGAAATATTAAAATGTGAATGCATTATAGTTGTGTGTCTCTCAGTGGCTGTCAGTATTAAAGGAAGAAGATACTTGACACAACTATTTATGTCTATTTTTCAATCTAGTCTGTTTAGCAGGTAGAAATTAAAGGTTCACCTAAAAAAATAGCTTTTAAATGCATACACACACACACACACACACACACACACACACACACACGCTAGACAAAGGCTTTGTATGAAACACTGGACTGATCTCATATGCTCTCTCACTGTTTCCTTGGCTAATGGAAATCTAAAAGTAGGAAGACCTCAGATTCACAGTATGTCACACTCCTGAGCCTTCTCATTTCCCTAAATGTGATCTTTATATCCATCCAGGCAGGGACAGACATATCTGCAATTTGTTTTAAATTCAGAGATATCATTTCACCCATCAATTCATATCCTTTTTTCATACCTCTTTTTTGGTATACAAGCGTATGCTTCTGCCTGCTGCCTTTGACACATTTGTACTCCTAGCTACTCAGGAGGCTGAGATTTGAGGACTGTAGTTTGAAGACAAAACAAGCATCAATCAATGAGACTCTTTTGTCCAATTAAACATCAAAAAAAAAAAACACCCTGCAAGTGGATGTATGGCTTAAGTGATAGAGCACTAGCCTTGAACAAAAAAGCTCAGGGAGAAGGCCCAGTTTCTGAGTTCAAGCCTCATAGAACCGCCCCCCAAATATGCAAAATAGCAGCAGCAGCAGCAACAACAACAAGAAAAAAAACAAAACAGGAAACCTATTTAAAAAATAGACTCAAAAGGATTTGCAAGTTTGGCTCTATTGATAAAGTAGAAGTGCAAGCCTTGTAAACATGAAATCCTGGCCTCAAACAACTATACCATCAAGAAAAAAAATAAATTGAGTGATTACCAGAATAAAATAAAGTTTAATAGAAAATAAGGAAATGAACTTTAAATGCGGCCTGAAAAAATATTAATTGAAAGTATAATTCTATACTGCATTAACATTTATACTAATATTCCAAGTAATTCTGTCTAATCTGTGAGATATCAAGATGTTTACAGTCAAATACTAAGGAAGAAATTTAATGTGTGACATTAATCATACATAACTGAGTGATGCTGATGTGGCCGTTGAAAATCACTTAGGAAACTGATTCATAAAATTTCTACCATTAAATAAAACTAGGTGGCTGGTCATGTGAAAGCATAGTTGTACATTTTCTCAGTACAATAAATCTGTATTATGTAGTACAATCAGAAGAATGAGTAACCTAAAACTAGCACACTTGCAAAGAAAGGAATGATGAACCAGTCTAATCCAGAAACATTACAGAGAAGATAACATGTCAGAGAGGATGTCATTATGCTTATAGAAGAGAAGATTCTAGCCCTTAGAAACAGCATGGTAAAATCATAAGAATCAAAGGTACCTTTGTGTGTCTCTAGTACAGCTTATTACTTCGTAAAGTGTACCTACGTGGACAACTGATGTGAAGAGGTGTACATATGGCCGGGGTACAGTAGAAAAGCAGAAAAGAACCAGAGCTCAAATGGTTGGTTCTTTGTATGCAGAAAAGAGAATTCAATCAAGGAAGATAAAATTAGATGAAGAAGCAAGTCAAGAACAAGCTGATACCCAAAAATGCAAGACCACTTGTAGGTACTATCTACTTAAATACAAAATAATTTTCCAAACCAGAAACATTAGGAGGGTGTGGTGATACCTCTTCACATCTATAGAATAGAAAGAAAACCATTTCATTATTGAATAATCATGAAACCAGGATGCAATATGCCTAGTAGCAACACATAAAACTTCAGCACTAGAAAGAAATCTCACCTTCCTATGGACAAGCAGACTAAGCATATTGTATGCATGTTCTCAAGATAAACAATATCTTGTTCTCAAGACAACCTCAGTGTTTTTTTCTGTTTTTGTCTATCAAACTTATTTAATTCATTTGGCTATTAGGGTGAACATGCCTGTTAGATGGATGGCTTTCTTCACAGCAAAAGTTTTACGGGTGGCAGTTACACACCAAAACAAACCCTTCCTCCTAGAGAAACTAGGAATTAGGATGCTTCCATTCTGGATATTTATATTCCAAAGAGTACAAGAGCGAGGACTCAATAACTGCATACCCAAAGGTATGGACATGATAATGAAAATATAAACATAACTACATAGACATAAAAACCTATGACTCTATAGACATAATGTTTTATTTCATAAATTAATATGTTTCTATGACATACAAACCCTTAGCCTAATTGTGATTAAGTTCTAAATACTAAGTCCCAGTGATTGTAAATAGAGATTCCCTTCTTGAACACTTGTATATTTCAAAGATTCTTACTTTCCAAGCCCTGGAGGAAGATGTTGCCTGTCTTAGAACAAACATTTCACAAAGCAAGAGAAAGCTCTTACAAGTATACTAAAGGAAACATTTTGGTTGAAAGGAGTGATGCCCCTTATTTTCTAAAGGGGAGAACTATGTTTCTGATTTTTAATTTGCATTTCCCCTTAGGGAAATTTTTTTAATTGAAAGTGATCGACAACATCAAATACTGAAATTGATTGGACTCAGCATTCAGGGTGCATTCAGCAAAAGGGAGCAGAGAGTCTTGGAGTCTTTATTTCCCTTCAGGGAGGGCATGTCTCTTCTCCCTGGGTTCTTTCCCCACTGAAGAAGCCAGCCTATATTTTCTTGAGTCTGGACTACTGCTTTTCTGGGTATCCTTTTAAAGTCATTTCACTGTGTTTAAAATGTTCGTATCTGAGAAAATCGCATTAGACCTCTCTGCCCCAAAGCATTTTAAATTACACACTGTGGCAATAGTTTTTATTCACAACTCCCTGAGAAATCCAACCCCCCACACCCCCTGGTTTTGGTTTGTTTAGTTTTACGCTGAGACCCAAGGACTAAAATGTAGGGCAGCTTGGCTTTCTACTTTTACTACTGTGAAAGGAAAGGGACTGCTTTGCTTTCTGAAGGCTCTATTTCTCTTAAAAAAATAAAACACTAAAAATATCAAACAAAAACTAACAAGCCTGGTGCTGAGGTTTTACAGCTGTCACCCTAGCTACTCTGAGGATAGTAGTTCAAAGTCATCTTAGCATAGTCCATGAGAGTCTTATTTCCTATAAACTATTAGAATAAAAAGCCAGAAGTGGAGCTGTGGTTCAAGTAGAGCAAAAGAAGTGCAAGGACAGTGTCCAGGCTCTGAGCTTCCTATTCAAGCCCCCCAGCCAGCACAAAAGAAAGTGAAACATAAATGAATGAATGACAAAATAAATAAATAACACAGTGATCTTTAATTATTCACATTGGTTTTACTTTGTCATTTATTTTTTTGTCTGAAGGTATTCCTAGACAAACTTTTCTTTTCTTTTTTCTTTCTTAAAGCCTTCATGATAGTATAGGGGAAAGTTGGAAAGTCATTATAAAGTTGATACAAGCATTTCTATATTAAATAAATTAGTAAGGTCAGTTTAAGTGTCCTAGACAGATAATTCCTGACCTTTCTACTCATTACATGTTTATTTGAGAACTTGTTTTTACTTTCATACTATCTGATATATTTTACGAGTCAATATATGTGTCCATATTTATAATTATCTCTTCACAAAATGTGTACATCATTTATTCTAATTTACAGATGCAACATTTACAGGGTGTTAATCAAATCCACTATGAAGTACAAACTATTTGCTACTGAATCCTGTATATATTTGGAAATGAAGCAAAAGTAAATCCCTGTTTCTTAGTGCATAATCTCACAGTCTAAGAGGTGAAATGGGACAAGCAGACACAAATAACTCACGAGTCTATATAATCATTATAGGATACCATGACTCAAAGACCCTTTCCCTGCTTCTGAAATATGTAATAAATAGGCGAGATATTATAATCCGGAAAATACAATAACAATATAAACAGGGAAGATATTTTACGAAAGTTAAAGGAAGTAGAGTTATGATTTGCATGAGAAAGCTTAAGCAAGAGCATGGGACCATAAATTAAAGATCCAGTACTGGCACACAAGTGTACATGTGTGTATGCATGTGTGCATTCAAATACACACACACACACACACACACTATACATATACAAATGGATTCTACAACACTTTGGATTCTCAGTAATAAAGACAAAGGAAAATATAGGCACACATGTGTCATCATTTTATAGTCTGTATTCTCTCAAATCCAGAAGGTTAGTTCAGGAGAGTGAAAAAAAATAGTAAAGTGGAGGATGACACCTGTGGCTCATGCCTATAATTCTAGTTATTTAGGAGGCTGAGATCTGAGGATTGGTGTTTGAAGCCAAGTCCACACAGAAAAGTCTGTGAGACTTTTGCTTCCAAATTACTACCAATAAGCTGGAAGTGATTCGGTGGTTTAAGTGGTAGATTATTTGCTTTGAGCAAAGAAGCTCCGGAACAGTGCCCAGGGCCTGAGTTCAAGCCCCTGGGCTGGCACCAAAGACAAAGAAAATGGATTTACTGCATATTCATGAACATGCTTGATCAGATAAAGAATTTTCTCATGCACATTCCTGTACTGAAAGCTGTGTTCCCCTTATCTAGCCTTTGGAAGATGAGAATACTACATACCCTTAATTCTATGTGGTGGGGATTTTCATAGTACATACCCTTAGTTCTATCTGGTGGTGAATTTTATAACATTCAAAGTACTCAAGCATTTTACAAAAGCCCTAGTGTGTGCCAGTTAAAAAAATTACCTTGCCATATAGACATTAGCATTGGAAGTGTAACTAAACGAACAAAATGTTCTCTGCATTAGCTCAAATCCTTAACACTATTGAATGTCTTGGTTGATTTAGTAAACCACACAAATTTGAAAGCATCTGCAACATCCATTCTCTCTTTTTAATTTTATTTAGTTGATATTACTTACACTGAAGAGTATAAAATAATGTATATTAAAGAGTAAAAATTGATATGTGTAAGACAATGAGAAAAGGTGGAAACCATAAGCTGTTTTGGTGCAGATCGCTCACAAATAACCAAAAGTTCCATGAGGAGAAACCATCTTAGACTCGACTGCGTCTCTGACTCTGTTCCTCAAGTTTTGGAGGGGAAATGATTTGCTGTGGTGAAGGTACAGAAAATACCGGGACCAGTGTAACCCTCACTTGATCTTGATCTCAATTCACATGTTCAGGAATTGAAGACAGGGTGCTGATTGTAGTGTTACTTTGACTTATTTCATTTAGAAATAATCAGTAGTTAAGAAATCCTTAATATTCCCCAGGTGGCACACATACCAGATCTTCTCTTTCTTTTTAAAAGATGTTTAAGAATAGCAACAACAACAACAAAAGACAGAATTATGCCCCCTCTGCAGATAACTTTAAAGGATAACCCTCATGGGGTTGCACTAGTCTAGGTGAAGGCTGGCCATCTTTGCTTTATTTTCTTTAAAAAAATTGACATTATGTGTTAAGAGCTGCCCATGTTTGAGTGATTTTTGGTTGCTATAAACACTGTTTACATCTTTCATATTACTTCTCATAAAAATTTAATAAAGTAGGTATTAATACTGTTATTGTACATGTGAGAAATATAAATGATCCTTTAAGATCCCATATCAGCAGCAAGTCTGCCATTGTAATTCCTTCTTACTAACTCTTCCGTGTGTGCAGTCTTGCAGAGGCCTTCATGTAATCCTTAAATGATTGAATGATACACCTGCCATGGGCGTGGTGTATCATTTCATTTCCTTCCTTCCTTCCTTCCTTCCTTCCTTCCTTCCTTCCTTCCTTTCTTTCTTTCTTTTTCTTTCTTTCTTTCTCTTTCTTTCTTTCTTTCTTTCTTTCTTTCTTTCTTTCTTTCTTTCTTTCTTTCTTTCTTTCTTTCTTTCTTTCTTTCTTTCTTTCTTTCTTTCTTTTAACAAATGGCCAGAGGTTAGCTTCGATTACTATTGATAGTGTTGGAACTTCTCTTTCCAAATTTCATTACTTTTTTTTTCCCTCTTCAGATGTTTTCAGATTTTGTAGCTAATCAGTACCTTTCAGTTGGGCTCACATTTTATATTGCATCGCCTGATAACTCTTTCACCTTGTAATTGCCACTTTTGTTGCTATTTATCAGAAATGATTGCCCATTCATATCTTTGAGGATTGGTGGCTCTTTCATTGTGACTCTAACAGTGATGAATACATCTTTGTTAACTATACGGTATCAATCAGGGCTTGCTTTCCTTCCTCGGTGGAATCTATCATGATTTTATCTTGTGAATCAGAAGCATTGAAAATTATAAATGTAATTTGAATGTTTTAAAGCAAAAAATGAATTTTGACTCCAGTGGATATGCCAAAGATACCCTTATTTCCTATGTCTTTGTCAGGGATATTCCATATTTATTATATTTTCTTTTGGCATGTAAGTTCATGTTACAGTACTGGCTGGAATTGGTTACTGACATTATAAGAAGGAAAAACAGAGCTAGGTACCAGTGGCTCAAACTAGAATCCTAGCTACTCAGGATATTAAGGTCTGAGGATTACAATTCAAAGCCAGCCCAGGTAGAAAGTCGGTGAGACTTTTATCCTCAATTAACCAGTAAAAAAATCCAGAAGTGAAGTTGTGGCTCAAGTGGTATAGCACTAGATTTGACACTACAGCTTAGACACCACCTAGGCTCAGAGTTGGAAGCTTCAGGACTGTTCAATGAACAAATAAACAAACAAACCAAAAAAAAAACAAAAAACAAAGCAAGGGCTGGGAGTGTGACCTAGTGGTATAGTGCTTGCCTAGCATGCAGGAATCCTTATTTCTTTGTACCACATTTCCAGAAAAAGCCAGACGTGGTGTTGTGGCTCAAGTGGTAGAGTACTAGCCTTGACAACGTTAAGGACAGTGCCTAGATCCCGAGTTCAAGCCCCAGGAATGGCAAAAAAAAGAAACAAACAAACAAAACAAGGATAACCAGATAATTGGGTTGACATTTTCTTTGACTTTCTTAGAACATCTTAGGTTGTGGCTTAACAAAAGCAATCCACTCCTCTCTTGACAGAGAACAAATGCATGCTATCTCTGCAATGTTGGTGAAGATGAAAAGGGTGATGATGGAAAGAGGAATCATGATGCACTATGACCTGTCTTTAGACTTTCCTAAAACTGGAAGAAGAAAAAAAAATAGGGTTTCATTCCCACTGGCTATGGATCTGTCTCTCATGTGACAGTATTATGACTCCATCTCTAATGCAACAACTTAGGTGTCATTCTAGAAGATACTTCTGATTGGATTTTAATTTGTCAGTTCATAGGCAAAAATATGCTAGCTAACATCACTGTTACATTTGTATTATATTCTCTTTTTTAATTTTTATGTAAATAAATTTACTAGGTGTGAGGAATGAATGTCAGTTCTTAATCACACTAAATATTCTCATGCTTTATGAATTTCATTTGGATCGAGGAGCTACTTGGAATAAAGTAGGTATTTATTCCTATATAATTATAATAATATAGTTAGATATAAAGTGGATATGTGTTGAGTTTTTATTTTAACCGAGGCTTTATAGCTATTTCTCTTGCATTTCTAGGGATTTTTATAAGCAGCTAATAACAACTGTCTGTTCACATCAAGAACACTGTTTGCTTTCCGATTCTAGGAAATCTTTGCAAGACAGGTTTGAAAGTGTTGGAGATATTCAGAAGCCTTCATTGTGTGGGTCCTTTTTCTGTTACAGTTTCAGCTATCTTTGTGTTCCCAGGTTGCATGGTTTCTTGATTAGCTCTGTAGTCTTCCGTTCATCTGGTCTACCCCACTGGGCTTAACACCCTCATTTGTTCAGTGACTTCCAATTTGTTTTAGCAATATTTTGTTCTCCACTGGAGAGTGTCTAAGTGGGTATATCAGGTGGGATGGAGCCACTGGGAGCTGTGTGAAAGTACTGTGGCACCCACCCAAGCAATCAGGAGCAGTGATTTTGCTAGCAGTAGGTGGTAAAGTTGCCCTCTTGAGCCGTACTGTAGAAAATAAAAGTGTGACACATACTAGGCTGGAGAGGAAGGAATGCAAATAATTTCAGACATGGTTAATAGTTCTCAGTGCAGTTAAGAGAGTACCAAGGGCAGTAACAGAATGAGGAGAAAAGGAAAGGAAGACTAATCACGGTATATGCTTCTATGAGACATTAGCCTAGAAAATTAACTCAGTGGTGAATTAAACTGTATCTAGGAATGATGTTTACACTGTTCAAAAAAATGTGCTCATTACCTGACTTGTGTACATCACAGCAACAATAAAACCTTAAATTAAAGAAAGAATGTCATAGTGAGGCTTCCCTTGTTGATTTATGACTACAATTGTAGGTACTTATGAAGGCTAGATTTGGATCATCATTGGAAGCAAGCCTTGAAAAAATGGAGTTAAGGAGACTTCCATGTCAACCAATCCTTTTAAATCGGCATCCCATCTGTACAGGAGATATGGAGGGCAAAATAATGATTGGTGACTGACTAAGTATTATCACAAATCCTACTAAAATATAAAAGGGCTGGAAGCATGGCTCAAGTCATAGAGTGCTTCCCTAACAAGTGTAAAGTCTTGAGTTCAAACCCAGCATGACTGAAAGAAAGAAATCAAAAAGAAAGAAAAGATAAGAAGCTTTTTTTTTTATCCTCAGTTGAGCCTAGCCTGAAGCAGTGGCATTAAGCAGCATTGTTTCAGTGGCTCAGTAGCTATTCTCAAAAGTTTACTTTTGACTCAGTATCTCTACTTCTGCTGCTAGTACTACTATTACTACTACCAAGTATGGACTCTGTCTTCCTTGTTGACTCTGGAATATTATCATGTTATATCTATATGTTATCAAGGATTAAATTACAAAATTTTCAAATCTCTGAAATACACTTTGTCAAGTGCACAAGAAAGCATTTTCTTGCATTCAGTAGTTAATAACTGGTATAAAATATAATGTTATCATCTTCCTCTCTTATCTCTTTAGCAATCATTATATATCTAATGAATATAATACATAGAATTTCTGCTCACCTGAGCACAAAGCAGTCCATAGATGGCAGCTCCTTTTTTAAAACATGATTACAATTAGCTGATCATATATTCTCAAGGAAAATGTTTTATATATAAGAAATTGTTATGAATCTCTTTCAGGAGAATAGTGTGATTATGTTGCATTACTTTCTGCAATGAATTTTATTAATAATTTCCTAAGTGTTCACCCATTGCATACTGTGGTTAATTACAACTTGGGACTTATTAGCCAGATATTTTTGTTGCTCACTATCAAGTAATCCAGTATGTATTTCTCAAACATTTTTGTGTGTGTTTTCTTTCTTCTCATTATTTTGCTCTTAACTGCATTGGTGTGTTATGTACTTAGTTTCAGTTTCCATATGCTATATTTTGAATGTGAATTAATTTTAAAATAATCAAGTGTCTGTGGTGGTGAAGAGAGGTGTATAGAAACATGAGGATCTAACAGATGGCACATACTGTCCTTTGGAAGGAATCTGGTAATTTTTGTGGGATTCTAAATTAATTCTTGAGATAATTATTTAAAAAAAATAAAAGCAAGAATGGCCATTCAATGCTTGATCTAGCTTTCTATTCTGGTATGAGGGCCCTCTTAAACAGTCTTACACCATCAGGGTATCTCCTATGGTGTAACAGAACCAGATAAACTTTTGCTATTTGTGGCATTGTTTCTTTCTATTTTCTCCTCTGGTATAAAGTACCCAGCTTCAGATATTTTACTGTAGGAATGGAAAAAAATGAACTAAAATACAGCATTCTGCCTCTGGGCTTTATGTTGGACCATCTCCTTTTGCATGGTTATGTGGTTCTCTTATCTAAAGAAGACAAAGTTTAATCTTGTTAATTATTTCTGTTACATCACATCTGACCTAGGTGATACCCAAATAAACAAACTGTTCTGTAATCTAACTAATTCTTTCCTCAGTTTCTATTCCACCAAAGTTCTTACTGTTATTCCACATCATGGCATCCTGATGGTTTCGACTAGTTATAATTACTCTTTAGAAATTCTTATGCTCTCTCATTTCTTTTTTCAGCTGACTTTGAAAGCTGTTTTGTACATGCAATCTGATTTATATGAGACATTATTTAATGTCTTAGTTCCCTGTATAAAGAGACAACTCAGTGAATTCTTGATCTGGAAATAATTACACAGCTTTTCTGGAATGGCCAGTACAGAGAACATGAGGCAGGCTGGCAGGTTTGAGATCCACCTTGGGGTCAAGGAAATGAATCAAGACAAAAGAAATAACTCAAGAATAGAAGAGCTGAAAGAGTCTCCACATATCTTTCAAATATGAAAATTCTCTACTAAGGGAAGATAAAAGGCAAAGAGAATAAATAAGACCGAATGATAGCATGAAATGAAAGTTATTCTGCAAACCAAACTAGTTCTTGTAGGAAATTGATGTTGTACAAGACATAAAAGTTTTTATAAAAGTTATAGAAAACAATAAGATTAAAGATACAAGTAAGTCTCACCTGTGGCTGAAAGCAAACAAATAAATGAATTAAAATAAATCTTGGTCTGATTTTGACTGACAAGAATTGGATGAGAGAGTATTACTTATTGTTAAGTATGTTGGCCTTATGTCTTATTCTGTTAATATAGATTGTAATATTTTCAAGAGAAAAAAACATAGAAGGAATGTGTATGATATTTAGTTACCCAAGGAACCAAGTGCATGTTTTTTGTAATAACTAATGAAACAATACACAAAAACTATCAGAAATAAATTATCAAATATCTAACACTTCTTGAAATGTAACTGTTATAGAGTAATATACATACATTATGGCTGACATAATTTGAATATCTTATTTAATGGAAAGTACTGTAAATTTCCTTTTCATTGTTTGGAGGATATTTAGCAGAACTCTCTTTTTCTTTTGATAAAGTGGCTCTAATAGAATTTTATACCCACAATGATTGAGAAGCATGTACAACCTGAACAATCTCATCAATATAGGTAAAATTTAGCTAGTTGATTAAGTTGAAAGAAAATTAAAGAGACACAAATCAGATTTTCTAAATGACTGTAGACTACTCATTGCCAAAAAATGTATTTTGTTTGGAATCAGCAATATTACAGAAAAGGCCTACCCCTTATTACATTATAAACATAAATGAAGACAGCTCAGAGAAAAAACTTTCAGAATGGTCCATTAAAATAAAAATATGAATTGCCTTAAAAACTAAAACCCATTGCTTTGGAGGTTAGAAAAGGGGAGAGTTGGCTTCTTGTTAAGATAAGTTGGACAAGCTTTGCAAAATAGGTAATATTTCCAAATTAGATAGTTTCCAAGATTGTTAGTGACAACTGTCATTAAATTATTTAATGAGAAATGAAACTGTAAAATATAGGTAGGCAGAGATTAGGAGAAAAATGAGTTAAAAGTTAACATTTTTGTTTTTTTATTCCCTTAAGAATGAATTTAGGAAAATGGCAGGTTTAGGAAGAACAAGTTATTTCAAATATCAGGATTGCATCAATTTTACTAGAATAACAGAAAGATGAGATGAGATTAAGGAGGATTTTAAAGGTCAAGCAAAAGCATTTAGAGTTTATTTGGCAAACTATTCCAATAACCTAGCATTGGAGAATTTTGATGAGCAAGGACATGAAGTGGGCTTTTAGAAGATAAAGCTGGCAGGACCATTTAGGAGAAAGAATGATCAAGCAGTGATAAGAACTTTGATTCATGTGGAATTTGTAGGCTAAGAAGTTAAGAAAATGGAAGGATTTTTATAAGAGGCACTAGATGAGACATTTCATTAATGATGACTAATGAAACTTCTGAAGAACTACAAAGTACATACTTATCTTCCCATTCAGTAAGTGCAGAAGTAGGTCTGGAAAGGTTAAATCGGGACCAAGAAAATCTTATAGAGCAGTTAAGTGAAAATTCAAGATAAGATCCCACTTCAATAAGTAAGCTCTTCCCACTAACATATTGAAGAATAAATATATTTGGGATGTTAGTGATTAGTTTTGTTAATATGGTGAGATAAGAAGAAATCTAAGTGCTTGAGAAAAGGTACCTTTGTTAAGTAACAGGCTTAATATTTAATCAGTCTTAACATTTAATGCTATATTACCATATGTATCAATTTGGGAAAACAAACCATTACAAATACAAGGTTGAGACCGAATGGAATTTACAGCTCAAATTCTAAATAAATTTTATCTCTTTAAGGAAGAAATGACCAGAAAACTGCACAAATTAAATCCTGCTTCCCGAATCTGCAATGTTTTTCTTGCTTTTGGAGAATGCCCCTAAATATCAAAAAATATTTTGGTATTTAGTGACTGCATTCATTGAAGATGGCCACACTCACAAAATTTAGACTGATATAGATACAGTAAAATAAATAGAAAAACCTTTCATAATTTGGATATTGAGTGAATAGCCCTAACTTAAAATATGTACATAATTTCATATATCTTCCATTGATTAGTCATCTTGCACATGGAAAAGTGTCAAACTGAGGATAAAGAGAAAGCAACAGTGATCTCATAAATTTTAAAAAAAATTCCACAGTGCAGTAATTCATTTTAAATTGGAGTAATTTCCAATTCCACAAAATCGAAGAACGGCAATACTTTGCTTGGATTCTCTCTTTTGTGCATTCAGTATAAAAAACACCACATTATCTGATATACACACAACTCAAGGGAGGTTAGTATCTATACATAGAGAAGCAAGCGGCATGTTGCTATTTCCTGAATGGAATGGTCTCACAGAAAAAGCCTGGGACACAGTATAACATAATGACCTCATAATTTTTCAGCATGTAAAACGAGATGTTATAACTTTTAGGTGTGTAATATAAGATGCTACCATTTAATTCAAGAACTCGGATATTTTCATATGTGGGATTTAGTTTTTGTTTTTATTATTATTTTTAAATTGTAATTAATAGAAGGGTTACATTATATTTGCCAGATAGAAGGTGCATTACTTCACAAACATTGATACCCCTTCTCATGTTTTTTTTTCTTTTTCATGTATTTTTTATTGTAACTAATAGAAAGGTTACATTATAGTCACCAGATAGAGGTGCATTGCTTCACATACATTGATACCCTTTCTCATGTCTTGGTCCCCATTTCCCTCCCGCCAACCCCAGCCCCTCATCTTGTTTTCACCCCACCCTATCTGATTTCAAATAACCAAATACGAATATATACAATATATTAGATAACAAGGTAAGAATATTGTAAGAATATGAGAATAACCAAGGGACAACAAAAGAGATGAGAAATAACATAGTACATTGAGAACAACAATCACTCATTATATGGCTCCTATTTCCACATCCTGAAGGTCCTTTCATTCAGCCTCATCCTATATGGTCTTATGCATCTACGTTTTGCCCTATTTAGTTGTTTTTCTCATGCTTCACATTTTATTTATTAAAAATTGTTGATATGTGAAATGGAAATTTCCAGTCAACTTAATTTTGCTTATGTAGATTATATTATCCTTGTTTGCTTTCAGATTTTTATAAAGTATGTTATACAGTAAGCACATTTAAAAATTATATTTTCCATGAAATTTTTCATTTTTTTCTGTTTTATTGAGATGCCATTCCTTTGTCATAAATTTCACCGACTTGAACTATAAAATGGATTTTTAGCACAGTCCTAAAATCATGCAGTTATAATAGCAATCTAATATTAGACCATTATCCACAGTTCAAAGTAATACAAAAAAAGAAGAGGTAGAAAGATGTAAGAAATAAAATAAGGAAGAAAAAAGAGGGAAAGGAGGATGGAAGAAGAAAGATAAAAGGAGTAGGAAAAGGATGGGAGGAAAGAGATGGGGAGGGAAAGAAAAAAATGTCTATACATTAGCAATAACTGGATATTTTCCTGTCATTGGCCCCAAATATCTAGTCAAACCGGTCTAATTTCTGGATGAAATTTTTAAAACAAATTTGAATCAATTTTGAGGGTTTGAGCTCATGGTCTCAGGCACGCTTTCTTTGGGCTTCAGATTTTTGGTGATAGGGTGTCGTGTTTTTTGTCAGAATGGGCCTGGGGTCAGGACCCTGGTCCTATCTATGACGCTGAGTAGCTGGAATTTCAGGAGCACTGTGTTACCACACTCAGTTTATTGATGAAATGAGATGAAGTTAATTTTTCCGCTGGGCTGGCATATTTGCCTGCTGAGTAAGTAGCTTGGATTTGGACAGGGATTTGAGCTGTGATTTGTAAGAATTTTACTGTATATAGTTTTCTGTGATGTTTTTCTTTTACCTGGCATCATATTGTCACATTTTACCATGTGGTAGCATTTTATCCTGTTATATAACCAAACAATATGCTGTGATGTAAGATGTTGTACATTATTTATTTTTTGACTGTTAAAATATGCCATGAATATATTAATGTGATTTGTGAGAGTATACGCTTTTTTATTCTTTTAAGTATATAACTAGATATTTTCACACATTTTTATTTATATATTTATCTTTTGCCAGTCTCTTTATTTTGAATAGTGGGTTATGATTTCTCAAATTGAGACAATGCTGTTTATATTTCTCTGAATTGCAAATTCAGATAAAAACATATCATGGGAGCTTATCTAGATCTGTAATATGCAGCATTCAGTCATTCTTTATGGTGAAAAACTCACTCCATAAAATTATTATTGAAATTATGTAAAAATTATTATAATGAAGTTATGTAAACATTCTTCTTTCAATGGATATTTTTCCTAGCACCAAGGCTTGGACTCATAGCCTTGTGCTAGATAGGTTTGCTATTCATATGTAATGCTGTAATATGTAAGTCATAGTTTCATCTTTTTGCTGGTTAACAGTACATGGAGTCTTAGTGGCTTCCTTACAAATCTTTTTTTCATATATATTTTATTGTAATTAATAGAAGGGTTACATTATATTCACCAGATAGAAGGTACATTACTTCACAAATATTGATACCCTTTCTCATGTCATGGTCCCCATTTCCTCCCCCCTTCCTATCGTATTTCAAATAACCAATTAAGCATATATAAAATACATCAGATAACAAGGTGAAATATTGCAACAATATGAGATAACCAAGGAACAGCAAAAGAGATGAAAATTAACATAGTACATTAAGGACAACAATCATTCATTATATGGCTATTGTTTCCTTATCCTGGAGGTCCTTACATATAGCGTCATACTATATGGCCTTATGTATCTAGGTTTTACTCTATTGTAAATCTCAGCTAGAGGAGCCCAAGGTTTGTACCGATTATGACAAATGAGGAAAACCATTGAGCCTATGTTCCTTTGAGTCTGGTTTCTTCACTTAATGTGATTTTTTTCTAAGTCTTTCCATTTCCTTTGAAACGGGGCAATATCGTTCTTTCTGACAGCAGCATAGAATTCCATTGTGTATAAATACCACATCTTCTTGATCCATTCATCAACTGAGGGACATCTGGGTTGGTTCCATATCTTTGCTATGGTAAACAGTGCTACAATGAACATCGTTGTTCTAGTGGATTTAGTCTGTCCTTGTTTTTGGACAGTTGGGTAAATGTCAAGTAGTGGAATTGCTGGGTCATAGTGGAGTTCTATATTTAGTCTTTTGAAGAAATGCCATACTGCTTTCCATGGTGGTTGATCTTCTGATCTTAGCCTCTTGTGTAACAAGATTACAAGTGTAAGCTACCTGGGACTGATATACTGTGTTGGATATTTAAAGTTAGTTGTTTGCCTCCAAAATATTTGTAACTATAAAGCTACAATAATCAACTCTGTACATAAGTTCTTTATAAATTAAAAAGGATAACAATTTTTATAGTCTAGAGATTCAAGTGGGATGTAGTAGTTAGCTTTCATACTTCATTCTTAATATAAATTCCTAAGTTAATTTTCAAGAATATGCAACCAGCATTTCAACAGACTGTCATAGACGGTCACTAGCATTGGATATAGTAAATCTTTTAAAATTTACCAATGTGTATTCCATTATTGGTTGACTTTCCATTTTTTTCTCACTACAAATGAGAGGGATTATCTTTTCCTGTGCTGATTAATAATTTTAATTTTCTTTTTTTGAATCAAGAATTCTTTTCTCTTGCCCTTGTTTATCAATTCTGTTTGTTTATTTCTTCAAGTTTCTTGGAGCTCCTATCCACAGAGAGTATTAACCTTTGTGTTGTAAATATTTTATCAATTGATTGTTTATTTTCACTATTCGTGTTGTCCATATGTCACTTATACTATACTCAGACAGATCCATTATTTTTTTTTTCATTTTAATCTCTGTAATTTATTCATAAGTTTTTTTCTGCTACTGGGAATAGAAATAATGTATCTTTCTTTCAAATGTAATGTTTGTTAAGGCGCTCAGAAAATACTGAGGATTACATACTGTCCATACATTTTCATCTAAGCGCCTTTCTTAGCTACTGAATAGTTTACACATTTCAAACACTTTATAAAACTAATTTATATACTTGTTATTTTCATATAAGCTTCAAAATGAATATTGAAAGTTGCAGGATGCACTATGTAAGTTTAATCTATAAAAACACAGGTTACTCATTTTTGTTAAAGTTTCATAAACTGTTGGATTTCTGTTCTGATCACTTTGATGACCCATTGGTGATTCAACAATGTGTTATTCAATCTCCATGAGTTACAGGGTTTTCGTTGGTAGAGATGGGTGTTCAGTTCCAATTTGATGCCCTTGTGGTCTGAGAGTGCAGGGAATAATTTCAGTGTTTCTGAATTCATCCAGGTTTGTTTTATGGCCTAAAATGTGGTCTATTTTGGGAAATGTTCCATGTGCTGCTGAGAAAAACGTATATTGTGTTGTTGCTGGGTGGAATAATCTGCAGATGTCTATTAGATCTAGTTGGTCTATATACTTGTTCAATTCTAAGATTTCTCTGTTGAGTTTTTGCCTTGTTGATCTGTCCAAAGGTGAAAGTGGTGTGTTAAAGTCACCAAAAATCACTGTGTTTCGATCTATGTATGGTTTCAGTGAAAGTAATGTTTGCTTGATGAAGTTCGGAGCTCCGGGATTCGGTGTGTAGATATTTAGGATGGTTATGTCCTCCTGGAGGAAAGATCCCTTTAGTAGTATGTAGTAACCTTCCTTGTCTTTTCTCACTAATTTTAGTTTGAAGTCTATTATATCTGATATGAGGATGGCAACTCCAGCCTGTTTATGGGGGCCGTTACCTTGATAGAGTTTATTCCAAACTCTCATTTTCAAAAGGTGTTTGTTTTTTTGGGTAAGTTGTGTCTCTTGAAGACAGCAGAACGAAGAAGGGAGCATACCAAAATAAACAAAATCACAGATGAAAATGGTAATATCAGGACAAAAATTACCAAGATCTAGAGTATCATGAGGGAATACTCCTCAAACCTTTACGCCAACAAATTTGAGAATCTAGAAGAAATGGATGAATTCCTAGCCAACTTTAACATACCCACACTGAACAAAGAAGAACTAACCCAAATAAACAGGCCTATTTCAAGCACTGAAATAAAAATGGTAATAAGAGAACATCCATCTACGAAAAGCCCAGGGCCAGATGGATTCACAGCTGAATTCTATAAGGTCTTCAAAGCAGAGCTCACACCAATACTCCTCAAGCTCTTCAACGAAATTAAAAATGAAGGTTCTTTACCAAACTCAATCTATGAAGCCAGTATAACCCTCATCCCCAATCTAGACAGAGATTCATCAAAGAAAGAGAACTATAGACCTATTTCTTTGATGAACATCGATGCAAAACTTGTCAACAAAATACTGGCCAACCGTCTAGAACAACTCATCAAAAAAATTATACACTATGATCAAATAGGATTGATCACAGGGAGGCAAAGCTGGTTCAACATACACAAATCAATTAATATAATTCAACACATCAACAGGAGCAAGGACAAAAATCACATGATTGTCTCAATAGATGCAGAAAACACATTTGACAAGATCCAACACCCCTTTATTGTAAAAGCTCTGAAGAAACTAGTAATCTATGGAACATTCCTCAATATAATAAAGGCTGTGTATGAGAAACCCACTGCTAGTATTACACTTAATGGTGAAAATCTAAAGCCATTCCCTCTAAAATCAGGAACGAGACAAGAATGCCCACTCTCTCCACTCCTCTTTAACATAGTTTTAGAATTCCTAGCCAGTGCAATAAGGCAAGAAGCAAGCATAAAGGGGATCGAAATAGGGAAAGAGGAAGTAAAACTTTCTCTCTTTGCAGATGACATGATCCTGTATTTAAAGAATCCTAAAGACTCTACTCCCAAGCTCCTTGAGCTGATTCAAAACTTTGGAAGGGTACCAGGGTATAAAATTAACCCTCAAATATCAACTGCCTTCCTCTACTCCAACAGTGAGAGGAATGATTCAACAATCAGGAAAGGAACTCCTTTTGCAATAGCCTCAAAGAAAATAAAGTACCTAGGAATTACCTTAACTAAGAATGTAAAGGACCTTTTTGATGAAAACTTTAAAATCCTGGAAAAGGAAATTAAAGCAGAACTGAGGAAATGGAAAAACCTCCCATGCTCCTGGATTGGAAGAATCAATATAGTGAAAATGACAATCTTGCCAAGGGCTATCTACAAATTCAATGCAATGCCCATCAATATCCCAATGGCATTCTTTAAAGAAATAGAAGAGGCAATCCAAAATTTCATATGGAATAATAAAAGACCCCGTATAGCAAAAACACTTCTTAACAGAAAGAACAGTGCAGGAGGAATCTCAATACCAAACTTTAGACTCTACTACAGAGCTATAATTATCAAAACAGCTTGGTACTGGCACAAGGACGGGCCTGAAGACCAATGGAATAGGACTGAGGACCCAGATATTAAACCACAGACCTATGGCCACCTAATCTTTAACAAGGGAGCCAAAAAAATAGAATGGAAGAAAGATAGCTTCTTCAACAAGTGGTGCTGGCAGAACTGGTTAAGCACATGCAGAAAACTAAAGTTGGATCCTTCTTTGTCACCCTTTACTAGAATTAACTCCAAAAGGATCAAAGACCTGGAGGTAAAAGCTGACAGTCTGAAAACTTTACAAGAAGGAATAGGAGATACACTAGACCTCCTTTGCACAGGTCGAAACTTTCTTAATAAGGACCAAGAATCACAACAAATCAGAGAAAGGCTGGATAAGTGGGACTGCATTAAACTGCAGAGCTTTTGTATGGCAAAGGACACAGCTAGTAAACTAATTAGGAAGCTTACAGAGTGGGAGAAGATCTTCACCAATCATACAACAGACAAAGGCCTATATCTAAAATATATCAACAGCTCAAAAAATTGAATCACTCCAAAACTAATCTCCAAAGCAACAACTATCCCATTAAAAGATGGGCCAAAGACTTAAAGAGAGCCTTCTCTGAAGAAGAAACAAAAATGGCCTGTAGACACATGAAGAAATGCTCAACATATCTGGTCATAAAAGAAATGCAAATCAAAACAACTCTAAGATTCCACCTCACTCCAGTTAGAATGGATCAAGAAAACTAATAACAACAGATGCTGGAGGGGATGTGGCCAGGAGGGATCACTACTGCACTGTTGGTGGGAGTGCAAACTCCTTTAACCACTATGGAAAGCAGTATGGCAGTTCCTCAAAAGGCTAAACATAGAACTCCCTTATGATCCAGCAATTCCACTACTTGGCATTTACCCAATCATCCAGAAACAAGGACATACTAAATCCACCAGCACAACAATGTTGATTGCAGCACTATTCACCATAGCAAAGATATGGAACCAACCTAGATGTCCCTCAATTGATGAGTGGATCAACAAGATGTGATATTTGTATACAATGGAATTCTATGCTGCTGTCAGAAAGAATGACATTGCCCCATTTATTAGGAAATAGAATGACTTAGAAAAGATCATTTTAAGTGAAGTAAGCCAGACTCAAAGGAACTTAGGCTCAATGGTTTCCCTCATTTGTCATAATCAGTAGAAATCTTGGGCTCTCCTAGCTGAGATTTGCAATAGAGCAAAACCTTAATACAAAAGGCCATATAGTAGGATGCTAAATGAAAGGACCTCTAGCATATAGAAACATAAGCCATATAATGAATGATTGTTGTCCTTAATGTACTATGTTATCTCTCATCTCTTTTGCTGTCCCTTGGTTATCCCATATTGTTACAATATCTCACTTTGTTACCTGATATATCGGATATATTTATTTGTATTTGGTTATTTGAAATTGGATAGGGAAGGGGGGAAACAATATGAAAGGTGGGGGTGGGGGGATGGAAATGAGGACCAAGACATGTGAAAGGGTATCAATGTATGGGAATTAATGCACCATCTATCTGACAAATATCATGTAATCCTTATATTAATTACAATAAAAATATATGAAAAATACACAGGTTACTGAAAACATTATTAGATACAAAATGAAAAATAATGACAATAGAAATTATTATTGTGTTTATTATTTTCTGGTATCCTAGCAATGAAAATGAGATCATCAGAGCTGTGAAAATTTCAAGTTCACAAGAGACATTTATAATGGTATATTTAGGAGATGGGGGAATTTTATGGTGTCACTCCCTAGGGAACATTTTTTTTTTAGTTTTTGCATTGGCAGTTTTTATTTTTTACAGTAGTGGTTCTGTGTTTCCCTGTAGTACTCTGCTCAGAATATTAAAAAGTGCCTGGGTTAAATGATTAATTACTATAATGTTAATGTTTTATGAGAAAATATATTAAATCCCATTTTGAAATATAACTCATGGCTATAGAAGATACATTAGTTAAACTGGCTGACAAATTTTTACCAAAAGTAAGCAACTTGGTAAGTTTTGAAAACTTGGTAGAGTTGCTTTAGGTTTTCTACTCATACAAAAATTCAGTAATGCTTTCCTTAATTACATTAGAAAAATTACCATTTTTAAGTGGCTTATACATTGACTTTTTTTTTGCCAGTCCTGGGGATTGACCTCAGGGCCTGAGCACTGTCCTTGGGCTTTCCTCAAGGTTAGTACTCTACCACTTGAACCACAGCACCAGTTCCAGCTTTTCTATATATGTGGTGCTGAGGAATCGAACCCGGGTCTTCATGCATGCTAGACAAGCACTCTACCACTAGGCCAAACTCCCAGCCCTACATTTGACTTTTAAATACCACAAGTGTTGCTTTATTTTTAGTCCCTTAATAATGATTCTTAGGAAAGAAAAGCTATGTGCTAAAGAGAAATAAGATCTTAAATTTCTTTCTTAAAAAGTTATCATGTCTTGGGCGGGGTCAGGGGAGGGAAATGACATGAGACATGAGAAAGGGTATCAATGTATGTGAAGTAATGCAGCTTCTATTTGGTGAATATAATGTAACCCTTCTATTAATTACAATAAAAATATATGAAAAAAAGCAATCATGTACTATAGTGAATATTGGCTTAGCATTTTGAGAAACTAAAAGTACCCTTTTCTTTACAAGTTATTTAAAATTGTAAAGTCATTGTTATTTTATATCAATTCCTTTTCACTCATTTAATCCAGATGGCTCTTAAGAACTATTTAGGTAAAGTGTTTAATAAAATTCTTCAAGTCCTTACACTTGATACAAATTACATCCCACACCACTGATAAACTTGCAGCAAAAATGAAGATATAAAAATGAACATTCAGGAAGGCATTGACCGGAAAAATCGGAGTTTATATCAATAAGCAATTCTGTGGTATAACACCACCCAAGAATAGTGGAAATAGAGAACAGGCTTGATCATTTGAGGTGTGGCAGTCTTTGGAAATGAAAACCAAGTGCTTAGTTTTCTGAATTGATTTGCTTGTTTAAGGGTGGCTTGTCTAGAGGACAATGATTTTGCAAAAGAGAAGCAAGAGTTGGAGCATGGCTTGGTGGTAGAGTGCTTACCTAGCATGCACCAAACCCTGGGTTTGATTCCTTGGTACAACATACATAGAGAAAGCCGGAAGTGAAGTGGTGCTGTCGCTCAGGTAGCAGAGCATTAGCCTTGAGAAAGCCCAAGGATAGTACCCAGGCCCTGAATTGTAGCCTCAGAAATGGAGAGAGGGAGGGGAGAGACAGAGAGAGAGAGAGAGAGAGAGAGAGAGAGAGAGAGAGAGAGAGAGAGAGAGAGAGAGAGAGAGAGAGAGAGAGAGAGAGAGAGAGACAGAGAGAGAGAGAGAGATACAGAGACAGAGACAGAGAGACAGACAGAGAGAGACAGAGAGAGAGACAGAGAGAGACAGAGACAGACAGACAGACAGACAGAGACAGACAGAGAGACACAGAGAGACACAGAGACACAGAGAGAAACAGAGACACAGAGACAGAGACAGTGAGAGACAGACAGAGAGAGAGACAGATGGAGAGGAGGAAGGGAGGGAGGAAGGGGGCAGTAAGGAGGAAAGGAGGGAGGGAGGGAGGGACCAGAACTGAGTTGGAGTTAGGATTAGAAGTTAGAAGTTAAGACAATATACTTTCAAGGCTAAAAATTAACCAAACAATTGACTTCCTTTATTTTTTTCATATATTTTTTATTGTAACTAATAGAAGGGTTACATGATATTTGCCAGATAGATGGTGCATTAATTCACATACATTGATACCCTTTCACATGTCTTGGTCCCCATTTCCCTCCCCCCCATCCCCTCCCTTAATCTTGTTTTCCCCTGTTCTCTATCCAATTTCAAATAACCAGATACAAATATATCCATTATATCAGGTGACAAAGTGAAATACTGTAACAATATGAGATAACCAAAGGACAGCAAAAGAGATGATAAATAACATAGTACCTTAAGAACAACAATCATTCATTATATGGCTTATGTTTCTATATCCTAGAGAGCCTTTCATTTAGCGTCCTACTATATGGCCTTTGTATCAAGGTTTCTCTCTATTGCAAATCTCTGCTAGGAGAGCCCAAGATTTCTACTGATTATGACAATTGACTTCCTTTAAAAATTTATTATAATGTATAGAGAGTTATAGTCACACTGGCCAGATATTAGGTGCATTACTTCTCATATATTGATACCCCTTCTCATGTTTTTGTCTTCATTTCCCTCCCCTGCCCCCTCCCAGTCATCTTGTTTTCCCTCTTTCCCTTTCCAATTTCAAATAATCAAACATATATAAAATATACCAGGTAGCACAGTCAGGTATCTACGATATGGAAGCAAGAGCTTTATCTTGTGTTTTGTTATTCTTAATGTACTATGTTATTTCTCTTCTCTTTTGTTACCCTCTGTTTAATCTCAAATAATTGACTTTCATCAGGTAGGATCATACTGATTTTTCAGTAACTTTTATCTGTTTGAATTACACACCATTTAAACAAAGCATTGCAGATGAGTAAACAACTTACTCTTTGTATTAATCTGTTAACTATAGTAACTTGTACATACTTTCAAATTAAATGCTCAAACCTAAAAAATCAAATATACATATTCATGAACACAAATAATAAGTAGGACTATAAATCAGTCATTCACATAAGGGTTTTATGATCAATCTTTTGCATACAGATGTCTAGTCACTTCTCTTTCCATGGTAGTGGCTTTTTGACATCTTTATTAAATATTTCCCATCTACCAGTGTCCTGTCCTCACCAGCCCCCTACTATGCTTTCTGTTTTTCCTTCTTCAAAATATTTATCAATGCAAGCCAATATAGCTGTTAATTGTTATTTTCTCTTCAAGGATTTAAATCCCGTGATATAAAGGCCTGTTTTACTATTCAATCCTGTTACCTACAATAGTAAGCACAGGGTAACAGTGGAACTGTAGAATGCATTACTAAATAAGGAGTATATTATTCATTGGATGTTATAAAAATATAGAAAGCAATGTAATATAAGGCAATATAAATACCAGATTTACTGAAGTAATTTTGTTGAGAAATATGTCCATCAAATGGAATAAGGAATCAGATTTCAATCATTAATGAGTAAGAAATCTCAATAAAAGAAAAATCTTATCACCTAAATGTCTGAAAGCTTGTGTACAGAAAAGCCTTTGGCATTTTTAGGAGAAATATAGTCAATTTTATGTTGAAGAATACTGTTCCCTTGCAAAGATTTATTTTTTACTCTTTTTTTCACACTGATAAATAGTAAGAACATTCCCTTAATAATTGACAATTTTATTTAGAGCCATCTAAAATCAAGTTTGGAGAAATGCCAAAAATGACATTAACCAAGTAAGAGAATTGAGCAAAACATTGAAAACTGAATTTTAGAAGGGACTTGGGTCCTGGTGGTGGAGCCACCCACATTTGTGACTTACTCCCACTCTCCTACCCCCCCTCCCAATCATCTTCTTTCCCTCCTTTCCGTTTCATATTTCAAGTAAACTAATAAACATATATACAATATTACCAGGTAAGAAAGCCAGATACAGTAACAACATGAGAATAACTACAAGAACAAAAAAAGGAGAAAAAAAGAGAAATAACATAGTACATTAAGAACAGCAATCACACACAAGATACAGCTCTTGTTTCCATATCCTAGAGATCCTTTCATTTAGTCTCATCCTATATGACCTTATGTACCTAGGTTTTGAGCTAGATGTATACTAATTATCATAAATGAGGGAAACCATTGAGCCTATGTTTCTTTGGGTCTGGTTTACTTTACTTAATATGATTTTTTTCCAAGTCTTTCCATTTTCTTACAAATGGGGCAATGTCATTCTTTCTTTCTAATGGCAGCATAAAATTCCATTGTGTATAAATAACACATCTTGTTGATCCAATCTACTGAGGGACATCTGGGTAGTCAGGAGGGATCGCTACTATACTCATGGTGGGAATGTAAACTTATTCAACCACTCTGGTAAGCAGTATGCTGGTTCCTCAAAAGAAAAAACATAGAGCTTCACTGTGCTCCAGCAATTCCATTCCTTGACATTTACCCAAATGTCTAGATACACGGACAAACTAAAGCCACTAGCACAATGATGTTCATTGCAGCATTATATGCCATAGCAAAGTTATGGAACCAATGCAGAAACACTTCTGAGATTCTGTTTTCTCCCTGTGGAGTGAAGCCAGATGCTATTCATGGGAAAGGCAACAAAGATGGGAAGCCTAAAAGTAAATGAATGAAAATTCAAGTGTTGGGCCCCAAACAGAAGTGAGACCCTAACCTACAATTAACTACTGTTTTAGAGGCATGGCCTAGCCTTGTCAGGCAAGAGCCAGACCCTGAGTTTGAACCCTAAATGCTACCCCAAAAAGAAAACACTAGTCAGTTACTTTAAAAAGGAGTAATCTGAGGAGAACCAGAGTCAAACTTCAAGTTATTTCTTGGATACCCCTACCAAGTTTGAGTAGCAGCAGGTCTCTATTAACTATAGCACATAATTGTATATTTTTATTTTAGAAATAGTGCATAGGAAAGATTTTCATGCTGCTTAAAAGTCTAAAATTTTGTTTGTTTGCCAGAATAAGACTGAATATGACTTTTTTCTGAAATTACTCCTAAGTGCTAATAGATTCAACATCATAATGTTTCAACTCCTTATTCTAAAGAATAATTCATCTGGATGCTGTGCCTCAGGCCTTCCTGGCTACTCCATGAGCTGAGATCTGAGGGTTTGGGTTCAGTGTCAGCCTGGACAGACAACTCCTCCAGACTCTTATATCCTATTACAAGTAATAAAGGCCTGGGACAGAAGATTTATCTCCAGGGATAAAGCACCAGCTCTGTGCAAGCAAGCTGTGAGTAGGCCCTGACTTGAAGCCACCGCAGGGCACAGACCCAGAACAAAGAGATAGCTCCATGTTTGTATGTCTTTGCATATGGAAGCCGTAATAGGCTAATAAACTCCAAATGAGTTCTGATTCACACTTTTCTTTTTTATTTGGTAGCAGATGATTAAACTAGAAAATACCCTTATTTGTAACAGTTCTAACATGTATAAAAGGATGTGTATATTAGTTCTGATATTCACATGCTTATTTGATTTTGATTTTTCTCTTATAAGCAAAATAAATAAACCAATGTCAAACTTAAAAGCAATTTTAGGCGCCTGGAGTTTGGCCTAGTGATAGAGTGCTTGTCTAACCGGCATGAAGAAGACCCAGGTTGGATTCCTTGGTACCACATACATAGAAAAAGCCAGAAGTGGTGTTTTAGCTCAAGTGGTAGAGCTCTAGCCTTGAGAAAACCCAAGGACAGTGCTCAAGCCCTGAACTCAAGCCCCAGGACTGGCCAAAAAATATATTTTCTCTAATTTGGTAAAAAATAGTATCACCCACATAATCTTTGATAAGTAGAGATCTGTTTAGATATAGTATCAGCTTAGATAGTGTCAAAGGACTTTTCTTTTTTTGTAAGATGGAGCCAAAAACCTAGATACGAACAGATTGAACATGCACTCTGTTTGTGAGCTAGAGTCCCAGTATTTTATATATTATTTCTAGAGGACTGATAAATCACCTGAAGAAAGGAAGCAACAATAATTAATAAAAATAAAGTAGTAGAAATCACAGTAATGATGACATAATGACAAAGAAAAGCTGCACTCTGCACTGATTAATAACAAGGTGACCCATAAGGTACAATTTAAATAATGTATATGGAGGTCTCATATGGTAGCTTATACTTGCTATCCCAGATACTTTTGAAGTCACACATGAAAATTCACAGCTCAGGCTAATGAATTACCATCTCCACAAAATTAATTGGGCCTGGTGGTTCTCAGAGGACAACAGGTAAGGAGATTGTTGTGTGTTGCAAGTTAAATAATAAACCAGAAGAGTCCTGGTACCTGGCTAACGTTAGAGCTCAAGCCCAAAGCATGAGACAGGGAATTTAAACCACAATACTGCACATAATTAAATCTACACATTTTTAACGTATGAAGTCATACTGCCCATGTTAGTGACTGAGTAAAACACTATAAAATAGCTCTTAATAAATTCAAGCCATTTTTAACTCATTAAGATATCCTGCCTGTGTTAGTGACTGAGTGAAATTCTATAATATAGTTTTTTAAATAAATTCAAGCCAGTTTTCCTTGTGCCACTCATATCCTAAAATTCTTTCCATACTTTTATTTATTTTAAAATCATTATTATGTAAAAGAAGGTTCTAGTACAGAAGACTTCCAGTAGTTTTCCTGAGCTATGTCCAACACCAAAGTGGGAGCTATGTGCAAGAACCTTTGAGAAATCCTAAGGCAGGCTACAGCAGATGCAGAATCGCAATGTCTATAGTATGACTTATGAAACTGGCTTGGAGCTGGAGTTCTCCTCCTGTTTATTTTTCCCTTCATGCATGGTTATTGCAATTGCCTTTGTGATTGAGTTCTTGGCACCTCAGCTCTAAAAAAGATTTAGCTAAATTAAAAGAGCTTCCGAGAAAAGCCACAAAAATGATGAAGGAGTTAGAAATATTGATTGATGAGAGAAGATTAAAAGAATGACTGGGCCTTGGATTGGCATCAAATTAAGACGTGGTAGCACACTGTGGCTATAAATATTTGCAAACAGAAGGAGGAGAAAAACTTCTACCCATTGGTCCAACGAGGCAATAATTGTATGCAAGGAGGTGAAGGTTAATACCAGGTATTAATGTCTTTCTGAATGGATTATTTTTGCCTCTGGCCATCTCTCTCCCTCAAAAACAAGTAGATATTTACTACTTAGAAGAACTTACTGACTTCTGATGGTTGACATGAAAGAAATAAAAGCAGAATAGTTTTTTTTAAGTATTTCCCCTGTACAATGTACATGCATTGTGGGTGAACTTACTAGGCTTTTGAGTGTTGTTGTTGTTGTTGTTGTTGTTGTTTGGTCTATCAATCACAACAATGTACAATGAGTAGAATGGGAAATGCAAGGATTGGGTTGCATGCAGCAATGATTCTACCCATCCCAGTGTGCTAGGTGTTGTGTCCCCTGGGGTAAATAGGTTCATGTACTCATGTATTATGTACTCAGCCCTGCAGTAACTATGGTCAGCCAAAACAGATGGAACCTGGTTGACATTCAAGGATGTCTTTAAGATGGAAAATGGGAAGAAGGGTACATGAGGGGTTGGTAAAAGACAAGGTGGGTAAACATCTTCTTGAGTCTTTAAAAAGAAAATACTCTTTTTAAAGTGGCTGGGGTAAGGAACATGAGTTTCATTTGATTTCTGTAGTGTGTTCTAGTCTCATTTCTTAGTTTGAATCTCATTAAATAGTGCAGAATATTAACTATAATTTTCTCTGAAAGGAACTGTCTTCTGTACACACCATGCTTCTGAAATTTACCCTGGTTATGTCATGAAAACAGTGTAAGATTTAGAGGGTTGATTTTATATAAGACCATGAAAAGTAGTAGTCATTCCATTTTATAGTTCTAGGTTAGTATGACAAAAAGAAGTCAAAAACCACAAATTTAGAATACCAAGGAAACATTTTTCTGAAACACTAGTTCTCTCAATTAAGTTTCATGCAAGGCAAATTACCATGAATCACTTCTAAAGACCTGTTATGGCAGTTTCTCAACAAAGGAACTATACTCTACCAAATAATACAAATTAGGATTAGCAAATTACCAATTCATTGTTGGATAATTAAACATAGCCATAATCTTTGGAAATAACTCATACATATTACAACAATATGTATGTAAAATATGTTTAAAAAAACTGAGAAAATGTCATGGCAAGGTTTATTTGAAATAAAGACAACGAAATAAAACTTTTTGGAACATCAAGATTCTATTTATAAATCACATTTATATAAATGCGATTTGGTGTAGACACTTATTTTACCCCCTTCACTTGAATTTCCCATGTGTTTTTATTTAAGCAGGTGCTGTTTAGAGATAGTTGACTGCTTTTAGTTTTATAGTTTAACTTTAAGACTGGCAAAACAAATAAAGTATATATGTTAAATATACACTGGGTGATAATGGATATGCAGTCTAAAGTGAATTTCATGACCTTTAAAACAATTCTTGGCAGTCTTTTTTTTTTAAAGCATTGGATCAGCATCACACTCCAATGGTCTCTCCTTTCATTCCATCTCTTCCTATTCTTATCTACCTCTTCCCATTTCCATTCCATTTCATGTGCCTTTTTTTGCTCCTCCCCCTGTTTCTACTCAAACTTCTTTTCTCTTTCTCTGGTTAACCCTTTCTCTTATTTACAAAATAATTTAAATGTCTATAAATTCATGCTTGACTTCATGTTATAATTTGATGAACAAGAGCTGTGTGAAATCTTAGTCTATGTCAATATTTGTTGAGTGTATTCTGTATATTCAAACATCTTTAACTAGGTATTGTAAAAGACTGTCAAACACTCTCCAAATGAGGCATTCACAAGTGAGGAAGTCAAACTCTTTTGCATTACCCAGCTTATAAACAAAATCTTTTTGCCACCTTCTGAGTTTAACTCCACCGAGACAAAAGGGCCCAATTTGTGAGCTCATAAAATTGTATAACACTATTTTCAAAACTGTATTAATTGAATTTTCATCAGGAAATGCAGATGTTCATGAAAATGAAAACTGTCAAAGACTTTTAGTTCTAACTGCTGCAGTAAAAGGAAATAGTACTGGAAATATTTAATCCACTAATACTGTAATTTTGATGTGTTTCCTTTGAAGTAATTTGGAGTAAGTAAAATAAAATAATATCTGTTGTCAAAAAACAGTGAAAGAAACTTCGTGTAATATGCTAGCAAACAAAATTACTAACAGAATATAGCAAAATGAATGAGAAGGCTTTATTTTTATTACTTTATACATATATGCAGAATCTGAATATCTTTTTTCTAAAAAAAGATATTCAGATTCTGCATTTGTGAAAATAATAATAGAAATACTATGCAAGACAGAACAAGAAACAAAGATAAATTCAAACTGTACAATAAATATTCACAAAAATGCTAAGCATGTATTTGTGTATATAACAGTAGCATGTTTATTTTATGCAATTCTTAGTATAGAAGATTGTTGAATTGTAAAGACAATAAGCATTTTATACCCATTAATTAATTATTTGAAAATGCAGTATATTATCACAGTTACACACACACACACCTGCACATACACACAGACACACTGAACACGTTCAAATTATCTGATTTTTATTACTTAAAACTCTGTTTATGAAGCTGGTCATGGTGGCTCATGCCTGTAATCCTAGCTACTCAGGAGGCTGGGATCTGAGGATCACGAGTCAAAGCTAGCCCAGGCACTAAAGAGCGTGGGACACTTATCTGCAATTAACCACTAGAAAACAGAATGTGGGGCTATGGCTCAAGGTGTATGGTGGTAGCCTTAAGCTGAAGAGCTCAGGACAACACCCATTCCCAGAGCAAAGGCCCCATGACCCACAAAAACAAAACAAAACAAAAAAACAAAAACAATGCAAAGCCTCTGTTTACGATATCATAATAGCATGTATGTAGAAGATGCATCTTCCATGAAGCAAAGAGTGACATATAAAGCTCCTGTGTAATCCTTAGAAATGTGAATATCCTGATCATGTAATTTAGTCACTGAAGCAAATGTATCTGAATGAGAATCTAGTCAGTCTAAGAACCTTTTCCCCTTCTTTTCTAGAAACTGCTGTTTCTTTACATTGAACGTTTTTATTTCTTTGTTTCATTAATTTCACTTGGCATAATATCTTCCTGGTGTACAATTTGTTTTCATATAAAAAGGTGAATTTATTGGGGAAGTAGATGGTGAACTGACCGACAGGGACACAGTGCAGACTCGAGAGCTGACGCTGTGACCCCGAGCAGCTTCTCATGCTGGGTTTTTAAGGACAAAACCCATGCGGTCAAACATGGCCACACAGGTGGCCAATGGGATAGTTACATACACAGAGGGACAATAGCCAGCATGCAGGTAGCCAATAGGGTTACAGCCCAGTGTTTAATTTACCTATCACCTTAGTTGGAGTTGGCACGCAAATTGGGCAGGTCTCCACACAAAGCAGGCCCACCCCCACCCAAGCGGATATCCTTCCTCTTGGGAGGTGGGGAGAAGGTCAGGGTTGCCCCTCCCTAGAAGGCCAAAGGTGGCTGGGCTGTACTATTGTCGACCTTCCACAATGGGGTGGGGAACTCAGGCATTGGGACGGCGCCAGTCCCTGCTCCCCTTAACACTCCCTGCTCCCCTTAAGACTTCCCACTTTTCTTTTAGCCTAGTCAAATCCTTCACTAGCTTACCTTAGAACAAATGGGGTTATACTGGGTGCGTGGGATCATCGGTTTTATAACTCTGGTTCTTTTTTTTACTAGGGACATCATTTCATTAATTACACACGGGCCAATCCACAGTAACATTAAAATAACCACCAGTGGGCTAATAATGGCTGAGATTAGAGAAGTTGCCCAGGGGGACCAGTTGTACAATCTCTCATACCATCCTTGGGACTCCTGTCTCTCCCTTTCTCTCTCATCTAGTAGCCTCTTTACAGCTGCCAGGCTATCTTTTATTACTCCAGTGTGGTTCACCCAAAAGCAGCATTCTCCTCCCAGGGCAACACTCAAACCTCTAGGAACAATATATCTAGTCCTCTTCTGTTCTGGAGGACAACTTCAGCTAGGGACCTCAGTGAGTTCTTTGGGAGTCTGAAAGTCCAGGACCCTCATACGCTGTCTTCACTTAGGAGTGATGAACCCAGTAGCTCGTTCTTGCTACCTTTGCAGGGGTTGGAGTGCTGGGAATCACAGCATAGGTTCACTTGAGTGCCAGCATAACAATGCCAGCTGAGATAACACATGGCTTGGGGGCCAATAATTGTTATCAGACTTGAGAAGACAGCATTCTTTGGTTTGGAGGGGCATATAGTGTGCTCTCCCAGTTCTGCACCCAAGAAAGCCCTCACAACTATGAAGTATGTTTAACAATCCCTCAGGTGGGCACAAAGAATAGTTCCACATCAGTGTACCAATCCTGACCCAGCTTGTATCATGGCTAACTCAAATACATACTTGTAATCTCCATCCTTAAGATGTGCTCATACCATCTGCTATATACAGGAATGCTAGGATTTGTCTTTCTCCCTTTTTGTAGAACAATCATTTAAGACAATTCTTTTCAGATCCTTTTTTGCCCATAAGAAACCATTTTTTTTCTTTTCTCAATCCTCTCCCAAAACCTTTCTCTATTTTTCCATCTGAGTATAGTCCTCATTTACATTTGCACCTCTCACCTCTAAGCTGTTCAGTACTGGATGGAAAATTCCCTTCACCCATCCAGAGTCACCATAATGGCTGCAAAAACCTAGGGAACTTTGAGCTTAGCACAAATAGAATGTCCCACCACCAAGGGTTTAGTTCCAGTCCTCTCAGGATGCAGCTGGGTGGTGGTGGTGGAATCAGGCAGGACAGGATGTGTGGCAGCAGCCTCATCTCTCAGCAGCTCCAAAGGAATATCACACCTTCTGTTGGGTCACCTGCAAATTTCTGCACAGACTGATAAGAGAAGCTTACCTTAAGGACTGATTTGGATGAAGTCTCCCAGTGATTTCCTGGTTGCTTTTCCTGAGCACACTCATTTTTGCAGGCTGGCGCCCCATTGGTTTTTAGGACAGTATAGGGTTGAGATTCCAACGTAATACCAGGGTGACAATTCTTAGTAACCAGATTTTCTTTAAACAAGGCTAGGATTCTCTAGACAGATGTAGAAGACTTGAACCTGTAGCCATTCCCACAAGTGCAGTCTCCACTCTTGCACATCTATTACTACTCTTTCCCATACCTCTGATTTATCCTGTCTCACTTTCCAAAAATGACTCTGGTCCCTTCATCTTATGGGGGTTGATGGGCGGAGATTCAGCTTCTGTAACTTCTTCAAGCTGACTCAGGGGCGTTGTCTCTATATTTGGCTAGGGACCCTAGAAAGGTTAGCCTTTTTTACCAAGGGATTGCCAGTATTACTTATTAGGAGCAATAATTTGCTCCAAACCAGATACCATATTCAACATTTAACAACTGCACAAAACTTTTCTTTGGCTACAGTAATGTAGCTTACTTAGCAACCATTTGCAAAGGCATTTTCTTGGTTGTCTGGGGAGCTTAATTCCTGCAACCCCAACAATGCCTCAGTTACCTATGTAGGCCCATATACAGATCAATGGGGACACAGCCTTAGATCCACAGACTTCTTTCCTGAATTTGTAGCTGGTGTTCAACCCAAATCTTGCTCAGCTAGAGCTTTGAGCAAATGCGGGGGAGTCGGGATTGTAAACTACCCACTATTAAAGATGCCTGACAAGTTCCTGCCCCGTTGTGGAGTAAATAGACATGGGCAGTAGTAAGGCATGCTTACATTCTATGACCATTCTATGACCTCCCGGCTCTGATTAATTTTGAATGGCCAAGCACAAGTGACTCTAGGATCTGACACCATCTCTGCCATCGAAGCAGTGCGTTACTGCATCTGTATGCTTTATTTCTTCTGTCCCAGTAGTGTCTCTCCACACAGGGATAAACATCCCATTGGCATTTCACTTTGTCGGTTGCTGGACTTGAACTCAGGGCCTGGGCACTGTCCCTCAGCTCTCCAGCTCAAGGCTAGCACTCTGCCACTTTGAGCTCCAAAGCAACTCTGCTGCCAAATTAGACACCACAGTCTCACAGGGACTCTGCTTTGCCCGGGCTGGCTCTAAACTGCAACTTTCAGATCAATGAGTCCTACAAAAGGCCACTTTACTCCAATTAGAAGCAACAAGGTGGTCAACTCAGAAATAGTCTCTAAGCAGGATCTTACCTGGAACTTGGTTATGGACAAAGTTACATCTGAATAAGGATTGTTGTACTTCTCCATGGGCCTGTGGGAAATTGCTATAAACTAACTTACAAGAGTAAGCTGAAATAGCAATTAAGCAATCCTTTTGGTAGTCCTAATTTTCCTTTTTTCTCTTTCTTGAAACAAGCATTTAGGACAACTTCACTTTCAAATTTTGTTCAGAAACCCATTTCTAATGTTCTTTAAAACTTTTACTGATACTTGCTTAAACACCTAACACTTTAGTCTTTATTTGCATTTGAAAAACCTTTAAGGGTTCAAGGCACTCCCTTTGCCTCCAGTCCTCCTTTTAGAAGAGGCTTTTTTTTTTCTTCCTTCTGCAGTTTAGGTTACTGCCTAGAACTCCAACAACAGTTTAAACTCAAATGAGTTTTTCCTTAATGCAAGAACTACAAACATCATCAGTGCACCAAAAGCCCAGACTTAGTTTCCTTCTTTTTTTAAAATACACCCAATTGTGAAGTAGTATGAAACCAAATCATAAGGAGATAAACTTTTAAACATTCCTTTAAAATACTAATCACATTACTCACATTTTACCATCACATTTTCAGTGTCAGTCTGCAAAGAAAAAGGACGAAGATGATCCACTCAGTCCATCTGACAGGTTTAGTGAACAGCCTTCATGCCAGCTTATTTTCTTTCAACAGCATGGACCCTCCCTGAGGGCCTTTTCCACCATGGGAACCCAGAGCTGCACCTTTGCCACTCACCTCTCACCCCCAAAGATTGTCACACAGGACTATCCTAAGTTTTCTCTGTCCTTTCTCTTGTCACTTGATTACCTAGACAGTTTTAAAAGACAGGCAAATTTTCTGACATTGATAAACAAATTCACATTTAAATCTCTAATACATGTCTCCAAACTTTAACTTAAGGAAATAAATTCCAAATTCCCAAATGCCTCTGGGCTAAACAGGATACAATGTTTACAATGTAAACAGCTCTATGCATTACAATACCAGATTTTTAAAATGCAGATTTCAGGATCTTTAGAAAAATACTTTTCACCAGTTCCTCTTTAAAACAATGCAGTAATCCTTTGAGACATTGGAAACATTCAACCCTAATACTACTTCTCTTGAAGTTTAAACTTAGGTTCGCGCAATTCCCATTGCTGAAAATTTAACTTTGAACATGTTCACTCACACCCATTCACACACATTCATACTGAAAAACCTTATAGCACACAAAATTAATATTGGCCGTACATTTTCCGGAAGTTTGTGTCAAGAGAGCTTTGCCAATTTTACTCTTGCAGGTGAGAACCAGGTTCAAAACAAAACTTTTTACAAGGCAAATTATCTGGAATTTATTTTTCCAGGGCTTTTTCCAACTGCAGCCACGCGGGAGCGGCCATACCAGGCCTGAGACCCAGAAGCGTTCAAATAAATAACAAAGATATACACTCACAAAAATCACAAGGATCCATATTTAGGACTGGTACCAATTTCGAAAACAAAACCAGAAAACTCAAAAAACACCTCACAAAACAAGACAGAAGCAGAGACCTTTAAGTACGCCCAAATTTTGATGGCATGCCTGGCAGCAGTCAGAGTGAGGAAGACACCTGGGGCTCTGAAAACTCTCAGGGGCGCCTCCCCGTGGAGACTTCCATTCTCTAGCAGCCAGCTGGCCAAGGCCAACCTACCTGCAAAAACTGTTATCAGGGGGCCAAGAGTTTTTTGTTTCTGGCAAGACTCAGTATCACCTCAGTCCTGGGGAGGGATCCACATCCCTTCTGCCAAGGATCTGATGGTACCAGGGAGGGGATCCATATCCCTCCCAATAGGAACCTCCACAAGTGAGTCAAGGCGTCCATTGACCACGTGGGCCTTAGAGAGCTTGCTGCGTCCAGCTTTTCCTCCCTGTTTTAGGCCCACAGAGTACTTTCCAGATATAAGTACAGAAATACAGAGCGGTGGACTAACTTCTACTTACCTCCGGAGGCCTTTACTTTTCACCTGGGCAACTTCCCCCCAAAAAAATGGTTAAGAATTCCTCGAGGATAATCAGAGACTCTCTTGGGTCTAACGCTATCGATGGGATTTCACATCCACCGGTGGGACTCGAACCCACACATCACCCTGTGGTTAAAGACTCTTCTGGGCCAATGCACCAAAAATGTTATGGCGTCAAGAGGAGGGGATTCCACATCCCACCAGGTGGGGATTCCACGTCCCACAAAAGTCCACCACACAGAGACAGTCTCATATAAAAAGGTGAATTTATTAGGGAAGTAGATGGTAAACTGACCGGCCAGGGGAAATAGATGGTGAACTGACACAGTGCAGACTCGGGAACTGACACTGTGACCTGGTCTACAATTTTTTATGAATGGTATGATCTTTTTCTTTTTTAAAGGGTAAATAGAATCTGTTTCCCTCACTGTTACTTTTCCTATTTATCAATGGGAGGTGATGGGTTATTTCTACCATGGTCTATGGGTTAGCCCCAAGGAATTTTCTTCCACAACTAATTTGAAGTCATTTTTTTCTTTTTTTCAATTGTAATTAATAGAAGGGTTACATTATGTTCACCAGATAGAAGGTGCATTACTTCACAAACACTGATACCCTTTCTCATGACATGGTCCCCATTTTTTTTTAATCAGGAAAAGATACTTAACTTTGTCAACTAGTTTTTATATCTAATGTGATGAATCTTGTTGTTTATTTTTATCAGTGATGTACTGAATGTGGTAGATTATGCTGATTTGTACATGTTAAAATAAATTCTTATCCCAGGAATAAGCCATGCTTTATTACAAATTCTTTTACTATGCTGCTCAATTTGGTTTGAATTTTTACATTTATATTTATTGGAAATATTGGCTTGTAGTTGTTTTTTTCTTTGTGATGGCTTTCGCTTTGATGATATTGTCCTCACACACTGAATTTGGAATTATTCCTCTACTTCATTTCTGAAAGAGTTTAAGAAGAATGGGCATTAATTTTTCTTTGAATGTTTAAAAGAAATAAATAATGAAGCCATTTGTTTCTGGATTTTCATTATTGAGAGGTGTTTATCATTTCAGTGTATTTATTTCTTATTGTCCATGATTTCAACTTCTTACAAAATCATTGGGAAGGTTGGATTAGAACATATCCTAAGATACTCATTCTATCTTAATCACCCACTTAAAACTTTTACCTCCTAAATATATTTACTTTACAGGTTCCTGAGAGGGTTTCAATCTGTGAATCTTGCAGAAACACAGTGCAATCCATATACATAGTGTTTTAAGTCAATTTGCCCGATCATTACCAATGCAAAATAAAAACATCATTTAAGGAGTCTTGAAATATCCAATACAAAAAGCTTAATGACTGGATAGAAGATATTAAAATGTAATAAGCATTAAAATATTGACCTTACTGAAAATTTCTTTAGTAAAACATAATTTACAGAGATTTTATAGCTATAATCTAATTTTTCTTGATGATATCCTAGAGAGAAAGGTAACAAGTCAAAATTAATCTAAGAATATCTATGAACCAGCTATGGTGGCTCATAGCTCTAAACATAGCTCATTCCTCTAGACTTAGCTATTTAGAAGACAGAATGTAAGATGGGTTGGTCTCAACCAATAAAGAGACCTAGAATGACACTTTATGCCTTAATTTCAACTACTCAGGAAGGAAAAATGGGAAAACAATAGTCTAGGCTACCATAAATGTAATTGCAAGAACCTATTTTTAGTACAGCTACAGCAAACACAACTGTGGGTATGAAACAAGTGGTAAAGCATTGGCTATAAGGGCAATGCACTGACTTCAAACCTCAGTATATATAGATAGAAAGACAGATAGGAAGAAGGACACACAGACAGATGATAGTGTTTATGTGTGTGTGTGTGTGTGTGTGCATTTAATATTTTTATAGCCTCATATTGTACTGAGCATTTTATAAACACCTCCGTTATTTCTTATAAATCATTATCTGCACATGAAAGGGCACAAAAGCTTACAGAATATTGGATATAAATTTATTTCCTAAAACATTTTTTGATTCTAAGCCTACAAAATTATATGTACATTTATATTTTTCTTTAAAATTCATGTAACATCTTTGAGCCCTAGAATAAATTGCTAGATGTCATGAAATTTAATAATTTTTATTATTTATATCATTGCCAGTGCTGGGTGCTCAGAAATGAACAATGAAATATTTGGATTATAAGAAAGTTAGGAATGCATAAAAATTAAGTGGGCGATTTTTTTGTTTTCATAAGTATCAATATGAGACTATGATGGATTGTACATAAGTAATGTAAGTTGTTTTATTAGTAAAGAAGACTATGTAACCAGAATCATGGCTCATGGATAGGTGACATGCCTTGAAAGCCTATAGTCCTGACTGAAAACTCCAGTACTGAAATAAGGAGAGACAAGTAATAGATATATGATTAAATCATTAAAGACTGCCTAAGAGTACAGTAAAATAATTTTTAGAACATGTTTCTCATCTAGCAAAAGTTCATTGGACATTTTTCAAGAAAAGTTGTGATCTTTAGGACATTGGGTCTTTAATTTACAGTCTTCTAAGTACAAAAGAACTAAGATATTGATAAAAGTGATGGATAACTTGTGTTACTCATGAATTCAATGGTAAGTTTTGAAAACAATAGCAATATTTGATGAAAAGAAGAAAATCCACATGCCCAGGAACATTTTGCTGTTCTGACATTCCAAATTCCCTTAGTTTCTATTGAAACATCCTACTGAATCACACTGTGCCTCCTGGATTCACAGTAAAATGACCTAAATAGATGGAAAAATCACTAAAATAATAAAGGTTTTTTGACTCTGCTTCGAAGATACCTTTTCCAACTGGGATGACAGAATTCTGAAAATATTTTTTTAATTACTGAATGAATAGTTTAACTATAGTGTTCAGTGCATATACAGAAATACATATGATGTCTCTGAAAACATATTTTCATGACATGTTTGATTTTTATTTTCTGAGTTATTCTCATATATATCTATGAATGTAACCTTGCATAATCCAAATGTTCCCCCAATATTTTGTACCCACTTAGGGTCATAATCTTTTCTTTTATTATTTCCGAACTCCAATATAACTGGGTAGTTTTAATTCCTTAATAATATTTTGTGATCATTGACTTTAATATGACCCCTTTCAGAAAATCTGTATTGGTAAGAGTCCATGACAAGCTCAATTGCATAATTTTAAAACATTTGGTAATTCAATGCAAGTGCCCTAAATATAGGATATTGAATGAGAGCAGTTCCTGTTAATTTGCCCAGACTCATAGTTTCATGGGTAGTTCTTCCTGAGAATAGTTATTGAAATGCTGTTCAATGAAACTTAATTATGAGTTGATAATATGTCAAATTTCAAGACTCTCACTCCCTTAATCCTTGTCTGAGAGATGCTTTTATTGTGAAGTCCACACTGTCTTTAAATTCTTGATTTTCCTGATTCAAACTCCCGAGTTCTGATTACAGCTTAAGAAACTTTCTCCATTCTGACTACACTTAACATTTTTCTGGTATTTAATGTGGTGAAACATCTTTGTATCTTGGATCTCATATTATTTGTTACAGAGGAATGCATCAAACCCTTCTTAAAAATTATCTTATGCTCTATTCATTGCATGTTCACTTTACACACAATGATGTCAAAACCAATTTTTATTTTCTTGTCATATATTTTCAGTATGTTGTTTAATTGCCACGGTTAATTTCTCCTGCATTCCCATAAATCTCAACTTTATCTCTGATCAAATCATTATCATGTATTTTTTATCATGTGTTTTTGGTTGAAGTATTATAATCATCTTTGGCATAAAATGTTAAAATATGAACATACATCTCTCAAATTCCAGTTTCTTTTTGTCTTCTCTGGTGTTGTGATAAAGTCTAAAATTGATATTTTAACTTCTCCTTGTCCATCAGAGTTATAATTCCTCTTCCTACTCATAAGCTAGCTGAGTGGTGAGTTTTTAAATCCTACCATCAAAACATGTTACATGTGTCATTCTTACTATTCTCATTGCCATTTTCTACCTTTTTTCTCCAGTAAAAATAAAACATTTCTTACTGGAGTTACCTTCAGTCTCCAAAGCACTACTTTGGTACTATGACATTTGTTGTCAGGATGATTTTTTTCTTTTTCTTTTCTCTTATCATGTTGTTGGTGTAGTGTATAGAGGGGTTACAGTTCATCAGGTAGTGGGTATGTTACTTCAGGATGATTTTTGATATTTGAAATTATCATCTGACTATCATTTCCCACTGAAAAACCTCCTTCCTTAGGATGGCTATAGAGCTCTTTTTTTTTCTTTTTTTTTTGTTTTTGCTAATACTGGGCTTGAGCTCAGAGGCTTAGCACTTTCCTTGGATTTCTCAGGCTAGAGCTCTATCACTTGAGCCTCAGCACCACTTCTGGCTTTTTTTCTATGTATGTGGTACCGAGGAATCGAACCCGTGTCTTTGTGCATGCTAGGCAAGCACTCTACCACTAGGCCAAACTCCCGGCCCCTGTAGAGCTCTTTTTAAATGACTTCACTTCTATGTGATTCCATTCTCTACACAACTTAGGACCAGCCACATGGAGATTCTAGTACCGCATTATGCATGTGCCTGCTCTTTCTCTCTCTTTTTCTTTTTCTCTCTCTCTATACATATATGTGTATATAATGATAATATATAAATGTCTACATATGTATCTATATCTCGATATACATCTAGATAGATATCTACATACAGCTATAGATAATATATGGACTAGGCAAGAAACGATCTTTTATAGTGCTCACATCTCTAAACATAAACTAGTGTCAGAAATAACCAAGCTTAGAAATTTTTTATTAAGGGAATTAGTAAGGGTAAGATGAGTGTGCCAAGAAAATTAAAATCCAAAGGAACCTGCATTTCAGTTGTAGGAAATATTTAGAATCTAAGTTTAGTAGTTCGTACCTTCTTTTTGGCTATTTGGACATATAAATAGGAGGATCACAATCCAGACCAGTCAAGGATAGTAACCGCTATTTATTGAATATTTTCCATATCACTTACTTTTCTATATCCTTTATTTAACTATGTTACTTGTTTGTACTTACATTACTTGTTTGCTATGTTACTTCATTTGTTATATCCTTTACTTAATGTCTTTATGAACAGAACTACTTTTGACTGGGCTCACTCAGATACCAAGTTTGTGTTTATAAAGAAAAAAAAGTAGTCAATATGATATTATACATCTACATAGTATAAAAGTCCTACTACTTGGCTTAGCTAAATTATGATCATTCTTTGAGCCTCATTATAATTCATCTTCAGTCTTGCAGTGGAAGAATCCTCATGCAATATAAATTGTCAGTTTTTGTGATTTGATTGTTGAACCAAGTAGCACAATATGAGAATTGGAAGTGCTCATAGAGATGTCAGGGTTTTAAACATTCAAATTGCAAGGGCATTATAGAGTTGAGAGGTGTCTTCCATAAATTGCTAGAAGCAGCTTCCAATAACATCTATGTAACTTTTCAAAAGCAGTTTAATTGTCTTAAGACTTCACTTGCAAGTGAATATGAAAAGTACTTTTTAAGTGATATTTCCTTGCATATATAATGTTATAAAATCCTTCAACCATCATTGATTTATGGAATGAATATGTAGGCCTATTTCTGAATTCATAATATGCTTGCAAAGAATTTAACAGAAAAGGGACTGTTAGAAGACCATCTTTGTCTCCTGTTGGGTCATTTCCAGAATGGATTAAGGAGAACCATCTGCTTAATATTTAGTATGCAGAACCGTAGAACTACTCCTGGCATCTGGTTTTGCCAAGTCCTGGCTAAAAATAAATAATGGATGGAATTTACTTGTACTTTTATTGTGGCTTTGAACGCTTCCACAAGAAGCTCTATATTTCTTAGAGACTGAAATATAGAAAAATGAAAAAAAGAAATTATTTTCCATTTTCATTAGCTAGGCATTAGGTTGAATTTTAAGATCAAGGATGTCAAGAAATTTCTACATTCAGCTTCTCCCATGATTTTTCTGATAGGTTATAATAAAACACTAATTAATCCATTTATATTGTATGTATTATAGACACATACACATATATAAACAACTGTCCCTATATATGTGTTCACAGTAGTTTCGAACCACTTATCAGGTTATAGTTCCATTAAAAAGCAATCATAAAGTCAAATTTTATTTCTTTCTGGCTCTTTGGAAAGTAACTTATATTTCACTAATTATCATCTGCTGGATATTGCACAGCCTTTTAACTCCCTTACTTGTTCAGCTGATCTTCTTTATCCATGATAGAATTCACATAATACTAAAAATATCCTACCAGAATTGAAGGTATATAAGAAGAAACAAAATGAATTAAAATAGTTAATATAGGCCAGTAAATAGTGTTACTAGCTGTATGATATTCTTAGCTGGTTATGAAAATGTTAGAATATTTTAAGGATATCTTTGGCCTTTAAGTCATAAAGGGACCAGTTTACTACAATAATTTAAAAAAATAAGTAAACAGTAAAGCAACTACAAATATTAGTTGGAATTTTTTCTTACTAGAGTCCACCCAAATACCACACTCTAATGTTATTTCTGTAATTAGCCTTCACATATGTTGGGAAAAGAATCTCTAATGTTGAACAAGACTTTGGGCTCAGGGCGTGGGTAACATGTTCCTTAATCCTCTTACTGTGGCAGTACACAAGTTTTTAAGAGAAGAACAAAATAATTTCATTGTTGGCTCTTGTTTGGCCTGACGAACATGACAAGAAAACTGTTTATTTTTGTATTAAGGAGTTTCTTCACATAGAAGAATGCCAAAAGACCCTACCCTGGGCCATCTTTAACAATAGTATGAGAGGCAAAACATTTGTCTTGACAATATGGCATTGAGAAAAATTCTTGGTTTATTCTTATTTCCCACACTAAAGATGCTTTCTTCTTTATGAATTAAAGAAATTTCTTATGCCATAGAAAAAATGTTTGTGCTAACAGCCAAGGATAAAGGAGCAGAAGGAAATTCTGAAGGAAATAAGGGAAACAATTGTAGATGAGCGTGATCGTGGGTTGAACAATACTCAGCTGTTTGCACTCAGAAGAAGTGGTCATGGCAATTTGGTTTATTCTGTTGTTTTTTCCTAACTGTTCAGGAAAAATAAATGAGTCATAAAGTGGCAAGTTGCATTTTTTTAGAATTGAATTTTATTGTTGGGGTGATGTATAGAGGGATTACAGTTACATTCATCAAGTAGTGGATACATAACTTCTTGAACATTGATACCTCTTCCCATGTCCTTCTCTCACGTTCTGTCTCCCCATTCCCTCTCCATCATCTTGTTTTTTTTTTTCCCTTCCCTTCCCTAGAGATTTTAGACACATATGGTTTTTCAAATTTGGAAACTGTATATATATATATATGTATATATATATACATTCATTATCTATGCCTTATCTACACTTATACTAGGTTCTTTTTTTGATGCACTTTGAAATACAATTGTGCCATGTTTGAATATTCTCCAAGACAACAGTCATATCATTACACAAAAGCTTACAAATCAATTAACAGACCAATGAGAAATTATAACAAATGCTGAACTTTTTTCCAAAGGAAAGAAATAAATGTCCTGTTGTATTTGTATGCAATTTTATTTAGATAGCGAGGAAAAATAGCATTTTTGTTCCCTTGAGTCTGCTGTTTTTGTTAGAGAAAATACTTTCAGTCTAGCAGTTAATTATTCTGTATAAACTCAAGATAAAGCTGAAAAAGAGCTATCAGGAAATTGAGAAAGGGCAAACAAATGAAAGAAAAAATGTGGTATCAACATGAGACAGAGAAATAATTTAGTGATACCAGCAGAAATGATACAGACATACTTTTTTTTTTTAGCACAGTTAGCTAGTGCATGTCCAGCTTTGAGCTGTGGAATTATTCAGTTTATCTCAAATTCAGCAGTTCTTTCATAACTGCTTACAACTCAGGTCATATTGCTTTCTGAAACTATATAATGCACAGGACTCTGGGTATTAAAATAAATACACAACAGAAAATAGGCAGAACAGTTGATACTTAACCTGAAAAGTACCAGAAATAAATCTTTCTGAAAGTAGCCTCATATCTTTCAATATTCTAGTCAGTGTCTTTAATAGATAGCTTCAAAATTGTGTTGCATGTTCAGATATAAGTCTATTGGGTTTCAAAGATTAGACATTGCTAGTTTTGTGATCAGCTTCTCTCTTTGTTATCCCAGTATAGACCCCTTTTATTAAACCTTTCTCTTAACCTGCTGCTAGGCTCCTTTCATCCTGAGTCTAGGAAAGTTTATTGCCTTGAAGGGTATCTTCCATAAAGTATCTATTTGGCAAACCGCTAGTATTTCTGAAAAATATCTCTCCCTTTCAAGTCCACAACTTCTTTCATTAAAGCACACACCTTGTATCCCATGATGGAGTTCTTTCTAGGAGGAAAATGCATACAACTGAAATTCTCTATCTCTCATAGAAAACCCACTTACTAACATCTTCCTCATTTTTCTTTTGTGTGCTGAAAATGGATCTTGAACTCAGGCCCTCTTGCTTTTTCTTAGCCTTTTTTCTACTCAAGACTGGCACTCTACAACTTGTGTCACACTTTCAATTCTGCCTTTTGTTGGAGAGAAAAGTCTCACAGATTTGTTTTCTAGGACTGGCTTTGAATCTTAGTCTTCAGATCTCAGCCCTGTGGAGCTATGATTATAGACATGAGGTCCTGGTGCCTGGCTTTAAAAATGTTCATCTGGAAGGAATGAATTAGCCCTCCTCTGTGTTATTCAATGGGAACATGTAGAGAATTAAGAGCTTGAATTACATAATATGAGCTAGCCCTGGCTTTGAATCTCAGCTTTACCACTCACTAGTTTTAAGTTTCTCTTTCTCATCTTCAGAGTGTGAACATAGTTCCCATTCCACATAGGTAATGAGTAATGTATTACAGATTTGATCTGAGCTAGTTATGGGTTTAAACAAATAAAACCCCAAGGTAAGAAAATCTCCAAGACCCAGCATATGAAACTCTAAACAAACTAGGACCAAGGGACTTTGCTGCTGTCCTCTGAACTTCAGCTGTGTGTCATTTGCAAGTAGCTGCCCAGAGAAAAATACAGGCAAATACATAACGCAAGGAGTAAAGTAATTCCTAGGGCAAGAAAACGGAAGAAACATCAAAAGTTGTAGAGATTATTGTATGTCAAGGCTAATTTAGTCAGATATCTTCTATGATAATATAAACTAAACTTTGTCTGCATTGAGAATATTTTGGCTGTTTTCTGTATCTGCTTGGAATTGAGTACCACATTGGTTTTATCTTTGAAAATAAAAACTGGGCACTTGTGACTTATTCTTATCATGGTAGATACTCAGGACCCTGCAATGTAGATGACCATATTTTAAAACCAGCCTAAGATTTCATCTTCAAAAGTGTAATAACCAACAAATAGTGGGTCTGAAGGTGTAGCTCAAGTGTTAGAGTGCCAAATGATCAAGCAAGCTAAGTAGGTGTCCCTGAGTACTAGCAAATATATATCCGAAGAGATAGTTAACTATAACACTGGCCACTATAGACAAGATGTGGAATAAGCCCAGATGTCTCTCAGTGGACAAATGCATCAAGAAAATGTGGTATGTGTATACAGTGGAATTTTACTCATGTGTTAGAACAGTGGGGCATAAATCACAAAAAGTGGAAAGACCTGGAAAAATTTATGTCAAGTAAAGTAGTTCAAGCTCAGAAACACAAAGGATACTTGTTTAGTCCAAAATTTAGAACTTAGAATTAATTTATAAATATATTTGTAAACATGCTGGGGGGTTATCCAAGTGTTCATAATATATTAATTGAAATATGGTAAGCTCAAGGTAGAACACAAATAGTATAATTCCTCAGAAAGGGTAACTCATCGTCCAACAAAATAAACATCCAGCAAATAAGTACTCAAATGGAGAGGATAGGGGCCGGGAGTTTGGCCTAGTGGTAGAGTGCTTGTCTAGCATGCATGAAGACCCGGGTTTGATTCTGCTGTACCACATACATAGAAAAAAGCTGGAAGTGGTTCTGAGGCTCAAGTGGTGGAGCTCTAGCCTTGAGAAAGTCCAAGGACAGTGCTCAGACCCTGAGCTCAAGCCCAGGACTGGAAAAAATGGGGTAGATAGGGTAAAGAGGAGAGGACTAGATGAATGAAGAGAGCAACTGAGGATCATGAATTCATAAAATGTCATGCATAAGCTCCAGAATTAAGAAAATTGGAGGATGGGTAGATTTAAAGGAATGGGGAGAGTGATTGAATAGATGATATTGATCAAGATACATTATATTCAGAAACTGCTTTGTTGAATGACAACTACTGCATAGAAGCACATAAAGATGATAATCCGTCAATCAAACAAAAATGGTTGGAAATTACCTCCAACTAAGAAATTATCTGCCAATGAGCAGGCAGATCTTAGTATAATGAATTTGTTTTCTTGTTATATATAGCATCATCTCTATAGCATCTATAATATTAGTTGTCAATGAGTTCATACCATTTCTGGTATGAACTTTAATATACTTAATAATATTAACTTCACTTACACTAGCTAAAATAAAGAGCTGAGTTAACTGTTCTTTTGTGTATTATTAATTGCATTATTCTTTAAAAACTACTTGGAATAAGATCTGTGTGGAGACACACAGCATTATGAGGTTGTGAGGTTGCACAACAGATAAAATTAAGTGCAGTTTCTAAGCAGTGAATACTTGGGGATGAGCCACGCAGTGACAATGAATGTGTAACCACTAACATTGAAGTTGAAATCAGTCATCAGTAGAGGTGAACTGAATCACTATTTCTTTCCATTTTTTTGCGAGTCCTGAGACTAGAACTCGGGGTCTTGGACACTTTTTGCTCAAGGCTGGCACTCTTCCACTTGTGCCACAGCACTACTTCCAGCTTTTTCTGTGTATGTGGTACTGAGGGATTGAACCCAGGGCTTCATGCATGCTAGGAGAGAATTCTACCACTAGGCCAGCCCGTGTTCTACCTTTTTTGATACACTATGTCTGTTACAGAAGAGGGAAGGCAGGACATTGAATCCTGAATGTCTGAATATATGACATGTCTGAAATTACCTTCTAATCTAGAATGACAAATAAATTTTCCTTAAAGTGACAATTATAATCAACTGCTAGGGATTCTCCAGGCTGAGAACAATCTCCTACTTAGTCCAGAAGACAAGCTCATACTTGATATCTATCATCCTGTGGCCTTGGAGAATGGCAACAAACTTGCTGATTGTTATTCTGTCTTATAAGAGGCAGTGTTCAAGATACATAACAAATTAGAAAGGTTTTTCTTTTATTCTAGATATTGAATCTGTATTTCTTGTATGGGAGACAAGAGTTCTACCACAGAATTATTCCCAGATCCAGGAAGACATTTTTATATGATAGTTTTGATTTTAAAATATGTGGCATGTATACAAAGTGTAATTTTACTCAGCCTTTAATAATAATGTTCATCTTGTTTTTGAAATATAGAACTGAAGTCACTTAGTTAAATTAAAACACATTTACTCATCAGCATTTCCCAAATGACAAATGTCTTATCTTTTCTCTAATTTGTGGAAGATAGAGGGAAACAAATGCAACAGAACAGAACAAAACAAAACTGAACAGCCAACGTCATGATAGTGAAGGTGGTCTAATTAGGGCTGTTAAAAGGAATGAATGACAACAAGTAGTAGAATTTACAGCTGTCAGAGAACCTAGCTGGTATGATGTGTTTATTTCTGTGATAGATTCCTCAAAATGGCATAACTAAATAGTACTAACTGTTGATATCAACCATCAATCACTGTCTATTTGGAAACCATAATCACAATCAATATACTGTAAATTTTTTCTCCAGAAAGGTTGCATTGATGAGAGGTATGAAAGCATTTGGTTTAACTACCATAATTCTCCTTGTAGATTAGCCATTAGAATATTCGTTTTCAAATTGATGTATGCCTTGGTGTCTTGAGAGTTTATGTAGCTAGAGTCACTGCAACTGAGCTATGCTGTGGCTATTCCTGCTTGTTCTGATAAAATTAAATGATTACTTATAAATCCAGCATTCTAAATTATAAGTATTAAAACTGTGCATAGAAACCCTTCCTGTGTGCCCAGCTAGCCCCACTGTGGTAGTTTTTCTTCTCTCCTCCCTTATAATTGTGTGATGAAATTGTGTGTTTCTATCCAATTGTGGAAGATACATACTTGATAGGAATTCTATTTTAAGCAATATAAATCAGGGAATTCATTGAGAATTTAAAATATCTGTACTAGTATGGATACTATCCATACACATATGTATATGTACAAATATGAATTCATAATTATGTATTCATGTGTATATACACTACATTAAAATAGTCTTATTTCTCAGTTATAAAAGTTTTAAGGGTCCTAAACAGGATGTTATTTTCAAGTGTTGATTACGTATGACTCTTCTTCTTAAGTATATAAAATATTTTTTGTGGGTCATGGGGCTTGAACTCTCCCTGAGCTCTTTAGCTCAAGGCTATCACCCTATTCCTATGCATGAGTGTTGTCCATGAGCTCTTCGGCTCAAAGCTACTGCCCTACTCTCTTTTTAAAATTTAATTGCCTCATTCCTTTTACTGTCAGGGTAATGTATAGAGAGGTTACAGTTACATTCTCCAAGTAGTGTGTACATTACTTCTTACACATTGATACCCTTCTCATGGTTTCATCCCCATTACCTTCCCCAGCTCCTCCCAATCATATTATTTCCCCCTTTCCCTTTCCTATTTCAAATAAACAATATACCAGGTAACAAAGTCAGATACAGAAAAAGTATGAGATTAACTGAAGGGCAAAAAAAGAGAAGAGAAATAACATAGTACATTAACAACAACAGTCACACAAGATCAGGCTCTTGTTTCCATATCGTAGAGATCCTTTCATTTACTCTTATCCTATATGACCTTATGTATCTAGGTTTTGAGCTAATGTAATTCTCTGCAAGGAAAGTCCTAGATGTGTACTAATTACTACAAATGAGGGAATCCATTGAGCCTGTGTTCCTTTGGGTCTGGCTTACTTCACTTAATATGATTTTTCCCAAGTCTTTCCATTTCCTTACAAATGGGGCGATGTCATTCTTTCCGAAGGCAGCATAGAGTTCCATTGTGTATTAATACCACATCTTCTTGATCCAATCATCTACTGAGGGACATCTGAGTTGGTTCCCTATCTTTGCTATAGTAAATAGTGCTGTAATAAACACCATTGTGCTAGTGGCTTTAGTTTGTCCTTGTTTCTGCACCTACCCTACTCTCTGAGCCAAGCCCCAGGTCCCATTTTTTAGAGGTTTATTGGAGATAAGAGTCTCAGGTCCTTTTGTGCACAGGCTGGCTTTGAACCTTGATCTTCAGATCTCAGCCTCCTGAGTAGCTAGGATTACAGACGTGAGCCACCATGCTGGGCTTATAAAATATTCCTTAATAGGTTTAAAAGTGAAAATTTTGTGTTACTAGAACTCAATAAGACTATCAAAATAATATTTTATTTTCTTACTACTCATATTAGAATAGTCACTCTTTATACCCCTATATCTGACATTTACGCCTTACCTTGAAGACTTGTTATAAATGAAGACGACATTGCAGTCTATTTTAAATGAATGGCCCCTCTAAAAGATGTGTATTTGTTATCAGTAATACATTTGTTGTGGAATAAAAAACAAATTCACTCCTTTTGTGCCAAAACTAGAACTCTGTGAACCAATAAGAATGGACTCAACGTCAAATGGATAACACCAGAGGATCTTAATGTTGCTTAAAAATGTTGCTTAATGTTACTTAAAAGTTTCAAGAGTGAAAATACTAAGGAGTTTTGCATATCTGTAGATAATTCATAGGTTGGTGGACTGTCATAATAATCATCTGGTAGTCAGATTCAAAAACAAGACTTCTGCATTAAAATGCTCAGGGAAATTTGTTTTGTTTATTCATATATTCTAAACAAAGGCAATATCCTCCTGTAGGGGGAGTTTTGAGGTATATATGAATCTGCCAGCCTAGAGCCACAAAATTCTCTCCTTAACACACGGACTGAAATGCTTACCTCTCTTCTCCAATGAGCTAGAGTAATTCTTTTCTCCAAAGTGAGTATTGTGTAGGTGTTATATAAATATCACTCTGGTTAAGATTCCACACCTACTGCATTAATTAAAAGGAACCTTTTTTTTATAGACAAAGACTAATATTTATGGATGTCACAGGACCATCAAATAAGTGTGTAGCAAAATCATAGTGATAAAGCTGCAAGAACACATTCAGTTCCCAGCTTTCAGCAATAAACAAGTGAATTTGTGAGTATCAGAACTTATAGATTTGCATAGTCTATTTATAATGTGAGTAATCAAGCATTTTACTGTTGACCTTTAAAACACCAAACTAATAAATATATCAAACCCACCTCCCTTGTAATGCTTGAAAGCTTTATAAGCTATAGGACACATAACAGATTTTATGCTTATTTAATTATGCTATAAATTTGCATAGACCAGTAAGGATACTATCAGTCTTTTATGCTTGACATTAAATACCTAGAGCAAATGCATGCATTTCATGTGTAGTTTGAATAGCTTATAACTTAGATTCTATTAACATATATTAATGCAAATAGTTTTATTGTATTTTGAGCACCATGTTTCTTTTTCCTGATGCCATAGTTGCTTTCTCGTAGACCTAGCTAATGATAGTATTTTATGTATATAGTGAAATGATTTTCATAAACTTGCATAAACTCTTCATAAGAAATGGTATTAAATACAATGAAATCTCATTGATTCTGATCCTAATGATCTAGTTTGACAACATGCTGATAAAAACACAATAGACAAGTTTAGCAGCTATTTAAAATTAAGCTTGTCTCTCCTACTTTATTTGAAATAGTAAACATGCAGATTACTCTCAGAAAATTTCCTCCTTAATGTAAAATTGTGGAAGCAAATCATATTAAGCGAAATAAGCCAGACCCAAAGAAACATAGGCTCCATGTTTTCCATCATTTGTAGTAATTGCTATATGTCTAGGAGAGTCCTACTAGAGGATCACAGTAGCTCAATAGCTGTATACATATGGCCATATAATTGAAATGAACTCAACGATAGGAAAACAGGAGGGTTTTTTTTATGTACTGTGTGTGTCTATTCTTTTTATTTTTTATTGTATTTTACTGTTGGGGTAACTTATAGAGGGGTTACAGTTACCCTTGTTGGGTAGAGGGTACATGACTTCTTGAACATTGATACTCCTTCCCATTTTTTTCCAGTTCCCAAAGCCCCTCCCAATCATTTTGAAAAAAAAAGTGTTGTCTTTAGACTTTTTCATTCATGATAGCATCTGACAACTTGAGCCACAGCTCCAATTCTAGGTTTATTTGTTTCTGGTGAATAACTGAAGATAAGAGTTTTATCCTGGCTTGAAATTGTAATCCTCAGATCTCAGCCTCCTGATTAGCTAGAATTCCAAGTGTGAATCACCAGGGCCTAGCACATTCTTGAGTAGTTATTAAACAAAGGTTATGATATACTGGAGAGTTTGATGACAACTCATTTTCTTTGGGGAAGGTCACATTTAAGTTGGTTAGGCCTTAAGAAATTGATAAAGTCCTGGGAGTTTGGCCTAGTGGTAGAATGCTTATCTAGCATGCACGAAGACCCTGGCTTGATTCTTTGGTACCACATACATAGAAAAAAAAAGCCTGAAGTGATGCTGAGGCTCAAGTGGTAGAGCTCTAGCCTTGAAAAAATCCAAGGAGAGTGCTCAGGCCCTGACTTCAAGCCCAGGACTGGCAAAAATAAAAATAAAAAATAAAAAATGGTGTACAGTGGTATTACCATTTAAAGAAAAAAAATGGTCACTTACCATTACAAATGTCATCTTTTCTCTAACCTAGGTTAAGTTAATTAAAATAAAAAATTAAGCCTATTTATAAAGTGTTTACATATTATGAGGATGCAATGATTTCTTCCTCTCACAGGAATCATCCACTTACTGTACTCTTCCCCTCCCTCAGTCCATTTTCCATTGCCTTGCCCAGCAATAATCATGAGGTGGCTAGAGGCTTCCTGAGGCTGATTTCTCCCACTCCTTTTTTCCTCCTTAAGAGCACTATACTCATCTCCCTAGGCTTTTACTTGGCATCTCTATGAGAAGTATAAAAGAATATATTAGAATGTTGATATGTATAATTACTCTGGGCCAGGCTGTTGTCCCTGAGCCCTTAGCTCAAGGCTAGCGCTCTACCACTCGAGCCACAGCCCTACTTCTGATTTTCTAGTGTTTAACTGGAGATAAGAGTTTAGACTTTGTACTGTGATCCTCAGATTTCAGCTTCCTGAGTAGCTAGGATTACAGGCATGAGCCACCAGCCTCCAGCACTCTTAATATTTTTTCTTGACTGTGTGATGATTCCCTTACTCCATAGCTCAGGTAAACAAAAGTGATCCTTTCATTCTCTACAAGGGTTTGCATTCAGAGTGAGTCTCTTCTTCATTTGGTATTCACTACTGTTGTGTCAAAATCTTAAATAGCTGTTGAAATTCTAACATCTTATTTTCATTCTTCTTTAGACCCCCCCAACAAATAAGTCCCTATTCAGCTCCTTTGTCTCTTGCACTCTTTATTGTAGTTGTGTCCACTATCAGTCCTTGCTGGAGTTAAACTGACAGTAGCCTGAGTGGTCCTACTTCAGAATCTACCCCCTGCAATCTGTTTCCAGCCCGATCACCCCTGTATGTATGTATGTATGTATGTATGTATGTATGTATGTACGTACATACGTATGCATATGCATGTGCACATGCATGCATGCATATATGTGTGTGCATGCACACACTTGCATGTGCATTTATCATATATGTGTAGTCTGACCCAAGTACACACACATATGCCCTGTGTTATTAACTCAAGGTTTAATATCCATTGATTGCAGTGTTATTCAGAGCCCTACAGACACCAGGAGCCCCATACAATCTGATGTCCTGTGAGAGTGGCTGTCATTTTTTTAGGACACTTACTTAGTCTTCTCCCATTCTATCACACATTTCTCATCAGGAGGTCTGTGTGGCTTTCACCACACAGACATTGACTTTGGCTTCAGGTGTTTCATACCTCTAATCATCACTGCTAATCAAAGCCAACCAAAGCCTGGAATGATATTTTTGTCTCATTTCTTGTAGTTGTTCATTCATTTTGTTTTTATACCATTTAATCTTATCTTTGCAAAGAGTAAGAAGTTAGTAAGTGGATTCACTAGTAATCTCAAAGTATTTAAAGGAAGCAATATGAGTAAAGTGAATTTGGTTGGTGTGTCCACAGTAAATGATGACCATGTTACTGCTTGATAAGGGTATAGTAAATGATAAAGATTTTAATACTATTGTATTTATTGATATAATTAAGGAGATGTATGCAGGGGTTGTAAGTAAGTCAAGTTCTGAGTATAATGCTCCTTGGACAATGTAACTCCTTCTTCCTTCCTTGTACCCCATTTTCTCCCACCAGTTCATACCCACAAGTTTCGAAGTTCATTTTTTATAGAGTGTTCATTGAAGAAAATGATTGGATTTCTCACAGAAGGGTAAAGCTACAGCAAATGTAATATAGTGTCTCCATGTGTTAGGTGGGAAAAAGATTCTCAGTGCTGACTCTCAAATACTGGTCTTAACTTCTGACTATCATGGGGAGCTGTCTACCTTACATCAAATTACCTTTGTGAGCAGCCTCAGTACCTGACATTCCATCTCACTGGGATTATCAATCATGTCATAATGTGCATACTTTTATACTCAAAATGGATCCAGAAGATTATCATAAGACCTTATTTTGCATATATAGTTACCAGACATCTAGTACTAACAGCACATAAAACTGATTTTTTGTTTGTCTTTGGTCTTGAAAAGTTACAAAATGTAGTAGTACTTCATTTAAACAAAAAAATTTAGTGTAGCCATCATTTATTTATTTCATGGGGTTTAAGAGAGTCTTCTGTTAGATTGTCCTGTGAGATGTCATAATCTTTCTATTATCATTAAGGAAATTGATCTGTATATATAATTTAGCGAATTTACTTTGAAGATAATTATTGCAAATAAATATGACCTCAGAATTATTCCACCTTACTTCACAATTTTACATTTTAATAACAAGATTATCTTTGTGCACTAAAGATACAAATTGCCAAGTATTAGAAATTTCAGTTGTCTGAATATATAATTTGTGTTGAGTACAAAATTACATGAAATGTGATTTGAAAACACATTTTTAATATCTCTAATCTATAAAGCTTTATTTTAATTTTGGGGGCATGTAATGAGACTATTCTTTGTAGTTCTTTAGAAAATCCAGTGGAAAATCTGTATAGATTAGATAGCACATATTGAGTATAATATGCAACAATTACACTGCAGAGTTACTTTTAGTTAATTATTACCATCTTGTTGGTAGCTATGAATCCCCTGAATTTTGAATACCAATTTTTAGAGGGTGTTTGTTAACTTTAACTTAAAGTATTATTTTTTGTTGCTGAAAAAATTGAGAAATAATTTCAGATAAAAACTGTTGTCACTTCTAATGCATTTTGTGTTTTGTAATAGACACTCAGGATGTTACTTTTCTATTCATTTGTCAAGTTAATATTGCTTGTTAAAATTGAATCATTTAATCTGAATTCATTTTCTTCTTTTGTTATATAAGACACTAACCTTACATGTATGAATATGGCAAAAATTAGAGTAGAGATTTGGAGGAATGGGAGATCAAAATTTATTACTTTTTCTGGCCTAATATTAATGCTAGATCTATAACTTGCAAATTGTATACTAATTTAATTCATTGCCAATATTATGTTTGAACTCAGGGCCTACTGTTCACTCAGCTTGCTTGCTCAGCTGGTACTTTTGCCTCTTGAGCTGTACCTTCAGCCTGCCTTTTTGATGATTAACTGAAAACATAGTCTCTTGAACTTTTCCTTCAAAGCTGACTTGGAATTATGGTCTTCCATGTTTTAGCTGCCTGAATAGATAGGATTAGAAACAAGGACTACAGACACATAGATACACTGTGTTTATAAAGAAAAGCACATATTATTCAAATAAATAAAATTAGACTATTTCATCAGGAAATTTTGATATTTTCATAATTTGAGTATATTATATTTGAATATATTTTGATATTTGTGGTAATAGAGTATAGGTTATACACCATTCAAATTATCTATTTTAATTATATCCCATAATATATGTTGTATATTATCACATAAATGAACTGGGAATAATTGGAAAAATGTAAGTTCTTTACAATTCTGGTATCTTACAAATCCTACAAATTTGAATTCATTATTCATGTATTTTTTATTTTAAATCTAAATCGATCAAAGCTATGAAAAGCATTTTAAATTAACATTGAATTTTCTTAGTGCACAGTCTCAAATTCTATTTAAGGACTTTACAACTTTTTTCAGGTAGGTGTTAATATTGATAAAACATCTCACTTTGATGCTTTGTATGGAGTGGTATAGTTTTCGTGATGGAGTACTAACACAATTAGAAAACTCAGATTTATCCCCTGTAATGTTTTGATGCTTTTTTTGATTAAATAGCATGTCTGTATTTGCTACTATCATTTCAGAAATGATTGGAGTAAGGCCAGTGGTCATTTGGCTAGTTTCTGACTACAACCAGTTGATAATCTGAGACCTTCAGAGAGGCATAATAAAGTGACTCCCATTTCGATTTTCAATAGACAGAATCAAAGCTTAATGAATATGACCATCTTTGATGGGATTATACTATCATTTTGAGTTTAAAAAATTATAATTGCACATGAAAGCTACAGATTTTTTTCTCATGATTTGTTCTCCTAAGTACAATGTAATGACTTCTTTATACTGATACTAAGTGAAAGTTGGTTTGTTTTATTTCCTTTGAAACACTTATCTGTGGACCACTGTTACGAAAAATATTCTTTTTGAATTATTTGCAATTTAGAAGTGAAAGTAAACGAATGGAAAATCCTAATCACTCACTGAAATGGTTCCACTGATATAGTTAAAATAATGAGGATTTTCAAAAGACAATAGTCTTTACTAATATCAATATCAAATTATCTAATAATATTTCCTGTTCTGTACTCCTGATAGGTTATAATGTTACCAAAAACAGGCTGTCAGGTAGCTTTACATGCAAGTGCTAAAATAGTCCAGAAAAAAATATCAACTCATTTGAAAGAGAAGGAATGTATTTGTATAAAGTATTGTATGAGAGATTTGGGGAGTTTGAGAGTTGTTTGTGTCAAAACAAGCATAGCTATGTAAAACAGCTTTTCTCCAGCGTCTGTATTTCTAAACTAGGCTTAATATGTATAGACTAAAATACTGGTTCCTACAACATTAGTTTTATTTTGCTACTTTTCTATTACTTGGCAAAATGACATGTATGGTAATTTTTCCGTTGATTTAAAAATCTTTTTCACATCAAAGTGCTAAGAGCTAATTACAGAACATTGCATTTTTTCTATCTAATCTCAACATTTGACTGAAGAAATGTCACCTTACCTCTTAAAAGTTATTTTCATAAAAAATGAGTTTTCCCCAAACTTGAAAGGAATTTTGTAGTAACATAGTATTTTTCATTAATATTAAAAGAAATATTTCATGAGCTGCTACTGCAATTGACCAAGTTATGATCATAAAATACCTTTCTGAATAAATGGATTTTAAACTCCTGAAACAAGCAGACAATTAAGTGTGAAGTTCAGTAAGGCTGAACAGCTTCTATAATTCTAGACATCACAAAAACACAGTTTATATTCATGTGTGAATGATTCTTCCAAAGAAATTGCTTTAAGCTTTTTGATGATGTATATATCTAGATAAATAATGAATGTGAAAAATACTGTCCAGTAGAAAGTTTAAACAGCTTCATCACCTCACTGACACATACTTTAAATGTCAAAAGGGACATGACCACTGTAAGACTTTTTGCAGAAATCTATGAGTCTTAATATGCTATGTATTTGCTTATGTTTGCCAGTGGCAACATAATGAATGAATAGCTTTGTTTTAGTTTAGTTAAGCTTAGTAAATATGCTAACTTAGAATCTTAACAAGGAATCTTCAGTTGTGGTTGAAATTCATGTGTGAATACAAGATTAATGTATTAACTGTATAAGCATTTTTTCTTTTTCTTTAAAAAGAGAGGCAATATACTGATGATTCTCGTCTAGTGGCCACCACCTAGAATGCAAGGAAAGGAGCCATTCACTTTCTCCTTTGCACCCAAGGGCAATCCCTCTGGTTCTCATCAAAGCCCACTTGTCTTTCTCAATGGCTTCTAACACCTGCTTAGTTATAGATGACTGTAGGCAAAATTTGATATGCCATCCTAGGCACTGAAATTTTCCTGACTTGTTTATTTAAAAAAGACTACCATTTTAGAGTACAAATTAACCTGTTTATCTATTGCATCTGTTATTTATTATGTGAGCAACTAGGCCATGGGCTCATAATGCCCAGGCCCCCAGTTCAAGCTGCAGGATTGGCACAGAATAATAATAATGATGATAACTATAATAATAATAGTAATAACATAAGAATCACAGACTGTTATTATGGTTTTGATCCTTCTTTTTTCTATTTTTAAAAGATTTTATTAACACTGATTTTTACATCATATTTCAAATGTCATGTTTAACAAAAAAGTATTCAAGAAGGGAATCTCTGCAATCACTGGCACATAAATTTTAGAACATAATTAAAATTAAGCTGATGGTTTCTATGTCATAGACACATAGTAATCTATAAAATAAAATATTATGTCTATAGAGTATACAGCCCATCATAGATTTTTATTTCTATGTAGTTGTGTCTATATCTCCAAGACCATGTCCATAACCTTAGGTACCTAAATATTGAGTCCTTGCTCTTGTACTGTTTGGATCTAATATCCACATATGAAGGAGACCATGTGCATTTTGTTCCTTTGATCTTGAATTATCTCACTCAACGTGATTCACTCTACTTTCATCCACTTCCCAGTGAAAGCCATTGTTTTATCTTGTCTGTCGGCTATGTAGAATTCCATTGTACATACGTACCACATTTTTTTGTATCCATTCATCTATAGTAGGCTGTCTGGGTTGTTTCCATCACTTGGCTATTGGGATTCACCAGGTTTTGATCTTCCTTTGAGGTTACAGTATTTGCCAAAATATATTTTTCACAATCAGTCCTAGTTGGCTCCTTGGGCAGTGGGTTATAACAAGGAATCCACAGTTAATCTTCTCAGAAATACTTGGTTTGCTTCATTTCTTTTGTCTCATATGTATTTTGTGAATTTATGCCAGTAAGATGCTTTCTTCAAAAAGCTTTTTCTCCCTGAAAGTTTTTGCCTCCCCATTCAATATCTGAAAAAATGAAAAGAAAAAATAAATAAAAATTCAATCTGCTGAAAGATACACATGAAGGACATGGTTTCTTTCAGAAAGAGCTATGAATTCACAGTTGCCAGTTTGAGTATAGGCTGTGAGAATGCTGTGAATGATGTCTCTTCCCATAGTCCATAAAATGTGAACATTACAAAATGTAGTCTTCTATCTTTAAAATACAGAATGCTATTAGAGTATATTTTGGTTGTTCACCCTGAAAGAAGAACAACAGATGTGCAATATGTAGTTTTCTTTTCTAACATTTCTGTTTTTTCTAACATTTCTTTTCTTCTTCGAGCCTTAGATAATTATTAAGGTTTTCCTGGGTTTGGAAAAATATAGGATTTTCACAGTGGATGACAAACACTTAGTGGAGAAAATCTTTCCCTCTTCATTTCTTCAGGAATTGGGGTCTAAAATCACATTTCCTTCCAGAGAGTGGTTTAATTCTCCCTCTTCTGTCTACTGCATAGTGTTCAAATCATACAATTATGAAAGGAATTTAAATAGCGACAAGGTAGAAAGCTAATTCTGGACATTAAATGGATATTGTTCTTACTTTATACTAGGAGATATTTGTGGTGGGCAACAGTTTATGTATGTCTCCATCTATCCAAATTCTTCATTTTGCAGTATCTGAGAGGAAGGACTATTCAATTAGTAAGGCAGAGAGAAAGTCAACTAGCTCCTATCTCCCAGTGTCAGATACAATGTTTGTCTTTTGTTTTGTTTTGTTTGGTTGATTTTGTTTGGTTTTCAAGTCCTGGGGCTTAACCTCAGGGCCTGGGCACTGTCCTTGAACACTTTTGTTCAAGGCTAGTTCTGTGCCAATTGAGCCACAGAGCCACTCCAGCTTTATCTGTGTATGGGGCTCCAGAGAATCAAAACCAGGGCTTCGTGCATGCTAGACAAGCACTTTACCAATAGGCTATGCTCCCAGGCCACAATGCTTGCTCCTTACATGTACATACACTGGAATTTATATCACGTAAGGTCAACAACAAGACTTATGTGTAAGTGCAGACAAATATGCCTGTGCCATGTACTTCCCACATATCCTTCCTTATCCTTTCTACCCAAGCTGACCAGTGTGTGCTGTTTTGGCTGGACAAAAATTTGACTAAGCCAGTGAGGTCCAGGGAAAGAAGACAGGTTTATCATAGGAGAAGCTGGAGAGTTTATTTCTCTAGCTTCTGCCTGGAGGGAATCACATTTCGTCACTGTCTGTGGTCTGCTCGAGTAATGGCTTCTGTCTGAAGTTCTCTGAATGATTTCTTATAGATCCAGACTTTTCTGTTCAGGCTAAGGTGTGAGGGGTTTTTGTCCCCGCTGGCTCCAGAGTCTTTTGTGGCCCTTGATGCTTTTTCTAACTCCATCTTCTGTTCCTAAATGATCACTTCCTTTTGATTCTTTCAGTCGTGCCTTACGAATGTGCTGTCTTGATTGCTGACATGACTTTGAAGGATACAAAAAAAATGTCATTACTGAAACAAAATTAATGATTTCTCTATAGAGAGGAATGAGTAATACAGTATTCAACTCCAGGGATCAATAACACTTAATGTCTTTATTTCTAAAGTTGAGACAAGCTTTAAGTGATTTGTCTCTCTGTGATTAAGAGTTTAGAAAAAATGGTACAACTTTATGTATATAGGTCTATTAGTTTTTGGCAAAATAACATTATGGTTTACATAGAAGAGCCACATAAATGTGTGTGGCTTAAGAGGGAAGAAACCAATAGAGAACCATTTACTTGGAGGATACTGTGAATTTTAACTAAAGATGAGAATACCTTTAATTGGATCATTAGAAGGAGAGATGTACTAAAAAGACAATTTAAACTTATTTAAAGTATCTTAGAGTACCATAGTTAAGAAAGATCAGATTTTTAAAAAAAAACCTAGCTCTTATATATAGGAAAATTATTACATCTTTCTGGTCTCTTTCTTCTTCTCTTGAAAATAGAGAGAACAATGCCTGTCTTGTAGAATTGCCTGGACACTATGCATTCAATAGCTCCTGCCATACACTCAGCATTAGTGGGAAATTCAAACCTTTAGGTTTTCCTTTTTTTTTCTTTTTGAATATGGACTTCCCCCCTCCTCCACCCCAGAAAAGATTGCCTCCTTTTAAAAAAATATTGTATTTTATTTTCGTGGTAATGTCTAGAGGGGTTACAGTTACATTTGTCAGGTAGTAGGTATATTACTTCTTGAGCATTGCTAGTCCTTCTCATGTTTACCTCCCACTTCCCCTCCCCCCCATTTCCTATTAACCATGTATTTTTTCCAAATTTTCATTGCTGTCAATATTCATGTTTGGTATAATCATGCTTAAAATACAGTTGTTTTTTTTTTAAGGCCAGAATTCCATTGACTGGAGTTTCAAGTATACTCTAGGCTCTTTTTTTAAATTGTATTTTTCTGTTGGAGTAATGTATAGAGGGGTTACATTTACATTTGTCAGATCATTTTGATCCCTTTAAACCCAGTGGAGTTCTCCTTATTGGTTAAGTATGTCTTTCTTCCTAAGCACATCTTCCAGTTCTTCCTAACCAGAGTTGTTTCTCCTTAATTTTCTCACAATTAATGTCATGAATTTTCAAAATTCATATGAATTGATATACTTTCCAGAGCCTATGGAAAATTTTGCATTTTAATCATATTTTTAGTTAGAGGAAACAAATGATAATATCCCTCAAAATTATTTCAGTAAAATAATGACAACTAAATAGTTCTAAAATTGAAAAGTATCATAGTAAAGGGAGGTCCGCTGAAGAAGGGAGTATCCTCTGAAGGGAGGAAATGTGATGACTGTCTCTGAAAGGCGAGTAATATGGACATTATCTAACTGATTAAGAAAGTGTGCATCTTTGACATGTTCTTTCTGAATCTAGTTTCACTGTCTCCTTGACAACATCAATGTGTATAAGTCTCCTAATTATACTTTGAACTTCTAGGAAAAAGAAAAAAAGAAAGAGAGAGAGAGAGAGAGAAAGAGGGAGAAAGAAAATGGGAGAAAGAAAGCATGAGAGAGAGAAGGAGACAAGGGAGTGAAGGAAAGAGAAAGAAAGAAAGAAAGAAAGAAAGAAAGAAAGAAAGAAAGAAAGAAAGAAAGAAGGAAAGAAGGAAATGAGAGAAAGAAAGCTTGAGAGAGGAGGGAAGGAGGGAGGGAAAGAGAAAGGGAAAGTAAAAGAAAGAAACAAAGCAAAAGGAAAGGAAGGAGCATGAGAATCTTGCATGAAGTTTTGTAACATACTCTGTTCTTAATACAACTCTTACTAGAACATCTAATAAAATTAATACTTGTCAAACTGAAAATAGATACTGGATATTTGGCTTTTTCAACATTTTCACCCACATTGTGATCCCCCTTATATTCCTTCTAGTATATTTCAGGTTTCCCTGCTTCCCCTCCTTGCATCCACCAGCTTCTACTATCTTTTTTGAATTTTTATTTTTTTTCTTTTCTTTAAGTATCTGTACAAAAGAGTTTCAATTCACCATGTTTCGTTGTGAATGTCATGCATCTTGATTAATGTCACCCCTTCCCTCCTTCTACCCCATCTTGCCCAACACTATCGATTCAAGCATGGCTGCATAGTGATTACGGCCCAGATCTCACTTTCGAAGCTGTATCGCAAATTCTGATTTAGGATGCCATTCTAGGGCCCGGCATTGAGTAATTCTCTTACATTATTAGGCAGCTTCATTTTCTGTATTTTTCTTTTTTTCATATATTTTTATTGTAATTAATAGAAGGGTTACGTGATATTTGCCAGATAGATGGTGCATTAATTCCCATATATTGATATACTTTCACATTTCTTGGTCCCCATTTCCCTCTCACTCACCCCTACCCCTCATCTTGTTTTCCCCCGTTCCCTATCCAATTTCAAATAATCAAATACAAATATATCTGATATATCAGGAACGAAGTGAGATACTGTAACAATATGAGATAACCAAGGGACAGCAAAAGAGATGAGAGATAACAGTACCTTAAGAACAACAATTATTCATTATCTAGTATTATACTTAACGGCGAAAATCTAAAGCCATTCCCTCTAAAATCAGGAATGAGACAAGGATGCCCTCTCTCTCCACTCCTCTTTAGCATAGTTTTAGAACTCCTAGCCTGGGCAATAAGGCAAGAAGCAAGCATAAAGGGGATCTAAATAGGGAAAGACGAAGTAAAACTTTCCCTCTTTGCAGATGACATGATCCTGTATTTAAAGAATCCTATAGACTCTACTCCCAAGCTCCTTGAGCTGATTCAAAACTTTGGAAGGATAGCAGGGTATAAAATGAACCCTCAAATAGCAACTGCCTTCATCTACTCCAACAGTGAGAGGAATGAGGCAACAATCAAGAAAGCAACTCCTTTTGCGATAGCCTCAAAGAAAATAAAGTACCTAGGAATTACCTTAACTAAGAATGTAAAGGACTTTTTGATGAAAACTTTAAAACCCTGAAAAAGGAAATTAAAGCAGAACTGAGGAAATGGAAAAACCTTCCATGCTCCTGGATTGGAAGAATCAATATTGTGAAAATGACAATCTTGCCAAGGTCTATCTACAAATTCAACACAATGCCCATCAATATCCCAATGGCATTCTTTAAAGAAATAGAAGAGGCAATCCAAAATTTCATATGGAATAATAACAGACCGCATATACCAAAAACATTTCTTAGCAGAAAGAACAGCGCTGGAGGAATTTCAATAGCAAACTTTAGACTCTATTACAGAGATATAATTATCAAAACAGCTTGGTACTGGCACAAGGACAGGCCTGCAGACCAATGCAATAGAACTGAAGACCCAGATGTTAAACCACAGACCTATGGCCACCTAATCTTTGACAAGGGAGCCAAAAAAAATAGAATGGAAGAAAGACAGCCTCTTCAACAAGTAGTGCTGGCAGAACTGGTGAAGCACATACAGAAAACTAAAGTTGGATCCTTCTTTGTCACCCTGTACTAGAATTAACTCCAAATGGATCAAAGACCTGGAGGTAAAAGCTGACAGTCTGAAAACTTTACAAGAAGAAATGGGAGATACACTAGACCTCCTTGGCACAGGTCGAAACTTTCTTAATAAGGACCAAGAATCACAACAAATCAGAGAAAGGCTGGATAAGTGGGACTGCATTAAACTGCAGAGCTTTCGTATGGCAAAGGACATAGCTAGTAAACTAATTAGGAAGCCTACAGAATGGGAGAAGATCTTCACCAATCATACAACAGACAAAGGCCTCATATGTGAAATATATCAACAGCTCAAAATATTGAATCACTCCAAAACTAATCCCCAAAGTAACAACCATCCCATTAAAAAATGGGCCAAAGACGTAAAGAGAGTCTTCTCTGAAGAAGATACGAAAATGGCCTATAGACACATGAAGAAATGCTCAACATCTCTGGTCATAAAAGAAATGCAAATCAAAACAACTGTAAGATTCTACCTCACTCCAGTTAGAATGGTCAGGATCAAGAAAACTAATAACAACAGATGCTGGAGGGGATGCGGCCAGGACGGATCACTACTAGACTGTTGGTGGGAGTGCAAACTCGTGCAACCACTATGGAAAGCAGTATGGCAGTTCTTCAAAAGACCAAACATAGAGCTGCCCTATGACCCAGACAATTCCACTACTTGGCATTTACCCAAGAATCCAGAAAAAGGACATACTAAATCCACCAGCACAACAATGTTCATTGGAGCACTATTTACCATAGCAAAGATATGGAACCAACCTAGATGTCCCTCAGTTGATGAGTGGATCAACAAGATGTGGTATTTGTACACAATGGAATTCTATGCTGTTGTCAGAAAGAATGACATTGCCCCATTTGTTAGGAAATGGAAAGACTTAGAAAAGATCATATTAAGTGAAGTAAGCCAGACTCAAAGGAACTTAGGCTCAATGGTTTCCCTTATTTGTCATAATCAGTAGAAACCTTGGGCTCTCCTACCAGAGATTTGCAATAGAGCAAAACCTTGATACATAAGGCCATATAGTAGGACGCTGAATGAAAGCATCTCTTTGGATATAGAAACATAAGCCATTGTCATACACAGCCTTTTTTATATTGAGCAATGTTCCATGGATGCCTAGTTTCTCCAGAGCTATTAACATAAAGGGGTGTTGGATCTTGTCAAATGCCTGTTCTGCATCTTTTGAGACAAACATGTGATTTTTGTCTCTGCTCCTGTTGATGTGTTGAATTATATTAATTGATTTGCGTATATTGAACCAGCTTTGCCTCCCTGTGATGAAACTTTGTTTGATAATGGTGTATAATTTTTTTGATGAGTTGTTGTTGATGGTTGGCCAGTATTTTGTTGAGAAGTTTTGCATCAGTGTTCATCAAAGAAATAGGTCTATAGTTCTCTTTCTTTGATGAATCTCTGTCTGGTATGGGGATGAGGGTTATACTGGCTTCATAGAATGAGTTTGGTAAAGAACCTTCATTTTCAATTTCATTGAAGAGCTGGAGGAGTATTGGTGTGAGCTCCGCTTTGAAGACCTTATAGAATTCAGCTGTGAATCCATCTGGCCCTGGGCTTTTCTTAGGTGGAAGGTCTCTTATTGCCATTTCTATTTCAGTGCTTGAAATAGGCCTGTTTAGTTGGGATAGTTCTTCTTGGTTCAGTGTGGATATATTAATATTGGTTAGGAATTCATCCATTTCATCTAGATTCTCAAATTTGTTGGCGTAAAGGTTTGAGAAGTATTCCCTCATGATACTCTGGTTCTTGATAATTTCTGTCGTGATATTACCATTTTCATCTGCGATTTTGTTTATTTCAATATGCTCTCTTCTTTTTTTGGTAAGATTTGCTAAGGGTTTGTCAATTTTGTTAATTCTTTCAAAGAACCAACTCCTTGTTTTGTTTATTCTTTCTATAGTTTTTTTGGATTCCAATTCATTTAATTCTGCTTTGATTTTAATAATTTGCTTCCTTCTACTGGGATTAGGGTTGATTTGTTGCTCTTTTTTCCAGGAGCTTAAGGTGACACATTAAAATTCTGGTTTGCAATTTTTCCAGTTTGTTATTTTAGGCACTCAGAGCTATAAATTTTCCTCTGAGTACTGCCTTTGCTGTGTCCCAAAGAAGCTGGTATTTTGTGTGCTCCTTATTGTTAAATTTCATAAACTGTTGGATTTCTGTTATGATCTCTTCGATGAGCCATTGGTGATTCAACAATGTGTTATTCAATCTCCATGAGTTACAGGGTTTTCGTTGGTGGAGATGGGTGTTAGTTCCAATTTGATGCCCTTGTGGTCTGAGAGAGTGCAGGGAATAATTTCAGTGTTTCTGAATCCGTCCAGGTTTGTTTTATGGCCTAAAATGTGGTCTATTTTGGGAAATGTTCCATGTGCTGCTGAGAAAAACGTATATTGTGTTGTTTCTGGGTGGAATATTCTGCAGATGTCTGTTAGATCTAATTGGTCTATATAGTTGTTCAATTCTAAAGTTTCTCTGTTGAGTTTATGCCTGGTTGATCTGTCCAAAGGTGAGAGTGGTGTGTTAAAGTCACCAACAATCACTGTGTTTCGATCTGTGTATGGTTTCAGTGAAAGTAATGTTTGCTTGATGAAGTTCGGAGCTCCAGGATTGGGTGTGTAAATATTTAGGGTGGTTATTTCCTTCTGGAGGAAAGATACCTTTAGTAGTATGTAGTAACCTTCTTTGTCTTTTCTCACTAATTTTAGTTTGAAGTCTATTTTATCTGATATGAGGATGGCAACTCCAGCCTGTTTATGGGGGCCGTTAGCTTGATAGTGTTTATTCCAACCTTTCATTTTCAAAGGGTGTTTGTTTTTTTGGTAAGATGTGTCTCTTGAAGACAGCAGAACGATGGATCTTGTTTTTTGATCCAAATAGGTAATCTATGCCGTTTAATTGGAGAGTTAAGTCCATTTATATTGAGTCAGGATTGAGAAATATTTATTAGTTCCTGCCATTTTTACAAGCTTTCATTAGGGCTTGTGTCTTGATAGTTTTTGTGGTACTTCGATGTTATGAGTTTTAGGTGCCATGTCTTTCTCTGTATTACATTTGTGTTGGTTTTCCATGTGTAGAACATCTTTGAGAATTTTCCGTAGTGTTGGTTTTGTTGCTACATAATGTTGAAGCTTTTCCTTGGAGTGGAATGTTTTTATTGTTCCCTCAGTTATGAATGAGAGCTTAGCTGGGTACAGTATTCTTGGCTGGAAGTTATTTGACATCAGGGCATGTTATGTATCATTCCAATCTCTTCCTGCTTGCATGGTCTCTGCTGAAAAATCTAGGGTTATTCTGATTGGTTTGCCTTTGTAGGTGATTGTTCTCTTCTCCCTGACTGCTTTTAGGATCCTATCTTTGGCCTGTATTGATACCGTCCGGATCATAATGTGGCGGTGGGATGTCCTTTTCTGGTCAGGTCTGTTTGTGGTTCTAAAAGCTTCTTTTATCTGGATGGGCCTGCCCTTCTGGATATTTGGGAAATTCTCTGAAATGATTCCCTGAAGTATATTTCTAATACCATTGAACTCTTTCTCCAGACCCTCCTCAATACCAATTAGCACTAAATTGGGCTTCCTAATTGAATCTTGGACCTCCGTAGCATTTTCTCATATTTCCTAGATTTGAATTGACTCATTTTCTATTCTTTTTCTATAACAACTAAATTATCTTCAACCCCGGAAATTCTCTCTTCTGCATTGTCTAACCTGCTATCAAAGCTATCTACTTTATTCTTCATCTCCCTTGCTTCTAATTGCTCATTTTTGATGCCTTGCATCTCTTACTTTAGATCATGTATGGCTTTCTTTAGCTCCTTGATTTCCATTTGAGTGGTTAGCTCAGCAGCTTTATTCTCTTTGGACAGTTGTTGGAGTTCAGTCACCTTTTTGTTTGTGGATTCTATGAATTCGTCCATTTTTCTTTGAAAAAGCTTTATTATGGCCTACTTTATGGCTTCCCCTTCACCTTGTTTATGGTTTCCTCTTGTTTAGCTATGGCTTCCTCCCTTATCTCTTTCTTTATGTTTTCACATTTTTCATTAATAATGTTTATCAATTACATTTGTATAGCAGTTGGAAGACTCTCCTCTAAATTTGCCACTGACTGCTCCATTGCCTGTTTATGTTGGGTAGGAGATGCTATTCCTTGATTTGACATTTTTCTTGAGTTTCTTGTTCTGCCCATTTGAGGATGGGAGCAAGATTAATACTAAACAAGATTATAATTTTTCAAATATAACCAAACTTGACCTTTTTAATTGGCTGATAATAGATATTAGCTCTTTTAGATTGGTAATAACACTCTCTCTTTCTTTTTGTACACTTACATACAAATCTAATACAATCACAGATGACCAATTTATGACCAAAACAATAAGCCCCTCAATCCAATCTCTATTGTATTTAAGTCCCTCTGGACCTAGAGTATAATTGAACACCTAGATACACAGCATTTCTCAACAACCATCAAATGTAGATCCATGCATTGTAAGAGTTGAAGGATGAACAGAGGACCAGAGATAGAAAAATAATATGAAAGATGACAAGGGAGGTAGGAAAAGAATAATACAGGAGTGTAAGAATATATAGTAATGAAGAAAGGGTATCATGTAAGGATAACTGACCTAAGGTGATAGATAGGTAGAGTATTTGTGTAGCAACTTTAGATGAACTTAGGTAACACTTATCAAAATAAGAAGAGTAATAAGAAGATTATATAGAGAAAAGAGAGAGGTTGATATAGGAGATTTCAATGATACGAATTTAAGAAAGAAAAAAAAGAATAAAAGAAAAAAAACAGCTGCACAATAAAAGAAAACAGAACACACACACATACATACACACACAAAACGAAAACAAAAACAAAAAAAAAGAAAGAAAAAAGGTGGGGGGAGATTCCTCACTGTTCTGAGTTCTTACCCAAGAGATATTAGGGTTGAGAACCCGGAGTTTAAAAAGCAGGTGACTGTATCAATATGGATATCGTTTTTATTCAAACTGTATCCAGAGCTGTCACTGTGTTTCTAGGAAGGACCACAGTGACAGCAGGATTGTGGGAAAAGAGAGGAGAAAAAAAGAAAAAAAGAAAAAAAAGGAATGAATCATAACATTAGAAGAAAAGGTGTAGGTTAAATGACAAAGAGAAAAATAAGAACATTCATTTAAAAATGCAAATGAAATGAGGTAAACAAAATGAAAAAGGGTATTCTTCAGGTTTTTTGGGTTTTTTTGGTGGGGGGAGAGATTAGGAAACTTGTGTCTCCATTAAATTCGGGATCTAAACACTTCACAAAGTCTTTTTCTCTTGTAATTTGGTTTTGCGGCTTTTTGGATGAGATTGCTTGTTTGGTACAACAAAGCTGAAAGATCTGTTGGCGGCTTTGTTTACCAGGTCTGCGGGCGATGCAGGGGGATGGACTTCAGCAGCGCTGGGACTGGATTTCTGGCTAAGGGATCTCTGGGAAATCCTTTGCCAGTTAGAAAGGTGGCGCTGTCAGCAACACCTCTCAGGCTCCAATTGCTTTGGCCTGGGTCATTGCCAGCAGTCAAGATGGCACTGCTCTCAGCTGGTGGGGGAGGGGCTCCCTCCCAATGCCATTGCTGGAGCAGAAGTAGAAACTTCTCAGAGCTACTCACAAATTGCTGGATTCTCCAGTTCTGTGAAGCTGGCAGGTCTGTGCACGGCCAGGTGTTGGCTCTGGGCTCGCCCAGGCTCTGGGTGGCTCTGTCTGCAGCCAGCAGGTCTGCTCTGATCTGATTCAGAAAAGCCTTTGTCTCCCAGCTGCTCCGCGGCGGAGCTCCACGCTCTCTTTTTGCGATGGTATTCTTCCTTTTTTTCCTTTTTTTCCTCTCTGCCTGAGTTCTCTGTGGTCCTAAAGCTTACTTAGGATCAATTTCTGTTAGAGGACTGTCTCCTGCACTGCCAGTACACGAATCTTGGCAGGAGCTCAGTACGTCTCACCCTGAACCGCCGCCATCTTTTGCCGATTCTCCATTTACTGTATTTTTCTTAAAGCAATCAATCAAGCTTAGCTACAGATCATTTAAAAAATAAGTAGAGTTGAGATTTTTCTTTGTCGTTCTTATCTATAGTTAAATTACCATTGGAACTACCCATCATATATACACACGACTCTTTCTTCCTAGTACAGATTATATAACTGGTAACAAAGTTTATCTAGAGGCAATGGGCCAACTAGGAATTAGAGGAAAGAGTGAACTTCTACTGTCAAAGAATTTTCTCTTCTCCTCTGTGACACATCCTTAGACCCTTGCTCCCTTTCATCACGCATGGCCGCTGCAAGGTGTCTATTAATTCTATGCTGTTTCCAGAACACAAAGGGAGGATGATCTTGGCAATAGCAGCATCGAGTTGAGATGAGGTATAACTCTTATTTATTCATTAGCTGATGCCAATGAGGCTGATAATATATTACCCATATTGTTACAAATCATGATTCTGAAAATGGTGTTCAGAATTTCATAAACAAATAGAATTAAAAAATAATATGTCTGCTTTGTGTAGGACCTAGGGTCTCAATTCATAATGAGAGTGTTGATAGGCTACAATTTATTTTTCCTACATGTGAGTCATGTTCTAGAGATTCTATCACATTTAAAGTCCTGCTCTTCCATTACTACGCCTTCCTGAAGGACAAAAAGAATCATCTTAGATTCCTTAGTGCACACTTGTGCATCTTTGTGTTATTTTTTGGGGACTTCATGCAATTTTCAGGGTAAGTTTCATTTCTCAGTTCTCAGTCCTCATTTTCTTCTTTCTAGAGAGCCCTAGTATTAAAGTAAAAATAATTAAGCACCAAACAAATTATATCACAACATTACTTTCCAAGTCTTTAGTTAGAGGATCATCTTATTCATTCTGACACTTCAAAATTTATCAGCAAAATACCTATTAAGAAAGAGGAAATATTTAATATGTATAAAGCCCTCACCTGCTCCCTTCACAAGTGGTAACTCTGCTGTCTAAGCTAATTTCTGCTGGGTAAGTTTTAAAAACATATGTGGTCTAACATACGGCATGTCTGTCAGATTCTATTTTGCCAGGGATAACGGAATGGATCCAAGTAGAACACTGTCTGACTTTCTTCACTCTTTATTCTTATATGTGAAATTGAACATTCTGCAAAAAAAAAACTTGTCAATAAATGACAAGTTATCCGACCTTTATTAATTCCTAAGTGGAATGTTGCATGCAATTGTAATAACCTCCAAAGCTGAAAGGAAATTTAAAGAAAATGAATTATTAAAAATAATGCTACCATAGCAAGATTTCTGGAGATATGGGATTGATCCTTATCTAAATGAGAATGAAAATAGTAGCTAGTAATTTTCTAGAGAAAAAAAAATGGCCATGGGAATGTGTTCAGTAATGCAATATGAATACATTGGACTCCTCTTATTTCATATATTTTATTGTAATTAATAGAAGGGTTAAATTATATTCACCAGATACAAGGCGCATTACTTCACAATCATTGATACCCTTTCTCATGTATTGGTCCCCATTTCCCTCACCCTCTCTCCCCTCATCTTGTTTTTCCCCTTCCCTATCTAATTTCATATAACTAAATATGCATATATACAATATATCAGATAACAAGGTGAAGTACTGTAACACTATGAGAGAGCCAAGGGACAGCAAAAGAGATGAGAGATAACATAGTACATTAAGGACAACAGTCACTTATTATATGGCTTTTGTTTCTATATCCTGGAGGTCCTTTCATTTAGCATCATACTATATGGCCTTATGTATCTAGGTTTTGTTCTATTGTAAATCACAGCTAGGGGAGCCCAAGGTTTCTACTGATTATGACAAATGAGGGAAACCATTGAGCCTAAGTTCCTTTGAGTCTGGCTTACTTCACTTAATATGATTTTTTCTAAGTCTTTCCATTTCCTTACAAATGGGGCGATGTCATTCTTTCTGACAGCAGCACATCTTGTTGATCCATTCATCAACTGGGGGGCATCTGGATTGGTTCCATATGTTTGCTATGGTAAATAGTGCTGCAATAAATATCATTGTTCTAGTTGATTTAGTATGTCCTTGTTTCTGGACGGTTGGGTAAATGGCAAGTAGTGGAATTGCTGGGTCATAGGGGAGTTCTATGTTTAGTCTTTTGGAGAACTGCCATAGTGTTTTCCATAGTAGTTGAACGAGTTTGCACTCCCACCAACAGTGTAGTAGTGATCCCTCCCGGCCACATCCCCTCCAGCATCTGTTGTTATTAGATTTCTTGATCCTGGCCATTCTAACTGGAGTGAGGTGGAATCTTAGAGTTGTTTTGATTTGCATTTCTTTTATGGTCACAGATATCAAGCATTTCTTCATATGCATTGAACTCCTCTTTTTGGCATCATTTTAATATGTATTTGTACGTAATCATTCTATTTTTTTTGTAAAAACCACAATAAATAGAGGCCTTCCATAGGAAGAACATTACTGTTAATTACCTTTATTAATTTTACTATATGTACATGGTTCATGGTTCTCTTTATATAATTCTGTACATATATATTCTAATTCTTACTATATATGTGTGTACTATATCTAGTCATATATATATATATATATATATATGTATCACCAAAAGAAGCCACTGAGTATGAACAAATGATATCCTTCTGTGCCAGAAGGCAGCTGGTACTGAATGCTGACAAGCTTAGCAGGTACACGTTAGGCTTCAATTATGAGCCTTTCGGGCAATCAATATATGACAGACAGAAATGGATATATCATTTGGTTAAGACATTCCTGTGAAAAAGAAGATCTGCAGGGATTCTTATCTGTGATGTTACCTGTACTGTATTAAATGCCAGCTGTGTGCAAAAGCCAGGAATTGAAAAACCAGTCAAAATATCAACAGGGTTGATCCCTTGCTTCAAGGGCCTTGGTTAAGCCAATGACACAGGGCCTTATGAGAACCAATTATAGGATTACCAGTGCTTTACTATCACCTTCCTGTATGTGGATGTTTCCATTTTCAAACTAAAAAAAGAACAGCCAACTAAGTACTCTTCAATGTACTCTAATTTCATGTTCAAAGACCCTTCCCGGTAAGGTAGGTATTATATGTTTTGGGGAAAGTTAGATTCCTACTAAGGCATTCCAAAGGGCTTCCTGGATCCTTTCTGGTCCTGGTATCTTCTTTAGCCATTACCTTTTAAAATATTTGATAGCATATAATCTGAGTTACAATTTTGCCTGCTTTTTTCCAGATATTTATAACTCTCTCCTAGTCCTAGCACAAGCACAAATGCATATGGTAATCTTAAATCTTTTCTGTCCTTTCTACATAAAATGTAATGAGTTTTTGGGTTTGGGGTGTGTGTGTGTGTGTGTGTGTGTGTGTGTGCGCGCGTCTGTGTCTGTGTGTGTCTGTGTGTGTGTGATGTTGTTTAATTCAGATTTTGAAACCATCCTAAATGTTCTATTCTTGCATTTTAGTTCATATTAATGATCTTTACCTGAAAAACTTGAGCATATGGGTGGGGGGGGGGTTCTCATGGAGGTTGGCATTAAGAGCATGCTATCTATAGGAAAAGAAGAATCAGAAAAGGCACACCAGGATGGAAACAAAGGGATGAAACAAAATAAACTTTTCAAAAACATTTTAAGGAAAAGTGAAAAAGAGAAACTGTTTGATAAGGATAGGGATGGAAGCAATGATACATAGATAGTTTTCTACCACTCCTTTTTATGAACGTATCAGCTTTGATGACTGCCTAAAATTATAGCCTGGAGATGTTCTGGAGATTAGAAGTCCAAGGTCAATTTATCTGCAGTGCTGATTTCTTCCAAGGAAGATTATTCTCCATCCATCTTTCCTGATTTAGATGGTTTGTCATCAACCTTTGATGTTCTTTAGCTTGGTAATTACCTCATCCCAATGTTTGTCTTCATGACCATACAGCCTTCTGCGTGTGTGCATGTCTGTGTTCCAAATTTCCCCTTCTACAAAGATAACTCCAAAGGTCAAGGGCATACTCTAGTGATGTCATTCCATCTTGATCATGTCTGTAAAGTCTTCATTCAAGTCACATTCTGAGGTACTGTGGCTTGTAATTCCAACATTTGTTGTTTGGGGATGTACATGTTGAAACAATAGCTAAAATAGTTTCTTCCTTTGGATAATAACACAAAGTACTAAAAAATTTGTAGTATGTATCTTTTAATACCACTATAAACAAAAATATGTTATTAACATACTGTTGTTATGTTTTTCTAGGACAAATTAGTAGGTGAGATATTTATCAGGAAGTATTTGGTCATGAACACAGTGTTTCAAAGTTGTTAGCTTTCCCAAGATACAGAGGTTAGCTTAGAGTGACGAAATGTTTTTACTTTCTCGCTGTATGATGAAGTTTATAGTGTGTGTTGGCTGAAAATAATATTTTAGTTTTTAAGATTTTGATGGAATAATAGAAGGAAGATCATAAGCTAAATAAATAAAGGTGAATGAAGGTCTGGAGAAGGGAAGAAACATTGTATTCATCTGAAAGACAAATAGAATTTAGAGATAATAATAAATGTTTTACAAATTTCCTATCGATACCAATATGTTTTCGAAGAACCTGCTTTGGGCAAAATACAGTTCATTTGAAGTAACTAGAACCCAAGGACATTTTTAAAACCAATGTGGATTTCCTGCATAAAGCAGATGATTTGTTTTGTTCAGAATAGCAAGAGGTTACTAAAGATCAAACCACAGATAAGAATGATGAGAGTATAACATTTGGGGGAAAATACTGTGATGCAAATTTGAAATCATTTTTTAAACAACCCATTTTTAGATGTTTCATGTGTAGAAGTTATTCAGTAATAAGCAGGTCATGATAAAGGAGTCGGTCTTTCTTCAGAATTAAGTGAAAATGTGATGTAATTTATCTTACTATAAGAGATATGGAATTGATTAAGTCTCAGCTAACTGGTTGACAAGTTTTGATAATGCAGCACTCTTGGAAATAAACCTCAATGGAATATGTAAAATGAAAATTTAGGTTGTATATTATCACAATCAAAACTCACATTCAATTTCCCTTTCTATGAACTGGTTCTTATCATCTTCCCTTCCATCCTCTAGCCTTTTTCCTTCTTTCCTTCCTTCTATCCACCTTTCCTTTTTCCCTCTTACTTCTCTTTCTGCTCTGTTCCTTCTTTCTTTGTCCTGTGTATGTGAATAGAATGTTCTTTTTCTACTACAATACACATTCAGTAAATATTCCATCTATAACAATGTATTATGCATAATGCAAAATGTTTGGAATTTAATGCCAACTAAAAATCAGACACAATTTATGGCATATAGAATTTGCTTTTGTTAGAGGAAGGCTGACTTAATATTCAGGTGTGTATGTAAAGTTGTGTTTATAATAAGCAGTGTGAAGAAGAATCTTAGTGATTCCACCTGTGCACAAATAAATGATTTCTTCAGTATGATTAGCAAGTATCTTCCTGAGGAGGGGAAATTCTGGGAAGTGCCTGTCAGACTAAGAAGAATGAAGAGTACTTTGGGGACTAAAGAAAATGATGCCAGCAAAGGCCTTTAACCAAGCTTAAACAGAACAAATTAGGACTGGAAAACAAAGGACTTGGGTGCTACAAAAGAGACTGGCAAACTTTGTGAGAATTTTTCAAGGTGACACTAGTGGTAGTTTTACTTTGAAATTTTACAGAACCATTGAAAGTGATAGAATGAGAGACAGATGTGATGTTTTGAAAAGCTCAATAGTGTACTGCTGAGGAGGTCTCTAGGAAGGGGGAGAGGCCTCTCTACACTCACCTGGATGGTTGTGATTTACATGGTGAAGATGGAATAAATGAACCACGTGGGTCAAACAAGCAACACTCACTCTTCACACTACAATGCGAAGTTTTTATCTGTCTGTGGTGTGCCCATTCAATGACTGAAACTGGTGAGAATTCAGTTTGAGAGGGTAATGATGAATTATTATTTTACTTTTTTAGTATAAGAGTGCAAAGAGAGATGGTCAGGTTGAAAGTTAGGTATAAAAACCTAGGAAAAAAAGTCTGTGTTGAGAAGGTGAGTTTGTTAGCTCTGTACTTACTTGTGTTGCTCTGCAGATTAATGTGCCTTGCCTCCAGAATATGCATGAGTGAGATGAGACAGGGTCAGCTCTGCCTATAGCACTGTGTCACCTTCATCTGACATAGCTAATAGAGATTCTGAACCATGGACCTTCTCACCACAAAAATCATTTGTAAGAAAAGTTGATCCTCTAGGGGATGTTTTCTCCAGTATTAATGAGGGCTAAAGGAACTTTTTTTTTGAGAAAATGTAGTCAGGAAAATTTAAATAAACTCTTCCAGTAAAAGTCCTCTGCAGCTAAAATCTAAATCTCTGCTTCAAAACTGATAGAAAATCATTAGCAATAAAGATCAGGTTAACATGATTTGAGGATTTCATAAAGATTTACGCAAATAGATCATGCCTAGAACATTGTCTTCACATTCCCAGAGGTAGTTAATTCTGATCTTATTTATGTTTTTTTTTTACATTTATTTCCAGGAGTGAATGATGAAATCTCTGTATGAAATCTTAAATTTAAAGTGCCTGTGGAAGCTACGTTATTTATCATTGACTTTCATTTTCATTTAGTGTCTCTCATCAAATGAATAATACAGAAAAAGATCTATCTGTATTTCATTGCAGTTGAGGAACTCTTCTAAATAGTTGGCCAGAGACTCTAATCAGAATTATGATCACCATTAATTTTCTGTCACAATTTGATATACTAATATAGGTCAGTAACAAAATACCACTTACAGGTACTAATAGCTAGTAGGAATGTACTGACATGAGAACTTGTCAAATAGACCTTTCATTGTAAATTAGGCATCATTTGATATATGTCAAAATTTCTCTGGAATTAATGGTTCAGGTCTCTCATACTTGGTCCTTAATTAAAAGAAAGATTTCATCTGCATATTGGCATTTCTGGTTTATGTCATTTTATGAGTATTCATTTAGGGTATTAAAGTATCATGGAGACTGCTATTTTACAACTGAAAAGTTTACTAAATATTTGATTCCATTTGTGGTTCTATAAAAGGAAATATATTTGTTACTTGACTCAAGAAACTGTATCTCCTCTGTACATCACTTTTATAATAACCATAGAGTGAATTAATTCAAAAATAGAAAAGCAGGCTTTTTACTCTGTTAAGATTACTCAAGATTATACAATAGCATATCCAACACAGATACTGTAATTAAAAATTAATGAAACATGGGAAGTTTTCACTCTTACTGGAAATTTATTTGTTTGATAGTTTGGGTTTGGGCCTGAACTCTAGGCCTTGTGTTCTTGTTCATCTTTTTGGCTTATGACTGTTATGTACTACTAGATGTCTAGTCTAGCACTTTGCTGTTATTGGGAGATAGAGTCTTTCATTCTTTTGGGGGAGGGGCGTGGGAGACTTGAACTCTGGACGTGAGCACTGTCCCTGAGCTCTTCAGCTCAAGGCCAGCATTCTACCACTTGAGCCACAGTGCCACTTCTACTTCCAGTTTTCTGGAGGTTACTTGGAGATAATGCCTGGGCTGGCTTTGAACCAAGATCCTCAGATTTCAACTTCCTGAGTAGCTATGATTACAGGCACAAAACCCTAGTTCCTGGTTTTCATTCTTTTCTACTTGTGCACTGGCTTCAAACTAATTTTACATTTCAACCCCTTGATTAGCTAGAGTTACAGACATGAGCCACCAGTGCCCAACTCATTATAGAATTTTCAGTTAGCACAAGATACATGTGTTCACTTGAACAAATATCTGGTGTTGTTGTTGTTTTTCACTATTTACATATATTCTTAAGCACACATGAAAGAAACTACTTGTGGTAGAAAATTATTATTGAAAAAATAAATTTCCCTCTTTAAACAAAATTTTAGTTGGAGTTTTAATTTTATATTGACCATATAAAATATCATTGCTGGCATTTGGGAGACAGGTCACTGGAACTATGGGCAATAAAGTGGGTGTGAGCTTGAGGAGACATGGGTGGTAATGTGGGCATATGAATAACTGGGCAGGTCTTGGTAAATTATTGGAATCTTTGTTATCTCTTTGACTGTACAAATGATTTTTAAAAAAAATAAGATGGTATAGAGAGAGTAGCAGAAGCACTGTGGGTGCAGGAAGAGCAGAAGTCTAGGTTAGAATTCTAAACTGGAGGATGTGGAAAAGAAATACATTCTATGCTCTAATAGTGCATTGTACAGACTTGTTTAACATTACATAAATGCCAGCTGAGACTCTGAAAGGTAGTTACATCTCACAATCAGTGATAAAGTAAAATAATTTTAAAGTTATAAATAGAGAAGTTGGCTATGTTACAGACTAACTTGGTAGGAAAAAACACAGTACAGTTTTTGAAATTCAGGGAAAAAAACCCCAAAGTTAGAAGATTGTAAGCCAGCAACAAATGGAATGAAATCCATGAAGAAAATATAATAGGAATAGAAAGGCAAGTGTTGGCCAGGAGTTTGGCCTAGTGGTAGAGTGCTTGCCTAGCATGCACGAAGACCCAAGTTTGATTCCTTGGTACCGCACACATAGAAAAAAGCCAGAAGTGGTGCTGAGGCTCAAGTGGTAGAGCTCTAGCCTTGAGAAAGTCCAAGGACAGTGCTCAGGCCCTGAGCTCAAGCCCCGGCCTGGAAAAAAAAAAAAGGCAAGTGTTCACTGTATCCACCCAGGTAAAGCAATGAAGACAATGGTGAATTGAAAGAATATTCTGGGCAGTGTAAAAGAGCTTCCCTCTGCAAACTAGTAATATACAACATGAGGTTTCCTTAAAAAATTGCTCCTGGGATTGGTGACAATGTTGAAAGGAGTGATAATGATTAAGATATATGGTATTCATAATGTGCTTTATAAAATGGCAACTCCTTTGTAAAACTAAAGATTAAAAAAAACAAAGAAGAACATGAAAAGTTCATAATGGAAAAGGTGAGAATCTCCTTGAAGTTTGTTTCTCATCATCTTTTGATGACTTGGAGCTGTTCAGTGGGAAGAGAGACAGTAAGGGATCATACCAGAGAAAACACACTACTTTGAAACTCATACGAAACTCAGAATGTTCTGAACACACAAAAACATGCAGGGCTAAATCAAAGCTCTATGAAAAAAGAAAACAAAAAAACCAAAACAGAAATGTGGTGAATTTTACACCTCGATTATCAAGGCTACAGAATTGGAGGCTGGTTCATCTTTTGAGTGAGGCTCCAACTTCCAACCAAGAAGCACACTTCTAAAATTTCCTTAGATTTGCCTAATAATTCAGGAAGTGTTTCTTTGGGGAAAATTAATTTCAGTGCATCAAATCTACAATCAAGTGGGAAGTTCTGAATATACCATTTCTATGTTCTGTCATTACCATATATGAAAATACTGCCAGAAAGAAAATAAAACTCCAGTCAACCATATTGTATAGCCAGGAGGATATCAAGATATTTCCTTGCAGGTTGAAATATGAAAGGAATGATGGAAGGAGAAATATTGATCTAAGTATATTGTATTCATAAGCTGACTTATGAAATCTTAACCTCTTTGTACCAGTACTTAATAATATGAAAGGCTTACATTGTGCCACTTGTGGGGAAATGGAAAGACCTAGAAAGATTAGGTTATAGGGTGACAAAGAATGTTTGTTTTCCCTTATATGGGTAACCTGGATGTAGCTAGCTTATAAACTTATAAGTAAATGGATCGATGGAAATTTAGTATTTATGTTTTTAAGTGAAACTAACAACATGTTTTACAGGGGTTTAGGGAATGAAAGACTGTCAAAATACTCAGCATCTTATAAGGGCCTGGAAATTTCTAATGCTCAAGTCCATTAAGAGAATTGTCTCTCTAGAGAATGAGTCCCTCTCTTCTGGCTGCTGTCTTCCTGTTTCAGAGAGAATGAGAGCTACAATGTGGGTGTACATTATTACTTCATTGATTCTTTTATTCTGGGTCTAAGAGGCATTGTTGTGACACGCTATGGGACATGTCCTGCTTGCAGCCTGTCACTAGTGGTGTCTGCAAGTTCTCCATGGAGAGATGCAACTGGGAAATTGGCAGGCTAGATCCTCAGTATTCCCTATCTAGTATTGCTGCTCTTCAGCATGCAAATTAAAGTTTTCATTTTTGACATTTTTAAGTAACTATCATTTGGTTTTTGGTGAGCTAGGCTGAAAGGGAAAAAAATTAGCTTTCTCAAAGTACCCAATTTGTGAGTAAAGCTGGAGAAACAATGATGAGCCTAATTGCATTTTGATGAGTATGTGTGGAGGCCTTCTAGTGATGTCCAAGGAAATGGAAAAGTTCTTAATTTTAAGAAGTGTTTGTCTATTCAGGTGCATGTTTTAGTTCAGAGGCTGATGGAATGATACCAGCAGTACTTCATCTAGTAGAGTCCTCATCTCTTTAAGGTATGATGGTGATTCTCAAGAGGCCAACATGATTTACCTCCCCCAAATTTTGTTGGGTTGTGAATCACATGATACATGGCTTTTGGTAGCATAACTGAAGGAAGGTAGCTGTAATTGAAGACTTGTGGATTATATGCTGTCTGTTCCTCAGTCTTCATTGTCCTTGACTGGGGCCCCACACAATATCAACCCCTTAAAAACCAGCACCTTGGGAGCAACAGGAAGTTTTCCTGGGGTTTCTGTCACAGCCTTGTTTGCACTTTATGTAGTTTTAGTAATACATAGCCCATCCCAACTATCTGGAATAGATTTTTTGTTTCTTTGTTGTTTTTGGAGTCTAAAATATGCTGATTTTGCCCTTAATTAAAGACAAATCAGGAATGTGTCATAGGATGGAAGATAAAAGCAGGAATGTTATCTGGCTCATGCTTGTAATTAGTTACTCAGGAGCCTGGGATCTCAGGATCTTGGTTTGATGACAGCCAGCCAGGAATAACTGTGAAACTCTTATTTCTAATTAATCATGCAAGAGCCAGAAGTGAGGCTGTTGTTCAAATTGAAAGAAGAAGAAGAAGAAGAAGAAGAAGAAGAAGAAGAAGAAGAAGAAGAAGAAGAAGAAGAAGAAGAAGAAGGAGAAGGAGAAGGAGAAGGAGAAGGAGAAGAGGAGGAGGAGAAGAGGAGGAGGAGGAAGAAGAAGGGGAGGAGGAGGAGGAAGAGGAGGAGGAAGAGGGAGAAGAAGAAGAAGAAGAAGAAGAAGGAGAAGGAGAAGGAGAAGGAGAAGGAGAAGGAGAAGGAGAAGGAGAAGGAGAAGAAGGAGAAGAGGAGGAGGAGGAGGAGGAGGAGGAAGGAGAGGAGGAGGAGGAAGAGGAAGAAGAAGGAGAGGAGGAGGAAGAAGGGGAGGAGGAGGAAGAAGAAGGGGAGAAGAAGCAGGAGGAGGAGGAAGAAGGGGAGAAGGAGGAGCAGGAGGAGGAAGAAGGGGAAAAGAAGGAGGAGGAGGAGGAGGAGAAAAAAGAAGAAGAAATCAAGGCTCAGGGCTAGCACCCTGAGTTCAAACCCTAGGACTTGCACGCATATACACATACACAAATATATGTACAAACACACTCAGAAGAATATGTATATAAAATATGCCATCCCTACTTACGAAGGTAGAAACTTAGTTTCCCACTGTATTTACCTTCCTGTGCTATTTTCTTTACTAATACAAATATTATGGGAGCAAAATATGAAATTTATAAACGAATTGATGGGTCTTCAAATATTTCCTAAATAGCACTCAACTAACGTCCACAGGAGACTGGGAAGAACACAGTAAAAGTCTGGGGAGTGAGATACCTTGTGGATACAGAGGAGTAGTGGCTGAAATGACTGGGCTGGACTTGACACACCAATGTCCTCTCTTCGCCATGCATGCTATGCTTTGTCAAATGCTGGATCTGACAAGAATCTGGACAGTGTGTATTTGCTGACATTTTCAATTTTCTTTAACCTCAAAACATAAGAGACTTCCATGTTAGCTTTAGGTATGAACAGTCAACACTTCTGGATGAAAACAAAAAAAAAGATTTTAAATGAAATTTGAAGCTGCTAATTTAGAAACCTTTATGGGATAATTGCTTATAACTTATAGAAAGACACATATATAACATCTTGTAGAAGAAAAATAGGTATATTTTATAGTTTGATACTGAATTATACAAAGTCGAAAATATTAACATAATGTCATTAAAAGTATTTTTGCATTACTGATGTTCTCATTATTAAAATGACTAAATTTCATTTTAACATTTAAATGTAATGTATATAATTCATTCTAATGAGTTAAAATAGTTTTCTCATTATTTTCTTTTCATGACAAAATTTCTTCCATTTCTTTATTTTTAAATTATTTTTTCCAGTTTTCAGGCTGGAACTCAGGGACTCAGCACTGTCCTTGGGCTTTCTCAAGGTTAGTGCTCTCCATTTGGAGCCACAGAACCACTTCGTGCTTTCTTCATGTATGTGCTACCATGGAATTGAACAGAGGGCCTAATGCATGCTAGGCAAGCACTCTACCAATAGTCCATGCTCCTGGTCATTTCCATCACTTTTAGACACATTGCACAGAAATAAATGGCTTAAACTCATGGTTCACATTAGTTAAAAAAGATCATATCAATTTTTGTTATTTAGGAAACACTAATAGCTCTCTTCTAGACCAGAGAATATAAGGTTTAATTTTCTTATCAGATAATTTGTAACAGTGTTACTAAACATGTGCTAAATATTTAAAGACTGTATTAATTATAGCTTTTCACCAGTGTCTATGGAGTAGATAAGGTTATTTGATTAAATACTATATAGAAACAGGCTTTTACTACTTTTAATTTTGTTTTATTGCTCATCACATTAAAGGTACAGCAGTAGTTTTCTCAAGTTAACAGGGATTCAGCTTTAACCAAATGGTGAGTGTGGAATAACATGTAGAGGGAAGAGAGAATAATTTTTATTGATGCTTAAGTAGTAGGCAATCCAAAAAACCAATAAATTGAAAAATTAAAAAATAAATTGAAGAAATTAAAGACTGATTTGAAATGATTTGTTGTTTGCATATAACAATATTCCTGACTCTGAAATCAATAACAGCAAGCTTTTAATTGTTTATGAGTCAATTATTAAAAAACATTCATGTTGAAATTTTACTCCTCTGTATGTGTGGCTATGTGCTTATTTTCACAGGTACAGTGAATATTGTTAGCAAAATATGAAGTTTGTCTGTATTGCTTTGAAGTACAAGGTAATTCTGGTTTCCAGTAGTCTTTGGTTTTTTTTTTTTTGCCAGACCTGGGGCTTGAACTCAGCGCCTGAGCACTGTCCTTGGGCTTTCTCAAGGCTAGTGTGCTACCACTTGAGCTTTTTCTATGTATGTTGTGCCAAGGAATCGAACCTGGGTCTTTGTGCATGCTAGCCAAACACTCTACCACTAGGCCATGCTCCCAGTCCCCTCAGTGGTCTTTGTACTGGAAGCATTTGGCTGAACAAAAATCAAAAGAGACATGAAAAAACAGCAGCAGCAATGAAAGCATGTTGCCAAGGCGGTCTTCTTTTTCTCCACACAAAAGTTTTACAAATACAAATTAATAGTATACAGGAAGACCCTCAGGGATCAAGGATGCACAGAAGTGTGGGGAAGAATGTGTGCTGCTTTTTCTAATTGCTGGAAAGATAAAAGCAATACACAGGATGAATGTTGTCTCTATGTTTCTAATGGGGAGAGGTGAAGAAGATTTTATGTGGTGGGGATGAATCCTCCCTGGCTATTTTTTTTACACAATGCTATTGATTTTATTACACACTTTTGAGGGATTTCATAGTATGTAGGATGAAGATGGAAAAAGTAGAACTTGTCAAGAATAAATGAAATTGGATGAAACTGGAAAGATTATATAAAGTGAAGAAAGTAAGGCTCAGAGAAACACAGGGTACAGGTTTTCTCTCACCTGTGCAAGCTAGATATAAATTATAAGCATATATGAAAACATCTACAGACTCATATGTATATGTACAGAACATATTAACTACACTATATTATATTCAGGAGATAATTCCAATGGCATAACTCTTTTGAACACCCTACAGTTAAAAAACATAATGACAGAAAACTGAAATATGTTGTTAGTTGCGGAGATTGGGGGGGGGGCTGAAATACAGATGGAGAAAGAGAAGGGTGAGTGAATTCAATCATAATACTCAATGTACATATGTGAAAATGGAACCAGGTAGCTGTGTGGGTTTGGAAGAAATTGAGGAGAAATATGAAAGGGGTTACATTGATGAAAATGAGCATTGTAATCATAATCTAACATATTGAATTGAAACTGCATTATACATCTACTCAAAGATACATGTTAAAAATAAAATAAGAGGCCTGGAATGTGGCCCAGTGTTAGAATGCAAGGCTAGCATGCAGAAGCCCTGGAATGGCCGAGTGCTAGCCTTGAGCAAAAGCTGTCCAAGGACAATGCTCAGGCCCTGAGTTCAAGCCCCAGGACTGGCAAAAAAAAAACAACTTAAAATTAAGCTAAGAGACAAAAACATACAGGAGAGAAAAGCCCTATCCCACTCATTCACCAATGCTGGCTCAGTTCTCAAAGGCAATGACCTTTTTCCTGTGCTCTTTTTAAAGGACAACTCTGTCATAACTGCTCCAGCCTTCCCTTATAACCTCTAAAACATTTCTTTGTTCTTTTAAGTGTCTGACTTTGAACCAAAACATAGCTCTTGACATCTCTGGGTAAGAATTCACTCACCAGCTGAGATGTAAATCTCCTAATTTTCTCCCCATGCACTGCTGCACATATTCCAACTCTTCATCATCTGAAAGGCTCAAATCTGGCAGAGCCTCAGTGCTTCATGCCTATAATTCTGGAGATTCAGGAGGTTGAGATCTGAGGACCACAGTTCAAAGCAGGCTTGGAAAGGAAAGTTGTGTGACTCTTACCTCCAATTAATCACCCAAAGGCAGGAAGTAGGAAGGTGCCTCAAGTTGTAGAGCACTAACCGGTAGCAAAAAAAAAAATTAAAAATTAAGTTCAGGGACAGTGCTCAAGCCCTGAAATCAAGCTGCAGGACTGGCACACAAACAGACAAACAAAAATGAACCTCAAATCTTTATAGTGAGTAACAGCTTGTTACCTATTGGACAGCTCAATGTCATCATCACCCACCGAAATTCACTTCCTTTTTTCTGATTAAAGTCTTTACCTCCCCCTCTTTCTTCCCCATATCTGTATTTGTGATAAAAATGAGTAGGATAGCCATATGCCACAAAATAGGTAATGTGGATAATAATTATAGTAATTAGGAATGATTGTAGACCAAGCCTATATATACTATATTTAATTTGGCAAATGGATTGGGAAATCTATTGCAAAGTTTGATTATTGTTATGCTTGCTTTTATAAGACAAATGGAGTCTGCCAATGGAGTCATGTGAGCAATGTGCGCTCTCTCTCTCTCTCTCTCTCTCTCTCTCTCTCTCTCTCTCTCTCTCTCTCTCTCTCTCTCTCTCTCTCTCTCTCTCTCTCTCTCTCTCTGTCTCTCTTCCTCCCTACCTTCCAAACTTCTTGCCTCCTTCTACCTTATTCAACCCTTTGTTTCTTCCCTCTGCCATGTTAATTTTACTTACTTTATAATACCTTCCCTGTGTCTAAAATCATAACAATTTGAGGGAGTTATACCAGTGTCAATGCTCAGAGTAAATGCTACATCGCATGCACCGTGCTTATTGTGGAGATGTCTTAAACACATCTCTTAGTCTTTGGAATGTCCTTCCTTCCTTCCTTCCCATCCTTCCTTCCTTCCTTCCTTCCTTCATTCATTCATTCTTTCCTTCCTACCTTCTTTCTTTTTCTTTCTTTTCCTTCCTTCCTCCCTCTCTCTCTTCCTTCCTTCTTAAACACATCTCTTACTCTCTGGAATGTCCTTTCTTTCCTTCCTTCCTTCCTTCCTTCCTTCCTTCCTTCCTTCCTTCCTTCCTTCCTTCCTTCCTTCCTTCCTCTCTCTCTTTCTGGGGCTTGAACTTTGGGCCTGATAACTGTCCCCAAGCTTATTTCTGCTCGCCTACTGTTTTGCTACTTAAGCCACAGCTTTGCTTCTGCCTTTTTTTCTTAATTTAATTTAATTTTGTTGTAAAGGTAATATACAGAAGGGTTACAGTTGCATAAGTAATGTAAGAAGTATATTTCTTATTGGACATTGTTACCCCCTGCCTTGTTTATCTCCTACTTTCCCTCTCCTTCATCTCTTCCCTCCCCAACGAAATGTAAAATTCATTTCCAATCTAGTGTCTTCTGATTATTGCTGTTACATTGGTTCACACTTTGTCTTTTATTTCAGCATTTTGTTATTTCCATTAAATTCTCCAAATCAGATATACACAAGACAAAGTGTACCAAAACCAAAAACACTTTGATTATTTGGGTAAATGCCCAGGAGTCAGATTGCTGGATCATAGGGGAGCTTTATGTTGGATCTTTAAAGGATCTCCAGACAGATTTCCAGAGTAATTGAACCTGTTTACATTCCCACCAACAGTGTGGTAGTATTCCCTTTTGTCCATCTGTTATTATCATTTTTTTGATAATGGTTATTCTAATTGGTGTCAGGTAAAATCTCCATGTGTTTTTGGTTTGCATTTATTTTATGGCCAGAGACACTGAACATTTCTTCATGTGTCTATTAGCTACTCTTATTTCCTGTCAGAGAACTATCGTTTTCATTTTTTAGCCCACTTACTAATGGGGTGGTTGGGTTTTTTTGCAGATTTTTGGAGGTTTAATTTCTTGAGCTCTATCCTACTTATGACGTTTTGTGTTGTTTATCGAACCAGGATCCCCACATCCCAACCTCCTGAGTAGCTAGGATTGGAGATATGAGCCTCTAGTACTCAGCTGCCCTTACTTTTTGTAAGGTAATGGCATCATATTTCTAAACTCAGGTTAAATATCACTGACTTTGAGAAACTTATTGGATTTTCCTATACACATTTCATTTTCATTTGCTTTATCCTCAGAGATTTCTTTCCCTTTCCTTATGTTAGAGTACCTATTCTATTCAAGTTTAATTTTAAATACATGAGACAAATCCAATAGGCTAGAATCCCTTTGAAGGCATAACTCATGCCACTAATCTTCATGTAGTTTCCATAAATACATGCTTGAAAATATGTAAATAGCATGAGAGGTTAAATTGCTCCTGGCTGTTGTCATTAAAAATTGTATTTGTGTACCATTACCAACAGAACACTGAGAGAATTTGGTTTGACTTTCAAAAATATACTCTAACAAGATAAGAAATGGTCTCTCTTTTGCTCATTTATGCTAACCTCTTGATCTCAAAGCCTGCTTAACTCAAATTAAGGCACTGATATAATTAGTGTTAGGAAATTAATAAGATTTAGTTTACTTCAGGAAAATTTGAAGGAAAATGAGTCTTATGTAATATTTTAGCAATTTAATCTCTTGCTGACTCTACAGGGCAAATAGAAACATAACCTTTGCTCCAATTTCAGGATGATGAATTGAGATTTCTTTTTCCAACAAAGCAGAGGATAAAATATGTTTCACTTCTGAGATAACACATAAAATTGCATTTATTTTTAAAGTAAGCAAATTCAATATTATGCATGTTGACATTGTACTCAAGTTGATATCATTATATTGTTAGTGGAATTAGCTACAGCAGGAATTATCACATATACTTCATGCTCCTAATTTTGTTATTAAGGGAAGTTGTCATCTGAGGATGTTCTTAGCCTAAAAGTATCTAACATCTTATTAGAAAATGAAATGAAGATCAGTAGCCAGAAGAAAGAGAAGAGAATCAGGACTTGAAACATAGGTATGGGTATCTGTCTTGAAATTCCAGTTCGGAGACCATTGTGAATAATGATACTTCATATATTAATACTGACTATCTGCGTACTGTTGCTAAAGCATATATTAAAATGAAATGGGATTTCAGATCAGATAGTCAGTTATGAGGACACTGAACAAACGATATACTTGCTACCTACAACACAGAGTTATGATGACTATGTGAGAAATCATGGGGAGATAGCATTATTTCTTAGGCAAGAAATACAATGAATACAAATTTCAGCATATACTGTTCAGGTTGTAAGAGGTCATGGATTTAGTAGAGTCTGGAGTCAGCATAATGACCTGGGATAATGCCGTATGGTTGAATTTGGGAAAAATTATGAAGCTTATGTTTTTAATCTAGTTAGCTTGCTCTGACTACTTCATGTGTCTTTTCTCAATCTGTTTTCATTCCTGTAGTCTAGATATAGTTTCAGAATTAGTAATATTATTAGATTAACTCATTTAGGCTGTGGCTATCTAGAGACTATGCCAAGTGACTTGATAGCAGAGTGCTCTATGGCTTTTTCAGGTCTGCTTTCTTGGGATGAAATATCAACACAAGACTCCAAAATACTCACTGTATTAATGAACAACTGAAGTACTGAGCATATGTTTTAAAAGACTATGAAGAAGTGTATGTGTTCAAAATTACTTTGGATGGGATATTCCACACTTCTCCAGAATAGATGGTAGATTCATGATAACAGGACTTAGGCAATTACTTTTTCCAAGAATGTGTTAAAACACACAGGAAAATAGCAGTAAATTAACCCTTGTAAATGTCACAATTGGCCCACTGTATAATTTAGATGGTTTATATAAAGATACTTATTTGCATAATGATGCATTTGAAAGATATATCTTAAAAAACGATACGATGCATTGATTTGAAATTAAAACAAAAAATAGCAAGTATAAATTAGTCTGGAAAAGATGTCAAGTAACTATAATTAGATGTATTAATAAACATGTGAGTTCTCATTTATGAAGCTAAGTTTAGCATGGACAGTTATTTAAAAATAAATATCTGAATTTCTTACTTTGTTTTGTTAAATTGCTTTGCAAGTATTAATTGACTGACATAAATTTGTTAACTCCCATATTATATACAAAATTACAGGTACATATTATATATAATATTAGATACCTTGATTTGATTACTCATCTAAATTGAAGTCTAAATTTAATGACTATTGGAAATGATTTTTGACAAGGTTGTGTGAAGGAGTCATCAGAACTCCCAGAAAATTAGAGATTGGGTATTTCTTGTGTCACAAAATGTAACAATTTTTAAAAACATGTAGACTGTCTAAAGAAGTGATAAAAGCTATTTGATAGAGCAAACAGTCTTTGATTTTTTAAGTACCATTACATTTTCCCATCTAAAAAATGATGCATAACATGGCATTTAGTTACTTTAAAATGCCAAAGGAGAAATGACATTTTATCCTTTGGAGTACTTTTCCTTAGTCAACAGACATCTATTAGACTCAAAAATATTTCAAATAACATCATCTAAAAAGCAGGGGCATTGTAATCATTTAAGACATTTGGTAAAACAAAAAAAATCCCAGAATTCTCTGTAGCTAAACCAGGTCTTTGTATATACCTGTCAAACTTATTTTTTAGGAAGCTATTGGGATGATTATTCTCAATATTAAGTATGAAAGTACTTTTTCAAAATTCTTGATATTTTTCCCATCTTTGCATCATTTGATGCAAAGTTCCCAGATTTTAAGTGTAGAGAGAGCACCATATTCAAGTTTATAGAAAGAATCAGACATTATGTGCAATTTCCTATCTTTGTTTCTTCCTAAAATTGAAGAGAATAGTAAAAGATGGTCTCTGAAATGATTTATCTCTATGGACAGTCTAAGCACTATGTTACATAAAGCGACATCTTACATATTAGAAACGGTGTTCTATTTTCCTTTCAAGATAGATTGTTCTCAGAAGCAGATATTCTTGTAAGTTGGCCTCACCATCTTTACAGGATTCACAGTACTTTTAAGGTTAATGAAAAAATCCAAATATTTCAACATTAACTTTTAAGTAATCACAGCTAGCTGTGCATGGTAGCTCACACCTGTAATCGTAGCTACTCAGGAGGTTGAGATCTGAGTATTGAGGTTTAAAGCCAGCCCAGGTACTACAGTCTGTGAGACTCTTATCTCCAATTACCCATCAGAAAATGGGAAGAGGCTCCGTGGCTCAAAGGGTAGGGCAGTAGCAATGAGCTGAAGAGCTCAGGGATAGCACCCAAGCAGAGAATTCAAGTCACAGAACCTACAAAGCAAAAGAACAAAAACAAACAAACAAAAAGGAATACTGCTACTGCTACGTAGAGGCTAGAGGTATGACTCAAGTGGGAGAGTTACCTGTCCAGCAAGCAGGAGGCCCTTACCCTAAATTTAAACCTCAGCATTAACAAAAATAAAACATAACACCTTGGCAATTTTTTACAAAATTTTTACACAAAATTCTTGAGATCACTGTCTTTTGCCTGTGTCTATTGTCTTTCCATTTTCTTTTTTGATTAAGATAACTGTTTCCCCTCTTCTGATTGTATTACCAACAAAATACTACATTTATAAATGTTCTACAGTCAGAAGCTGACGGTGATCAAGATTTCACTTGATAGTGTATAGATAATGTATTTCTTAAGTTGTTGCATTCTTGTGATATTTGAGTCAGTGAATGCTATTAAAATTTTTTTTGCCAGTCCTGGGCTTGCACTCAGGGCCTGGGCACTGTCCTTGGACTTTCTCAAGGTTAGTGTTCTACCACTTGGGCCACAATGCCATGTCAGGCTTTTTCTGCGTATGTAGTACCAAGGAATCAAACCTGGGTCTTCATGCGTGCTAGGCAAGCACTCTACCACGTGGCTAGGCTATCAGCCCCAGTGCTAGTAAAATTTTAAAGGCCCCTTTTCATTGGAATAGAAGAGAATTATGGTTAAGAATGTAGGTAGTTTCATGAGAAGGAAATCTTGAATCAGAGATTTACACTTTCAGCTGTGAATTTCAGCCTTATTCATTATCATTAATGTGGTCATCTTTTGTCAATATTAGGCTCTAAAAATAGTTCCTGAGAACAAATCTTTCTTATTCCTTCACTATGAACTTGTTCCACACAATGTTATTTGTATTCAGTGAATGTTGATGCCTTAATTCAAATGCTTCCCCTACCTCCATTAGTTTCCTTTCTTTTGTACTACCTATTTTTGGTACACCATTCAATTTCCACCTAAATGTAAAAGTCACACCAATTTTTGGGTGAAGGTATAATTTTACTATTGGGGAAATGAACCACGAGAACACTGCATATGATCAATGTGAATATTTGCTTTGTTATGTAAAATCTAATATATTTTGTTAGTGTGTGTGTGTGTGTGTGTGTGTCTGTCTGTCTGTCTGTCTGTGTGTCTGTGTGTCTGTGTATTCTGGAACTGGGCCTTGAACTTTACTCTTTGATCATTTTTGCTCAGGACTGGTACTTTACCACTTGAGCCACAGCTCAACTTCCAGTTTCTGCTGGTTAATTGGAAAATACAAATCTTTTCTGGACTTTTCTGCTCAGCTGGCTTGGAACCTTGAGTGAACTTTTCAGGCATGAGGGTTACGGGTGTGTGAGACACCATCAGCCTCTATCTTATTCTTTAGTAGATTTAAGTTAGAATTTCAGAAAGAAAGATAATTGACTGTTATATTTTAATGGTCCACTTTTCCCACATGGCCAGTGGTTTGCCACACAACTCTGTTTTCCCCATTGCTATTTTCTGAATTTTTGGTGAGCATTACATGTAAGGTCTTTTGACAAGTAAAATCTTTAATCCTATGAGTGCAGATGCACTTATTAGATAGATCTGACCATGGTGAAGGAAAATCACAGTAACTCAATAGCTATGTACATATAACCATAGAATATGATGCTAATCGAAATGAATTCCAAGATGTGAAAACAAAGGTTTTTGTTGTTGCTGTTATTGTTGTTTTTAATGTATGGTATAAAGTCTTTTCTTTTCTTTTTACCCCTTTTGGTTTATCCCTTATTGTCACTGTTTTTTATTCTGGTACCCTGTGCCTTGTACATACATTTATCTGATTTGGGGAACGGAAGGGGAGTAACAAAATGGTGAAACAAAGGACAAGCTTGAACCAATGCAACAGAAATAGTCACAAGATTCTAGGTTTGAAATGAATTCTACAATCAGGGAGAGGGGAAATTGGGAGAAGGGAAAGAAAGAGAAAACGAGAGAGGGATAAAAATATTCTACAAGAAATGTACGCATTACTTTTCTTATGTAACTGAAACCCCTCTGTATATCACTTCTAAAATAGTTAAATTAAAATATAATATGGAGTTTTAAAAAAAGTGAATTGCTCTTTCAATCAAGATGTTTCACGGGATGAGAATATACTTAGATTTTGTCTCTTTTTGTCTCTTTTCTTTCTGACCCAATAGCTCCTCCAACCGTTCGTATTGTGCATTCAGGCTTGGCCTGTAACATTGAGGAAGAACGCTACTCTGAAAGGGTCTACACAATCCGAGAGGGTGAAACCCTAGAATTGACCTGTCTGGTCACAGGACATCCACGTCCACAGGTGAGTCCCGAGCTGTGATACTGGGGAGAGTTTGAAGTGATTTCAATCTTTCTTTAGAATACTTTGCTAAAACTGCACACGTGTGTGCATGTGTGCATGTGTGTGTGTGCATGTGTGTGTGTGTGTGTGTGTGTGTAAAAACTTGAATGCAAGTCTGTGTAATGCAATTTAAGAAGGGGAATTTCTGAACAAATATGCATGTGCATAAAATGATACAAGGATTTTATTTTCCTATTGTGAGAAATTAAACGACACTTCCAAGGAAGCTGTTAAAAAGGCAACGACAAAAATAACTCAGTAAGGTAACAAATCATATGGCGACGAGTTTATTTTAGAATGTGGGACATGATTTCATGATGAGATCATTGCAGCTGAGGAAGCATTTATTCTAAAGAATGTGACTCCTGAGGTCACAGGTTTCTGCCTTATTCTTGGCCACTGTATTCACAGAAAGTATTTGCAGGTGTCCTAGATCTTCAGGTTTTCATAACCATCAATTATAAATGTTTTAAAGCTAATTTAATAGCAAGGACAGGATACAGGAATTACCAAGGATATGCAAGGAGCACCTTGCAGGAACAAAGAGATGGGGGGGGTTGTACATAATATTGTCTTTTGTAGCTATATATTTTATGCAGAAATCTAATGTGTATACAAAATATTCAGGATGTTTGGCTCATTTATTGACTATTCTTATTAACATGTATTTAAGCTGACTAGCTCACAATTTATACTGGTAATCAACTCTGGCAGGAAAAGAAGACTTATTTAGTTGAGTTATATATTTTAAATACTTGGTGTCAGGAAAAACAAATCCAGCTATTACACCTACAGTGGTGAAATGAAGAGTAATATGGAGATTTTATGGATTCATCAGTTTAACCTAGACATCTGTCATCTTTAACTTTTGATGCTTCCAAATTAACTCTGAAAAAGCAACCAAAGAAGCATGTTATCCTTCACACAATTAAGCATTAGCACAATAACTGAAGAAGAAATGGTGAAATAATTGGTATATAGTGAATCCACAGGTCCTAACAGAAAATAGTCAATATAATATATAAATTATTAAAATTATTGATACAAGTACAAGGACTAAAGTAATTAGAATATTTGCCATTAGCCAAAGATGAATTACTGAATTGTTACCCTCATGAAATGAAGTCTGAACAATTTGATACAAGATAATCTGCGAGTCAAGTGCCGGTTGCTCACACCTGTAATAATAGCTAGTCATGAGGCTAAGATCTGAGGATTGCAGTTCATAGCCAGCACTAAAGTCGGGCACTCTTATCTCTCTTTACCACCAGAAAACCGGAAGCAGCTCAGTGGCTCATGTGTTAGTGTGCTAACCTTGAGTTGAATAGTTCAGAGACAATGCCAAGCCCAGAATTCAAGCCCCATGATTGACCCCCCCCAAAAAAGAAAACAGATAATCAAACTTGGAAGATGATAAAAAGATCTTAAAGAAAATGTAGGAGGATAGAAGTTGTTGCTGTTCAGATTTAATAAAAATGAGCTAATATAATGTCTAAAACTTATACAGAAACAATCAAGCCTGCAGAAAATAATCTTCACTAAAATTAAAAAAAAACTATGTAATTCACTCAAGTAATAGCTCAAGGGAAATATGTGGCTACCATAATTTGGAGACTGGGGTGAAATTTCAGAATCAAACTAGGTCTGAATAAATATAAGTCCAAGTTCCTTTATGAGAGGCATTTAGGTCCGGAGACAACTCAGTGCAATTCCATTGTTTCCACACTGAATTTGTCAGATATGCATTTGCATCACTAATTTCCCAATTGTACTTAAAAATGTAATTTCTTTCTCTTTAGCCTATCCCAAGTTCTTCTATCCCATTGTCTCCCATTCCCTCCCATTAATATTAGAAATTTTTTTTATCTCTTTTTGTATTCCCTTCCACCATTCCAAATCAGAAGTATATCTCCAATATCTAGAAAAGCCATGTAAATTCAAAAAACAATGTCATACATCGTGATATTTTTCTACTTTTTTCATATATTTTTATTGTAATTATTAGAAGGATTACATTATGTTCACCAGATAGAAAGTGCATTACTTCACCTGCATTGATACCCTTTCTCATATCTTGGTCCCTATTTCCCTCCCTCCATGCCCACCTCTCATCTTGTTTTCCCCCTTCCCTATCTATTTCAAATAACCAAATAAGCATATATACACTATATCAGAGAACAAGGTAAAATACTGTAACAATATGAGATAACCAAGGGATAGCAAAAGAGATGAGAGATAACATAGTATGTACATTAAGGACAACAATCACTCATTATGTGGCTTTTGTTTCTATATCCTGGGGGTCCTTCCATTTACTGTCATACTATATGCCCTTATATATTTAGATTTTTCTCTATTGTAAATCTCTGCTAGGAGAGCCCAAGGTTTCTACGGCTAATGACAAATGAGGGAAACCACTGAACCTCTTGAACAAATATTTTTGAAAATTTCCTAGTGGTAATGCAGTTAAATCAGCAGCCTATTAGGTCATTAATAATAGCTAATATAAATATTATTGATGCTGTGGATTGAACTAAAAAATATTTTGTTGCTGCTTCAGGTGTCTGTGTGAAAATTCAACTGGCAAAAAAAAATCCAACTGGCAAAAAAAAAATTCAACTGGCCTTCTTTGACAACAAGGCTGACACGTGTGAACCACCAGGTCCAGCTAGTATTTAAGATGAGATCTCATGAGCTGAGCTGAATGCTGATGGCTCACACATGTAATTCCAGCTGCTCAGAAGGCTGAAGTCTGAGGAGCAGGCTTCAAAGCCTTGATTCCAAGCAGGAATTCCATGAGATTTGTAGGTCCAATTAGCCACCATAAGGCCAAAAGTAGAGCAAGAGATATGGCCTTGAGCAGAGAAGTTCAGGGCAGGGTCCAGGCCATGAAATCAAGCCCCAGAATCAGATGAATCTATGAACTAACAGATATGAAGGCTGGTGAACTTTCTTCCTCTGGTGGAGTAGAACTTCAGTCCTCAGGTTCTTTACCGCTTGAGTAGCAAGGGCTACAGGTGTGAACCATCAAACCTGACCCCATTCTGTTTAAGACCGCATTGTTTAATGATAGTTTGAACATTTTTTCATGCATGTATGGAGAATTTCTGTCTGATAATTTATCAGATGTTCTTTCTGTGTCCTGTTTTCTTCCTAGTTTTCTCCTTAGTGACATACAGATTTGTGAAGACTTTTATATACTATGTAAATAAATCTTATTGCATGTAGAGATTGCCTTCCAGTGTGTCACTTCTCTTTTACTATATTTAGCTTATTTTTTAAGCTTCAACATTTTTTAAAAATAACTATGAATCAGTTTCTTTTCTTCATTTATGGCATCTGGTATTTCTACCTACTTTTGCCTGATTACTTCCATATCCATATGCGGTATCTGAAATGATATGCTTTTTTCCTCCTAACAAGTCATAGTTATTTAATATTTGAAGATTTAATCATCAGGAAGTGACTTTGTTCATAGAATGAAGCAAAACCATTGCCATGTCCTCTTTTCTTCTGTCTTTCTTTTGACCCTATCTTTACACTGCTACACTATTCTAGCTTTTAGCCACTTTTATGATGTCTGCACACATGACAGGGAAAGTTGATTGTTGTTCAGTTTGGCCTCAGTGGGCCACCAGTAGTTTTCTCCTCTCTATGTTTTAGAAAATATGTTTTCACCTTCTACACCCAATTTTATGCTAGAATTATGTTGCATCATTTGGTTGTATGTAAATATATTTCTTACTACTAGGGCTCTTTCAGAGTTATTATTATTCATTTGTTAATCTTCTATGCAGATTCCAAATTCATAATCTGTAATGAAAATCATGATCAAATTTGGTAGTCAATTTTTCACTTTGAAACTTTTAATGCTACCTGTGTGTTTTTTTGCTGTTCAGATTTCATATTGATTTTGAGAGGCAGTATATTAAATTTCCTATAAAAATTCTAATACATGCACATGAACTGTCTTTGTATCTATTGTATTTATTTTTAATTAATACAGAATGAGTCAGGTTCTGTTATCTTACCAGAAATGAACAGATGCCATATTTACTCCCTCTCATAAGATTTAGTTTTATTAATATTTTGTGTATAATATGGCTAACTAAGCTGCAGAGTCCTGTGTAGAATGTAAGAAAAGCTGAAACACAAAAAAGCAACTTTTTGGTTTTGCTGTTGGTCCTAGTGTTGGTCCTTGTCCTGAGGCTTGAACTCAGGGCCTGGACACTATCCCTGAGCTTGATTTCCTCATGGTAGGGCTCTACCACTGACCTTATTTCTGTTTTTGTTTTTATAGTTCAGTGCATATCAAAGTCTCATGGACTTTTCTGCCTAGGCTGGCTTGGAAACTTGATCCTCAGATCTCAGCCTCCTGAGTAGCTAGGATAACAGGCGTGAGAAAGTAGCATGTACCTAAATGGCCATTTTTTAAAATGAACCTAAGATATGTGGACTGCCTAAGACAAATATCTAATACTATATTGTCAAAGTTTCTTAATCTCTAGCCACTTTCACATCCTAGTCTACCCACAGAGTATCCAAATTCAGTTAGTATTTACAGATGTAACTCTATCCAGCCTAGGAATTACATAGAAGGTTTCATATCATATCTTCAAATAATTTTATTTTCACTGATTTTAATACAATGTTTGAATAATTTTATATATTAAAATTGGCTAAAATTGTATATTCCCAGAGCATCATTAAAGAAATTTTTCCCCAGTCCTGAGGCTTGAACTTATGGCCTGAGCACTCTTCTTGGGCTTTTCTCAAGACTGCAGCTCTACCACTTGAGCCACAGCACCACTTCCAGCTTTTTCTGTGTATTTGATAATGGAATCAAACCCAAGGCATCATGCATGCTAGGCAAGCACACAGTGTGCAGGTTTGGAAATATAGCAATGAAATTCCTTACATTTCAAATGTTATGTTAACTTAAAAATTAAAACAAAGAAATGAGAGCCTCTAAAAACAGAAATTGTGAAGTAAGCACTAACATCCCCAAAGTAAACAGAAATAAGCAAAATGGTCAGAATGACAGCCAGAGTGCTTTGTGTGGGAGCAGATAATGGATTATGTCTTTCTAGGTGAAGTACAGGGTAGCTGCTGATAATGAATTTTGACTCAAATAAATTGACCAAAATAAAAGACACTCTATAGAAGTGAAAGATTTCCATTATGGAAGAAATTCATGATCACTTAACCAGTTTCCAAAACAGAACTAGTTCATTCAGCCAACAAACATTGGTTTGAAAGAGGTATGGCCTTTCCTTCAGACAAAGCTTAGCAATATCACTAATAATTACACAAAGAATTATTTCCTTCACAAAGGAATATATATCAATTTTTCATAGTAATTCACACAAAAGAGAAATTTTGAGTCATTTTTGAAAGCATGAAGATAGCTTGGAATCAGTGCCCTGTAATTGTTCAAGGTGCATTGTACTCATAAATGTATACATTTAACTTAAACTTCTCTGCATAATTAAAGATAATAAAACATAAATTTATTAAAAAGTAGTTAGGTGGATTATGACATGGGGTGATAAGTCATGGTAGGTAGCAAAATCAGCACAGACGCTGGACCCGATGTCACATCTTCACTGAAACCCTCCTCACACTTCTGGCACTAACTCTTGTGCTATGAGTATTTGATAAAAGCATAGTTTTCAACTATAAGCCAGATAGGAAATTAATCACTAAGATGAAAAATGTTTACCCTTTGTTACTATATTACGAATTTTGCCTACTTTAGCCATCTTTTTATTTAAAGTCTATTGTATGTATAAAAGTTTAAAACCTCCATTAAGTAGTGACATAATGGTACCAAACTCATGCTCTGCCTGTGAGATTGGCATACGAATGATCTCAGGACAAAAAAATCTCCTTAAGTTTTCAAATCCGTAATGTTCTACTTTAAAGTACAAACATGACAAGGAAAAGATTAATCATTTTATATGTAATTATAGAAAAGATTCCCCATCTCCTCTATGACAAATACTTGCTGTCAGTGGTAATTAATAATCAATATCAATGCCAGTTGTTAGCATAACATGTTTATTCTAAGTTGGATATATCACAGCCTTTTATTGAAATGCTCAGAGTTGGCTTCAAACTGAATCAGTACAGAATAACCACTTTTGTGTGATCTGAAAAAGTTTAGTTAATTACAAAAGTAAAGTGCTTAACAAATGTGTTCCCATGACAGAAAAATGAGCAAACAGTTACTAACGTGTATTAAAATGATTTCATCAATTATGTTTTAGGAATTATTAATCTTCTGTAAGTAAAAATAACATTTGTTTTCCCAACAGTTTAATCTTTTCTATCTGTGGACATTGATTTCTTTCTCTCTGCTTCTTGCAGTACAGGAGAAAACAGTATCCTATACGACCTGGCCCCTTCTTTTAAACTTACTTGCCTTGGGCAGAAATTATTAGATGATATTGTATAGGCTTGACCAGAACAAAATCCTTAATTAGTGTCGTCCATGTTGGATGCCATAGAAATTTTTTGCGTTTTTACTTTTTAAATGTTTTAAACTCATTTTTCATGTGTTGAAGTGCCAGTACTGGGTCTTGAAATCAGAGCTTCCCCTTCTCACTTGGCTTTTTTCACTCAAGGCTGACACTCTACCACTTGAGTCATATTTCCAGTTCTGTTTTTTTGCTAGTTAATTGGAATCCAAGAGTCTCTTTAATTTGTCTGCCTGGCTTGGTTTTGAATCTTTCAACTTTCAAATTTGATCTTTGGCCTCTGAGTAGCTAGGATCATGGATGTATGATTTATGTTGAACTTTTAAGCATCCTGGTTTTCTTGTACATAATATTGAGTAGGAGCAGGGGCATTGAAGAACCTTTTTGTACAGTCCCAGGGACAAAGAAAACAGAAGAGACAAATGGGATTCCATCAAAGTAAAGTTTCTGTACCACAAGGGACATAGTAACTACACTGAAAAGACAGTCAACACACTGCGAGAAGATTTTTTTTTTTTTTAGCAGCAATACACCCAATAAAGACTAATATCCAAAAAGTACACAAGGAGCTCAGGAAATGAACCTACCCCCAAATAATTAATAATCTAACCAATAAATGAGCAAAGGAGCAAAAGAGAGACTTTTCATTATAAGATGTAAGAATAACCAACAAAAACAAAACACCATGTCCAAAAATCTGAGATTCCATTTCATCCCAGTTTGATTTAGCCAGCATTGAGGATTTGAAAAACAAATGATGATGGGGGAGATGGGGGAAAAAGAAGCTCTATTGCACTGTTGCAAGTATTTCTTGACTGTGTTTGTTTGTTGTTTGCTTGCTTTGTGTTTGTTAGTGTTGTCATTCAGTGATTCTAGTTGATTCCATTGGTCAGAGTCAATGAGAGCCGTGAAGAATTTCTCAGGTGTTTAGATTCTCTTTATGAGAGAGAGAAGAGAAAAAGGAAAAACTAAATTAAGTGGGTTTATTGGATCATACCATCTCATAAAGCCATTCAAATAGATACTCACCTGAATAATGCTGGATTTGCTTTCGTACATTGGTATACACAGAAGGATATTTCCTTCATATTATTATTTCCTTGGTATTATTATTATTATCATTATTGACTCAGAAAACTGGTTTTGCCAATATAATGTGAGAAGATTAAGAATGGGGACATATTTTCCAAATGTCATAAAGGATAATATATGTACAAACAAATACCAAAAACCAGACTTGATATTTTAATTGAGAAATTTGCCTATAAAATATGGCAGAAGGGTGTAGGGAGAGGGAAATGGGGACAAAAACATGAGAAGCAGTATCAATGTTTGTGAAGTAATACACCGTCTATCTGGCGAATATAATGTAGCTCTTCTATTAATTACAATTTAAAAAAAGGATTTAAAAAATATGACAGAATGTGGCGCTGTGGTTCAAGTGGTAGAGCACTAGCCTTGAGCTGAAGAGCTCAAGGATAGCACCCAGGCCCAGAGTTTAAGCCCCACAACTGATAAAAAAAAAAAGGGACAGAAATTTATGCGTTCATCTCTGTATAAAACCAATAATAAAGCTAAACTATAATCAATAATATCTTTAATTTAGAAAGACAAATGGATTGGGCATTGTTCTAGCTGAGCAGAATCCATGTTCAAGTAGACTGGTTAATTGAACTGCCAAACAGAGATTAGGATGACGGACAAGCACGTTTATCTGTGGTACCCAATGCCTTTATCATCTATCATTAAGTAGGATATCATAAGACTTTTGTCTAATGGTAAAGATTTCTTCTTTTATGGATAGATACAAAATAGGTAGTATACCTAAAAATTGCCATTTTTTTTATTATTGTTCCCAGAACTGACCTGTTCCTGTTTTATTGACACATTCTTCCATTTGACATAATAATATTAATATAGTCATTGAAATTATAGCTAGGTCCTAGGGATGTGTAAATATTTTGGCATTATTAAGCTGACTTTTGTATCCCTATTCTGAATTGTACTTTATTAATATTAACTGCTGTCTCCAAGGTTAGTCTTATTTCCTATATATCTTATTTCCATATATATATATATATATGTTGTTTGTTTTGTGTGCCTCTTGGTCTGTTTTATTAGGAAGACCAAGTTCTGTTGAAACATTAATTATACCCTCTCCTTTCCTCTGTGTTTCTCAATATTTTGGACTGAGGTTTTATGCAAAGATAAATGAAGGATGAGACAGAGGCCAACCAGATAAATGAGATTACTAGAGGGCTGTCCAGTTCCTGATCTTGCATCCTTTGACTCTGTCTTCAAATTGACTTGCACAGATTTAGCCTTGGAATTCAAAGTGATCATACTTCACTGGTTTTGTATAACCTATACAATTGTCTGTGAATACTTCTTTTTTTTTAGTTAGTTTCTCATGAAAATTATTGTAGAAAAGGTAAGCTAATGGTTAACTTAAATTACTCATTTATAGAATGACACTAGTGGAAGATCAGTCCTTTTAGCTTCCATATATGAATGAATATGGGCAGTATTTGTGTTTCTCTGTCTTATTTTGTTTAGCATATTATCCCTCTAAATCTGTCCCTATTGCCAAGATGAGAGGATTTAATTCTGTTTCATAGTTTGTTGGTATTCAGTTTTGCATGGATATCAAATTTTCTGTAGCCATTCACCCTGTCAATGGATATCTCAGCTGAGTTCATATTCTAACCATTGTGGGTGATGCTACAGTAAACCTGGAAATGCAGGTAGCTTCTTAACACAGTGGTTTAGTTCCTTTGTGTGTATAAATTCCAAGGAGTTAGAATGGTTTAACTTTTCTGATGGACCTCCTTACTGTTTTCTATGAAATATTCATTTTCCTCATTGTAAAAGCATGGATAAGTATATATAACTATTCAAACAATTACGAACTGCCTAGATTATCAATACGTTATTAAAATTCAAAACTTTATTGCATGAAATCACAAAAAGAGAAGAAAAACATAAATTAAACATTAAAACATATCATGTCCATCAGTGATCCTGCTTTCTCTTTCTGTAACTCATCTTTTCCTGTACCTTATCACTTTTTGTTAAAAATAATGCATAGATTCTAGTGCTATTCACTATCTGATTTTGTTCTTTTATCTAGTTATTAAATTACCCTTTACCTTCTCTTTCTCTCTCTCTCACACTCTCTCTCTAAATTTAATCTGTACAGTTAAAATAAACTTTTATATGGGCTGAAGATTAAGCATAGAAATGGAACTTCTGGTGCAGTATTGCAACACTAGAAGAATATTCCAAGTATATGAGAGGGCCTGAACAATAGATCTTTTCATTGTCTATCTTTTCTTAAAGTTCACATGATTCTTATATTTAGGAGGATGATAGTTGGTGTGGAGCTGAGTATCTGTTTGAATTTCTGGAAAGATCTGGGCATGAACTTTCAACATTCCCTTTCCAGTTTCTCTGGTCTCTGTTTATTTGATATAAAACTGTGAAAAATCATTTGAGCTTCAAGTGACAGTATTGATGCTAAAATTATCAGCATGAAAGAATATATAATGCCACCACCACATCTAAATGAAAACAGCAATAAAATCTTCAGATAGAACAATTAAACAAAAAGTTAATGAGCACATTTAGGATCTTCTTAGCGACACATTGCATTTTCTGAAAAATTAGTAATAAAGAAAGTCTATCATTATCCTGACTTTCCTGCACAAATTTCCTTTAATTGTAGGCAAATTTCAGCTAAGATATGCTGAAGAAATTATAGGATTAAAAAATCACCATTTTAGAGCATCTGAAAAACAATGCAACTGGGCATTGAGTAGAAATGATTTTTAAGAATATTAGGTGAACTGTGTTTAGAGCAAAATTGATAGCAATTAAGACAGTGCCCAGAGTTGGGAAGTTTTAACAAAGTGAATAATGGTATACCCAGATATCAGATTTTCCCCCGCCCCCACAAGCATTCAGCACTATGGTGCCATCCGAAAACCACTCATGCTTTAATGAAAATAAATTGTATAAATAAATATACATATAATGAAGCTTCTAGAAGTGTCCAACTATTTCAGGAAGTTGTCTGGCTACATAAATGGGTGTGGGATGCTGTCACACAAATATGCAAAGCAGAACAACCCCAGGATCTGTTATCTAGTAGACAGCATGGAATGGCCAGAGACTAAGATACGTCAAGATAATGTAGTCTTTAGGCAGTGCTTTGTGCTTTTCTGCATCCTTACTGGAAGAAAATGATGCAAATATATTTTAAGACAGTAGAGGAATCTTGAACACAACCCAGTTACTTTATTTCAAAGAACTTTTGTAATTTTATATGGTATAAAAATGATACTGTGATCATAGGTTTTAAGGCTATGGGCTATTCTGTGAGAAGCACATGATTTAAATAGGTAGAAAGAATATGATAAAATGCTGAGAATTCTCCTATGGCACTTCAGGAAATAAAATATGAATTATTTTGAAATATTAGTGAAGGAAAGAAAAAATGGCATGCTCTTATTTATTGTAGTTGTGTGATAAGTCTGTAAGGACTTACTAAGCAATTATTTTTATTTTAAGGCACATACACACATATAAAACACAAATACACATGTATGATACATACTTTTCAAGGTATAGCTGGAGATAGGTCATGATATTAGCTGATGTCAAATCTGTGGTCTTCTGATCTCAGTGCCAAATGTTGGCCTTGATTGCAGTCCTGGCTGGTTGAAAGGAGAATAGTGAGCTGCCGTAGTTTGCAGTAGACAGGCAACTGAGCCTCCAGAGGCCTCTACATTTCTTCTAGAAGTTGGAGTTTTAATCTGGAAAATACTTTAGAGGAAAAAAATCTAGTTTTTTATTTTATGAAATCACCTAGATGTTTAATATATACTAATTTCCTTTTATATTTACCATAAGTGAATTGGGAAACATTTAACAAATTATATACAGAATTGTTCATTTGTTTGAGTGGATAGATAAATGTGTAAAAATGATATTTAAAAAAAAACCTGGGTCTTTGAGCTGGGTTTGTGTAGCTCAGATGTGTAATCCTAGCTACTCATCTGGCTGAGATCAGGAGGACCAGGGTTCCCAGCTAGCTAGGCGTGATGATGTGTCTTCCTGGGTTATAATAGGGAGCTTAGGTAGGAAGATCAGGGTCAGAGTCCAAGCTGACCCAGGCAAGAAATAAGACTTTCTCATTCAAAAAGAACTGGAACATGGGTTACACAGTAGAGCACCTCCTGAACTCACTGCAGTGCTTCAACACACACTTTACTAAACTAACTATTAGAGTACATGTTTAGCACATATGAGGTCATGACTAGTCCCTCAACACTTCTGAGGAGGGATGGAGGGAGAGAGGGAGGGAGGGAAGGTAGCAAGAGAAGGAAGGAGAGAGGGAAGAAAGGAGGAAGGAAAGAAAGGATAATATCAGGAGTAGTCAAAGGCATCAAAAGCTATGTTTTAAAGAAAGAAAGCTGTGCTATACCTGTGTGTGCCTATATGTGTCTGTGTGTATGTATGCTTCATTATGTTTGCATTTTTCTCAGATGAGACAATAGTGGTGTAGGGAGGGTAAGTGATTTATCAGAGAGCGAGGACACTAGTCTGACTATTATCATGTAAAGTGATATGTCTGTCTACTGTGAGATGAAAAGATCAAGCCACATGTCCATTCAATTCACTATACTAAACTGAAAAATACTGGAAATGAAAATTTTCTACCAAAAAAGTATTCATATGAATGCTCTAGTCAGCAGTATTTTCTATTCTGTCATTTTTACAAAGAATATTCAGTATTAGAAAAATTAAACTTGAAAGTCATCATATCTACTTTAAAATTCAGACTAAACAATTTGATGCATCAATTAGATATTCCTGCAAGGCAATATAGAACATATATCTTTTACTTACTTACAGAAATATAGCTATTTGTTAATATTTACATTAACTAGGACTTCCAACATACATTTTCTTCCAGTTGAGCTACCTGTATAAGCAATAGAATTATCAAGTGTTCATACTATCCATCTGAAAACTGTTTTGCGTTACCAAAACAATGTGATGATATGCTAAATTTACTAGGTTTTGTTATGTAGAATATACTTTGTATTAAAAAGAAAACTAAAAAGAAAAAGTTCATATTTTTATTTTGTGTCAGTGCTCATTCTGTTTGCTCTAGATGAAACAAGCTTCTATTGTGTAAAGCATAGCTCAGATGTTTGTCAATCCAAAAGAAAAGACAGCTGAATGCCTGTGTTTCATGATTACAGTTGTTGCCACTCAGGTATCTGAGAGATAAGGATCATGATTCAAAGCCATCCTGAGCAGCAAAGTCCCTGAATCTCTTACCTCCAATTACACACACACACACACACACACACACACACACACACACACACGTGCACGTGCGTAAACAACACCCCCAACAGAATAAGCAGTCGAGTTATGCTACATGGAAATTAGATATCTGTGTTGTACTGAATAGGAGAAAATGTTTGCATATCACATCTCTGACAAACAATACTTAGCATACAGAACTCAAAAGATGATGCAACGTAGAAATGGGAGATGTAGCCAGGCACCAGTGGCTCATGCTTGTAATTCGAGCTAATTGAGAGTTTGAGAAGAGCAGGATAACAAGTCCAGCATAGGTAGAAAAGTTCCCAAGATTCTTTACCTACCCTAATTGGTCACCATGGCAATTGCTTATCTTCCTGATTAGTACAAGTGGCTGTTGCTAGGAGGATCATGGCTTTAAAACAGTCTCACGGAGAAAAGAGTTCAATCTTCCATCTCAACCATGGAAAGATGGATGTAGTGGCACATGCCTCCACTCTCAGAAACTACTGGAAACATATAGTAGGTAGATAGTGGTCCACATGCCTTGGAAGTAAGAACTTGTCTTAAATATAATTAGCAATGAAACAGGATTAGAGTAGAGCAAGCAAACACAAGACCCCGAGTTCAAATCAAGTCCTGCCAAAAAGCATGGCACAAATTCCTTAATAGGCATTTTCCTCAAGATACTTAAAAACAGCTAAGAAACACATGAAATAGCATTTTCAACCACTAGGAAAAGACAAATAGAAACTGTCACAGGATACCACCTCCAATTACTAACGTGCTAATGAACAAAGAGAAAGTCATGAACAAATATTGGTGAGGATGTGATGAAATTGGACTGCTTATACACTGCGAGAACAAAGGTAAATGGAGAGTAAGTAAGCATAGCATGACAATTATGAACAAAGGTTAAATATAAACTTTACCTATAGTCCAACAATTTAAGGACCATAATGATTTCAAGAGGATCTGTGTTCAAAACCAAAGTATACTCAAGACTGTATAGAAAAAATTACTGGACATATTGGACATAGCAGCATATTGCTGTCAGCCAGTTGTATAGGAAACTGAAATCAGGATGATTGTAATTCCAGACCACCTAATGCCAATAAAAATCATGGGATCCCCATCTCAGTGGAAGAAACTGGGCATGGTGACATATGCCTGCCATAAAGCTACCATGGCTATCTTAAAATAGGAGCGTAGTGATCTAGGTGTGACAGTTAATAAACAGAGCAGCTATTTTCTAATGCAACTTAGATACTGTAATTTTGATAAATGTATGTGATATCCAAGGGAAGAGGATGGTGTTCAGCAGTAAAAATATAATTTGATTTTGATAATGGTTGTAAAACTATGGGAAAATAATAAACATTCCATTACAAACCCTAGATCTATGGGTTTTGAAGTTTGTGGACTTATATTAACAATATCTGAATAAATCTATTTGTTCTAAAATGCCCTAAGTTTAACTGGAACCAGTAAGAATATTTCCTTGAAATTTAGACAGTGCTAATTAACTTTTCTTTGAATTGCTGTATTTATTCTTTATTTTATTGTAAAGGTGATGAACAGAAGGGTTACATAAGTCAGATCCTGAGTACGTATCTTTTTGAACAGTGTCACCTCTTCCCTGATCGCTGTATATATTTATGTTTTATCACTAAGGGAAAGGTTCCTCATGAGCAGAGAAAAAATATTTATTTTATATTAGCAAGAATCTAGCGTAATTTCTTAGAGGGATTATGATATTTTTATTTTCAAACAGCCTCTTTATATCACTTCAAATTTTTATAAAATGGAAATTAATTTTGGACAGGAAAAAAAAATCTCTCTCTGGATGTTAGAAATGCCCAGCTCAAGGCTACCGCCCTACCCCAGGCCCTGGGTATTAACCTTGAGCTCTTCAGCTCAAGGCTACCACGATATTCCTTAAGCCACAGTTCCATTTCCGGTTTTCTAGTGTTAATTGGAGTCTCATGGTCTTTGCTGTTAAGGCTGGCTTTGAACTGTGGTCCTCAGATCTCAGCCTCCTGAGTAGGTAGGATTATAGGCGTGAGCCACTATACCCAGATGCCCTGTGATTTTTTTTAATTGGAGAAATATGTAGCCTTACAATTATATGTAATAAAACTAAGTTACACAACTGAATAGGGTAAAAAGACTAGACCATTAGGATTAGATAAAGGACAAAAGATGTTGTTGTCACCCTAATTATTTTAGTGATTTAAATAAGTAATTTGGAATGAAGTTGAAGTCTGAAGTTCTTAATAATGGGTATACATATTAAAACTGAGTTTGAGAAAATGAAAATCTCATTCTCCCATTTCTTCAGGTATTCTGAAAAAAAATGGAACTCAAGATAAAAATTTTATATAGAACCAAGATCTAAATTGTGTAAACAAAGAATTATTCTGCTTACTAAAATTGAGAAGGGGGAATCAAAAATCCAGTGTTTAGCTAGCCCTAGATTAGTCCCCTGAGACACCTCCAAAAAGGGTCTTGAAAAAAATAATTTCACAATAAAACAAGTAACTCTGCTGTATTTTTTTCAAGGGAGGTAATTGCCAAAATGGGCCCTAGTGATCACTGGTCATATGTTGGATGCAGCTCACACCACAGTGGGTTTCAGCACTCTTGTGACCACTAAGCTGGTTTACTAGGAATTGCCTCCCCCACCTGGAAGGAAGAAAAGCTGGAAGACCCTTCGACCCTTCGCTTCCCTTCATTTCTTTCTTTTTCTTCTCTCAGTTTCCATCTCATGATCTTATTTCTGTTGGGCTGTTTCTCCTTTGTTTTGGAGTCACCTACCTGGACACCAAATTTCGCTTTGTTAGATATTCTTATTGGGAACGTCAGTAAGACCATTAGCTCTGTCTTCAAGCACTTCATCTCTGCAGCACAGGGATGAGGGGCGGCAGAGTGAAATGACTCCAATAATAATGGTCTTTTCATTAGGGGTTTCTCTTTCCCATTCTTCTTCCCTTTGTTTCTTAGTGTGTGTGAGACAAGTTGTTACTACATTGCCCAGCTTGGCCTAGAAGTCTCAGTCTTGTTTCACCTTTCCTCAGGCTGTTATTATGTGCACCCCCATCATGCTTGTTTGGCTTTTGAAAGGTTTGAAAGTTGAGTGTGCTTAACGGAGGTGAAGATTATTAAAGGAAAATGAAGAGGTGCTATTCTTGAATATCTGGTATATGCAAAAATGGTGTAATTAACATAGTTAACTATAAATACTGAATGATGTTCAACGTACCACAATTTCCAGGGATAAAGTCATAGAATAAAACCAACTCCTAAAACAATATCTAAAACAAGTCTTTAGGAGTTGGTCACACACAACTTACAGGAGAAAATTATTTTAGAAATCCAAAGGAAGATATGAAGCTAATAATTGACCATTGCAGAACCATCTTCTAAGCAGCTTGTTTTGCATCAGTTTTCCCCTAATGGTCCAGATTAGTCTTAAGAGTCATAATCTTTCTGTCTTCAAAGTATCTGGCACTATTACGACTATTACTACAGCTCTACTTTTATTAATAACTTAAAGTTATTTTCATTTTGAAAAGTTACTTCAGCTATTTCCTAACATTAATGGAGTTCAAGGAGACAAATACTAGTCTCCTTAGTTTAGGCAATTTATTCAAGTATAACAATGTCAAGTCAGCCATAAGAATGAGATAGAAACAGTGTGTGCCTGGCCTTTGATGACTGTTTCATAGAGCAGTTCCACCAGAATCATTTTAAGTCGTAACTCTGCAGTCTTCCCAGGCTCTACAGATGGCCAACCCTTGCTATAGAGGGACCCTTTTCAAAAGAGGTCTGTGACCATACTTAAGGCCTTATAATGTAAGACATATCTTTATATTTTGAAGAATCCATTTATCAACTATTTAGGTAGTAAACCAATGAAGTAGCACACAATTGTCTTCCGTTTTGTATTAGCTTTGTTTTCAAAATTGGCTGTTTGGCATTGAGACAGAATTACATTAGTCACTTTTCAATTTAGTGTGTTTGAAAAACTAAAGATGAAAGAAAGGAAGGAATTCAGGAGTGATGCTACTGCTTGTATTAGAAAAATGATTGTTCAGACAGAAAAAAAAAGGTAGAGAAACCTTTTAGGAACAGAGGAATTACAAATAAAAAGAGCATTGTCTTTAGTTCTCTCAGAGAGTGAACTAGGAACTTTGTAATCACAGCACAGCAAATGAGTCCACCAAAAAGAAAAAAAAAATGGTCACCTAAGAAGGAGGAGTAAAATGTATTCAACATGGAGAAAACATCTAAAAACAGCTTTCATCCAGATAAGCACAGATTTTTCTTTACAAGATGACCCAAGAGGAAATTATAAGAGTAAATGAGTAGCTGGTTCTGAAGTCAAATCAAGTAATATATCTTTCTGAAGTATCTTCATTACTCAGGAGGCACACCTCACATACTCTCAGTGCGCTCCTAAAATGGAGATATTTAAGCTCAGTCTGTCCCACCTGTAAGTAAAAATGCACATTAAGCTCTTGATATTAGAAACATATGGTTTCAAGAAGGCCACCAGCAAGGAAAAGCTATACATGCTCAGGAAGTACAAAGTTCAGTGCTTATAACACCACAATAACAGAAAGCTGACTTGAGAGTTTCTCTGCCTCAACTGAGTTGCACAGTGCCATCGGGCACTGAAGAATTGGGGTTTAAAACTTGCTTTTAATGTTTGAGTACTATTCTACTCTGAATTTATATCACGTTTAAAAAATTTTTATTTCATTGTAAGGGTGATATACAGAAGGGTTGCAGTATCTCCCTTAGTCCTTTGTCTCGCCATTTTGTTATTTTCCTGCCTTTCCCCAAGTCAAATAAACACGACACAGGGATTTGAACTTTCTTTTGATATTTTTTAGTGATGATTTATCTGACCGTGCTTGGCCAAAATCATATGTAATAGATCCACAAATAAGGCTGTCTCATTGTAGCTAGTGTTTCTATCTCTCTATGTAATAGCCATGTAGATTATAGTGTTTTCCTATGACTAGATTTTTACCTATGGCTATATCTCATTTCCCTTTCCAGGGCACTTGAACCAAGAATAGATATGAGTGGTATTTTCATTCATTTTCTCTATTAGCATCAAAACATAGAATGAAATTTTTATGATCTTTTTCTAAATTTTTTTTAATTCACTTTTATTTTTTTCCTTGTCCTGGAGCTTGAACTCAATGCCTGTTCATGGTCCCTTAGCTTTTTCACTCAAGGATTACTACTCTATCACTTGAGCCTCAGATTTTTGGTGGAAGGCTTTTGTTAACTGAAAAGAAGTATCGCATGGACTTTCCTACCCAGGCTGGATTTGAAATGTGACCCTCAGATCTCAGCCTTCTGTGTATTTAGGATTACAGGCATGAATATTTATACATCTTATATTTTCTCAGAGCGACCATGCCCCTATTACCACCGTAATTGTCTTGTTAGTTGGAAGGACCCTCACCTATGAAACAAGATTAAGGTATCAACACTTGCAACAGTAAATTCTGCTTCTCTGGAAAATTAAGTAGGAAAAAATTTTTCTGCTGTCTGCACAAATAACCTCAATATTGTATTTAAGTGACTAATACTGCTTAATGGAAAAATCCATGGTGCAGTCAAAATGAAATGAAATAATGATGTAAGTTATGGCACTCCTTCAAAAAGCATCCCAAGGAGATCCTTATGTACTTGTAAGTTCAAACTCATGGCATCCAGGCAGCCTCAAAGCTTATTAGGAACTTTCATGTTCTTTTAATGGAAATAGCCACATGCTGTGCTTTCACTTTTCCAACTGTGGCAATAATAGTTAGTAATCAAGTCATAATGTTATAATCACAAGCACAGGGAATTGCTAGTTGATGTAATGGGTTGCACAGGGAAAACACATTGGTGCTTTTCCAGACTGTACTTCATCAGTCTTTTTGGTGTAGATTCATTGAAAGTAGCTAAGCTTCTTAGTGAAAACCGCCCCAAAAGTGCCAGTACAGAGAGCCCTAAGACAAAAGACTCAGCAGAAGTCTTACCACAGAAGGAAGTGGGCAATAATCTAAAGGATTAGAGTGTTGAATAATGTATTTTCTACCAGCCTAAATTATCTTCAATTTCAAGATATTCTCCCATTGTACATTCTCTTAACCTACAAGGACTTTTGCTTTCTTAATTTTGCCCCATCTTTGTACACAGTGGTGAGCCTTGTTTCAAAGCACTTTGAAAACTTTATCATGTGAAAATAAGAATAGAATTAAGAACATGAACTCCTCATTGGGATTTTGTGTGTAGGGATATCCATCCAAAATGATACGAAGATTTTATTTGCCATTACCCTGGGGGTGGGGGACAACAAGCTTTTCAATTTGATTATGACTGTTGTTTTATTTTTTTTTTTAAGGAAAGGTAAGGAAGGGAGGGAGGGAGCCAAAAGGGAGGAAGGGGAAAGATAGTAATAAAAGGAGGAGATGGAAGGAGAGAGGAGGTAAGAAGGATAGGAAATGGGAAAGAGAGAGAGGGAAAGGAATGGAGTGGGGGGGAAGTAGAGGGAAGAAAAGGAGAGGGGAGAGAAGGGGAGGGAAGCCAGGTGATAAAAGGAGAAGAAAAGTGGAGAGGCAAAGAAAAGAGGAATGTAAAACATTTCTAGAAAATGCATAGATGTAGAGAAAAGGCTGGAAGGTTCTGCTTGCAGGATACACCCCAGAACCAATTCTGGCTTGATCTATCTAAACATCATATCACGGGGCTTGAACTTGGCCTGGGTGCTGTCCCTGAGCTCTTCAGCTCAAGGCTACCACCCTACCCCTTGAGCCAAGCCCTGCTTCTCGTTTTCTAGAGGTTAATTGGAGATAAGAGTCTCATGTCCTTTTGGGTCTGGGCTGGCTTTGAATCTTGATCCTCAGATCTCAGCCTCCTGAACAGCTAGGATTATAGGTGTGAGCCACGGCACCTGGCTGAACATCACACTTCTGTTTTTCCAGGGGTATGGGGATGAGTATGATGGGTTTTAATAACTGACCTTAGAATGGGTACTTGCTGAAAAGTCGGGTGAGTGGACAGAACCAGAATCACCTTTGTACTGTGAAACCTATGGAACTATTGCTTGATTTCTACTGCAAGAAGCCCCACCAATGCCCAAATCTACATTGTCCTTCCCAGCAGAATTTGTCATGACAATTTATTTACTTAGTTATTTATTTAGTTAGTTGGTGAGTTGCCAGTCTTAGGGACTGAACTAGGGCCTGAGCGCTGTCCTTGGGCTTTTCTTCAAGACTAGTGCTCTACCACTTGAGCCACAGCACCACTTCTGGCTTATCTATGTGTGTGGTACAGAGAAATCGAACCCGGGGTCTTCCTGCATGCTAGGCAAGCTCTCTACCACTAGACTAAACTCCTGACCCTGCCATGACAATTTATAAGGCATGTCATGCCATTTGGAATTGGTTGTGTGGTTTCCCCATCATTACAAACAGAGCTTATTTATTTTGTGCTAGGGTTGTATGTGGAACCCAGGCATCCAGTCTCCCTACCTCAGAAGTACAGTGCTGCAGTGGCCAGAATATTCAGGAGCTGGTGGCACAACTTCTATGTAACACACTGAACCTATAGGAGAAAACGGGGTCAAAGGTCTTGGACTATTTTGTAAGGAATACTTTAACATTCCATTCTGTAGGTGGTTCAGTGTGTTCTAGGTGGAGATCTGAATGACACAACACTGAGAGAGAGGACTTGAAGGTTTCTCTCATCTGGCTAGGGGTTTGAGCATTATTGTGAAGGGAACAGGTGCTCATACCTTCATTTTCTCCCAAGCTTTCTTAGTAATGGCCAGCATGGCCAATGCATAATCCATGACAGCTGTTGATGGTGGGAGAGAAGTGTGCCCGAAGGGGACGTGCATTAGGTCTTCACAGCAGCACACAGCTCGTGCCAGACACTCACCTGGCCAGTTTGTCCTCTCTGCAAGTCTGGCACCACAGGTGTCAGTGTTTCTACAGAGACCGTCCATCTGTGACACCTCCCTCTATTGTGCCTCCATCTGCACAAGCTGCCCTGTGCCTGTCAGCTTTAAGGGCATTTCGCATAGAAACAAGTGGAGTTCCCTACAGTTAGGAAAGTGTTCAACAGCTGCTCTGCGGTCACTGACCTGATCTGAGCTTCATTCAGATTAAAAATGTGCCATACACCAAGGGGACTCTGCCAGAACCCCCAATCCTGTCTCCATGGATAACAACATCTGTGTAATGTATAGCATAACCATCTGCAATTTCTTGGCTATACCATTCTCATTTGGAAACAAATCCTCACCTTCTTCATGTGCCAGTAACTTTACTTTCTCTCCACATCACCACAGTTGCTTTGCTGTCTGATTGATGGTGGCTATCACATGAGCTATTGTCTCCAGTTCTAGAGTACGTTCAGGGTACCACTAGCTCACTGTGTTACAGTCTCTCAGGCACCCTGCCCATGTGGCTGACCTCAGGATCCAGCTCTGTCCATAAGCTAGTGAAACCCTCTGGTTTTCTCAGTTGGCAGGTGATGGGTCTAAATTGACAATCAGGAAAATTTTGGTAAAAGATAGAAGTGAGAAGGGGAATAGTTATTGTTGTGACTCCTATTTCCTTTCCTGTTGAAGGAATCTTTCTGACTCACTTTCTTGCTCACATTTAAGGAGAGCAGGCAACAGTAGTTTCAGCAAGAAGATTCCATAGTACACATAATGGTCCATCCATTTCTTCACTGACTGGGTCCTGCTCTAGGGCCCCCTGTTGCTTTCATCCTCACGAGCTATCCCAGCCACTGTTATTACTTCCCATTCCTCCATGGTCCTGCCATTCTTTGGTTTCTTCTTCTCATGCCATTCCACCAGTCCAGCTGTGCCACAAATATACCTTGCTTCCACAGCCTCCATAGAATATCTCTGAGAAAAAAAAAAACGAAAGCCTCCTCATTTTAATCAGATTTTTCCGTCATGATTATTATGTATGACAGCTCTTATCCCTAAACACTGACTCTTATTAATCCTGCCAATTGTGTATCTTTTTTAAAAATTAAGTCTCAGAATATTCTGTATGGTTTAAAGAGGAGTTATGGTATTATTATATTAGCAGAACATGTATATAACCAAAATTGTACCACAGTTCAAAGGAATACATATAGAATTTTAAAAATCAGAGTGTTCCAAATTGTGTTTGAATTTACCACAGGAAATCATTTTTGTTTTAGGAAATATTTGTATTTAGAAGATTGGCCATCTTGCCATCTCATTGATTAGAGGGTTTCTGGATGAAGTAGCTCTGGCTTCTCCATCTGCTGACATCCTTTTTGTCTTTAAATATTGAAAAGATTCCCATGTTTTGTTCTTTTTGTATTATTCCTTTATAAATAACATTTTAAATTCCTTTTGATGGAGTTGCCAAGGTATCAGAACATAGTAAAATATGTTTGAGGCCACATCAATAAGTCCAGCCTCTTTCATATGTATGACACGTATAAACACACATACACACGAATGTTTAAAGCTCAGCAGAGGGTTGGGAAGGTGGCTTAGAGTTAGAATACTTGCTTAGTATTCATGAGGCCCTGGGTTTGATTCATTGTCATCATATAGACAAAAATAAATAAAGTGAATTTTTAAAACTCAACAGAAGATCAGAAAGAAGGTGGCTCAGTAATTTTACATCAAGCCACAATGTTTTAACCCCTATGCTAAGCACTGAGAAAGTAGACTTTTGACATCCATTTGAACAGTCAAAATCATTATAAATAGAAAATACGTGAGAAGAGATTTTTCCCCAGCCTGAATATTAATGCTGTGTATGTGTATATTTGTGTATGCATGTTATAAATAATAGATAAAAACTGACATTTGTCAGATGTACATACTTTAAAAATATTATCCATGGGCAGGGAATTTGGCCTAGTGGTAGATTGCTTATCTAGCATGCACGAAGATCCAGGTTCAATTACTCAGTACCACATACATAGAAAAAAGCCAGAAGTGGTGCTGAGGCTCAAGTGGTAGAGCTTTAGCCTTGAGAAAATCCAAGGACAGTGCTCAGGCCCTGAGTATAAGCTCAGGACTGGCAAAAAATAAAAAGAAAAAAGAAAAAATAAAAATAACAAAATGAAACACAAAAATTTTATTGCTGCAAGAAATTAAAATTACACAGGCCCAGTCACAACAAAATGAAAAATATTTGCAGGTATTATTAAAATTTATTATATCCAAAAAATCAAATGAATAGTGAAATCATTTTAAGATAATTAACATCAGTGATGAATTACAAATGAAAACAATGAACAGAATGAATGCTAATGGAATTTGGGGTAATTTTATTTTCTTGTCAAAGAATTAAATGGCCTTTGTAATCTCAACTTCAAGGGTATTTCTCACTTAAAATATATCCATGTTGGCATAATTATGATTACAAGGCTTATATTTGTAGAATGAAGCAAAGGGCTCAACATATCCTGTCCTCTCATTTGAGTTTACACTGTGTGTTTATATTTCTACGAAGGTCTGAGTCACCAAGTGTTTCATGCCATAATCCCTTTCTGATTCTCAGAACAAACTAATCAATCCACTCAACAAATGTTTATCGATCACTATTGCTGTTGTACTCAGGATTGGGTATATCAACAGGGAAATAAAACAGACATGGTTTTACGACCTCATAAAATGAACAAGACGATTATGATCAAATGCAGTAAGAATTGTGATTGGGTAAATTCAGGACAGCATGAAACAGAGTTCTAGATTTTGTGAATGCAAAAAGAGATCCAAGTGACTTACTAATCCAGTGACTTAACAATTTCTGGGCTGAATAATTGGCCAGATGGAATAGATGGAAGGGCTGGAGAAGGGCAGAGAAAGGAGATTAGCACCTCAGATAGAGCCAGGTGGTGGTGGTGGTGTGCACTTGACACTTCCATAGAAACAGAAGTTGGTCAGTAAAAGGAGAATTCACAGTTTCAGAGACTGAAGTGATTTATAAGGCGTGTATCCTGAATGCCCTGTGGACATTTTGTTAAGGACTTTGGAGTAAACTTTTATGAAATATTTTAATTAAGATATTAACAGAATCAGCCTTTAATTTTAGAAAGCTTATTCTAACTACGTGCTAAAGAATGACTCATCTAAGGAGGTAGGCAATAAAAAGCAACAAGTAGGAAATCAGTGGCTTGAAGACAGGGAGGAGACCAAAACTTTACTTGCTGAAATTATGTCCTCCACATTAGGAATCTAGCTGGTATTGCTTAAAAACAATTTTTTTTTAATTCTTGGGGGCTGGGAGTTTTGCCTAGTGGTAGAGTGCTTGCCTGGCAGGCACAAAGACCCGGGTTCAATTCTTCGGTACCACATACTTTAAAAAAAAGCCGGAAGTGGTGCTGAGGCTCAAGTGGTAGATCTCTAGCTTTGAGAAAATCCAAGGACAGTGCTCAGGCCTTGAGCTCAAACCCAAGACTGGCAAAAAAAATTCTTGGCTCATGGAGAGAAATACAAGAAATTACATTTGTGCTTATTTTTGTTGTAGTTCTATTTTATACATTTTTTATAACACATATAATATTTAATGATAAAAATAGTTTCTGGTGCAGATTCTGTACCAATTACCCTTGTATAGGCTAAATGGAGACTTATTAAAGATAATACAAATAATACTAAGACTAGTCATGCTACTTTATGCAAAATGAAGGGCCTGAGACTCAAACCTAGATCAAGAGCTCATGCTTTTAACCAATGTGTGACACCACTTTCCCAAGGTATTTATACCCTCAGCGTAATTCACCATCACATGACGGCACAAGCATTAGTAAACACCATTTATTGGTAGGAGCATGAGAGTTTAATTTGTTTATTCTCTCTAGTCTGCTAGTTTGGATTTCAGAAAGTACTTCACCTGTCTTCAAGTATCCATGCTCTGATATGCTTGGGCTCTGCCACTTTTGTAAATGAAACACATGTGAGTAATCACAGCTATTCGTGTTCATCCACCACTTTGTGTGTCCACATTCTGGAACTGATTTCCTGAAATCCTTTAATAATCTTAAGGTCACTCCAGCAACATTTAAGTGTCAAAAAACTTAATGAGTACTCCTTTTTTCATGACTAATTCAAAGACCCAGTGAACATTGCAGTCTGCTTGTTTGGTGTCTATGACATACAAACCCTCAGCTTAATTTTAATTATGTTCTAAAAAATCTATGTGCCAGTAATTGTTTATAGAGATTCCCTTCTTGAATACTTGTTTGTTAAACATGCCATTTGAAATATGATGTAAAAATCAATGTTAATAAATTCTTTAATAAAAAGCACACAAAAACAAAAAAACAACAAAAAAACAACTTTCTCTGTAAGAATAACACACTTATATTGTTGGGTTAGTTCATTCCTAAGACTGGCAGGCATCCCTGAAGGAGAGATATTTGTTGCTGTCATCTAAATGTAGAAAGCACTGGATATTTGAACCTATATAACAGACTAAAAGTAATTCAGAAAATAACATCAAGTGTGAGGAGAGAAAAGTGTTGTCAAAGTGAGATTTTATCCCAAGGTAATTTTTGCTGCTGCACTTGGCATTTTGTTAATGACAGTATTACTGGGACTGTTTTAGTTCTCATATTCATACTTCTCTGTTAGAGCGTTGTGACATAGGCCATCTGGTTTAACATCTATGATACAACATTTTCGGCTGTTTTTAGCAGAGGTATCTTGCAGACAGTAGTTCAAAGGCTTGATCCTTACTTTCTTATTGCAGCACTCTCTTTTCCCTTGGTAAAAATCTGGGTATCTTAGATCTAATTTACCATCTCACTTTTTTTTTCTTAGTTATTGTTTAATATATTAAATATTCAGTTTTGCTAAATTGTCACAATATGTTGCTAAACATTCCTATCTATATCAAAGAATACAATAAAAACTGTAGGAATTAAGAAGAAAAGGAAGTTGGAGGTATATCCATCAAAATCTTTGTTAATTATACATTAGAAACAGATAGGAATCTAAGAAAATGGTAGCACAGTCATACATAGTTACACCTCAGATAGCTAAGAAATACATAAATATTAGAAGTGTGTTGTGCCATGGTTACAAAGGACTAGAAATTTACCTGTGAAAATCTGTGAGATTTCTGAGTTATTGTGAAATGGAATTATTTGTAATCAAATGGAAGGTTATAATGACAGTGTGTAAGAATGCAGCTCATTAAGTGAAGTAAGCCAGACTCAAAGGAACTTAGGCTCAATGGTTTCCCTCATCTGTCATAATCAGTAGAATCCTTGGGCTCTACTAGCAGAGATTTGCAATAGAGCAAAACCTTGATACATAAGGCCATATAGTATGAAGCTAATTGAAAGGACCTCCAGGATATTGAAACAAAATCCACGTAATGAATGATTGTTGTCCTTAATGTACTATGTTATCTCTCATCTCTTTTGCTGTCCCTTGGTTATCTTATATTTTTACAGTATCTCACTTTGTTATCTGATATATTGGATATATTTGTATTTGGTTATTTGAAATTGGATAGGGAAGGGAGGAAAACCATCTCACTTTTTATCTCTTTCACCCTCCCTCCTTCCCTCCCTCCCTCTCTTCCTCCTTGTCTTTCTTTCCTTCCTTCCTTCCCTATTTTTACCTTTAAGTAGTTTTACAAAAAAGATGTCTTTTTTTTTTTGGTGGCCCATGGGGCTTGAACTCTGGGCCTGAGCATTGCCCCTGAGCTCTTTAGCTCAATGCTGCCGACCTACTCCTTGAGCCACAGCCCCACTTCTTCTTTTCTAGTGGTAATTGGAGAAAAGAGTCTTACTTAGTGCCCAGGCTGGCTTTGTACCATGATCCTCAGATCTCAGCCTCCTGTATAGTTAAGATTATAGGCGTGAACAAAAGATGCCATTTTAAAAATGTTGTTTATCAGTGCAATGCATCTTCATCATCAAAGTCAGCCTTTCAACATTCTCATCTACCTCTCCCTTTCACACCCTTTACTTCACTCTTCTTAATTTTGTAGTAGTATATGTATTGTGTCTTTCCCTCTTCTCTTCACTTGCCTACCATTTTCTCCTTTACTCCACTATACTCTTTTTGAGAAATGGCATTCTGGTGTTCAAGTTTGCTGAAATTTGATATTGTCTTCCTAAGGAATTATGCTGTTTGAGTTCTCCCCTGAATCTACAATATTTCAGCTAATACAATTCTATACACTTGCATACTACCCAAAGTAATTACTTATAAGTTTATAAGCAAAACCTAGTTTCCATATGTACGAGAAAAACACTCATCTTTGTCTCTCTGGGTCTGATTTCCTTAACTTAGCATAATTTTCATTTCCTTACAAAGGGTACAATATTTTTTTCTGATGGACAAGTAAAATGCCATTATGTATATAAACCATATTTTTTTCCAGTCCTGGGCAAAAAAGTGCTCAGGGCCTGAGCACTGTCCTTGGATTTTCTCAAGGCTAGGACTCTATGACTTGAGCCCCAGCACCACTTCCGACTTTTTTTTTCTATGTATGTGGTACTAAGGAATCAAACCCAGATCTTCGTGCATGCTAGGCAGACACTCTACCACTAGGCCAAACTCCCAACCCCAAGCAATGCTTTTTGATCCATTTGTACAGTAAGAGGCATCTGGGAGGATTCTATACCTTAGCTATGGTGAATAAGGCTGTATAAACATGATTGTGCTGGTAACCTAATTGTATTCGGTTGGTAATATTTTTTGGGGGGAGGGCACTTTAGAAAGTTCAGTTTTTGTTTTTGTTTTTTTCTTTTCTTTTTTTATTGTAATTAATAAAAGGGTTACATGATATTTGCCAGATGGAAGGTGCATTAATTCACATATATTGATACCCTTTCACATGTCTTGGTTCCCAATACCCTCCCCTCCACCTCCCCTCTCTTGGTTTTCCCCCCTTCCCTATCCAATTTCAAATAACCAAATACAAATATATCCAATATATCAGATAACAAAGTGAGATACTGTAACAATATGAGATAACCAAGGGACAGCAAAAGAGATGAGAGATAACATAGTACCTTAAGAACAACAATCATTCATTGTATGGCTTTTGTTTCAATATCCTGGAGGTCCTTTCAATTAGCTTCATACTATATGGCCTTATGTATCAAGGTTTTGCTCTATTGCAGATCTCTGCTAGTAGAGCCCAAGGTTTCTACTGATTATGACAAATGAGGGAAACCATTGAGCCTAAGTTCCTTTGAGTCTGGCTTACTTCACTTAATATGATTTTTTCTAAGACTTTCCATTTCCTAAAGAATGGGGCGATGTCTTTTTTTCTGACAACAGCATAGAATTCCATTGTGTACAAATACCACAACTTGTTGATCCACTCATCAACTGAGGGACATCTAGGTTGGTGCCATATTTTTGCTATGGTGAATAATGCTGCAATGAACATTGTTGTGGTAGTGGATTTAGTATGCCCTAGTTTCTGGATGGTTGGGTAAATGCCAAATAGCGGAATTGCTGGGTCATAGGGGAGCTCTATGTTTTGCCTTTTGAGGCACTGCCATATTGCTTTCCATAGTGGTTGAACAAGTTTGCACTCCCACCAACAATGTAGTAGTGATCCCTCCTGGCCACATCCCCTCCAGCATCTGTTGTTATTGTTTTCCTGATCCTGGCCATTCTAACTGGAGTGAGGTGGAATCTTAGAGTTATTTTGATTTGCATTTCTTTTATGACCAGAGATGTCGAGCATTTCTTCATGTGTCCATAGGCCATTTTTGTCTCTTCTTCAGAGAAGACTCTCTTTAAGTCTTTGGCCCATTTTTTAATGGGATGGTTGTTACTTTGGGGATTAGATATGGAGTGATTCAATTTTTTGAGCTGTTGATATATTTTAGATATGAGGCCTTTGTCCGTTGTTTGGTTGGTGAAGATCTTCTCCCACTCTGTAGGCTTCCTAATTAATTTACTAGCTATATCCTTTGCCATACAAAAGCTCTGCAGTTCAATGCAGTCCCACTTATCCAGCCTTTCTCTTATTTGCTGTGATTCTTGGTCCTTATTAAGAAAGTTTTGACCTGTGCCAAGGAGGCCTAGTGTGTCTCCTATTCCTTCTTGTAAAGTTTTCAATGTGTCAGCTTTTACCTCCAGGTCTTTGATTCATTTGGAGTTAATTCTAGTGCAGGGTGACAAAGAAGGATCCAGCTTTAGTTTTCTGCAGGTGCTTAACCAGTTCTGCCAGCACCACTTGTTGAAGAGGCTGTCTTTCTTCCAGTCTATTTTTTTGGCTCCCTTGTCAAAGATTAGGTGGCTATAGGTCTGTGGTTTAATATCTGGGTCCTCAGTTCTATTCCATTGGTCTTCATTTGTAGTAAGTCCCATGACAGGAATTTCTGGATTATAGAGTAGTTCTTTGTTGAATTTTTTCAGGAATTTTCATACGTCTTTTAAGGGTGATTGAACAAATTTATATTCCCACCATGGTGTATTAAAGTCTAATTTATTGTATCATTATAATCTTTTTCTTATTTCCTTCCTTCCTTCCTTCCTTCCTTCCTTCCTAACATTCTTCCTTGTTTCTTTCTTTTTTTGTTTTTTCTTTCTTTTAATTTTTTTGTGTTGGTATTGGGGCTTGATCTCAAGTCCATATACTCTCACCCAGTTTATTCACAGATAGCATTCTGCCACTTGAGCCATACCTCCAGTTCTTGGCAGCTTCCTGAAGATGAAAAGGGACCAGGTAGCAAGAAGGAGAGTTGGTGGCTGTTTAAGATTTTGAGTATTTATCAGTGGTTTCTTTCTAATTTGATTTTGTATTTTGTCTTCTTTCAATCTCAAATTTAGAATGTTAAAAACTTGAAGCTTAAGGAAATATCAGTAATATGATGCTGTGTAAATAAGGGTATTTATAATTGCTGGATGCTTTGTCCTTTTAATGATGTTTTAGAAGGCTTCTGAACTCTCCCAAGCCTTTCTAATTTACATTGTCAAAGCTATGTGATATGACATTAAAGTAATTGTTTTTCTTCTACTTAATGCCATTCTTGTCCATATTATTAACACTGTGAGCTAGAATACTAACAACTTTAAATAGCCCATTGGTTGTCATAGTAACTAATATTAAAGCTAAATATAATCTGTTGAATTTCATATTTAAATCATTGCTGTTATTTGCATTTTTATTAACTCTCTGGAATGACCATAGGACTTTGTATAAAAAGAGCCTTTCAGATATAGAAACAAAAGCCATATAATGAGTGATCGTTGTCCTTAATGGACTATGTTATCTCTTTTGCTGTCCCTTGGTTAACTCATATTGTTACAGTATTTCACCTGGTTATCTGATATATTGTATATATGCATATTTGGTTATTTAAAGTCAGATAGGGAAGGGAGGAAAACAAGATGAGGGGCAGGGGTGGGGTGAGGGAAATGAGGACCAAGACATGAGAAAGGGTATCAATGTGTATGAAGTTATGCACCTTCTAGCTGGTGAATATAATTAACCCTTCTATTAATTACAATAAAAATATATGAATAAAAGAAAAAAGAGCCTTAAAATTTATATTTGTTTGAGGGGTTGGTTTAGAACTTTACAGTTTTAGCTACAGTTATTATTTGTTCCCACCCAATACATTTTAATCAAATGAATGTTCAAAGAAACTCAAGAAAGATGCTATGAAAATATTACAAGGGCTATCCAAGAAATTTTTAAAAACTATATTTATTTACTGTGGTATTTTCTGTGTACTTCAGGTTTTTTATTCATGTTTTCCCAGTGTTTCCTATAAAGTTTCTAAAACTTTGAACATGATGTTCTATGTGGCGAGAATAGCAAACACAGTAAAGAAAAGCTGTTAGCAGCAAATCATTCTAAAAGAACCTTGCCCATGTTGTTTTCTGTGACATGCACTAAGCTATAATTTTGTCTCCTGATTTATCTGACTTTTTCTTGACACCATTTTTCCATTTTCAAAGGATAAAAGAGATAACCATATCTTACTCAATATACTTTTGTTATAGAAAAGAAATACTTTTAAGATAGACGATCTCTAGACAGTGCCTGTTATCTTTTGGGTGGTTTGGGTGACTATTTTTCTATCTAGGGACTCAGTAGAGACCTTACCTTCTCCTTAGTATCTGGCCGTCCTTTTACTTCTACATGTCTCCTTTCTATCAGCTACAGTACACACATCAAGGTTGATTACAGTGTAAGAGAATCTTTAAGAGAAGCTGTTTGTGCAACAATAAAAACAAAACAACTTCTCCCTCACTTCACACCTAAATTTAGCTTGCCTAAATTTCTTTCATCCAGACCTTGTAGTCTTCTCTAGATAGGTCACTTTCCTAAATGACCTTATACTTTAGGCTATGCCATTGCTCTTTTTCATTCCAAATCATCATTTTTTTCCTGTCAGCACCATTCAAGGATACAGTAATTTTCTTACCTCCCTTGATCTCTGGGAATTCAGGACTGTTCTGTCTAGACTTTCCATCTACTTAGGGTTTCATGAAGGAAGTACGTATTATTATCATCATCAGTAGCTCCTCTGTTGAATATGGATGAAATAGCCTCTTTATTAGATCATCTTGTCAAAGGCTCTTATATAATAATAACTAGTGGTGACGGGGAGTTCTCTTCTTTCCCCTCACAGTGCTTCAACTTGCCTCTTTTCAGAGTATGTATCAGCCTGCTCATTCTTTGTATCCCTGTCTGCTCTCACAGCTTCCATCACTTATAATCTTTTACCCTATGACTTCAACGATCTGTCTCATCAGGTTCTTATCATCAAAGGCCATTGTTTTCTCTAAGTTCTCTACCCACATTCACACACACACACACACACACACACACACACATACACACAAACACACAAACACATACATGCATATGATACAGGTGCTCATGCACGTGCATTCAAGTCTTTTTATAAAAACTTCTAGCTTGCTTAGTGTTAAAACATATCCTAGTGGATGACCGGGAGTTTGGCCTAGTGGTAGAGTGCTTGCCTAGCACCCGGGTTCAATTCCTTGATACCACATACATAGAAAAAAGCCAAAAGTGGTGCTGAGGCTCAGGTGGTAGAGCTCAAGTCTTGAGAAAGTCCAAGGAGAGTGCTCAGGCTCTGAGCCCAAGCCCAGGACTGGCACCAAAAAAAGAAATATCCTAGTGGAATATTGCATTTTGTAGGTTTTTAAGCAATATCACAATGGATTCAATATAACTTAGAAATCTTGAGTTCAAGAAAACAAACAGGTTTGTTCATCAGAGAACGCCCATGTGCTACCTACATTCCTGTGGGCAATACTGTGACTCTGTTAAGGAGGAAAGCAAAAGTATCATTCTCAAACATGCCCACATAATAAATAAGATGGTCTTTCATTTAAAGGATTAGTTGTTTGATTTGATAGTTTTGTTGCTTGAAAGCAGCAACCTTTAACAAGGGAATGTGTGGACAGATAGCTGTAAAAGAATTAACTCTATTATCTTCAACCTCCCCATGTACACTTGAACTAAAATTGATCTTCTTGAGAAACAGCTGATGGGATTTAAGTTCTCTTTTCCTAGTCTTTATAATCACTCTTCTATCTCTATAGGAGAAAAGGAAAAAGCTGTACTTAGCAACCTTTAATCTTATTATTGGTACATTACATTCAGAGCAGAAACTCTGGCAGAGCACCAAACAAATTGAAATTGTTCTTGGTGTTTAAAATACTGAATGACTTTGAGGTTTGAGTATAAGTCTCTTCTACAATCTAGATCGTTTTCATTATCCTGGTTTTGATAAAATTTAAGATGGACTTAATGTAGTCATCAGTTGTTTACAGGAAATAATTTTTGGTGAGGTAGCATATATTACATGATATTTTTCCCGTTGGGGGAATATATTTGTCAATTCAAATCATTATATTTTGACATATTTGTATGCACATGTATCTTAGGTTTATTTTGGTTGGGAATACTGGGATTTGAACCTAGGTCTTCAATATGGAAAGATAGGTGTTCTAATAATTGAGCCACATACCAGCCATTTTATTGTTTTGAGAGATGTGAAAGAATATAGTTTGAAGGAAGGTTTTCATGCTTACAGTGCACTGGTAAGTCTTGCCCTACCTCACTTCAGTTAATGTTTTAGGAAAGGTGTTTGCCTCTGGCAAGCCTAGAACAAAACATTTCAGCTTGTACATCAGATATCTTAGAAGACAGATGATCCCCAACAACGTGACTTTTGGTTGATATGAGATTTCACTAACTTTATACTAAGACCATGTGATGATACAGCGTAGCATAATTTTAATTATAAATTCAAATAAGAATGCCAATACCCAAACAATTTTCACCCTCCCAATAAAATGAAAAATTAAACAAAAAGTATTTTCAAACATATTAACACATTTTATTTAGGTAAAATCCCATAATGAGTAATAGAAATAAACATGATTTAAAGGAAACAAATAAAGAGACAAATTTTTTTTTGCAAGTTCTGGCTTGAATTCAGAGCCACAGAACCACTTCTGACTTTTTTCTATATATGTAGTACTGAGGAGTTGAACCTGGGTCTTCATGCATGCTAGGGCAAGCACTTGACCACTCTGGCAAACTCCTGGCCTCATGAAATCTTTAATTATTAAAGAAAATTATGCTTTTGTATTTTCACTTAATATCAAATTTTATATTTACTGAGTTAAAATAGAGCTTTCATGTTGCTTACAATTATGAAAATTAGAAGTCAGCATGAAAACATACGAAGGCTACTTGTATTTTTTAATTCTCATAGAATATAGGTGAATGAAAAATATTTGAGGAATGCAATTCTATCACTCTTTGAACACAGCACTGAGCTAGGTCTTCTAAATTTTCCTGGATTCATTTTATCTTGTTTCCTCAGGCCAGTTGACCTATTAGAAATAAATCTCTGGGACTATTAAAAATGATTGATTAGCTGATAAAAATATGCAATGTTTAAATTCCTGATTAAAATTAAGATGGTTTAAAAATAGGAAAAATTGTTACTGTTTTCCTTTTTGTTGAAATTTTACTCTCAAATTTCCTCTTGTAACTACTTTGCTTGTTCTTGCTTCCACTCATAGGAATGTTCCTGCTTTTTATTCATTGTAACAATTTCGCCTTCATCTCTTTCTCTTTGTCATAAGAATGTCCTTTGAAGGCAGAAATGTGTGTCCTCTTCTCTCTTGCATCTCCAAAACCTGGTGACAGATGGTGAATAACACATTAGGCCCACACCATCTATGAGTTGAACATATCTTCTGATTAAATGAAGAAAGTAGAGAAACATTGGCTATTTATTATATCATCTGTAACTTTCAAGGCATTTTCTAATTTATGTAGAAAATAAGATAGCACACAATTAACCTACCTTGAAATATACAGACAGCAAGCACAGAAGAACCCCAACTATGCCATCGCGAATTTTCCATCTAATAAATGGGTTGGAAATAAGAGTCTTACATTTTAATTTTTGTGAACACTGAATGTATGTAGCTAAGCTTGAATAAAAAATTATTTTCTCAGTTTTATAGAAAAAGGATCGAAAAGCTGCCAAAGAAATATTGACTGAGATATTGACCATATGTTAGATTTTTCCTATTTTGACCATTTCTATTTTTGAATAGGATATTCCTGTTATAAAAAAATGGCTCTTCCATTTTTATGAAATTAAAATAGGCAATACGTCACACATAAAAACTATTTTTTCCTTTCACTGGGACATAGTTCTTAGCTCCTTCCTTCCTTTTTAATTTTTCCTATAGTCAAATATGATATGTCTAGAATTTAAATACACGTATAACTGAACTAAGTTGTCTCTCTGGAACCAGATTTTAATTAATATTTGAATTTTCGAATAGCAAATGTAATAATGGTGGTAAATCTCAATTTTTAGGAAAGCACAATAGTTTAATGTGAACTTTCTGAGTTTTCTTAGTTCTAAACTTTTTTAAACCTTTCATGCAATCACTAGCCTACTGGCTTATGACAAATTACCTTGCAAACCCATACTAATAGAAATACAAAAAATTATTATTCTCATATCTTGAGATTCACTCTATACTTCTTGTCATATTTTATGTGAAAAAATGGCATTTCCCACAATTAAATTCCTAACAACTGCACTCCCTTTTCTGTGCCAATCAAAGAACTTGAACTTTTGTTGCTTAAGGCTAGCATCTGCCACTTCCAGCCTTTTTGGTGGTTAGTTAGAGAAAAGCGTCATACTGACTTTCCTGCCCAGATTGCCTTCAGACTGCAGTCCTCAGACCTCCGCCTCCTGTGTACATATGATTATAAGCATGGGCCACTAGCACCCAGCTCCTAATTCTGTTTCAGAAGTGTTTCTCTGGCTCATTTAAAGAATTAATTTCTGGATAGTTATAAGAGCATTTTCCTTCTAACAATGTTTCTACTTTTCATTAGAATCTCACGTTGTAGAATTCTGAATTTTCCAAAGTTTCCCTTTTTATTGAAGTATGAACCACTTCCATTTTTCCTGTATATGTAAATGGTCCCAATTAAAAATTACACTGTTTTACCATCTTACACATTTGGGTTGTGAAAAAGGTTGTATGAATCATACAGATGAGAAAGGAAGTAGAACTGCACAGGGAAAAAAACAACAGCATAATTAATCAGGGGTCTCTGAATGGGGAGAGGTATGGTCATTGACCTTATTTCCAATAGATCTTTCCATATGAACAAACAAAATACAATCATAATCATAATGAATAATAATAAAATACAATGAAAACATATGTTTCTTCAAGAGTCAGATACTACTATATTCCCTGTTTGTTAGATGGGTTAACTCACATTGGTCAAATTTTTCAAGAGCACCCAATTGATAAGCTAGAATGAAACTATAATGTTTTCTCTATCTTAAACTGAATTTTAGTTTTTCTCTTCCTCCTCCTTTCCTTCCTTCCTTTCTTCCTTCCTTCTTCTCCTTTTTTCCTTCTTTCTTTCCTTTTTCCCTCTTACTTTCCTTTCCAAGTTACACATGTGTGAAATATAGAATTGTGCCTTAGGCCATTCATGATGCTTTACCAAAACACCACAAACATGTTTTCATAGCTCTAGACAGTGGAAAGTTCCAGAATAAGACATATCCAAATTTTGGTAGAAGTCTCTTCAGCCCAGCCTAGGATATCGATCGCATTCATGAAGTCTCTCTACCTTTAAGTTTCAATCACTTCTACAAAGCGTTATCTCTTAACACTATAGCAATGAACAATCAACTCCAGAATATAGATCTTGAGGTCCATGTAGCAAAAGAATACTAATTTTTTATTTTTTTTATTTTTATTTATTTTTATTTTTTTATTGTAATTAGTAAAAGGGTTACATGATATTTGCCAGATAGAAGGTGCATTAATTCACATACATTGATACCCTTTCACATGTCTTGGTACCCGTTTCCCTCCCCCCCCACACCCCCCACCCGTCTTGGTTTTCCCCCCTTCTCTATCAAATTTCAAATATCCAAATACAAATAAATTCAATATATCAGATAACAAAGTGAGATACTATACCAATATGAGATAACCAAGGGACAGCAAAGGAAGAATACTAATTTTTTAAATAGTAGTTAAGTAGGTATATGTTCAAACAAATGAAAAAAAAAGAACATTAAAATTACGGTGACATCCAGAATTCACTGATGTCATTTGCATGTATTGGAATCCAGTGTAGACTTAACCTATGTAGCTTATTGTAGATTGAAAATGTTCTGCCTATTAAGAGTCCAGAATTCTGACTTCAGCAGTAAAAAAACTTCCATGAAGAGTGAGGAATCCTTTCCTAAATTGTAACAGTGATAGTTCATTGACTCAGGCTCATCTAAACATGCAATACCACAGATATAAGAGTAAATGGGACTCTATCCCAGCTCCAGAATTCCCCTTCATAATGCTGAGCCTAGCACATTTTCCTGATACTTTTTTAGGCCTGTCTTAGAATATAGTCATAATAGACACTGAATGTGCTGCTGTAAATTCTTAGCAGAGTAGAGTGAAGTTATGTTTCCTTCTTAATAGAAGTTTCAGGTTACTGAGGGAGCACCTACATTTTTGTCCCTTGTAATTAAATTGTTAACATCAGGATGTGCTACATAAAAGAAAATAAAAAGAATAAGCATATAAAACATTATGTTGTTATTTTTTTCCCAGTAAGTGACTGTATTACTCAGTCTTTGAGCTCATTCCTGGCATATTATTCACTGGAATATCTAAAGATGTTTCTCTAGAAAAAATGCAAAGTAGCATGTGACTTCTCCATCGTTTTGTAATGAAGAAGATAAAGGGATCATAGGAATTATGGTCAGAGTTTAAGTTCAACATAAATTCCAATTGTGAATATTAATAAGTGACAACATTAATAAGCGACAGCATTTCTAAGTTCTTAAAAGCAATGTCTTAGTAATGTCTGTACAAAGATTTATTTATTCTGAGGATTTAGTAGTATTAAATTATATATGTGTGTGTATATGTAAGTTATATATTTGTGTGTGTGTTCCAAATCCAACAGAAATAAAAAGTGAACATTGTACTTTACATGATACCATCCATCTATCCATTTTAAAACTCATTTTACAACTAAAACTGTATGACTTCAAGAAAATATTAAGATTGTTCACATTTCATTCTTTAAATAGAATTTTATTTTTGCCTCTAAATTGCTACTGTCCTTTTGACTGTTTTCTACCTATCTTCTTCTTTTTTAAGTCTACATTCCAAATCTTTCTAATCTGAATATTATAAATCTGTTATCTAAGATTTAATAAGATATGCTTCATTAATATTTTCTTTTTACTATTATTCCATTTGAATTTCTTTTTGTTTATAAATATATATTTATGGGCCAGGAATTTAGCCTAGTGGAAGAGTGCTTGCCTAGCATGCATGAAGACCCAGGTTTGATTTCTCAGTACCAATACACAGAAAAAGCCAGAAGTGGTGCTGTGTAGAGCTCTAGACTTAAGAAAGCCCAAGGACAGTGCTCAGGTCCTGAGCTCAAGCCCAGGACTGACCAAATAAATAAATATAAATTCATCGTTTTTCTCACCTGTGCTTGGCATAATTTATATCATACTTATTTTCCAATGTCTTTATAATTGACATATATAACAAATACATGTTTAGTCTTAAGTCTGAGGCTATGCCAGGCTCCTTGGCACATAAACGTATTTATCTGCCCCTTACACTTGGAAAAAATTTGCGACTGACTCTGGTTTAAACACCACACTATCCTTCTTCCATGGGCTGATGGCAGCCCATGTTGTCCTCGAAGATTTTCATATCTTTGTGTTTGAAATGGTCTTAGCAGTCAAAAAATATATAGTTAAAATACAGCTTGAAGAATATACTCAACATTAAAACATAGTAATTACAATCAACAGAAAATCCACTAAAAAATAATAAAAAAAAATGTGCACCATACAGTGTAGCTTGAACTCAGCTACTATTACCCATTAATTTTGTTGAGTTTATGGCGGCCATCACCTGCTACACCAGCAATGCTGCTTCCAGGGATGTTTTGACTACTCATGGACAATTTCAAGTGTGTGTGTGTGTGTGCACGCACACACGCGTGTGGGTGTGTTATTTTTTTCCTGCATTGCCTAGTACTCTCAAAAAAATCAGGTTCCTTTCTGTTATTTTCCTTCTTCAATCTCATTAGAATCTTAAGAACTTTCAGAGTATAAAAAAACGTGAAGTAGTTACCATGGAGGGTCATGCAGTTTAGGGTTAGTTTTTACCAAGATTCCTTCCTTGCAAAAAGTCATCTTTCTTTCTCAAAAGGAGATATTAAGTGACCAACTCATTTGATGCTTAATTGGATGGAATCTTTAGAAGTCACTAAACTGAACCCCTGATTGCTGTCAACAGTTTACTGGGGGCTCATTCAGTTCCTGGTATAATAAATGAGCTTCACTGAGTTGAAGTAAGGAGTTTGAGAAATTGCAACCTTCCACACATTGCTTTCAAGGAGAGTCTTTCTATCTCTTAGAGAAGTGTGAGGGCCTTTGGTTTTTTTGTTTGTTTGTTTATAAGTGATGATGATATTAAAAATGGATTAGAAATTATCAGATGGACCTTGAGGAGTGATATATTTCAAGAGATCTATTAATGGGAGTAAATTGAAACATTGGCATAGTCTATTATTGAAAGCAGAGACTGTTAAGCCATGCTTCTTACATAATTGATGCTTAATTATATTTGTAGAGCAGAGGAGATGAAGTAAATATAAAATAAAAGTTCTGATTAACATGAACATGAAGTTACTGTTTAGAGAGGGCTGAAGCATAAGGTAGAATTCTGTGCGGAGTAAACTAGGGAACACCTAGATTCTAAAAGATCGTATCTCTCCCAGTCACCTCTCAGGTGACTTTTGGATTGGATAACTCCTTACTTCAGTTTCCTCATTTAAACAATACAGGTATGAAGGGCAACTACCTCATCATGCTGTATGAATATGAAATGAACTAATTAATATATGTAGTGACCTTTAAGAAAGATGATTACATGGATATCAGTACAAAAATGAAAGCAACATTTTTCCTTAAGCAAATGAGGTAAGATGTGACAATACTTAAGTGGACTTTTAATGAGACAATGAGATATTTTAGCACTTTATGGTTATTTGAATTACTAAAAAGGATAAATTTAGAATCCTATAGGCTTGCCATAAAGCTACCCCTGTGCATCTACGTTTTGTTTTTGTCAGTCCTGGGGCTTGAACTCAGGTCCTACACACTGTCCTTGGGCTTTCTCAAGGCCACTCAACCACTTGAGCCACAGCACCAATTCAGGTTTTTTCTATGTGTATGGTACCAAGGAATCAAACCACGGATTTTGTGCATGCTGTCTACCACTAGGCCAATCTCCTGGCCCTGTATCTACAATTTTACAACTGTTTTTGTTTTTTGCCTTTTGGTGTTCAGACTTGGCTTCAATTCAAATTATGTACAGTGTTCTTTGATCTTTTTCCTTGGAGGCTGGCAGTGGATTTTTTTCTTTTTTGCAGGTTAATTGGAGATAAGAATTTTTCAGACATTTTTGCCTAGTCTTGTTTTGAACCATGATTCTCAGGGCTTAGCCTCCTAAATAAGTCAGATCACAGGAGCCTCTGGAGCTTAGCCTTTACAGAAATTTTATTTTATTTATTTATTTATTTTTGTCAGTTATAGGACTTGAACTCTGGGCCTGGTCATTGTCCCTGTGCAATTCAGCTCAAGGCTACCACCCTGCCTCTTGAGAAACAGCACCATTTCCAGTTTTCTTTATAGCAAAATTTCCTTGTTTGTTTATTTATTTATTTATTGTGGGTCATGGAGCTTGAACTCGTCCCTGAGCTCTTCAGCTCAAGGATACTGCCCTACGCAGCAGCCAAGCCCCACTTCTCACTTTTCTTGAGGTTAATTGAGCCTCAGGTCCTTTTGTGCCTGGGCTGGCTTTGAACCTTAATTTTCAGATCTCAGTGTCCTGAGTGGCTAGGATTACAGGTGTGAGCCACCATGCCCATATTAGAGCAATTTTTAATGTAAAATATATATTGAGTAATTATTTTTTACATTGGAACACCTACATTTTGTCTGTTTTTATGTTTGTTTAGCATGAGGAAATAATTCTGAATTATGTCTGTCTACACTGTATCATAATTGATCACAATTTGTGAATATATTTTAGTTTTTCAAATTCTATTTTAAAATGTTGAATCTACCATTCTATATGGTACCATAATCAGAACCTGGTTCTACTACTGTGTTGTTTTGCTTATAATGAACTCTCCTACAAAATAAAATAGGAATTAGCTGGGTGCCAGTGGCTCACGACTATAATCTCGCCTACTCAGGAGGCTGAGATCTGAAGATGGGGATTCAAAGCCAGCCTGGTCACAAAGGTCTGGGAGACTATAATTAACCACCAGAAAACTGGAAATGATATTGTAGATCAAGTAGTAGGGTGGTAGCCTCGAGCTGAGGAACTCAGGGACAGCACCCAGGCCTGAGTTTCTGCCCTGTGATGAACAGGGGGGGGGAGGCAGAGGGAGAGAGAGAATAAAAACATTTTAATAATATTTTAGACAATTTTAGTAGAAAAAGGCTTAGCAATCTATGTATTCACCTGAACTATTTTGCACACTGCAGTGGCATAATTAAATGTAGACTAATATCATTTTTAAAACTCTATTAAAAATAATGTATTGAACACATTCATTAGGACCATTATGTTATAAAGTTGTGAACATGACAACTAAAATGAAGAAGTAGAGTCCAGCAAACAAAATTGTTGAGAAATAGATACCAGTTAGTCAGTAGAAAGGAAAAAGAAATAAAAATGAACGCAAAAACCAGTATTGTGCTGACACCAAGAGCCATGATTTACAGCATAAAATTCATCCTGTTCATCATTACCATTAGTAAAGTTGCAGTACTAGGGTGTCTCTGGAATCAGAGGGGAGACAAGACTTCCAACACGCTATCTTAAAAACTAGAGAATTGGTTGGAAGTCTTACTTCAGAAGAAATTGGAGTTCTCTTGCATAGTTTGAATGACCGCTGCATAGTTGAAAGGGCACTTAGGCATTCTGAGAGAAGAAGGGTTTATGTTTTTAATAGAGCAAATGAAATGATCTTGTCCTGGTAAAGTGACAGTAAATGGAAGTGGTGTGAGGATCAAAATTCCTTGAAGGAGTTGACACACAACCTATTCTACCTCTCAGAATACTAGAAACATGGCATGAGTCCTCTGAACATATAGATGGAGGATGCATTGTCAGAGAGTGTCAACAGGAGAGAAATTTAAAAATGCTGATTTTAGAAACAGCCAAATACAACATATACTGCTCACAGTGAATAAATCCCATACACCAGGAAAGAGCCAGTTTATTGTGTTCTGATCCTATTTTTTTTTCTGATAGTACAAATAGGACTTGGTTAGTCCAAGGGTAGTGATTTTACACCTAATTAATCACAACCAGTTACAGATTTCTTGTGCTAGGAATGTGGTTTAGTAGTAGAGAGCTTGCCTTACATTCATGAAACCCTGGATTTGATTGCTCAGTACCACATACACAGAAAAAGGTGGAAGTAGTGCTGTGGCTCAAGTGGTAGAGTGCTAGCCTTCAGAAAAAGATCAAAGACGGTGCCCAGGCCCAGAGTTCAAGCCCCATGACTTGGGGGGAACAAAAGAGGTAAAAACAGTTTTACTTGCTGAGCATCAGTAGCTCATGTATATGAGTCTATCTGCTTTAGAGGGTGAAATCTGAGAATTGAAGTTCAAAGCCAGCCTGGTCAGGAATTTCTATGAGGCTCCAGTTAACCACTAAAATGCTGGAAGTAGAGTTGGGGCTCTATTGGCAGAGCTGTAGCCATGAAGTTATAAAAATAAATAAATAAAAAATGCTCGGAGACAATGACCAGGCTCAAGACTAAGGACAGGTGCATAAACACACACCACACACACACACACACAATTATTTTTGGTTTGTTTAATTAGTTTGTAAGTAAACTACATCTTGATCAATGCCAACCTTCTCATCATCCTTCTCTCCCATGACCATTATAACTGTTTACTACTATTTGCTCTTAAATATGATGACAACACACTGGATCATTATGTATTTGAGAAAAACATCTAGTATAAAAGAGGGAGAAAAAAATAAGCAGAAAAATCAACTAATCTCCTTATAAATTAAAGTGCAATTGATGTTTGGAACACATCCTACGATTTGGAAATTAAACAGATGCCTTCAAAGCGAGAGCAGATAGACCATGAGGTAGAAATTGAAGGCCCACCAAAAGGGAAACTATTCTATGCAGCCTGTCATTTGAATATGAGTTCGATTAATCCAACTAATTGATGCGGGAGGAGGTGGGTAGGGGAAGGATGGGTGAAGACGTTGAAAGAAGTAACATTGATCAAGATATATTATAGTCATAAACTGCCTTTTGAAACAGCAACACCTTTTAAATATACTTAATGATAATGATTTGTAAAACATTAAGACAAATGAAAACTAATTAGGGCAAGACTTTTTCAGAAGGTAGTTAGGGAACAGCGCCATAAAAAAAAAGAATCTTTGTAATCACAGTAAAGAAGCATTTGGAGATTACAGCTGTGAGTTGGTTCAGAAAGCAAGCGATCACAAGCTATCAGAGTGGAGAGGAAGAAGCTCTGGGCAAGGTCATGGGTCTTCTCAATAAGAAGTGAATGAGTGACTTGGAAAGCTATATAACCTGGGGCAGATAAGCATTGAGGCAGAGAGCTGCAAATTAAATAATAGCTGAATGTAATGGGATCAAATGCCAATGAGAACACTGGCATTTCATTCAATGAAAAAGTGGTAGAAGGGAGGGAAAATTAAATAGTTTAAATGACTCAGGACTTGAATAGCATTCAGTCATACATGCATAAACATGGTGCATGGTTTAAACTAAAGCTAGGTTCTATTTGGGAATGTACAGTGAGTCGTATCTGGTTATCTATGCCTATGGTGGGGGTAAGGCTGAATATATATAGTAATGGGCTGTAATTTGATTTTCTATGATGGAAAACTGATAGACAAAACTTCAAGTAGACGAAATATAGGAGATATTGATTGAAAGCAAATAGAAATTAAATATATCAACATTTTTAATAAACGTGCATTTTCTTTCCTATATTATCGTCATAGACCAAACTGTTGCAATTTCACAAATAAATTTTATATGATTAGTTTCTGGGGCAAAATGATTAAGCACAAAAGAGATTTTGCCCACAAAGGCTTACTGCCTTGACAGAGACATGGAAACTAAAGAAGCAAGTATCATGAGAGATGAGTTCCAGCAAGGGAAGATCACCAGGATTCTTTATAGACTGCTCATTATGACATTACAGAGTTACACAAAATTTCTGGAGCTATCCAACTTTTAACTCACTCAGTAGACTGAGCTCCATAGAGAACAACTCTGTAGCTAATGACAGAGGCAAAGCAGTTGTAGTTATGTTCTGTCTCCATTGCCCCTGGTCTCGAGGCACCACAGGATATGGTTATAGTTTGGGCTCCATAAAGTTAACATCGTCTACGCAAGATATCTTGTCACTATGTAACTATGGAAAAATAGAACTATGTATTTGCATGAGGTGTGGGTCAGTCTGTCTGAACAATTATTCTAAAGACAATACCAGTAATAGTAATAGTAATAGATTTTAGAAGACAAAGCTAGACTTTATCAAGTTCCTGGGAAAGATCAGGGATAGTAACATGAAATATTCCAAATCTTTGCTTTCCTATATACTATTCTATTGTTTTACCATGTTGGTTTTTTTTTTTTTTTTTGCCAGTCCTGGGCTTGAGCTCAGGGCCTGAGCACTGTCCTTAGAGTTTCTCAAGGCTACAGCTCTACCACTTGAGCCTCAGCACCACTTCCAGCTTTTTTCTATGTATGTGGTACCGAGGAATCGAACCTGGATCTTCGTGCATGCTAGACAAGCACTCTACCACTAGGCCAAACTCCCGGCCATTTTACCATGGTTTTATGTGAGTACAATCGTCTCCATTTCACTGGAGATGGAGAGTGATGTTCTAGAAGAAATGATATTTTCCTATATTTGTGCTGGCACTGGGACTTCAACTCAGGGCCTAGGCACTGTCCTTTAGCCATTCTGCTCAAGGCTTGAGCCATAGCTTCACTACTGGCTTTTTGTTGCCTATTTGGACATAAGCATCTCATAGACTTTCCTGCTGCAGAATAACATTTATTCAAGATCACGGAGTAATTTCTTGGTAGGAAAGGATTATATAAGGGAGCTCTATTGTTTTGTTTGTTGCCTACCTAAAAATACACTTGGCATGTAGACATCACTTTATCAATGTGTGTATTAAACATTATATCCATCTCACTGGAAGCTCAGAATACTTGCCTGTAAAATAGCACAGTGAGAGCCGGGTGTGGTGGCTCTCGCCTGTAATCCTAGCTACTCAGGAGGCTGAGATCTGAGGATCACGGTTCAAAGGCAGTCCAGGCACTATAGACTTTGAGACTCTTATCTCCAATTAACCCCTAGAAAACTGGTAGTGGTGCTGTGGCTAAGGGGTAGGGTGGTAGACTTGAGCTGAAGTGCTTAAGGACAATACCCAGGCGTAGGTAGGACAGTAGCCTTGAGCTGAAGCACTCAGGGAGAGCACCCAGGTCCAGAGTCCAAGCCCCAGGACCAACAAAACAAACAAACAAACAACAAAAACAACTAAAGAAAAGTGAGGAGAAGGAAGATTTGGGAAAGGTAAACTTTTTGAGGCACCTTACACTTCTCCATAACAAAATACAAATATTTGTGATAATAAGTAAAACCATGGAGGCACGAGGTCTGATCATTCTTTAAAGGAAACAGTTATTAAAACACACAAATGGGATTATTTCTGTAATTAACAGCAAAATCTTCCCTCAATATCCCTAGGAAACTGATTCCAGAACACTCCCCACTCCCAACTCAAATCTCATATAAAAATGGTGTCACATCTGTCTACATCTGCACACTTTCTCCTGTGTATTTTGTATCATCTCTAAATTGCTGTCCCCTGAAATACCTGATACAATGTACATGCTGTGTAAATAGTTGTACTATCCTAAGACAATCTGCTTATCAGTGCAGAAGAGAGTTCTCAATGGGGTAGTATTTGCCTCCCAGTTGCTTGAATTTACACATTTAGAACCTCCAACTAGGGAAAGCTTTATTTACAACTGAAAAATATTATTGCCACCCCTCTCCTTTGCTCCTGAAGAGTTGGTTTTTAGTGGCCAAACAGGCCAGGTGTGATAGCCCAAGGCAATTCAAGATGTTTATGGTTTATCTGAAAGGAAAACATGGTTTCACCTTCTGGCTTAGAGTCTAACTTAAAGCACTACCAACCTTTGTTAGATTACCTATTCCCTAGGCCTCAGTAAGGCTGCTAACTGCTAATTTAGAACCCTTTAAAGAAACCGTGAAAGTAACATTTTAAATGTTCATTGTTGGAACCTCAAGTAACTTTGAAACCCCTTTTTCTTGGCTGAGTACCCACTTCTAATGTTAGGTTTTGAAAGCCTTTGGTGATTTCAATAAGTGTATCTGGCCTGGGTCAGGTTCCCTTCTAAACACAACTCCTAAAATTCTTCCTCTCCCCACTACCCTCTCTCACTCCCTTTTACTCCCCACCTCTCTTTCACATATACACACACACACACACACACACACACACACACACACACACACACTACTTTTGTACCCATATATCTAATATTTCTTAATCTGTTTTTAGCGGAATGTAATGAAGAAAGCTTCTAGTGAATGTGGTGATCAGTACAATATGAATAGCCTTTGGGCATTCTTGTCCTTGGGGGTCTGTGCTTTCCCTGAAGTCAGTAACACCTAAGCACCCAGCTTTTGGCTTATACTTCCTTCTCTTTCTGGGTGCTGTATAGTTACATATGTTAGGTAGTGGGCTTGGTGACAGCTCAGAAGGACTCACCCTGAACCATCGCCATCTTCCATAGGTACATTACTTCTTAAACATTGATACCCCTTCCTATGATTTTCTCTCAGTTTCCTTCCCCCGAGCTCCTCCCAATCATCTTGTTTTTTCCTCTTTCCATCCCTATTTCCAATAAATATATATATATATATAATATAACAGGGACCCAAATCAAATACTGTAACAATATGAGATAAACCATAAGGGGAAAAAGAGAGAGGAAGAAAAGGGGGACTCAAAAGAGATGAGAAATAACATAGTACATTATGAACAACAATCACACATTATATGGCTCTTGTTTGGAGGTCCCTTGGTTATCTCATATCGTTACAGTATCTTACCTTGTGATCTGATATATTGTATATATGTTTATTTGAAATAGGATTGTGAAGGGGTAAAATAAGATGAGGGGAGTGGTGGAGGGAGGGAAATGGGATAAATATGAGAACGGATAGCAATGATTGTTAAGAAATGCACCATCTGGCGAATATGTGACTCTTCTATTAATTATAATAAAAAAGAAAAGGAATAACTTCACACAGTAGGTTAAGAACAACAATCACAAAGATAAACCTCTTGGTCCATATTCTGGAGTTTATTTCACTTTCCTTCATCCTATAGGGCCTCATACACATAGCTATTTGTTTTAACCTAAAATGGTTTTTTGTTTCTATCTATGACTTCTGTCACTTTCCAAATATCCGTTAGTCCCATTACCACACTATGCTTCTTTTATTTGATATACCTCATTATGATCCAGCCCTTGGGGGAGATAAGTCTCTGAACTTCCAAGTCTACGCTGGTCTTGAACTGTGATTTCCACAAACTGACCTTTCCCCTTAGCTAGAATTACCAGGCTTGATACATTCCAGCCACTAAGGCTCCTTTTTACTTTCCATTTGTCCCTCTTACACATGGGCCATCTACAGATGCAGACACATTTAATGACCCCTTTTTGGATACTGAAAAACACTGTACTTCTTAATTGTTTTAGTTATCTAATTGCTCCTTACTGTTGTGAGCACTGTTTTACTACTAAGTTAACCCATTTCACTACCTGATCCAAAGAATAGGACATTATACCATCATTCCTCTTGAAAATACTCTGAGTTGGCTGTCCCCATCACTGTTGGGGAACTGACTTCCATTTTATCAGTTCTCTGAGTGGCAAGGTCAGCATATATCCACGATGTCTCAAGGACCAAAATGTGTAGAGAAAACGATTGCTGCTACACTACAGGGGAAAAAAAATGAGTACCTAAAAATAGATGCTGAAACATTTTTTTTGATAGAAAAACTCATTGTTTTGAAAAGTGAGGATACAATGTCAGCTATGAGTAGAGGAACAAAAATCATTTTGAAACAATCTCTGACTGAATGAAGTGTTTATTAGGATATTGATTTCTAAGCAAGTCATTACATTTAAAATGAGCTGATTTGTTAAGCACTGAGGAAATAATTTTCAAATTACACATGGGATATCATTTTATTATAAAGGCAATAGTTTGGCTTAAAGCTCCTTTACTGTGAATTCTCTTGAAATGAGAAAATTTAATGAGTAATCCTTCTCAACTAAAATGATACATCCTATCTATTCTATCTCATGTTAAAGAAGGCTTTTATGATTCACAGAGAATTGATCAAAGCATGCTACTTGCCCTTTTCAGCATAAACATATTTTTGAAAAGCCTGCTTTTCATCTCTTTTAGAAATTCATAAATCATTTTATACAATCTGCTGGAGTTTATAATAGTCCTGTTAAGACAGAAAACTATACTGTAATCGTCATGATTTAGGTTATGAATTTTTTCAACTTAGTGAAATTAGTACATAAAATAAAAGCTTTAACTTTGCCCTATTTCCATATATTCATATGCTTTGATCAAATGAATCAGTTCTATTACTTTTTCTTAGCTCCTTCCCTATTTTAAAACAATCTATGGATTTCATAATTCTATTTGGTACATTCATATGAAGAAGTTCTTCCTTTTTGAACTGAGCACTTATCAGAGTAATTTTCTTTAAATCTAAATTTCTACAAAGAAGTTCTTCCTTTCTGAACTGAGCACCTATCAAAGTAACTTTCTTTAAATTTAGATTTCTATAAAGAACTAACTGGGTACTCAGGGACATAAGATATGCCCTGTTTCCTTAGCTGACATGAGGTTTGTAATCAACAAAACATCCTCTAAGTACTACAGCAGTTTCCAAAGCACTTATATTTGTGGCATTTACTTTCTTTTCAATAATTATGGAGGAGTAGCCAAACTCTCAAACATAAATGCTAGCAATGGCACTTTTGGTAAAGAAAACACATAAATTTCAGAAATTGTCACTATTTCCATAAAAATTTAAATACTCCTTTGTATTTTGAGCCTTCTACCGTTTGTTTCTACTTCCCTTTAACTTAAAAATACTCTCCTAGATTATTATTTTTTAATTGGGTTAGTCATACTTTACTAAAAAATGGCATGTGCTTGATTTTTTGTTAGAATTTCTTCAGCTTTTCTGGAATTAAATGTGAAGTATTAGTAGACAGATGAACATTTCTTCTTGTTGTTCCTGAATTTTCACTTTATATTCTTACAGAAACTGCTGAAATTTTAAGGCTTCTGTGAATTAAATGCCCTTTTGGGAATCCAGAGTTTCTACATTTATTTGGCGAAGTCTAGAGGGTAACTTGCAGCACAAACATCTTAATTAATAATCCTGATGTTTTTATGATAACTTTCCTGAGGACCTCCCAGAGTGCGGATTTACCTCAGGATTACTTGGGCAGTAAAGAGGCCAATCTTGCTTTCTAATGCTTACCCAGGGAGTTATAAAGAAAGACAGCAGTGTGCCTTACGAAGCAGGTGACTGTTAAAGACCTGCTGAGCAGGAGGTACTATTTTGGAGTTGTGATACAGCACTGAGCAAGACTGACCAAACCTTAGTCCTCAGAGAGCTTGTAATTATTTTTTTTCTTATGGCAAATTGAAGTGGATGTGGTCAATTGAAAATAGCAAAAACCACTGTTGCATACTGGATGGTCACAGAAACCCCCCGTGATTAAATGACATTGAAGAAGATGCTTAAATGGTGTGAAAGGAAGGAAAGGAAGAAAGTATAGGACTGGAATAGGAAAGTGTTGGTGTATTTGAGGATGAGCAGTCTGGCCACAGAGAGTAAGAGTCGTAAGTACGAGTCCTACATTATGGAACATGCATAAGAACCGAAAGTCTGGTAAAAGTATTGGGTTGCAGGCATTGGAAAATGGAGAGTCATTTGGTGTGCTGTGGCTTGTATTTCTACAGGACACAGGGTTCTGGCACCATACATAGATGATGGTGGGAAGGGAGCTTATGTATGCAGGCAGTTAAAAGAAGGTCAAACGTATTTGGAATGCAGGAGTTACTGAAGAGGTGAAGTATAATTGTGAGAGAAGAGAGTAGTTATAGAAGAGCCAAACATTTTCGCAGTAAGAAGAGGATGAGTGGTAGGCACCATACACACAGATACAGAAATTTAATCTACTAATCATTACAAACTTCTATATCTATCACCAACAGAGATGTTTGTACAACAAACATGGGTAAACATTTCAATTGTGTTTAACCTGTAAAATTACACTAAAGCTGGGTTCTGGTGGCTCATGTGGTAATTCTAGCTACACAGGAGACTGAGACTGCAGGATCAAGGTTTAAAGCCAGTTCAGCGAGAAACTCCATCTGACTTTTATCTCCATTAACAATCAATGGGAAGTAGAGCTGTGGCCCAATGATAGAGCATTAGCCTTAAACAAAAAACCTAAAAGACAGTGGCCAGGCCCTGAGTTCAAACTACAAGATGTGCAAACACATACACACAAATCATACTAGAGGTTTTCTTTATTTTCAGTCATTTCTATTTAGTTGTCCTAGGAGAAATTGGTGATATAAACAAAAAGCTTATATTAGAGCAAGGCCTGGAATATATAGGTATTTAAAAAGGCTTCTGTGGTGTTATGAATTAGCTGATTGTGTCAGAAGTTAGACTTCTTCAATTTGCTTAATCTGATTTTAATTTTTTATCAGGGAATTAAGGTATTGTAGATTTTATGACCTGACCTTCCTGGATCAGGCCCAAGAGATGAGTGATTTTTTTTTTCTTTGCAAAGCTTTGCTTTGCACCAGATTTTCTGACATCCTGAATTAATAATAAGTCTAAATTAGATTTAGATTGTTGGGAAGGGAAACTTGCCTTATGCCTGGGGAGGCAAAATTTATTTTTAAAGAATGTCAAAAGTACTGTATATTTAGAATATTTACGTTATATTAATAGGTAACTGGATAACACATTTGTGAGAACTGGGTCAGAGGCAGACATTAAATATGTGCTTGATAAGGTGGGCTTATTTTGTAAAGTTACAGTATGTCTTTCCATAGACTGTCCTTTATATTTTACGATGTCATTCAGATTTTTCATAACAAATTAACAGCTGATATTGCATATAAACTTTAAATAATTTGCAAACAAGCTTGTTATTGGGGTCCTTTATACTTAGGCAATGTGGAAAGGCACCACATTCTTTGATGCCCCCCTGAAAGGCATAGAAGGAACTCTTCAGTTCATTTCAAAATCATTGAAAGCTTGCCATAAGTGCCAGCAATCAGTGTGTCATCAATCCTTACCAAGGAAAAACAGGAAGGCACTTGGAAAACTCAGTTAACCAAATGAGTGTTGGTTGGTTTGTTTTAACAAATGATTGGAAATCATTGAAATCATTCTGCCAACTTGTCTTTCTCTTTTTCCATAATCACTCTTATTTATTTGTGACTTTCTTCAAATACTTATAGCATCTAAACCCTTCCGAGGTAGATTAATTGTGTCCTCCCACTTTGACATTTGGATATGGATAATACTTCCCCAATGCTCAGTCTTTTCTTGTAACCCTGAGCTCTCTGGCTATACCCTTGATTCTCTACTCTTCGATTCAGGTTATTTGGTTCCAACTACATTTTTCAAATTTTGGATCTGTCTTCCTAGACTCTATTTATAGTTTGATGAGGAAGCTCAGACATATGGGGAAGTTAGTTCTCTTAGGCATGCATTTAGATAAATAGGAAACAAGAACAGATAAATTTTTCATTTCTCTCATCACACTACTACAATGAAAATAGATTTCTAAATTGTGAATATAATTGATAATTCTACATATTGAAAAATAGCAAAGCACAAGTGACACATTCTTTATGTTGATTCTAGTCTTTCCTTGCTAAGATTTTTCTCTCTTCTTTTTTCTTTATTTTATTTTCTAGTCTTAACAGTGGACTCTTTTGATCCTTTATTACTTGCCTCTGATTCTTCTCATTGTAAAGGTTTCAGAGTAAGATAGCTGATATTATTAACTTGTTCATTTAGCAAAGATTATGAAAAATAGAAAAGTCTATGAGATCTTTCCTGACTACATCCTGTGAAATACTGCCAATTGTTCACTGTTCTATGTGCTTCTACCAAAAAAAAAATGAAAATAAAAGCAAGACATTTCTCCTCTTTCAAATGACAGTATTTTTTTCAAGACCATTCTAAGGTGCTTTCAACATTTTCCTCTAATTAAAGCTTATGAGTAAAAGAGGAACAGAAAAAAATTGAAAGAGTAGTAACTATCTCTAATCCTGCTCCTAGAAGCCTGAAGTGGCATGAGCTCCAGGCCAGCCTGAGATACATCAAAAGAAATAACAAGCAACAAGGGCATGAATAAATTAAGACTGAGGTGAGACATGGTGAAATAAAGCAAGAATTTCTCTGTGACTGATGTGAGTTAGACTTATTTCCTTCTCACATTTTAGGTTAACTTGGAAAAATACTCAGTGTGAGGTAATATGCACAGCAATATTTGATCTTTTTTCCTTTCAGATTTGTTATAAATATTGCGTACTCCAAAACTCTACAAGATAAAGAAGATTTGGATCATTTGACTATGTCCCGTAATTATATAATGCGCTATCCTAATTACAGGTTCTAATGATTATACATATGAACGTTTATTTCTTAATTAGAGACAATTTTGCCAATGATGTAAATATGCAGCAATTGATGGATGTGACTAAAGCAAGTAAATAATTCCATGAAAGAACAACAAAAAATGCCAATCCATTATACGATGTCTTGGACCAACTGTTGTATTTGCTAGCTGTAAGAAGATGAAGGTAGATGTTATTCAGTCAAAGATGTATGCCATCTTACCTAGATGATGAATGTACAAATGTACTGAAAGAGGCAGAATTATTTTTATTAATTTCATGGAAAGCATCTGGATATCTGCTACTTCATATTATCTGATAAGTCGCATCTACTGACTTTTCAAATATATTTGATACTTGGAGCTTCTTGGACAACTGATACATAGGTAGCAATATTAGCAGTACACATATTAATGAAAACCTTGGGTCTATATTATTACTTAAGGAATATAAAAATGAAAACTGGTAAGAATGAACTAGAGTGTCATGTATATTCAAAATTTAACAGATGTTTGGAAAAATATGATCTATTAACTTCATGATAAAATGTATAGTAGAGGATTTATCATTATATCTTTATAATTCTATATGCATATAGTTACGTATATCATAACTTCATATCATTATATATATGACTATAATGATACATATAAAAATTATATATGTGATATATATCTGTGTGCATTTATATACAATATAAAATATTTACAAAAATGCAAATAATTCATGCACATAGGCATACCTATGCATATGTAAATCTAGTTATTTTATAAATCATTGTACAGTTTGAACATTTATTATCTAAATGTAAAAAAACCAGAAAACATTAATTAAAAGAAAACAAAATAGATACTTTATGCTTTTGTGTATACTAGTCTTAATGTGAACACAGTAGCTAGATGAAGTCGTGTTTAAGTTTTACCTTTCATAACTCAAAATATAAGACTCAGGTTGAGTCAGTTTCATCTGTATCATCTGCTTGCCTGAAAGATAGACCTGAGTTCCTGTTATAAGCCTAATAGGGATAACCATTGATAGGAATCCAACTCTGTGACCCCCGGCTCTTCCCCCAAAAAGAGTGAAAGTAACGTATAGTTTTGAGGAATCTATAGTACCATGAATATGCTTGACATTTATTTGCTTTTTTATTTCTAGTAATTATTGAAATATTTTGGTAGAAAAGCAAGAGATAAATAAGTTTGAATATAATACGTTGTCAATAAGTTTGAAAATATAATAGTAGGAAGTGGAGATGTTGATTTTTTTCAGTCCAGTTCTAAATATTCTCTAGGCAAAATATGTCTTTAGCTATTTTATGTAACTTCTGGAAGGCATTTTAAATTAATTTTTAGAAAACATGGATGAGAATTATGTTGCATTATTTATTTGGCACAGTCTGGTTGAATTTTCTCTTAGGAGAATATTAGAATACTACAAATACTACCATCTGTCAAATCTATATACTTCAAAGATACTTCTGTTTTCTACAAGTGTGCTGGTGTGTTTTGTTTTTAATCCCTTAAATGACAGGGAGTTCATTTTGTTAGCTTATGAGTAAATGTAAATACAGCTTTAATAGATTACTGTCCTGGAGTGAATGGAGCAGAGCAATTAATTTTTATTACATTTCTAATACTCTACAGTGCCCACAATGCTGTTAATTTAGATCAAACTCTATTATAAAAGGCATTAAAGAAATTACTGCTTCACTTTCAATGAGATTGAGGATGGTGGTAAAAAATTCCCCTAAGAAGCTCATAAAGAGAAAATGGAAATACTATTCAGTAGCAATACTCTCAAGAAAAAACAGCTCTGATTTGTAAATTCTGTGGTAGATCAATATTGATTAACCAGTATTAAATATAGATCAAGAAAATTTTTTTCTGATTCTAGAGGAAACATTACAGTAAGATTTGGATACGCTCCTATATTCACTCATATATGCTTGATAAAGATGTTTGGAATATGATTTACGCCATCATAATACCACCTCTGCATAAAAATGACATATATTTATTCAGTTATAATATTCCATCTTAGGTATTAAAGTCCCAGTTAAATGATTTTTAATGAAGAATGTATTGTTTCTTGAGATGCTGTAGAAAAGTCTTAGTTTAAAAATAGCATTTTCGATGTGTGCAATTTCCTTTTTCCTTTGAGTTATTATTTTTACAAAGGTGTTGCATTCATTATTTTGCATTGGTGGAGTACAGATCTTTTATTTACAGAGGCCTCAAATACTAAAAAATGTATACTTTGTTTATGAGATTATATTGCTTTTGAATGCTGAATTAGAAATAACAGTATCCTAAGCAACATAGATATCCATTTTGAATCATAAAAAATAATCCAGTTATGAAGAATATTGAGAAACAATGTTGACTTTCTCGGATCTTTGGTGACCTGTTCAATAGCATATGAATTCTTTGTTTGTGGGGGGAGGTCACGGAGCATGAACTTTGGGCCTGGTTGCTATCCCTGAGCTTTTTAAAAATTCAAACCAGCATTTTCAGTATGAAGGTTTACCTAGTGATGAGAATAACCATGTTTTCATTATTTTTCTTTGGTTTCCAACTCATCTACCATGATGACTCCTTATTCTTTAGCATTCTATTCCCTGGCTGGTGAGTGGAGCAATAAAGGATCCATTTCTTGGCTCTAGGCTGCACTGGTTTAAAATTGTTGTCATGAGTTATTTATTCATCTTACATAGGTCACCGTGACTTACAGAGATGATTTAAGATGTCGATTATGTTAGTAGTGGTAGCAGTGACAATGTCATGATGTCAACTTGATCCTTAATAAACAGGGTATATCATATATATACATATATATACATATATGTGTTTATATGTGTATATATATATATCTTCTTACATGGGGTAGAGAAATGATCAGGCTAAAATTACACTCCCTTGTCAGAAAATTGTGGTTGTTTGTATCAAAGCAGAAGTGGAGCTATCATGTTACTTTAATTTTTTGTAGCCTGATACAATCTATTAAAAATTTAACCCTTGAGATCTAGAGCCTTATGTCACTAAATATTCTATTTGTTGAATTAAGTAATTCAAAGAGAACCTATTTCCTCTGTAATTTTCCCTGATACTAGTACAGGAGATGAGGCTAACCTTTATTTTCAGAACTCTAATGAACACTGTCTGCTCATAATTACCAACCACAGGCTTTCCCTTATACTGCTGCATGTTGCTACAGTGGATCTTCATTTTTTTCAGCTTTAGCTCCCAGTAACTCAGGCAGAATATTGTTCTGATAATTACAAAAGGTCATATAAATGTTTGTCTTACGTTTTTGCTCTGTTCTTTCTTTACTGACAACAGGTAGTCTTTCAGAATACAAATATCACTGATTATAAATAATTCTTAGTCTATATCATATTTCCTGACGAGTATATCTGATTTAAATCACTAGCAATTTACCGAATGTAGCTTCTCATTCATTGCATGTTAACTAAAGAAAATAACTTAGAAATCTCAATTCTGATTAGATTTAATTTCTTATGAGACTGTAGTATCTATACGATATTGCTTTTGGATGCAGCTAACTCTACCTTTGAACTATGCCCCAGGTTGTCATTTATCTGATACTACTCAGTCAATATGAATATTATTTAAGGTTAAATAAAAGCACTGATGTTTCAGTAATGTTGCAATCTCAACAATCAAAAGAGAAATGTGTTTGACAGAAACTGGTTGACCTTAAGCTAAATGTTTTGTCCTGTGGTCTAAGAAATTCTTCATGTTTGTCCTCGAGCTTAGCTAAAGCTAGAGTAAAAATGTTATGTCCTAAATTATAGTATGTTTTTCCTTTTTTGCTATTGTTATTGTAATAGAGAATACCTTAATTTCATACTGTAACATAACTTAAAGAAGAATATTTAATAATCCACCATTATTTAATATCAGAAAAAATAACTGTATTTCATCTCCCTTAGGTGGTTAGTAACATTGTCAAACATTTCTCTCTTTGGTTTTTCCCAAGGCTACAAAAGCATCACACTGTAGGAAGGATGTACTACTATTCAAAGTAAAGAAAAGACTTCAAAAATCTCTTTTGTAGATAAGGCTAGAGAAACAGCTATGTGATGGAAACAAAGTATGATGAGACAGATTCTACAAATTTACACAACAGATTAATAGAAGGTGGTTTTTGTCTCTTCTTCTTGCTCTTGGGAGAAAATATGAAGAATAGATCTGCAGCTGTGATATGGAGCACTGAACTTTCACAAGGCATTGGGGAAATGTTTCTCCAAAGAGCTTGCCTCCTTGAATATCGAATAGAATAACAGCATCCAATCATAGCTGGCCCACCATACTCCAGATATCTTTTACATGGCATCATCTAACACTTCTTAGAATATAGTGAAGTTTTGTTTTTTTTTATCTTCCTTTCAACTAATCTCTTGCCCATATTGCTATTTCTCATAAACTTTTGTTTTTTTCCACTGAAGTACCATATTTTTGTTCAGCAAATAATAGATCATTATCCTGACTTCATGCATGTATATAAAATACTTTGTTTGCCTCCCTCCCTCACACACACTTTCAACATGTCTCCTTTCACTGGTCCTTGTTCAACGTTATCTATTTTGCAGTCACGTTATTAAAAATTCTGTCTTGATTCTGTATGTGAATGCAAATTTCGGATACTTGTCTTTATCTAACTTACTTTGCTTAAAATGATGATAAGTAGGGGCTGGGAGTGTGGCCTAGGGGTAGAGTGCTTGCTTAGGATGCACCCCGAAGGGCCGGGTTGCATTCCTCAGTACCACATACACACAGAAATGCTGGGAGTGGTGCTGTGCTCAAGAGCTAGCCTTGAGAAAGCCCTACCACAGTGCCCAGACTCTGAGTTCAAGCCCCAGAACTGGCAAAAAAAAATCACAATATCTACTTCTACTCATTTGACAACAAATGCCATAATTTGATGCTTTTTATGGCTGAATATTCCATCATGGATACATGGTACATACCTTTTATACTTTTCTTTTGTTCTGGCAAAAAAAAACATATATTAATCCCTTTCTTCCATGTATTTCAAGAAATTAGTACCAAAATTTCTACTACTCAGACAGACACTGTCTACCCATTAAATATATATTTATTAAATTTTTCTCAGCATGTGATTTTCTATATTTTCTCCAGATCCAGTGCCTGAATTACACTTTACTTGTTAGGAGGCTAGAGCACAGGCTCACGTATTTTGGTCTGCTAAAGATTTTGGGATCCTGTACTTACTGAATATGTTTGAATTAACAAAAGTTTTCCTTACCTAGTATTGGAAAATGGCTTCTCCTTTAACATTTTACAGAAATAATGGGAAAATGCTTTTAATTATTCTGAACATTCACTATTAGACATGAGAATTTTACAGGCAAGCGAAGTGCCCAAACCTTAAGTAATAACACATAAAATTAGATTTAATAATTTCTCATTCAAAATCCAAAGATTGAATTTTATTTCTTCCTTGTGACTATCCATAATACATTGCAAGAATTAGAGATTCAGGCCTTTTCTTATTTACAACTTCTATGCACCTGATTTTCCTTTCCATTCAGATTATGTTTCGCAGGAAGCTACTAGAAATGTACAGAAATGAGCCGGTTTTGTGGCTCCTGCCTGAAATCCTCGCTACTTAGGAGGCTGAGATCGGAGGATCACGGTTCAAGCTCAGGCACTAAAATGTTCCTGAGCCTCTTGTGTCCAATTAATCCCTAGTAAACGGGAAGTGGCACTGTGGCTCAAAGGGTAGGATGGTAGCTTTGAGCTAAAGAGCTCAGGGACAGTGCCCAGGTCGAGAGTTCAAGTCCCATCAGTGACAAAAAACAAAGAAGCTCAGAAATGTCCAAAAGGAGTGTTATTTTTCTATAAAGACGTTTCTGTTTCTACCATATAGTTTAAAAGGTAACTGATTGGCTAACTGAGCAACATAGTCTGTCCTGGGCAGCCACATGCCAATTAACAATGTGAAGACTCCATATGTAATGAGTGTGGAACATAAAGGAATGAACCAATGTGACACATGGTAGATTTTGTTTGGGCCTGGCAACTTGTAAGGTTTTCTCTTGAGACTTTCATTTCACAATCCTTATTTAAACATGCATTTTTCTTCGTAATTGACCACATAATTTGTTGTACCCATAAAAATGATTTATTTTTCTACTCTCAGGATGTCCCTTTTATTATTCATTTTTAAAAAGTAGAGTTTTCGAAGACGGAACATTTTTCATTAAGTGATCAATGGTATTTCTCTTTTAGTTCTACTTTCTAGTTTTTCTAGATTCTACCTTTGACTAGAATACTATTTAATATTTAATCTCACTATAATAAGAACAGTATTTTCTTAAAGTGAAACTACATAGGCATAAATATTTAAAATAAATTAAAAGTGGTATGTAATTTCCATGTTCTTTTTTTAAATTTTTGCCCATCTTGGGGCATGAACTCAAAATCTGGGCACTGTCCTGAGCTCTCTCAAGGCTAGAACTCTGCTACTTGAGTCACAGCACCATTTCCGTCTTTTTCTGTATACGTGGTACCAAGGCCTGGAACCCAGGTTTGATGCATTCTAGAAGTCTACCATTAGACCACAATCCTGGCTTACTTTCTGTGTCTTTATTAACCAGTCTTACTCATGGGAATATGTTTCAGGTGATAACTTACTTTTCCAGTAAACATATTGAAATATGCATGCATTTATTCACATAGAGAGAATATTCTTTTTTCTAATAATTACTAATTTACTTAGTAATCTTGGCATGCCATATTTTTGGATGAAAACATTTAATTCTGATCTAGGATCTCTCAATTTTGAGAACTCCCCTGTCCTTTGTTCACACATTGTGTGGTGATGATACTGAACAAACACGGGGAGAGCATGCTAGGGAACTGTAACATGAGTGCCAGCACTCCTCTATATTCTTTCTACAGATATATATTTAAAGACACAAGTAGCTCATTTTTTGCCTTCTTATGAAATAACAATGAGATATATTTTAGCCAAATAATTGCTAAAACAAATTATTAATGTTTCCATTTTATATAATCCATAAAATTCTCTTTAAAAAGGTTGTATCAACTTATTTCAGTGTTAAGTGTGAAGCCTCAACATTTTTCCATGTTCTGATTATGTCTCCCTGGTTGGTGAAATTTATTTCCTCTTGCTTTGCTTACATATTTTAAAATAAATTATTAAGAATTAAATAATTCCCATTCATAGGTTTTTCTTTTCAATGTTAATCAGGTTTTTTATTTATTTACACTGATATATATATATAACTCACATGAATACATTTAAATATGCATATATAAAACTTATATGCATTTCTACATAAAATAGAAATTACCCCCAAAATCTGATATTATCAATATTTGATTCAACTTATGTCACTAAAAAAAATCAAAATATTACAATGAAAAAAATACATGCTTGCCATTTCCATATACTATAGTTTAAAGATTTTTAGGGTTCAGAATAGAAGCCTTAATATATTAGTAAAAACAAATTCCACCATGAAATCTTAAACCATGTTGTTTTTAATTTTATATCTGTACATCTCCGTGCATCTGTATATGATTTGGTGTAAGAATTTATTTTGCTCAGAGAATCAGTCTTTCTCTGTGTATGTATTGTCAATTAATTCAGCATCATTTTCTAAATCATCCTTTCCTTTTTTTTCCTTTCTTCCTTTTTTTTTTTGTCATTTCGTATGCTACTTGTAGGAGATGTCACATCCCATTTACATGTGACTGTGACTGTTCCTGTGCCCTTTGAACAGTAAGAGTTTTCTAAAGTGCAGCTCACAGCTCTCCAGCCATGTCTGTGTGATGCTTAAGACACTCACGAAGAAGCAGGAAGCAGGTAGTCTTTCAGCACTTTCCCAGAAAGTGGATGGGCAGGTGGCACTGCCACAAACAGTAGAGTCTCATTAATAGCCATCTTTTTGCTCTCTGGTAGCACATACATAGAAGTGCTGCAAAAAAAAAAAAAATCCTTAACAAATCAGTAAACTGATCAGATATGGAGCTTGAAGTCTGGGTGTGAGCACTGTCTTTAACTCCTTTGCTTAAGGCTAGTATTTTACCAGTTAGAGCTACAGAACACTTTAGGTTTCTGAGTAGTTAATTGGAGATAATCTCCCAGGGACTTCTCTAGCTTTCAACTACCATCCTCAGATCTCAATCTCCTGAATAACTAGGATTATAGCTGTGAACCACTAGCACCAAACAAACAGATCCCTGTTTAACATATAGAGCTTTACTAATTTAAACTATTTCTGCAATAAAATAGAAAACACCTACAAAGCATAGCTTTTGCGTACTTAACATCAAGATTCTCTCAAGGGAAAGAATTGTTTGATGGAGTTTTGTGGTAAACTTCTTTTCATAGAAAGCTAATTTTAATTAAAAGGATGATAGCTACAAGAAATATATTTAGATATGTGGTTTGGGCAAATACTTTCTGGAGAAAAAAAGCCTGGGTGCTTAAAAGCACCTTGATTATGTTTGTTACCAGTTATAAAAATCCGTGCTTTTAGGAGAAAAAGTGAATCTCAGAAATAGTGTATTTGTTTCCTGGCATTTAATAACTATAGTAAGCTAACCTAATTAGTGTGACATCATATTTGTAAGGATAGTTACTAACATTTCATAGTTGTGTACATCTCAGTGAATGTTTACTTTCAGAATTACTAATGTATGATATTACCAAATCTGATATTCAGATAAAGATCCTTTTAAAAAGGAAAATAGACCAAGAGACCATCAATAGAAAGTAAATTGATATAGTTTTAGATTATATTTTACAAAGGCATTTGAGAAATTCCCGTATGTGGAGGTCCTTGTGTAGTTTTTTAAAAGTATACCTGGGCATGGTGGCTGACTCCTGTAATCCTAGCTTCTCAGGAGGCTGAGAACTGAGAATCAAAGTTCAAAGCCAGCCCAGTCACAAAAGGACCTGAGAGTCTCATCTCCAATTAATCTCCAGAAAATGGGAAGTGGGGCTTGGCTCATGGGTAGGGTGATAGCCTTGGACTGAAGAGCTCAGGAATAACCCACAGGCCAAGGGGTAGGGCGGTAGCTTGGAGCTGAAGAGCTCTGGGACAGTGCCCTAGACGAGGTCAAGCTACATGACCCTCAAAAAAGAAAAAGTATCTATGCTCCCACTGAAAAGATGTTGAAACCAATGTGTCAGCCTTTATTCATAAGCAGCAATAATGATGACAACATCACTGCCAAAGATTGCATGCAATCTAATAAGATAAATCATGTGACTCCTTGTCCTAAACCAGAAATTCAAGAAATTTGAAGAGCTATAAAAAAAATGCCATTCTTTCCCAGCACTGCTGACTCATGCCTGTAATCCTACCTACTCTGGAGGCTGAGATTTGAAGATCCCAGTTCAAAGCCAACCTGGGCACAAAGGTCCTCAAGACCCTTATGTACAATTAACCACCAGAAAACTGGAAGTTGCACTGTGGCTAAAGTGGTGAAGCAGTAGCCTTGAGCTGAAGATGTCAGGGACAGGGCCCAGGCACTGAGCTCAAGCCTCACGAATGACAAGAAAAAAATGTATATGAATATATCTATCATGCTTTATATATTTTATTTAGAAGATACAGTTTTCTAATTAAAAATCTTATGTTAACCTGTCATAAGTTTATTAATGTAAACTAAAATGAGATGATTCATGTCTTTACATTCTCTGTTTGAATTTCTGATACAGAATCCTTGATTAAAAAATTCCAAATAACCAAAAGTTCCTAGGATGCTCTTTATGTTTAATTATGTGAAAATGTTTTGAGGCCAAAAACTTTCATAGGTACTGTGCTGTAGTTCTTTCTTCCCTTCTTCCTATTTCTAGTCTCTGTCTCTTTGTCTTTCATTCATACACACATACATATTTTCATTCTTCTCTCTTCCTGAACCTTATGTATGACTATAATATTGCTATGTAATTTAATTATTGTACAAAACAACATATTTTAAATATTTGAAAATACATTACTATAACTTCTTTTATTCTACATTTTATTATCTAAAACAAATTGTTTTGCCACATAAACTTGGTACTCAATTATGATATTATATGAAAATATTCTAATCGGAATAGTTCAGATTAAGAAATGGGCACACATCTATTATCTTAAAAATATTAACATGTCATATTGTTACAGTATTCCACTTTGTTACCTGATATATCGGATATATTTGTATTTGGTTATTTGAAATTGGATAGGGAAGGGAGGAAAACAAGATGAGGGGTAGGGTTGGGGGGAGAGAAATGGGGATCAAGACATGTGAAAGGGTATCAATGTATGTGAATTAATGCACTTCCTATCTGGAAAATATCATGTAACCCTTCTATTAATTACAATAAAAATATGATAAAATACAATGCTTAAATAAAGATGGAATGATAGATAAAAAGAAAATTAAAATGTCTTTGTATAAAATAAAAACACATTTAAAAGGCCGGGAGTTTAGCCTAGTGGTAGAATGCTTGCCTATCATTCATGAAGACCTGGGTTTGATTCCTCAGTACCACACACATAGGAAAAAGACGGAAGTGGTACTGTGGCTCAAGAGGTAGAGCTCTAGCCTTGAGAAAACCCAAGGACAGTGCTCAGGCCCTGAGTTCAAGCTCAGGACTGGCAAAAAATTTTTTTTAAATCTTCCATTGCTTGTTTGCAGATTTTTAAACTTAAATGAAACTAAATTTCCCAGTGGGATGGTGGACATACATGTAAAAACTTCATAAATAACTTGAAGTTAGGAATCATGGCGTTAAATTTTTAATATATATTTCATGCACAAGCAAGCATTTTATTTTATATATGTATGTATGTATATATATATATATATATATAATTATTTTTTTGCTTGTCATGGGGCTTGAACTTTGGATGTGGACATTGTTCCTGAGCTTTTGTGCTCAATGCCACCACTCTACTGCTTGAGTTACAGCTTTTTTTGTGAATAATTGTAGATGAGTTTCACAGTCTGTCCTGCTCAGTTTGGTTTTGAACTGTGATTTTTCATGTTTCTGCCTCCTATGTAATTAGGATTGCAGGCATAAGCCACAGGCAACCAACTTAAATAAATATTTGCTCTGCTTGTTAGTCTGTAGGTTGTTCTTTTATTGCAGTCATATTTAAGAATAAACATTCATACTAATATTTTAATAATGACAATTTTTTAAGATTTCAGTCTCATTTATTTGTATATGTCTGTGCATTTATGGGAAGATGGTTTTTATAGTTTTATTGTTGAGATGATATACATCCATCAGGTAGTGGGTACATTACTTCGTGAACATTGTTACTCTTTTCCAGGAAGACACTTTTGAACGGGCCCATTTCACTGGATTTCAGTTTTGGCAATTCACACTTTCACTTTAATCTGTGTGATTCTTTGTGTGTCATTTGAGTATTTCTATCAGCTGCCTCATTATTAAAATGAAAATAAACAAGCATATGTAATAAAAATAAGGAGGAAAACTAAACCATGTGATTTTTACTTTCTATTTTATATCAATTTACAGTAGCAGCATGTAGCTTTTGTAAGGTTTTTGTATACTAAAATACACAAAATTTAAGCTGAATACCAGTCATTATTGCTGGCAAAAACTAAATCTGTTGTACACAGCTGTGTTTCAAAGAATGGTATTGTTTATAATGAAATGTTTTAGACATTCTAAGTGTTTCGCAGTTTAATAGAAATGTTCTACTTGAAAAAGTTTACACATTTTTGAAAATAATTAGTGATGCAAAGTGAAGTCTAATTATCAAAATAGACAAATCATTTGTAGGCCTATTAAGGCAAAGCCATTACAGTTTTTTTTAAATCTCTTTTGAAAACCAGGTGTATAAAATTATACATAATCTCAATAAGCCATTATGGTAATATGCCTAAATTATCCAAATCAAATAGGAAATTTAAAGTAAAAATAATGAAGCATGTCCAAAAAGAAATTATAGGCTATATTGACTAGATAAATAAAAAGTAGTTTACAAAATCTGATAGTTATGAAAGAAAAATTTAAATACACAATGAAAAGTGTACTCGCCTACACTTACGTTCTTCCTTCTTATATATTTCTGAACTTTAACCCTTTTGGTTGATACTTTGTATCGTCCTCCTCTGAAGTGATTGAACCATTGATGGTTTCACTGCAACTGACTCGCTATATGAATGATGGCACTTTACTTAAAATCTTAGATTGAATGTGTGTATACTTTTGATTCATTTTTCATTAATTGGATAAGAAAAGCAAGACAGCAATGATGAAACAAATGAGTAATTGCTATTGAGTCATCCTGTGGGAAAGCCAAGCTAAAGTAACAATCTTTGTTGATGCCCGCTCAGATCAGGTGGACCAAAACAGCAGGAAGTGCCTCTGACAGATTCCAAGACTCCAGTGTCTTCAATGAGACGTTGAGAATTACGAAAATCCAGAGACACCAAGGAGGCCGGTATTACTGTAAAGCAGAGAATGGCCTGGGGTCCCCAGCCATAAAGTCAATCAGAGTGGATGTTTACTGTAAGTAAATTTCCCAGAAAATCAACTATCAGGCTCATTTGACTTTCTTCCATCCTACAACTATGGATAATTGGAACACTATTCAGTTAGGAACAAATGTGTTTATCAAAGGATAGCTCCTTCATTGCTTTTCCGAGGAAAGACACTTTAGTTGTAAATTGCCATAATTTTTATTTTCTGATACTTATATTATTCACCAGAGAACATTTAGGGATCACATAATATGCTGATATAAACATTACAGATAATTCAACCATTAACTTAGTGCTTAATGCATGTGCTTCATATATATATATATATATATAAATATGCATCTGTGTGTATACATACATTCATTTCTATGGTTTATGCTAAATATTATAAGTATCCTTATACTGTTAGATCAATTTACCCTTGTATGAGTATGAGTACATTTATTATTTTTTTTACTGCATACTGTGTAAGTAAAGCCATGTTATCTGGCTTGGCTTGTGAGTGACAAAAGCATACATTTTGACGCAAACCCAGTGAAAGTAATCGGCGCAATTCTATGAAATGTTATGTTGCCTGAAAAGTACTGGCTGATTCGTTTATTTTTATTTTTTATTCAAATATTTTATTAACACTGATTTTTTGACATCATTTGTTAAATGCCAAGGTTAGCATGCAAATATTCAAGAATGAAATCTCTATCTGCAATCATTGGCACATAAATCTAAGAACAAAATTAAAATTAAGCTGAAAATTTATATGCCACAGCTACATATGGATCTATAGAATATATGTCCCATCATAGATTTATGTGTCTGTATAGTTATATTTATAACTCCAAGTTCATGTCAGTGACCGTGAGTACCTGGGGCTGATTTATCTTTTACATTAGTAACATTTTCCATTCTTGACAATTATCTTTAAAATCTTCTTGAACTTCTTTTTCCCTACTAACAAAACCAAGGAGATATATTCAGGGTTTTGGTTTGGTTTGATTTGGTTTGGTCTGGTACTTTGTTTTTAGTACAGGTTTATCTATTACTCTTTCTTTTTTTCTACTAGAAAACTAAATTCTCTAACTCTAAAATATAAGATATTTGTCTCTCTTTGACATAATTCAGAGTGAGGGGTGTGCGCATGTGTGTGTGTGTGTGTGTGTGTGTGTGTGTGTGTGTGTGTGTGTGTGTGTGTGTACTTGATCTTAACTCAGGGTCTTGAAAGCTCAATTGGCTTTTCAATGAAGGTACTCTACTATTTACCCAAAACCTTGACTTTGGGCTTTATAGTGGTTAATTGAAGATAAAAGTCTCTGGAATTTCTATGCCCAGGTTGACTTTGAACCAAGAGCCTCACATTTAAGCCTCCTGATTAGCTAGATTATAAGCATGAGCCACCATACAGGAATTTTAGACAGTTATTAAGATAACTAGAAAGCGGGTAACCAAATAGTATTTGTGCTCACTCTCTACATGTGGGTGCAGATTTCCTCATGTTTTAGAAAGAAATCCATGGCATCTTCTCCAGTACCTTCCATCCCTGAGGCACATCCTGGCATAATTTAGACAAATTTATCCTCTGTGACACAGGACACAGAGGATGGCTACATCTTTATAGTTTCAAAGAGCAGTGAAGCTTTTGAGCTGAATATATTTGCACACTTTTGTTTATTATTAATTTTAAATTGGACTTAAGGGATTTAAAGATATCTGTAAATACAACTTTCTAGAGCACATGCTTTCATTTTTTGTTTATTTAATTAATTTGTGGGTTTTGTTTTTTTTTTCTTTTGCTATTACAGTTTGGGTCATGAAGTTCTATTAATGTTTGCTCAATTTGAAATTTGAAACACAATTCAAGTATGTTAAGTGTTCTGAAAATGAGTAAGTGGTTCCTTGGTTTTTGTTGGTAACTTTTGTCATATGACCTAGTTTGATAACAAAATATGATTTGTAACTACTTGACTAGAAGCTTAGAAATGATATTTACCCTACATCAAATAAATTATTGTGTATTTTGCACAGGGATTATGTTTGATTATACAACCTGCTGGGCATATGTACTGAATTATCTTTTTAAATCCTGGAAGCTTCTGAAACACATTCCCCATGCTTTTATTTAAAGGGATTATGATATATTTTGATACCACAATGGGTTTGATATCAATTAAAATTATTCCGCTGAGTTAAAAACAAATGCAAAGGATGGAACTTACTTGTCTGGAGACTTATGAATAATTTTTCCTTTCACTACAAAAATGTTCAGTAAAATTCTACAATGTACCTACTTCTTTCTGTTTTCAATTCCTGCTGTGTAGATTGGGTTGTACCTGTTTCACATTGCACAGCTTGCTAGAATGTAATGGGCTCCTTCAATTTTCCCAGCTCTTGGTCCCTGTGGTGTGACGATCCTCCATGCCTTCAGGCATTAGGGCACTGGATCCATTTCCTTCACTGCTTTTGATTTCTTTTGGAATTTTTCCCACACAACCCAGACACAATAAACATCTTTATCTGTTATTTCTGTGAAAGGTCGATGTTGAAGTACTAGCCTCTGTGATTTCTGGTGGCTAGGCTTTATTTGCTATCGAAAATGAGAGAGTATAATGTTCAATTCTGGTCTAAGTAAGGAAATGTGATGTATATTGAATGTCAGTTTCTCCATGAATACCTTCAACTCCGATGAAGATCTTCTTAATATGGAACTCTAAGAATACATCTTACATACGTCTGCACAGATTCCTATACATTATATTTCTACCACATTTTGACCTATAAGAGTACATATAAAGACAAGTGATAACTTTGATGAATTTATATCTTTTGGGGACTTTGGGCAGTTCTGGGGCTTGAACTCAGGGCCTGGGCATTGTCCTTTAACTTTCTCTACCACTTGAGCCACAGCACCACTTCTGACTTTTTCTGTATAGAGTAATGAGGAATCGAACACAGATTTTCAATGCATGTTAGGCAAGCACTTTAACACTAGGCTACACTCCCAGCCTGAATTTATATCATATAAGTATAATTTTGAGCTCAGAGCCAGTGGCTCATGCCTGTAATCCTAGGTACTCAGGATGGTATCTGAGGATAGTTGTTTGAAGCCAGCCTGAGCAGAAATATCTTCGAGATTACTATCTCCATTAAATCACAGAAAAAGCTGGAAGTGACATTGTGGCTTATCACTGTTAATAAGAACATGACAAGCATGTTATTGCTATATTTAAATCAGACAACTTTGATCTCCAAACAGGGATTATAAAACTTTAGATTTTGATTTGATGTTGGATGCTTGACTAAATCAATATTTGCAAATGAAAATTAAGTGATCAGCTTTGTTTTAAATATGTTTACTTATATTACTTTGGGAAATACTGGAATAATAAGCCCCTTTCTTGTACTTAGAGTCATGACTTAGGAATTGTTGCCTGATCTTAGGGATTTTCATTCCTTTGGTAAAGCTATTTCCTTTTTTCCCTTCATATATTTATTTATTGTATTTAATAGAAGGGTTACATTATATTCACCAGATAGAATGCGTATTACTTCACAAACATTGGTACCTTTCTCATATTTTGTCCCCATTTCCCTACCCCCTCCCTGCCCCTCATCTTGTTTCTCCCACTTCCTATCCTATTTCAAATAACCAAATAAACATATATACAATATATCAGATAAGTATTTCTATGTGAAATTTTCATCAAAATCAGCAGAACTTGTATTGTGTCACAGATATAGAATACAATATTAAAATCTACTGTAAGTTCCATTTGCAACACAAGGCACAGGCAGAAATTGGTATGAATTTAACAAAATGGATCAATCATAATGTTACAATTTAACTGCGTCTCTTGTATGTTGTTTTGAGGAACTTCTCATATTCATTCATGCATTAGGGTAATTGGCATCTGTGAGGTTGCCTGGCTTGCTTGTAGTGCTGTCACCTCAGCCATGCCTCCAGGTCTGCTTTTTGCTGACTGTTGTGGAGATGAAATCTCAAGGCGTTTTCTTTCTTAGCTGGTTTTGAATCAGGATTCTCCTGAGTTCAATTTTCTGAGTAGCTAGGATAACAGCATGAACCACTGCAGCCAAGCTGAGAGATTCCTGAGATATTAATAATTATGTGTACTGATCATCAGATATCATGTTTTAATCTAGGCTTGATAGTTAAAAGCTGCTTAAATACATAACATTCAATGTCAATTCACCATTTTGAAGAGGAAATACAGTTTTAGATAAAGCACTTTCTATACAGCATATAAAATGAGGTTATGTATCTTAAGGTATTTTGAAATATTTGTGAAAGCTTATTAATATTTTGATCACCATGTGAAGGGTTATTAGGTATTATCAATTCTCCCACATAATTTCATTTGGTTTTCATTCCTTCCTTCTTTTCCCCTTCCTTTCTTCCTCCCATCCTTGTTCCTCTCTCCTTCCTCCTCATATCTTTTCATTTTCTTTCCTTTCCCCTCTCTCCCTCTCTCCCTCCCTCCCTTCCTTCCTTCCTTCCTTCCTCCCTTCCCTCCTTCTGGCCTTCCTTCGTTCCTCCCTTCCTTCCTTCCTTCCTTCCTTCCTTCCTTCCTTCCTTCCTTCCTTCCTTCCTTCCTTCCTTCCTCCCTCCCTCCCTCCCTCCCTTCCTTCCTTCCTTCCTTCTTTATTATGTGCCAAACTTGGGTTTGAACTCAGAGGTTCGCTAGGCTTATTTCTTATTTGATCTTGTGCTATACTCTACCATTTGAGTCATTTTTTTCAGCCCCCCTCCTCTTTTTTTTTTTTTTTACTTTTACCCATTCTTTTATTTTGGTTCAGTTTTTTGACCAGGCCAGCCTTGTGTGTGCTTCTCCTATTTAAGATTCCTCTGGTAAGTGGTATAGGTTTGGCATACCATGTCCAGCCTGTATGTCTTCGGGCAGCTAGATTAATTTTCAAATAAGTCTGTGTAGCAAATAACCATAAATAATGCAGTGTCTTTCTTTCTGTACAGAGGGATGATTTATTTTCTGCCACCATGGACATATGGAAACTTGTGTGGTAGTGGGTTTCCTTTGAGGGGTTTTGTAGGGAAGGAAGTTTCCACAGCTTAGGGTTCCTTTGCTGTGTTACACACTCACTCTGTGCGCCACCTCTTTCATCTGGGATGTCCCACTGAATGAATTTTTCCATGATAATCACATGATGGAGAATCTATGAAAATTTGAAACATATTTGCTTTGTTGCCATTCCATTCATCCAATGTGTCTAATAAGCTACATGCTACTCAACAAGTAGGGAACTATCACAACCCACACTGTTCTTGGCAGCAATAAGAAGAGAAGGTCAAAGATATTCTTTAATGGGTGATAATTTTATTGAAGCCACAGCACAAAGGGAGACTCAGAGAACAGTGCTGAGAGGAATACTGATGTAGATGGTGGAATTAAGGTGTAGCGAGAGTTCAGTCTGAAAGATGGGCTGTTTGGTTATGTTTAGTGGTTTTGCACTCAATGAATGATGATATTTTGTTTATAGAAAATGTCAGATAAATATCTCACTATTTTATAGAAGCAAAATTATTGATGAGAATCAGAATTATCTCCATAGTTACATTATTTTGCTTGCTTTGAGAAAATAGCACTATTGGGATCCCCCTCCCTCACCTCCAATTCGAAATGAGGGGGACCATAGTTTCCATAGGAAAACAGTAGGTTCTGAGTGTTGGAATTCTTATATTCACACATACTTGTCACCTTAAGATTCTCGAGGACTGGGGCCCACAGTTTGGCCTAGTGTTAGAGTGCTTGCCTAGCATGCACAAAGACCCGGGTTTCAATTCCTGGGTAGCACATATATAGAAAAGCCAGAAGGAGTACTGTAGCTCCAGTAGCCGAGTGCTAGAACAGTGTTCAGACCCTGAGATCAAGTTGCAAGACTGACCAAAAAACAGAAGGAAAAAATATTTTCAAGGACATTTAAACAGTATTCCAGGAATGTGTTCATCTAATCCCCTCACTTATTCTCCACCATGGCGGGCTGCTCACAGAGTAATAGAGGTCTCACTATTTTAAAGGTTAGGGTTTGATTAAAACTTATTTTTAATTCAAAAGGAAATTAGATTCAGAAGCATTAGCTTAATAAGTTTTCATGTGTGCAGACACTGTTCACACACGAGACAAATCTTTTCCAATATCCATTAAACATTTTATAAGTGTTCTTATTTCTGAAACATATCCCCCACTTTAATTTCATTTAAGAAGATTGCTGCATTTCAATGTATTCAGAATTAGCAGTGCTTTCCTTGTCTGTTGGCCTTATTTATTATTGCATTTTGCCTGGGAAAGTGGTAGGAAATTATCTTTTTATTTCACAAACAGTTTGTGTATATAAGAACAATTATGAGCTGCACAGTTCAAAATACTGACAGGGTTTTGCTTTTGTTTGTGTTTCAAATTTTACAAGAATTATCAATATCAATTTTTAACAAAATTTTTAATTAAGACAGCTAGATGGAAAGTACAGTAGATTTCAGGGGAAAATTAATATCTCAAATCAAATTTGCTACCCACCACCCAGGCTGTTGTGGCAGTTATTAATAAAATTCAACACAGGATTTCTTTTTACAATTTTATATGTTCTTAAAATGAAAAATGTTTTCCCATCAATCCTGTTTACTAATAAGGCACACAATGGATTCAAGTCACAAGGAGGCTTAGAGTTTTTTTGTTTGCTTGTTTTGTCATTTGTAGGGCTTGAACTCAGGGCTTGGGCTTTATGCTTGGGCTTTTTGTGCTTAAGACTAGCACTCTGGGGCCAGGAGTTTGGCCTAATGGTTGAGTGCTTGCCTAGCATGCACAAAGACCGGGGTTCGAAACCTCGGTACCACATACATAGAAAAAAAGCCAGAAGTGGTGCTGAGGCTCAAGTGGTAGAGCTCTAGCCTTGAGAAAGTCCAAGGACAGTGCTCAGGCCCTGGCAAAAAAAAAAAAAAAAAAAAAGACTGGCACTCTGTCATTTGTGCCATAGATCTAATTAACTTTTTCTTGTAGTTACCTGGAAATAAGAGAATAAGAGTCTCATGGACCTTGGGTTGGCTTCCAATATGGATTCTGTGATCTCAGCCTCCTGAGTAGGTAGGATTCCTTCTGTTAGCCACCAAGATCCAATTTAGATTTCTTAATTAAAGAACTGGGAACGGGGTACAGTAGTATATATACACATATATACCTCCATACTACTTCTTACATAGAAGACATAAGAGAATAAAGATGTACCTTTCAATCAGTCTTGCCCTCTCCTTATGATAGTTATTATCACTCACTATCTGGCAAAAAGAACACCTTGTGAATGAGATTTTTTCCTACATCCCGCAGTTGATTTTAGAATGAGGACCTCCAGCATTCCCTCAGTTATGCAACTGAGCTCCTGGCCTTCAGGCCTCAGAGCTCTCTCACCCTCATCTAAAAACCCCAGATATTTCATGAGCCTCTTGAACTACATCATTGAAAAGCCACTGCTGTTAACAGCCTATCAGTCTGCAATGCTACTGAAGACCTGCTATGTTGACACAAAGCTATGGGAAGCTTTCATGAGAAATCAAGCAAAATTATAAGGGCTTTTTACTAAAGAAAATCCATAGTAAGTTGGAGATTCCAAAGATAAAGACCTAAAATTATCTAAGTTAAAAATGAAAATTCTGAAAAATTATTTTACATATGAAAAGCACAAACAGAAAAATGATGCAAAATATCCACCTCTAAAGTATAATAAAGAAGTAAAACAAATATTATTACATAATTTTAAAGTTATTACTTGGATAATAATTATCAAATCCTCAGCAGACTTATTAACGAAACACTTGTGATTATTTTTGCACAGGTTAAAGGTATGTATCTAGTACAAACTTGTTTCTACTTTTTTTCTTACACTTCAAAAAAAAATTGAGCCTGGAACTGGTGGCTCATGTTGTAGTCCTAGCTACTCAGATGGCTGACATCCAAGGATCTAAGTTGAAAGCTAGCCTGATTAGAAAAGTCCTTGATTCTTTAATCTCTAACTTGCAAAAAGGCAGAAATGGAGCTGTGGTTCAATTGACAGAGTGCCAGCTTTAAGCAAAAAATGTGAATCAGAGTGCAAGGTCATGAGTTCAAGCAACAGGGCAGGAACAGTTGAGAGAGAAGAGAGACAGAGAAAGATAGGTACATAAATACATCTAAGTTTATTAAAATTCTCTCTCAGCCAGAAGTTACTTATAAATTGTATTGATCACATTAAATAGGTACATGCACTGATTAAACTGAGTAAAAGGCCCTAATAAATGTCCTAAAAATAGTCTGTGTTTGTTTCCTTCACTGAAGATTGTCAGGAAGATGCCACTTAAGCCTGAAAATTGTGATTGGCAGGCACAGTTTGGATCTCCAGTCTGTCTATGTACTCTATGAATCTGGAGAGCAGAGTCTGCTATTGTTAGCTCCATATGGTATACACATTTTATTAAAGAAAATAAAAAAGGAGAAGGAATATCATTGGTAAAAAAAAAACAGCCAATAAAATGTCTTTATATCTGCACAGAAGAGAGTAAAAGTTCGAATAGTAAACTAATGGCATGTTTATGTATTTGCACATTAGGCTAATATCTCCTCTCAGAGTACCCAGAATGCATTATACTATCTAATGAAAAATGGTCACTGTTCCAAGAAAACCTTGCACTCTACTATCACCTATTTGCTTGAAACTTTGATCAGGACAAGTAATTTGGAATATTAATTGTTTACTGAGTTTATAGAATGAGGTGGAAAGTTGTTCACAGAGATTAAAAATGCCAGTCGGTTTATGCAAGGTAAGACTTTATTTAAAAGTAAGTTTAATATCAACTTAAAATTATCTACCACCAAGTTAGAATAGAAGTCTATTTTTTTCTTTCAAAAATTGAAGGAAACTGTCCCTGCCAAGTATACCAGAGGAAACATCTTCTCTTTCCTAGATACTATATAATTCCAAAGTTTAAACCATATTTTTAGCTCAAGACACATATTCATCTGCTTGGATTTGAAGCACTGAAGTGTCTGGAAAGTAGCCAACTTTCAATATCTTTAGTAGAAAGTAGAGAGGAAATCTTGACACCCTGCAAGCGGTTTGTGTCCATGGTCACTTGAGTTTAGAATATAAAAGTCCATTTTTTTTTCATTTGGCAGCACACATCAGATACTTTTGAATGAATGAAATATTTTTTTAACTTTACAGTGTTCAGAGGTCCATAACTTTGAATTACAATCCTATATGTAAAAGCATAATCACAAAAAATTGCATAGCTGGCTTTTGGAAATGATCACTTTTCAAAATGAACTAAGGTATAGAATTAGATTATATTTTCTAATCTTTTCTCCAAATCTATACAATTTTACTCTCATTATTCTATATTGAGAACTTGGAAAAAACAGTGCAAAACAGCAACTAAACTTGCCATATAACTTTCGTTTATTGGAATTCTTTTCTTTTTATTAAATAATTCATTAACATTGATTTTTACATCTTATTTCAAATGACATGTTTAACAAACAAGTATTCAAGAAGGGAATCTCTATATAATCACTGGCACTTAGATTCTAGAAAATAATCAAAATTAGGCTGAGGGGTTTGTATGTCATAGATATATATTAATCTATGTAATAAAACATTATGTCTATAGAGTCATAAGTGTCTATGTAGTTGTGTTTATATTTCCAATACCATGTCCATAGCAATGGGTACACAAATATTGAGTCCTCAATCTTGTACTGTTTGGATCTAATAGCCACATATTAAGGATACCATGCACCTTTGTTTTCCTTTGGTCTCGACTTGTGTCACTCAACGTGATTTGCTCTACATTCATCCACTTCCCTGCAAATGCCATTATTTTATCTTGTCTATTAGCTATATAAAATTCCATTTGTGTGTGTGTGTGTGTGTGTGTGTGTGTGTGTGTGTATCTCACATTTTCTGTATCCATTCATCTGCAGTAGGGCATCTGAATTGTTTCCATCTCCTGGCTATTGTGAATAGTGAAAAGATAAACATAGCTGAGCAGGTGTCCTTATCATATCTTGGGTCATGATGTTCAGGCTAGATGCCCAGGAGTGGTATGGTGGGATCGTAGGGAAGGTCAATTTTCAGTTCTTTAAGAAACCTCCACACTGCTTTTCAGAGTGGCTGAACTAGTTTACAATTCCACCAGCAGTGCAGTAGGGTTCCTTTTTCTCCACAACCCCGCCAGCATCTCTCATTGTCTGAGTTCAAAATCTTGGCCATTCTTGTTGGGGTAAGGTGGTATCTTATGGTTGGTTTTATTTGTATTTCCTTTATGACGATGGATGATGAACAGTTTCTCATATGCTTTTCTGCCAATTTAATATCTTCTATTGATAAATCTCTTGCCCTTGCCTATTTAGTGAGTGATTTGTTGGGTTTGGGGGGGATTAGATTCTTTTTTTTGGGGGGAGAACATTTTTTATTAAAAAATTTATTAGCACTGACTTGTACATCATATTTCAAATGACATGTTTAACAAACAAGTGTTCAAGAAGGGAATCTCTATATACAATCACTGGCACTTAGTTTTTAGAACATAATCAAAATTAGGCTAAGGGTTTGTATGACATAGATACATATTAATTTATGAAATAAAACAACATGTCTATAGAGTAATAGGTTTTTATATCTATGTAGTTATGTTTATATTTCCAATACCATGTCCATAGTTTGGGTATGCAAATATTGAGTCCTCACTCTTGTACTGTTTGGATCTAATAGCTATATATTAAGGATACCATGCGCCTTTTGTTCCTTTGGTCTTGATTTGTCTCACTCAATACGATATGCTCTCGATTCATCCACTTCCCTGCAAATGTCATTATTTTATCTTGTCTGTTGGCTACATTGTGTGTGTATATATATATATATGTATATATATATATATATATATATATATCACATTTTCTGTATCCGTTCATCTCCAGTAGGGCATCTGGATTGTTTCCATCACCTGGCTATTGTGAATAATGCAGAGATGAACATAGCTGAGCAGGTGTCCTTATCATATATATTGGGTTATGATGTTCAGGGCAGATGCCCAGAAGTGGTATGGCGGGATCGTAGGGAAGGTCAATTTTCAGTTCTTTAAGAAACCTCCATACTGCTTTCCAGAGTGGCTGAACTAGTCTGCATTCCCACCAGCAGTGTAGTAGGGTTCCTTTTTCTCCACAACCCCGCCAGCAACTGTCATTGTCTGAGTTCAAAATCTTGGCCATACTTGTTGGGGTAAGGTGGTAACTTAGGGTTGTTTTTATTTACATTTCCTTTATGACCATAGATGATGAAGATTTTCTCATATGCTTTTCTGCCATTTTAATCTCTTCTTCTGATAAGTCTCTGTTTAGTTCCCTTACCCATTTAGTGAATGGTTTGTTGGGTTTGGGGTAGATTAGTTTCTTGAGTTCCCAATAGATACTGGATATTAAGTATTTGTCAGATATATTATTGGTAAATATCTTTTCCCAGTTGGTTGGTTCTCTCTTTACTTTTGCAACTATGCTTTTATCTGTACAGAAACTTTTTATTTTTAGGTAGTCCCATTTATCGAGTCTCTCTCCAATCTCTTGTGACCCTGGAATTCTGTTCAGGAATCTTTTGTCTGTGTCTGAGTTCCAGTGTCTCTTGTACTCTATCTAATGTATCAGTTTCACAGTTTCCTGTCTGACATTGAGGTCTTTGATCCACTTTGAATTAATGCTTGTGCATGGCGAAAGGCTAGGGTCAATTTTTAGTTTTTTGCATGTGGCTGCCCAGTTTTGCCAGCACCAATAATTGAATAGACTGTGTTAGTTCCACTGTATATCTTTGGCTCCTTTGTCAAATACAAGTTTCCTGTGGGTATGTGGTTCTATTTCTGGGTCTTCTATTCGGTTCCACTGACCTTCTGGTCTGTTTTTGTGCCAAAACCAGGTGGTTTTTGTCATTATGGCTCTATAGTAGAGTTTGAAGTCTGGTATTGTAATATCTCCAGCATTGCGCTTTTTGCCTAGAATTGTTTAGGCTATTCTAGGTCTTTTCTTGTTCCATATGAATATTTGGATTATATCTTCTATTTCAGTAAAGAATGTCTTTGGGATTTTGATGGGGATTGCATTGAATTTGCATATCAGTTTTGGTAGTATAGCCATTTTCACTATGTTGGTTCTCCCTAGCCATGTGCATGGGATGTCTTTCCATTTCCTAGTGTCCTCTTTAATTTCTTTCATTAGGCTTTTGTATTTTTCATTAAATAATTCCTTTACATCTTTGGTTAATTCCTAAGTGTTTTATTCTTTTGGGGGCTATTGCGAATGCAATCATTTTCTTGATTTGGCCTTCTGTTTGTGTATTGTTGGTGTACAAGGCTACTGACTTCTGAAGGTTAATTTTCTATCCTACCACTTTCCTAAAGTAGTTTATTAATTCTAGGGGTTAGGGAGTAGAGTTTGTTGGGTCACTGAAGTAGAGGATCATGTCATCTGCGAATAGGGATAGTTTATTTTCTTTGTTCCCTATGTGGATCCCTTTAATGTCCTTTTCTTGCCTTATTGCTCTGGCTAAGGGTTCCAGCACTATATTGAAGAGAAGTGGAGAGGGTGGGCATCCCTGTGTAGTTCCTGATTTTAAGGTAAATGGTTCCAGTCTTTCACCATTTAATATAATACTGGCTGTATGTTTTTTATATATGGCTTTAATTGTTTTAAGGAATGTACCTCTTATTCCTATTTTTTTCTAGTGCTTTCAACATGAACGGGTGTTGTATTTTGTCAAATGCCTTCTCTGTGTCCAGCGAAATTATCATATGATTCTTATCCTTAGCTCTATTGATGTGATGTATTACATTGATTGATTTGCGAATGTTAAACCAGCCTTGCATCTGTGGGATGAAGCCTACTTGATCATAGTGTATAATTTTTTTTAATTTGTTTTTGGATTCTGTTGGCTAATATTTTATTGAGGAGTTTTGCATCTGTGTTCATTAGAGAGATAGGTCTGTAGTTTTCTTTTTTTCCATATATTTTTATTTTAATTTATAGAAGGGTTACATTATATTTGTCACATAGAAGGTGCATTAATTCACATACATTGATATCCTTTCTCATGTCTTGGTAGTTTTCTTTTTTGGTTGGGTCTTTCCCTGGTTTGGGGATGAGTGTAATATTAGCTTCATAAAATGAGTTTGGTATTGCTCCTTCTGCTTCTATTTCTCAGAAAATTTTCAAGAATATAGGTGTTACTTCATCTTTAAATGTCTTGTAGAATTCCACAGTGAAACCATCTGGACCTGGGTTCTTTTTGGTTGCCATATCCCTGATTGCTTCCGTAATTTCATTGTATGAAATTCGTTTGTTCAATTTGTTTACCTCATCATTTTTTCAATGTGGGTAGCCTATATTTATTTAAGAATTCATCCATTTCTGCTAGATTTTCTTGTTTTTGTGAACATAGGCCCTGGTGGTACTTACTCATAATGGACTGAGTTTCTTGGATATCGGTCGAGATTGTTCCAATGGGGTCTCTAATCTTGTTTATTTGAGTCTCCCCTCTCCTTTTTTTTTTTTTTATTAATCTTGCCAGGGTTCTTTCATTTTATCTTCCATTCCTGATTTCCTATTCTCCATCTCAGTCAATCTGTTGCTTAATGCTTCCATTTTTGTTTGAATTGTGGACACTAAGCTGATCAAGTCTGCTGAGAGGGCATTAATCTTTTCTTCCATTTCTCTTTTGAATTTGAGAAGCTCGTTGGTAATTTCCTGTTTATGTTCCTCAAATTGTTTTTGAAATTCTGCTTTAATCTCTTTAGTCATGTCCATAATCATTTCCTTGAATAGAGTCATGTTTCGTGTCTCTTCAGGTATCATTTCTTGGAATGTTGACATCTGTCTCATCCCTTCACTCTTGTTTCCTTTTGGGCTTTGTGTGGAGCTTTGATTATGTATATAAGTCATAATTTGTCATTGAGCTTTCCGAGTCATCTAAGACTGTTGTAGGTTCACTCTGTGATCAATAGGTGGCGGTTTTTACTTGGTTTGGGACTGGTAGTTCTGGGAATCTGGGTATACATGTGGTTTTCAGCCAAATTAGTTCCGCGGCTGACTAGGTCAGAGTTTGTAGCCCATTCCCAGAGGCTGTGTGCTGCTACACAGCTAGCTCTCAGCCCAACCAGTGGCCCCACAGTGAGCTGTAAGATGGAGTTGCGCACTTTGGTCTCAGCTAGCCCAGTGGATGGCTAGTTTTCCTGCCCTGTTCCCAGGGGTGGGGCCTAGCCGAGGGCTGGGGTTTGGGAGTTTCTGGAGCTCTCAGCTACACCAGCCTGACTGGATTCCGCCCTGTTCTCAGGAGTGGGGCCCAGGCAAGAATGTAGGTGGAGCCGAGCCTTTTTGGTTCTCAGAGGTTGAGCTCGACCGCTGCTGGTCTGCCCTTCAGTTCCCTGCTGTGTTTCAGGGAAATAGTGAAGCTTTGGCTGAGTGTCTGTCTAAGACTTGGTGAGAGCCCCCGGTGTTGTCTTTCTAGATACTCCCAGTGGGAGGGCGCCCCACTTAGGTTTGGGTCAGTCTCATGCTGACTCCCAGACTCTCATGCACCCCCACCCAGTGTTGGAAGGCAGGAACTCAGTGCCCCTCAGTCTCCAGTTTCAGTGGCCTGGGAGAGGAGGCTGTTGGAGGAAGGGACAGGATTCTGAATTCCTTGCCCCCTGCACTTGCAGGCGGGGTGGAGGGGTCTGGGTTAAGTTCTATAGCTCGCCACCAACTCTGCTTTCCTGATGGGTTTGGGAAACCCACTGGGCTACTTACTGACAGGGTTTGGCTGTGAGCTGCTCCATGGTGTTGGAGGGTCGTTCCCTCCCCTCTGGTCTCCTCTGCTTCTGGGCTGTCCTCGCCTGATCTGTGTGGGTTCCTGCGTCTGAATTCTGCCGCTTGCTGGCGTTGCTGGGTTTGGGGCTTCCAGGCCCGGTGCCATCCGTGGCTTGGGGCAGGCAGCCAGGGGTGGGGTCGTGTTTCGGATTCTTTGAGAACTTTGGCTATAAGCTTTATCTGAGTTTCTTTTCCGGTTTGTGTACTTCCCTGTTGCTTCTTGAATTTGTAGTTGTGGGTTTCTTAGGATAGTTGGTTCATGGGATTCCCTGATTCTCTCTTTTTATGGGAGAGAGCTAGGCTGGGTCCCTATTGTCTCGGCGCCATCTTCTGACTTTTCTATTTGAAATTCTTTTCCCGAATTTATTGTTTGTCTTTGTTAGATCAATTTACCTTAAAGTCAATGCTAAGTATAGCACATGAAACTGCTTACTAAATAATATATTATAATTTATTATGTACCAATGTATTAAAAACAAATAGGTGAACTACTTTGGGTCAATTTTATAACACAAAACAAATGCTATTAATATGGTATTTAACTGGTACAGTGGTTCTGTAGCAAAAGCATTAATTCAACACTCATGTAATTGCCTGGTAATCCAGACATTAAGGAATTTGAGTGTCTGGCTTGTGTATGTAAACTCTGACCCAAGATTTTGGGTTCCTGTGCTGGATCTATGTCTTGTCACTTGTATGAATTAGGAAGTTCCACTTTCTTACCTACAGGCAACTAGATTTATTCATTTGTAAAGCTGAGATAATAATAACAATAATGGCCTAAAGGATTATTGTAATGGTCATATTAGACAGGCCATACCTGGTCCTTAGTTAAAAGGCTGGTACAGGTAGGCCACAGAGAGTTCAGCTCACAGTTGCTATTGGCAACTGTCAGGACAGGAATATGCGAAACTAGGAAAAGTCATAGCAAGGATGATTCTCATTAACGTAAATTAGAAAATGTATGTGGGTCTATGCTAGAAAAGAAGCTCTGACAGATAATTGAGGAAATTAGTGGAATGTTTACAAAGGTAAGAATAGTTGCAAACAATTGTTCATAAATTATTGAATCACAAGAATTTATCTCTCCCTTTTTATAGCGTTGTGACTTTTGGAACATTGTTCAATGGCTTATCAAAGGATGATAATGATATATAACCCATGGGGTTGTTATCTAGTCATCACAACTCTTTTTTACTCCTGACAATCAGGTAATATTTGTTTGATTCCAAAAGTGCTTCTTTTATGAAGACATTTTTTATGAATCAAAATGATTATAAAATAAGGTCTTTTTATAAAAGAGCAGGAAAATCTATGAGACTCATAGCCAATTAACCACCAAAAAGTCTAAAGTAGAAGTGTAGATTAAGTGGTAAAGTACCAACCATGAGTGGGAAAAGCTAATGGATAGAATTCGGTCCCTGAATTCAGCACACACACACACACACACACACACACACACACACACACACAGGTTTAGAATGATGATTGGCATTCTAAGGATTCAATACAGGTCATTTTTAACTAACTGTAGGTATAAAGAGAAGAGATACTAGTTATACCATATCAATTTTTTGTTTATATTTATGTGTAAGAATTACATCACCTTATAAAAATCAGGTAAATATTTATATTACAAATACCAGCAACACTAAAAGATAACCTTATAATAGGACCTGATAGGTCCTGTAATTGCTTCATGTAATTACATATGCACCGGTCCATTTCACAAAGCTGAAATTGAGAAGGAAAGATAAATGACATAAAACAAACTAGGTATTTGGTGGGATTGAGAATCTGACATCATAGAATAAAAACATTCAGATGACTTGGAGAAAGAAGAATATCTTCATGCTCTGTAATCCCAGAGTATGGAGGGAAAAATAAATGGGAGGAGAAACAGAGAACAAAGGTTGACAGTGGCTGAATTTGATGAAGGTCATACCTTTGGAACCCTTTTGAATTCCAGAATAGAAGGAAAGACATTTTACAAATGGTTTAGAAACTTAAGTGGGTGAGCGCTGGGCTACAGCTGGGGAAAAGTAACCTTGATAATAAGCGGGTTTTGTGAAACACCGTGTGGCATGTGCCTGGAAGCCTTTGAAACAGTGACAAAGGTTTGATGAGTAGGCACACAAGGCAAATAAGAGAGGACAGGCAATCGTCTAGATTTGCAGTTACAGAGACAGCATGGCTTTGTAGGAAGTTAAAAACGAGGTAAATTGTTGAGAAGGCCACAAAGATGGAATGAAAGCTTTTTACTAGAGGGTACTGGGTAAAGTAAAGGTAGTGAAAAACAGATATAATAAATGTAGATACTGAAGTTGTACGGTTTCAGAGTGGGAACTTTGGTGGAGGGAGAAAGTTCATAAACCAGGTGTCAAGTGTCCTTCAAGAAGTTGAAGGAGTGGGCCTGTTAGCAAAAAATGTACTAACAATGGGAAGAGGAAATACCGACAGGTGGAAATAATGTGATAAATGATAAGCCATATAAAGTTAAGTGATTACTTTAGTACTCTCAGTTAACCAAATACAATCTATAAAAAAGACCCTATGTATTTTATATACATTTATCTGAATTAGGGAAGGGAAGGAGAACAGCAGATAGTGAGACAAAAGAGAAACTGTGAACCAAGACAGCATCAGTACTCCCAAAACAGCATGATGCAAATGAACTTCACTATTTGAGGGGTGGGAGATTGGAAGGGAGGAAAAGGGAAAAAAAACTAGGGTGGGATAACAATGCTTGACAATCAAACTAAACTTTAATGAGGAAAACAAGATTTAAAAATAGACTTTACCCTTCACATGATTTACTGAAAAACTTAAATTTCAAAAAAAACCAATTGCTTATATCTTTATGAATTTTAATGGGTTTATTTTTTAGACAGATTTTCTCTGTGTTTTCAATATCATCTGCAGCTCTGAATCCAATTACCTCAGGCCAATGAGTGCTGAGGTTACAGGAATGAGCCACAAAGATGCCCAGATTGCTCTAGAGATTAGAGAAAAAACTATGTTGTAATACCATATGCAAAGACATTTGATATTTTAAAAAATATGGTATGCCCAAGTACTTAAAAGCATTCTTTTTATATTTTTGGCTATGCACATTACCCTGTAAGTATATAGGAATATAAGTGTGCATTTGCATATCCACATATATAAAGCATATACAGCAGTCTCTGTTTTCTGTTTCCCCTTTCCTGTTATCAGCTCTTTTTCTGATTGACTTGTTACTCACTTCCTTGTTTGCTTTATTTTATTAGTTTCCATATTTGTTCTGAGTTTTCATTTTACAAATAGCATTTGTATTTTAAACTACCCACTTTGACATTATGATTATCTTTCTATCTGCTTAACTATGTTATTTTACTGTTGGCTAGCCATTTAATACAAAACCTGCAGTGAAGTAATAATTTGTTATATCATTATAATGTGCTAAAAATTTGATATAACAACTTCACCTGTAAAATCTTTGTGAATGTCTCTGAATTATCATGAAAGTTAAGAGTAGGATGAAGGAAGGCTGTCCTGTTTATCATTGTCAATTTTCTAAGGGATATTCGCATGCTGATTAAGTTTCTGGCATCGTGTGTCGTTGTCTTCTTTTTATGTGGGAATATCACTGTGACACTTCCTGGGAATCAGAAAGTTTTGCCATGCCTGGGAGCTTAGATGAACAGTCAATGTGAAAGGAGGGAGTTAGAGAACATGTTTTCCTAATGTCCAGTCAAGCACTAGCGTGCCATTCATAGTTGGGCAATGTATAATCTCAAACTTCAGCACAACATGAATATAAATTATTATTTTGCTTGGCACTGATGGCTCATGCCTGTCATCCTAACTACTCAGGAGGCTGAGATCTTAGAATCGCAGTTCAAAGCCAGCCCTAGCAGAAAAGCCCCTGAGATTCTCACCTCCAATTAAATACCAGAAGACAGGAAGTGGCCTTGTGGCTCTAAATGATTGTGTTAGCCTTGAGCAAAAACTCAGGGATAGTGCCTAGGCCCTTCGTTCAAGGCATAGGACCACAACTGACAACAACATCAAAATCATTGTTATGCTTACTTTTACATTGTCATAATAATGTGTGGCATTAAAAAGAACGCACTATATAATAGTAGTCTTAGGGAAAATATCCAAAATTATGAAAGTATAAAATAAGTTCAACAAGTTTTCCATATATATTTATTAGTTGTAAAATACTTAACAAATTATATAAGAATACATGTATGCATACAAATGCTGTACATATAACAATTATATATACAATATAAAATATACTGATTACATGTACATATCGTTTTATATACATACATGAAATGCAGAAGAGAGATGAAAGAGATAACTTATTTAAAAATAATTGTTCACACCAGAAAATAAGATTTTTAGGATAGTCTGAAAGGCTGGAAATTCTGGCAAGAAGTCTTGAGTTTGAAATATACAAGGCAGCAGGCTGGGAAGCCGTAGATTTTATATTGCAATGCTAAGGAATATTATTACCTCTTCTTCTAGAAAATTTGATCTTTTTCTTGCATGTCTTCAAATAACAACATGAGGACCACTCATAGTGCAGGAATTATTGCTTTTTTCATATAATTTTTATTGTAATTAATAGAGGGTTACATTATATTCACCAGATAGAAGGCGCATTACTTCACAAACATTGATACCTTTTCTCAAGTTTTGGTCCCCATTTTTCTCCCCCCACCCCACTCCTCATCTTGTTTTCCCACCTTCCCTATCCTATTTCAAATAACCAGATAAGGAATTATCTCTTTTATTCAGTGCCAACTGAGTTACGTTCTAGTCACATCCAAACATAATTTCCTCCACATAAATAATTGCCATACCCCTCTCATATTGACAGTATAGCTAAATTATATCACTTTTTGGCCCTTGACATTTTACTTTTCCAAAAAGTCTCATTCATTTGTTTTAAATGTAAATAGAAAATAAATTCAAGAGATCAGTTGTACAGTGTGGTGACTTTGACTAAATACGTATTGGTAGTACAGATGTTTTGAACTCAGGATCTCATACTTGCTAGGTAAATACTCTACTATTTGAAATATGTCTCCAGTTTTGTTTTGCCTTAGCATTTTTACAGATAGGGTTTTGTGCATTTTTGCCTGAGCAGACTTTGGACCACAGTTCTATTTACCTATGCCAGCACTGGGGATGCAATTACCATACCAGGTTTTTCATTGAGGTAAAGGTCTCACTCCCTGTTTTGAGGGGCTGGTCTCAAACCATAGTACTCCCAAAACCTAACTTCCCAATAGCTGGGAACAAGTGTAAGCCACTAGTCTGGCCCCAGTAGTTTGTATTCTTTTTGTTGTTTAAAGTTTTTTTTTGTTAATTTGTTTTGTTTTGTTTTTTTGAGTCATGGGGTTTGAACTCGACCTGGGACTGAAGGCTCAAAGCTGCCATCTTACCCCTGGGCCTGGATGTTGTCCCTGAGTTCTTCAGCTCAAGGCTACTGTTCTTTTCTTGAGCCAAGCCCCATTTCCTATTTTCTAGAGGTTAATTGGAGATAAGAGTCTCAGGTCTTTTTGTGCCTGGACTAGCTTTGAACCTTGATCCTCAGATCTCAGCCTCCTGAGTAGCTAGAATTACAGTATGAGCCTCCATACCCAGCTAAAGTTTTTCATTAGCATACATTAGTTTTAAAAATTAGATTTCACTGTGACATTTTAATACTTACATACAATACCCCATCAATATCTCAGCCATCTTTACCATATTCCTTCCTGTATCTTCCACTTCTTAAAAGAATTTCACCAAGGGTTTAGTGTGTGTGTGTGTGTGTGTGTGTGTGTGTGTGTGTGTGTGTGTGTGGTGTGTTAGTACTGTGGCTTGAACTAACATCTAATGTAAAGATTTAATAATTCACTATATATATTTTCATAACATAAAGTTACACCTGTGATATATATGTATACTAGTTGAATAATTTGAATTAAAAATGAAAACCTTTGAGAATTTTGCTAAAAAAACTAAATGAATCTGGTTGATGAAAATTGTAACACTAGACCTTCATTACTCATAACTATATTTTTTTGCTAGTCCTGGCTGGGACTTGAACTCTGGGCCTCGGTGCTGTCTCTGACTTTTGGAACTCAAGGATGATGCAGTACTATTTGAGCCATAGCACCACTTCTGGCCATTCCTGAGTATTTTATTGGACATAGAGTCTCACAGACTTTTTTTTTCCCTGGCTGGTTTTGAACTACAATTCTCAGATTTCAAAATTCTGAGTATCCAAGACTATAGGCATGAGCCACCAAAATCCAGCTCCTCATAGCTAATTTATCATAATTGGAACATAATTATATTAATAAATATGTAATATATCTCAATATGTATACTATATTTGTATTGTAAGAAGGCAACACTGACTGCAGTAAACAATGGACAGCACACCATTTGGCTTCTCAAAAATTTCTGTTTCAACCAATTTATGTGGTGCTAGGACACAAAAATGTTCAGTGCATATTTATACAGAAAACTCATATATGCACATATATGTACATTTGTAGATAGAGATATAATTCTATAGCTAAATATGTCTTGCAAAGAAAAACAACAGGATGGCTAACTAATCTGTATCTGTTAATTCCATTACAATTTTCATGGCAATTAATAATTGACTTTCACATCAAGATGTGTTAATTTACACTGGCCACTATGATAATTTTCCTTATTAGTCACTATTTCAGACTCATCAACAAGAATACTCCTGACATATACATCTAGATTTTGACAATATCATTCTTGTTGTATTAAATCCTTAGCAGGCAAAAAATTAATATACAATATTCATTAACTGAGATTACATATGATCTGAGTTGATTAGTAGGATTTTTCTCTATGAATCAATCTTTCAGTCTGATATTTATAAGTTTTTTTTTTAATTTTCTCAGTGAGTCAGAATTTATTCATATGGCAGAATTGATTCTGACAGGAATGGTTCTTTTCCCCTTTTAACTCACATTTTTCTTCTTATAAATACAGTGACAAAAATCCCACAAGACTTAAAATATTCTTTTCCTTTAACCAATTCCATTAAAAATATTTTTTGGTTTTTCTATATCTTCTCAATCCCTTGAAAATAATTTCTTGGGGTCATTATCTGTTAAGTCTTAGCTATTATTTTGCACCAGGTTAGTTTGTTGTACAAATACTAAATGTGTTTAAATATAAAACTAGTTAAACAATTCAAAACTGATGATAAAATTTCTTAGTCTAAATACATGGAACTTGGAATTTATGGTAATCCTTGAAGAGTTATGTTAAGTAGACTGCCACCATCACAAAATGGTGTTGCCTGGTTGGCCTATTCAACAGGTATTATTTTCTCACAATTTTGAGACCTGGTGTGGACTAGATCAAGGTACCAGAAAATGCAGTGCTTGGTGAGAGCTGACATCCTGGCCTGCAAGATGTCTTTCTTCACCATGCCCTTACATAGGAGGAATCAGAGAGTGAAAACAAGCTCATATTTCTTGCAAGGGCCTTGCACCAACTCATGGAAGTTCTGCCTTTATGACCAGCTTACCTCCAAATATTATCCTCCCTGCGAGTTATGGTTTTTTTAACTAATTATTGCTGTGGAATACCTTTAATCTCCCATGAGCCCTTATAAATATGCATCACAGCAATGTTCACATTGTAGATTATGACCTGTGAATCCTAAACTGAGATTATTATATAAGAAAAGCCACACCAGCCTTGAGAAATATGTGTTTAGCTAATGATTTGTTAGTGTGGTGCTATATAGGAAACAGGTAAGTTTTTGTTTGGATTTAATTGTTTAAACAATTTCTGCTACTACTCATGATTTTACTTTGGGTTCCACTACAATTATTTTATGAAAATGTTTTACTTCTTTTATCTCTTATAATACATTTAATGAGTAGCAACTGTTTTGTACATATTATTTGTTAATTTTCATACCTTTCACAAGCGAAAATTATTTAATTAATTTTAGTTAATTTCTCCTGAAATGTAACTAAAGACAGAAATTTATTCTTTTCATGAATGTATTTTTTTAGAAATTAGTTTACAAGTTTATAATATGAAGGATTTCTTTTTTTTAAACTTTTTATCCTAGTGTAAATATACATGCATATACATGTTTATGCAACACATATATATGATACGTATGGAACACACATGAACATATATGACTGAATGTAAAAGAAGATATATAATAACCTGTCATGAAATTAAAATAAATGCATGGATTTATGTTGTTAGGTTATACTCAGACATAAAAAGTTTAAATTAAGGTAGGATACTAGCAGTAGAGGCATGTCCCTAGCACCTTTTGTTTTGGCTATATTTTATAGGATTTGGAGATTTTACCAGGGACTGGCATGACACTGTAATCTACCATTGAATTACATTGCCAGCCTCTAAATTCAGCCTCCGATTTATTATTTTCTTTGACTAGGCATGGATTTTAGGTGAGTTCCTCTAGCTATTTGTGGATTTCAAGCACTTAAGATGTAATCCATAGATTTCAGGGAATGTGTTATCTATTTATAAATTCCTCAGCTACTTTCTTGACTTTTGAATTGTGAGTTACAGACTGAAGCATACTTTAAGTCCTTGATGCAATGACACTTTAAGTTCTTAGTCAGGATATTAACAAAAGTCAACCAGCTGTTTGAACGTATCTCTCCTTATATATTGTTGTGTTTTCAAACATCAAGTTTATTTTCTTATCTCAAGATCAATGAAATTCTAACTTATAGTGCCTAAATGCTGCATGTGTAAGACTGTTTTTTTTTTTCTATTTGTACGTACATGGCTCTATGAAACCAATTTATCAAACAAACTATGCAGTAGGATATGGTAGATAATAGTTTTATTGTAATCCTATTTAGCGAAGGTATTTTCAGGAGATTTAAAATTTTAAATTAATTTAAAGATGTGAAAATGTTCGTTGAAGATTTTCTCTGGTCCCTGATAGACTTGAAATGCTAGTAGGTGAATGATTTTGTCAAAATGAGAATTTTTTTCATGGTAGCTCCATAAATATGAAACTGTTTTCAATATTGATAGAAATTTAAAGGATGTGTTGTAATCATATAAGCTTAAAATATAAATCAAGTGCATCTGAAAAGAATGTAATTTGAATTGGAATGAAGGAAAAGTTTCATGCTGGTAGTTATAAATAGAACTACTTTGATGATCTTTTAACGAATACATTATTCTGTGCTGAAGTTCAGAAACAGCTTAATTAACAGAAGAGAGAAAGTAGAAGCCAGTGACCTACATCAAACACGTTTGTCATAATCATTCCAAAATATGTCACATTTCAGAAAGTGATAGCCTGTAATAGAAAAGTATGAACAATGCATTTGATCCTATTATGACCTGTCCATTGGTTAAACGGCTCTGAAAAAGTTGTGAAAGATCATATGATGCAGAATTGCTGTTGTTACAATAAAAAATAGTAATCACTTTGCAAGATTATTACAGGATACAGAGACAGCTCAAGAAGGAACTCCAACCGATCACCTAATTGCAATTCTAACATAACATAGAATATCTTTATCTGTGTACCATCACTAACATTCAATTAGATGCATGAGTTTCATAATATGAGGTTTTGTAATTTTTTTTCTTTAGTTGCCTGCTTTACTGTGTCAGCCCCAAGTGCCTATCTTGTAGTGTTTTCCAAAGAGAACTCAGAGACAAGTTAACCTACCTGAAGAACTTTTCAGTGCTCCCACTTGGGTGGAAGGATGGTCTAATGATTTCTGCTTTTAAAAGACCCACCAAGGTGAGAGCTGCTGACTCACACCTGTATTCCTAGCTATTCAGAAAGTTGAGATCTGAGGATTGTAGTGCAAAGCCAGTCTGTACAGAAAAGTTCTCCTAAAATGCCTTTCTCCAATTAACCGCTCTAAAAACAGAATTAGTGCTGTGGCTTAAGTAGTACAGAGGGAGCCTTGAGCACAAAGAGGCTCAGGGACAATGTCCAGGCATTGAGTTCAAGCCCCACGGATGACAAGAGAAAAGAAAAGGAATGAAAAGAAACCCAACAATTTTCTGACTTATTTTTTTAAGAGAAGGAAAAATATAAAACAAGGTGAGTGATTAACTGAAACTTCTTGTCACAAACAGACAAATAAATATGCTAGTGTTATATAAAAAATGAACTTGTTTGAACATTCTTTTTGTTAAAAACCAAAAAAAAACCCCAAAACTTCAACTATTGGTGGCAATAAATGTTCCACATTTGTCTGGATAGAGTTGATCCTGAACCTTCTAATATTAGCATTTTATTGATCCATACTTGTTTCTCAAAATATTCCAAAGCATGTCAATTCCAACATGTAAATTTATGAATGCAATGTGTCTTGATCAGCATCATCCTTCCTTCATTCTCTCCTGTCTTCCCCAACCTCACCTGACCTCTCAGAATAGCTGGATCCACTTTCACATATGTTCCTGATTAGTCTAATTCATCTTAACTACCAATGTAATGTTAATTGAAACAAGTTTACATTCGTTTTCTTAGACATCACTCTTTAAGATTGAACCAGGAAATGTTCACCCTCTCAGCTCAGGAAAGATAACACTTGAGGTGAGTGAATGTGATTAGGGATTTCAACTGAAATGAGATTTTTTACTTTTCACTCTTTGTTTCTTTCTTTCTGTCTTTTTTCTTCCTTTCTTCCTTCCCTTCTTTCCTTCCTTCATTTCCTTCTTTCCTTCCTTCATTTCCTCCTTTCCTTCCTTCCCTCACTCGCTTCCTTCCTACTCTCCCCCCCTCCCTGTAGTCCTCTCTCCCTCCTTCCTTCCTTTTCCTTCCTTTCTTCTTCATTCCCTCCCTCCATCCTTCCTCTTTCCCTCCCTTCCTTCCTTCCTTCCTTCCTTCCTTCCTTCCTTCCTTCCTTCCTTCCTTCCTTCCTTCCTTCCTTCCTTCCTATCTTCCTTCCTTCTTCTCCCCCACTCTCTTTTAGTGCTAGTCCTGGGGCTTTAACTCAGGGCTTGGGCACAATCCTTGAACCTCTTTTAGGTCAACTAGTGCTTTTCCACTTGAGTCACAGTGCACCTTCTAACTTTTTCTGAGTAATTTCGTTTGTAATAAGATTCTCATGGACTTTCCTTCATAGGCTTTCTTTGAACCAGGGTCCTCCTATCTCTTACCTATTGAGTAGTTGTGACTACAGGGGTGAGCCACCAGCAACCAGCTCATTGAGCTTCATCTTGTTCAAAACTAGCACTGTACATTGAGCCACAGCCCCACTTTTGCATTTTTGTCTTTTGGGTTGTTCACTGGAGAGAAGAATCTCATGGTATATCCTGCCCAGGATGACTTCAAACCATGATCCTCAGATCTCAGCCTGCTGATTAGCTATTTTTATAGGCATGAGCCATACTAATGCCAAGCATTGGACTTGTTATTTATTTTTCTAGTTCTGGGGCTTGAACTCAGGTCATAGGCAGGGTCTTGAGCTGCCTCATGGCTAGAGCTCTACTATTTGAGCCACAGCACCAAGTCTGGCTTTTTCTGTGTATGTGGTACCTAGGAATCAAACCCAAGGCTTCGTGCATGCTAGGCAAGCATGCTACCATTAGGCCAAACTCCCAATGATAGGGTCCTTGCAATGACAGGGTCCTAGCTGTCTGTTTGGAAGATTTTCATGAAAACTGTTTGGGTGGCACCTGCTTTTGAGTGAACAGTCCTAAACTGCTATCCAGCCTACAGAAAGTATTTTGTTGGTAGCAATGATAATCAGTCTATTTCTGTAGGTGCTTAGTTTTTAGAAAACACCATTGGTAAAGTCAGTAAGAAAACAGGGTGGGCCTCTGTAGCTCAGTAATAACTGAGAATGACATAATGCATCCTATGAAATATAATGTGTGTATAATTCATTTTTACAGATAAAATTAACAGTATATTTTTCTGTGGGTTGTGCGCGTTGTCCCTGAGCTTTTCAGCTCAAAACTACTGTCCTACCTCTTGATCCCTACTTCCCATTTCTTTTCTTTTTTTCTCATATACTTTTTATTGTAGTTAATAGGAGGGTTACATTATATTCACTAGATAGAAGGCGCATTACTCCACTAACAAGGATATTCTTTCTCATGTCTTGGTCCCCATTTCCCTCCCCCCACCTCCACCCCTCATTTTTACCCCTTCCCTATCCTATTTCAAATAACCAAATAAGCATATATACAATATATCAGATAATAAGGTGAAATACTGTAACAATATGAGATAACCAAGGGATAGCAAAAGAGATGAGAGATAACATAGTTATCACTCATATGGCTTATGTATCCAGATTTTGTTCTATTGTAAATCTCTGCTAGTAGAGCCCAAGGTTTCTACTGATTATGACAAATGAGGGAGACTATTGGGCCTATGTTCCTTTGAGACTGGCTTACTTCACTTAATATATAATTTTTTCTGTTTTTCCATTTCCTTACAAATGGGGCACAAATGGGGCGATGTCGTTCTTTCTAATGGCAGCATAGAATTCCCTTGTGTATAAATACCACATCTTGTTGATCCACTCATCAAGTAAGGGGCATCTGGGTTGGTTTGATATCTTTGGTATGGTAAATAGTGCTGCAACGAACATCATTGTGCTGCTGGATTTAGTATGTCCTTGTTTCTGGACTATAGGGTAAATGCCACTTACTTCCCATTTTCTGAAAGTTAATTGGAGATAAGAGTCTCAGGTCCATTTGTGCCTGGGCTGTCTTTGAACCTTGATCCTCAGATATCAGCCCCCTGAGTAGTGAGGACTACAGGGGTGAGCCACTAGAACCTGGCTCAACAGTATTTTTTCTTTTTGCCAGTTCTGGTGCTAGAATTCGGGGCTTAGGCACTGTCCTTGGGCTTTCTCAAGACTAGCATTCTACCACTTGAGCCACAGTACCATTTCTGTCTTTTTCTGGTGATGTGGGACTGAAGAATTGAATGAGTGCTTCATGAATGCTAGGCAAGCACTCTACTACTAATTCACACATCTGGCCCTTTAAACTGTATTGTATAATAAATTTTAAACAATATTTTCTGAAGTGGTACTATTAAAATTGTATCATGGTTTTGAAAAGCAATTGCTTCTCTTTTTGTCTGTCAAAAATTTCTCAAACGTATAAGTACCAGGATTCTCACATTCTTGTCTTTGTTATTAACTACTAAATGCAGAAAGTTCTAAATTTCTGAATTAATTTACAGTCCAGGTTTTTAAAGCAGAGTCCTTATTAATTGCAGGAGCTGAGTTGGTTTCCTTTCCCCATAGGTTTATTAAGACACAATCAGTCAATTACTCATAATCTAGGAAGATTTCACTTATTTACTTGAGCTGTGGTATTAAACACCTTGATTAACATCTATGTTACCCTGTGTTCATTTTGCCTTGTTATGGGAGCTCTTCACACATGTGTTCATTTTCCTCTATTCTGAGTGTTAAGAGGGAAGCTGAAATGGCTCTCTGATCTTCTACTTACATTTGACAGAAGTGTATCTAGATATTTACTTTGTATTGCATGTCTGTTATTTCAAGTGTTAACTAATGGATGAAAAAATAGGCAGGCCTGAAGAGCTAAGCACTAGTGGCTTATGCCTGTAATTCTAACTACTCAAGAGACTGAGATTTGAAGATCCCAAATTGAAGCTAGCCCAGCCTGGAAAATCCATGAAGCTCTTATCTCCAACAAGCTACTCAGAAAAAGCTAGAAGTGGCACTGTGGCTCAAGTGGTAAGAGTGCTTGCCTTTGAATACCAGGACACTTAGGGATAGTGCTTACACTCTGAATTCAAGACCCAGGACACAAGCAAGAAAAGAAAAACGGAAAACAGGTAGGCAAGTAGTCATACTTCCTTAAATATTAATAAGCATTGATATTAGATGTAATTAGCATACATACATTTTTAATTTGTTTTTTCTCCTCATATGAATGGAATCATTTTCTAGCAAGAATCTTGGATGAAAAACTAGTTAATAAGCTGGTTACTCAAATATAGATGTTTTACTGTGGATCTGGCACTAAAAATTTCAGAAGGAAATTTTATCTTCAGCTTTCCGCAATGAAGAATTCTGCAAAAGATGACAATGTGTCTAGTATTTTCACCTTAAGGTTATAAGTAGGCACACACACACACATATGTAAACAACATATATAGATTCAGGAGTTAGAATTTTTATTATTTCAAGTATTTTACAGATGTGGTAGTGGGGATTAAATCAAGAATTCAAGCTTGTTTTGCAAGTACTCAACTCTTTGAGCTATTCCTCAGACCTGTTTTGTTTGGTGCTTTTCTTTCTTTCTTTTTTTTGTTTTTCAGACAGGGTCTGTGCTAACCACAATTAAGGTGGCATTGAACTCAAAATTCTCCTGTGTCTCCTGCCTGAGTAGTTAACATTTATAGCCATTTAACATCACTTCTGGTTTAAATGCTAACAAGCATAAAGTTTTAGTCCTAGAGGAGAAAATACATATGTGTATACGCCACAGAAATATTTGTTAACCACATATATTCTGTAGAGAGAGAAATAAACATATTTCTGTGGTGTATTGGTGTGTGAAACTAAACTGATTGAAACTATGGAAACTAAAGTGATTCTACAAACATTTTTTCAAACCAAAAAAGGTCATTTATTCATATTTTATTTGAAAATGTTCCCACCTTTTCTAAGTCAGATGTAACAGCTTTTAGAGCAAGTCTCTGTCTGATGTGCTTTCAGATTAAGAGAATGGCTGCTTTTGGAGAAAAGTGAACTAATGTAGAGCAAGTCATGTATTGCTGACCCCTAACTATATTGTCTCAAAGTAGTGCAGAAGATGAAAACCACTAGTGCACATAAAATCTCCTGCATTGGATTTTCCTTTATATTACACCAGCCAATCATAAGTTTAGTCAGGGGTGGACATAGAAAGAAAATACATTTTGATAATTCCATACTCATATATAAATAAATAAATATATGCATACATTTCTGGAAAGATGTCTGTTGATTCATTTTCGTTGGTTGTGGGACTTATTCTCTGGGCCTGGGCTTTGTCCCTGAGTTCTTCAGCTCAAAGCTACTGCCCTAACCCTTGAGCCTCAGCGCCACTTCTTGTTTTCTGGTGGTTAATTGGAAAAAAGAGTCTCATGAACTTTAGTGCGAAGGCTGGCTTTCAACTGTGATCCTTAGATCTCAGCCTCCTGATTAGCTAGGATTATAGGCGTGAGCCACTGGGCCTGGCAAATAAAACTCATTTTTAAAGACAAAAGGAAAGAAAATTACTAAGTAGTTTATATGAAAACACGACTTTCTAACATGAGACTGAATGTAACAAGGTCATTATAGGTCATTTTCTGGAGATATACTGTTTTTTAACATGGTCACTGATAATGCTTTAAGAGCTATGTCATTCTGGGAAATTTGACCTCACATTCGAACCAATCTGTGAAGTGGCTGAATTTGCTTGCTGTTTTTATTTGTTTCTATCAATTGTTAGAGAAATTCTGAAGGGCCTATGCTTCAAGAGAGGATGTGCTAATACAGTATAACATGTTCTGATTACCTAATAGTAACGTTCAAAGGAGGGACAAGCTCTTTCACCCATATAATTGATTTCTACCTGGCTTTCGCTCCTGGGACATCCTGAGTATTGATATCTATGAGGCTAGCTTTGCATCTGTAAGATTTTTATCATATCAGTATTGCAGAGGGTTATTTGGTTCCAGCTCCTTGATGACTGAAGTGTCAATTTCAGGTACACTCTCAGAATTAGACAAGATTCTATACATTTCATTTACACGAGGCACACTCGAGCTTCATTCTAGGTATAGTGATAAATAAACTGAAATTATCCTGCCCTTTTCTACTTTAAAAAATTTAAGTAAATGCAAAAGCTACAAACCTAGCTTGTTGCTGTAAAATATTGTGATGACCCCCACCACTGAAGCAATAGCTAAATAAGAAGAGTAAAAGGACTTGACAAACAAGTGAAATTCTGGGGAAGTAATCTAAATAATGAGATTTTACTAGGGTGTTTGGAAATGGCCTACCTAGTTCATTATTTTTACTGTTTATGTGGACTTGCTTTCTAGGTTTTAATCTTTACCATATGCATGAGAGAGTTGCCACCAATAATGATTTCAAACATATTAAATCCTTCCCCAACTTGATTGAATGATTCCGTGTTCTTTGAGTCCATGGTTTCACAAATCATCCAGCTAAGTTTTCTTGAAGTAAGGAACTAAGTACAAATTGAAATCTTCCTACTCTCCTGATAACTTAGGAAACAACTCTGGGATGTAATTAAAATTAAGTGATAATTGTTTCCATTTGGCATAGACAAGTTTTCAGTAGTCATTCAAGCTGAAAGTGAACAGTAGGCTTTTTGCTTAAGAGGTAATGAGGAGACTGTTGAGTACTTTTTTTTTTGAAGCTAAAATCGATCTTACTATGAAATCTAGCATTAATTCTTTTTTTCATATATTTTTATTGTGCTTAATAGAAGGGTAGTCTCACGAAGTGGTTTTACTGTTGTACAATTCTATTTGCAATAAAGTATGTTCCCTTTGTTGTGAAAAAAAGAAATTGCTGCATCTAAAAATGCACATACTATAATAAAGTCTATCTAAATCATCTTAAACAAAGAGGTAATGAGGAGAAAGAACAAAATTTTGACTATCACTATGTTATATGGGGATGAACAGGAAGGATATCTGACTCAGTATCAGCAACTGAACTTGCCAGAAATAATTTTTACCTTTTCCTAACATTTGTCTTCTGATGTTAGCAGGTCTTTAAAAAGAATCTTTCAAAAATCTTTCCTTTAGTGTTTATTTGGTTGGGCTGGTTGATGGGATTCTTTATGAGTTGTTAAGTTTTAGGGTGTTTGTTAATTAATGGCAATGTATGTATGTATGTATGTATGTATGTATGTATGTATGTATGTATGTATGTAAGTGAACTTATATGAGAGAGAAATAGAGAAAGAAGAGGGGAAGTCTGAAAACGGAGAGTGAGTTGTTGGCTTAAAGTAAGATTATCTCACAATTTATATGTGTCTAGAATCCCATTGTGATTTAGCCAGTTTATGTGTTCAGGGTCTCAATAAAGTTGTCATCAAGTTGTCAGCCCAGCCTGCACTCATTTCACAGGGTGACTGCAGGAGACTCAATTCCCAGTGTATGACTGTTGGCAGGCTTCACATCTACACTCACTGGTCTTGAGAGACAAAAGGTCCTTCTCATGTGGCAGCTCATGACACACTAGCAAGCAAGCCAGAGTGAGCACCCAAAAAGAAAGCCCCAATATCCTGGCAATGTAATATTTAGAGTGGAGTTCTTTTACTTTTGATATATTATGTTTGTAAGAAATGACAGAAGGGAAGATAAAAATAGCACTGCAGGAAGTACATGGAAAGTCATAATGAAATCTCTTGTACAATGAGTCAACTTAAAAAACCAAAAAGAGGAAAATACAAAAACAATTGTTAGAAAGTTCAGTGCATATTTAAAAGTAAAAGCATTTTTAGGACCCTGAATTCCAGAAGAAGGGAATCGCTGGGGGTTATTGTACAAGCTATTTGCGATACACATAATCACATAACCAGTATTGTCCCATCCTCCAAAAAGAAAGGAAAGGAGGAATATAACCCAACCTAATCCTCAGTTGTTTGTATTAGAGAATATTTAATTGGAGATCTGTTTATATCATTAGATTATTATGGCCTTATATTTTAACATAGGAGTCTCCCTAACTTTCTGTAATTTGATGGTGCACTGGGAAACAGCAATGCAGAGAAAATAGAAGCATTAATGTACTAGATAGATACTTACCTCCAGCCTAGTAGTCATAAAGCATGGAGAATATAATTATACCCCTCTATGCCCCATTTTTCTCCTGAGACCGATTTCTTTCTAATGTAATTATCTGCCATATATATGCAATATATCAAATATATTACATACAGCACATATATATAATATCTATATATGATATATGATTAAACACATATTGCTCATTTTAAACTCCATTTATTTATTATTTTATTTCATGAAATGCTAACAATATTTGCTAGAATGTTGAGTAACTGACAATAAGAAAAATTTTATAAAATAAAAAAACAAAAAGATACCTATTAATTGTGAATGCATATATGTATATATCAGTATGATACTATTAAAATTGAAATTATAGATCCTGAATGTGGGTGAAGTAGATTCTATGTTAAAATGGATCTACTTCACAAGAATTAAATAGAACATTCTCTAAAACTATACACATATATATCATTATATTTGATTGGTTTTTGATAATGTCCTCTATGAGTAAATTTAAACAAAATGTTTCTGAAAATGTCATAAGCTCTTGAATTTTTAAATCGCTAAATCCAAGTGTAACTTATGATTATGATCCATTATATATGTTAGTTGTTGCTAGGATCCATATAGATCCATCAAATTTCACACTTCTTGCCTTAGAAGAAAATGATTCCTTCTGGGTTTTTTTCCTTCAGATTTACTATAAATGCTAAGGAACTGATAGGCATGTTTATGCCCCCTCTTCCACCTCACTTCTCTATGTTACAGTTGGGAAAATTGCAGCAGCTGTGGCCACATACATTTAAAATAATAATGTGTGTAAATAGGATCTTTCTAACTCTTCATTATTAGCAGCAGATATAAGTGGAATATTGGCCCAGACTCATAGAACTGAAGCCCCATTCAGAATGAGATAAAATAAATTATTGTAAATGCACAAAAGAAGGTGGTAATACAGAAAATCAACAATTCATAGTAATCCTAGAAAAATCAAAGTAATCCCACAGTTATATTAAAAGGAGATTGGTCTCCATCTGTTGATTTACAAATACTTAGTAATTTGAAAAAGATTGAGCAACAGAGGTCCCAATGACAGATGAAAATCAACTGATGTTTAAGACTCACTGAAAATCACATAAGTTTTTGACTAATAATATGATCTAGACACTTTGGATTTAAATATTGGCGTTATCAAATAATAGTTTATCTATCTGGACAATTTCCTAAACTCTCCATTTCTGGTTCCTCACTGCTAATCCTCAGATGCCTTAAAGGATTGATCCAAGTATTAAATAAATTAATACACATAAAGCATGAAAAAAAATTAGTAGCCTATTATAAGCACTGGGTTGTCTTTTATTTCAGATAAAAGTCAAGCATATGAGAATTTCCACCTATTTGAAAATAATTTATGGCTTAAAGTGAAAATAAGTTTCTGTAATAAACATACTTCAGTCACATGGAATACCCACATCTAATAATCCCATGTAGCTATAATAACCAGAAATATTAGTACAAAAATTATAATTATAGACTAAAATTGTACTCAACTATCTCATCTATACTTAATGCATTATACCACATGGTGTTTGATAGAATATTTATCGTGAGACAAATATTTACCATTATTTATGCTTTGATATATGTATTGCATTTTTGTATGTTAAAATCATGTAGAATATATTTAGTGAAATATGAAAATGTGTGGATCCTTTTGCAGTATTATTTTTGTATCCACATAAATATTTTGGAGTCATTTACTTTATATATGTAGATTTATGTGTATACATGAGATTCTGTTCATATTTACTCAATGATATATATATCTATGATTTCTTGAATGCTTATATATAGATAGATATAGATACCTATTTGGTATGTGTGTGTATGGGTGTGTGTGTGTGTGTGTGTGTGTGTGTGTGTGTGTGTGTGTGATGGTGCACCTATAACTCATTCAACAATGCTAAATGACCTTTGACAGTGTTTAGATCAAAGCCTTTAAGACTTTACTAACTGTAGGTAACAAAATGATCATCCATTTCTTTCTATATTTTAGGGTGTTTTATTAAATATGTAAGCCTTCTCTTTCTAAAATAATGTAGTAAACAATTTAATAAAAAATGAATTTTCCAGATAGCTTATTTTAGAGTATTGAATGACATTTGTTTTCATTGGTATTATGTCTTTTCATGTTTCCTTTCCCTCACTTTAATTTCAATAGGTCCTGCATGTGTTTAAATACTGCATATCTATTGCCACCATTCTAGAGTGTATAATCATAAGCAAATTGGTTCATTTTTCCATTATGATGTACAGAATGAACATAGTACCCCATCCTAAATCATAGGAGTGTCTTTAGGATTAATCAGGACAATAAATGATATGGCACATGTAATCCTAGCTACTCCAGAGGATGAGATCTGAAGATGACAACTCAATGCCAGCTAGGCAAGAAAGTCCATGCGACTCTTATCTCTAATTAACCACCAGAAAACCAGAGGTGGGGCAGAGCTGTAGCTCACAGTGGTAGTGCACTAACTTTATCCAAAAAAATGTTTATGGCTTAGAAGCATTGCCCAGGCCTTGAAGTGCTAAGACTGGCACCAATAGAAAAAGGAAAAGATGGGAAAGAAGGAAGGAAGGGAGGGAGGGAGGGAGGGAGGGAGGAAAAAAGAAAAGTGTTTAAGTAAATCACCTGTCATATAAATATTCATTTTTCCATGAAAATTTACTTTATTGTATAAAATATTTATATTATTTATACTTGTGCCTTACCTTCCTGATAATAACAAAATAATACTTTTGCTAACAAAATATTGCTTTCACTAACATTTGACTTTTATCATTCCTTTAAACATGAAAACTTTATAACTTTATGTATTGATGCTGTGCCGTCGTTGGGGTCCTTCTGGGACGTTTGGGAGGCAGGTGAAGAGGCAATGGAGCCCATGAATAATCCCAGGAACACAGACTCCAGAGACCAGACTCAAGTTGCAGATCTAACTTAATGTTAAAAAACCTGGTCGCTTATATAAAGCTCATCCAGTGGCAGCCACCTCATACCACCAGCAACAAATTAGGCCTTCCTGTTGCAACCTTCAACCTATGGTGTCCTGAGAAAGGAGGTCTTACGGGGAGTTTCCAGGAGCTCCTGCTTGCAGCAGAAGTGCCCTCAGGGGTATTCATGTCTGAAGGCACAAGATCACCAGGTGTTCCCAGGGGTGTAGGAGCCTGACTGCACATTGTCACAGAAGCGCAGAGAGCAATCTCTAAGCCACCAGCTAGGAGGCCCGACAATGTTGTATTTTATGTATTTCTTAATTTTTTGAAAAGCATGAGTGTTTTATTGTCCAGTTACAGTAGCATAATTAGCATAGATTTTAGTTATTTCGAGGATATTACTCAATAATTCTTATTTTATATGCTTTTTTGCTTCATTTTATTTATTTTGTATCTTTGATTTATTATAATTTTACTTCTTGTTTTAATGGATTTTACATTCAGAAATTCTATTTTTATATTTTGATGGAAAACAATTTTTGTATGTTTAGTTATCTTCCTCAGATCTAGCGTTTTAAGTAGCTAGGATTCAAGTGTAAGCCATTGGTGCCTGGCATATTTCAGCATTTTTGACTTTCCACCTCAGTCTTCAATGTACTATATTTCTATTGGCACTATAAGTATCTTTTTATTGTATTGTGAGTTTTGATTATTAAACAGACTATCATACTATTTTTTTAAAAAAAAACACCTTAACCTAATGTATTTTCTAATTAATAACATTTTGAGGGGGGCATAGTAATATAGTATTTATATAGTTACATAATAGAATTGTAAGTATTTGGTATACATTTATTCTGATATTAAGTCAGCCATCTCAAAGATAAAATTTTTCTAGTCCCATAGGAAAACTCAACAGCTTTCAGATGAGAGAAAGAGACAGGTATCCACATATGCATGCACACACACACACACACACACACACACACACACACACACACATTCACATACTCAGAGAAAGGGAGAGATAGGAGAGAGGAGAGAGTGAGAAAGAGAGAAACAACTGTGCATCTCAACCATGTGGCTATTTAGTATCATAAAATTCTTATACCAAGATCAATTTGTAAGATTTGTCATTTTGTGTGTTGATTTCTAATTAACTATACAGACAAAATGCGTCCTAAATTATGCCTCCCAATAGTAGTCCAATTTGCAGCTGGTTGATTCTTTTTCCCTAGCATTATCTACAAAGCAATTATGCATGAATAAAGGCTTCTTGATTAGCTTTCAAGGAAATATTGACCACTAATACATTTTAATTCAGGAATATTGAAGCAGAAGAAGTTAAGGCAACAAAATCTACAACAATAAAACTAGGTATTTTTCCATACTAAGCAATTCTAAATCTTGTGTCTATTCTATAGTCACATACATACATATGTGAATACATACATAAATGAATATTAAATATGCAATATCTTGTTGTACAAGAAGTCTGTAAATGAATGTTTAATATGTATACAGTCTTTTCCCTAAAATCACGTAGAAAGAACATCTAAACATTATTTGTTTGAAGAAGAAGTTGTCATGGAAGGATGATTCATAAAATTGGTATCTAAGTTGAGACCACAACAACTAATTCAGAGTTAGGGATACAGGAAAACAGGAAAGCATATTGCAGGCAGAATAAATACATAAGTCATAAAGCCAAGAGAACACATATGAATAACTTCATACATGTTGATATCAGGAAGACCTGAATTTGAATTCTAGTGCTGAATGGTGTTACAAAAATATAAATTGTGTTACAAAAAGGTATTTAATTGAAAGATGATGTCATCACCTATCTGAAAGTTGTCTTGGAGAATGACAATGTTTACATATGCCAATTTCTTGTTTTTAGCTCTTAGTCCCAAGTAAATAGTCATTAGTGTACTCATATTGGTGCTGTAATGAGTGCTGTACTATTGTAACTAGAGTTGTTTCAGCATAATCTGAGCACACCTTAAAAGAGAGCAGTAGCTCATATCTGCAATCATAGCTATTTACGAGACCAAATTTAGAGGATTACAATTGGAAGACAGCAAAGTCCACATGACTCTATCTCCAATTAACCATCAGAAATCCATGCTGGAGGTGTGGTGCAAGAAGTAGAGTACTAGCTCTGAGCAAGCTGACTCAGTGAAAGCTTGAGGCCTGAGTTCAAGTGATAGTAGTAGGGTAAGGTGATAACAAAGGTAGCAATAAACATTAAAAAATGAATGCTGGGGCCGGGAGTTTGGTCTAATGGTAGAGTGCTTGCCTAGCATGCATGAAGACCCGGGTTCGATTCCTCAGTACCACATATATGGAAAAAAGCCAGAAGTGGTGCTGAGGCTCAAGTAGTAGAGCTCTAGCCTTGAGAAAGTCCAAGGACAGTGCTCAGGCCCTGCGCTCAAGCCCAGGACTGGCAAAAAATAAAATGAATGTTATTCTTCGGTAATGAAAAGCTATTGAAGTCACTTTGGGTATCAGAATACAGAAGGCTCTTGAAACCGAGCCAAGCCAGTGATTGAGCTCGAGTGTCAGGAATATTTGTGGTAAGGCTGTTCTCAAACATAATCCCTGGACTATGACTCCTAATTAAATTGAAGCTCAAGCTACTTCAACATGCTAGAATGTTCTTTACAAAAATCCAATACATTGTGAAAAATTAATGTAGTCTTACGTTCAACTAAGGGAGTGTCAAATGACTTAGATACACATATTGTGAACCTAAATTGCCATACATTGCAAGGAGAGATAAAATTTGGTGTATATTTAAGAGGTTCAACGTCCTAGGCACAAAGAATTACTAAATTCAGCAGTTAAAGAAGAATGAGTCGAGGATGATTCTTTCTTTTTTATTGCATTTTATTGTTGGGATAATTTATAGAGGGATTACAGTTATATTTTTCAGGTAATGGGTGCATTACTTCTCAAATCTTTATACCATTTCTCATGTTTTTGTTCCTCTCTTCTTCCCCCACCCCCTCCCAATAATCTTATCTCCCCCTCTCTTCCCTGTTTCAAATAAGCAAATAAACGTGTACACAGTATACCAGGTAACCACATGAGATACAGAACCACATGAGATTAACCATAAGGGGAAAAAAAAGAAAAAAATAACTTTACATAGTACATTTAGAACAACAATCACAAAGATAAACCTCTTGTTTCTATATCTTAGAGTTCTTCGAGTTCATTTCATTGATCTCATACTGTTTGACCATATATACATAGCTTTTGAGGTATTGTTATCCTCTGCTAGGAGAATCTAAGATGTGTATTAATTATTACAAATGAGGGAAGCCATAGGACCTCTTTTTTTCCCCACTGGGAACTTTTACTTTAATTTGTCCACTAACTGACATGTCAACTATCACATTTTTTTCACTTCATTGCGTACAGGTTTTAGAAATATATGGATTTCAAAAAGAAAATATATACTTAATGCTACTGGCCAAATAAATATACTGTGTCTCTTCAAGAAAACAAAAATTAGGAAATAAAAATTAAATTCATCTCCTTAATAAAATATCAGTTATTTAAAATAGTTTATTTTAATGGTTATTCAAATGTTTCCTCAGTAATATTCACCTAATCATTAGTCATAAATACATTTCTCCCAATATTTCTTCTAAAATTTTAGGTTACATATTTTAATCTGTCTGTTATTTTTATTGTATAGAGGACTTAGAGTTATATTCACCAAATAGTAGATGCATTACTTCTCACACATTGATATCCCTTCTCATATTTTTGTCCCTGTTTCTCTCCTTGCACCCCCTCCCAATCAATTTGTTTTCCACCCTTCCCTTTCCTATTTCAAATAAACAAATAAACCTATATATACAATATGCCTGGTAGCAAAGTAAGACACTGTAACAATATAAGATGAACAAAAGGGCAGCAAAAGAGAAGAGAAATAACATAGTACATTAAGAACAACAATCACTTAATATAAATCTCTTATTTCTATATCCTGGAGATCATTTCATTTAGTCTCATCCTGTATGACCTTATGAATCTAGGTTTTTAGCTATCCTCTGTTAGGAGAGTCTTAGGTATGTACTAACTATTACAGATGAGGGAAATCATTGATCCTGTGTTCCTTTGGGTCTGGCTTCACTTATGATTTTTTCCAAGTCTTTCCATTTCCTTACAAATGGAATGATGTCATTGTTTCTGATGGTAGCATAGAATTCCATTGTGTGTAAGTACACATCTTCATGATCCAATCATCTACTTAGGAGCATCTGGTTTTGGAACCTCTTAACATAGTTCATCAAATGTTGATAACACTTCCAATTAACTACAATTGAGAAAATTCTCTTCATTTTACATGAGAATTCAGTAGTAGTATCTTTTTGTGTGTGTGGGGGGGGGGTCATGGGGCTTGAACTTGGCCTGGGTACCTTCTCTGAGCTCTTCAGCTCAAAGACACTGCCCTACCCCTGGGCCTGGGCATTGTCCATGAGCTCTTCAGTTCAAGGCTACCCCCCAACCCTTGAGCCAAGCCCCACTTCCTGTTTTCTAGAGGTTAGTTGGAGATGAGAGTCTCAGGTCTTTTTGTGCCTGGGCTGGCTTTGAACTTTGATCTTCAGCTCTTAGCCTCCTAAGTAGCTAGGATTACAGGTGTGAGCCACCATACCCTTCCCCAGCTTTGTAGTATCTTGGTGTACCCCAACTACCATAAGAATACAGAGCCAGGGTAAGCTGAATAATATAAATGTTTATCTTATTTTTTATGAAAGCTTGAAGTCCAAATTCACTATTACAGGGTTTTGGGGGGGCGGTTGTTTGTTTTTTGTTTGTTTGTTTGTTTGTTTTATCCATCATGAAGTCCCCGGTTTCAACACTGTCAACTTTTCACTGAAACTTCTGGCTATTCTTGTTTATTTGTTTATTTTTTGTAAATTTGGCTTTTTTAGATTTTCTTTTTTTGCAGGTTGGAGGAGTTGTTTTGTTTTAGTATAACAGGATAAGCTAAGTAAAGGTAAGAACAAAGAAAAATATGTCCTGCTCTTCACATAGGAAAAGGACTTTGATGTCTCCTGAGCCATTCACTCATGTGCATGCACTTCTGGTGTGTTTCCCTCTCCTTTTCAAGTATCAGTCATCGTCAGAATTCCCCATTCTCATGACCTTCTTTCAACATAGTTACTTCCTTAAAGGTAGGATCTCTAAATGAAATCTATTCCTTGGTACCTCAGACATAGAAAACTCAGGAAGTGGTGTGTGGTTCAAGTGACAGAGTGCTAGCCTGGAGAAAGCTGAAGGACAATGCTTAGGCAGAGTTCAAGCCCTTAGACTAACAAAAAGACAATAAAAGAAATCATAAATCAAGATTCTCAATATATTTATTATTGAGTGTATATTGTGGTAAGTTATCTAGACTAAGACAATGAAATGATGAATAAAAAGGTGTGATTCATTAGAACACCATAATATAGTTTCGTATAAGTAATAAGATTACTCATCCTTAGTTGTTAAATTTAAGGACATCACAATTAAATAATTTAAAATCACATTCTTCTGTTTAAGATAGACTAACTATAGAATAACTAATATCCTGAATTTGTGAGTAGCTACATCAGTGGAATGTTTTGCTGAAAATAAGCTTTGAGTCTGAAATATTTAAATTTAATTGCTTGATCAGTCAAGTCTTAGAAGTGTTTAAAATTCACCTGTCACTCACGATTTTTTTAAGTACTGCACTTTTTGTGTTTTTATGATGTTATATGAGCATATAAACACACATGCACAAACAAACACACACACATGCATATATATTAAATCTATGTTTTTTGCCGGTCCTGGGCCTTGAACTTAGGGCTTGAGTACTGTCCTTGGGCTTTCTCAAGCCTGGAGCTCTATGGATGTGGTACCCAAGGAATCAAACTCAGGTCTTTGTGAATGCTAGGCAAGCATTCGACCACTAGGCCAAACTCCTGGCCCAAATACGTGCAATTCGTAAAGATTGGAGTTCCACTCGGACATTGTCCCAAAAGACATTTATTCATAACCTGGTTATGGACATAACTCCTCTGTACAATCCTTTTATAATAATAATAATAAACGTAAAAACTAAGACAATTGGAGTTCTCTGTGAACCTGACAGCATTTTATGCAAATTATGTGAAGGAAATGATGGAAACTTAGCATGGGGTGGAAAGGTATTGGAACCTAAGTGAAGTTTTAATTGTGGCACGATGTTAAGGGTTAGGATGATGGTCGTCTCTAACTTAGTAAAACTCCTTCAAAAGCAGCACAGAAATCCACAGATAAGCTGTAACATTTCTTATCACTTTACATGCAGAATAATGTTCTAATTACTCATCCAAAATGATACTGTTGCAGAGCACAGGTGCTGCACAACTGTACCTGGGAGGCTGAGATCAAAGGATCAGGAAAGCTCCCATAAGCAGAAAAGTGTGAAAGATCCCATCTCCAAATAACCAGCAAAAATATTGGATAAGGAATATGCCTCAAGTCATGGAATATGAGCCATGAGAAAAACTGAGCAAATGTGTAAAGCCCTGAGTTCAAGTCCCAAATGTAGACGCACAAATATGCACATGTATATTGTACGGGGATTGTCCTTAAAAAATAAATCAAATAGCCGGGTGTGGTGGCTTACGCCTGTAATGCTAGCTACTCAGGAGACTGATATCTGGGGATTGCAGTTCAAGGCTAGCCTGGGCACTAAAGACCCTGAGATTCTTATCCCCAATTAACCGCCAGAAAACTGGAAATGGAGCTGTGGTTCAAGGGGTGGGATGGTAGCCTTGAGCTGAAAAGCTCAGGGACAATTTCCAGGCCCAGAGTTCAAGCCCCATGACTAGCAAAAATAAAAATAAAAATTCAATCAACCAATCAACAGTTTTTTTCTTACATAAGTACAAATAATCATAATTTGTTAACATGAGACCTTCTTGCTTTCTATGTCTGCCCACTTCTTTAGAAGTACAAGCATTACATTTTAACTATGTCACTGTTGCCTGAATTTCTGACAATAGCTTACCTTGTTATTGTTTCCTCATTAGGAGTTTTTTTCATATGCTACTGTGGAGGAATCTTAGCTTGTTTTGACTGATTCATGAATAACTGGCCATTCAGCATCTTGATACATATCTTTCAGTTCTGCAGAAAAAATAAATGAATCTGACACGAATATACTATTTGGGTTTTTGTGGTCAGAAACCTTAGATTCTTTTAACATTTTCCAACCTTGAGCACATGAGGTCATGCCATCCTGGTTACACGTCCATGAACTTTCTGCTGAAATTCCCATTTTATGGATAACAAGTATCTATCGCTTGCTATGGAGGCTTTAAGTAATTATATAAAATGCCATGAGAAGGAAAACAAAACAAACTCAACCGGGGGAGATATAGACCTATCAGCCTGGCCAATTTTAAAAGCACAGACCTTAACCAATGTGTAAAAGTTGAGAATGTTCAGTTGATAATAGAAGAATATTGTAGACATTTACTAGCAAACAATGCATCTGAAGCTAAACTGGATAGAAGGATGTACACTGAAATATGCAAGAAAATGGATGCTCCTGTGACAGAAACCACAAACAACATACCTGGAACATTATACAAAAGTAATCTTCACCCGTTATTCCAGAGCTGATTTATGACGATTCTCCCAGGTGGCCCCTGATTCTGAGTATAAACAACATAATTTCAATTATATTAGAACCCTGAGCTGCTTGTCTCACCCCTCTCAATTCTGATACCCCTGGAAGACTGACTGAGAGCGTTGAATGAAGTTTAGAAGCTTTTGTGAGATTGATGTGTTCTTGTTGTTGCTTCTTTTGGCCTCTCCAACAGTTTTCTTTTGAGAAGACCACTCACTGTTACTGACATTTTCCTGGTTGACCTTTGCTTTATTCCTTCTGCACCCAGACAGAATGTAGTGACTGCTTTTCAAGGTCAACTGGCTCAGAGATCTTTCCCACAGCAGAGCTTTTGTAAGGAGAAATCAGGGGTAGATAGAGTATTCCATAACGTGCTTCAAATCCTATCAACAACACAGTAAAGGACATGGAAAATGCTGAATCCAGTTAGTATTACAAATAATTATTTCCTTCAAAAATGATAGTGTATAGAAAAAAATCAACTAAAAGATAGGCACTGAGTAGGGTTGGGATAGATGATGCAGAGAATTTTTTTTAATCTGAGGAATTTAAAGTAAAGAGAGGTACATCTAGATTCAGAGAGATAATCAAAGGAGAAGTATTAGAAATTTTCAAAAAGTACATAGATTCTCACATGGGGAATGATAGTGAAGCTTGCTCAGGCTACAGATTTGAGGATTTCTCATTTTCCCTGGATTCTGAAAACCAAGCCCAGAGCTTCAGGGAGTGGCAACCAATTGCCAAATCTTATGCGATAGATGCTTGGCTGAATTGCCTGATATATTCTAGCTGACACAAATTATCTTGCCAGCCTGTGTGGTGCCCCTGTTGGTTCATTTTTAAATTAATAATTAGGATGAGGAACATTTGGCAATCAGTGGGAGGTACAAAGGTAGTTCTTTTTTTTTCCCTCCAGGATCATCAGGCTAATAATTGGAGTTGTATGGAAAACCTCACCTTACTCAACAGATATTTTGGGATATATTATTTTTCATAGTACTTAACTTTTTAAATTTTTGGTTTGCATTAATTACTCATTAGTTTTTGAGTTTTGCAGTCCAAAACTTACAGTGAATGAATTCATCTTGATTGTACCTTATTTTGAGGTCTGGTTTCTAATACACATGTAATTTATGAGACACTGTTTTTTTTAAAGGGAAGGAAATGCAACTTACATTTTCTTTGAGAAAAATGCAGAAAAAATAATACATTGAATGTCTGGAAATGTCTTTTGTACTGATGAAATAAGTACTGTCTACTTATTAGCTATTACTGAGTTTGTCAGAATTTCTGAGGATGAATTAAAGGTTAAAATAGTACTCAGCACTTCTTGTAAACACTGAAGAAACACCAATTTGGAAAATAAATTATATCTTAGCCTAGAAAAATGGAATTACTCTCTAATTACTAGGATTCAGTCTAGTTATGCAAATCAACATAACCCAGAAATGAGAATTTTTATTTTTATCCATCAAGAAAAAGTTAGTTAAGGATAGAGGCTTTTAGGAGAGCCAAAAACCTGTACACCCTGGCTTGTAATTGCAAAGTAACAGAATCTTGTTTTGTACTGATTGTGCTTTTCAGATTGGTTGATATTAATTTAGAAATTGTCAGATACTGTGAAATAAAACTTGTTAGGCCATCTTTACCACACTGGACACCTTTTCTCCCTTCAGGTCATATATGCCATTGGGACCTAAGATGCAAAGAAACTAAGGAAGACTTCCAGAGTTCTATCCTAAGTGCTGTAGAAGTTGTCAGCTATATGGGACTCCATGCCTCCTTGCCTCTCCTCTTTCAGTCATCTTCTCTTTAATCCAAGGCCCAGTGACTTGAGAGGGTTGAGGAGAAGGAGACAAAGAACTAGCAAGGTGAAGGATGTGGAGTGCTATTACCTGTCCCCATCACTCACCAGACTCTGTAGGGAACAGAGGAAGTCTACCCAGTTCACAGGTCTTTATCTTTAATTATAGAAGTGGACATTTTAATTACAGAAATGGAACTATTTCTGTGTCTGAATTGGACAATCTGGGAAATGTGCCTAAAATTGCATCAAATCACAGGATAGGAAAGAGCTTGTCACCTAGGGCTTAGAGGAGAGTGGAAAAGAAACAAGGTTGATTTATAGTTTCCTGAAAAGTGCTAATTCAATGAACTATTGCATCAAAGCAGCAGCATCAAATCTTGTTGATTTCAACAATCTTCCTACCTATCTAAATAACTCTGAGTAGCTAGGTAAATATGTAAACGAATCATACAAGAATTGCTTTCAGACTGCAGGGAGAGATTTGGAAAGTGATTTGGGTAGGGACAGAAAATCTGTGCGATCTAGCACAGCCCAAATCTTTCCATGTACCATGTACCAAAAAAAGCCAGGGCTGTCACTCCACTACTGCCATGCACTGCATTTCCCCACAAGTGCTTTGGGTTCTTCACATTTAACAATGATCGTGAACACTCAGAAAGTTACTTTTCTATTTCAAGGAACTCAACTTTATCACTATTTCCATAAAGTACCTCAGGAACTCCAAGTTCCCAAACTTCCTTCATTCCAAGTTTACTTTGTGTGTGGGAAAAATGTATCTAGCCTGTTCAGGCTTTTTTTTTATTTTTCTTGCACACCATCCCTGAGCTGAGCCATAGCTTCACTTTCAGCTCTTTTGGTAAGTTATTCATGATAACAGTCTTTTAGACTTTCCTGCCCAGGCTGGCTTCAAATCACAGTTCTCAGATCTCAACCTCCTCAGTTAACTAGGATTACGGTGGAGAAGCCCCAGCATATTAGGATTTCTGCTTGGAAATGCAAATACCCCAAACAGAAAAATGGAATTCAAATGTTAGTCCCCAGCTGATAATAGTTCCTCACTCCTGTAAGCCCAGATACTTAGAATTTATAGGTAAGGAGGATTAAAGTTCAAGGCCAGCTGGGTGTAAGGTTCACAATCTCCACATTTTATAATCCAGGTAGTGAGGCTCCTTGCTGAAATTTCAATTGTGGAGCAGGCTATAAGTAGGAGGATCACATCCTAAGGTCTTACATGGAGAAAAACAGAGATGTGGTGTGGTTCATGTAGAGATACTGCCCAGCCAGCAGTTTGAGGCTCCAGTAACGAAACCAACTATCCAACACCCATGATAAACCCCATGCAAAATGTGTATTATTTCTGTAATTGTCATAAGCCATGCATTCATTGATTTATTGACATCTTTACAAATACCCCCTCTTGTTTTTTGTTGGTCATGGAGCTTGAACTCAGGGCATGGCCACTGTCCCTGAGCTTTTGGACTCAAGACTAACACTCTACCACTTTGAGCCACAAATCTACTTCCAGCTTTCTGATTCTTAGTTGGAGATTAAGGTCTCATACTCTTCATGTCAGGGCTGGCTTGGAACTGTGAGCCTCAGATCTCAGCCTCCTGAATAACTAAGATTACAAAGGTGAGCCATGTGCTCCAGGTACAAATACCACTTTTAAGAACTAAAATATTAAGTTCTGTTGCAGATGCCTACTTGTTGTTTTTTTTTACCTCAATGCATTGCAGCATCTTTATTTCAGAATTCTTGTCTGTCATGATTTTGCAGTAGGTCATGGGTAACACTAGGTCATATTACACCTAAACCCAATCAATACATCTGTTAAAGATGTATTGATGGTAAAGAAACACCTTCAAAGTATCTTCCATATATAAGGAACTTGACTTAATTAATTTTCTAGACCTTCCGAATTATTTTGCACTATAATTTTATCTCCAGTGTCTTACTTTATTCTATAGCCATCAAATAAAATCATGTTGATTTTTTTGGTACTGCCCTCACCACCTGGACAGCTAGAAATCATTTGGTTGGTCTCGCCCTTTGCCTTTTAAACTCTGCTTAGCAGCTGGAGCAACTGTCATCAAATTCAAATCAGTTTAAGCCAAACTCTGTTGGAACCCTTCCATAGCTTCCTCTTGCCTATTTCTTTGAACCCGTGCCTTTGCTGATCTTTGAAGTCTTTCGAGGCACCAGCTCTAGATCTTCTCCAATTCCCTAATCTGCCTTTGCTTTAGACATACCACAATTGTGACAAGTAACCCACCAAGTTTATGTTCAGCCCCTAATGCTAAAATCCATCTTAATATAACCACAGAGAAAGTTGCTTTTTTGTTGTTGTTGTTTTTTGCAGTCCTAGACCTATAACTCTGGGCCTAGGTGCTATCCCTGAGTTTCTTTGCCAGTGCTCCACCACTTGAACTATAGCACCACTTCTGGCCTTTCTCTGATTAGTTGGATATGGGTGTGATGTATTTTCATGCTAGCTGGAGCTTGGCTGCTCAGTTCTCAGCCTCCTGAGTAGGAATACAGGTCTGAGGTCCTAGCAACCAGCTTGAAACTATCTTGATAACATAGATGGATGGACACATTGATGTGATTTTTGGTCATTTCTTTCTCCTAGCATTTATCACAATCGTGCATTATTGCTAACAAATGAATATTTAATCAACTTATCATGAATGTTTGTATTAATTTTAGTGGAATTTAAAGCTTCACAATAGTAAATACTAGCTTTCTTATCTTTCATTTTGTTCTTTTCCTCTTTCATATTAAATGTGCAGTATGTAAAGTGTACTTAAGATGATTACATGGTGATTAAATTGAAGATGAATGAATGATAGAGGAATGGAATTAATATGAAAGAGCACATAAAATAATATTCATCACGTTAATGAAATATGCAGTATTATTGGTGTAATGGAATACAAACAGGTTTGTTAACCATTATCTTAAAGACTTACATTTATTTTATGTATTTCCCATGTTTTCTTAATCATGTTTGATGGCTATTAAGAAAAAATATGTTTAAAGAAATACTTTATTATTTTATTTTTATTCTTTATGACTTGCCAACTTACAAATATTTTGGACCAAAAAGTTATAGAGTTCTCTCTTGCACTCATCATGCTAAGTTTGGTGCATGGGATACTAAATCATTGATACTGTGTGTATGTATGTGTGTTTGTATTTGTATATATGTATATGTGTGTATGTATCCATGAATGTATGTATGTATGTTAGAGTATGTGTTTATCTAGAAACAAGCACTTCATGCTCCTATTTACTTTTTATTAATTAATTAATTGATCAATTATTTTTTTTGCCATTCCTGGGCTTGAGCTCAGGACCTGAGCACTGTCCTTGGGCTTTTCTCAAGGCTAGCACTCTGCCACTTGAGCCACAGCAGCACTTCCAGAGTTTTTCCATCTGTGTGGTACCATGGAATCGAACCCAGGTCTTCATGCATTCTAGGCAGGCATACTACCACTAGGCCAAACTCCCGGCCCTTAATTTATAAAATAGGTAAGAGGATACACAAGGTTCCTATTTACTTTCCACATAATTTAGTTGATGATAATTATAGATTTCCTCCAATATTAAGGCAGTCATTCAAGTAATTAAATAATGGTAAAAGGAAAAAAATTCGTAATACTATATATTGTTTTTCCAGGAAATTAATTTTTCATTAGGAATGAAATTTTGGTAATGTAATAATTTAACACATGCATAAAATCTGTGCATCACAAAGCCATATTATTAGAGATATTTTCTTATAATAATAAAATTGAATTATATATATTCCTGAAATAAAAATAAACCATTTCTATAACAAATGTTATTCTTGTTATTTTCTTTATTTGTAGGCTTCAGAGTTTTGAGCATTATATATGTGTGTCTGTATATATGTCTGTGTCATTTAAAAAATTATTTTACTTTCACAGATTTCAAGGTTATCTGTGATCAGTTAGCTAACTTCTTATTTTTCTCATAATCATTTCTTTCAGAAGTGATCAATTTCACATCTATTACTTTACCTGTTTCCTGTCCACATCTACTTGAGAAAAATAGTTTAACATTATTTTACTTTTAGAGCTGTAGATAGAAGTAACATGCCTCTGTAATGAGATAAATAGCTGTAAAGACTAGAATGTGTTAACATGGCATGTGATTGGAGGTTTTGACTTATACATAAGTTTTTAAAGCATTGTGCTCTAGCATATTCAGAGAGGTAAATTACAGCTAAGGGTTATCAAAACACAGTTCAAAAATAATGCAATAGTGGAGTCCCAGTAGCTTTCTGAACATTCTGTTTGAGCTTGTGTGTAAACTGTGTGGTGAGTTATATCAGTCTTTATACCGTGATGGACTTTCTTATATGTGCAGGAGTGAATAAAATACTCAAGAAAGAAATCTATCATGAGAAAGGTCAACTGAATAAACATTAATAGAAGCAAATCTCAACCAAATCGATGCATAAGTCACATAATATAAATCAATTCATGTCCTTTAGTTTAGAAAACATGTTAACTGTTTAAGTACCTTTATAGGAAAAATGTGTAGGATTAGTCAATCAAGTAAATATTATTTTAGTTTGCAAGCAAATTCTAATGTCAGTTTCTCTCTTGAGTTTAGGAGAACATTCCTTCTCTACCCCTGTATGTTCAAGAGCATTTAAGAAAAATCAGAGCCATGCTGTAAGAAATGTGATGTAGATAAGGTAGACCTAAATTCTGGCAAATAGAGAACTGTTTAATAGGTAAAATCTTTTTCTGTTGCTACATCTTTTTGCTTAATAATACAAAAATATGAGTGCACAGATTTTATGTATATATTTTATAAAATATATACATTGAGTCGGGCACAGTAGCTCACACCTATAATCCTAGCTATTCAGGATGCTGAGATCTGAGGATCGTGTTTCAAAACCACCCTGAGTACTAAAGTCCGTGAGACTCTTATCTCTAATTAACACCAGGAAACCAGAAGTGGTGCTTTGGCTCAAAGGTAGGCCGGTAACCTTGAACTGAGAGCTCAGAGACAATGCTCAGGCTCAGGATAGGACTGTAGCCTTGAGCTGATGAGCTCAGTTACAGCCCCCGGGCCAGAATTCAAACCCCATGATCAACAATATATATATATATATATTCATATGTATAATTTTCCTTAAAAATGAATATATGTTTCCTTATTGAAGGTGGCAGAAAGGTCACAGCAATGTCATAAGCTGGAATGAGTTTTTAATTTACAGCTTAACTAATACATTGTTGATATCCATCCAAGATGGCAAAACTGTCGTGTGTTAAATGTTGATGTTTTCCATCAACCTGCTTTAATAGGCATTCTTTACATGAAGAAAAAATGATTAGTATCAAATGGAAGGCTCCTTCATTTTTCATATAACAGGAAGATGGGAATTAGAACTGTGGAAGAGAAGATCCAACATTATATGTGTTTCATCCTCCTAAGGGCTGAGGAAAGAACACGTTGCAGAGAAGAGGCTGGGCCAGTGTCACCTGCCCGTGGAGCTTAAAGACATAATCGCAGAGCCTTGAGACTCTTTGTCAAGTCTTCCACTGCCTCATAAAGAGGAATTATGGGTCTCCCCACACCTTTAACGGTGTCTACAGTAGGGATAGATGAACAAGACTAGAGCTCCAAATGTGACAGACTTATTACCAGTGTTGTGTAATAAATGTTCAGGAAATGCACACCCTATTAAACAGAAAGACAATTAAAGTTTTAGTAACTTAAAAGGCCGGAATCTAATATTTAAGCAGTTTTACATACTAAGCCTATGTCTTTTAATGCACATGCACACATATGCAGCAGTCTTCGAGTGTTAAAGCAATCACAATTTCATAATCAAATCATTCAATAAATAAATTGGAAAGGAGAGAAAAATTAATGGTTTAGGATATGAAAATTTAGAAATAACTCAAACCATAGATCCAAAATTATGAATTTAAGTAAATTATGAGAAAAAGAGAAATGGGAAATGGGAAAAAGATTTGGAGGATCTAATACAATTCCACAGTTTTAGGGAAATATAATAAATTAAGTGGAAAACAAATTCTAAGATATTAGACATTTATATCGTGGAAGCTGCTAAAAGGCACAATAGGATTGGGAAGTGAGACGAAGGATGTTAGCATGATTTAAATACTGTGCATGCTTATGTAAAACACCCCACAGTCGAATTTTCTGAACCAGTAGAATGCAATAAGTAATGAATGGCAGATGTAAGTGGAACTCCTGTTGGGGGTGGGTACTAGTGGGAAGAAGCAGGGACAATGGAGGAAGTAAATGAGAGCAAATCTGATCCAAATACTGGATGTACATGCGTGAAATAGAAAAATGAAGTTTGCTGAGGTGGATTTGGAAGAGAATGAGGAGGAAAAGGGAGAGTAAGTAGAGTGGGTATGTCTTGAGTCTGATCAAGGTACATTTTATGCATGTAAGTTCCTAATGCAACTAAATGTTGCTGATAAAAATGTGGTAAAGATAGTTTAAAGTCATCATGGTGGGAAGGATGTACAAATGCAGTCATGCTATTCAGTATGTACTCTGTGGAAAATTCCCTATGTAACTTGCTGTCAGGGATGGAAGGGGGAAATTGGAGGAGTGTAGAGGAGATGTGACATTGTCTCCAAAAAAAAAAAAAAGAGAGAGAGAAAGATATTCATTACTGTACTTACACCATGGTATCCCTCTGTACAAGATCTTAATAAAAAACTATAACAGAAAAGACCCGCTCCATCCACACACATAAACACAATGAATGTGTATATTTTTATACATGTGTGCTTAAAAGTAAACACAGAACATTAGCTGTGGATTAGCTCTGGAGGAAAGAGGTTAAGGAAGAATGTGGAATGGGAATATGTTAAGAAGAAAATAATGACAACATGTAATGAAACATAGTGTTTTATATACCAATTATAATTAACTAGAGTACATACATATTTTAGTGCGTCATTCTACAATACCTTCTTCTCTTTATATAAACATACACATACTTAAAAATTTTTTCAGTATGTATATGCATGTATATATTTAAACATTAATGTAACTTAGTAATCCTTGTTTAAGGAGTTTGATAGAAGATATTTTTATAGTTGAGTCAATATTAGAGTAGCATAAATTTTCCCTATTAAAACTTTAAAACTTCCCAGAATTACATGCAGGGTGATATTGTTTCAGAGCCCTGGAACTTATAGCAAGCTACATATATTCATAAAGCCGTGCAGAAATGCAATACATTGTAATTTGTGTGAGTAGATTAGTAAAATCCAAATTTTCACACAAGAATAAATCACAATGTTTTGGATAGCCTTTTTGGAAAGTAGGCTGTATGAATTCTATTTTCTTTAAGTTTATAGAAAGGAATTAGTTATTGTTCTTAATTGTTCTTAATTAATTATGTTGGAAAAGATTAAAAAATTCCTTATCAGTATGTGTTTAAAATTACCCATTTATTTACTGAAGTAAAAAGTGTTTTTGAAATGATAGCTCCAGAAAATGTCATAAAGTACCTATGCTTTTGTTAATCATAAAATTCATTATTGATAATTTTTTATATATTTAATAATTGTTTATTTTTTCATAAAATCTTGGCAAATTAATTTTATTCAGGTTGTTGTAATTGACAGATGTGTATATATCACCATAATCAAGCATTAGTTTCACTCTTCATATATGTATTTATGATAGCATTAATTCTTGTTCATAAATTTTCCAAATAATATACTCATACTCTGTTACTATTTAACTGGTTTTAAGTGTATTGAGACAGTTATTGTCCTTAAAAAAAAAGCAATGGCACATTTTATGCATTGAAATTTTAAGAATTCTGGTACTTGCCCAAAGGAAAAATGTCATCCAGTACAGTAGTTAGCATGTCTTTGCCATCTGGGTTTTCAGATTCATTTGGTTTAATTCAAAGATTAAAGACAGAAAAATTGGACCAAATGGTGGGATAAACCCCTGTGGAAAACATGCTTATGCTGTGATTATTTTTAGATTAATTGATTCCTTAACTTGAAACTACACCCCATACTTCAGCTGCAGTTAATAACTGAAGTACCTAGACCCATTGCATAGTGCATGCTGGGCCATGAGTTGAGGTTACCTATACACAGCCATTAGAAAGAATGAAATAATGCCATTTACAGGGAACTGGATGGGACTAGAACAAATCATGTAAAGTGAGATAAGCCAAGCTCAGAGAGACAAACAGCATATGTTCTTTCTAATATGCAGATATTAAATCTAAAATACACTGGGATATAAGTTATACAGAATTCTAAATACTCACACATAATGAAAGCAAAAGAGGATGTACTTAGGAGAGAAATACAAAGGCACAAGGCCTGAGTGCCTCCCCATATTTATGTAAAATAATACACATACTGAAATGACCGCCAAGATAAGGGAAATGAGACCATCCACCATTCCTTTTTTTCTCTTATTTTTTATTTTTTAGTTTTTATGGTTCTGTCTTCTTTAACCCTTACGTATGGTGTGTTCACGTGTACATCTTAGGAAGAACTGAGGGGAAGACACAGAATTTGAGGTAAAGGGGCTGGAAGCATACAGCAATGGAGCTTACTGCACAGTGATGAAATTCAGCTATACAGCTCATGAGTGAGAAGGGAGGGAGGGCCTGGGAGAGAATGAGGGAAGAGAAGACACTGTTTGAGAAGTATATCCATTACTTTCTTCATGCAATTATAATCCTGTGTATCCACTGAACATATCCCCTAGAATAACATTAAAGCAAATGAGTTAAAAGTTTCATGTCACTAGAAGACCCTCAGTAGAAGAGGGAATAAGTGAAAATAGGCTTGTATGAAATAAATTTATAATATTTTAGGTATTTTACCTACATAGGTATTTTATACCTAAATTATTTAAATATACCTATATTACTTGATGTTTTAGGGAGGAGTAATCTAGAAAACTCAGAGGAGTTTGAATGTAAACTTAGAGATGTTATTGATAAAATAAATAAATTAGTTAATATTATCTTTTGTCAATCATGGGGCTTCAACTCTGGATCTGGATACTGTTCCTGAACTCATCAGCCCAAGGCTAGCATTCGACCACTTTCAGCCATGGGGCTACTTCTGGTTTTTGGTGGTTAATTGGAGATAAGAGTCTCACAGACTTTTCTCTGGGGCTATCATTGAACCATGATCCTCAGATCTCAGTCTCCTGAGTAGCTAGGATTACAGATGTGAGCCACCAGGGCCCAGCTACCTAACTACTTATTTTTTAATGAAACCTCAGTGTTGAGTTGTAAAATTCCATTTAAAATTGTACTATTGACATGACCATTATTTATTGAAATAACTATCTCAAATTAGGACCATTTTCTGAAAACACCTCTACCGTTTGTCTGTCTGTTTGCTTGTTTATAACTCGTGCCTGGTCTTTATTTGGATTGCTTCTATGTAGATATTGGGGCTTGAACTCAAGGCCTGTGCATGGTCACTTAGCTTTTTTTGCTCAAGGCAAATGCTCTGCCATTTGAACCACAGCTCAAGTCCCACTTTCAGCTTTTTTGGTGGCTAATTGGAGGTAGAATCTTCCTGAATTTCCTGTCAAGGCTCACTTTAAACCTTAATCCTCTGTTCTTAGCCCCCTGAGTAGCTAGATCCACAGACTTGTGATCCAGGAGCATGGCTTCCCATTTGGGTCTAAACATAATCTCACAATCTCTCAGTTTAGGGAAAACTACAACAAGGACAAATCAAAACGGATCTGGATCATAACTTATCTTCTGAGTACTCCCACCTCTTGTAAAAGCCCAGTTCTCTGATCTTTTATAGTTTTACTTGACTTGCCTGTTGCAAAGCTCAGGAAAGTGACTGTCAGTCCTGTAAGGCCTCTGGCAAAGGTTACCAGTGACTTATTACTTACCAAATTGAAAGTCACTTCCCAGATCAGTTCTTCCCTTGACCTCCTTTCATGTTTTATTCCCTTTTGCATCATCTCCATGACAGAGAAAGGTCTTTAAAATTTTATTTTATCACTGATTGGTTTTGACTCTACATTGCTTTTTCTTTTTTCCTCTGTTTTATTTTTAGAGAAAGATTTTCCTTCTCTGTAGGTATGTTTGCTACTCTTCTGGAGATTTCCCCTTGGCCCTTTAAAATGTTTCTTTCAGCACATTCCTTGAACACTCCATTTCCCACAAAGCATACTGATGACTCCCAAATCCATATCTAAGTCCCAGGCTTCTCATTCTGGATACGAGGAAGAGATATGGAGTCCTGACATTCAGCACGATCCACAAACAATTCACCAACTCTCATTTTGATACCACATGTTACCATGAATGCAATGTCTACCCTACTGCCAGATTCTGGAGTAACTTCCTTAATTCCCACCTTTCAGAAACTTACTTCGCTCATTCAACTTTTCTCAATTAACAGTGCCACAACTCCATGCAGCCCTCTTACTACTGTTCAACTACTATGGTCATACTCTTAAGGAAACTATTGGCCTCTGTCTTTAAGGGTTTCAAGTGTCAACTTTCTTATTCAGAAAGAAATCTTTAGGTTCCCTCTAAATTCAAAGAACATGGTTGTTAAAATAACATATTGGAATCAATTTCCTTTACTATTCATGGAGTTACTAATAGATTGGCCCATTTAGAACTCCCAAACATCCTGCAACATTATTGCTCACCCAAACTCCACATTTTTCTCTAGTATATATACTAGTTAATGGTTTCCTAAAATGAATTGAGGAATGTTATACTTAGGGTTCATTGTGACCTGCTCACATAGGATTCTGCAGTGGGAATATTTTCATAGCATATAGTACACTGAAAGATGTCATTTTACTAGAATGACAGGATGTCTTTTTAAAGGATCCGTGAAGTTTTATAGGGACTCTCGGTAAGAATAAATTCTAAATCACTTTCTGTTCTTATAAAATGTTTTTCTTCCATAGCATTCATAGCTCTAAGATTTAAGGAGTGGCTTTCGTACCATCCAATGACCCACTCAGACAATCTATTCTTTTCTTCCCGCAATTCCAGGCTCTGCCTGTTTTTTGAGATCCCAGTTCCCAGAAAGGGTAAAAAGCTTTTATTAATTGACATAATGAGATTCTTATTAGTCTTTAAGCCAATGGCTTTTATTCAGTGACTTTAGGGCCTCAAACGAGGAAATAACAGATAAAGTCACCATCCTGGCAGGAGTAACCATCTCATCAGCAATGCTGGAGATAGGACTGTGGTTACAGAGCAGGGGAATAGAGTTTGTTGAAAGGGGTAACATGGATCAATTGCATCCATCAACTGCTCTATTAAATGACAACTTCCTTGTACAACGACTTAAAAGATAATAAAAAATAAAAGTGGGAAAAATAGAAAATAATATCAAGAAGGTGGGGAAAAGAATGTGTTAAATTCCCAGGTGTTCTACTGAGTCAGCTTTATCATATGCTTTTGTCCAGTGTTGGAAGTAAAGAAATGGGTGCATCAGTTATGTTTTGAGAAGAACTTGATGACCAAAATCTTCAATTTCTCTGTAACTTAGCTCTAGGTTCTTTGGAAGTTAGATCACAAGATTAACAAGTGTGGGAAATGAGGAAACAAGTATTATTACGATCCCAATGCATTTCCTATTTAAAGTGTCCCAGAAAGGGAAAATAACCAGAATCCTGGATTGTCTTTGTGCAGACATAATCGTCTCCTATAGCCATAGGAAGAGGAATGGATAGGAAGTGTTCAGGCAAGTCTCTCAGGGTTTGTTCCTCTAGCTCCTGAAAGTCTTTGTAGCTGATGGCTAACAGCAAACTGACTTTGTACAAATTGTGCTCAGCCCTACAGAGTTGGCCTTCTCCAAAGTCATAATTCCTAAAAGAAGTAACAGCAATTGAATAACTGATTGATGGGCTAGGATGGGAATAGGTTTAGAAAAGCTTAGCTCACATGCCTCAGGGCATTCTAGCTCTGAGGAGACTTCATAGCTTCATTCCCCTCCTAATTATCTAGACTCTTCTAGCTACTACAGTACTGTTCACTTTCCCCTGGTTAATTCTCCATACATGATTCCCCATAGAAGTGAGTCACTTTCTTTTCTTCCCTAGTGTCATTTGGATATTCATAACATTATTTGTAGGCCATACAAAGTTATCAATACAAGATAACAGGCTATATGGGAAGTGGATACAAATGTATTTATTATATCATGTGATAGACTATTTCTCCAGCCTTGTTTGACCCAAGGCCAAAATAATACCCACACCCCCAAGGGATGTGGCATCTCATAATTTCTCTTTTCTCAGAAATCTACCCTAACACAAACACACATACACATAAATACAGATACATATTTTAAATTTCTCTAGGTTTATATAGTAAATATGTATTCAGTATATATTTAAATATGTATTTAACATGTGTGTATGCATTACTAAACTATCTTATTTGGCAGATGTAAACCTTCATATATAGAATATTATACATAATATCCCTTTGTGTAAAACAAATATTATTCAAGAATGTTAATTTTTGTGTCTAAAGAGGAAAAGAATTTACCAAGACTTTTAGTAGGAAAAAAAATCTTAAAGATGAGTAGATTAGATAGAGAATTCAGCCAGTAGAATGTTCAGTAATCTGCTGTCACAAGATTAGATTCTCAGAAGGCCAGTGACCTCAACCTCATCCAAACCAAGAAAAAGTAGGTTTAAATAGTTGTTTAGGTTTAGTCTGTTCTTGACTGGGCTTAGCAAGAAAATAACTCAGGATAAAGAAAGTCTGGAATGGATAGATGGATGTATAGATAGACAGACTATTCTAAAATTAGGAAAATCACCATTTTGTGTCATCAGTCAATTATTTCTTAGTCGTTTCAGTCTTTGACTGTTTTGACTTCAGAATTTTGTTCCTTAGTAGATGATATCTTCTGAAAAACATTTGTGATTGAAGAATATTATGTTAAACAAGAAAGAAAAATATTTTACAAATGATAGACAGGAAAGTTGATTTTGGCTAGTCAATCTCCTCCAGGTTTGTATTTGTATATGGAGAGCTAATAGTTGAACAAATGAATATATATAATAGACATATCTTGTAAACATTCCAGGACAGCAAGAATGAGTTTGAACTGAAATTTCCTTAATCTTTTCCAAAATGTACCAGTTGTTCTGTAAATTCATACCACTAAAATTAGAGGCCTTTGAGATAACTGTGAAAAGATTCTAATGTTGGAAGAAAAAAATTCTCACAATGTTGCAAAACTAGAAATCAAAATAAGACTGTCAAACAATACACATTTGAAAAAACTTCCTAAAAATGGAAACATTTTGGATTTAGTTTTCCTGTTTGATCCTATAATGTATCTATTGCCTTACTAGTTGTGTTAACATTTGTTATTTTCACATTTCAGAAGAGTCTTTTCTAAGGAGCAACATCATTTAAATATACAGGGTAGCATATGCTCATGAACTTGGTTTTTTTCATATCTATATAAATACAGTAGGGTTCTTTTTACTTTCATAAAAAAGTGCTTTTCATGGAAAAGTGTTTGATAACCTCCCTGAATGGTTAAGTGACTCATGGGTACCTATTTATAATGAGAATTGAGTGCATTATCATGTAGAGCAAAGGAAAAAAGAAAACATAGGTTCAACAAGCCACTATTCAAATGAGACTCAAAAATAAAAAGAATTTATTAATAGTAAAAACTAGCTTATATGAGTATGATGTGCACAGTGTCTTATGTGCTTTAATCTTTCAACAGCCTGAATCATAAGAAATCACTTTACTGATAAGCAATTTGAAGATCAAAATATTTAAACCATTGTTGTGACTATAAAGCTAACAGGGATAAAGCAGGTTGATGATGATAATTAATAGCAATTGGTTGCCTCACACTTGGTAAGCATCTACTAAATGGAACTAATGGCTTGTTGTTGCTCTAGCGCCAGTATACTTGCTCATTTCTTCTTCTGTTAAGGAAAACCTAGAATACACTAAATCAGAGGTTGGCAAAGTGGCCCATTAGCAAAATGTGCTGGTAATGCCTGTGTTTCTATTAAAGTGTTACTGGAATTTAGCGGCACTCATCTTCCTTCATTTACCTACATTCTTTGGGTGCTTACACATTAGAGATAAGTAGTTAAAATAATGACTGTATGACCCATAAAACCCAAGATATTTACAAATTGGCCTTTTCCAGAAAATGGTAGGCACTGTGGTGCACAGTCATTTAGAACACAGCGAAATGGCACCTAGTTTTCCAATATGCAGCAGTAGAAATAGCAACGCCTTTTAACAGTGCCTTCTGTTAGCACATTTCAAATTAGAAGCCTTGGATGTGGAATCCAAGATGAGGATAAAATTGAAGAGGTTCAGATCATATTTTATTACTACAAAGACCATAATAGTTAGTAGACATCATAATATAAGATAGTGATAATCATTTAAAAAAAACGGATTAAAGCAAATGGTGAAATAGGCCTCTTGACAAGGAGTTGGATATTTGCAGTGTATTTTTCTGTCTCACTAGTGAGCAGAATTAAATAAATTTCACATTTTTTGCTTGTCTCTATTAGGAAATTTCTTATAAATGGGTTCAATAAGATAATTGGAAAAACTGTGAACCTACTGATAAGCTAGAACATCATGTTAAAATATGAGTGTCCACTGGCAATATTTAGAACTTTTATAACTCATTATCTTGTCCCTTGTTTGTTTTTCTTTTACCTAGATTTGGATGATCCAGTAGTTACTGTCCATCAGAGTATAGGCGAAGCTAAAGAACAGTTTTACTATGAGAGAACAGTGTTTCTCCGCTGTGTGGCCAACTCCAATCCACCCGTGCGGTATAGCTGGAGGCGTGGCCAGGAGGTATTACTTCAAGGGTCTGATAAAGGCGTTGAGATTTATGAGCCCTTCTTTACCCAGGTAAGTATTAAAGTATAATGCTTCACCTTCAGTCCTTTCCAAGTTCAGCCACCCTTGTTATAGCTATTGTTATAGTTATTTGAAAAGAAAGTTTCTGCAAACATTGCCCTTTACAAAAACATACTGTGTTCAACTGAAAGCTCCAACTGCCAGATGAAAGGTAACTTGTTTAATTAGCTGATAGTTATTTTAACAAGAGTAGGAGTGGGGAAGGGTTAGCTTCATGTAAGCTAATTTATGTCTTTTTGCACAAATTAGTCTAGATTTCTCTAAACAGGATGTAATTATACATTTTGATGACAGGTTTGGTTTTAATGGAAAATGTTGGTTAAGAGGAGACATTTTACTTTCTGAATTTTCAATAACAACTGAAATGGAGACATTTGACCTCTATTTATATTATATTTAGCTTTGGTTTTAGGAAAAACAATCTGTCTTTAATTTGTTTTGTTTTCTATTTAGTTTAGATATAGAACATTAGTTATACAAAAAAAATGAAAATATCCAATGAGTCAATCCAAAGAAAAATTAAATTATATTCACCTAGGTTGATTATAACATGAAATATTCATTTATTTATTTATTTATTTTTGCCAGTTCTGGGGCTTGAACTCAGGGTCTGGGCATTGTCCTTGGGTTTTCTCAAGGATAGAGCTCTATCATTTGAGCCATAGCACCACTTCTGGATTTTTTTTTCAGTGTATGCTGTACTGAGGAATCAAACCCAATGCATGTGAGGCAAGTACTCTACCAGTAGGCTATGCTTCTGGCCCTAACATGAAATACTCTTGTGTATTGTATTGTAATGCCCCAAGAACAGTAAATTAGTCTTGAGTCAGATACTGGAATTCATATGAATATTTGAGAACCATTATAAGAATTTTTTGAGAGCAGAAAGATATACAAAGAAAAAGTTTTAAATAGAGGCTGGGAGTTTGGCCTAGTGGTAGAGTGATTGCTTAGCATGCACCTAGAGCAGGGTTCGATTCCTCGGTACCACATATATAGCAAAAGCTAGAAGTGGTCTTATGGCTCAAGTGATAGAGCTCTAGCCTTGAGAAAGCCCAAGGACAATGCACAGGCCCTGAGTTCAAGCCAGGACATGCAAAAAAAAAAACAAAAAAAACCAACCTTTTCTAAATTAAAAATAATAATTGTGCCAATGTTCAAAACAATGAATAAAAGTGATTAAATTGTCCAAAAGCATGCTATATATTGATTTGCAACATATTTATGTCTGTAGTGAGGTACATATAGAAGTTCTGTTAAAATATTATAAATATTCTTCCTGGTAGCTTTAAGGATTGATATAATTATATTCTTATAATATTACCTTAAATTTGCACATTTCTAAGCAATACATTTTATGTTATTAGCCATTAAGAGTAATGCCTGTAATCCTAACTACTCACTGAGATTTGAAGAGCAGGGTTCAAAGCCAGCCCACACAGAAAAGTCCATAAAACTTTTATCTCCAATTAACCTGAAAAATATGCTCAGAAACAGACCAAGGCTCAAGTTTTAACTACTACCAGACATGAGTTCAAGCCCAGAACCAGCACACACACACACACACACACAAAACAAAACAAAATAAAGAATACTTCTTCATATAGTATGAAGTCGTGACTCTCTTAGATTAATTAATTAACAACTTTTAGATATTAGCTTGGGAAGACTGCAGTGAATATTCAGTACTGTCAGATATATATGCAGATATTACAGTTGTACACGTATTAAAACAATGTTTTGCAGTGCATCATAAATTTTAAAATGTGATCTAGATTTTGCCAGAGGTGTGGTAACTTATAATTTGCCCAAATATAAATGCCGGTGAAGTAGCAGTGAGTCTATCACAAGAGGCTATTACAATGAGCTTCCATTTAACCCTCCCTTGCCTCAGGCCAGCAGGTTGCAGCATTATAAACCATTCTTCAATTCTTATTAAGTTGATTTTCAGTTAAACAAATTTTAAAGAAAAAATCAACATCATCCCAACAATCACCTAGTTATGTATTTAACAATTCCGTTACATATTTATTTTTAAAATTTTAAGCATCATTACAATTTTGATTATATATTTCTTCTGAACTTCTTTTTTCATATATTTTTATTGTAATTAATAGAAGGGTTACATTATATTCACCAAATAGAAGGTACATTATTTCACAAATATTGATACCCTTTCTCATGTCATGAACTTCTTTTAAACATAAGTAATTGTCACCATCTAATAACCACAGAATAATTTCCTATCTCTCATCTGCAGAAGGATCCAATTGCCTGCAGGTTTAGACCTGGGCTTTATCCAAATTTGGGGAAATGTTTTACACTATTACAATTAAGAACTTGTTTGAAAGTTCTAAAAACAAGCTGAAGAGAACATATCATGCATTCCTTTGATTCTGTCTGTTTCTGCTTTAAGCAATTTTCAAAAATTGTTATACAAGATACATTCAGCTAGTAACTATTGATTCTCCCTTTCGAAAGCAGCGATTATTTTCTCTTCCTCCTTTCTTTTAATAGAGAACAATTTGTTAACTTAGAATGTTTCAATATTTTTGCCTCCTTTTTAATCAGTACATCAGACTTTACTGCATATTACAGTCATTTTTCATCTTTGACTAGCAATTGTGCTAGCAATGCTGTTAGTTTGATGCAGCATTATATGTAATTATCTTAACACATCTTTTATATATTGAATTTTATTGTCAATGTAATGTACAGAAGACTTACAGTTACATACATAAGGTAGTGAGTACATTTCTTGTTGAGCATGTTTTCTTCCCACTTGCCCTCTTCCCCGATCTCCTCCTTCCATATTGTAAAGTTCATTCCCAACATGTCTTATGAGTATCACAGTTGCATTGGTTTGTCCTTTGTCCTTAGTCTTGTTCCCCTTCTTTTCCCTAATTGAGATAAATGAATATACAATGCATCTTTAAGAAAAAAACTTTAATTTTTGCAATTCTATGGTCTTTTATTTGTGAAGATATTGCATTACCTACTTAGCAAGCACACTGCCATTTGAGTCACATCTCAGCCTTTCATGCTTTAGTTATTTTTTAGAGAAAGTCTCACACTTCCTGCCGTAGGGACAGGCTTGGTCATAATTTCGTACATCTGCCTCCCCAGTAGCTCGGATTAACACAATGAGCACAATGCCTGCCCTCAATTCTGTGTTTCTGATTATGTTGTTGCTGTACATCATTGCCAGTGGCATGCAATTGCAGCTTCTATTTAAATTTTATTTTTGCTCTGATTAGTCATGTTTTTCTTTCTGAACCATTTATATATATATATATATATATATATTCTTGCTAGCTTCTTAGCCACATACAAGCCTCAGTCTATGGAAATTTTTAATCACTACAAATCATTGCTTTTAATAGACAGTGCATTTTTTTTCTTTACAGAACACATGATCACATACCACATAGGATAGATGTATCCCAATCAGACCATACACACAATTTGTATTATTTCTACATAGACTAGTACAACAGGCTCCTCACTTGTAATCAAGACTTTATATTGCAGAAAACTCAAAATATTCAGCATGACTATTTAAAAGTAGGAAGCTGATTAAGTATTTATTTCTGTTAGCACCCCACCTTGACCTTCCAATGTGTAGAATGTTTGGTGACTGAAAACATCTAGCTGGACCTGCCCTTTTCTTGCTGACCTACCTGATTCCAGCTACAGCTTACTGCACTCTTCTGGTCACCATATCCCTGGAGAGCTCTGGCCTGTCGATATACACCTCAAGTCTGAAAGTTGAGAAGCCTGCCATCCTTTTTTGTTAACTTTTGTGACAGGAGTCATCTTTCCACCGAGGTGTCATCAACTCCAAGAGATCTTCCCTCCCAAAACCCATGTGAAGAACCATCCTTCTCTTTCATACTTCTTTTTGGATTTTGTTTCCCCCTGCATAGTCTGGAACTATCAAATTATTCTTTTTCTGGATTTGATCATGAGCTCACTATAAATAGTCTGTCATTTAAATAGCTCCAACAGTGCCTGACTCTGAGCAAATGTGTGTCAGAGAGAACAGGATACGGATGGAGATGTCTGAATTACTTAGCCTTAGAAGAGTTGCACTGACTCCTAGTTACTGACAACTCCGGAATAACTCTCGCTTCACTCACTATAGAAACAGTGCAGTGTAAAGGAGAATGATGCCATCCATGGATCTATTTTGCTATATTTAATTTCGAACCTGTTGACCATTTTCTAGGTAAGACCTGTGAAGGATCCAATAAAGAGAACAGTGTATGCCCACTGCGTGAGACACAGTATGAGACTGATTGTTGCCAGGGTTTCCTTCTGGCTATTGTGTTGAAACTCCACCTGAATCCTCAGTTTCTTCAAGAAAAGTGTAATCATACAGATGCTAGTATTGCTCATTTTTTTAGGTTTCACTAATGATGGGTTACACTTTAATCAGAGTTGCTTTAAAATAGAGTAAATGACCAAAAACACCCAAATCAATTACTGAGGAATCCAGGACTGATGCCAAGTTCCAAAGCACTTTGTAACAAAGATAAGAGAACAGATTCACCTGTGAATTTGATTGATTTTAAACAATGCCTGCATTTGTAGCTGTGGCTGCTATGGAACAAATATATTACAATTTTAAACTCATTTTAAACAAGAGAATAATAAAGAAGAAGTAGCTATAGTAGAAGAAAGCTTTTTACCAATATTCAGTTTACTCAAGTTAAAAAATTGGGTAAAATATTTTACACAATTGGGAGTGTGGCCTAGTGGTAGAGTGCTTGCCTAGTATGTATGAAGATACGGGTGTGATTTCTCAGTCCACATAGCTAGAAAAAGCCAGAAGTGGAGCTGTGGCTCAAGTGGTCAAGCATTAGCTTTGAGAAAGTCCAGGTCCTGAGTTCAACCCCAGGACAGGCTGTGTTATATATATATATACAATTGATTTTTGTGCCTTCATAATAGACTTCACTATTAGTAGTGGAATGGGACTATTTTTCAGTGTTGTATTGTATGCTAGTCTTTTCTAATGGCCTTAAATGTGTTTTATTAGGTGTTATCAATTTTCTGGGTTTAATGTATTCGTCAGCTATCTTTCCTCTCAAGTTGCTTTACATATATTATGAAAAACTTTTTGATGTTAGTCATATTTGTATTAGCACATATCTTAATCTGTTTATTTATTTTTTTATTGTAATTAATAGAAGGGTTACATTATATTCACCAGACAGAAGGTGCATTACTTCACAAACATTGATACCCTTTCTCATGACATGATCCCCTTTCCCTCCCCCTTCCCCCTGCTCTTTTTTATTTCACTCCTTCCCTATCCAATTTCAAATAACCAATTAAGCACATGTAAAATATATCAGATAACAAGGTGAAATTTTGTAACAATATGATATAACCAAAGGATAGTAAAAGAGATGAGAGATAACATAGTACATTAAGGACAACAATCACTCATTGTATGGCTTTTGTTTCCTTATCCTGGAGGTCCTTACATTTAGTGTCATATTATTTGGCCTTATGTCTCTAGATTTTGTTCTACTGTAAATCTCTGCTAGGAGAGCCCAAGGTTTCTACTGGTTATGACAAATGAGGGAGACTCTTGGGCCTATGTTCCTTTGAGTCTGGCTTAGTTCACTTAATATGATTTTTTCTAAGTCTTTCCATTTCCTAAAAAATGGGGCGATGTTGTTCTTTCTGACAGCAGCATAGAATTCCATTGTGTACAAATACCACATCTTGTTGAGCCACTCATCAACTGAGGGACATCTGGACTGGTTCCATCTCTTTGTTATGATAAATAATGCTGCGATGAACATCATTGTGCTAGTAGATTTAGTATGTCCTTGTTTCTGGACAATTGGGTAAATGCCAAGTAGTGGAATTGTTGGGTCATAGGGGAGCTCTATGTTTAGTCTTTTGAGGAACTGCCATACTGCTTTCCATAGTGGTTGAACGAGTTTGCACTCCCACCAACAGTGTAGTAGTGATCCCTCCTGGCCACATCCCCTCCAGCATCTGTTGTTATTCGTTTTCCTGATCCTGGCCATTCTAACTGGAGTGAGGTGGAATCTTAGAGTTGTTTTGATTTGCATTTCTTTTATGACCAGAGATGTTGAGCATTTCTTCATGTGTCCATAGGCCATTTTTGTTTCTTCTTCAGAGAAGACTCTCTTTAAGTCTTTGGCCCATCTTTTAATGTGATGGTTGTTTCTTTGGAGTTTAGTTTTGGAGTGATTCAATTTTTTGAGCTGTTGATATATTTTAGATATGAGGCCTTTGTCCGTTGTTTGGTTAGTGAAGATCTTCTCCCATTCTGTAGGCTTCCTAACTTAATCTGTTTTATATAAACACAAATTGGGTTAACTTATAAAGGAAAGAAATTTCTTTCTCAGAGTTGTGGAGGCTAAGCAGTACAAGATTAAACTGTAAGCATTAATGAGAGCATTCTTACTACATCATAGCATGGTACCAGAGGTGAGAAGAAAGTGCATTTTTATAACAAAATATATTTCCATGATTAACTTATATATTACTATAATAAACTCATTCATTAATTTGTGAAGAAAGAGACTCTGATCTAATAAGCTCTTAGATGTTCCACTTCCCCAATACTATTACAATGCCATTTAACATCAATTTTGGAGGGCACATATGAACTAAGGCTGAATACTTCAATGATTATTTTTAATCTCCATGGATCTATAGCCTATGACCTATGTGATATCATGATAGATAAGGTCCAGTTAAGCAAATTATATCCACCATGTGCAAATCTTTTGCAGATATTTAGCAAAGGTCCTCTCCACCTAGTTTTATTGATGTATATGTAAGGAGAGTGAAAGAAAAGTGATTATCATACCTAGTAAAACTCACCTTTGAAACAGACTAAATGCTCCTATGAAAGAAGCATGTGTAAGTAATACAAAAGGAAAGCTTTGTCTCCATGGATTTTATATGTCTGTATTGGCCAGAAAAAAACAGAAATATGTGGGCAATAGTGTAGTGAGAAGCCTGGAAGGAAGTTGAGGACAATAATGTGTAAAGTTTCAGGTTATGGATCATATGACTTCTTATTCTTTCAGGGTAAGAGAATTAAACTTCTTTAAAGCACATTACATTGTGAATAATGTTGTACAATAATAATGCCTTATTTTTTAATAAAAATAATTTCTCAAATGATGAGAAATTTCTATACTGTATGGCATGGATACACGGTTATTAGCAATAATCAATTCCAATGGAATATTTACCTCACAACACTATTGAGTGAAAAGCAATCTTGTTGAGAAGTTTTTATGGGTAATATTTCCAGAATGAAATTAGTTTGTGTTTCTGAGGCTGATACTAAAGCATAAGAACATAATAAGCCTAAGAGGAATTATTACACTTTGCATACAACTATTTCTTTAATACTGAAAGACATAGGCAAACAATGAATATATATATATATATGTTTGTATCATCTCGACTGCAAAAACCAATAAAAATGAAAGACTATACTTTTACCAATATCTGAGGATAATAATGAGTAAATAAAATAATTATTTAAAAATTTTTAAATCTATTGTAAATGTAGCATAAATCGTGACCGTGAATATGTGTTCAACTATAGGAATTGGAATATTGATAAGGGTCTTTGACTAATAAATACCAGCATCCTTTTTATTTTTTCATTTTAAAATTATTGAAAAATCAAATACATTTGTTTAAAATTATTTTGTAATTGTTTAATAACAGTGCACTTCAATTTTATAAATCAAATATTCACTTGCCATGTTTGCTGTTTATGACATCATCTTGTATACTGCAATTACACAAACTAATTATGAGACTGAACATATTTACATCAATTACATAATTAGTTTTAATTAGGCTAACTAGAGCAATTATACAATTAGATAATAATCAAATCAAAATTTCTTTTAACAAATCATAGAAATTCACAAGCAGAAAGACATTCAGAAATTCTAACATCTAAGAGTTCAACAGAAATCATCCACAAATTACAGAGTATTAAATTTAGGTGATCACTAAATAAAATTAAAATTAATGCTCTATGATTAAACCTTATATATAGTAAAGTATAAGTTATATATATATATATTATGGGTACTTATAACTTGATAGTGTAAGTATATCATCCACATATGCGTGTGGTATCCCCTTCATTCTAAATTAAATATATTAAAGAAAAACTATTGTTTATTTCCCTGGATGTGGTGAGTTATTTGTATAATGCTGAAATATTTCATAATTCTGCCTATAATTGCTTATATTCATTCAGCAAATTTTAAACAAGCCCCTTTACTTCTCAACATGGAATAACTTAGATAATGATTTACCATATTAGCATATTAACTTGGGTAATTATTTTGGGGGTATTTGTAACCCAGATGCCCCTCAGTGGATGAATGGATCAAGAAAATATGATATATTTACACAACGGAATTCTGGACTTCCATCAGAACAAAAATAGCATTGCCCCATGGAAAAACTTGACAAAAATTATATTAAGTAAGCTGAACCCCAAAGAAACAGGTTACATGACTTTCCTTATTTGTATTAATTTAGAATGTCCCTATAAATCTAAAAGTAAACCCAATGGATATTAAAAATAAAAAATATTGCACTTGAACCTGATAAATTACACAGAACTCTATACATTCACCCAGTGAGGCTAAAGAAGGATGTTCTTAGGAGAGGAAGACAAGGACTCAATAGCCATAGGCATATGATCATAGAAAATGTTGCTTGTCAAAATGAACTCTAAAAAATGGAAATAAGAGGGGATTTATTGTAGTGTTTGTGGTTCTTTTTTTTGCTTTTCTGTTTTTTCCCCTTTTGTTGCATTTTTAACTCTTTTATAAAGCTTATATTTAACTCAATTTCATTGTCAGGCTGATGTACAGAGGGATAACAGTTATATACATAGGTAGTGGGTACATTTCTTGTTGACATACATGTCTTGTTGACATCTCTCCCACATTTTTCTCCTACTTCCCCTCTCTCCCAAGTCCTCCCACCAAGTTGTAAAGTTTTTTTCCAACATATTATCTTGTGAGTACCACTGTTGCATTGGCTACCACTTGAGCCTCAGCACCACTTCTGACTTTTTTCTATGTATGTGATACCAAGGAATCGAACCCGGGTCTTCGTGCATGCTAGGCAAGCACTCTACCACTAGGCCAAACTCTCAGCCCAGTGAAGCCTCTTTTTATCTCTTTAGCCCACTTCTTAGTGGGGTGGTTGTTTCTTTGAGGATTTGTTTTGAGCTGTTTGTTTATGGTGTTTTGCACTGTTTGGCTTGTTTCTAAGTTTATCTGATTTGGCGAAGGAATGGGGAACCAGAAATGGTGAGACAAAGAATGAACTAATACAGCAGGAATACACACTAGATACTGTGTTGGAAATGAACTATACAACTTGGGGCGGGACCAATGGAAGAAGACAACAGAGAAAATGAGGAGGTGACACTGTTTAAAAAGAAATATATTCATTACCTCTTATGTAAATAAAATCCCTCTGTGCATTTTTAATAAAAATATAGAACTAAATAGGAAGGAGAAATATCTGAACAGGAATTGTTGCTGAAATGAAGAAAGCACATTGTCCCACAGAGATATTATCTGGATAAATTAAGATTTGTAAAGTTAAGCTAACTATGGCGTTATTAGGACCTTGCTGACGTCATGAAGAAGTCACTTACAAGTACTGTACGGACATGCAACAATGGATTTAAAAGACAGCGATTCCATAGGATCTAATGATAACTGCAGAAGAACACATTTTATTGTTGATTGTATTTTGTTTTTTGTTTTTTTTTGCTCTTTGGAAATGCTCAATTTAAATTCTCTTCCATGGTCATTTCTAGCTCATCAGAAATTTCTCAGACACTTCTTGGCACATTCATGATTTACCGTTCCGTCTACTGCTTTGCAAACTTTTCTAGAAAGCCCAATTCATGGACATCTAAATAGAAAATAGCAAAATCAGTAATATCTTAGAAATATTTATAAATCTTTACATTCAGTCTCAGATCATTCATATGTCAGTTCAACATATACAGGCAATATTTTTATACACAACTGTAAATATCATTAGATTTATTAATGTATTCTAAAAGAACCAAACATTGGCCCCTCTTTAGAATCTCATTTCATAATGTTTCATGTTAAAGTCTGCATAGATTACAGCATTTGTTATAAACTCCATTACTAAATGTGCTATTCTGATCTGTGCATATCTGCATAACTACCACCAGGAATAGATTTTTTTCTCTCCTGGGAAGCTATTTTGCAAAGAAAATGTTATGAATTTTTATTGTAGTCTGTTAGTTTTTTACCTCGGGGAATATTACATATTATTTTAAAATGCAGTATTTCATCCTTAATTGAGGGCATGGTCCTAAAAATAAGACAATCTGCCATCTTCTAATAATAATGATTAAATATAGTATAAGATTATGATTTATTTATTCATTCATTCATTGTGTTAACCCTTAGCTTTTACTAATGACCCTTTCTATATTTTCAGGGTGAAACAAAGATCTTAAAACTAAAGAATCTACGACCTCAGGACTATGCTAACTACAGTTGCATTGCTTCAGTGAGGAACGTATGTAATATTCCTGATAAAATGGTGTCATTTAGACTTTCCAATAAGACAGGTATGAATTTATCACTGTATGCTACTTTCACAACAGTTTTTTGGGGGGTTGAATCTGGCATTTTTTTAAAAATATTTTATTAACACTGATTTTTACATCATATTCAAGTATTCAAGAAGAGAATCTCTGGCACATAGATTTTAGAACATAATTACAATTAAGCTGGGGGTTTGTATGTCATAGATCCATATCAATCTACAAAATATAACATTATGTCTATAGAGTATATATCCCATCATAGTTTTTTTTTTTTTTTTTTTGCCAGTCCTGGGCTTGAGCTCAGGGCCTGAGCACTGTCCTTGGACTTTCTCAAGGCTAGAGCTCTACCACTTGAGCCTCAGCAACACTTCCAGCTTTTTTCTATGTATGTGGTACCAAGGAATTGAACCCGGGTCTTCATGCATGCTAGGCAAGCACTTTAACCACTAGGCCAAACTCCCAGCCCCAAAATGGTACTTTTTTTTTCTTTGCCAGTCCTGGGCTTGAGCTCAAGGCCTGAGCATTGTCATTGGACTTTCTCAAGGCTAGGGCTCTATCACTTGAGCCTCAGCAACACTTCCAGCTTTTTTCTATGTATGTGGTACCAAGGAATTGAACCCGGGTCTTTGTGCATGCTAGGGAAGCACTCTACCACTAGGCCAAACTCCCGGTCCCCATCATAGATTTTTATGTCTATGTAGTTATGTTTATATTTCCAAGACAATGTCCAAAACCTTGGGTACCCAAATATTGTGTCCTCGCTCTTGTACTGTTTGAATCTAATATCCACATATCAAGGATTCTACTCAATATGATTCACTCTAGTTTCATCAACTTCTCAGCAAATGCCATTATTTTATCTTGTCTATTGGATATGTAGAATTCCATTGTGTGTGTGTATATGTCTATATATATATATATATATTTATATCACATTTTTTGTATCCATTCATCTGCAGTAGGGCATCTGGATTGTTTCCATTGCTGGGACGTTGTAAATAGTGCAGAGATGAACATGGTTGAGCAGGTGTCCTTATCATATCCTGGGTTATGATGTTCAGAATAGATGCCCAGGAGTGGTATGGCAGGATCATAGAGAAGGTCTATTTTCAGTTATTTAAGAAACCTCCACACTGCTTTCCAGAGTGGCTGGACTGGTTTACATTCTCACCAGCAGTGCAGTATAGTTCCTCTTTCTCCACAACCCCACCAGCATTTGTCACTGTCTGAGTTCAGAATATTGGGATAAGGTGATATCTTAAGGTTGTTTTTATTTATTTATTTTATGACCATGGATGAGCATTTTCTCATATTTTTTGCCATTTTAATCTCTTCTTTTGATAAATCTCTCTTTAGTTCCCTTGCCCATTTAGTGATTGGTTTGGAGAGAATTAGTTTCTTGAGTTCCATGTAGATATTGAATATTAAGCATTTGTCTGATGTGTTGTTGGTAAATATCTTTTCCCAGTTGCTTGGCTATCTTTCTACTTTAGTAGCTATTCCTTTGTCTGTGCAGAAACTTTTTATTTTTAGGTAGTCTCATTTATAGAGTCTCTCTCCAATCTGTTGTGACCCTGGGACTCTGTTCAGGAGGTTTCTGTTACAACAGTTTTTAAAGAGATTTTTCAGTCTTGTACACAAAATGACCTATGCTATATATAGGAAAATAGTATTTGTTTTTCTCAGAAAATTCTGCAAAGCTTTTGGTAAATGAGCACAGTAAATTAACTTCAGAATACTCATATAATGTGCTTATGTTTGTTATATGGAATTTGGTAGTTTGTTAAAATGTTGAAAACATAAATGTCATAAGCAAATCTTGTTTAAAGAATGTCTGGGAAAATATTGAACTCCTTTATAAAAATTATGATCCAAGTTGTCAAAAAGTTTCTTATTCCTAAGCTAAGCAAGATCTTCATGTTTAGTCTTCTTAAAGCCAAGAAAACTTCTTGGAAATTTCAGATACGTGATTTAAGGTCAATATGTTTAATAAAAACGGTCAAACAAAACATTAATAAGATTGCTCCTGAAGTTAATCTGTGTTTATAGATGAAGAAAAATGCTAATGAAAAGGACAGGAATGAATTTTGTCAATCTTTTATTAGTGTTGGAGCTTTTCATTAGAAACTCCCTGTTTTTAGTAGCAGTGATAAATTCTTTATTTTAAATAACTATTTCACACCACCAAGTGTTAAATATATTTTTTCTTTTGGCCTTTGTAATGTCTAGCAGTAAATCCTGTCTTAGCTACTTGATCTTCTAGATTAAATCACTTCATTCTTATGCCTGTTCCTTACAGTAACATAAAATTGGCACACCTGAAACATATGGAACTTGCTTTATTGCTTCTGTTAAAGCTGGTCAGCAAACTGTATCCCATATGTTGAGAACACTACAATTTGAATTTCACTGAAAGATGAAAGAAAACAGCCATATTAATAATTGATTCACCTATATAAGTTCCATTAATTTTTGAAACAGTTCTATATCCATCATTCATTCCTTCATCAGTAACTTCTTGGGTCTCTGTCTCGAATCAGAGTGTATATGTGTTTGGAAGATATTTGACTGAGGGAGAATTACTTCAAAGTAGCAATGTTCTGTTAAGTACCAGATATAAGTCATTAGAAGAAAACACAGAACAATTTTACCAAGAAAAGTAAATATTACGAATAAGAGCAAAAAAGGTTTGATGGGAACTATGTTGCAGAAAATAAATGGAAATATAAAATCTCAGTAGGACTAAGGCTTATCACAGCTAATAATCCCATGTAAAAATGAAATAGGATATTGGGAAATAAAAATAAAGATGAATATATAAGAACTGGCTGTAATTGCCCAATTCTTCTTGAAATGAAATATTATTTGACTTACAGATTTTGTTTTGGTTAGCTTTCATATATTGTTAAATACAGATAAGCCGGAAAGAAAAATAGCACTTTCATTTTTGATCAGAAAACTATTAATATAGCTGTATTTGTCATGGTTTAAGTAAACCTGCTGATATTTGTAAAGTTAGAAAACTATTAAAGATATGTGTATCTTGATGTATTAGTAATTGTGACAATAGGCCCAAATTATTTTAGTTTCTCAGTTTATATGTATTTCTGGTATAAGGGCACATAAGAATTATGTTATAAATTTTCAGTTATTGTAATGTATTTTAGGCACTTATGTTTTGATGTTTCCTGATTCCAAAGGCAAATAAGAATTAAGTAATCCACCTATATTAGGATGAAAGCATATTTTGTACTTGCTTTCAGAGGTTATGATGAATTCTATGAAGGAACGGGACAGGTGGGGCTAATTTTACTTAATTATATGAGTCCCTTGATTTAGTCTAGTCAACCTTACCACTTATAAAAGTTGTCTAATTAAGATGTCTTCCTTAAATGTGCATTACATTAAGAAATTATGTCATCATAAAAGTATTACTGATTATAGATTTAGCAGCAACTTATACTCCCTCCTACTCTTTCCTCTCCTTGTTTTATTCCTGCTGCTCATCCTCCTCCTCTACCTTTTCTTCTACTTGCTCCTTTTCTTCCCTGCACACTGCTCTGGAACTCTCTCTTCAACATGCCTCAACAAATTATCGAAGAAGATAAAGTTATACTTTATATTATTATGGAGAGAAAGCTGGAATGTAAAAAAAAGTAGTGGCAGTAGGAATTTGGCTGTGATTTGTACCTGAGTACTAACCCCAGCTACTTTCCTTAGCCATACAGTTTTAAGTTAAACAGCTACCACAGCGACAGTTAGATATTTACTTCCTCAAGAATCAATTTATTAGAAAAACAAATTTTGAGAAATACATAATGCAAATATGTCCTGTATTGCATTGTTTGGTCTACCATAACCATAAAAACAGAACACAGGCCTTAAGTGACAAAAACATACATATGCTGTCATAGTTGCAGGACAAATGGAAAATATTTTTATTGGTTCCAGGTGAAGAATCTCTTTCTGGCTTGTAAATTCTGCTTTCTCTCTGGATCTCTGTATAGAGATCTCTGTGGAGAGGGGGGGAAATGAGAGAGAGAGACAGAGAGACAGAGACAGAGACAGAGAGAGAAGAGAGAGGCAGAGACAGAGCGAGGGAGGGGGATGCTATAATGCACTTTTTTGTTTATGTAAGGACACCAGCTATTTGGCTTCGAATATTCTTATCACTTAAACTGAATTATTCTTCTAATGGCTCCATGCCAAAATGTCTGCATCAACTAACAGGTCTACTTTGTAAAAAGTGCTCTACATACAAATTAGGAAAGGGGACTCAATTCGGTTCCTAACACTACCAAATTATGGAAAGTGGTATTTGCATTTAGGATGGCTTTTCTTGTAATAGTTCACATATAAGTTCCTACTCTGATAAACCAAAGCAAAACAAAAAAACAATAATGAATCACTCATTGCAAAGTATAAATAATCTATTGGCCACAGGAACTGTGCTCTAGGTTACCCCAAAAGGAAGAAGATAAGGTAGAAATTGGATAAACATCATTTTTGAATAGTACTGACATTCAGATAATAATAACTAAAATCCTAAAATAAGGTCACAGATAATCTTTTGATGAACCTGAACAAACTTTTATAATTTTCTTTCTGTTATGAAGTTAACTCAATAGCAGAAATCTAAATGTTTTAAAAGATTTATATAATTTTTATCTAAAGTGGCATTGTTACAATATACATCATAAAATACAAAATGTTACTAAATATTTTTGGAATATGATGTTTTAAATAATTTTTATTGAATAGTTTAAGGTTCAGGTTTTATTTCTCTATATTTACAGATATTTACTTGACTTTCCTAAACTTATTTAAAATTAGCAATGATGACAACAGAAAAATAATTTTTTTAGGTAGTAAATGCTAGAAAATTAAAACTTAGAAAGGTATTGGACACTTAGTACATATATCAGTTTTAATTTTGTTAATAAACTAGATAACAGAAAGAATTAGTATTATCAATAATTATTGTGAGATGATAAGTAATCCTAGAATTTCCAGGAAAATTTGTAGAGTTTTTAATGAATAACCTTCACAAAATCATAGAATGATATTATCTAACATATATGTTAGATAATATTTTCCAGTAAATAAAGAAATGTATACTATGGGTATGTTTTTATGTAATGTGTTATTAACAGATATGTTGAACATTATTATAAACTACTTTTGTTGAAATAGATCATTAACGAAAATCAAAGAAATTTGCAAGTTTTTTGATATTCAAATATTATCTATCCAAATGCTCTGTCCTTTATTAAAGTAATCAAATTTCATCGAGCCCCTTTCTCACTAATGTAATCTCAGCAATATGAAAATGGAAATGATGATGAGGCCATGAATTAGAGGCGAACGCAAAGACCATAGTCATTATAGAATTTCAACTTTGGTCTTCTACAAACAGTTTCCAGAGTAACAAGATGACCCAGATATTCTAAAATTGCATTACCATAGTAACAGAAAGTTTGCATGTGCTTCGGATCTCCCTATACCTGTGTATTAAGTTGTCCTAGCAATAAGCTTATTAAGTTTATGGGTACCACACTTATTTTAAGACTGTGCCTTCATGTATAAAATATCCCCTATAAGAGGTGGAAGAGGGTAGAATGAGAACAGGCAACAACCTGAGCTCCCTCTGAAGAAGCAGTTTTAGGATCCCACCAGGCACACCATGTCTAGATTGACACCACGTAAGCTATAATTATACATAAATATACACCAAAAAAGAAAATTACAAATCTCTTGCATAAGAAGACAGAGACTAGTGAACAGCACTAGGGCAGCTGAATAGCAAATATTAAACATGACTACAAAGCCATTGTAATAAAAACAGCTTGGGCCTGGCACAAGAACAGACCTAAGGACCAATGAAATAGAAAACCCAGAAGTGAATCTATAATCTATAAGCTGCCTATTTTTTTATAAGGGAGCCAAAAACAGAGGATGAGAGAAAGACAGCCTCTTCAATAAATGGTGCTGGAAGAATTGGTTATACATGTGCAGAAGAGACTTCTCAAACGAAGAAGAATGGCCAGTATATGCATAAAGATGTTCAATATCTATGGGAATTAAAAAATGCAAATCAAAACAACATTGAGATTCTTCCTCACCCAAGTTAGAATGGCCATTATCAAGAAAATTAACAACAACAGATGCGGACAGGGATGTGGCCAACAGGGAATGCTACTACACTGTAGGTGGGAATGTAAACTTGTTCAACCACTCTATAAAGCAATATGAGTCACAGCATCACTTCTGGCTTTTTCTCTATGTGATACTGAGGAATGGAACCCAAGGCTTCGTGCATACCAGGCAAGCACTTTAACACTAGCCTCCACTCCTGACCCAAATCTAGATTTTTGTTTTATCATTTCTTTAAATAAATCAACATGAATAATATTGCAGTGAATGTAATATTATTTAAAATTTATGTTGGAAAATAATATTTATTATTTCACCAACCTTCATTTAGAGAATATATTTTTTCTTTTACTATGTTTGCCACCAGCTTTTAGTTGGGTAGGTTGCAAAATTATGTTTTCTTCCTTATATTCTGATATGAGGACTTGCACATATCCTTATATCAACATATTGACATTTTCAAAAAACCTTATGCAGAATGATCCCTCACAACATGTATGAGGAATGTAGCTCATAGGCACTATTATGCCACAAAAATACAGTTAAAAAGAATTCTATTGGTTCTTGTAAAGATTTTAATAAAATTCAGAAATGAGAATGTAAGTACAAGTTTCTATTTTTGGGGGTTGGCGAACCTAGAGCATTCTATACCTTCGGTGAGGAGAGAGGAAGGTGGGTAGGTTTGGAATTAATAGAGACGAAAGCATCCGAGATAAATTAATGTCAACTTTTTTATTTTATGTCTGGGGCATTCTGTACTTTTGGTCCTTATGTTGTAGCAACTATTTCCAGGGCATCACAATGATTTTAACTATTCCCTCAATTTTTGTCTTCTACAAATTCTATTCTAAGAGCTGTTTCATTTTATTTTATTTTTTGATAAGAGCATATTCTGCCGGTTGCTCTAATGCTGCAGAAAATAGGTATACCCAATTGTTTAGAAACATTCCCTACTTTGTGTTTTGAAAAGCATTACTTTCGGTCAGCTTCTTTAGTCACTCAGCTTGTGTTGCTGAATTGTACTACTTGAACATTTTTATTGAACTCACTATTTAATCACATACAATTCAGTGAATCTACAACGAAGTATTCTGCACTGGTTTCTCATAGACAAGCTGTGTAACAGGAATTTGTGAATTTACTTTCCTTTTCTTTTAATGGTACTAATCACCCTGATTGGAAAGAAAATGAAAATTAGCAGGAAGAGTAACAGTGGAATTTGAGAAATTTACAGCTTTGGCATTGGGATGAATTTAAATGTTTAAATTTCTGCTTTGAAGCCACATGACCAAAATGTTTCAGTTGGGTGAAAGTCATTGTATTAATTTTTATTTTCAGGTAATTAGAAGTTGTGCTGGGGGATTATAATTCAGCACATTCATCTAAATGTCCAGTCTTTCTGAGTCACACTCACCCCTCTCCATCATTCTTCCCCGTCCAGGCTGCTCTCTACCTCCCCACCGGTATCACACTTCCCATTTCCTTTATTACCATTGTACATTGAATATTCTGGCTATATTTGTTGCCTGTTTTGTTTTTCAGTCTTTTGCCCCTCCCATTACCTCTCCTTATAATCTTATTCTAACATTCTGATACTGGTTGTGTTAAACTGTTAATTATTCTAAAAAAGACTTGCTGCCCCGTGTTGCACTCCTGCATACAATGTACTTGAGTCAACTAAATCGCACGTGTGTGTGTGTGTGTGTGTGTGTGTGTGTGTGTGTGTGTATGCTTCTGTATAGGAGGTTGTATTTTGAATCTATTATCCACCTATGAGAAGACAGAAAAGGATATGGTTTGTAAGCTAAAAGGAAAGCCCTACAGAATGGGAGATGTGTGCCAGTTATATTATTGGTGAGAATACATATGGGGCTCAAAAATTAAAACTCATAGTGTATAATTTTTTGATAAGTTGTTGTAGACGGTTGGCCAGTATTTTGTTGAAAAGTTTTGCATCGATTGGATAGTGAAGGGGGGAAAACCAAGATGGGGGTTGAGGGGGAGGTTAATGGGGACCAAGACATATGAAAGGGTATCAATGTATGTGAATTAATGCACCTTCTATCTGGCAAATATCATGTAACCCTTTTATTAATTAGAATAAAAAATATTTAAAAAAATTAAAACTCAAAGGAAACAACAACCTAGTTAGTATATGGACAAAGGACACAAACAAATACTTCTCAGAAGTACACATGAGAAAAACAATAGATTCAACCAAGAGTAAGAGAATTTTTATTCAAGTAGATAAAGTTTTACGCACTGATTTGTTTTATTATACTGAAAGCAGCTTAGAATTTTGAAATTAAGAAAATAAGCAATTTCAAAAGAATAGATAAGAGAACATGTCAAATTCATTGTAACTAATTGCCAATTTAAATACCCATTTCAAAGTGAGGAAAAATAAAAAGATATGATTGTGCATTTCAAGGAACTAAAAATCACAGCAAAAATGCAAGTCCGCCAGGTAAATATGACATTTTTGCAGAAAATTAAATATGGACACACATTTATAAAAGCTCTCTTATATATACAGATTGTACAAATCAACATATATATGAATAATATGAACTTGAACATTTATATTGTAAACATGTTGCATATTTTCTCTAGACAGATATTTCATAGCTTACTAATCAAGGAAACAGCAGAAATGTGGTTATACCAAAATTGAGATCAATAAGGTCAGAACTAGAATGTGAAATTTGTATTTTCAGTAACTTTAAGAAAGTTCTATTAAGAGGACATCTATATGTTCATCTATTATGTATAGAGAGGAAGTTAATTAAGAATTGACTCAAGGAGGGGGAACAACAAAATGGTGAGACAAAGGACAAAAGACAAACCAATGCAGCAGCGATACTCACACGACAATATGTTGGTGATGAACTTTGCAACTTGTCAGGGGTGGGGGAATGGGGGCCTATCTATGCTCCATGTGATCTTTCTATAACTAAACGTTTTAACCAATATTAAAAGTATGTTTCGCAAAATACCAAGTTTTAAAAGAAAAAATACAGATGGTATTAGACGTGGTGTCCTCATTTTCTTTTCCACTTTATTGTTTTTTATCATTCTTAGAAAACAGTCTCAGAGCCAGGCACCAGTGGCTCTCACCTGTAAAGTTATCTACACAGGAGGCTGAGATCTGAGAATCATGGTTTGAAGCCAGCTCAGGCAGTAATGATCATGAGACTCCTATCTCCAATTATTTACAGAAAAAGCCAGAAATGGAGCTGTGTATCAAGTAGTAGAACACTACTTTTGAGCACAAAAGCTTAAGTACAATGCCCAGACTCAGTGTTTAAGCAACATGACTGCAGGCAAAAAAAGAAAAAAGAAAAGGAAAAGGAAAAAAAGTCCCAAAGCTGAACTAGTAAGATAAATCTAGTTTGAAACCAGAAAGATTTTGTTCTCAAATTTTATTTTTTAGTTGTTATTGATGATGATGACTTTGATGATGATAAAAAATTGTTTTTGAGACAATGGCTCACTGAGTGGAAATGTTCTAATGAGGCATCATCAGCTATCAGAGAACAGGCAGATGATATGATGAGGTCACCTTAAACAATACAGGGCAGGTAGCCAGATCTGACTCACTTCCGGTTAGCTTCCTGTTAGTTCCAGAGCACAGGAAATCTTCAGCTATCTTGTTCACCAATACTAGTGTCCATCTCAGGGAGTGATGCATAGCAGACAACCTGTAAATACTAAATAAATGGAGAGCTGGTTTGTTTTCTCCAGGAGAACAAGCATGGAACCCAACCATCCCACATAGGAAATGGTTTGAGATCTATTGTCATAGGAAATAGTTCATATTGTCATATGAAATAGTTGGGCACTTCCTTGGAATTTTTCAGGAAACACACACACACACACACACACACACACACACACTGCCTTCTTGATCTTCTCCAGAAAAGGAGTATTTAAATCTTGAAAAAGATGTGTAGCAAAGTTTTGCTCCTTTGTTAAAAAAAAAAAACTATTCATGAGTGTTGTTATTTCAGATATTTCCACAATTCCAGAACATAATTTTAGACAGAACTTCAAGGATAATGTCTCATCCTTACATTGGGCTCCATAAGAACCAGCGAGTATGTGGATTGTAATATTTGAATAATGACCACACATAAATGGGTAGGTTATCTTGAGTTTTCAAATCAACTTCTAATATATTCTCTCATTTTTATATTGTGAAATGTTCACAGCTGTACAGGTAACATGAAATACAAGTGAAAAATAGATTTTGATGAAATATATGAGAATGCAGGGATGTAATTATTTTAGTGGAATGACTAGCTCTTTCACAAATATTCTTTCTATTCTTTGAAGCTGAAAGAATAATTTAAACCTGTGTCTCTAAATATAAGATGGAGCATCTCTCTATGTTCCCCAATTTTAAAAACATAGAAAAAAACTTTATAGGAGAGAAATGGCAAGTTCACTGTGTATTTTTATCACTGTTTTCTTTTGTTTATACTGTGCTCATTTCATTTGGCACCCAATTCCTGATTGCTCTTTGTAGCCTTTTCTCGTTGTCTCTGCATCAACAATTATTGATTATTGAATTTACATGTAAACAACGTCAAAACACTTTTTCTGCTCTGCCTTCTCTTCTTCAGTTATTCTGAAAGTTACTGCAGATCTCTTACTCTACATACTTCTTAGAGTTTCCTCTGGATGTAGCAGAAGATGACCTGGGAAATCTAATGCCCACTGAAAGAAAGTTGTTGCTGAGTAGACACTCCAGCACTCTTCCTGTCCCTCAGAAGGAAAGTTCTGTGATGTATTATATTGGTCCCATAGAAGATTCCCAACAGCTAATTTAGGTTTCTCTAAGTGCCCCTCTCCTGGCATCCCCCCTGGGCTAGGCCGTACTTTTTTTTGCCAGTTCTGGGCTTGGGCTCAGGGCCTGAGCACTGTCCTTGGACTTTCTCAAGGCTAGAGCTCTACCACTTGAGCCTCAGCATCACTTCTGGCTTTTTTCTGTGTATGTGGTACCGAAAAATCGAACCCAGGTTTTCGTGCATGCTAGGTAAGCACTCTACCACTAGGCCAAACTCCTGGCCCTAGGCCATACTTCTTATAATACATTTCTCTTGAGATTTTTATTAGTTAGCTGTTGTTCTAATACTCTGGTTACTTCAATTCAGAGATACATGCCTTATTTGAAGGAACAGATCAGTTTATATAGTTGACAGTTTCATGTTGATTTTAGAAAACTTTCCATTTTAAATTAAATATCTATGACCCTTAGAAGAAAAAACTAAATTTTATAAAAAAATAAAAAGACTTGACATCCATGAAGGCATTGAACTCTATGAAAACATTTTCCTTACGTTTCCTGAATGAATTTTTCACTCACCCTAAACTATACCACAGTGTCTTATGTAAGACTGAACTACTGAAATTTAAAAAGAGCTCAAATTTGAAACAGATCCCTTTATTACTCATAATCAACTTTTTCTTCCAACTATGTATTCTATTTTAACTTCAGAAAATTTATTTCAGGAAATTTGTTACTCTTGTTTTTCTTAAATTGTCAAAAAGGCTACGTTGGATCATCACTTGGTCTTGGAATGACCAGCTGGGTATAGAATTCACATCCTCTGAGTGACTTGGCAATTCCTCTATTATTGAGCCCCAGCCACGATCTATCTGAGTTTTTGGTGCCTGAAGAAATTGTCATTACAATTCTCTTGGCATTTATAATTTTAGCACTCTCTCTGGTCAGTCCATGCCATCCATGTGCACCTGAAATCCCTTTCCCATGGCCTGCTTCTTTGTCTACATCATCAATAACATTCAATGACAAACACATAGATCCTCTGTGCACAGTGCAATATCCACACCTTAGGGGTTTGTGTGAAAAATCAAATTGATAATCACCCCTGCCCTTTGTTTTTAGAACCACACAAGTATGTGAAGCCTGCCATAGGAGGATTTGTTTTTGTATATTAGAGGAAAAAAGTAAAAACAAAACAAAACATTGGACACTGGATGGGAGATGGAAAAAAACCTCCATTTTCATAGATATATTTTTTATATTTGTAAATCTTGAAGTTCTATCAAAAGTTTAGATTTATACAATTTTTTAAAAAGGCCTTCTGTCCTTTTTTTCCATATCCTTCCTCCTTCCTCAACATTCATCTTTTTCTTCTTTCTTCCTGACACTGTAACTTCTCATGTATTTCACAGGATCAATAATATCGGACCACCTAGCAACCTAAATACCTACATATCTATATTATCTCATTTTGTGTTGGTCAGACATTTTGTTGAAAGATTCCTTTCCGCTCATGCTTTCTGAGCACCATGGCAGGGAGACCATGACACACAAGAGCAAACCGTATCACTGGGGTGGCCAGGAGACAGGGAAAGAGCAAAAACTAGAAAGTGTCCCCAAACAAGGTATCACCCCTCTCCCCCCAGCACTGCCACAAACTCTGCCCCCTTGACCTGCTCTGTCCAAATAAGCACAGTCTCTTAATACCTTCAGGACCTTCCAAAAGAATGACACTGGCTTGACCAAGCATATAACACCTGGGGCGGGGTATGGACAGTTTGTATCCAGGTAGCCATGTGTTTGTGGTGTTTTTACCTTGCAGAACATAATGTGCTAGAAGGCTGGTATGCTGGCCTTGGATTGTCAATTTCTGTGACAACGGCTATGGCAACTTTGCCTACCATCATTTCCAAGCATTTACTTGTGTTTCTGAAAAGTGTATGCATTTAAATGGCAGATTATGAGTCTGAATTTCTGACAGGCACTGCACCCAGGTACTGCTCTGTCATGCGCTGCTCTATGTATGTGGAAAATATCCATGCCTATTGTCTCACCTGAAATTGTTTTTGTGTGATTAGAGCTGCCTGTTGGGAGTAACTCTAAAAAATGTGTTTATTTAAGTGAGTTTAAACAAACGAGTTAAATAAACTGCACTTTAATAATATAGATGCTTCATTTAATTTGTTAGACTCTACTTCATGTATTTCAAATTTTTCTATTTCCCACGTTTTATTTGGAGCAGTAAATGTGCATATTTATAGGGCACTGTATTGAGTCTCTATGTCCTTTAATATGTAATGAACAAATTAGGATAATTAGTATTTTCCTTTAGATAAATAAATGTGCCAGAATCTTCAAACTTCTCTCTCTTAGCTGTTTGTAAGACATGCACGAAGTTGCCATGAACTATGGACACCTCACAGTGCTATTTGACAAAAATTGTTACTCTACAAAAATTGTTCCTTCCATCCAGCTTACTTTGAAATGCATTAGCCAACCTCTGTCCACATTCCCCAGCCTCTGTCGTCTGTACTCACTGCTATCTAATCTTTTCTGTTATAAACTCATCTCCTCCTCTACATGTGAGGCACAGCGTGTAGGATTTGAGGATTTGTCTGTCTGTGCCTGGTTTCTTTTGTTTACTATAAACACCGTATTACTTTTGAAAACTAGTCATTTCAATGCATTCACAAAAAAGCGTGTAAAATCAAATTTGATAGCCATTTAACTATGTTTCTTTATGATGTCTGTCTGCATGTAGACATTGGACATAAAATTGATGCATTTTTTAGAAAGTCATAATCTTTAAATATTCCATGTTATATGATAATTACATTTTTATTATATGATTGGGTATTTTTTACATTTTATTCATTTCCTTATTCAACAGTTTAGTAAATATTTATGAGGCCCTGGATCAGGTTACAAAGACCATCCTAAAAACAGTGACAATAGAAAAATACTTGGTACCTCTTTTGTATTAGATGATAGTATGGGATTCATACATATATTAATTCATCATGTCAATAAGGAAGTTACAATCACTTCCTTCCATTTAATATTGTGAAACAGAAGCACCCAGATGTAAAAGAACCCACCTGAGTTCACATGGGTAGCATGTGACAGAATCAAGATTTGAGCCCAGTGCTTTCCACAGGATTTGTGCACTTACCATTTCATTCTGTCACAATATTTTACTAAACAATGCCATACATGTAAATGTTGGCTGCAGTGGTGACCTGGGAATGATTCCACAATGTGAGGTGAAAGAAAGGATAGGAGGGTTATGAACACTTAGAAGAGAGAATCTAAGTCAGAAGTTTATCACTCACTCCACAGTCTGTACCCCTACATCAACAAAGGATGCATCCCATCTGAAACATCCTCTTTAAAATATCGTTACTAATCCACAGTACAATTCTGTATTAAAATTCTTCCTATGTTCTCTTTAGGACATGATGCACATTACAACTTATGAGCATCTTTTTTATTCTCAGGGAAACATACTTAATTGACAAGTCCTCTCAGCTCTTTTTTGATTTAATTGCATTTCAAGTAGGATATCCTTAAAAAAAATAAATAAACCAAGCTTCTTCTGAAATTCTCAGACCTAGTTTTGGCTTCCCAATAGCTTGAATAGGAGATACACACTACTGTGACCAGACATTTTGTTGAGATGGGAATCTATTTTGACCAGCCTGGCCTTAAAGATTATTCTTCCTATCTCTACCTTTTGAATAATTGGGGTTACAGGCAGGAGCTACTATATTCAGCTGTGAAACCTTATCGTTTTAAAAATCTGAGTTAATAAAATGAAAAGTAAGATAGCAGAAAAAAAGGATGTTAGAACTTTTTTATGTTTATTATCTTTATTGAAAAAACGAGCTGAGGTGTTACAGTTAGTCAAGTAATGATTACATTCGTTTTTTCTATTTGGCTTGCCTGGGGCTTGTACTCGGGACCTGTGGGCTCTGTCCTTGAGCATTCTCATGGCTAAGAGTCTACCACTTGAGCGACAGCACCACTTCACCACTTCCAACTTGTCTGTGTGTTTGTGGTACCCAGCAATTGAACCCAGGGCTTTGTGCATGCTAGGCGAACACTCTACCACTAGGCCACACTCCAGGCCTTGTATTAGTTTTTAAACAATGTTACCCCATCCTTCATTCTTTCTCCTTCCCTCTCCCTTTCCTGCCCCTCCCCCAAGTTAGACTGTTGACAATTTGAGCTGTTAACTTGGGATTTCATAGAAAATTTTGACACAAATATATGTGTATACATTTATATCTAATCATAATAAAAATGAATGAAAGGGAAAAAAGTAAAAAGAACAAAAAAACAGACACAGAAATGTCCTGCATTCGACTCTCATTTCTGCTGCCTAGGCAATATGTAATTTTCATTTTTTTTTGTTTTGTAGCAAATGAGTCTAAATCAATAAAATGAAATAAAAGTATATAAACATTCTTAAGGTCTCCAAATTGATATTCATGTCTTGGTCACAGGCTCTTTTTACTTTCAGGGAAAATTAGACTAATTTGGACAATATTACTTTCACTTCAGAATTGCAACTTAACACCATTAATAAGGCTAAGAATATAGATCTCTAATGTGTGGTAGTTAAAAAAACAAACATCTTGCTGTATACGTGTATGTAAGTGTGTGTGTTATATTTTGAGCTTTGGGATTTTTTAATAATGTCTCATAGAATACACTCTTTATTGTCTATAATTTATTGATGTATAGAAAGGTTACATTTACATTTGTCAGGTAGTGGTTGCATTATGGCTTGAAGATTGATAACACTGATACATCTTTCCATGTTTTCTCCCACTTTTTTTTCCCCATCCCCTCCCAATCATCTTGTTTTACCCATTCCCTTCCTTATTCAAATACACAAATAAATGTAAATATATACTACATCAGGTACCAAAGTCAGATACAGTAACAACACGAGATAAACCTAAAGGGGGAAATAGAGAAAAGAAAAAACTTCACATGGAGAAAATATTTGTTGACTTAATGGCATTTTTTTTGTGTTCCTGTAGTCTCAACACATGTTATTAATCACCCTAGAACTTCTGCCTATTACTAGAATTAAACTATACAGGGTAAGATCAGCTTTGTTACTGAGGGATAAATGTCATGATCATTAAAATAATATTTTAGTTTCCCATCTTTATAAAATTATGTTACTTAATTCAAGAAAATTTTCAGTTACCTCTTGGTGGTGACATTATTAGTTAAATGTATTATCTGATTTCAAATATTTACATAGTCAAAGCTTCTGCCAATTTATAACTTAAATAGCACTTGGAGAGACTGTTTTTCACAAAACTGTGGTGACTTTTGCCTATCACTTTTATATGTGTAGGTGTTTATGATAGATCTTTATAATGTATCAGAAAGAATAATATCACAAAATTTAGAAAACTTCGATATTCTTTGAAATGATATTTGAAAAGTCAACATTCAGTAATATGTTGAGATAAAACACACACTCCATAAAAGTCTTGTGAAAGGGTAATATGGAATAATTCTTTTTCCCTGAGCCTTTAAGAAAAGATATGTTATGTTGAGCCACATAAGGAATTGATGCTTAAGTTTGAGCTTCAAATCTAAGCTGAATTTAAGGTCTAAATATGTCACACCATGCAACTGAGCAGTTTAAATATTTCTGATGTGAATTGATTTCAAATGATGCAGCTCTAATTTTGACATGAAATATTTCTGAATGTTTGAACTCAGATGTCAGCATAAGGCATTTCTTCTGATTTTATTTATGGGTAAATTATTTGGGCATTCATTATGGGAGAGTCAGGAAAAAAATGCCTTTGGTGAATATAGATTTTTCTGTGGTTTCTATTTTAAGTGTTTGATGAAAAAGCTGTAGCAAAGCATTTTCTAATTCGATGGATATTTATCTGCACGTTTTTAGCTTGAGTGGCTACCAAGAATTCAATCGACAAATGTCATAACCCAAACACTGCAGTAATGGTAGGTATTTTAGGTGTGGTAGAATCAGATTTGGAATATTTTGATGTGGTTTTCTTGTTGTGTTTGAACTCTCAAGGTGTTATTTCTCAGCTTTAAAACACCGTATATGAGATCTCAACTATCTAGATTTTTCTGATTGGAGAACTATCGGGTAATTATGAACTGCATTGAATGAGGCAGTTTGGATATTTCCTTTCATGAACAAAACTTCAGGCCCACTGCGTGGTGAAAGACTGACATTTTGTATTTGTTCATTACTTGTTTTAATTCAGGGTGTAAGATCAAAAGTAATATCTTCTCCAGCAAAACACAAGGACTAGGGGCTGGGAGTTTGGCCTGGTAGTAGAGTGCTTGCCTAGCATGCATGAAGACCCGGGTATGATTCCTCGGTACCACATACATAGAAAAAAGCGGAAGTGGTGCTGAGGCTCAGGTGGTAGAGCTCTTGAGAAAAGTAGCCTTGAGAAAAAGTTCAGGGACAGTGCTCGGGACCTGAGCTCGAGCCCAGTACTGGCAAAAAAATACAAGGAATAAAACAGCTGTAGTATTTATAAGGGGATGACATATCCAAGGTAGCTCTAACATTAAAAAAAAATAACTGAAAATTTTGTTTAAAACTTTCAACTGAATTCCTATATTAATTTTCGAATTCTCCACACCATTCTGTGTTTAGGTTATTTTGTTCTGTATAAAAAGTATCACATTTTGGTTAAAATTGAACAGTACAGCTTGAATTTGGTGCAGTATATTTTTCATTTTCATTGTGGGATGAAGGGACAACATGACGTTAACTTCCAATTGGCACATATCTGAATACACGCATGCTTTTGTTTGTCTTTTAGCCTCTCCGTCAATTAAGCTCTTGGTGGATGACCCTATAGTTGTGAATCCTGGAGAGGCCATAACGTTAGTGTGTGTTACAACAGGAGGTGAGCCTACACCTTCTCTCACCTGGGTCAGATCCTTTGGGACTCTTCCTGAAAAGATTGTTCTGAATGGAGGCACTCTGACAATACCTGCTATCACCTCAGATGATGCTGGTACTTATAGCTGCCTGGCCAATAATAACGTGGGAAACCCTGCAAAGAAGTCCACCAACATAATTGTGAGAGGTAAGTTTATTTCAAGATACAGCATCACAAATATTGGATATCGAAAAGCAATCACTGATGTTTTTTGATCTGAAATTATTTCCTCAATATTACATGTGCCTGTAAGAGGAATAAATAACTGCTTAAAAATAATGGCCGGGAGTTTGGCCTAGTGGTTGAGTGCTTGCCTAGCATGCACAAAGACCCGGGTTCGATTCCTCGGTACCACATACGTAGAAAAAAGCCAGAAGTGGTGCTGAGGTTCAAGTGGTAGAGCTCTATCCTTGAGAAAGTCCAAGGACAGTGCTCAGGCCCTGAGCTCAAGTCCAGGACTGGCAAAAAAAAATAATAATGAGATACTCTCTAATAATAATGGAACTTTCAAATCCTAAATCCAAATGACATTTATATTTGCATTTATAACCTGTTATTAGTGATACTTTAAAGCATTTTATTATATAATATAGATTAAGAATAATTTATGCTTAAAATATATAGCATTATTACATGGTATATTATAGTAGAGAAATGTACTCTATTGAGTAATTCTATGATTCATAAGTGTTCAATGAATACATTATCACAGGTCAGATTGCAACTTGTGGGATCATGTAGAAATCTATTCAGTATTTCTCATTTATCCAATTATTGAATTATCCCCAAATCCAATTTTTCAGGTATTGAAAGTTTCCGTTTTCATGGAGTCAAAATAAAACATTAGTAGTGTTTGGTGTTTAGCAAGCATAAATGACATATTAACACCTGACAAAAAGGACTTCTTGTCAGTCTTGGCTGAACTTAATAAGGAACATCTAGGAACATTTGCCCAGGGTTGACTGTAGCAGACAATTACTGAAGAAAGACATTGGAATGTCAGAAATAGAAAAGGCAAATCCTACGGAAGGGAATGAACTTAAATGCATGCACTAAGTCAGCATCATGTGGCTGTTCTAGCTGGTCCTAAAGAAGAAGAGACGTTATTCCTGTCCCTGGAAGGCTGTTGTGGAGAGGCCATGGGGACAGGTAGACACTCGTGTACATTTCTATCTCATTTCAACTGTCCTGAGTTAGGGTGGAGGCAGACACTTGTAAGAATACCTCTGAGGTTAATATAGATATCAGTGTGTCCTACTGAACCCTTCGTAATGCACCTGAATATTACTCACGACAGCACATTAGAAAGGAAGCAATATACACTTTAATTCAAGATTTAGCAGGTATGGTTTGTGAATAGAGACTGGTGGTTTCAGTGACCATAATTATCTTCCATCATCCAAATGATTACAAATCTGTTACTTAATAACAATGTACTTTATTCGAAAGATTGCAGAGTGTCATCATGTTCTTCAAGAGGCCATGATTAGCATCCTCTCAGCTACCAAATTGTTGGCCTCCTGTTATTTATTAATTGCAAAATGTATCACCATTTTATCTATACAATAAAGCATCCTGGCAATTGTGATGCCACAATAGTTTGTATAAAAGGGCATGCTACGAGTTTATCTTTCCTCAACTCTGCATCACACTTCTACATACAAGAAAGGTAAAAATAAAATACACTGAATCATTCACACCCAGAGCCAATGTTTTAATCAGTCTTCATCTGAATACTTTGGTGTGCAGCCTTTTCTCTACACTATTGCAAGCTATTTATAATTTAAGGGAAGGGGAGAGCAAGATGATCACAATTCAAGGCAATTCTAGGAAAAATGTTTGCAGTATCTCATTTCTACAAATGAGCTGGGCACAATGGCAGGCATCTCTCTTGTCTGTTCCTTGGGAGGCCGACACTGCAAAGATCACAATTCTAGACCAGCCCCTGGGTAAAACAGTTCTGTCAAGATTTCCATCTCAACAGAAAAGTTGGATAGATGATACAGGGTACCTGTCACTTCTGCAATATCAGAAATTATAAACAGGAGAATCATGGTCCAGGCCAACCAGAGGAGGGAAAAAGACAAGTGTCAGTCTCAAAAACAACCAGAGCAGAAAGGACTGGAGGTGTTGTTCAAATGGTAGCAAAAAATTTGTAACTAATAGAGATATATAAATTCTGAGATTTTCTTCAAAAAGGTGTCACTACAACCTTGGTCACATATCTGATAGAAGCAATAAGACATCAGTGAAGGTAAGACTTGCTGTGATGTAAGAAATGCCAATGGAAGGTGATCTTTATTCAATTATTTAACAACTATAAATGGACAATTTACACATGATAATATAGGTGATGCGTGGAGCAAATTATATAGATCAGTGACCAAATCGTTCTCTCAAAAGAGCACACCATTCTGTGAGGGAAATGAAAATATAAGTAATGATATGTAAAACAAGTGAAAAGATAGAGTTCTCAAATGGAAGAAACTAATGTTCTTGTTTTGGAAATAAGTATCAATGAAATGAAATTTCTTCTAAGCCTGGTCTCTGTGAGGAACCCAATTTTCCATTCCTACTACAAATTGAAAAAAAAGAAAAGAAATGAGACAGAGAAAAAAATACACATATAGTCAGCAGTGTGTGTTTGGTGGTTCTGCTTTTAAAAATGACTTACCTTCCCAGGAAGCTATGGAATAATCGATCTAAACTTGTAAGACTGAGATTAGATAGTCTATTCTAACATCTTTCCTAAGTGCCATTGATCCAGTGGTAAAAATTTCCATCCTACTGTTTAAGACGGGAGCTTTCTAGGAGAAAATGATGAGTTGTAGCTTGTCAACATAGTGGGATCCTTTTCAACACAGAATTCACGAGCACTTGGAACAATGTGCAGCAGAGAATGTGTTGCTCAGGTTCTCTCCATAAAGACCAACTTCTTGTCCAGAAGTACAAGCTCCTAGGTTGACTTGCTTCTCCCACATCTTCCTGTAGTCTCCGTCTGGGTCCTCATTTCACAAAGTTTCCAACTTTCACACAAGAGACCTGAAAGAAATAAAGCCCTAAAAAAAATCTGTATTTCCCTGAACCATAATTTCTTTTTATGCCTTTAATTTGTCTGAAGTGTATATTTGCATAATCTTATTATATTACCAGTGGGGCTTCTCAGCAGATGCATTCACATCACTCATCAAGTAGAGTTGGTGTATAATCTTGCCGAATATAGAAATAGTCTTGGCTAAACTGAGGAGAGGAAAACTACTGCAATTATGTGAGATATCTGATTTCTCAAGGTGAGAAATTCAGTTCAGAGAAATGCTTTTCCTTTCACTGTATCAAAGAAATGATTTCAGTCTTCTGAATATGTAATGTCTGCAGTGCCGTGGGTGAACTAGAGCATGCCTTCAGTAAGTTCAGAATGCCCGGCTTATTTCTGTAATGAAATCAGAATCCAGGTTTCTAAACAAGTAGACTTTGTGCACAGAATTACCATTTCAATTTGTGAATATCTATGTGCTGAATCAGAGAAATTGTTCAGGCAAAAGTGAGACTTTAGAAACATTTTCAAACTCCTCCTTTGACTGATTGAAAAGTAGAGAACACTTTGAAGTAAACTGTATAATTGTGCATTGCATATACACTTATATGTATACATATATACATGAATGTGTATATGTTTATGACTCTCTGGAGATAAAACTCAAACTGAATATAAATGCTGACTTCATAGTGCCTTTTGGGGGGCATGTGTGTGTGTGCGTCTCTCTCTCTCTCTCTCTCTCTCTCTCTCTCTCTCTCTCTCTCTCTCTCTCTCTCTCTCTCTCTCTCTCTCTCTCTCTCTCTGTCCCTTTCTTTGTCTAACCCTCTCTTGTTCTCTTTTCTCCCCTCTCCTCCTCTTCCCACTCTACTCTGCACTCATACTCTACACTCTACACTCTTGCTTAGTTTTTGTTGTTCAAAGTTGGTGCTGTACCATTTGAACCCACAATTATTTCCCCTTTTTTGTTGGTTCATTGGAGATGAGAGTGTCATGGAATTTCCTACAGGGCTGTGTTTGAACTGGGATCCTCATATCTCAACCTCTGGAGTAGCTATGTTTAAAGGCGTAAGCATAAGCCACTGGCTCCAAGCAAAGGTTTCTTCTTTACCTGTGCATACAGTGAATCTTAATTACACTCACTCCTTCATCCCTCTCCTCTAGCCTCTTTTCTCCTTCTCAAACTAATCTCCCAGATGGGGTGTTGCCAGAGTTGTATGTTTTCTGCTAATCCTGCCTCATGGCCTCAGTGGCCATGCAATGTCATTTTTATATATTGTGCTATAAGTCAGGAAGAAGTCTGATGTATTTCTAAGAAAGGTCAGATATCTTTGCCCTTTGATGATCAAAGTGTCAGACAATTTGCAAGCATGTTTTAAGGCCACTTTCATGTGCCATGCACTCTATAAATGGTGTGTCTCACATCAAGCTTTCATGATGCCTCAGTATTTCTAATGCTTTTACTTCTTCCCCTTTAATCTATTTTATCAGCCCTTTTCCTGAACCCATGATCCTTCTGAATGATGCATGCATTTTTCTACTTTTAATTTGAGAATTATTTTTTGTTGGTGATGGTTTCAGATTCATAGTATTTAGAAATCAAAAGTAATGTCAATGTTGAGATAGAGTTAACCTTTATGAAAGAAGTCAATATGTATTCAGGAGGTCATGAATTTATGCTTCTCTAGCTGCAGAAATATAATGTAACCTCCAGGAACATCATAACTCTCTGTGCTGATTTATCTAACTCATTTGTACACATCCAAGTACCAAAATGTTTAAAAATCTGAATTTTAATATTAAACATTTTTGTCCTGAAATCATTTTACTGAGAGATATATTAGCATTGCAAACATTTCAGAGTGTTCTACTTTATACTTATTATAAATACTTAAAATTCTGTAATAAAAACTTTAGAGTGGGTTCGGAGTTTAGTCTAGTGTTAGAGTGCTTGGCTAGCATGCACGAAGACCTGGGTTCCATTCCTTGGTACCACATACATAGAAAAAAAGCTAGAAATGATGCTGGGCTCAAGTGGTAGAGCTCTAGCCTTGAGAAAGTCCATGGACAATGCCCAGGCCCAGGACTGGCAAAAAAACCAAACCAAAACAAAAACAAAAACAAAAAACAAAAAAAACTTTAGAGCCCACTGAGTGCACCCATACTGTTTAAATGGCAGTAATAGCTAGCTCGGCATGGTAGTTACTTGAATGCAGAAATTGAGTGATTCCAGTTCACAGTCAGTTCAGCCCTACTTCCCCCTCAAAAAATGTTTTTAAGACCCCATTTTGACCTATTTTGGGTGGGGACCCAATAATGGAATAATTGGAAATAATAATATGGAAAAATCCAAATAGGATCACAGTCCCAGCCAGGCGTGGGTGTAATAGAGTGAGATCCTATCTCCAAACAAATCAATATGAACAGGCAACAATAGAATTACACACGTGAGAGACTGTCTAACATACAGAACACCCTTAGTTCAAATCCTGGTACCAGCAAAACTTCATTATAATCCTAGTAGCTAGAATGAGTAGGTATCATGTATCAGACTCTTATACATACTATATCCATTAAGGTTAAAAAAATTCAACACGTTTGTCAAGTGGAATACTACTCCCATTTTAAAGCTGTATAAAGCAGATGAAAGTGCAGTTAACTTATCAAAGAAAAGCCTTGCTTTCATGACCTTAGGTTGTGTTTGCTGTTGCTGTAAATGTAAAGCACACACTCATAAGGAGAAGCACAGAGACAGGAAAGGTAGAGATAAAATGAAGACTAATAGAAGTGAGGACATAGAAGAGGTTCTTACAAGTCACTGCTCATTGTGGCACTACTCACAATAACCAAATTTTTAAAACAGTCTACATATTCTACAACTAATGAATGAAATTAAGCTGTTATCAACAAAGTAACATGAACCAGAGATCTTGTTAGGTAAAGCAAGCCAGGTTTAGCACAGTTACAATTTTTCTGTTATGCACATTTAATCCTAAAAGATACACACACACACACACACACACACACACACACACACACACACACACATATATATATCCACACAGGATGAATATACAAATATACACACATACAAACAAATATATACTCATAACATGTAATTGTAAGACAACTTGAAGAGATTAGATGATGGAGAAGAGAACAAAAGAGGACATTAAGAATGTAAACAGTTCTGAAAGGCATTACATATGTGAATCAAGATGTCAAAACAAAACTCATTGAATAATAGGAGAAAGTGGAAAGTAAGAGTAGGCAAGATGTCACTCCAATTAAAGTACTGTATATGCATGTGTGAAATACAAGAGAAACCACTTTTAACAGTTAACATACACTAAAAAAAACCAGGAATATGAAACAGATCCTCTTGGGATTATGAGAGCTAGAAGAGTAAACAGAGAGGATAAAGGAGAGCACACAAAGTCAAAGTCCTGATAATGGCACATTTACGACAAAGGAACAAAGACGGTTATTGAGATTAGCTTGAGCAAGGGGATTGATGGAGCTTGCAGGAGAAATGAGTGTGATCAAACTTCACTGTATGCATACATGGACATGTCAAAAAGAAACAGTTTTCTGGGAACCTGTGGCTTATATCTTTAATCCTGGGTATTCAGAAGGTTGAGATATGCAGATTCTAGTTCAAAACCAGTCCAGGTAGGGAAGCCCAAAGGAGACTGTTATCTCCAATTAAATAGCAAAAATCACATGGAAATAAAAGTGCGGTTCAATTAGAACAGCATCAGCCTTGAATAACAAAACTGAGCAGATACATGGAGTATGTACGAGGGACCCCATAATGAAGCCTTAATAGCCGCAAAAAAAAAAAAGAAGAAAAAACAAAGAAAAAAGCCTAAGTAAATCCTAGTAAAAATAACTGGTATGTCATAAAAAAGGAGAAGAGTAGTAATATATCTGCATATGCAAATGTCACAAAATAGAAGCCATTATTGTATACAATTTAATATTTACCAATATAAAAACAGCATACAAATAAAAGCTCCATATAAGACCCAAGCTAGAGTTCCAAACCACAATATGAGCAAGTTATGAGGGGCTGAGGCAGGATTGCATGCTTCATGTCAACTTAGGTTACTGAGTAGAACCTTGAACCATTCATCTCCTCTAGAAAGGAAAGTAAGGCAGAAAAATGGCTCCAATGGCATTGTCTTAGTCAAAACATGTAACCAATTCAACTTCCTTTCAAAGGATTGGTAACCAGTATTCTTTTCTCTCTTCTTCCCCTCATTCCCCATTCTCTCTTTCCTTCCCTTTGTTTCCCCCTCTTCTTTATTATTCTTTTTAGATCATAACATTCACCCTAGAGCTTTGTGTATATTCTACTACTGATCGACACCTTAACTCCAAAGTTCTTTCTACTTGCTGTATCTCTAATATTGTCAGAGACCTACCAGAGATGCTTTCTGTGTTGAGAATTTATTCTTCGTACACATTGAAAAGCAATTCTTCCCATGAATGCTGATAATTTCCTTTTTAAAAATTTTTCTTTTTCCCCCATATATTTTAATTGTAATTGTAATTGATAGAAGGGTTCCATTATACTCACTAGATAGAAGGTGCATTACTTCACATACATTGATCTCCTTTCTCATGTCTTGGTCTCCATTGCCCTCCCCCCAGCCCTACCCCTCCTCTTGGTTTCCCCCCTTCCCTATCGGATTTCAAATAACCAAATACACATATATCCAATATATCAGATAACAAGGTGAAATACTGTAACAGTATGAGATAACCAAGGGACAGCAAAAGAGATGAGAGATAACATAGTACATTAAGGACAACAATCACTGTAAAATTTTCTTAATTATATTTTCTTCCCAAATACACAACCTCTTTACATAAGTGTATTCTGTGTTCACTTAAAGTTTTGATTTGTTGATCAGCATTTTCCCCTTGTAATGTCAGATATATTTTAATTTCAAAATCTCACCAACATGTTTTATGTAGTTTATTATTTTCTAAAGTACATCGTGAAAGGTTAAATATTTTTCTGACTTATCTTGGCTGCTGTCCTCACAAGTTACTCCACACATTTTAAAGACTTTTTCAGTCAACAAAAGTGATAAACAGAATCACAATAAAGATTCAAAATGTTTGCCCAATTAAAATATGCATTATAGAGAAGAAACTGAAAAGGTCACACAAAGCTACAAACTGATGCTCACTATTTGTATGGAAAGATGTAGGTATTTGTTCAGTAAGTCATCCAGAGTTGACTGGAAATTTCCTGGAAAAGAACTGATTGGATTTAGATCCCTGCACATTTCTCTCTTGTTGGTTGGAGATCCTGGAATCAGAATTTAGACTACCACCTCCCAAACAAGTGTTGTATTCCTGGAGCCATGCCTACAGGCCTTACATTTTTTTTCATGTATTTATTATTGTAATTAATAGAAGGGTTACATGATATTTGCCAGATAGATGGCGCATTAATTCACATACATTGATACCCTTTCATATGTCTTGGTCCCCATTTCCCTCCCCCCCACCCCCACCCCTCATCTTGTTTTCCCCCTTCCCTATCCAATTTCAAATAACCAAATACAAATATATCCAATATATCAGATAACAAAGTGAGATACTGTAACAATATGAGATAACCAAGGGACAGCAAAAGAGATGAGAGATAACATAGTACCTTAAGAACAACAAGAATGGAAGAAAGATAGCCTCTTCAGGCCTTACATTTTTATAGCTTCTTTTTCAGTTAAAGTCTTTAGGTTTGCCTACGTCTGGCCTCATTCAGGGATCTTTCCATCTCTGTGTCTTGCACAGATGGGAGTACTTCCCACTCAACTCCCCCAATGAATTTACAAACAGAAATAGGTTAATTTTCAACCACCAATAATTTTGTTCCATAACCTTTCATTAATTAAAAAATATAACAATAACGTCCAAACTGGTAGTAAACCAGTTACTTAACCTTCCCCCAAAGCAGAACTATCTACTGTGTGCAGGTGTTGCAATTACTCATGCAGATTAAGTGCTCTCTTTCTCTTTTCCCAATTTAATACTCTCTAGTAATTACATCTCCTAAAACATGAGGGAAAATTATATTATATTGTTTTGTAGCTTCAAAATTTCATTATTATATTTCTGAAAAATAATCAAGACTACAAAAAATCTAATATTATCAAATTTGGTTGTTCTCATCTGAGTATAGATAGCAATTCTAACAACTTTCTCAGGCTAAACTTGCTAACATTGAAAATATCCCCTTTAAAGTTTTTATAGAGATAATGTGCAATTTTATAATTACTTATATAGTGACTGAGTAAATTATACATTATTATTTTACTAAGGTCTAAAATTGTCCTTCTCAGTGGATGGAGCATCTCATTATGTTTACACTGGTCCAAAAGTGAAATGCAATTCAATGAACAGTATTGCTCTCTATGTGAGTATGAGATAATATCCAGAAGAGAAGAATCTTATTTATCAAAATAGTCAACTTTTTTACTGTTCAACAGAGGACTGGATATGTGTGGAATTCATAAATTCATACATAAATAAAGATGTACTTAGCCATTAACAATGGGATTGTATTAAAATCAAATGATATCGCATCATTTGCAAAGAAACGTAAAGACCAGGAAAACATTATATTAAGCACAGAGACCAAGGTTGCATGATTTTTTTCATATGTCGAAGCTAGAATGAGTTTTTAAATAATAAGTAAATGCCTTGGGTGCTATGCATATGTACACAAATGCATTAACAGGAGAAAACTCAAGCAGTATAACTCCTTAGAAAGGCTAAAATCAATAGAATAAACACTAGGAAATGAGTCCTTGAAAGGGGTCAACCTGGGCCAAGGGGAAAAGGTAGACAAATGAGGAAAAGAAAGGGAGAGTGCAGTCAAGAATTCATATATATTCTACAAACTTTAGAAGAATGATGGAAGGGCTGGGTATGTTGAAAGAGGCATACATGAAGGAACGAAGATATATAACATTCTGAACAGGCTAAGGTGTTCATGTATGAAACAACTATTTCAGTTTATTAACAAATCTGTGTTGTTTTCCATGTGTTGATTATTTTTGCTATAGATCATAAATTTTCTTATTTTTAATAATCAGATCTGAGCTCTTGTGGATTTTAAAAGAAACCTCAACCTCCTGCATAGCATCTATTAGCAATAAATGGAGTAATTTTTCTTTTGTTCTGAAATTTATCTTAGATTAATGTAGGCCTTCTTTACTATTTATATTTGCATGATTTCTTTTTTTTACTTTTATTTTGTCGGTCATGGGGCTTGAACTCTGGGCCTGGGTGCTGTCTCTGAGCTCTTCAGCTCAAGACTGCCACCCTTCAGACACATTGCCACTACCACTTTTCTAGTGGTTAACTGGAGATAAGAGTCTTATGGATTTTTGTGCCCAGGCTGGCTTTGAACCACAATCCACAAACCTCAGCCTCCTGAGTAGCTAGGGTTACAGGCATGAGCCACAGTACCCACCTACATTTTTTTTTTTACTTTTAACCTGACCTACATTACTATATTTGGAAGACATTTCCAATAATCATTCATGAAATCCTATGTTCCTGGTCCTTTCTGCTAAATATTTTAATCAGCACATTTAGTACATTTGAAATATTAGTACTTAAGTGTAAGCCTGCAATGTTTGGTTATTTTCTGGTACTGGGGTTTTAACTCAGGGCCTTGTACCTTTGCTTGGCTTTTTCTTATATTACAGGAGCTCTACTACTGAGCCAGAATCTACAAGACAGTCATCTTTATTTTCTGGTTTATTGGAGATAAGAATTTTAAGATTTGTCTTGTAAGGCTGGTTTTGAACCAGATACCTAGATCTGAGCCTCCTTATAGCTAGAATTGCAGGCATGAGACACTCATGCCCAGCTTGCAATTCATTTTTGTGTTGTATTTATATTATGCTTCTATTTCTGACTTATTTATTCCTAGTGTCATATACTAGGTGCACATGAGGGACATCTGCTTCCTGAAATCTGGTGCCCATATGCTTTTCTTCACTGCTCCAGCTAAACAGAGTTTTGAGTCTGTATTTTGATAGGCCTATCAGCTTGCACATTTTATTCCTATTGTGTAAAAGTTTCTGTTTTATCATTAGATATTTGTATAATTTACTTGCATGTGTTACGTGTGGACCTTTTAGCTTGGACTGGATTTTTCTGATCTTCATGAGTCTATGGATTGGTGTAATGCAACTTAAAACAAAAATTTTTGGCAAGGACTTGTGGGAATGGTTCCTTTTATTGTCTCCTTCTTGATTCCTTTTACACTTGTGTTAGACTTTATTGGCTTTCCTGTTTATTGCGCTCTCTTGTAATTTTCCCCCTGCTTTGTCTGTGCTTTCTCTTCTTCTGTCCGAGATCTAGTCTACACATTTCCTATTATCCCATCTTCTCACTCAGTGTGCATTTTGTGGCTTACAGTTTGCTATTAAACACACTTATGGAGTTGTTATTTTCACATCTGGTCTATTTTTATAGATTCCAATTATCTGGTGAAATGTAACATCTTTTCATTTAGCATTTCTCAGCCTTTTATCATACTTTCTTAAACATTTCAAACATAGTTATGCTCCTATTTTCACTGGAAACACCTGTCTCTGCTTCTATCACGTTCAGTCATTTTACTCTATTTTTTCTCATTCAAACCTTGTATTTATCCAAATGTCATTTATACCATTCAGTATTCTGTTCTTTGATCAGAATTATTTAGCTGTTTTCATTTCTTGGGCAGGTGTGGTACTGATATGCTCTCAGTTTCCTCTGTGTCCTCTTCTCAGGGGATAATTCTTCAGCAGCTCCTATTGAGTGCTCCACATTACCCTCTGAGCATTTTGCTTGGATTTCCACTTAATATCTTAAAATAGGAAAAAGAAGTTTTAAGGAAGCAAAGGATAGCAAGCAAACTTCACTTTTGCTTTCTCTCTCCACTGGGATTTTATGTCTTCAAATTCAATCTTCAATGAATAATATCAGATAATTTCTGAAAGTACTTTAAAGAATCAGCATCTGTGAATGATAACAGTTAAGTCAGACAGACAACAATCCCACTCTTCTTCCACAGTGAGACAAACTTTATGTTTCAGTATTTGAGGGATGCTAAAAATAGAAGAGAGAAAAACAAGTTCACAAGCCAGCAAAATTGAAAATAACTGAGTACTTTAGGTTGGTTTATTAGTCCCACCACAAATTGAATACTCATTAAGCTTTGCAGGTAAAGGAAGATTTCATAATTCTTTAGTTTTAAAAAGAAAAGAAAAAGTAACAGGATAAAAAACTATTGTTGGTGTAATGTATTTACATTACAAAGGTGCTAACAGAAGCATAATTTTCACAATGTATCAGTCAACTTCACATAAACAATAATTATCAAATGGCTCAATCTGCAAATAATAAAACCTTAAAATTGAGCAATAACTTCATATTTCTTTCTTCCCTAATTGGACATGTCTTATTTGCATGTATTTGGCACTGAAAATAATATGGCAATAGGATGTATTTTCCAAGCAATAAATGTAGGAGCCATTTATAGTTATAGTTAACATATGACATAGCATTTACAGAATTTATCCAGATTAGCTAATGACACCCATTTACTGATTTTTTGGTTATTTTTAAAATTAATTGCATAGTAATTCTCCTCTTGGTTTTCCTAACCAAGCACAAATGATATGTAAGCTTAATATGTAGGCTTAGAAAGCTCACCTGTCACTACTTATCAGCTTGATATCTCACACTTATAATCCTAGCTATTTAGGAATTAAAAATCTGGAAGTTTTCCATTCAAGTTAGTCTTGATGAAAAGTCCACAAGACAATATCAACTAGTGATGGAACATTGATCGTTAGTCTGGACTGACCAAGGAATCAATCAACAGTCTGCCTTGAAACTAACACAGAAACTTTGGCAGAGTGACTCAGGTTGTAGAGTGACTGCCTAGGAAATGCAAGACCCTGAGTTTAAACCTTAGTACATGAAAATGAGCCTGAGAAATTCCATTAATAACTGAATATTATTTTATAAAATTATTTCTGTAAAATAAAATTTAATATATTACTGGACTGGATGTTTTTTGATTCTTGTGCCAGTCCTAGGGATTGAAATCAGTGCCTGGGTGCTGTCCCTGAGCAATTTTGCTCAAGACTAGGACTCTGCCATTTGACCTACAGCTCCACTTGTAACTTTTGGAAAGTTTTTGAAGATAAAATTCTCATGGACTTTCCTTCCTGGCCTGGCTATAAATTGCAATCCTTAAACCTCAGCATCCTGAGTAACTAGGAATACAGATATGAACCACCAGCACCTGGCAAAAAATGTTGAAAGTTAATTTGTCATAATCAGTAGAAACCATGGGCTCTCATAGCAGAGATTTGCAATAGAGCAAAACCTTGATACATAAGGCCATATAGTATGACGCTAATTGGAAGGACCTCCAGGATATAGAAACAAAAGCCATATAATGAATGATTGTTGTCCTTAAGGTACTATGTTATCTCTCAGCTCTTTTGCTGTCCCTTGGTTATCTCATATTGTTACAGTATCTCACTTTGTTATCTGATGTATCAGATATATTTGTATTTGGTTATTTGAAATTAGATAGGGAAGGGGGGAAAACAAGATGGGGGGTGGGGAAGGGTAATGGGGACCAAGACATGTGAAAGGGTATCAATGTATGTGAATTAATGCACCTTCTATCTGGCAAATATCATGTAACCCTTTTATTATTTACAATAAAAAATATCAAAAAAAGTTGAAGGTGACACTCTTCAAGTGAATTATATTCATAAGCTGTTTTGTTAAATAGTACCTCCTTTATACAATTTCTCAAAATATTAAAAAATTTAAACACATTCATTGTAGATATGTGTGCTACATGCCAATACACATAATCATATATAAACTGTGTACATACACAAACATATCAAGAAGAGCTTCTATATCAATAACAAAAGGGTCTACATTGACCTCACAAATAAAGGCTGAAGATGAGTGAGTTCCTGAAATCTGACAATGATAGCAGAGTATTCTGTAGCAGGGAGTGGATTAGACACCAGAATTCAACAGATTGAGGAAGTACCTGATATTTGAAATGTTGAAGGCATTTCATGTGGATTAACTATTTGAAGTTGGCAGTGACTAAGAGGAAAGACTGTGGGCAAATTATTTCCAGAACACTTGCAAAAGCTGTAGTTGGGCAATCTGTGACAAGATGGAGCTTAAAAATCAGAGGGAGTATTGAACCAAGTACTGATGCAAGATGGACTCAGGCTGGAGCACAACAGCAAAGACAGGATTGTTCTGAAACAGAATGGCACAGATAGAGCTATCAACAAGCTCTGATTTGATAACAGATTCACTCTTATTTTATACTTAATGCCATTTCTCTCCCTCCTTAAAGTAACCTTGTTCTTACTTAGTATGAATTCATGGAAAGCACAGAGTGAAAGACCAACCTTTAATTCTCATTATATCACAACAATGCCCACTAATAGTACCTGTCTTCACTTGAATAGTTTAATTTAATCAGGCCACTGATTACTGTATTAATATAATTATGACTTATGATTAGTGACTATTGCTTAAAAGTAGAACAATGCCTTCACCTTTTAATGAATCCATTTATTTTCTGTTTCTTTCCCCAAAAAGAATAATCCTAATAGCACATTTTTAAATACATAGGGACCAATAAATAATAAATGATGTAACAACTCACTTCTCCAAATTCTTTCATAGAAAAGTATTTTTAAATAACAGCCAAAGGGCATGTTTCCTTGTTGAAATAAATTTTTCTCAAAACCAAAATGGAAGAGAATTAGCTTGATCTTGTGTTCTCTTGTAAACTGGAGTCTGTGTGAAATGAACAGACATTTTTTGAGTTAGAACCATTGAATTACATGTAAGTATAATGTAAATGTATTTTTACTCCTCATACTCTCTACTATTCAGCTTTGGCTTTGAATAATTCTTTCTTCTCCACTTATCATGATAGGAATTCTGCCTTTGTAATGACTGATTATGTAATATATAACTCACTGTCACCTGGCTTAACTGAGTTAAATGGTGTAGAATCTTCCCCTTCATGGAGGTCTCTCAATCTGTTGTACTGTGTGCAAGGCTGACTACAAATACAAATTTGGAGAACACCAACAGCTGATCCAAATAACACAGTACATTTGACAACATTCATCTTTTTGTCAAAAACAGACTCAAAATTAATATCAGCATGGCTACTGACATGTAGACTGAATAATGGTTTTCCTATAGTTAAATTGCATGCAAAGGAATGATTTGCTTTTCCTTGTCACTAAAATTCATCTCCAAATTTTAAATGCTGATATAAGAATTTATAGATATTTTTATCCTTTTTGTTTTTCATGCATTTTTATTGTTATTTTAAGGTGATGTTCAGAACATATATATATATATATATATATATGAAAACAAAACAATTGCTAGTGAGGATGCAGCCAAAGAGAACTCTAATATGCTGTTGATGGGAATGTAAACTTGCTCAAACATAGAGCAGTAAGGAGATTCCTCAAAAGGGTCGTAGAACTACTCTATGAAGTACTCATAGAACTGCTCAATTCAACATCTAGGCATTTATCCTGTAGCGTACAATGACCAAAGAAAGTTGTGAAAGTGGAGAATATATAAGGGAAACACAGACTTAGAATGAAGGAAGTACAAATAAAATCAGCCTGGGAGCTAGAATGAAAAGCAATGGTAAATTGTACATAGCAGATGTCAAGGGTTGAACTGAGCTATCTGGAATATGTCTTCACTGGTAGTCTTAAAGAAGAAAATCAATTACAGACAAGAATCAAAACCATGGGGAAAAGGTTGAGAAAGTTTGATATATTAATGTTTTGATGGAAAAGAAAAGAAGCAGCAGCTCCAGAGTATAAAAAAGTTGTGTATTGGGCTGAGGCAGGAGGAAGGATAGGAAGAAAGGAGACAGAAGGAGTACACCCAGATACACTGAATGCACATATAGACATGTCAAAATGAAATCCTCTTGTATACCTAATTGATTCTAACTGAACAAGATAAAAGAAAAAGTTCAGGAAAAGCCTTTGTATCGCTTACTTCTGTTTTCATTAAGGAGGAGCTTATGATCTCGTTTGTAGATACATCTTTGACACATGCACAATTTGTTGTGAGGGAGAAAGTAAGGAACAGAATGAAAAAAAAAAAACCACTGGTTACGTTCCACTCCAAATTAGAGATGCGTTCCCAAGCATAATTTAAAAAGAACAAGACTAGAAACAAGACCAACTCTATAGCCTTAGAGAAGAGTAATATATAGAAGCCAATGTTTGAAATTGTCAGCGATTAAATCTTGTGGGAATAGAAGGGTATTTTTCAGTAAGTAAAAACTAAATTAAAAACCATTATTTGTATAGTTAAGAATTTCTTTTCCATACCTGCTATGGGGCTCTTTATCTGTCTGCCCTCTTTTGATCCCTAAATTTTTAGGAAGCATCAGATGTGTTATGGTCTCTCATAATAATTTGCTTTGTTTTGTTTAAATGTTTTACTTAGAACAAAATGTATACTCATTTCTGTCTTTAAAACTCTATCCATTTTGCCACCATCCCCAACCCTTCCAGAGGTATGCATGTGAATATGCTTATAGAATGTAAAGACTCCAAGGAAAAAAGATGTAAAAGCATGGCAGTGGAGCCCATGGGCCATTGAGGAAAGTCAACTACACAACAGATGGATGGACATGGGAAGGAGGGAATGGGAGAGATGAAAGGAACAGATGACACCGTATTATTTAGATTATTCTTGATATGAAAGCTATTTCTTAATATTTTGGTACTTCTGTGTGATCAGCATAAACAGGTTCTGAAGATCATCTAGAGCAAAACATTATGCTCGTCACCTTCTCAGTGTGTCCCTTTACACCACACAGACCTCTGTGCCCTGGTGACCTGTCTCACTCTCTTATGTCTCCAAGCCTCTTAAGGATGGCAGGATTATTGCCAAAATAAAAGTTTTGATATAATTTGACTGCTTGACAACTACTCTAGCAAGTTAAATTGTTATAATCATATTGATGAAATGCTTAAAGCTGATTTAAAATGATGATCATTGCATTTCTTCTTTAAACTAATCCAGAAGATAATTTTCACTCAGATCTCGGAACCAGAAACAGTAGTTTTGGTACAAAGTTGATTTGAAGATATGGAGTGTATTGAACTCACCACCAGTTTGACTTATGAAATTAGTATTGTCTTCTTTGTCTATCATTGATTTCTGGCCCTATTAGCATGTGTATATAGTGTTTTTAAAACAGCATGTCTATAATATCACCATCATTAGACTGTTTTCTTATTTCCATAATTTTTATACTGAAAAGATGAAAAAGGTTCTGCAGTATGTATTTCTGAAATCTACTTTAGAAGTTTTTAGAATAAGGCATGTGTACTTTTTCCTTTTTTCTTTTTTTGTGGTTAATGGGGCTTGAACTCTGGGCCTGGGCTCTGTCCCTGAGCTCTTCTGAAGCTCAAGTCTACTGCCCTACCCCTAAGCCACAGCCCTACTTCCCATTTTCTAGTGATTAATTGGAGATAAGAGTCTTACTTTCTTTAGTGCCCTGGCTGGCTTTGAACGGCAATCTCAGTTCCTGAGCAGCTAGGATTATAGGCATTTCAGCCACCGCGTTCAGCTAGGCACACGTACTTTTTATGCTTGCCTGTAAAAGTGAAATTATAAGCAATTGTCTGTAATATGAATATTAAATATTAAGGTTATGTAACTTTAGTGCTTCTTTGAATGTATTTTGACAATACTTTCAAATGTTGGTAGCCAACACATTTGTATCTTTGTCCCTTGGCTTATGCTCTGAAACTCTAGAGCAAATAGGTATTAAATATTTTTAAGAGCTTATTACCACTTTGGAAAGCACAATTTTAGAAAGAGATTAAATTATCCTCTAACTCAAAAATACTTTTATACTCATGAGACATTCATTTTTGAACAATGTACATATACATGTTCATGTGTGTAGGTCTATGCATGCATATGCATATATGTTGATGCATGTTATAAGCAAAAGCACTTTCTTTGACATTTGAAACTATGTCACGTTGGGCTTCTTAAACTGATGTTTAATACTGTTGCTAATACACAATACTGGTCACAGTAGCTCACGCCTGTAATCCTAGCTTCTCAGGAGGCAGAGATCTGAGGATCATGGTTCAAAGCCAGCCAGTACACTAAAGTCCATGAGATGCTTATCTCCAATTAACCACTAGGAAACCAGAAGTGGCGCTGTGGCTCAAGGTGTAGGGAAGTAGCCTTGAGCTGATTAGCTCAGGGACAGCACCCAAGCCCAGAGTTGAAGCCCCACAACAGATCAAAAAAAAAAATTACACTGGATACTTGTTTAAAATGGCAAACATGACATTTTTCAGTAATACTACATTTGGGAAGAAAGGTGGACCTCACTTTTTTCTTTTTTTAATAAAGAATTTATTAAGATTGATCTTTACATCATATTTCAAATGATGTGTTTAACAAACAAGTATTCAAGAAGGGAATCTCTGTATACACTGGCACTTAGATTTTAGAATATAATCAAAATGAGGCTAAGGGTTTGTATATCATAGATACATATTAATTTATGTAATAGAACATCATGACTATAGAGTTATAAATTTTCATGTCTATGTAGTTGTGTTTATAATTCCCATACCATACCTAATGCTATGGAACTCACTTTTATTGAAAAAAAAGCAGAAACTTTTCAGGTTTTGAGTGAGATAATGAAAGAATAAATGGAGAATGGTCAATGTGATTAAACCACTATATGTGTTTTGTTTTGTTTTAATTGTCTCTTTTCCCCTGAAAAGCTAGGCTTTCTACAGAGATCTGGGAGACAGAGACATTAACTCTGAAACTGATGATTATGTAGAAAAAGTAATCTTAGGCTCAGGAAAATAGTGCAGAGTTGTAGATGGTTTATTTCACAAAGGCACAGAAAAAATAATTCATTATTTCTCCAAATTTTTAATTTCCCTGAAGTAATACAGATATGAGTGGCCTATGGTCAGAAAGAAACTTATCGAACATTAGACAGGTTTAGAGAAACATTTACATGGTACTGATCAACTAAGATAATTATTATTAATAATGCCTTATAAATACATTTTATGTTTAGTTATTTTATGTATCCAGATTATTTTCTTTGTTATTTAATTTCAAATGAAATCATGTATTTAAGTTACTTAACATACTTAAATAATAAATTGAAACATACATGTTTATGATTGCAGTAAATTTCATCTCAAGAAACAAGAGAAACAAGTAGCCAGGTGCGGTGGCTCATGCCTGAAATTCTAGTTACTCAGGAGGCTGAGATCTAAGGATCAAGGTTCAAAGCCAGCCCAGGCACAAAAGGACCTGAGACTCTTTTTTCCGGTTAACCTCTAGAAAACAGAAAGTGAGTCTTGGCTCCAGGGTAGGGCAGTAGCCTTGAGCTGAAGAGCTCAGGGACAGCTCTCAGGCTAGTTCAAGCCCTGTGACCCACAAAAAAAAAAAAAGTTAAATAAGCAACCAAATTAACCCCAACCATTTCATTTTCCTTATGCCAGGACAATAAAATGCTATAATATTCCATTAGAAGAAATCTGTGGTGTCTACAACCATATCAAATAATTTTGCAAGAAATTTTTCTTAACAAACAATACAAAAACAGTATGAGAGCTTGAATGTATTATAGAGCTTTGAATAAGCAAAATCCACTCATTTTTGTGGTTAATGTCATCTCATATTTTGCCCATTTTAGAAACAAAGATGTTCAAAAAAGAGAATTATTAATAAAAAAGGACGAGTGGTGCAAAATATAAATAACATGAATGTTCCAAAATGAAAAGATCTTTGTGTTAGTTGGTTAAGAGGTCATAATTAACTTCTGAGTCTTTAGCATAGAAAACCCAAATATGGTATTCCTAAGCGCAGAGCAGATGCATGAAAAAGCAATGGTTAGAAGGGTGTCTCAGCATTTTTATCAAGCAATATATACCAAATGCTGAGAGGAATTACTAGGGTTATGAGAATAAACTTCATTAAAATAGCTTCATCTATAACCATAGCTCAGGAGACAGAGATATGAGGATCTGGTTGGAAATCTGCCTAGGCAGATAAATCCAAGAATCTTTTCTCTAGTTATTAGTAAATATCTGGAAATGTGGCTTAAAATGGTAGCGTACCTCCTGTAAACAAGAAAGTATTGCTAGTACTAGTGCACACATACACACCCACACACACACACACACACACACACACACACACACACACACAAGCAAGAGAGAGAAAAGTTTCAATTTTAAGTGTGACTGTAAAAAGGTTCTAACTAGGATGTTCAAATGACAGTTAAAGTTCAACCACATTTTCCTTAAACAATCTGAATAACTGAGGTAATTAAGGCTAAATAAATAACAGAAAGAAATAGATCTTGACACTATATAATTAAATAGAAGTTTATCTTTCTTTTAATATCTTCATCTTCATTCAAATTATCATGGTGCTACAGTAGACTAATCCTAGGAGAGAGTGTAGTGTTTTTGTTTTCACTTCCATTCAGCCCATTGACTTCCCATTTTAGAAAATGGGAAGACTATAAAATGCCAATGACAAACAGTATATAGCAGGGAAAGAACAACAAATCAAAAACAAAAAAAGGAAAATATGAACCTACTCCTATATATATTGTAAGAGCTTTAATACATTTATACTTCTGGTAAAGAATTTTAAGTTTATCATAATTTACAATTTTAATATAGATTATTCTTCCCCAGAAAATGAAATTGTCATACTAATTCATAGTAGTACTCAAGTGTACAGAAGGCAATATAATTAGTTCTTTCTTAATTCTTTTTTAATTCAAAAAATGTATACACTCAAGATACAAACTGATTCATTTTGTTTTAAAATGGTGGCATGTAATCCTAGCTACTCTGTAGTCTGAGATCTGTGGATTGAGGTTCAAAGCCAACGTGGCACAAAAGTCCAGGAGACTCTTATCTGCCAGGGAGTGGTATTATGGCTCAAAGTGTAGGACAGTAGCCTTGAGCTGAAGAGCTCAGGAATAGTACCTACGCCCAGCGTTCAAGCCCCATGACCCACACACACACACAAAAAAACTGATGGTAAATTGGGAAGGAAAGGAACATGCTGTTCTTACCAGAAATAGGTTTATTAGATATTTCTAAAATGAATTTAATAACTTCACTGTACCATTAGATCTTTCTTAAATTGAAAAGTCAAGATTGTTCACCTTGTCTTTTACATGTTTCATAGAAATTTTATTTCCACTACAGTTTTATCTTGTTTATTATTTTCTGTTTGTAATAGAAATGCATTGGTTATATTCAAAGAATTCAAAATAATTTAAAGAATTTCCTCAATTAATAGATTGCCTCATGTCAGAGTGTTCTTATTTGATCCTTTGAAGTCCTCATTCTGAAAGATGTTCTATAATAAAGGATTCTGTGATAACTGCGTGATAAATACTTTATGAAAGTACAACATGCGTGTTCGTACATTCAAAGTTCTGTGAAAATTCTGGACAAAAGTGAACTTCAGCTCAGAAAACATTAGTAGTCAACCCTTATTCTTGCTTTTTTTTGCCTTTTTTAAAAATATTACTTATTAGCCTTCTTCTGGAACAGATTTTGGCAAATATCTCTGATTATGAAATTTTTGTCAGATGTCAATTTTCTTTTATTCCCATATATTTTTATTATAATTAATAGAAGGGTTACATTATATTCACCAGATTGAAGGTGCATTACTTCACAGAAATTGATACCCTTTCTTATGTCTTGGTCCCCATTTCCCTCCCCCCACCCCATCCCTCATCTTGTTTTCCCCCCTTCCCTATCCTATTTCAAATGACCAAATAAGCATATATACAATATATCAGATAACAAGGTGAAATATGGTAACAGTATGAGATAACCAACGGAGATGTCAATTTTTTCTGCTTGTCTCTATTGGAAATGACTATACACTGAGTTTTGAAGCAGGTGAAGATGTCTGAAATGCAGTCACCTCTCCAAAGTGTCTATTTGCACAATGATGTCACTGGTACATTACATGACACACACTCAGTGGCCATGCTAGAGTGAGATCTCCTGTGTTTTGTTCAGAATCCCCTTCCTCTTTTTGTTAGTAACTTGTTCTTCCCATAACAGAACACTTGAGTCCCCAAGGCCATCAGTCTATTCTAATATTTCCATTTCCCTTGAAGGACCTCAGAAGACAAGACACAAAACCAAACCAAAGACAGCACCAGCATCTCAGATTAAATGGAAACAATTGGTAGCAGCAAAGTGAATGCTTCAAAATGTCAATTTCAATTGAGTTTAGGGAAGATTATAAGAAACATGGTTAGGATTTGGAAATGCAAAGTGATAGCCTCACTCTCTAGCCTTTCACAGAGTTCCTGAGCCAGTAGATGCCAAATTATAAGGGGACTTTATTATATGTAAAATGGGTCACTATTTTTTTTTCTTTTTTGTGAGTCATAGGGCTTGAACACCACTTGGGCGCTGTCCCTGAGCTCTTCAGCTCAAAGCTACTGCCCTACCCTTGAGCCAAACCCGTTTTCTAGAGGTTAATTGGAGATAAGTCTCCGGTCCTTTTGTGCAGGGGCTGGCTTTGAACCTTGATCCTCAGATCTCAGCCTCCGAGTAGCTAGGATTGCAGACTTGAGCCACCTGCCCAGCTGCACTATTTTTTTAATTGCATTGCTAATATTATCTGAATCCTCTGCTTATTCGGTGACACCTGTCAAGACTGGAAAATATTTCATTTCTCACAAAAATATTTTATTCTCTTACTAGTGGATAAATGAAATTTAATACTTTGCTTGTCATATTTTTCTATTAATCATTTCTAAATCCAGTTTTCTTTTCTTGTCACTTTTTAATAATTGATTTTAATGGTGATGAACAGGGTATTACAGTTACAAAAGTAAGGTAATGAGTACATTTGTTTTTAAATACTGTTACCCCTCTGTGAACACTTTTAATGGAATGGAACACATATAAAAGATGGGATTGCCTAGTAGTTACCAGAATAGCTGATTTGGGGTGGGAGAGAATAAAAATAAACAAAGCCTGAATAACTCTTCTTTATCAAAAAAATTCACTGCCTGTCATTGAGCTTTCCCAGTAGGATCATGTATTAACCTGACCTGATCCAGTTTTCTTAGCAGAAGTTTAGGTTTTTATTTTCGTATTTCTAGTCTATTGAGATTATGAATGTAGTATTTGGATAGTATATTTACTAATTTGTCAGTTTGGATTGGTAATCGGTGCTCATTGTTTTCTGAAATAGATTCTTAGTGTCAGTCAAAAACTTATATTTGTTGCCAAAAGTAGTCTTTCACATTAAAATTCAAAACGCCATTGTTATCTTTGTTCTGTTCATAAAGTTTACTTTGTTCATCTATTCTTTGAAGTACCAGAGTTTGAACTCAAGATTTTCTGCTTGTTAGGATTTTCTGGTCTTGATACTGGGACATGCCTATAGCACAAACACAAAAGTGTTATCTTATTGTTGAATACTATTTTCTGTACTTTAGGTAATGTTTTACCAACAAAGTAATGTACTTTATATATTTACTATACATTTGCAGAAAACATAGAATCTCATAGTCTTCTTGTGGATTTTCCAATCTTAGACTTGATCTAATGTTTCTTTCTGGAACCAAACTTAAGAATAATTTATGACTGATATGCATAGACACAAATCTTTTTTTTTTCTCTATGGATAGTCAGCAGCAAATCCTACCCAGATTTTGCAGTTCCTGGCCTGTTTTACACTGGGGTTTAGTCCATTCACAGAGGCTTTTTAAATATCTCACAATAGAAAGACTAAAGTGAGTGAATTTAGACTAGTTTTGCAAATAATGTATATAAAAGAATACAGGCCCAATCTACATTGACTTCTTAGTGTTAAATAGGGAAAACTGGTTGTATTGTAATGTTTCCAAACTGATTTTCCAAAAGAGAAGCTGAGATTCATTTCTGTCTTTTAGGTGCCTTACCAGACTTAACAGGTAGCTTCTGAGCCTCATCCATTACAATGTATGATATATTAAGCCAAATCTAATATTCTCTTATGTTAGAGTCAAGGGATTTTTTCAATGTGGACATAAAGAAATTATATTTGAGCAAAAGGATTTTCTCCCTTTTTGCAAAGAATGTCTGTCTCTCTATAAAGTCCCTTACAGTTTATTGGACTCTGGTAATCTGCCGGTACTAATCTCAGATTGATTTGAAGAATTGAAATCTGTGTGTGGAAGGGAGAGGGATATGCGTGCATGCCCTCATACCACTTTGGGGCTTGAACTCAAGGCTTGGACACTGTCCCTTACCTTTTATGCTCCACACTAATGCTCTGCCACTTGAGCCACAGCATCACTTCCTACTTTTTGGTGATTAATTGGAGATAAGAGTTTTATGAACTTTTCTGCTCAGAAATGTTCTGAACTGTGATCCTCAAATCTCAGCCTTTTGAGTAGCTGAGATTGCAGGGGTGAGCCAGAAGTGGCTGAGTTTGAAATTGTAACTAATAATAGAAAATGACTTTAAATTAACATTGCATGAACTACTATAAATTGTTCACTGGAAAAGAGATTGTCTAATTAGAAATAAAGAAACTTAACTTGTTAGCTGATTATATTAAACAGTATATTCTACGCTCAAATACTGAAATTAGCTACTTCTCACAAGGGTCTCCGAGGGACCCTGATAGTATCACCTATTTTTATAAATGACCCAGTTGACCCATTAAAAATAGATTGACTATTTGGACCAGGTAGAAAATTAAAAATAGAAGAGTTGCAAGGTGTCATATCCCTGTCTAGTTTTCTGAGCAAAGGTTTGGATTTCTGAGTAAATTGGCAAACCGAGGTAAATTTGCCCTATTACTATGAATGAACATATGTGCGCGCGCGCGCGCACACACACACACACACACACACACACACACACACACACATATGCAAATATACACACACTGATTTTTCTTTTCGATAGGCCATTTGTATTTTATATTTGGAAACATTTATTTTGATAGAGACAATATAAACAGTCATAGAGAGATGGCTTGAGAGCCAAATATTTCATTCTACTTACCATGATTTTCCTTCACTTGAATGTACAAATAAATTGACTTGTCCATTTTTTTCCTTTGTAGACATTGTGCCATTCAAAAAACCAGTATGATATAGGCTTATGCCAAATCACAGTTTTATCTGATACTGATACCGACAAATATGTTGCTTTTTCTAAAATATTTTACTTTTTCCCTTTACATTTTACGTCTACTTTTGCATTTTCAAGTTACTTTATGAGTTGAAGTCACCAATGTGTAATATTGTATGGATGAATATTTGTTAATATTGGTTTAATGTATTTTATAACCTTTCAATGTCAAATCAGTTTAATATGCTAGTATATGGAGCAAGAACTATGAAACAAGTGCACAGTAAGTAAATGTCAAATGCGAAATAATTGAGTTTTAAGTGTTTGTATTATGAGAATCAATATATAACTTTCAAAGGAAAATTACCCTTAAGTATACACTGATAAATTGCTCAATTCAACATGCATATATTATACTGAAATTTTGTTTATGTTTCTCTGTTATCTGTGTTTATCAGTTTGGCCTTTTCTCCCTTTGTTGAATTTTTTTTTTTTTTTTGCCAGTCCTGGGCTTGAGCTCAGGGCCTGAGCACTGTCGTTGGGTTTTCTCAAGGCTAGAGCTCTACCACTTGAGCCTCAACACTACTTCTGGCTTTTTTCTATGTGTGTGGTACTGAGGAATCGAACCTGGGTCTTTGTGCATGCTAGGCAAGCACTCTACCACTAGGCCAAACTCCCAGCCCCCTTTGTTGAATTTTTAACTGGTTTGTGAATGAGTCGTAATACTGATTTCAAAGAATGAGTTCGATAATGTTTCTTCCATTCCTACTTCAAGGAAAATTTGGATTGTATATATCAATTTTTCTTTAAATGTCTAGTAAAATTTGGTAATGAACCTGTTAGGTCCTCGGCTTTTGTTTGCTTTTATTACTGCTTTAATCTGTTGTTTATTGTATCTGTTTAAGTGGTTTACAGCTTTGTATAGTCAAATACACTTAGAAATGTATTCATTTCTTCTAGATTTTCACAATTTATTTATTTAAGTATGTTTTCAGAGTCCTCTTTCATGGTCTTCTGTATTTCTTTGATATTTACAGTAATATCCCTGTTTTTTGTTTTGTTTTGTTTTGTTTACCAGTTCTGGGGCTTGAACTCAGGGCCTGACCACTGTCCTTGGGCTTTCACAAGGCCAGCGCTCTACCTCTTTTCTATGTATGTGGTAGTAAGAAATCAAACCCGGGTCTTGATAGACAAGCAGTCTACCACTAGGCCAAACTCCTGCCCCAGTATCCCTATTTTTAATCTCTAATTTTGTTTATTTGGTTCCTTTTCTTGGTCCTTTTAGTGTGATTAATGAAGGATTATCTATTTTATCTTTTCAAAAAACCAAATTTTATTTCTTTGATTGTTTTTGTTTGATTAAATTTCTAATTCATTGATATCTACACTAATCTTTATTTCTTTACATCTGCTAACTGAGATTCTTCATTAAGTATTTTGGAGTATCTTTCTGGGTTATATTTGTTTGTGATGTAGATAATCAGAGTTATAAACTATTTTATTATCACTATTGTGGCTATTTCCCAAAGTTTCTTGTATTTTATATTTTCATTTTCATTGAATTCTAGAAACTTTTGAAGTTTCTCCAGTGTCTTATTTATTATTGACCAATTTATTTTTGTAGTGTCTTCTGGTATGGAGTTCTAGTCTTATTCCAACGTGAGCTGGTAAAATAAAGGAGTTATTTCTATTTTCTTGTATTAGTTATAGTTTATATATGGCAAAGGTAATAGTCAAGAGAGGGAAGAGACATTCTGGAGATTGGGAAAAAAAAAGTCTGGCAAGGGATTAATAACGAGGCTGTACAGAGTGCTCAAAAATTAAACTACATAAGCAACAATAAAATACACAACTTAGTCATTTATTTGGGCAAATGAACTCAAACTAGGGATTAAAGGGAGAGCCAGTGAGACTGCTATCTAGCTAGAATTGTAGATCTAATTAGCATTAGGAAACTCAATGAAATTTGAATAATAGAGGGCATGGATGAAGAAAAAAAGAGAAAATAAGTGAGGATGATTTACTATAAATAGAATAGATGTCTATGTGAAATACCACAAGGAGGGCTTTTTCAACAACTTACACCTACATACTAACATGAATGCCAGATATGTAAAACAGGTGTGTGGTGGGGGATAGCAATTGGAGAGGGAACAGAAAGATGAACAGATTTATGAATGTGCTCAAAGTACTTTATATACATGCATGAAAACAGGATAATGGCTGAAACTTGTGAAATTGTGTGGATGGGAGAAGAGCAATAATATTAAAACATAGTATACTCATTTCTTAGGGCTTTCATTAAGACAAACTTAGTGGTCTCTAAGAGTAATTGTTCATGTTGAACAAAGCATATAAAACACCTAATATCTATTTAGTGTATAAGTGTTTTGGTGAATAGCTTGACCTATAATCTTTAAGTATACAAATTTAATGGTGTGAGGACTGGTTTATTCTTCTTTTGTTTTATCTTAAGTAATTGGAACTTAACTAATGCTAAATCTGGAACCAAGGGCTCCTACAGATGCATCTTGAATAAAGAGAAAGTCGCACATTCTACTTTTTATCTTTGTTTTCCATATATATTAATGTCTCCCCTGTAGATATAAACAGAAAACCATACAGAAATATTTGAAGATAACAAGTCAAGAAATTTAGAAGCAACATTTTTTCCTAAAAGATATGAAAAAAGTCTTATCCACACATGTCTATTCCTTGAACAGAGGAAAACCTCGTTAAATGCAAGAGGGATTATGAAAAATGAAGTTAAAAGCAGGTCTATTAAATTGATGTTATTTTTGATCACATCTGTATGCCCATCTGATTAATAGTAAAAGTGAATGACCAGTCTTTTATCCTGATACTGGTGCATCATGCATTTGTTGTTTTCATCATGAATATGTTTTTATCATATAAGGATGGTTAAGGATGGAGATGTTGGATAAATGAGAGTGTGAGCATAAGAGAATTTGACAGAGAGAAAACGCTATTCTATATTCAGTCTCACTGTGTCATTCAAAGTTCAGACACTTAGGAATTCTATAGTACTTGTCCAGCAGCATTTTGGAGTCATTACTGTTCATACAGCTTGCAAGCACAGACTCAGAAAGCACTGTGGTTGGGACATAAACGTGGCAGGTATTCCGAGCCATCTGACAGAGAGGGTCTTTTGGTTATTTGCAAGAAAGAATCAGCAAACAGTTTAAACTAGAAATTTCTGTGTAGGGCACCATAAAAGAGTTGGTAGCAAATGACTTCATTTTAAAAAAAAATCTAGGGGCTGGAAATTTGGTCTAGTGTTAGAGTGCTTGTCTAACATGCACGAAGACCCAGGTCGATTCTTTGGTACCACATACATAGAAAAACAGCCAGAGGTGGTGCTGAGGCTCAAGTGGTAGAATTCTAGCCTTTACAAATGTCACGGACAGGGTTCAGACCCTAAGGTCAAACCCAGGACTGTCAAAAAAAATCTAATTCAGGTTATTTATCTATCTGAAAATACCTTGCAATAGTGAATCAACTCAATTTTTCCTGAGCTAGTTTTGATCTGCCTTGATCTTTGAAGGAACATATCATTCAATTTCTAGAAATCAATTTTAAGAGCCTTTAAGTGATTTAGGCTTTTGGATTATTTTGAGATTGTCAAGATAGGGTTGAAGGATATGCAAACTACAGGCAAATAATAAAGAAACATGCACTTTGCTTTGTTTTTCTTTACCTTATGTCAGCCCAGAGATATGTTCCTAGATCTAATGAATACCCCCTAGGGATGCTAACTGCCTATGGAATTTTTATATTTTAGCATTAAAGAAAGGACGATTCTGGATCACCCCGGATCCTTATCATAAAGATGACAACATCCAGATTGGACGGGAGGTGAAAATCTCTTGTCAAGTGGAAGCCGTTCCTTCCGAGGAGCTGACATTCAGCTGGTTTAAAAACGGCCGTCCGCTGAGAAGTTCAGAGCGGATGGTGATTACACAGACTGATGCCGACGTCTCCCCCGGAACCACAAACTTGGATATCATAGATTTAAAATTCACGGATTTTGGGACTTACACATGTGTAGCCTCTCTGAAGGGAGGCGGAATCTCTGACATCAGCATTGATGTTAATATTTCTAGTAGCACAGGTAAGAAGCAAATTTATGATTCATTTCATGTTCACAGGCATTATTCTTAAAATAGTGCATGTAAAGGTGACCAAATGCTCGAGCTAACCTGAGAACTTAATTTTTTTTTAATTTTTTTTTGGTTTGTGGTAATTTATTCACTTTTTTATTAAAGAATTTATTAACATTGATTTTTACATCATATCTCAAATGACATGTTTAGCAAACGAGTGTTCAAGAAGGGAATCTATATACAATCACTGGCACTTAGTTTTTAGAAATAATCAAAATTAGGCTAAGGGTTTGTATATCATAGATACATATTAATTTATGTAATAAAACATTATGTCTGTATTTGCATACCCAATGCTATGGACGTGGTATTGGAAAGACAAACACAACTACATCGACATAGAAACCTATGACTCTATAGACACAATGTTTTATTACATAAATTTTTTTAAATTTTTCAAAGCCAAAAATCTTATTGTTCTGAATGCCCGACAATACCCGATTGAAAGACGTTATTATTTGCTTTTCAATTTAGATTTGCATGAGTTTCTATAGAAATTGAACAGGCCACATTAATAGCACTGAGGAGGATATATTTTATAAGTTATGTGCTATTATTTCCCATCAATATAAATTCTTCCAGAACTTTAAAATATGATGTGTACCAAGTTAATAATGGTCGATTTAAGAATTGAGGCAATTTTTTAAAATTATAAATATACAGAAGTTGTTTAACTCTGTAAAGAAAATCCTGAGATATAATTTTAAGATTTTTAAATAAAATACAAGAGCCATACCTAGCATCCTAACTATTAAGAAGGTTGTTATCTGCGGGTTGTAATTCAAAACCAGCTGGGGCAGGAAAGTCTGTGAGACTCTCATCTTCAATTAACTAAGAGCTAGAAGTGAAGGTATGACTCAACCTTGAGTGAAAAGCTAAGGTACAGTACCCAGACCCATACCCTCAAAATTAAATAAATAAAGACACGTAGGAAATACATTCTTCCGTTACAATATTATCTGTAATATTGATTTTGAATTTTCGGAGAATCATAGGGTAGTAACACTTCACAATAGCAAAGTAGAAAATAGTTAAACACAAAACAAAAGTCATAGATTTCAAGCTTCAAAAAATGCATTGTTAATTTTCTCTGATTACATGTATACCCATATGAGGAAAGTTTCTGTGGTTTGTGGTTGATTAGGGGAAAACAGATTTACTCCCAAGAGTGTTTAAAAGCTTCAATACTAGGAAGTGTACCCAGTGAGATTGCATACTAGCTATATTTCTTCCTCACCTTGTTACTAAACCGAATTTTATTGAAAAGTTTTTCACAGGGCTAACTTAATATGTATTGAAAACATGGAATATAAAGATCATAGATGCACTCTGTTTTAATGGGTATTTAAATAAAGGCTTTTGTCCCCCAGGCAGGCTGGCTTTTGACGTAAAGTTTGTTATTCACCTATGACCTTGTGCTTTCTTTTGGCTCCACATTCATTGCATCATTGAATTGATTTTAGTCCTTGAAGAACACAGCTCTGTACTGAAAGCAGAAAAAAATGTGCTTACTTTTCACCATTTTGCTTTCTAAAGGATAGTCAATTCTTATCTAATATAATTAATGTGAAATGAAGCTGAAGTGATGAAAACTACATCTATTTAAGCACTAGTGCTCTAATAGATTAAAAAATAAATTTTTCTATTCAACTAATCTCCAGTAGTCAATGGTAATATTAGAAGATGAGTTTTTTTTAAATGTTCATTGAAAATTGTTGGTATATATACATTTAATCAACAAATGTTTACTGACTATTGCCTAAAGTAACACTATAAATTGTCTTTCACTTTCAATAAGAGTAAGAACAAGCCAGCTTGTAATCCTAGCTACTAAGGAAGCCGAAATGTTAGGATTGCAGTTAAAAGCCAGCCCAGGCGGGAAAGTCCATGAGACTCATCTCCAATTAACTACCAGAAAACTAGAAATGGTGCTGTGGCTCAAAGTGGTAGAATACTGTCCTTGACCAGCAAAGCTCACATCCCAGACCAAAACATCCCAGACCAAAAACAGAACAAAGCAAAACAAACAACAACAAAAAAGCGTAAAAGCAATTTACTTAAATCCAAGATAATTTGCATTTATATTCTGGGGGAGTTACCTTATGAAAGTAATTATTGAAATGATTTTGTTTTGCCTGATTACTTGTCTGCTTTTCCCCCCATTTCTTTTTCAGAGCCAGTGACACACACACACACTCACACACACACACACACACACACTCCAAAGAATCAATGCTTTTCATCTAAAAGGATTCACTAGATTGGGGAATGGGTTATTTGTAGTTTAGTGAGAAGGGACCCAGAATAAAAAGAAAAGGACACTATAAAATTACTGCTAAAATAGAGCTCTAACCTTAACTTTTAAACATGCTACTTATGTTGCCTATTTGATACAACTTCATAAAAATGAGAAAGTAGAGTGAATGACTAATAGTGATGGAATTTTCAAACAATCTAAAAGGGAAATCCAAGATGATCAGAGAATAGATTTTACTCCTGAAGTATTTTTTTAGTACTAAGATGTTAGTATTAACAACCTGGTTTGTCTTACCTATTACATTTTCATGATTACCTACTAGAAATAAAATTCAAAAAATACATTTTCTTCTTCCAAACACTGACCCAATGAAGTTTACTGCCCTTCTTCACACAAATCTGGACCGCTTTGTAATGAAATCTTGAGAAGCCTAAGATTTTTGTCTCATTGTTCCTTGTTGCAGTATCAATATTTTGGGCAACAAACAGCATACAATTGTTATTCCATAAATAATATAAAAATTTTCACCTAGTTTTTCATTCAGGTTGTCTGAATGAAATAGAATTCTATTACCTGTGAAAATGGTGTAAGTTGGCATTTATTGTATTTTTTGCTCTTTTTATGTAATTCTTTACTGATTTTGAGAACTCAGTAGATAACTCTATACTGTGACAGTAGATTTTCACTATTAGGCTGGCATAACTGCATAGTTTCTGGTGTCTACTAAAAGTGAAAATGCTACCATTGTCCAAAAATGGTTAAGAAATTCCTATTACCAGCACAAGAGCACTGAAATAGCCTAAAACTGCTATAACCTGGGATACTCATGAGACTCAGGAGATTATATTTCAGTGGGAACTGGTATGACTTATAAAAGTGATAGCACATTGTGTCTTTATTGTCTTCACACTATTCTCACACTGGCTTTGATATTCTGTTCCCTCTACAGTACAATGGAATACCAGAGGCCAGGATAAAGTTCTACAGGACTGACATCTTGTAATTCAACTGGTATTTATAATTACTACAGTAAAGGCATGGCCCAAGTGCTAGAGTATTTGCCTAGCAAGTGGGAGGACCTGGGTTCAATTCCCAGTACTGGAAAATAGAAACATCTAACTAAACAAGATTATTGCTTTGAAATAATAAAAAATGCACTAAATACAATGCTTTAATATTAAAATAGGTATGTTCTATGCTAGGAGGTAAATGAGGAGAAATCAGAAGGTATAGAATGGGCAAAGATCTTGGACTGACTTAGCACTCAAAATCACCGAGAATACAAAGGGAATTTATGCAAACTGAATGAATCAAAGAGAATGAAGCAACTGTTAAGTAATGAGTCTATGTGGACATATTTTAGATTCTGGATTTTCTAAGTTTTGTTTTTATTAAGGAAATAAGCACTGATCAAGCAGGCATTGGTTTTATTATGTGTTAGAGATATTTTATATTAAATGTCACTTAAGGGCAACATTTTAAAGCAGTTAAAGTTTCTGAGCCTTTAAGTTTTCATAAAAGTATCATATAATGAATCCACAGGCTAAGTACGTGCTATGTTTTCAGACTTACATACTACTTACTAAGATGGGACACATCATTTAGGCCTATTTAATACAATAAACCATTTCTTCAATTACAGAGTCATGTATGAACACATGCCTCAGGTTATTTCTAAATTGAAACATAAATAATTTCACGAAAGTAAATTCTGCTTTGTAACATAAATGATTTTTAGAGATTTGATTGTAAGAAAATATTAGAGACATATTTTGAGTTGGATCATCCATTTGAATGGCTAACAAAAGTTTTGATCAATATGATCATAAAGTATCTTATTCCCATATTAATTTAATATTAGTAAGGTTTTCAGTCCTTCACTGTAAGGAATGTGCATATGGTGATCATTTGTTGTTTTTCCAAGTTAAACTTCCACGTCTTAGCTCAGTGCAGTGGCTCACGCTGCTATTCAGGGGGCTGAGATCTGAGGATCAAGGTTTAAAGCCAGCCAGGACACAAAAGGACTTGAGACTCTTATCTGCAATGAACCCCTAGAAAACAGGAATTGGGGTTTGGCTCAAGAGTAGGGTGGTAGTCTTGAGCTGAAGAGCTCAGGGGCAGCATGCCCAGGCTCAGTTCAAGCCCCATGACCTCCCTGCCACACACACAAAAATAAATTGCATGTCTTTCAGATTTCTTTTATTTAATTATTTCTACTTCCTGGGCAATGTACTATCTGACAAAAGTATACACATATCTTTCTCTGAGATAATTCATAATTTACCTGGTCAAGAAAATTTACATAGAGATTCGATATGGTACAGAATAGATAGGTTGTGTTAGATTTTGGTCACACATTCATAGACATTGTAAATGCATTGGTCAGGGTCTCACCCAGGAATACAAGATATTTAACAGATAATTAAGGTATGAGTAACCATGGAAAGAAATTGCATTCTTATGATTACATTGGAAGAAGTCGACATTTGACAAAATATATGCCACCTGGTAAGTTTCAGGAATGTTAAAGTAGTTCTTTATTGCATGCTATCACTTTTTAGGATTGATATTAATATTAGCACAATGAAATAAAATTGGTTTAGTTTTATGAGTTTTATTATAAAGCTGTATTTTATCTGGATAGACTGCAGATAAATTAAAATACAATATAATAATCATTGTAAAAGTCTTAGAGAGGGGCCGGGAGTTTGGCCTAGTGGTTAAAGTGCTTGCCTTGCATGCATGAAGACCCGGGTTCGATTCCTCGGTACCACATACATAGAAAAAAGCCAGAGGTGGTGCTGAGGCTCAAGTGGTAGAGCTCTAGCCTTGAGAAAATCCAAGGACAGTGCTCAGGCCCTGAGCTCAAGCCCAGGACTGGCAAAAAAAAAAAAAAAAGCCTTAGAGACCAAAATATATGAGGTTATTGTAACCACTTAGTTTACAAAATAAAAATTCTTCATATACTCACTACTATTAACAACACTTTAAATCAATATTTTAGAATATTCTCCTTGCTTGGTGTCCGTTTGCATATATACAATTGATATGTAATAAATTGTGCATGTGTGTGTGTAAGTACAGGGGCTTAAATTTGGGGTGTAGGTAGGTGTGTGTGTAAGTTCAGGGGTTTAAACTCAGGGTCTGAGTGCTGTCTCCCAGTTTTCTCACTCACTTGAACTGCACTCCTGTCTCTTTGCTGGTTAATTGGAGATAAGATTCTCATGGATGTTCCTGCTTGGGCTAGCTTCAACTTGTGATCCTCAGATTTTAGCCACCTAAGTTATACTATATGATTATATATACTATATATAATCATGTTATATAATAATATGATATTTAATTATATGCATCTGTTTATATATAAAATCATATATGATATATATAGACAAATCTGTTTGTTTTATTCTTTTGGAGGGTGGCTGTTTCTTTAATTTTCAGTGGATTGGCTGTAAAAAACCCTAGTGCTCCCTCAGTGCTACTCCTTTGTAATGTTTCCGGTGCTCATTAGTTTGCTTATCCTTCTTCCTTTGTACGACTCAAATGAGAATTTATAGCAAATACAGATGTATGTTCATCAGGCCTTGTAAACCTAAGCAGGGAGACCCTGTTAGATGGAGATTTTCATGGTAAGCCATCTGGTTAGTAAATATAATAGAAGACCCAAAGTTTGGGGGAGGGTATCATTTTACTCCTATGTTAGAATAAGTAGATATTTTATATAACAAGAAATGGAACACGAAGTAGAATTAAACAAAAGCTTGAAACAAGAACACAGGAGCAGAGTGATGACCAAATGGAAACGTAAGTTCAACATATTTAGCTCTGCTGACTACCTGTGATAGTTAACCTGAGTCTACATAAGCATTTACATCTGCAAAATGAAAGTTCTTGATAACAAAGCATTATAGTACACAATGAATAAGAATTGGTAATGAGCAGGAAAGCAAAGAAAAAAATGATTAAATCCAATTAATTGGATTTGCTTCCTTGCCCTTTTTTCCATTTAAAGAGCAAAAGAAACTCATGAAAATCTGCTGATTATAACTTCTGGTCCAATATAATAACTACAGTGAGAGGGCAGGTAGTTTTATATAAGAGGAAGTCATAAGTATAACATGTAAAACTATAACAATGCTTTGATCAGAGGAACTTTTCATGGATTCTGAACTTATATAATTGATATCTGAGTTACTGGACAGAAAAAAGAATTTCCTACAATCCAAACTTGTGAAATACAATCCATGACCTCGGAATTAATGACAGAGACCAGCTGTTGGCAAACTTTCTGTGAAGGGCCGGGTAGTAATTTTCAAGTTCTCAGGCCATATGTTCTCTGTCACAGCTATTTTTATCATTCTAGTATAATAGACAAGCTGCCATGGATAGTAAATTAATGTGCACAGATATCTTCTAGTAAAACTTTATTTATAAAAGCAGGTGGAGTGCTATATTTTGTATATGGGCCACAATATGTTGAGCTTCAGAAACTTTTGATTAAGAAGTGAAGCAATGACAAATGTGGATTCAAGAGACTTACTATTTCCTAAACCAACATAAAACTTTTATTTTTTCATACAAACATAAATCCTTTTTATAAAGAATAAAGGAAAAACACACTTTCCTTCTTCCTGTTCCTTTGTATCTTCAATCGCACACCCTGATAAGCTTATTATTGTCTGTGTTAGAATTGTCTAAATTGTCAAGCAGAATGACAAATATTCCTGAGATTATTCTGTAATTGCTCAAATCTCATTATTACTAACACACAGACTTTTCTGCTACTGTCCATATACTATTTATGATCTCTTTCATTTATCTTTTTATTAGTTTATATATGCATTTTTGAGTAAGTTAGAATGTTAAATGAAAAGCTTAACTATGAAAAAATGATATTAAAGCAAATCTGTAAAGATTCTGATTATATGTAGTCAGCTGCTTATTTTCTGAAGGGCCCAGTGTCAACATTGCTATCAGACAGCCTTCTCTTACAGACTGCATTTCCTCTTTAAGTCTTGTAAATTCCATTCTCTCAGTGGACTGTGTTTATTGAAAATGTTATTTTTGTCCTTGATATAGGGAAGAAATAGGTACAGTGTTTTCTGCTAGGTGTTAGTAAGGAGACTGCCCATCTAAAACAGTGAATAACCTCATCTCCAACCTTTCTCACTTTTTAAAAATAGGTTTTCCTCTCCTACCATAACCATGGGGTTGGATTTAAGCAGGTCCAAGCACATAGCTTTACTGTGTTGCTGTCTGTCTTAGGAGGTTATAATGCTCAATGCATTTGCCAGAAAGACACAGAACTAAAAAGTGTACTGTTCTCATCAAGTGGAGGCAATTCTTTGAATAGAGACACACATTTCATGTTAGGAAATTTGGGACCAAGAATGATCACAGACATACATAGGTCTCATTTTTTGTGTTTTAAGTGAAGTAAAATATTGTTAGCATATCTTTTGTAAATATGGTTATATGATTACATAATTAAGTATGTAGCCATTTACCAAAAGATGATTGTATAAGTAACATCATTTATTTGCAAACAGGATTTGCTTTGCAGATATGTTTATGATGAAAATTTGAAAGCAGGTTCCAATAAAAATTTCAGCTGCTTTCAAAATCGTTGAATATTCAACATTAAATATTGACCCTGGATTGTTTAGGGTCTGATGATGCTGATTTTCTACAAATAATACATCTACACTCAACAATATACATTATCTGAAAGAAACATAGGAGCCAGGCCCCATGGCTAATGTCTATAATCCTATTTACTCAGGAGGCTGAGATCTGAGAACCGTGGTTCAAAGCCAGCCCTGGCACTAAAAAGTATGTGAGACTCATATCTCAAATTAATCAGCAAAAGACCAGAAGTGGCGCTGTGTCTCAAAGGGTAGGGTAATATCCTTGAGTTTAAGAGCTCAGGAACAGCACCCCCACCAGAATTCAAGTCCCATGATCCACAAGAAAAAAAAAAAAAAAGAAACATAGGGGAAACTGTACTTGAATAACTTAAATATATTAAAATATAGCTTTCCAATTGGATGGTTAAAATAGTAGAAAACAGCAACACTGAAACTTATTCTAGTGGGACTCATTTGCTCATGAAGTTCTTTATAAGATACACAACTGAGACACTGGAAAATAGTCTTTTTGAAGTTAAGAGGAAATTTTGGTTGTTACCTGAATGACATTATTTACTCTTAAGAGTTGAGGGTGAAGCTAGTTCAGAGTCCATGATCTTAAAGTAAGCAACTGCCTGATGTAATGTAATCCAAATAAATTTGCCCATTTAAAAATGGCCTTTATTTTAGGCATGTCCACAACCTTTTGAGGATTGTTTCCATTTTATAATTTGAGGTGTTGCATGGGAATTCCACATATCCATTGTGAGGTAAAATTCACAATAGGGTTCAAATGTAACTTTCTCTTCCTTTATGCTGTTTCTGATATTTACTAGAGAAAAATCCTTAATCCTAAAGAAACTTTTCTTAGTGGAGTAAGACTGAGGCTTGAAAAACTTGTGAAGCAAGGGTAATTGAAAATGCAAATGAATATCCAGTGCTTTATTTACAATGACAAAGAGCAACCAGGATTTGAATTGTCACTCACAATTGCAGAATTAATCCACAACAGTGACTATAAATTATATACTAAAAACAATTTAGCCAACAAGAAAGTAGAATAAAGGGAGAATCTAATTACACTATTTCCAAATGTAGAGAGTCTATATTCCACTGTGATTACTCTTGAATAACTTTAACGGGTAAAGTTAATCATTTGCTTTAATATACACTCAGAGCAACATGGAAGCACAGAAAAAAAATGATATTGGATCTAGTCAGTAAGAGGTCCCAAGGGAGAATTGCATCTGAAATCTGTTAGGAAGGAGACATTCTAATTTTAGTAGGAATTTAAGGTGTTGCATTTGAACTTATTATCTCATAGTCACACAATCAAAAGTAGCCAACCACCTTTTTTCAAGGGATTAGTATGATCTGATTGGTGATTTGGGGTCACATTCACTGGTGAATCTACAGTTTTCAGAAGAAGAGACAATTAAAAGAAGAGTAGCAGAAAACTTAAATAATAAAAAGTAAGGCAGTCTATAGGTCTAAAGAGGAATTAATTGAGAAAACCAAATATTTCTGTTGTTTTCTCCAACAGTGCAGATTAGCCTTGTATTATGAGGAAGTGCTCAGTGAGTAACACACAGATTTTGTGAGAAAAGAAGAAAAATGATCAATTAAGGAAATGAAGGCAGTGAGGTTAAGAAACGTGAATAGACATTGATTATATGGAGAGACCGAAATCCTGTGACAAGTCAGTAAATTTGGTTGCATCTTAGATTCATTCCTTTTCAACCACCGCATTGAGCATGTTCAGGGGGTGTTGGAAGACACAGGGAGTGAAAGGAACTGAAGAAAAATGTCCCAGGTTGATTCTGTATATGCAGGTTTAGTGTATTCAGCAGGAGAGATTGATAGAAATCAATGAAGTGCTGCGAAACACCCACAACCTCTCTTAGTAAGGAGCCGTTAAGTCAATGACCAATGCTCTCCAAACAATTTTTAAAAGAGCCTGATTGACACAAAGCAATGTCTGGTTTGTAGTGCTGTTTCTGGCCTTGGGTTCAGGCCTAAATTTAGTACTTAGTAGCTTTATGACTTTGACCTTATGTTAGCTGAACTTCAGAATTTTAGTTTATATGATAAAAGAAGTAAGTGAGCAACTGGTATCCAAATGACATTTTGATGCTAACTGTAAATTACTTCTCAAGATACACTAAACTTCAGGAAAAAGGAAAATTAAAACAAAAAAACAGGTGAGCATTTTAACCCAAGGTCAATTGGACTAGAAATTTTTTCTCTTTCATATATTGAATTTCCATGTAATATTATATTTGGGCAAAATATTTTGGCTTCTTATTTTTTACATACACACACACACACACACACATATATACATGCACACAGTATTAAACACTCATAATTAAAAATAATTGTGTTAGATGAGATATTTCACCCATTCTAAAAGGTTATGATCCTATGAATCTAAAATATTACATTAGTTGTGTAGAATGTGGTGATGCCGTATTTTAGGTTGCGACAAAGATCTGAGAGAACAAATTGTTTGGGGACTAATTGTAGTACAGTGAGTAAGACATCTTAGTGTTTTTGGTGACCAATTAGAAAATCAAGTCTGATGGTTAGAAGAAAGGTCAGTATATCACAATTGTTTGTATTAATTTGCAATGTTAGATTTTAATAAAGATATGAAAAAGAAGCTACCACAACGTCTTCAGGCAGGAGAGACATGTTTATTCCGAGCAGCTGGCCTCCATGTCAGGTTGGAGGCTCATATGGCAGATGCATATGGCCGGCCAGGGTTTAATTAGAGAAGATGTGGCCAAGCTGAACGTGAATGTGGCCTCAGAGCCGGGGAACCACCTAAGGTCAGAAGGAGATGTGACCAGGGTGGTCCTGGATGTGATCTCATAGAAGGGGAAGGTAACTGCCTCCATGTGTGCCAGTTACCTGTAACACAGGTACTGGGTGGAAACTTTTAAAGGAGGGGTGTCTACATGCAGATTGGTACAGAGATTACCAATCTGGGATTAGCACAGAGATCTTCCCTGCAGATCTTACATTCTGGGTTTGTTTTTTTTTTTGATAATTATGCAAAAGGGCACAAGAGTCTCTCTGGCTACTTCCTGCTGGCAAGGGGCGCCAAACCTAGGGGAAAATGGCAGAGAGGTGGTCCCATCTAGAAGTAGGTAGCGAGCAGCAACTGTTCCTTGGTGGTAGCTGGAAGTCCTTGGATGAAGTCTGGAAGAAGTCTGATAAGGCAGGGGCTGGACAATGATAACAGAGAAAAAACTGTTACTCAAAAGAAAATGTTTAATGAAAATTAGGCATGGAGGTGACAAAAGGGAAGTAGAGAGGGTCATGGAAACAACAGGCTCGGTGTTACTCACTCTGGTCTTCTTCAGGGAAACAGCTTTACCTTGGTTGGCCCAAAGGGAGAACAGGTGTTCCTTGAATTCAGTGTTGGTATAGAAGAGGCAGGATGGTGAGCCATTTTTCTTCTTGACAGATGAATCCACTGTGGCTCTCCCTTGAGCTTGAGAGCACTGGGAGTGGTTAGGGACTCTCAGAGGCCTTGGCAGCTGTCTGGATTATAAAGATGGATGGCACCCAGGAGGCTGCCAAAGCTAACTGTGTTATAAACACAGATAGTAGGTTTAAAAAAAACACAAAAATGTTAGGTCCTGTAGAATTAGAAGGTAGACAGGTATGAATATTAGATGGGCAAGCTTATTAGCTATTTCTCTTGTTCTCCCAGCTCTGGTTAATATTGAAAGGGCAGGCAACAAGTGGCTGCATGTAGCAGCCCCTCTCTGTGGTTTCCTTACAAACTGTCCAGGTCCTGGGAGTCTAGGTGCTCATTGCAGGGTTGAATTGTCCCAGTTGACATCTCTGCGGTCAGTCATGAGGTATGAAGTCAAGGCCTGGGGCCCTGTCCCTGAGCACTTCTGTTCAAGGCACCACTACAATCCACAGCACCACACCCAGCTTGTGGCTGCTTCATTAGAGATAAGATTCTCCAGAGCCATGCTCTATCGTGGCTCTTTGCCAGTGATGAGAGGTTGAAAACAGCAACGGATTAACTGAATATAGCACTTTAGGACATTACTCAAGATTCGAACCATTGTCAGCTCTGTAACCAAGGTGGATTGCATGTCTGGAAAACACCTGTTAAAAACCTGACACACTTAATAGTTCCCAAGTACTTTCATAGATGGACATAAAGAATGAGATGCTGATTTTGCATCACTGTATTAGTCTTGAGCTTATTTTAATTTAAAATAACTTAATTACGTACCAATTTTACTAACATTTTATAATAAGATTTTATCCTTTAAAAAATTTAAGACATACTCATACCATCTGCTACCTACTAGAACCTTCTGGAGTTTGTCTGATTTTCTATTTTTTCTGTTTTGGAGCAAACACTTAAGACAGTTCTTACTTTCTAAATCCTTTCTCATCCATAGGAAATCATTTCTGTTTTCTCAAATCCCTTTGCCAAGGGATTTTTCTCTTCTGTTATAAGGAACATATGGATTCTTCTAGGAAAGATAATGCAGAGCAAATATAGTTAAATGTACAATAAGAGGATAAAAGTATAAATTATGAAAAGAGGAGAATGATTGATAGGACTCAAGGAAAATCAACACCATGATTATGTAAAAATGCAAAAATACCCAGTGGAAAACTTTCTATGTTATGTTTTCAGGGACTAAAACACTTCCTCAGCATTAAAAGTTGGTGAGGGCTTATATTTTCCCCAGATGTTAGCATTGCTGCATCTAGGCAAACTTTCCTTTTGAATTAAGTGACAGGACTAATATTTGTAGGAGTGAAGAAGGATGAAAAATAATAAATGAGGGGTGAAATCAAAGAAGGATAAAGATGAATAGTGAGAAAAAGGAAGCGGAAAAAAGCGATGATCAGAGTTGAAGTTTGGTCATTTGGAATAAAAAGCATCTACATGTAGGGTTTTATTGTGTGTGTGCATCTTTTTCACTGGGTCCTCACAGGACCTGGCATGATTATGAATTTCCCCTTCAATGTCATTATAAAGACCCAGAAGGAATATCCTCAATGTGTCCAAATATTATAGACCAAGGTTCTACTGTTCAAATTAGAGTTCATCCCATATTTTGTCATCCTGATCAATAAAAAGGAGATGAATATGCCTGATTTGTGCTTCCTGCACCCTTCTTCCAGTGCCAATGAAATTAATAGGAACATAACGGCTGTCTGAATTTTAAATGGCTGAATATAGACTTCACTAATCTGTTGAAAAATTCATTTGTCAGCTTCATAATTTGATGATGAAATTAAACTACCAATGATTTTTAGATCCTTATGACATATATCTTAAATGAAGGATAAATGTCTCCATCGTTTTTATAAAGAAGACTGAATATAGCTAGTGTATGCTATCCTAAAACTGTAGTACCAGAACTAACGCTAGCATTTCAAATGATTTACCTAACATGAGTCCAGTGACAAGCTTAAAATTTGACACATTTTTGGTGTATGCAAAATTTACTCTAAGTCTCTGGATCTTTTGGTACCATAAGAAAATTGTAGTAATTGTCTGGTTTGTATGTGGTAGCTGTTTTAGTTTACAATTTGGAATATTGATACCACAGGTTCAAGAGTCATGTCAAGGGCTTCAAAGTAGAAACTAGAAATATGTTTCATGCAAAGATATATCCGTTCTTCATTGTTAAGTACCAGTGAGCTTTGAAAAGGAGATTAAGAAACTTAGAGAAATCATTAATTAAGGTTTTAGTAGTGTCAAGATGGGACATTTACATATTCCAATATCATGTTAAATGAATAAAATAATATCATTGGCCATTCCTGGTTGCCATGTCAAATAATATTTAAATATAATTGCTAAATATCTCATTTATTAGCATAACTTTTAAATATTAAGGGCATCCATAAATCACCTAATATATTCTTCAAAGAAAGAAATGGGACATAAACCTAGTATAATTTGTTCATTCCTACAGCTATAATTTGCCTTTACCTTTATTGAAGTCTCTGATTCCAAATGCTGTTCTAGAGATTTCCAAGTGCTTTCATAGGTTAAATGGATATTCATATTTCTATCATTGTTAATTCTGATGTTTATTCTTATCTTTTGCTAAAGGTCCTGCATGAAAGGTGGACATTTGTACTCAAGGGCCAAGATATTCTAGAATGTATTCAGGTACCATTCTAGTTGAATCTTATCTCAAGTGTAACTGTTTCTGAGTCAGAAAACTGTCCAAGAGTCGTCTTGTCTAAGAGCATTTCATAAAGAGTTAGGGCAGTAGGATCTCCTTGCTAGTGACGTGTCCTACTCATTTTCTCTTTTGACCAGTGTGCACAAATCGAACAGTAATGAATTCACAAAGGATAATTTTCAACATCTTAGTCAGCAGCCTAACATAGGTTAAGACGATCATACTCATCTTAGCCACTTGAAATCAGCAGACCTCTTGTTTGCGTTTTGAAATCATTACCTAACTACACTTACAGAATGTCTTCATAAGTAGCACAATTGAAATATTAACTGTATATCTGGAATATAAAACCTTACAGCACACTACAGGAAATTGTACTGGTTATGGTGAAGGTACTTTAAATTATTTTATAACAGTATATCAATATTCAAAAAGGAAGTGCGAATTGTAAATATACAGCTTAAACAGAGAGCAAAATCTCCCGGCCCAACTTAGTAAATAAAGCCTACATTGAAGTATTTAAATTGCGCACGATGTACTGTCAAGCAACCATTTCCACACACAGAGACAAACTAAGGAGTTTGGAGCTTGCTTTATATTACATTTGCTAAGCTCAGTCTTTCACAATTTGAAGTCATGACTCTAAGAAGCCATTTGGAGAAGGCATTGGAATTATACTAATCTTAAATACACATTAAAATTCTGAGCTTTAGAAAATATAAAGTGCTTTTCATGGCTTCACAGATACTATGTGTTGAATCTAGAACAGTTGTGGCTCATAACCTGGATTTCTGTTGAATAGCATGCATTCTTCTAATCCATCCAGCTCAAATACTAATAATCAGCTTCTAGAATTTACTATAAAATAATTTTGATGAATTGAACCCACCTCAGAAGCCTTGCCACGTTTTGTCCACATTTTCATCTTTGGCTGAAGGACTGGAGCTATGGAGTCATAATGGCAACAACCAGCTTACCTAACAGCATAGAAACAGAAGAATGAAAGCTTTAAAAAATAGCAGATGACAATGATTTGCAAAGGAAAAAATACTTAAAAACACCAGCCACCTCTCCAGTACATAATAGGTAAAGAAATCAGAATTTCCCAAACTTCATATACCTTCAGTCAGAAATAATGACTATACTAAAATAAGAGAAATGAGGGCTAGGAGTTTGGCCTAGTGGTTAAAGTGCTTGCGTAGCATGCACAAAGACCCAGGTTCAATTCCTCAGTACCACATACATAGAAAAAAAGCCGGAAGTGGTGCTGAGGCTCAAGTGGTAGAGCTCTAGCCTTGAGAAAGTCCAAGGACAGTGCTCAGGCCCTGAGCTCAAGCCCAGGACTGGCAAAAACAATAAAATAAAATAAGAGAAATAAAAGCATTAGTTAAACAACTCTTGCACAGTATGAATTACATGTGTAATTTAAATACATGAAGCAGACAATAAAATGATAAACTGTTCAAATGGCGGTGTCAGAAACATATATATATATATATTGAGTAATAGTTCTCTATAAATGAAGCAAATGAAACCGCTTTTGCCAAGTCTATCTAAGTAATCTTTGTAAACAAAATTTCTTTCTGTGACATGTAGGCAGAAAATATCCTTGTCTGAAAATAAAATGCAATGTAAAGCCACACAAATAAAATTCCACTAACCTATTCACACTGGCCTATTAGCTCAGAATGAGTGACGTGTATTTTCAAAGACATGATATAAGTGTATGTGGTCTTAATGTTAGGTGCAAATATTTACTATGCCATTATGCAATTCTCAGACTAGCAGAAGGAACTGTAAAACACAATCATGAACATCAGTAGACTATTTGTTAAAAAGTACATTATGTGTTTTGGGAAAACCCTCCCCTAGTTTTTTTAAGTGACCAAGTTATCTTCTAACGGGTCTGTTAATTAAATCTCATTTGAATTAAAGAACTTACGGCTGGTTTGATGATGGAACATTGTGTTCAGCCATTTCCTTTTACTCTTGATAGACCACAAAAAGGGCCAGCTTCATTTTATGTCAAAATGTTTATTAAGATGGTGAGAATCTCTATTTTCAGTTGATAAGGCATATTCAGTGGAACACAATCAGTACTGTCATTAGGGAATTTGTAAACCACAGGCATTGTCCACAGTGATCACTGATAAGCATCCTAACTGTCACGTGGATTCTACAAGGAGACAAATGGCCTTTTCATCGTAGAAGTAAATTGATTTTTCTAGCCACTCTGCATTGAAGAGTTTCCCACTGTAACAGTTGCCTTCTAGAGGAGGCAAGAAATAAATTACCACTTGCTTTAAAGCATCTTTCTCTTGCCATGCTTTCATAAGCTGCATTTGATATATTATTTATAACGTATCTCCCTTTTAATTTAGAGTTTCTTCATTTACAGGAAAGCAATAACATAATTAGCATGATCTGACAGCTCTTTATTTTTGCTTTCTGGCTGCTGCTTTTCATGGTAACACTCTGACCTTTGTGAAATGTACAGCAGTGACATTTTGCCATTCTCATTGGGAGGAATAGATGTATTTAAGGATGTCCAGACCTCATTACTTCACAGAAATCGAATGAGAGCTAGACTCTCTCTATTATGGTACCATGTTAAGATAATATCAAAACATAGAAGTCAAATTATTATTGCCAATGGAAAACATTCTACCCTCCCTTGCAAATTCTTATCCTTTCCATCATGTTATATTCCCATATGCACATAGATATGTATTCTGTGCACGTGACAATAATGTGAGATTTATTTCTATATCCCATCATAACCATAATCTGTGTTTATAGTTTACAGAATATAGGTTAGAATAAAATCTAATCTATTCCCCCTGGATAGAAGAATATGCAGAATAGTAACTTAGAGCAACAATTGCAGTAAGGACAGCAATGGTAAGAATATGCAACTAATATTCAATTAGATATAGTATACATTGCTTATGCATTATACAATTTCATAATTAAATCTTTATATCAATAGCTTAAATTCCAGATAAGTAAACTGAGAATTATCACTTCCCTTGGCAAGATTACACATGCAATATATGAGTGAAAGTATAAGTCAAAGGTTAACCTTGTACATTTGTTATTCTTTCACATTCTCTATCATTTTTGAAAAACTTTTAGAAATAATTTTGAGAACATACTCCCACTAAGGAGTCTCAAACACTGTTACTAGCTGTATTTAAGTCTCTTATCCTCAGCTTTCAGCATGTCTGCTTATTGAAATATTTTAAAGATATACATCTTTGATTACCATTATGAAAAATGGTTATTGTAGGAAGCAGAGGGTAGACAGTCCAGCATTTGTTACCTCTAAGAGCTTGGCTATAAATTAACTCATGATGCATGTATACACACATATGAAGGTATATGGAAACATCTGTCTCATTTATATGAACACGTAGCAAGGATGCAAGTATGTATATTATGTCCTGGAAGAACCATAGAAATGTTGAATACCAAGTTAGCAGTTTATCTGGAAAACATCTTGTTTCCTATTGTTTGTAATTTATATGGAATGTAATATCCTTAACTTGAAAGTTTAACTTAAAATTTATTGATTAAATCCAAATACTTGTAGGTTTCCAGATTTACTATATAGTGCTTTTAAGAAATAAATAAAGCCAATCATGAAAGAAACATAGGTAAGAAAATCAAGTTGAAGAATGGATCTCTAGTTTCTGAATCTCTATATTTCTGCATTGCTTATATCTTCATATGATGATAGTTATGCTTTTTGGGGGCCAGTCCTGGGGCTTGAAATCAAGGCCTGAGCACTGTCCTTTGGGCTTTCTCAGGGTAACACTCTACCACTTGAGCCACAGCACCACTTCTGGCTTTTGTGTGTGTATGTGGTACTGAGGAATTGAACCCACTGTTTCAAGCATGCTAAGCAATCACTCTACCACTAGGCCACACTCAAGGTCCTGATATTGTTAGCTTAATGATGAATTTATCTTAAATATCTGTGTTATTTTGATTGTTATATTATCCTTTTATATATTATAGAAGAAAATTCTGTATTTCAGTCTTTCCCTGCTAGTTCAGTTTTTTGCTCCTATTTGTTTACTGAGCTTCTCAAGAAAAAGGTTTACTTATGAGACTTTACATTCCTAATCAATAACAATCACTCCTTCAATGAATTCCAATGTACAAGGAACATATTCAAGAAAGGGAAATTAGGAAAAGATATATATATATGTATATATACATACATATATATACATATATATATTTATCTTTATACCTTCATGTCTTCTTCCAAAGAGAGCAGAAGAAAATTCCTTTAAGTCATTCCTTTACTTTAATTATTCTAGAAAATATTTTGTGATATGCTCCAGTTAGATGACCAGACTATAGGAAGATAATAACCACTGGATACTTGAAAACTTACCCAAAAGGTACTTTAGTGATCTGAGCTGGAGTCTTATTTATTTTCCTTGACATTCTAATAAGAGATCCCATGTTCATTTGCAACTGGTGATATAGCATGGGAAACAGAGAAACTGTGAATGTTATAGAAAGAATGATTTTTTGCTCTATTCTTCCATTTTATATTTGGTGTTCTATTGCATCCCTCTGAGAGTATTCTTGTGCCATAGCAACACCTGCTGGGAGAGAGAAGTTGGAACAGCCAGAATGGTTACCTGCCAAATCTGTTTTGCTGATTGACTAGCACTGCATGTCCTCCATCCTCTAATGCCAAACCTTCTGTGTGGCTACCTCCAGGATCCTATTTCTCCCTATATGCTTCATATACCTGACAATATCCTTCAAATAAGATTTTCCAACTCTTAAAAATAAGAATTGAGTATATGACAGTATATGAATGTGCATTTTCCTTTCCTTAGAATTTCCAGGTGCAGATCCCGGGCTAGTAGTCGCACCTCACGTTTTGTTCAACAGGGGTATGTTCCTGCTTGGCTTCTAGATTTGTAAAACAATGTCAATTGTGTTTTATTAGTGTCCTGTAATTGGTTATGGGTGAGGTAACACACTTTAAAGAGTATGTCAGTGCAAATTTTTAAAAAGGCAGTTTTTATTTACAGAGTATACTTGGAGATGTATTTATGCTAATTCTTATCATAGACAGAAACAGTAAGCATGCCATCTGGTGTGAAGGCATTTATAAATATAAGTGTTTATTTCCTATGTGACTTACCCACAGGACTATAAGTGGGAGAGGTCTTACAAGTTGGTGCATGCGTGTTCTATTGTACAACTGGATAATTTTTCTTGGCTAATGAATGTAAAAAATCACCAAGTGGACATATGATTCAATGCTACCAAATGCTTTCATATTAGGGCATGTTATTTCTACCTATCATATGAACAAAGCGAAATAGAATCACAGTTGTAACATCAAACTACTGTTTGATGCATTTTTTGCCAGTCCTGGGCCTTGAATCCAGGACCTGGGTACTGTCTTTGGGCTTTCTCAAGGCTAAAGCTCTACCACTTGAGCCACAGCACCATTTCTGGCTTTTTGCTAAGTATGTGGTACCGAGGAATCGGACCAGGGTCTTTGTGCATGCTAGGCAAGCGCTCTAGCATTAGGCTAATGTATTTTTCTAAATTAAAAATTCACATTTGAAAAATGATTATGAAATTTATATATTTTACATTAAGCATAAGATAATCTCAAAATAATTATTCAGGAATTGTATGCTTACCTTGTTGTTTAGTAACATTGGTCATTTACCTATCAATCAATCTGTAGTCTATTAAATACTTTAAAACTAATTTGAAATGTCACATGGCATATAAACTACTGAAGAAATAGAGGACCGTGGTGCTTAACCCAGCCTGTTTGAGTGACAGATGAGAATAAGTACAGTTTGTCAGTATAGAGAGAGTAAATAGTCATATTAGCATTTAGAGATAGGAAACACAAACAAAGGCCCCAGAGGCCAGGAAAGAATAAATAGAACACTAAACTTGAACTGAGTCTTAAGGAATGGACCCACTGTGTGGGTCTCATGAGGTCAAACTCATTCCTGGATGGGAGAAAGAAAAGTGAGAATTTGAGAATGAATCAAGAAGCCTTGCAGTCAGTGTCTGTTAAGCAGATCCTAAATCTTGCCTGTGTTGAGTATAGAGCTTGCCTATGACCACTATGGCTTACTGAAGGTGAAAGGCAAAACAAGCATGGGAATGAGAGCTTTTGCTCCTGAAAAATGAGGAGCACCTGTCAGTATAGAGATTGTCTCTATACTGGAAGAGAAATTCAGTAAAGGTACATTTTTTGGTAAAGAAGGCAAAAGGAAAATTCACAGATTAGGTTTCAATAATGCATTTACAACAGGAAAGATAATGCAAAAGGAAACAAAACAACAAAATATGTTTTATTAACTTCTAGCTCAAGAAAATTGTGACATTTCAAAACAATGGACTCTAAGTACTGTAGATCATGTAATGAGCCTTAGAATCTCCTTGCCATTAAAGAAATTTCGCAAGCTGTTTCTAGTGAGCTTGTAGGAGCAACCTTTATTTCTTTAGTTATGAATTAGCAGCAATATTTCACTTTACCTCAACTGAGGTGTACTAACACACATGGTCCACTAGCAGCTGGGAAATCTTAGCATAGGTAAATATCTTTCAGCATGAATATCTTCCAAGTATATCCTATTATATTCTTTTCATTGATTTGCAATTTTACTGAAAATGAGGCAAAGTTATTATCTTACCTATTATTTTTAGGACTTCATTTGCAGTTACTTTTAAGTGGAAAGATATTCTTTAATTTACCTTAAACCATCATCTGACTGATTTTAGTGCTCATTAAGAATGTGCTCATGCTTGTAATCCTAGCTACCCTGGAAGCTAAGATTTGAGAATCACAGTTTGAAGCCATCCCAGGCAGACTCTTACCTCAAGTTAAACACGGGAAAAGCTGCATATGGAGTTGTAACTCAGTGCAAAATTTGAATGTGTCATGTTTATTTCTATATTCTTTCCTTTTCCTTTTTCTTCCTTTCCTACTTTCCATCTCTCTTTATTTACTAGGTTATTTCACTATTTCCTAGGCAGTGTGCAAGGCATTGAGGCAGGCACCAGGCCTTAGCAACAGAGTAAGAGTCTCTGTTCTTTCAAGGGCTGTTTTCTCAGGAGTAAAATACAAAGCCAGAGCACAAGTAGAAGTTAAGTGTAGATACAATACATGTAGTTCAGGAGAGTGAAAACCCAAATCGGCTTAGCAGAGGCTAAATTCCTACAGAGTAATACTGTTTGACTTTCAATACACAGGTTAAGGTGTATTTTAGAATTGAAGGAAAAATATGTAAAGAAAATAAAATTTATAAATATATTGCATGTATAGAAAGTCACAGACTTTTTTGGTGGAAATTTTTCCAAATTAACTTTTCCAACTAGATTTTCTCCCCATGCATGTCTATTTTTTCTAAGTGTCAATAAGTGGCAATTACTTCACTATCTTGGTTTGTAAAATTCTTTACTGTTTCTATTATACATGACAGTACGCTGAGTGTGAACAGTATACAAATATAAAGATATTCTCCCACTCAAGAAGCTTTCTGTTGGTATTCATTGATAAGTCTTCTTAAAAATAGATTTTATCATTTTTGACATTTAGAATATGATATTATGCAGTGAAACAAGTATCTAGTTTCTTCTTTTATTTATTTTATGTGTGTGGAAAGCAAGAGAGAAACAGAAATAGAGAATGGAGAAACAGAAACAGTCTACTAATATAAAGAACTGGGTACTAGGATGCATGCAGATAGTAACATGTTGTATTCAGTAATAGTAGTCACAGCTATTTATACTATTAACATCCTCTTTTCATTGAAAATCAATATCTTTATCAATATAGATCTTTTACATCAAACTTTAAAGTTTCAGTGGTATCCTATTGTGTGATTTCTATGATTTATTTAAAATAGATATTAAGCCATTTTCATTTTTCAAATTAGACAAGGTTTAGATGAGAACTTTCACTGAGGTTTCTTGACAGGAACAAATGGTATGACACATAGTTGGTAAAGAAACATCAGGATTTGGTGAGTTTGGGAAGTGGTGCACAGGAAGCATTCATCAAACCAAGAAAACTGGGATTTATTTAGCAAATGGGACATGTTGATACCTAAAGTGAGAAATAGTGGTTCTTAGGTAGTACGGTTTGAAAAATTTGGAGATTATAAAGCATTGTGTTCCCAGATCGGAACACCCCTGGGATAAAGTTAGAAAATATACTATCAATTTATAAAACAGAAAACTCCATGAGAACAAGTGAAAGTGATCTCATGGTAGAAACCTTTATAGAAATAATTAACAGAGCTAAGAGTAGAGTCAGATAGAAAAAAATTAGTATGGAAAGAAAAATTTGTAGAAATTTTGAGAAGAGAGTTGAGAAAGGCTTAACCTGCCTGCAAGTTTGAAAGTATTATAGAAAAAAGACACTGAACTGTACTTTACTGAATTTTTGCTAATTAGTAAATTCTGGGCTACTCTATAAAAACAATATAATTAGCTCAAGATTAAAATTGAGGTTTAAATTTCTATATCCTAATTAGTTAGGTGGAATAAAAAAGGTTGTCTAAATATATAAATAAAATATGTAAGGGAAAATTAGGCCATATATATATATATATATATATAGTATTTCTTTAAAAGATACCGATTCTCTTGGTCTGTTTTTATTAGAATGACCTCACATTATAAGATTCTTAAATATTAATCCTAGTAAGTTAGAAAATAAATATTTTCATTTGATATTCCTTGTCTCATTAAATGCTTGCTATTTATTCTTATAAGTTAATGATGGGCTACAAAACCAACATTTAAATTCTTAACTTCAAAACTGAAATGAGGATTCAAAGTAGTTACTCGTGACATTTCCAGAACTGATATGGATTACACATTTCAAGAAATAATACTCTGTTGAATCATTCTTTCATTTCATCATTTATTTCGTCTATCTTGTGTGCAATTTTCACATGTATAGAAAATATTCTAGCATAGATAGGTTTTTATGTTATGAGGGGAGACAGAACATTTGGAAAATATGTATCAGCAAGTCCTCCACATTTCTGTATTGACCCTTACATACCCCCATGAGGGTATGTAAATCCATGGGGTAGTTTTGCCACTAGATTCTGAGCAGGAATGAAAGGAAAGGAGACCCATGCTTATTCGCAGTGGTGAGAGCTACTTCCAGACTCAGGTCTCTACATTGACAAGTATCCTCTATATCCTGTTCAAAGCCAAATAGTGGTTGTCTCATTTGTTAAATTTTAGCATTAAATGTTGATTCTTAGGCTTGTCAAGGAACTGAAATGAAAACACAAATTTTCTATGCCCGAAACATAGTAAGGCTTCCACAAATGTTAACTGTTTATATTTTTTCTGTTATTCTACTTTACTTTCCATGAAGGTGAATAAATAGTGCAGCTCTACTGCAGTTATTTCATGGAGCGCTTTAGCACTGTACCATCACTTCATGGTTTATAGAAACAAACAAATCATTTGGCTAAAGTATCCGTTTTTAACAAGGTATATGAACCTGTTCTACAATGGCAGTTAGTATTCTCTTTCTTCTAAATTCTAAGATGCTATTTGTATTATGCAAGTAGCTCAGTAACTTGAATTATATGAAGGAACTAAATGAGAAAGGAAATGTGAAGTTATTTAAAAGACAAAATAATTCTGTTATAATTTTAGTCTTGAGTTTAGTTGATACTATTTGTGATAAGTAAAACCCCATTTCAACAGTAGTTTTAAAAATAAACAATTTTAAGCTAACTGCTCATGTTAGTATATGAGAACCAGAGCAGAGTTATGATGTATGGGAGAAGACTTAATTATTTTAATCTATATGTTAAGCTACCTTTAGAAGGAGCTTGTGACAATCAGGACAGAATTACTCATGTTTATGATTACTTATTTTGTTTACCTTGTGCTTTTCTAGTAGATCTTACATTCTAGAAAATATTATGAATTTAGATAAGACTATAAAAATGATTTTTTTCTGGTGGAATAGATGGTAATGTTTGTAAGAAAAATCATTGTGCAGCACTTTCTTTATCTTAATTCATTAAATCTTAACATGGGTGTGTGGGTATATATGTATATATATTATAATATATTAGGTAAGTTTCAGGAAAATCAATTTCATTTTCACCTAAATATGCTGAGCACAAGCAAAGATAAGATCTACTGGAGAATAATTCCCAATCTTATCTTTGCTGAAATCTATTTTGAAAATGTATTTACAATTAATTTTGTAGAAACAGTGGCAACATTGTGGGAAATGATTGTAAGACTTCAAACATATTTTCAAGTGAAGCTATATGAAATGCAAGTGTCAAAACCCCATAAAATCCAAACCAGGAGAAGGAGATTAACTTCCCCATGTTTTGTGTGACAGTTATGAATAAAAATCCATTCTTCCATTGCACTCCAGTAGAGAGAAAATGGGCAATTTGACAAGGGATTTTTTATTAAACCAAAGACTTCTTTTGTGTTCTTTCCCAGTTTTCATTCTTCCCTTCCCTACTGCTTCCGAGCACAGTTCTGCCAAATCTGCCCAGTTAAAATCTTACCCTCAGCTAACCACATAATTTTTCTATGACAGCTAGATTTGAAAGGACCAATACATGGTCAATAATTGCAACATATTGAGTAGTGTTTTCCTATATTGACCATTCCCTTGCCAATGTAATGTCTTGATAACAGCAAAAATGTTTGCATTCTTGGAGAATGCTTGATGAAGATAATTTAGAATTACACGAAGTGAAGGTATGCCCAGTTAATTCCCATGGTCTCTATATTTTGTCACATTTCTTCAACGCCCAGAAATTGTTTCCTTATGATATTCTGTGTCTGCATATGCCTTACCAGTTTATACTAACCTTGAAAAATTTTCTTTTTCCCATTTCAAGTTCCACCCAATCTGACTGTTCCGCAGGAAAAATCACCTTTGGTCACCAGAGAAGGAGATACAATAGAACTGCAATGTCAAGTAACTGGAAAACCTAAACCAATCATCCTTTGGTCTAGAGCGGATAAAGAGGTGGCGATGCCTGATGGGTCCATGCAAATGGAGAGTTATGATGGAACCCTGAGGATTGTGAATGTGTCTAGGGAGATGTCAGGAACGTACAAGTGTCAGACCAGTCAGTTCAATGGATTCAACGTGAAACCAAGAGAAGCCTTGGTGCAGCTCATCGTTCAGTGTAAGTGAGTTCCTTTCTCTAAAACGTGTTTCAGACTGGAAATTGAGAAAGAAATGCTTGCATTTGCCACTGGGTCAAATGAGGCAAATTTTGAAAGTGGATTGAAATAAAATAGTTCCTCAATCCCACTGCCATCCATTTTAAATGGTTATTATTTAGTTATTGGAAAAGAATTATGTTTACATGTATTCTGGTAATGATCATCATAGAACATGGCTGGTGAATGCCACAGAATTAACAAACCTAATGCTTAAGAAATATCTGTGTGCAATGGAGCCATGTGGCAACTGGAAGTAATTGTTATAAGACGCTTTCATTACCAGAGCATTCAAGTCTCTAGTTCTCTTTGTGCAACTTATCTACCTATTTTAAGGGATCTTTGTTCTGCAGTTGTGGAGGCCTAATCATTGAAATGTGATGTTTGGGTGTGTGAAGTGGTAACAGTAGATAATACAATTACCTAGTAAAAGAGAGATAATTCAAGCAGATCTCCCATACAGAATTTCAAGCCTAACTTATACCACCAGATAAGTGCTTAATTTGGGGAGAATACCATAATTACTAACCTGTCTGTGCTTTATTTAAATCATATTGTACTTCTGACAGAAAATATCGTAGACATAGTGGCCCTTTTATTTGCTCTTAAAAGTACCTAAGGTCCATTCAAGAGCTAAGAAAAATGGAGGGGTGTTGCTGGTCATGATATTATAATCAGCAAAGAGCTTTAGAATTCAATCTATAACAATAGATTATAAGAAATACTGGCTGTCTATTTTGTAATTGATATAATTGATACAGGACACCAATAGAAAACCAGGTAAGGTTCTTTAAATGTAGGTGAGAAGGTGCGACGTTTACATTGTAAAGCAACTTCTCGGTTCTCGGGGGAAGAAGGACAAGCTATCAGACTGCCTCTTAGAGTCAGGTCCCCCAGCACTGACTACTAGAGACCAGACAACTTTCCAGTTCAGGTGACAGTGTTGCCCTCTTTTTTTTTCATTTATTTTTATTGTAATTAATAGAAGGGTTACATTATATTCACCAGATCTGTGCATTTCTTCACAAACATTGATACCCTTTCTCATGTCTTGGTCCCAGTGCCCTATCTTTTGAGAAATATATATCCACCCCTTCTGAAGAATCTGGTTACATATGTGTCTGAATTCAAATAACTGACAACAACTAGAATACTCGTGAGGCTCATGTTCCACGAATGTCCTCCTACAGGCACACTTCATTTACTTGGTCACCCTAAGGCTCATGCCAACAAACCTAGTAATGGAAGATCCTTGAAAATATCCTTGCTTTAAATGGTAGGTAGTATAACATTTAAAGTGATTTTTCAAACATGAAAATGATATATTTTGGCTCAGTTGAATATAATGAAACATAAAATGACCATTGATATGTTATAAAATGTCATGCCATGCATGCATATGTATATGCACATGTACATACATACATATGTACTTCTTGCCATCCTTGATAGTTCTAGCATTCTAGATAAGAGGATATGTTTTATATCTTTACGTACTTTTTATTCCCAGAATAGTATATTTTACCTTGTGGCTGTTAACTAGATTTTTTGGGTACACATAGATTATAATAACAAATATATGCAATAATAAGCATATATAATTATATACACATATGCATATACACATATGCATATACACATGCATATACATATACACATGTATATGTATATGTATACACATGTATATGTATATGTATATGTATACACATGTATACATGTACACATGTATATACATGTGTATACCTACATGTATATGTGTATGCATGTATACATATATACAGTTCTCATTCTTAGAAGAGAGGTTTATTTTGAAAATATTCTAAGTTTCTCACTTCAAATTAGGATGTATACTGTAGACCAAATTAGGAAATAGCAAATGTGATTTTGAATCTGGAGTATAAAAATGCTTTAAAACTGAGGGCAGGGAATTTGGCCTATTGGTAGAGTGCTTGCCTAGCATGCATGAAGTCACGAGTTCGACTCCCTATTCTTACATACATAGAAAAAAACGGAAGTGGTGCTGTGGCTGAAGTGGTAGAGCTCAAGCCTTGGGAAAGCCCAAGGACAATGCTCTGGCCCTGGCCCTGAGTTCAGTCCCCAGGGCTGGCAGAAAAAAAAAAAGGAAAAAAATGCTTTAAAATTGAAATAAGTTGAAGAAATGATAAATGAAACTGACATTTACAATGTCAAATTTTAATGATGTTATTGTCAACCATTAGTTCTATTCACATGGGTTTGAAACTATGAAATTTTTGTTGATGTTTTTGTTGTTTCCTTTTATTTTTTAAGTCAGGCCATTATGAAGCATACCTATAGTCCTATGGGGATCATGATTCAAAGCCACATGGGAAAGGAAACTGCCAGATTCTGATATCTAATTAACCATCAAGAAAGGCTGGAAGCAGAGATGTGGTTCCTTTGGAAGAGTGCTAGCCTTGATTAAAAATAATAAGGGACAGCACTTGGGCCTTGAGTTCAAGCCTCAGTGCAAACTAATATATAAAAAATTAAAATTTAAAATTAACATTCTAGCTTATTTTATTTGATGCAATATTAGAAAAAATAAAATAAAAATTCGTATATTATTTGATTCATATCCCTTAAAATTAATAGTAAATAAGGATACCAAAAGAAGTAAAACAATGGCAAAAATAATAAAAGAAGTATAGTATTAAGTAAAATTACCATTGGATTTTCATTAAATTAAATTTCATTAATTAAATGAAGAAAGTCAGAAATGCTTAGTAAAAGCAAGTTATTCCATCATATTTTGAAAATGTGATTTTACATACATTATAAGATTAGAATGTAATTTGATGGACTGTAATACCTGATTTTGTTTCTTAGAGAGTTTCATCTAAAGGTTTTTTGTTTGTGTGCCAGTGCTGGGGCTTGAAATAAAGGCTTCCTGCTTTTTCTTGACTTGTTTGTTCTGTCACATGAGCTCTAGTTGACTTCCAGGTTTCTGTTGGCTAAATAGATGTAAGAATCTCACAGACTTTTCTACCCAAGCTGTCTTCCAATCTAGACACTCAGATTTCAGTATGTGAGGAGCTAGGATTACAGGCGTGATCCATCAACTCACGGAACAGTAATATGTATTTTTTTTTTTGCCAGTCCTGGGCATGAGCTCAGGGCCTGAGCACTATCCCTGGATTTTCTCAAGGCTAGGGCTCTACCATTTGAGCCACAGCACCACCTCTGGCTTTTTTCTATGTATGTGGTACCGAGGAATCAAACCCAGGTCTTCGTGCATGGTAGGCAAGCACTCTACCACTAGGCCAAACTCCCATCCCTAAATGTTTTGTTAACATGAATATATAGCTGGGCACCAATGACTCACACCTATAATCCCAGCATGAGAGGCAGAGATCATAGTTAAAAGCCATGAAACACCAAGAGACTCATCTCCAATTAACCACCTGAAAGCTGTGGTTCAAAGTGTTAGAGCACTAACCTTGAGCTGAAAAGCTCATGGGCAGAGCCCAGACTCCCAGTGGAAGATAGACAACAACCCCAAGCCCAACTCATACACATATACCCACACAAAGAGCACTGTGAACTACATTTTCTCAAGGCTTACCTGGAGAAGTTAATACTGAGATGAATGTCACCTGGCTGATAAGGGGCCACCATGCAAAAACACATTTGTAGGTGACAGATAACAAAATATTTTTCTTGATGTAGAAAACTATACTAAAATCACCACTGACAATGGTAAGCCTTCTGTTTAGCTCCAAATGAGGTTACTGCTCCCTTTCAAAGTCTATTATCCAGACTAAGAAAATTCAAGAAAGAAATCAATCATACCTGTTGAGAAACCCCAAACCCTACCTCTGTCTCCAAAGGAAGATCAAATTTGAAGAAAAAGAGCATAATCTGATGCTGGAGGCATATCTCTGCAATTGCAGCGATGAGTGTGACTAAAATATAGAAGTTCAGTGTTCAAACCTGTGCAGAAATATCCAGGAGATTGCATCTCCAAAATAATCAACAAAAAATTGTACTGGAGTTTTGACTCAAGGGATAGAGTGCCAATTGAACAAGCAAGCAGAGCAAATATTAGATGCTGGTACTAAATGCTGGTATTAAGTCAGAAAGGCCACAGATTAGGACTTTCTGTTTTATAAAACTAAGAATCCTAACAAAAAATGTATATCTGTTACTTTCAATTGAAATAAAAATCCATAAAAGTATAATTTCAGAAAAAATATAAATGAATTAATGGCAGAGGAAAGAATGCAGCAAGTATTGTCACTTTACAAAAATAATAGAATGATTTTCTAGAGTCTAAAGTATAAATACTTTGGGGATTTTTAAAGACAATTATTCTTCACAAGATGCCAGTAGCTCACTATTATAATTCTAGCAACTCAGGAGGCTGAGATCTTAGGATCATGCTTCCAAGCCAGCCAAAGCAGAAAGGGCCATGTGCTTTTTTATCTGCAAATAACCAGCAAGAAAGTCAAAAGTGGAGGCATGTTTGGGTGGACGACCACCAGGCTTGAGCAAAAAAGGTAAGTGGCAATGTACCCTGAGTTTTATGTCCCAATACCATGACAAAAAAAAAGTTCTGAAAATGTCAGTCACAGGAGATTAATCTAAAGCTAATATGAAAATCCAAGTACTAGTGGATTTAGCATGTCCTTGTTTCTGGACGGTTGGGTAAATGCCAAGTAGTGGAATTACTGGGTCATAGGGGAGCTCTATGTTTAGTCTTTTGTTGTTGTTGTTGTTGTTGTTGTTGTTGTTTTTGGCCAGTCCTGGGCTTGAGCTCAGGGCCTGAGCACTGTCCTTGGACTTTCTCAAGGCTAGAGCTCTACCACTTGAGCCTCAGCACCACTTCCGGCTTTTTTCTATGTATGTGGTACCAAGGAATCGAACCTGTGTCTTCGTGCATGCTAGGCAAGCACTTTAACCGCTAGGCCAAACTCCCGGCCCCTTCGTTTAGTCTTTTAAGGAACTGCCATACTGCTTTCCATAGTGGTTGAACAAGTTTGCACTCCCACCAACAGTGTAGTAATGATCCCTCCTGGCCACATCCCCTCCAGCATCTGTTGTTATTAGTTTTCTTGATCCTGGCCTTTCTAACTGGAGTGAGTGAAGTGGAATCTTAGATTTGTTTTGATTCGCATTACTTTTATGGCCAGAGATGTTGAGGATTTCTTCATGTGTCTATAGGCCATTCTTATTTCTTCTTCAGAGAAGACTCTTAAGTCTTTGGCCCATCTTTTAACGGGATGGCAGTTTCTTTGGAGATTAGTTTTGGAGTGATTCAATTTTTTGAGCTGTTGATATATTTTAGACATGAGGCCTTTGTCCTTTGTATGGTTAATGAAGATCTTCTCCCACTCTGTAGCACAATGATGTACATTACAGCACTATTTACCACAGCAAAGATATGGAACCAACCCAGATGCCCCTCAGTTGATGAGTGGATCAACAAGATGTGGTATATACACAACGAAATTCTATGCTGCTTTCAGAAAGAACAACATCGCCCCATTTGTAAGGAAATGAAAAGATTTAAAAAAAATCTTATTAAGTAAAGTAAGCCAGACTCAAAGGAACATAGGGTCAATGGCTTCCCTCATTTGTCATAATCAGTAGAAACCTTGGACTCTCCTAGTAGAGAATTACCATAGAACAAAACCTAGCTTCATAAAGCCATATGGAATGATACTAAATGAAAGGAACTTCAGTATATAGAAACAAAAGCTATATAATTAGTGATGGATGTCCTTAATGTACTATGTTATTTCTCATCTCTTTTGCTGTCCCTTGGTTATCTCATATTGTTACAGTATTTCACCTTGTATCTGATATATTGTATATATGCATATTTGGTTATTTGAAATTGGATAGGGAAGGGAGGAAAACAAGATGAGGGACGGGGGTGGGGGGAGGGAAATGGGGATGAAGACATGAGAAAGGGTATCAATGTATGTGAAGTAATGCACCTTCTATCTGGTGAATATAATGTAACCCTTCTATTAATTACAAGAAAAATATATGGAAAGAAAAGATAATCCAAGTACTGAAAACCCAAGCAAAAACAATAATTCTCCTAGAATAATGTGAAGGACTACCTAAAATAACTTAGAAATGGCAAAACACGTTTTAATTTTGTGATTTGAGGAATAGAATAGTTTGAATAGCTTTAATCATTGAGGTGGGTTTCTTACTTCCCATCATAATTCAGCCCATCTCTTCTCAGTCAGATAAACATGATAATTCAATGTTACTTCTCTGGCTACTTTCTGTAACATTTATGTCATGACTAAGCATCCTCTTTAGATCACTTCTTTTTTACTCTGAAGGTCCATTCTGTTCTAATTATCTCATAGCTAGTCTGTACAGGGAAGTTTCAAAACTCACAGGAAATCTTCACTTTTGGCATGGACATCAGATGCTTTGTTTTAAACATTTAAATTACTAATATATTTCATGAAATCATTTATTTCATTAATTTTTATTTTATACATCACTTTCCTCAAACTTCTTCTTTATTTCCTGGATAGTTAAAGCAGTAGACATACACAAATATACACACACAAATACACACACTCACACACACATGGATAGTTTCTACATAAAATTGTGGTTATTTGGGCCGGGAGTTTGGCCTAGTGGTTAAAGTGCTTACCCAGCATGCATGAAGACCTGGGTTCGATTCCTTGGTACCACATACATAGAAAAAAGCCAGAAGTGGTGCTGAGGCTCAAGTGGTAGAGCTCTAGCCTTGAGAAAGTCCAAGGATAGTGCTCAGGCCCTGAGTTCAAGCCCAGGACTGGCAAAAAATAAAAATGTGGTTATTTAATTTTTTTTCTTTTTTTTATTGTAATTACTAAAAGGGTTACATGATATTTGCCAGATAGAAGGTGCATTAATTCACGTACATTGATACCCTTTCACATGTCTTGGTACCCATTACCCTGCCCCCCACACCCCCCACCCGTCTTGGTTTTCCCCCCTTCCCTATCAAATTTCAAATAACCAAATACAAATAAATTCAATATATCAGATAACAAAGTGAGATACTGTAACAATGTGAGATAACCAATGGACAGCAAAGGAGATGAGAGACAACATAGTACATTAAGGACAATAATCATTCGTTATATGGCTTTTGTTTCAATATCCTGGAGGTCCTTTCAATTAGCTTCACATTATATGGCCTTGTGTATCAAGATTTTGCTCTATTGCAGATCTCTGCTAGTAGAGCCCAAGGTTTCTACTGATTATGACAAATGAGGGAAACCATTGAGCCTAAGTTCCTTTGCGTCTGGCTTACTTCACTTAATATGATTTTTTTGTATTCACTTCTTTCACCAAAGTGATTTGACTTGACTCTAGCAGTCTTGGTTTTGTTCTCATTAGTTAAATTACCTTTGTGGATGTTCAAAGATTACATCAGAAGCATGAATGTTAAGTTCAAAGTTATTTTGAAAAGATACCATAGCAGGATTACATCAAGTCTATGTACACTCCAGGGTAAACTTTGAAAGATGCTTTCATTTGGAAGATTGTCCTTGAACTGTAGAGTCTCAGTCTTACAAAAAACACTTCTCACAATATATAGGGCTAGTGTCAAGTATATATATATATTTTAAATAAGCTAGATCCTTTATTACTACACAATTCAAAAAATAATCTGTTATTACTTAAGAAATAATTTACAGTTCATTTCAGGAATCTTCTGAACCTGTTAAATCCAAAGACATTTCATTCAGCCATATCAGTATAAAACATCTCCTATCACAATGCCATTTTAGTTTATTAGGCAATAGAGAAGCCAGGAGTATTTTGTAAATCTGTTTTAAATCAGAGGCATATTGTAAAACTAATGATATTAAAGGCACATAGATTACAGCTTAAGTAGTCTACCGCTTATGTGTGAGTGTGTGTTTGTGTGAGTGTGTGTGTGTGAGTATGTGTGAGTGTGTATGTGTGTGTGAGTGTGTGTATGTGTGTGTATGTGTGTGTGAGTGTGTATGCGTGTGAGTGTGTGTATGTGTGTGTGTGAGTGTGTGTGTATGTGTGTGTATGCGTGTGTGTGTGTATGTGTGTTTATGCATGTGTATGTGTGTGTATGTGTGTGTGAGTGTGTGTGTGAGTGTGTGTATGAGTGTGTGTGTGTGTGTGTGTGTGAGTGTGTGTGAGTGTGTATGCATGTGTGCTGCTACTGGAGCTTTAACTCAAAGGTTGTACTTTTGCTTGGACTTCGCATTGTTTGGCTTTTTTTCACTCACAGCTAGTACTCTGTCACTTGAATGCTACTATACCACCACTTCCAGCTTTTTGCTGGTTAACTAGAGATGAGTCTTGAGTATTTTTCTGCCTTGAATTGTTTTGTTGGCTGGTAGCAGTAGTGGTCACAGCACTTGAGCTCAGGCTCTGGGTACTGTCCCTTAGCTTTTACACTCAAGGCTAGCACTCCACCACTGAGCCACAGCTTGCTTAGTTAGCTTTTACACTCAAGGCTAGCACTCCACCACTGAGCCACAGCTTGCTTAGCTTTTACAATCAAGGCTAGCACTCCACCACTTGAGCCACAGCTTGCTTAGCTTTTACACTCAAGGCTAGCACTCCACCACTTGAGCCGCAGCTTGCTTGCTTTCTTTCCTTCTTTCTTTCTTTCCTTCTTTCTTTCTTTCTTTCTTTCTTTCTTTCTTTCTTTCTTTTCTTTCTTCCTTTCTTCCTTTCTTCCTTTCTGTCAACATATTTTTCTAGGCTTTAATTTATTTCCAATGGAAGGAAATACTTCCAATTTTCACTTAGCATTTAAAGATTAAAATAATTTTGAAAATAACATATAAAATGCCATATAGCACATAATGAAAATCACTATTATTACCATTATGACTGCAATTTTGACATGTAATTTGTAGTACATTTTAACCTACAATCCACTTTCTTATTTGAAGATTGTTCCTAATATACCTTATGTCTTAATGCATTCAACAGCTATAACAAAACTACTATAAAGGAGTGTGCTATAAGTTTCACAAATGTCAAGATCAAGGTTGAGGCCTCTCTAATGTCTTTAACCATAAACTCATAGTGGAAGGAGCTATCTAGTTCTCTGGACTTTTTTCTATTAGGGTACTAATTCTGTTATGACCAAAAAAGGGCATTTGTACTCTAAACACTTCCCTAGAATCTCATTTTGTAATACAACACATTGTTCTAAGATTCCAACATTTTACTTCCTTTTATTTCAACTGTTAGCTTTCCACCAAAGGTAATGACTTCCATTTATTCTATTATTTCAGCTTCCAGAATTCACTTGAGATTCAACATATGCCTTCATTTCTCTTATATTTTAACATCACAATACGAAATAGACGAAAGGGTTATATTCTCAATTTATTGATCTACTGTCAGTTTCTCTATTCTAGAGAAAACTTTGAACAAAAAACTCAATGTGGTAATAAAGTTTTAATTTTTCCTCCGCACTTTAAAATATACTCTATAAGCATATAGATTGTTGTTTTTGTTGTTTTGTATTTGCTTTTCTTTTTGTTTTTGCCAGTCCTGGGGCTTGAATTCTAGGCCTGCCCACTGTGCCTGAGCTTCTATTTCTCTGGTTATGTGTTCTACCAATTGAGCCACAGCACTACTTCTGTTTGTAGAAAAAAAGTCTCGGGCCGGGAGTTTGGCCTAGTGGTTAAAGTGCTTGCCTAGCATGCATGAAGACCCAGGTTCGATTCCCTGGTACCACATACATAGAAAAAAAGCCGGAAGTGGTGCTGAGGCTCAAGTGGTAGAGCTCTAGCCTTGGGAAAGTCCAAGGACAGTGCTCAGGCCCTGAGCTCAAGCCCAGGACTGGCCAAAAAAAAAAAAATCTCATGTACTTTCCTGCCCGGTCTAGCTTGGAACTAGGAGTCTCAGATCTCAGCCTCCTGACTAGCTGGGATTACAGTCATGAGCCACCAATGCCCAGCTTTGGAAAGTGTTGTTTTTTGTTTTTTGTTTTATTTGGTGGTGTTGTTTTGTTTAGAAGGTAGTACTTTCAGAATTCATTTTTCATATGTTAACACTGATGCATATTAAATTGAGCTCATGATTTATTACCAGTAATCTTTTATTTGAACTAAATGGCCATATTAGTTCTTTTGTTGTTTTTATACTTAATAGAAACATCAATTAATCGAACCTTGGAGTAATGTTAGTATTTTGAAAAAAGTTAACATATAATATTTGTTCCTAGCTTCTCCTTTCCCTCTTCCTTGTACCTAAAATCTCTTCTAAAATATAGAGATGAGAGAGAGAGAGAGAGAGAGAGAGAGAGAGAGAGAGAGACAGAGAGAGAGAGACAGAGAGAGAGAGACAGAGAGAGACAGAGAGACAGAGAGAGACAGAGAGACAGAGAGAGACAGAGAGAGACAGAGAGAGAGAGAGACAGAGAGAGAGAGAGAGAGAGAGAGAGAGAGAGAGAGAGAGAGAGAGAGAGAGAGAGAGAAGAGAGAGAGGGGGAGGGAGGGAGGAAAGGGAAGGAAGGAGAGGAGGAAAGAAAGCAAAGAAAGAATTTATAAGATAATAGTTAATTTAAACTGTGTAGTCAAAAGTGCTGCAATTATTATATTAAGCTTCTTCTTTCTCAAGGCCAGTGCTCTACCACTTAGCCACAGCACATCTGGCTTTCTCTGAGTACTTTATTGGAGATAAGAGTCTCATGGACTCTTCTGCCCCAGCTGTCTTCAAACTTCATTCCTCCCTGCTGAGTAGCTACAGCTACGACTAGTGCCTGACTCTTTATTATCTTCACTGGGTTAAAAGCTAGTTTTCTGGGGAGAGGAACTACATTTTTACTAAATTTTGTACTTAGTTATAGTAATAATTAAATTATTGATAAAAGTATCTAAATTTGAAATAATTAAAGTATTCTAAAATATATATTGTGACACTCTAAATTATATGATTTATGCATTTACCAAATTTTGTTTTATGAAAATAAAATAAAATAAATGATCAATATAACTCACAAATAGAGATCAATTTTTTAAAATTTTTGCATTTTTAAAATGATATCACATTTTTAAAACCATACCGTCAAAGGAAGCTTACTGGATATGAATAAATTGAAATACAAAAAATATGAGTCTCCCAGTTTAAAAATCTATTAATACTTCAGAATGATGATGCCAAAAACTGAATGTCAAAAGGGTACTTTAGCGTATTAACTGTAGGTCAGTGGGAATAACCTTAATTCCTTTTCTTTTTTTATATATATATTTTTATTGTAATTAATAGAAGGGTTATATTATATTCACCAGATAAAAGATGCATTACTTCACAAACATTGATACCCTTTCTCATGTCTTGGTACCCAATTCCCTCCCCCACCTCCACCCCTCATCTTTTTCCCCCCTTCCCTATCTTATTTCAAATAGCCAAATAAACATATAAACAATATATTCAGCAAGGTAAAATACTGTAAGCATATGAGATAACCAAGGGATAGCAAAAGAAATCAGTACATTAAGGACAACAATCACTCATTATATGATTTTTGTTTCTATATCCTGGAAGTCCTTTCATTTAGCTCATACTACATGGCCTTACATATCTAGGTTTTGCTCTATTGTAAATCTCTGTTAGGAGGACTCTTAGTTCCTTTTCTTAAATGGTGACTTATGTTGTTATATTCTCTGGTAGAATGAAGAAACAGAGCAAGAATACCTAAAATAACAAGAACTACCATAAATTCATCCTAGAAACTTTCAGTAAAAGAGCATGTACATTGCAAAGTTCAGTTATCCAACAATCAGGGGTTTGCAATTTATGGAAAATTAATTTAATATATATGTGTCATGTGTGCTTATGATGCATAGCCTTAGACAAGAAATGGTTATCCAGTCTTCCAACAACAGACACCCATTTACTAGTCTGTTTCCTCACCTGTAAGCTTTGTGTACATGTAATTTAAGCTTATATGACATTAGTAGTAACTTTGTCTTCACAGGTAAATAGTTACTTATTCAATGTTGCCATTTTATGTGCAAATAAGAGTTACAGATATTTGTTATTCTGTTATTATGTTAGGTCATGGTATATTTATAATATTTACTTTGTACGACTCTGTTCTTGTACAAATTACCAAGAGTATTAGTTTCAAGTACTTTCAAACTCATGGCACTATTCTAGGAATTTTCCAGAAAGCAGAGCTTGCCAGCATTGCACTTAACTCAACATCCCCTGGTGACCTTCAAAAATATCAAAATATGTTTAGTATATATGATAATTAGAGGAGAAAATGACATTACTGGTATCTCTTTCATAGAGGCCAGGGGTAGTATTAAATGTAAACAATTGGTGATGTCCTCTCTCAACATGGAATTTTACTGGCAAATTATAACTTTTTTGGTGGTAAGGGAAGATCCAGCTTGCAAATTATAGGGTACATAGATGTATCTCTGGCCTCTAATGTTTAGATGCTAGGAGGATACTCATTTTCCTATGTCAACAAAAATTAGCTTTAGTCATTCCTGAATGTTCACTAACTGGCCCAATCACCTTAGGTCAACAATCAATGCTTGAATAATAGCTCAAATATAAGATCTACATAAATTGAACATAACAGTGTTTGCAGACTTTGCTGTCTGGCAGCAGCTCATGTCTCTTATCATTAATGTGACAGGCACGATTTCCAGAGTCCTTTGTAAGGACCACCACTTACAAAAGCCACTCACTTACTCAGTGCAGTCACTCCTTTAATCAGAAGCAATTCCACTTAGAGCTGACATTCTTTCAACTTCTCTGGGGTATCACCCCTCAAATATAAAATTAAATTTAAATTAATGATATGGGAATTTTGTTTTTTAGTATTTTTTCTCAGCGAGTGAATAAAGAAATTTTTTGCCTTGAAAAATATTCTGCAAGTTGAATAGCTTTTCTGACTCTCACAATTTGCACTTTTAGCTAAGCAAGTGTTCTGACATGGAAGCCACATGACCAACTCTTTTCACATTATTTGTTATTTTTTAGGTACGTATATATATAGAGAGAGTCTTGTGTTTTTGGCTGGGCCACCAACTTATGGAGATTCTCCTGCTCTTGTCTTCTTTTTAGCTGAGGTTATAGTCACAAACCACTGCACTTGGCTTGTTTTTAGAGATTAGATTGGATCATGCTGTTTTTGAACAGTTTTCTAACTATGATTCTTCCAATTCTTCCAAATAGTTTGGAAAATAGGTGTGAGACACTATGCCTGGCCTTGAATATTTTTTAGGAGAATATACCAGATTTCTACCTTTCACCATAATTCCTTTAGAATGCATTTTCATACTTGTCAGGATGGAAATAATTTCATTAAACCACACATTTCTGCCTTTGTGAATTGAACAAAATGGTGCTTGAAAAGTGTTTAGTCTCATGTTTGACACATAGCTAGTATTTCCTGTTACAATTTATTTCCAGAACCTCTAAATCCCGTCTTTCCTCTCAATTCCCCAAGTGTCATTTTCCCTCCTGTCAGAACTTTCAACCAATTTCCCATCCTTGTTCATCTCCTTTTCTCTCACAAGATTGCTGTATGAGGAGTATTTTCATTTACACTGACAGAATGCTGTTTTCTAACTTAGAAACACAATGGGATCTCCTGAGTTCCAGGAGCTTAAACACTACTATCTTTTCAACTACCAACACAGCTCTCTCAGTGTTGTCTTAATTGCTTCATAAAGTTCCTTTCCTCATCTATTGAATTGAAAACGTGTTCTGTTTTGCGTCATATATAAGGATAACCATCAGCTACTGACTGGATTGGATTGGCTTGGCTTGGGTAGATGCAGAGGCATCAAAGCAAGCATCTTTCTTTCCGGTCAACTCTTTCTGGCTTTTTCTTCCTTGTCATACAAAAGTCTTCTAATCTGACATTTCCAAACATTGTGACATATTTCATATTCCCATCAAGGTGAATATCTCATTCGTTGGGGTACTTTGAACTCAGGACTTTCTGTTATTTCACACCCTTCCTCTCATGTTGTGAACAACTCAATGTAATGTCTAGAAGGCCCAGCCCTTATCCAAAGCCATATGTCCTACGGTGACCTCTGACATCTCTGTCTATATGAAACCATGCTTTTCAGATGCAAGTTTGATAGTGAAGATACATTTCAGGATAGTTTTCATACACAGAGAGAATACATAATGGCACATTCTAGAATAGGATGAAAACTAAGGAACTATGAACAAGTAGAATCAATTCTAACTTTGCTAGTGGGTTCTACTTCTCATAGTCTGTGCTCTACTTATGCAATGTGTTTTTGTCTTTATCACCAATCTTTCCATGTGAATGAATAAATATCTAATTAATCTAAGAATTGAAAATCCTTACCAATAAAATTAATCAATATAAGTAGAACAAAAATCACATAACTGATTATTTCAGGAACCCCCTAGAAATTGCATACTTGGATTAAAAAGAGGATGCATGAATGACAATACTTCATTGCAAAATTTCCCAATGGGTGTGTTTTAATGAATGCTAAGAATTTATAAGAAAGATAATTTGAAGATTAGAGCCATAGACAATTATATGTATTATCTTTGTTGAATCTAATTAATCTAGACGAAATGCCTTACATGTGAAATCTTACTTAAAGAGAATATTCTTAGAATAATGAGAAAATTTTAGTGGCTGATGAAATATTTTAAAATTTATTTAAAAAGTCATCTTATGAATTTTACCTTAGTCTATCCTATTATTAGTTTTGTGATTACTTTCAGATTGTATTAAAGGTAGAATATTAGATTCACACCTTAGTCTGCACACAAAGATGTGTTATTTTGCAGTTCTTATTTCAAAGACTGTAGTTCTACTATTCTATTAAAGATATGTCTGCTATTGATCAAGAAAAACATCTTCATATACAAAAGAAAAATATTCTTGTTAAACCAGCTTAGATTACTCCAATTCTATTCTCATGACTGTTTCTATGTAGATATTCATGGCAGCTTATCAGTAAAGAAGATACATTTTAAAAGTCATTAAAAAGATATGGTAGTTTGTAAATTAGTATGATTTTTCCCAAAAGCCATTTCATGGCAAATGCTTAATTATAAAAACAAAATTAGTTTTAGCTGGACAGCCTGTAATCTTAGCTTATCAGGAGGCTGAGAGCAGAGAATCACAGTTCAAAGCCAGCCTGGCCACTAAAGTTTGTGAGACTCTTATCTCCAATTAACCTCTAGAAAACTGGAAGTGGCACTGTGGCTCAAGGAGTATGGCGTTAGCCCTGAACTGAAGAGCTCAGGGACAGCTCCCAGGCCCAGGGGAACGGTGGATGCCTTGAGCTGAAGGGCCTAGGGACAGAACCCAGGCTCAGAATTCAAGCCCCATGACAGACCAAAAAAAATTTCATTTTTTTAACTTTTAGGAATTATTTTTATTTTTAGTCATTTCGTCAAGGCAACGTTTTAAAAAGAAGTTTTGTTTCCTGTGCTTTAAATGTTTAAAAACTTATTTGGGTAAGAAAAATTAATTTTTAAGCACAAATAAATTATTATTTGGCTGAAGTTGAAAACCATTTGGAGTAGCCATTTTTACAACGGGCTACACTTACAATCTTGAGAAAACAAGATAGTTCTCTTAGGTAGCTTTTCTTTAAGAAAATTGTACATTGCATTTTTTTCACTTTTTTGCTATGTTCTTGTTTCCATTCATGTAACATAATCACTGCATATATAACATATATATATGTACATATATACATTTTTGGAACTATCCTTTCGGTGAAGCCTGAACATATGTCCATTTTACACAGACTTTTTTTTTTCCAGTCCTGGGGCTTGAACTCAGGGCTTGGGCACTGTCCTTAGACACTTTTTGCTTAATGCTAGAGCTCTGCAACTTGAGCTATAGCACTGTTTCCAGCTACTTCTATGTATGTGGTATTGAGGAATCGAACCTGGGTTTTCATGCATGCTAGGCAAGCACTCTTACCACTAGGCCAAACTCCTAGCCCACAATCAGATGTTCTTAAAAAATAGAATTATGGATAAGAAATTCTTGGTCTTTATCTTTCCTTCTTTTTATGCATATTAAGGAAGGCACCAACAAGCATTTGCTCTGAAATTACAGCATTACTCTAATACTTTAGTTTTTATATCAATAATTAAAACAGTCTGGCTTTTGCCCAAAATCATATCTGTTCTTAACACACTGTAGTAATTTAGTATTTTGTTATGTAATTGTCCTTAGAATTTCTCATTGGTGGCACATTTATCAATACTATTATTAGCCAAAAAAATTCCCATGCTAATAATGATTAGCAAACACAGAGTTTTCGTTGGAGACATTAGATCTCAAAATGTCAGTGCTTTGCCTCTTCAGATTTCAGCTATTGTTGAAAAGGAGCTTGCAAATTTGAGCTCAGTAAGTCAATACAGTTTCTATGTGACATTAAGGAAAATAAAATTCCTGAATAAGTATGATGGTACTACAAGTAACAGAACTGAACATACCATCTCCTTTTAGCATTGGTAATGCTATGTAAATTCACTTTAAACTGTATAAACATTGTCTTGTTGTAGTTTTTAATAGCTAGATCATAGTATAAATTTGCTTTTCTATATAGGTATATAGAATTCCTTTACACGTTGTTTACAAAAATAAGAACATCTGGGCTGGGAGTTTGGCCAAGTAGTAAAGTGCTTGCCTTTGCAGGCACAAAGATCTGGGTTCGATTCCTCGGTACCACACACATAGCAAAAAAGCCAGAAGTGGTGCTGTGGCTCAAGTGGTAGACCTCTAGTCTTCAGAAAACCCAAGGACAGTGCTCAGGCCCTGAGTTACAGGATCACGACTGGCCAAAAAAAAAAAAAAAAAAAAAAAAAGAACATCTAGGCACAGCCTATAAGCCTAGCTACTCAGTCGGCTGAGGGCTAATGACAGTGAGGACAGTGGCTCAAAGCTAGCCTGAGCAAGCAAGTCCTTGAGATTCATATCTCTCGTTAATCATCCAAAAGCCAAAAGTGGAGCTGTGGGTCCTGTGGTAGAGTGCCCACTCGAGTTAACAGTCAGTGTCCTGGCCCAGAGTTTGAGCCCCAGGATCAAAACACCTACTTAAAAGATAGATAGATGGACAGACAGACAGACAGACAGACAGACAGACAGATGATAGTTAGATAATCTACTTGTAGAAGGTGTTTTGCTCCTTCTTATGATTGTTTTGTGAATGCCTCTTCTCTCAGAATTTGTTCAAAGTAATGACTATGCTTCCTTTATAGACTATATAAGTCCAAGGTTTTATCATTGTTTTAATTCTTAGCTTACTTTTGTATCATTGATCATCGAATGCCTTATTTTCCTAAGGTAATGCAACTGTTTCTTGTCACCTTTTTAGAATTTCACTCAACAATTTGTCCTATAAATCATATTTTTTTCTTTTATGCCATGCTGGGGTTTGAACTTGGGGCCTTAGCACTGTCCTTTGGCTTTCTCAAGACTAGTACTCTACCACTTGAGCCACAGTACCATTTCCAGCATTGTCTATGTATGTGGTACCAAGGAATCAAACCTGGGTCTTCATGCATGCTAGCCAAGCATGCTATGGTTAGGCCAAACTCCCAGCTCATTCTATAAATCTGTATTCGGGAAATAAGAATTAGAATCCTATGACAGTCAACAATGAAGTTAATATAAGTGACATAAAGGGGTGGTGACATGCTTACAGGTAAAACGATTCAAGGGACAAATTTTTTTCTGATAGCCATATGTGTCTGTGTGTATTTTTAGATTTCACTTTACCCATAAAATAAATGTAGATATGAAAATGTAATGTTTTTCCTAATCTGCTCCATTCGCATTGTATTCTTTCTGTAAGTCTTACAATTCACTTGCAAAGGTATCTTGCCTCTTTGCCTCCCTGCATACTATTTCTAGGATTTTTCTGCAGGCCTCAATTCTCATGAATCTGTCATTTTTAATTTTCTCAAGTGTTGTTATATCTACCCTCTTATCATCCCTCTTTTTAGAAAATATAATGTTCATCTCCCATAAATTCATTCATTGGATTTAGTCTCTTTTCATGCATACCTAAAAGGTTTTGATTGTTTTTATTCATTTATTTGTGTGTGTGTGTGTGTGTGTGTGCTAGTGCTAGTGCTTGAAATCTAGATATCCATTTTTGCTTGGCTTTTTATTTAAAGCTAATTCTCTTCCACCAGAGCCACATCTCAATTTCTGGATTTTTCTTTTTACTTGGAGATAAATTTCTTACACATTTATCTGCTTGGGCTGGATTGAACTATGATCTAAAGACCTCAACCTTCTGAGTAGCTAGGATTACAAACATGAGCTATCAGTATCCAGCTCCAAAACAGTTTTAATCTAAGGCCGAGAGGCTGAACAGATTACTGAAAGTTTATACAACCTGGTAGGGAAGATTCCTAGAATGACTTATTTGTGTTCTGCGAGAACCATTAAATTTTCTCTATAATTTTTCTTCGGTAGTTATTTTTTTCTTAAAGTGAGATTTCTTTTTCCAGATTCTCAGCAACTAACAAGCTTGAACACGTAACACTCTTACTTATTGTCATGGGTAATTTAGTGTTTCCCAGGATCATGCTTTTCTGTTTGCACTATCATGTTATAATCAAGTGAATTATTAAACATTTTTCTATAAATACAAATGAAATCCCACTTAATTCAGGAAAATATAATATTCCCATAACATATAGTCAATCGAGTGTTTAATAAAACAGTTTGGATTTATTTCATCTTTTTATGTGTTGATTCTTTTGTGTGTGTGTGTGTGTGTGTGTGTGTGTGTGTGTGTTTATGTATTTGTATATGTTTCCATGTCTTTAGGTGCATATAACAGACCAGAAATACTGAAAATAAATGTTAACCTAACATTTCAGAAGTTATAATACTATAACAAATGTAGCTGTTGCATGGGTGATCTCTTTTACAGCTTGACCCCATGGAGATCATTAGAAGTAATGTTTAAGTATAAAGAAACAGAGACAGTAGCATTAATCCACACACATGGAATCTTTTCTAATATGTGAGAACATAAATTATCCACTTACCAGAACAAAGAGTCAGAGCTTGTCTCTTTACTATATTAGGTCAAATATTTCTTTTAATGAATATATATTGTATCTTTATCTGGAACTCTAAAACAATTCTGTAAGGAATCATGAAAATATCATCTTGCCTCTTTTCCTCCTTGTATATTAAGGATTGCATACATTTATATAAATGTTCCAGCTTTAATATTATGACCTGGATAATGTTTGGGCTGTTGGCCTGTTTCTTTTTTGGAGCTTCTTGTTTTTCTCCTTTTTGTTTTCGCGTCTCTTTTCTGGATATATAGAATATTAAAAACTCAATATATTTACTGCTGTGTGTGTGTTTCATTTAAAACACCCATCAGTGGGGTATTTTATACTTCTCCCTTAAAAAGTGCAAAATAAGCTAGACTTAAACCCTAATTTTTATTTTTATATGAGCCTAGATTAATTCTTCTTGACCTTTTGGGTCAGAGGCCCTCAATGGATTGAGGCTTTTTCTATCTGGTTCTAAAATAAAACCCCTCTTTGTGGGGAGCAGGGGAGCATGAAGTCTAGAAAACATTTTCTGTAGATAAGCTTGAAATGTCAATTTCAAGGATAAAACACCTCGACAGAAGTGAATCAGACTAGATAAACAGAAATGGAAACTGGAAGAAATAGAGATGCTTTACACTTTTTCTAAGACAGTTACATATAAAATGTAGGTACCATGCATGAAGGAAATAACAATTGCAACAGTGAAACAAGAAGGCTGAGTATAGGGTAGAATGTTGAAGAAAAATTTTTAAAGAGATATCTACTATAGAACTGAAGTGTCAAAATCATTTGAATAAATATTCTAGAGCTATGTCTGTGACTGATGGAAACCATGTCAGTGCAAGGTTTGGAAAAGCTTTCCAAGGAGTCGATCTTTTTTCTTCTCATCATCTTATCTCTACACGTAACTTACCTATTTTCTTTTTTACATCTTGCTCCCATAGGTTTCTGAAATGTGAGCTTATGATTTGTCAGGATGCTTTCACATTCTTCATTATTGAGACGTGTAGTGCATTCTTGTTTTCACTTGCAATGCCCTTTACAGAACAGCCTTGCCTCTTGCCCACCTTTTTTGTTTTTTTGTCGTTGTATTTCTATTGTGTTTTCCTGGTTCACTTTGTCTCCTCAACACATTTGTTAGGACTCAGTTTTCTCTTGTTGGTTTCAAGGCCATTTGTACTTTTTGTACAAAGGCCCCACCACTGCACGGTGAGTCAGTCAGTTACCATGTCCCCAAGTTTTCATATTTCTTTTTTTTTTTTCATTGCAGCACTATTTATCACAGCCAAGATATGCAACCAAGCCAGATGGTCCCTTAGTAGATTATTGGATCAAGAAGATGTGGTTCTTTTTTTTTTTTGGTTAATTTTTTTAATTGTAATTAGTAAAAGGGTTACATGATATTTGGCAGATAGAAGGTGCATTAATTCACATACATTGATACCCTTTCACATGTCTTGGTACCCGTTTCCCTCCCCCCCCACACCCCCCACCCGTCTTGGTTTTCCCCCCTTCCCTATCAAATTTCAAATATCCAAATACAAATAAATTCAATATATCAGATAACAAAGTGAGATACTATACCAATATGAGATAACCAAGGGACAGCAAATTCATATTTCTATCGCTCTCTCCTATTCCTTGATCTTTGACCTGAAGATAATTTATAATGCGATGTGAACCAAATCCATGAACCTCCTGTTCTAAATCCTCATGAGCGAGAGTAACATCAAAAATATTACATGCTTTATACTACACATGTTGTTTAAGGCATTATGAGGTATGTCTAATTTAATCAGCAATTTGTTCACCGCATATAAAGATCTTATTTTTATTCAAATGTGTTCTTATTAAAGCTCAATGTGTTCCTTTTCTAATCTGCAAACTAGTCCTATTAAGTCTTGTTAAAGGTAAAGTGTGATTGATTTATCTTTTTACTTCTCAATATAAACAGTTCAGTGCTAGACATTAAAGTGGTATCTGAAAACAATATGATTAAATGATTCCACAAATCAATGGAAAGTGTACACCTGAGAGCTCAGCCCCTGAAGCATGTTTGAACCAATTACCATTTGCATCATGAATGTGTTGATTCAATTGACTGTTTTGATGGCAAGTCAATTCATTTGGTGTACTTTGGTCTTTAACAAACAGATATCTTCCATCTGGAGAGTGTTTAAGAGAGTATTTGAATGAACCATCTTTCCTTATGTCAAAAGATTGACATTTTCATTTCTTTACTTTTATATTTTTTAAGAACCAACAGCATCATACTCCATGAATTTAAAAGATTCGTAGTGTCTATGGAGAATGAAGAACATCAACATTTTTAATATAAAAATGTAAATGCTTATAAAGGTAATGATACTAAAAAGGTGAGGAAAGAACTGATGGAGGTAACATCTAGTTCATCAGGCAGCTTGTAATTATGGTCCTTCTTTTTTGAAGACTGGATTGAGAAATATGATAAAGACAGAAAGTGTGAAATATATTAGTTCAATAGTTGTACTTTCAAATGCTCTACAAAATGGGCCCTATTGATCAATGCTACAAGTTATAATTCATTGCTCTTTTAGAAAGAAATTTTCATAATTGAAGTATATAGCACAGGTAACTTATTATAAAATTTTATTTTTAAAATAGTCAATTGTTGATACGATAGTAAAATTTAGATAATATGCCAACATGTAAAACTAGTAGAGTTTATATCTGTGAAGCAGTTGCAAGTTGGGGAAGATGTGTCACTAAAACTGTTCATGACATGTTTCTGTGCCATTTTCCATAGTGGAGAAATAATTTATAGTTTCAATAGGACCACATGAGGGATCTTGTTATTTCCTTCTAGCACACAAGTGGAATACAAATTCATTAGTTACCACCTAAGATTTTCATTATATGCAGTTCTTTCCATTTTAGAGTGTAGGTCATTACAAACAGAACTGAAAGTGGAGGCAAAATGGGAGGGCTGAAGTGGGGATGGGAGGGAAAGAGTCATTCCTGGAGTGGAAGGAAGAGACAGGAAGAGCAGAGGAGGGAAAAGGAAAGGGAAGGGTGGGAAGGGAAAAGAAGGGAAGGGAGAAGTATTCTTAAGGTGGTATCTAATCTGAGTTTTGAAAAATGACAAGGAATTTTTAAGAAAGGTGTAAGGGAAACCAGCATGAAAGGCCAAAACACTAGAAGCTGAATGTCGTACACATAAACCCCAAAATAAACATTGCTACAATGAAAATTACAGAAAATATGATGCAGATGGGACAGTATTCACTGACAGAATCTTAGAATGTCTTCTTTCCTGGGTTGATTACCTCTTACTGCAAATGAACATATCTTCCCCTATCTTTCTGTATCATCATTCATACTTGTACCTAATCCAACATCATAAGTAAGTAGGTAGAATATGCTATCTCATCACAGAAAATTAAGAATCACAAGTTATCATTGACAAATATTTTCAGACATTGTATTTACTGACTCTAACAAAATAACTTTCAACTCCTACACATAATAAGTCTGCTTTTGTTCTCCTTTAACTTTGTATTGCTGACAGAATTTGAAACACAATTCATTAGACCAAAGTGGATATTGATTTGATTTTAATGAGTGGGAAGCTAAGAGTCAGGAAGACTGGTGATCATGTCCAGACTGAATATTTATCAGAGAATGTAAAAAATATTATATAATTTGATATATAAGTCACATATTAAAAGAGTCCTTAAAATTGAAAAAAAAACCTTTTATGTTTTTCCCTGGAAGAAGTTGTTATTAAAATATTAAACCATCTAATCACACATAAGAATATTTCTTTAATGTTTTGTTGTCCACTGTTAATTCTAGTAAGTAGACTAATTTTATATGTTTATATGAAAATAATGGCTGTGGTACCAATTTGATTTATAAGGATAATAGAAACTATAGGACTTTCGGTTGGTGTTATATTACACAATATTGTGTAATTAATAAAGTAGTACATTGTTTTATCAATAAACTAGTCAATATAGTCATATTCACTGACAAGAAAGGCTCTTTTTTTCCTTATGAACAGGGTAACAGGAGCTTAAAGTTTCATGTAACTGGATTAAGAGTAGAAAAAAATGAACAGTAACTTAATTTGCTGAATGAAATTTAATGATTAAACAGCTAATACATTTTTAGGAAGAGATAAGTATTTCAAATAATTCTTAAGGATCTTAGATATTTTTAAATGACAAATATTATTGAAGACAAAAAAGAAGAAATTTTTGTAAGGAACTTTGAAAGTTGGTAGAATGATCTATAATTATACTTATAGGGTGTTTAAACATTTTAAAACTTCTCCAAGTGCATTATTTCATTTTTTTGTATGCTCTTAGAGCAGGTATTTTATGGATAATGGCATTGTAGAGAAAGAGGTTAAGTGAATTAAGTAAATCACACATGTAACAAGTGACAGAACTGGGGCCAGTGTTACTAGTTCAATGCTGTTTTTCACTTCATGCTGCCAAATTATGTAAGAGAACTAAATATTCGAGTCTGTATAAAATAGCTTTGCAGGGCAGAAACATAAAGCATTCCCTGGTTTTTAATTATATGGCTAAGGGATATAACCTTGAGTCACAGGAATTCAAATACATTGAGCAAGGAAGGTAGGGAACACTTACTCACAAAGGCTAATTTTCACCCACTGCGCATAGAAGATTTGTTTTGATGGCTATGTAGTCTTACAATAAAACTACCAGGCATTGGTGGCTAATGACTGTAACCCTGTCTACTCGTGAGGCTGAGATCTGATGATTTTGGTGTAAAGCCACCTCAGGATTTTTGTCTGAAATAAACCAGAAAAAAAAAAAGTTGGAATTGGAGCTGTGAGTCAAGTGGTAGATCTTTAGCCTCAAGCAAAAGAGTTAAGCAAGAGAGTTAGGCCTTGAATGTAAGCTCCAGTACCACTAAGAGAGTGGGGGGGGGAGGGAGGGGATGGAGAGAGGGGGAGACCAAGAGGAGAGGGAGGAAAGAAGGAAAGAAGGAAGGAAGGAAGCTCGGCCAATTTCTCCAACATTATTTATTTGGAATGTTGTAATCCATGTAATTTATGGTTTTCTCATTGTCACTTGTTCTTAATTTTTTCCAGAAGACTTCTGAATTATTGTCTCTAATATACTCATTTGTATCCTATCTATACAATCTTTGTATAGAATGAGACTTCAGTACATATTTATTCACGGTGAATTATTTAAATACATGATTGTACAGTGTTGTTTACCACTTAATGCTTAGTTAACTTTGAATTGTGGTCACAAGTAAAAGTCTCAGAGAAAACAAATTTAGAAATTCCAAAATACTTTAATACATCATACTTTAATTCACCCTGTGCTCAATTTATTTTCTTGTGTCATTATTGGAAATAACCTCAAAGGAATACCATTAGTACTTGATTTGCCAAATTTAATATCATGCCATCAAAGAATATAATTTTGGAGCATTATTAATGTGATTACAAAATATTCTGATACAAATCAGAGATTATACCTAATCAAAGAAGATAGGGGAGAAAGAGGACAATGAAAATTATTAGAGGCTTTATATTCCCTGGCAGTCTTGTTTCATTCCCTTTTCAATGTTAGAAGAGAATCAAATAGTTGATGGTAATACTCTTACTGCTTTATGAAAATTTTCTTTCTTACATCAGAGTAACACAACGGCATGACTTATCTTTATGAAGTGATGCATATTTCTCGAACAGCTATTAAGATGACAAGCAAACATATAAGGACACAGGAATCTTTACAACTCCCAGGCACATTGATGCTGCTTTCACTTACAAGACAGACCACCATGTTGGAAATACAACAAAGAATCTCAAACTTTAGGTCATTAATTACAACTGATTTGAAAATGTGTTAGTCATCAGCACATACTGACCAGAATTCCTTTCCTTAAACAATGTACATTAAATAAATAACTTCATAAAGTTTTTATACAGGATCATGTTTTCCTCACAATACCAGAATTCTTACTGTAATAGTTTTGAAATTGACCAACCTTTTAAAACCTGATACCAAACACCTACTTCCAAAATTGGGCTCTATATTAACAGGCTGAAAATTTCTCTTTAAAAGGGAGCAAGCCAAAGTTATTCAACAGCATAGCAGATATTATAATGAGTACAAAATTCAAGGAAGAGAGGTAAGCAACATTTCTTTTGGAAAAAAATCAATCCTTCTTTGGTCACAGACAACGTGATCATCTATAAAACACCAAGCACTAGTGGCTCATACCTGTAATCCTAGCTACACAGGAGGCTAAGATCTGAAGATGGCCATTCAAAGCCATCCAGGGAGGAAAGTCCATTGGGGCTCTTATCTCCAATTAAGCACCAGAAAACCAGAAGTGGTGCTGTAGCTCCAAGTGTTTAGAGAGCTAGTCTTAACCAAAAAGTGAAGGGAGAGAGCCCAGACTCCAAGGTCAAGACCTATAACCATCAGAAAAGTAAATCCCACAGATTCTACAAAATATATTAGAATTAATGAGATAATTAAGCAAGGATGTAGGATAAAACATCAGTTTACAAAATGTAATTGTAATTCTGTATATTTATATAAATAGTGGATTTACATTAATGGACTTACATAAATGGAGGTCTATAAAATATCCATATAGTATGCCATTCAGTATTGTCACACATTTTAGAAGGTTAAAAAAAAACCATTTTGTTTTTCATCATTTAAAAAAAAGTTTAGCAAGGCGTGGTGGTTCACGCCTGTAATCCTAGCTACTCAGGAGGCTGAGATCTGAGGAAAGTGGTTCAAAGCCAACCCAGGCACTAAAGAACCTGAGACTCTTATCTCCATTTAACCACTGGAAAACCGGAAGTGTGGCTCAAGGTGTAGGGTAGTAACCTTCAGCTGGAGAGCTCAGGGACAGTGCCTAGGCCCAGAGTGACCCACAAGAACATTAGAAAGGGTATCAATGTGCTAGAAGAATTGTACCCACTACCTGATAAATTTAACTGTAACCCCTCTGTATATTATCATGACAATTAAAAAAAATGTTTAAAGCCTAGCACTGGTGACACATGATTGTAATTCTAGATCTACTTAGCTGGCTTCCATAGGAGGATCTTAATTCAAAGCCACCTGGGCAGGAATATTTGTAAGTCTGTAATCTCCAATGCAACACCAAAAAAAGCCACAAGTAAAAAAGGCTAGCCTTGAGAGAAAACGCTCAGGGATACCTTTGAAAACAAGGAACACAACTGAATCAATAGAATTATCTGTAGTGAGCCTGGCGCAGTGGCTCACGCCTGTAATCCTAGCTACTCAGGAGGTTGACATCTGAGGATCAAGGTTCAAAGCCAGCCCCTGCACAAAAGGACCTGAGACTCTTATCTCCAATTAACCTCTAGAAAACAGGAAGAGGGGCTTAGCTCAAGGGTAGGGTGGTATCCTTGAGCTGAATAGCTCAAGGACAGCGCCCAGGCCAAGTTCAAGCCCCATGACCACCAACAACAACAACAAATAGAATTACCTGAAATGAAAGCATATCACAAGTAGAAAATATAAACAATTGTTATACATATGGATTATAATATGATAGTTTTAAATTTTCTGTTAATGAGTAAAAACTTTGAAGTTAGAGCAAAATGATAAATTATACTATTAGTATGTAGACAGACTGAGAGATTAATGGAACAGAGCAGTGATTCATCAATAAACATGCAAAAATGTAGACCAGCATTGAACATAGTAGAGAAAAGATAGTCTTCTTAACAACTTGTCACATCATAACTGGAGTTCCATGTGCCAAAAAGTGAGCCCAATTTACCTACTGATGTACACACAAAGATAAACAAAAAATATTTCCCTGGTAGTAAAAATGGTGAATATATTTTAATATGATTATTGTATGTATCATTTATATATCAGCTTTATTGAGTTATCTATTCAAATCCTAAACCTGTTTTATTGTTTTCATAGTATTCAATTCTGAAAATTCTTTGCATATTTTGAATATCCACATTTAATCAAATATGTAATTTTTTCCAAATATATAATGTTTTAGTACTTTCTACTAGACTACAAGTTATTTTTCACTGACAAAGTGCCTTTCAACAAAGCATTTGTGTTCTTAATTTTAAATATGGTTTATCTTTTTTATTTTTTTACACACTATGCCTTAGTCACTGGATCTATGAAATATTTCCTGATATACCATCTTAAATATTTTCTTCTACTATTTTTTTCTGTTCCTTAGATGTAGCACTCGAAACATAAAGAAAATGATAAATACCCTCAAACATCCAACAGACTAATGGTTTTTTTGAATATACAATGAAAATTGAAGAAGTAATAAGTTACAATTTTGAAGAAAATACATATAAATTTGGATTATTGCAATATCAAATCAGCAACAATTCAGTAGACATTTTACCTAAAACATATGGATACCATATAATCACCTTAATGAATGACAACTTAGCAATGCTACTAATCACTGAATTGCAGTTACAACTACCATGTAATAGCACCATTCCTTTATTAGCATAGCTAATAGTATAAAAACTGACCATATCTAGGGTTAGAGTCAGAATGAAAACAGGGCCACTGTGCCCCATAAATGTTAGTTTCTCTTGAATAATTTTCACTTATTTATCATTATAATGCAGTCATTCCACTGTAGATATTTGTAAATGAGAAATGATTTCATAAATTTATACCGACTTCTATTCAAATGCTCATAGCAGTTTTTAAATTGGGATAACCGAAATCTAGAAACATGTCCACAAAACAGGTGAATGAAAACTCCTGCAGTACATTCGTATGAGGACTGAATTGTGCACACATACAGTATTGCGATGAAAATCTCAGGATAGTTATTCTTAGTGAAAGACACCATGTCAAGCAATAACAATGATAATCGTAATATCTTTAGCTGACTTATAATGATATGAAATTATTTCTCATCTGGAAAGAAAGTTGGGGAAAACAAATGATAGAGGCTTGTTACTTAGGAGCATAGATTGTGATGAGAGCTACACACACACACACACACATATACACAAACACATACTTGAAGTTGAATTTTCTAAGTTGTATTTTCTAAATTATCGTTTTTTTTCTGCTGAGTATTTCAGGAATACTTGGCATTACATTGGCTAATGTTTGGTGTTCCAGCATTTACTCTTTCTTTTCTGACTTCTAAAGTTCCTTTCTTTGTCTAGATGCTTTTACTAAGATCATAATCTTGGCATTATATTAGTGACTCAACTTTAATCCACATAGACTTTGTTCTCTTTTTTGTCCACATTTCTTTCTTATATGAGTAATCAGCTTAGTTCCAAGATCTCAGTTTCTCTTTTCATCTGTGTGCTTTTAACTGCTCACCCGTGAGTACTTACCTCCTAAAATTAAATTCCTTAATAAAGTTACTCAATTTCAAAGGACATGTATGCAAATTTTCTTCAATTTCTGGAAATAATGCTTTTTTTGTTCACTTGAATTCATTGTTTTCACTTCAAAGCACCCTGCTTCTTTCCTTTGAAGTTTCATCTTATATTTTATATTCCTAATTTGGTTGCATAATTGACTTGAAATCTTTTCCTGATTTGTCAGCTCGAGGGAGCACTCATGCATTGTGAAACGCAGGTGTAGTCTTCCACACTGCCTTTTTCTCTTTCCCACTGCATCTTAGTGTTGGAAGTGGGGAAGTTCAGGTTCTGTCCACAATGTGGACTGAGGGTATCTTACTTTGGTTGCACTTGAAATGTTTTTAAAGAATAGTCTGTTTTCATTGCTTGTCATGAGAATATAGTGTGTAGCATTCTTATTGAGCTTTCCCATATTATTAGATATTTAAATATGTTTTAATATTTCCATTTGTTTAAATATAGAGAAAGTTTATCCATGAAAAGTGAAATGAAGTTTCCTTTGGTTTCCCTTGGTATGTTAAATAGAAGGTGTGTTTAGGAGTCTAAAAAACTGAGTATTCTGTGAACTGTTGCTAATTCATGATCTAAGGCAAATTATATATCTTCCTTAAATCTCATTTCTGAGCAAGGAAGTATAAAGAACTAGATGAATCAAGTATTATTAGGATTCTACTATTCCATAATCCCATACATTTTTATCTTAAATTTGACGGTAAGGTCAATACCTGTTCAGTTGGAAATACTACACTTAAACATCCTACCATAGCTGATAACAGTTCACAGACAGCAATTTAATTTGCAAAGTCCCCGCATCCATTTTATTACTATTTACTTGCAATTGCCTGAAAACTGGCAAAGAAAATGTCATTATCTTTAGTAGCTACTTGCATTGAAGGTATTGTTTGTACCCTTCAGTTTTCTTGTCTACGGAATAGATGTAATTATGTCTAACCCACACTGTTGTGAAAATTCAGTGTGCTTGGAATAGAGTGTTAAAAAATGACAAACATTATCATTTGTATAGTTATTTTAGCTATTTTTTGCTGGCTTTATTAGTGTAGTTGCAGTTGTTTTCAGGCACAATATCATAAATGTATAATGAATAAATGACTTGCCAAAGTTTTGTCAGTGGCCAAGGGAAGTGCTGGTGCAGCTTAGGGCTTTAACATTAGCTGTCACCATAATTCAATCCTATATTTAATGTCTAATTAATACATATCCTTCCTACATGTGACCTAGCTAACTACATACATGTAGGAGGAGTAATGATCTTGCTCATCCTAATTTATTAGGTACCTGTGTCCTTAAAAAAATGTCTTGGGGCCAGGAGTTTGGTCTAGTGGTAGAGTGCTTGCCTAGCTGGCACAAAGATCTGGGTTCGAGCCTCAGTACCATATACATAGAAAATCTGCACGTGGTGCTATGGCTCAACTGGTAGAGTCTAGCCTTAAGAAAGCCCAAGGACAGTGCTATCAGGCCTTGAGTTCAAGCTCCAGCACTGGCAAAAAAAAAAAAAGAATCTCTTAATCAACGTAAATACTTGTTACTATGATTCAGAATTCCACAAGAGGGATTTGATACATAGGAACATAAAGAAGAGGGAGAATGGGTGAATGCCTTCTTTTGGTGTCTAAACTGGCAGGGAATGAAAGTTATTACTTCTCTTGTTTGTGTCACCCATCCTCCAGTATCTTAAGAGGTAGTGATTGATTTTTCTTCTTTATTCTTAAAAGAATAAGTTTTCCTCATGGTAAAAATGTCTTGAGAACAGATGACAAAGTAATTTTGCACTACAAAAATAAACACATTTTTTCATGAAATATTTGCCAGAGTTAGGATCTACTAATTTTGGGCTATTCATAATTTCTTATTTGGTATCCTTATTTTTCAGATAGTGTTCTATAGGGTTTCTTTTAAATCTCCCTATAGATAAACCACGCTTTAATAGACTTGTTTTTATTACCCTCTAACTTAAGAGTGTTCACTTACATGGTTCATTTTTATATTGTTTTCTCCCTGGATCATGAACTTGTTCATTCTACTTCTTTCTCATGGCAGTGGAATTCCATAGGTAGGCATTGTGAATAGAGGAACTCCTTTACATTCTTTCTCAGTTTGCAGAAATAGAAATTTTCTTAAACATATAAATTAAGTATTACTTCATCCCATCCTCTGACCAAGGAGGCTGTCTTTCCAGAGACATGTATTCCTATTAGCCCTTAGAGGATCTGTCATGATAAGATGAATAAAAATGCAATTCTGAAAATAATGCCACATAACCAAAATAGGAAAAAGTCAGACGTTAGTGTGTATCTTGGTACTCTGCCCAGAGGATCTCCTCCTGTTTCACTTGTCAAAGAAATAGTTTAAGATAAGAAACTCAAGAGTACTATTGAAATAATATCACACAACTCTCTTAGTCAAACTTCTCCATGTCTATATATTCTGATCCTACAATGAATTTATATTCAACATTTCCAAAATTCTGCCCAATTATCCATCTCTATTTAATCTTCAAAAATATCAAAAGCAGCAAGCTACAAGAGAATACCAGCAGATAGTGGCTGGTTTCCTATGTAGACATTATCTTTCTTTCAAACATCTTAAGTAAGGACAGTAAAATATGAAAATTGGTCCATCTGGGGAATATTTCCAATATCCAATAAGGTCCAGTTATTTTACCTCTATGGTTTTAGGATGTTCATCATTTTCATTGGGAATGATGCCATTCTCCTTGCTAAGAAAATCCACGGCTTGTTTGGTTAATAATACCATAGGCTTGATATGGAGCTACTTCTGAAGATTCTGAAAAAATGAGTTATTCAAGTCTTGGGCAACCTTTGTAAAAGTCATCACGCAGTTTTTAACTCATCTTAAGACCATCTACTGGCCTGATGCTATCTATTCTCATGAAAATTCTCTCCTCATTCCCAGTGCTGTTAGATTTGCTCAGTATCATATGCACATGGAATGCTTCCAGACTATGTGTGGTGAGCTCATTCAGACTCTCCAGGGGAGTGCTATTAAAGGCTCCTTTTAGTCCCCTCAAAAAATGATATTTGTTATCATATAATAGTGAACCATCTCCATTAGGGAAATGCCATTTTATTGTAATCAGATTTCAGTTGCTGGTGTAGATCTATGCTAAGCATGCTAATTAGGAGTTAGAAATTTCAGATATTTGATGAGACAAAAGACAAAGGGGGAACCAATGTAACAGTGATATTCACAAGATAGTATGTTGGAAATGAGCTTTACAATTTGGGAGGGGTAAGGGTAGTGAAAGTGGGAAAGAAAGCATGGGAAAGAGTAACAATATTCGAGAACTAATGTACTCACTCCCTGATGGATGTACCTGTATCCCCTCTATACATTACTCTGAGAATAATAATACAATTTAAAAAAGGAAATTTCAGATCTTGGATTTTAATGATGATGATACAAATGGCGAAGATACCACAAAATGACACTGCTCTGTGGTGTCAAGCTTTCTTTTTATAGTGCTAGGGCTCTGCATATTTTAGGCAATTGCTTCACCACTGACTTTTATCCATGGCTCTGAAAACCACATTTTAAGAAAATTGATTAGTAAAAAACTGGCTCAAATGGTATAGCAATATCCTTAAGCAAAATAAGATCAGAGACAGCTCCCAGGCCCCAAAACAGGCACAGAAGAAGAAAGAAAGAATGAAAGAATGACAGAGAGAGAGAGAGGTGGGAGAGGGAGAGAGGTGGAGGGAGGAAAGGAAGGAGAAGGAACGAAGGAAGGAAGGAAGGAAGGAAGGAAGGAGAAAGAAAAAGAAAGGAGAAGGAACAAGGAAGGGAGAAAGAAAAACACTGATTAAGTGAGCAAAACTTTGTGTTTGAAAAATGAAAAAATGCAAATAATGATACTTAATTGCATTTTTCAGTGTTCTGCATAGCTATTTTCTTTCCATCAAGACACAAAATTAATGTTCAATGTTTTATGTTTTAGTTCTTCAGGCTTTATATTTAAGAGCACTTTGCTTTTATTTGACTGCGTTTTTAAATTATACTTTAGTTTTCTGTTACAATAGATATGTAGTATAAAGGACAGTCCATTTTTTAAATGTATGTGTTAATCTGTAGTTTGGTCTATGATGTCTGTGTTTAGGTTCAAATTGAATATGGCTTTGAATTGTGTGTGTGTGTGTGTGTGTGTGTGTGTGTGTGTGTGTGTGTGTAAAACATAACTTCTTCCTAGGATTACATAGTCCAACAGCAAGTTTGATGAAATACTTTGTGCAGATTTCCCTCACTTCTGACACTAGCCACAAAGGTTGATTATAACAAATACTCTCATTCGATATTTTGTTAGAAGGACTCATGGAACTCTTTAAAATCACTCTGAAATTACAGATTATTAAATGCAGAATGCATAGATTAAATTCAGCAGAAAGAAAAGAAACAGAGATGAGTAGAATTTGCTAACAGTTCAAATGTCTTATCTCTGGAAACTGGATACACTATTTCTGCACTATTGATTTATCACAAAGAGTATAAAGTATTGCCAGTCAGGGAAACATCTCATCTCTATATTCAAATGTTTTATTGAAGCCTCATTCCTGGGGTATGATTAATTGCCTTGTTTCCAAGTTGATTGATGCTGGAGTACCCAAGCCCTCACCCTAAATCACATGGTTCTCTTTCTGTTGCGGTAAACTTAAATAATAAGTCATTAATAATAGTCATTCTGTTTGGAATGTCTACCCCCCAATATAAGACTGTTGGGTGTGACCAACCACCATGTTCAACAAAGTGAATCAGTTATAATACCCATTGTCTCTCAGAAGCTGAGAGCCCAGGCATCATTTTTCCTTAGAAAGGCTACATTCCATATCACAGTTTTCTAAATTAGAAGTAATGTCAGGCACAAATGAGTTAGAGAGGTAATCATTACAGAGTCTAATGTATCATATATAGGGAGAAGTTAGTAATTTTGTAAATGTTTACAATGTGTTATTTATCATCAGGAATTTAAGTATGCAATTTTTGCAATAAAAATTGGAAATATTGAAAACAAAATAAGATAGTAATCTTTTAGAAGTAATATGTTATTAAAAATTACATGGATTCCAGGTGATTTTTAATAGTTCTTTTTTATTTTAACTTTTTTTTTTTGCCAGTCCTGGGCTTGAGCTCAGGGCATGAACCCTTTCCTTAGACTTTCTCAAGGCTAGAGCTCTCCCACTTGAGCCTCAGCACCACTTCTGGCTTTTTCTTTCTATGTATGTGGTACCGAGGAATTGAACCTGGGTCTTCATGCATGCTAGGCAAGCACTCTACCACTAGGCCAAACTCCCAGCCCCTTTAATAGTTCTTTTTCATTGATAGTTAAGTTACTTGTATCCATTTAATAAGTGATGCTATTTCATTGAAAAATGTATGTCAAATATTGTATCTCGGTGGAAGTAAAACATTTTTATCTGCCCCTAGTAACTGATGACATTTTTCATCATTGTTCACTTTTCTTGGTGTATGAGCGAAAATTCTTATGTGTTTTAGTCAGTATTCAAATAAATGAATAAATAATGTAAGGGATAACTAAAACTCAAGATTAAACGACTAAAGTCAAGTGCTCCCACTTAAAATCTTAGCTAATCAAAAATAAGATCTTGCAGACTGAAATTCAAGGCTAGATAAATTGAAAATGTAGGCTAGACTAATCTCCAAAATTACTATCAAACTGTTGGACTGAAGGCATGACTCATGATAAGAAAACCAACCTAGCAAGTGTCAAGCCTTAAATTCAAGTTAAAAAAAAAAATGTTCACTTGTCTGGATAAACACATATAAAATTTCAATATATTTAATAGAAAGGGATTCCATATTATTTCTTTCCTCTTTTCGATATTCAAGGGAAGGTCAGTGATTAGGTTTAGTCAAGGGTTATTGCTATACTATTAATCCATGTTACTCATGTCTTAGGAATCATCAAGAAAGACATGGAAGCTATTTTAGTTTCATAATTTGTCCCTTCCAGCGGGACATCAACTAGGGCCAAGAAAGAACCTAGAGGGAGGAATGAAAGAGACAGGAGACACGAAGAAGGCAGCAAGACAAGCATTCTGATCAAGCTGCGAATTTTATTTTTCACACAGGGGTTTATATGCCTCTTCAGGAGAGGCAAGAGGGGATTGGGGTACTGCTCGGAGTAGGAGGTCAGGTGGTAGGATGTTTGCATATCAATACAAGCAGGCATGTGTTGCTTAGCGACCTAATTACAAAATGTTGCCCTTAGGGCAAGGAACTATGCAGGCACATTCTTACACGAAGAATTCAGGGAGGGGGAGAATGTTCCTGACATCTCCTCCCTAAACCTTAAAATAAGTGAGGGGCGAGGATTTAGGCAATATCTTCAACTGCCGGTGCATATCCCTCGGGTGGGGATTAAGGTTCCTCTGGGGGCCCCATAGTCCTCATACCCATTTAACATCTCCCACATCTAGGCTGTTCAGTACTGGATGGAAAATTCCCTTCACCCATCCAGAGTCACCATAATGGCTGCAACCACCCAGGGGACTTTGGGTTTAGCACAGAATGTCCCATCACCAAGAGTTTTTAGTTCCAGTCCTCTCAGGAAATAGCTGTGGGGTGGTGCTGGAATCAGGCAGGACAGAATATGTGGCAGCAGCCTCATCTCTCAGCAGCTCCAATGGAATGTCACACCTCCTGCTGGGTTGCCTGCAAATTTGTGCACAAACTGGTTAAAGAAGCTTAACCTAAAGCCTGACTTCAGTGTTCTCCCAATGATTCCCTGGTTGCTTTTCCTGAGCACACTTGTTTTGTCAGGCTGACAACCCATTAGTTTTTAAGACAGTATAGGGTTGAGAAACCAAAGTAATACCAGGGTGACAACTTTTAGTAACCAGATTTCCTTTAAATGAGGCTAGGATTCTCTAGACAGATATAGAAGATTTGAACCTGTAGCCATTGCCACTCCACACAAGTGCAGTCTCCACTCTTGCACATCTGTTACTACTCTTTCCCATACTTCTAATTTTTCCTGTTTCACTTTCCAAAAATGACTCTGGTCCCTTAATCTTAAGGGAAGTTGATGGGCGAAGATCCATCTTCTATAACTTCTTCAAGCTGTTGTCTCTGTACTTGACCAGGGACCTTAAAAAGCTTAGCCTATTTTACCAAGGGGTTGCCAGGATTAGCTATCAGGAACAATGATTTGCTCCAAACTAGAGGTCATATTCAACATTTAACAACTGCACAGACCTTCTTTGGCTACAATAGTTTAGCATACTTAGCACCCATTTGCAAAGGCATTTTCCTGATTGTCTGGGGAACTTAATCCCTTTGACTCTAACTATGCTTCAGTCGCCAGATCTAAACAGATCAATAGGGACACAAGTCTCAGATGCACAAACTTTCCTGAATTTGTGGCTGGTGTCAAATCAAAATTTGCTCAGTTAGAACTTTAAACTACCCACTATCACAGATGATTGACAAGTTCCTGCTCAGTTATGAAAGGCACGGGCATTAGTAAGGCATGCTTACAAACTATTCTATGACCTCCCGGCTCTGATTAAGTTGAATGGCCAAGCACAAGTGGCTCTAGGATCTGACACCATCTCTGCCATCCAAGCAGTGGCTTACTGCATCTGGATGTTTCATTGCTTTTGTCCCAGTAGTGTCTCTCCACACAGGGATAAACATCCCATTGGCATTTCACTTTGTTGGTTGCTGGACTTGATCTCAGGGCCTGGGCACTGTCCCTCAGCTCTCCAGCTCAAGGCTAGCATTCTGCCACTTCGAGCTCCAAAGCAACTCTGCTGCCAGATTAGACACCATAGTCTCACAGGGACTCTGCTTTGCCTGGGCTGGCTTGAAACTGCAGCATTCAGATCAATGAGTCCTACAAAAGGCCACTTTACTCCAATTAGGAGCAACGAGGTGGTCAACTCAGAAATAGTCTGTAAGTATGATCTTACCTAGAACCTGGTAAGAGCCAAAGTTACATCTGAATAAGGATTGCTGTCCTTTTTCATGGGCCTGATGGAAATTGGTATAAGGAGACTTTACAAGAGCAGGCTAAACAGCAATTGAGCAATCATTTTGGTAGTCCGAATTTTCCTTTTTTCTCTTTCTTGAAACAAACATTTAGGACAACCTCACTTTCAAATTTTGTTCAGAAACCCATTTCCAAAGTTCTTTAAAACTTTTGCTGGTATTTGCTTAAACAATTAACACTTTAGCCTTTATTTGCATTTGAAGAACCTTTAAGGGCTCAAGAAACTCCCTCCCTTTGCCTCCAGGCCACCTAGGGCTCAAGGCACTCCCTTTGCCTTCAGGCCTCCTAGGGCTCAAGCACTCCCTTTTTCTCCAGGTCTCCTTGGGCTCAAGGAACACCCTTTGCCTTCAGGCCTCCTTTTAGAAGAGGCCGTTTTTTTTGTTTGTTTTCGTTTTTTTCTCTGCAGTTTAGGTTACTGCCTAGAACTCCAATAACAGTTTAAACTCCAATAAGTTTTTCCTTAATGCAAGAACTACAATCATCAGTGCACCAAAAGTCTAAGTCTGGACTTAGTTTCCTTCTTTTTCTAAAATATATCCAATTGCGAAGTAGTATGAAACCAAATCATAAGGAGATAAACTTTTAAACATTCCTTTTAAAACCCTTCTCCCCAATTTAATACATTTTAAGTGGCAGTTTAAGAAATACTAGTTACATCACCCATATTTTATTATCAGATTTCCAGTGTCAGTTTGCAAGGAAAAAGATAGGATGAAGACGGTCCACTCTGCCGATCTGACCAGGTTTAAATGAACAGCCTTCATGCCAGCTTATTTTCTTTCAACAGCGTGGACCCTCCCTAGGGCCTTGTCCACCATGGGAACCCAGAGCTGCACCTTTGCCAGTTCACCTCTCACCCTCAAAGATGGTCACACAAGACTATCCTAAGTTTTCCTGTCCTTTCTCTTGGCATTTGATTACCTAAACAGTTTTAAAAGACAGGCAAAGTTTCTGACATTGATAAACAAATGCACATTTAAATCTCTAATACTTGTCTCCAAACTTTAAGGAAATAAATTCCAAATTCCCTAATGCCTCTGGGCTAAACAGGATACAATGTTTACAATGTAAACAGCTCTATACATTACATCTCTTTAAAACAATGCAGTAATCCTTTGAGACACTGTAAAACATTCAAACCTAATAATTTTCTTGATGTTTAGACTTAGATTTACCCAACTGCCTTTGTGTTTCAAATATGAGCTCATCCATTGTTTTATACAGCATGCTGACAATTTAACCTTGAACATGTTCACTCATACCCATTCACACATACATTCATACTTAAAGATCTTAAAGCACGCAAAATTAATATCGGCCATTCATTTTCTGGTAATTTTAGTATCATGGTTTGTTTTTTTTTTTTTTGCCAATCTTATTCTTGGAGGTGACAACCAGGTTTTTAAAACAAAGCTTTCTAACAAGGCAACTTAGTTGAAATTTATTCTTCCAGAGCTTGTTTCTGATATCAGACATATTACTTTTTGCAGATGAAAGTTGGGTGGGAGTCTTAAACCTAGGAAAACTAAGACTGAAGTCTGTGTCCTGCCACCACCTGTCTCTAGACTGTCACTTTAGCAGGTTGTTAGGAAAAAGGAAACTAGACTAAGCCTTCAGCTGCTTTGTCTGGCCTTGGCTCACCTCAATTGCAGCCGAATGGGAGGGGCCATACCAGGCCCTAGACCTACCCCAGGTGGGGACAAAACTTTTATTTTAGATACCCAAGGAAAAACAAGAATAAGACAGAGAAGCAGAGACTTTTAAGAAACTCCTAAACTTCTGATGGCATGCCTGGCCTTAAACTACCAGAGTGATGGAAAGTCTGTGGGGCCCTGAAATACTCAGGGGGCGCATCCCCTATGGAAATTTCCATTCCTTGGTAGCTGGCCGGCGGAAGCCATCCTAACCTACTCTCAAACAGAACCAGACATTGACTTACAACAGAAAATGGGACTCAATTGGATACATTTAACACAACAACACGAACTCAGATGAACGCTCTCACCAAAAAACTTATTTAGATATGTCTTGCTGGTGAGACTCTCAGGCATGTCCTGTTACTCACAAGAAATCCAGAAGGTGGTCAAGGAGTCCCTTGACCACCCAGGACTTACAGAGCTTGCTGCCTCCAGCTTTTTTGGCCCACAGTGCACTTTTTAGACAGACATACAGGGTGGTCGGCTGACTTTTACTTAACCTTGGAGGGCTTTGCTTTAAACCTGGGCGTCTTTTCCAAAAAAGGTTGTTAAAGGAAAACCACTATTTCTAGAAAAAAGCAATCTTTTATTTCAATAGCATAAATATACAAATTATTAGGAATTGATGAAAGACTTGGGAGCCCTGTTCGGGTGGCTCCCATGGACATACTGCAGGGAGATCATGAAGAAACCTGTATTTGAAACTTGTATTTGCCTAATCCTTATTAATTTTAGAAGCTCCAATTGTTTTTCCCGCCAATAGGCCACTGCTCCCCATGTGATTGGACTGTGGCCCCTAGAATTGGGGGAGCAGTTCTATGCCAACTTTTTCATAACTAATGCAGTCATCATAGAATGCCACAACATCTGTATCTTGTCTCTCCCTAGAGATTATAGGGCAGGTCCTCTTTAAAAGCAGTGGCTGAATGGCTCTAGCCAGGACAAGGGGCTTGCCAATTGCTAAGATGCTGCTAGGCCAGCTACACCCAGGAGCTGGGGCCTGCGGCAGTTTCTAGGAGCTGGGAACTTAAGGCCTGAGAGCACTGCTGATGAACCAGGCCTTGGAGGATGGTTTAGGCCCAGGGCGAATTAGGCCCATCCTGGGAAACTGCTTTCTTAAGCTCTTTTAGGGCAGATCTATTGCCCCCAGGGTTAGCATTTACCAAGCATGGTGGGGAGGAGTAAAATGGCGGCTTAACCTCTTCTTCCGGTTTAACATGAAGTAAAGTGCGGGAAGATGGATAGTAAAATGGCGAAAGTCCCTCTGCACTCCAATTGTCTGCCGCAAATTCCGGGGCAAGAGCATTTTTTTTGCACTGAGCTCAAAATTTAATTTCTCTGCCTATCAAAAGTGAAGCAAATTTATGGAGTTCTGCTCATTATGCAGAAGCTTTTAGCAAAGCACAAATAAATATTTGATCACTGGAAGAGATGAGCTTCTACCCAAATACTGTAAAAAAAAAAATGTACCAACAAAAAAAGCAATCATCTCTCTAAAACCGAAAACTATTATACAAGAAAAGATCACCTCACTGCACTCTTTTGCCTGAGATGTGCACAGTGAATGATACTAGCCACACCAATGTGCAAATTGCTGGTAAAGTTTTCCATCGAATTTTATTATGATACACATGGAGCTGCAATAATTGATCCGCATAGGAAGAAGAAAACAGTGAGACTTTTTTTTTTAACATTTTGTTTAAAATTCTTGGCTAATATAGTGTGTGATTGTTGTCCTTAATGTACTATGTTATCTCTCATCTCTTTTGCTGTCACTTGGTTATCTCATATTGTTAATATTTCACCTTGTTATCTGATATATTGTATGTATGCTTAATTGGTTATTTGAAATTGGATAGGGAAAGGGGGAAAACAAGATGAGGGACGGGGGTAGGGGAAGGGAAATGGGGACCAAGACATGAGAAAGGGTATAAATGTTTGTGAGGTAATGAACCTTCTATCTGGTGAATATAATGTAACCCTTCTATCAATCACAATTACAATAAAAATATATGGAAAATAACCCTCTTGGCGAATGATGTAAGAGCAGGAAGAGTTTGCAACTACATATGTTGATTGCATTTCCCACTAACCTCTTTTTTTTTTTTTTTTTTTTTTTTTTTTTTTTTTTTTTGCCAGTCCTGGGCTTGAGCTCAGGGAGTGCGCACTGTCCTTGGAGTTTCTCAAGGCTAGAGCTCTACCACTTAAGCCACAGCACCACTTCTGGCTTTTTTCTATGTATATGGTGCTGCGTGTCTTCCGGCATGCTAAGCAAGCACTCTACCACTAGGCCAAACTCTCGGTCCCCCCATTGATATTTTAATAACAGTAGTCACCTTCAAATTTTACACACATGTTGATTTGTTATGGATTATTTTCCTCTTCTTTGCTCCTGTTAAAATCTAAGATTTGAGCTGTGTGGGACTTCCTCATTTGGTGACATGGTAATTTTTGCAATGATATTTCCCTCCAGTCATGGGAGCAGCTATTAGTTTTATTCAGTTTTAGAGAACAGTTATATTTAGACCCAGCTCTTCTTACCGAATTTTAAATTGCAAATATTATGTGATTGTTTGTCTATAAGATTATACTACTCTGTGTTTTTCTGAGTCCATGACAGACTAACCAGTGAGCAATTACTCTTTGTATTTTAGCCTTTTGGTGTTATTTTGGTTCACTTGGATACTATTCCAAATTCTCCTAATTTCCATGTTGATAAATAGTTATTTAGCAAAGTTATAGTGTGTTGCAAGGTAAAGTATACTTATTAATTTTAGTGTAAATTTTTAGTCTAAATTTTTAGTCTAAATTTAAGTATTTTGATTCTCTGTAGAATATAAAGCAAAATATCAAACATTTAGTTTCAGTAGGTGAAGGAGTTTTACATTTTTGTAGGAAGCAGTCCAGTTAGAGAAGAGGTTAGCTATCAATACAAGCTGTATATTTGAAACATTTTCTTGAAATGCCATTTTCATATGTGCTGTATATCAAATTGCTAATGAATTTTACTCACAAGTCCATAATGCTTAAATTTGCCACATTGGATCTTGGACACAAAAGAAAAAATGAGAATGGTTAAGGTCAATTTTTGAGTGATTGTTAATATCCCTGCTAGTTATCAAGTGTTTAAATCATTATTTATCAAAAAGTTGCTTTTTAAGTATCCAAATGAGTCCTAGCTTTTTTTTTTCCAGAAAACTATAAGATCTTTACATTTTATGAAGGATTTAAATAATCCTCAAGAAGTGACCTTTCTAGAGCAGGGGATGATTTCCTATTATTTTCCTTCATCTTGAAGTTCTCACTGAAGTGTGTGACATTTCCACGGAATTTTAAATAGAAATATGAAAGAACAGAACAATATATCCATTCACAATAATAATAATAAAAAGGCTGGCTACATATGACCCCAATAAGATAAGTTAATTATATTAGCACCATTTATTTTATATTAAAGAACCAGAGGGTTCTTCCCTGAACATAAAGCTTAATTCAGACTTTGTAGTCATAAAGCTATAGTCCTTTTGGAAGACAATCACAAATCTGTGTATCCTCTGCCATGTGTTTGTGTGTGTATGTTTGACAAATGAATATATGAAAAAATAAATAAGACATTTGCTGCTTATTCTATAATTAATCAGATTAAGTACATGACTACATATAACAAAGGGCAAAGTTGGACATATTTTCCAAATAAAATGTTTATTTTATTACGCATCTGTGCTTTATACTTTTAATATATATTGTCTTTAAGGTTTGACTTTTAGAATGTCATATACTTCAATCATCTTTTTCCAATGTATATAGCACACAAAATCATATATTAATAGGACTTCAAAAATACAAAAGGTTGGCTTTCTTTGGAAGTGTCTAATAACCTAATTTTGCAAGTTGATTTCCTTATTAATGGTGTCTGTTTCTCAGTAGATACTGCTTCTTGGCACCTTTTGTTTGTTATATGGATTTTAAGGAAATCAGGACCTACAATTTTCAACAAATATTCAGAAGAAACTACTTTCTGTCTGATCACTAACTCAAGGGATAATGACTACTCAAAAAAGATAGCAAATCTGATAGTATTGGGGCTTTGAAGAATGTTTGTATAAACTGACAGGAAGTAGAAAACGACATCAATTGCCCTCATATGTTATCTCATTTAACTTTCCAAACAAATCTTCCAGTTAGTCATTCTTTTCATCCTCATTTTAAAAATGTGGAAATTACAGCAGAATAGAAATTAAGTTCATGTGTTTCCAGGCTGCATGTCTCTCCAGTGTTAATGCTCGAAATTAACCTGGGAAATCTTAGCGACATTACATTTTATAATAGACTGGTCCTTTTAAATACCCTGCCTTGAATAAGCATAAGCAAATATTTTATCATATTTTGAGCTACAGTGTCAGTTTTATAACATAAATAAACAGAATGGAGAGAACTGTAATAACAGGAATTTCATTTCGTCTATATAGGATATTTGTCTTCCCAACAATACTGTTTCTTCAAATTCTTGTAGTCCCATGATTGTGTACAATATTCATAATTTGCTTTGTGTTTTTTGCTTTGATTTTCCTCTGTTGCCTTATATGGTTCTAGGTAGCAAATCAAACAGAACATACAAAGAGACCTGTACATCTATCTAGGAAAAAAAATGTCTTAACAGAAGTTGTTTAGAAAGCAGAAAAGTAATAGAGTCCTTCATGTTATCTTACCTTCTTCCTCTTCCCCTGACAATCAATCAAGAGTTACTTAACTTTGAGCAGTTACTGATAGTGAATATTTAAGCCGATGTTCTGTTTAGTCTCTACCCTCAAGCTAGTATCATTATGTAACTCCAGATATGAAAAAGTTACATCAGTCATATACTGACACCCACCAAGATTATAAAAATGAACTTTCCATCCTACATTTTCATTTACCTTATTTTTCCTTTCTCCAGTAAGAAATCCCTTTCCCAGGTATTTCTATATTATCTTTAAAAGTGGGCTGTTATTTCTCCAGAATAATCTTGTATACTATTTTGTAAATATTTTAAATGATTATGGATAGGATAGGCTCTTAAGACTGGTTGGAAAAATTAGGGTACAGTACAGGATTGTGTTGGTATTTAAACTCTGATATTTGTATGAAAAGGAAGAAAGAAAAGTGCTAAACAGGCAAGAATGGTAGGTTCTTATAATAAGTTATTTTAGTATTATATACTTATTTTTTTCTTTTTTTGGTCATGGGGCTTGAACTTTGAATGCTGTCCCTGAGCTCTTCAGCTCAAGGATACCACCCTACCCTTAAGCCACAGCCACACTTCCTATTTTCTAGTGATTAACTGGAGATAAGAGTCTTACATTTTGTAGTTCCAGGGCTGGCTTTGAACTGTGATCCTCAGATCGCAGCCTCCTGAGTAGCTAGATTTACAGGTGTGAGCCATCGTGACAGCTAGTACTGTACACATATAAAATTTTGGACATAACCTTGTTTACTACACAAAAATTTAATGAGATTACTATAAACTGGATGTCATATTGTGGGTGTGCTTATTTTATAGTAAAAAGGATTATGTCGGCAGCTGGGCGCTTGGTGTAGTGGTAGAATGCCTGCCTAGCATGCACAAAGCCCTGGGTTCGATTCCTCAGTACCACATACAGAAAAAGCCAGAAGTGGTGTTGTGGCTCAAGTGGTAGAGCACTAATCTTGATAACACCCAAGGACAGTGCCCAGGCCTTGAGTTCAAGCCCCAAGAATGGCACAAAAAATAATTATACCATTCCAAATATGTTGGAGAACTAGTTGAAAATCATTCAATTAATGCCAATTGTTTATCTGTTTAGTGGTGTAAGTGATTGCTTCTCAAGTGCTCTACCACGTAAGCCAACCCCTTCATAGTCCTTTTTCATTTGCTTGGATCCTCAAATAAGTTCTCACATGTTTGCTCAGGGCCAACCACCTGATACCTCTGCCTTTCAAGTAGTGAAACCCATATGTGAACCATTACATCAAGCCCTGCATTTATACTTTTATAGGTCTCCCATTTGATGAATCATTATAGAGCATAAATGTCAACTTTATCTGAGAAAGGATAGGTAAGTTGCCTCTTGTCAAGATTTCTTTGGCTTGTGTTACAGCCATATATCTGCTTCCCTCGTATGAAATCCTGCTGGCTCACGCAAACAGTGCACCTGTTCATTCACTTCAATGGTATTTATTTATATGCATGAGCTCTTCTGTCATTCTTCAGCAGCATTCTGACATTCAAATGCCTACCCTGATGTCAACTGACTTGCCTGGATCTTTTGAGGGCTGCAAATGCTTTGTCAACATACCTAGACCGATCATCAGCTTTCATACCACCAACATGTCAAGATCTAAGTATTGCTTCCCTGTTGTCTTAGTTTGCATCAAGTTGTACATGTTCAAACCTGACTTCCTGGCAAAATCTGGGTTCTAAAGGCAGAATTGTTGCTTTCCCTTGATTTTTTCCCTATCAGCCCTCTTTTTCTATCCAATCTTGTAAGGTAAAAGTAAAATGTTCATATTCTTAACTCTGTCAATGGGCTTTACTTTCCTATTTCCACTCATAATAATGTGTGTAATCAATAGAAAGACCTTGCCACTTTCAATCTGAGACTACCACAATGAGCTACACAAAAATAGGTGAAAAGACAACCATTCTCCAACATTCCTAGTGCCATTGTTAGCTAGTACTATTTTGAGAAGTCATGACAGTATTGAGAATATGTCAGAAGATTTTGAAATGTTCCCTCTCTTGAAAACAGTAGATATTATTTGAAACTATGGTTTCTAAATCACTATTCACAAATGTATACAATAGAATAATAATTTTGATCATGATATTTTCAGAATTTTATACTATGCTTTATTCTTTTTTGCCAGTCCTTGACATGGGCTAAGGACCAGAGCACTGTCCTTAGGTCTTCTCAAGGATAGAGCTCTACCACTTGAGCCATAGACCACTTCTGGCTTTTTGCAATGTATGTGATACCGAGAAATTGAACCTGGGTCTTCCTGCATGGTAGGTAAGCACTTTACCACTAGGCCAAACTCCTGGCCCCAGTTGATTCTTTTTGTAGTTATCTGGACATGAATCTATAGATTCCCTCCTTTTTTTACATGAATATTTTTTCCTTGATGAAATTACACATTGCATTGAGTGTTGGGGAAGTAAGGACAGTGAATAGAAAAATAAGAAATATGCTGTGAGAAACTTTATATTACTACAAGAGGCTTTGGTTAAGCTTCCTGAGAAATAAGGTGGCAAGTAGATAGAATGAAACAGGTTGATATGAGAAGGTGCAATCCAGAACAGAAAGGCATACTGAAAATACTTTAGGTTTTCTGTCTTATGGATGTCATCACAATAGGAGCTAGAGGACTTTTTAACCTCTGGCATTATAGGGTTAAATTTTCAGTTATATTTTGATGGAGTAAAGTTACAGGGTTTGTTTGTTATATTTTTTTTCTTCTGTGTGACACTGCCCCAGTAATAAAGAGAATACATTTCCTGTACACTAACAAACTAGCGATGCAAAGTCTAAGTCCCATTTCCTCAAGCACTCTTTTTCTAAAAACTCAGGTTGGATATTGTATTCTAATCCCTTAGGTTAGATAAATATCATTTGAAAAGAAACGTTTGTCCGGGAAGTTCTTAAAGTATGTTGAAGTAAGTATATCTTAAGGATTTTATTGTTTTACTTTCATAGATAGGTAAGTAGAAATAAACATACACATGCAAGCATACATATATGCCTATGTACATGCACAAGTGGACACAGGTAGGAATTTCACTGCAACAATTTGAAATAAAACTAATAGCATTTGAGTAATTGGTTAAGATAGCCTTTAAGAATCAAAAAGTTTTTGATTTGCCTTGAAAATCACAATATTCTAAGTAATGTGTGATAGAAAATGAGACACATTTGATAGGTTATGCTAAGAAGTACCTGAATGTGTTAGTTTTACCTGATGTAATAGATAACCCCGTCCTAGGCAATCAAATACAACTTATTACTGACAATAGATAGGTAATTTGCCTTCATGTTTATAAGACATCTAGGGAAGCATGTTAATATTCAATGATATCTGTTGGTTATACAATTTTAGCTGAAACCTCCATTTTCTTAGGAAGTTCTTAGAATTTCCTAAGTAGCCTATTTAAGACTGTCTAGGATTTAAATAAATTGTTGAAGAATTAATTATTTTTACATCGCTGAGATTTGAATCCATCCATACATACACTCTGCCTTGCAACTCCTTCACTAGCCCTAACCATGAATGTATATGCGCTGTGGATAAGAACTAAAAAACAGATCTAACAGTGTTTCCACAGGAAGTTCTCTGGAATCATTGTAGCAATATTCAAGTTGTTACTCTTCAATATTGTCTTCCATTTCCTCTGACCTAAATGTTGAGCTGACCTACTATGGCTTTATAATTAAGTAAAGTAGCTTTACATCAGGTAGAATCCCTGAAAAGTCTTTATTAGTACAAATAATAAAGGGGAAGATATTCAGGGAGATGATGAATCGATTTATACAAAGAGTCATTTGTATAAAAGCCATTTGCGCATCATCGACCCTGTGCTTGAATGGAGTACCATGTATATTTCTGGGCCATCTATTGTTTCCTGGTTTTCCAAATGCTAATGCCATATGGTAAAAACTGTTGTTTACCTGGTGTTCTAGCAAGCATCCTCTGGCTGTCAAATGTTACCAAATATAGTGACACTTTTTAGCAGACAAATTAGTCCTCAGGATGTGTATCCCTTGAAAAATCTCCATGAAAATACTGAAGCCTGATGTCTTTTGCTTTTTGTGAAGAAATATCCCAATAGTGACTTTCATTAACATGAGTAATAGTGGTATACATGACTGAAAAGTACTGTAACATGTACACAAAAATAAAAATAAGCAGGACTCTTGTGGTTCATTCCTGTACTCCTAGATACTTGAAATGCTAAGATACAGATCCCCTATTTAAGACTAGCACAGGAACTAAGGAAAGATACCTTTGTCAACCAATGGTTGGAAGGAGGGTGCACGACTGATATCCTATTTTATGGCAATCTGAGCTAAGAGAGATTGCAGTTCTAAGTCAGCCAGGGCAGAAATGTTTGTAAGATTCCTTCTCAGTAGTGACAAGCTGGGAGTGGTGGAATGTGACTGTCATCTCAGCTATGATGGGAAATGTGAACTAGGCAGACTGTCTTCCATCTGGGCAAGAGGCAAGACCCTATCTCAAAGCCAATAGCATAAAATAAGACTGGGCATCTGATTCAGTAATGGAGAGCTTGCCTAACCAGTAAGCTGCTCTGAATTCAAAACCAGTAATGCTAATAACTAAGCAATTAATTAACTAATTTATTAGAGTAGAACTAAAACAGGTTTTAATCTGAGTAAAGAAATTTTGCAGCACATAGTATCTAAAGACTTGAAAGTATGATTAGATATACTGGCATCATTTTCCAGGGCCAAGTTAAATATTTCCATTAATTATTATTGAGGAAAAAAGTCTGCAGTCAACGGCCTATATTCAAATTATTTTAAAAAGTAAGAGAGATTACTAGTAAACAAGATTTACAAATGTATTTTTCTTAGCATCATTTTATAGGTTTGTTCTTTACACTTTTTCTTTACATCTTCCTTCATTTAGTTTTACAAAGAGTCATTGATAGGATGGGAAAGGTCTGTATCTAAAATTTCTAAAATACAGACAAGAAATCTGAATCCACCACCAGGTAAATGGCAGGCATGGAGGATGAAAGAACAAAGTGGAAAACTGAGCTATGTCTAACATTGGTATCTCTGCTATCAGAAAATTAAATCATGGAAGTAATTACTAGTTCTTTTGCAAGTCAGTGATTATGAGTATTTATATAATCACAATATTTTTATATAATTGCCAGACTAGATTCACTTCAATACAGAGGAAAAACCTGTATTGTTAGAAATCAGCTGTGTGGGATTTTGACAGGTGACTCAATGTCGTAGGGAAATGTTCTCCGAAAATGTGTCAGGGAGAGCTGTATACAACTATCCACTGGAAGCTGCTGTCTTGATGAGGAGATGATTAAATTGTTATCCCAATTAGAAATACGTGATCAGGAAGCATTTATTTTATAATTGTAAATATCCTGAGTGCCTTGATTGTATTTTGCATATTTCTATGACACATAGAAACACTTTTTCTCAGTATTCTTTTTTTTTTCTATCAGTTGTGGGGTTTGAACTCATGGCTGAGAGCTATTCTTGAGGTCTTTTGCTTGAGGATATAACTTTGAGCCACAACCCCACTTTCTGCTTACGAATGGATACTTGGAGATAAGAATCTTACAGGAACTTTCCTTCCCAGGCTGGCTTTGAACCATGATTCTCAGATCTTAAACTCTTGAGTAGTTAGGATTACAAGCATGAGCCACCGTGGCCTGACTCCTCAACATTCTTAGAGAAGATAACAGTTTTATCCAGGGGAACTAAAGTAACTTAGGACATACCATCTGTTTATTGTATAATGTTCAAGGAAGCCTTTGTTTACATATAAGTCCTAAACCTAGATTCCATTATTTTTGGAAGATTATTGCTAGATAAATGAACAAAGATGGTTGAGAAAAAATAAGTGTACACAGTGTCCAGGTTTGGAGTCCCAGCTCTTCTCCACACTAAATGATATTTTCCCTCATTTCTCACTGCCTAGTGAACTTTGGTGACTTGAAATATTTTTTTTTTCTAAACCAAGTCAAGAAATCTTTGATTTCTCCATTCCCTGATAATGTTCTCCTGTGAAGAGTTAGAGCATTGCTACTCAATAGCATATTCTTCCAACAACTTGTCAATGCTTAAAATCTCATTGAACTTAATCATTACCTTGTTTAAATGTTCATGCATTTGTTCACTATCTTCCAAAGCTAGGCCATAAACTCAATTAGTTTTTTATTGCTTCATACAATGCCTGTACAACTGACTTCCTTGGAGTAGTGCTAAAAAATACTTTATAAATATTTTATATGTGCCAGTTTGAACTTCTATATTTTCTTTAAAAACAATGTATAGTGCTCTACATTACAAACTCAATGGATATTTATTTATATAAATGTTCTGTTGTTGTTATTGTTGTTGTTGTTGTTGTTTAGTGCCAGTTACTAGCCTTGAACTCAGGAACCGGCATTTTTCCCTGAGCTTTTCTGCTCAAGTATAGTGCTCTACCACTTGAGTCACAGCTCCACTTGCAACATTTTGGGTAATTAACTGGAGATCAGAATGTCAGCCTTTCCTTCTTAGGCTGGCCTAGAACTGCAATATTCTCAGCCTCTTGAGTAGCTAGCACTAAAACCATGAGTCACCAGTGCCTGGATCAATATGTGCTAATGTAAAGAAGAAAAAAAATAGCCAAAGTTCCTTAATATTAAGTGTGATCAGAAATTTTCAAATAGTTGAAACACACACATGTTTTCTCAGTGAAAATGTTGGACCCTTATCCAACTGTGCAATTAGATTGAGGGTTAGAGGTCTGCACAGAAACAGTCTAGGAAAACATTCACTTCTCAAACTTGCTATTTAAAATATAGTTACCAAAACACTGGCTGTGACTGGAGATATAACTATTATGTTGCCTCTCTGAGTCTTTCTATAAGGAAGATAGAGAAATTTTAAATATGGCATTTTTTAATGTTCCTATGTTTGTAAATGCAGCAACTAGTTATAACTTGGCAGAGTCAATGGAAACGGCTCTTCCTTTCTCATCCATAATAATCTCTTTAAGCTGAAATTTCAGAATTACTGTTATTCCATAGAAAAGAATGTATCACATCAAAGAATGCTTTTCTTTTTTTTGCATTTTTTATTGTAATTAGTAAAAGGGTTACATGATATTTGCCAGATAGAAGGTGCATTAATTCACGTACATTGATACCCTTTCACATGTCTTGGTACCCATTTCCCGCCCCCCCCCCAAAGAATGCTTTTCTTCTTTGGGCATTATCTTTACATTCAAATCAGTGAAAACTGTGTGTGTTGGTTTTTCAGTAGTTGATTGTTTTAAAGTACATAATCAGGGCATCTTCTACTCAGGCCACTCATCAGTGTCAGCAGTGCAACTTAATTATTACACATAGACTCCATTACTACACAAACCTATTTAACATACTGCTTGAATATTAGCATGCACTTTGTTTTCCTTAAATCATAATAAATGAAGAAAGCATTCTCCATCCTAATTTGAATAATGCATTTATGTATCCTCTGTATATGGATGACATCCAGTAAGCTTTATCATCAGTACTTGTCTTTCTTAAAAATAAGTAAAAGAACCAGTTATCACAATAAAATCGTATAGCTGAGACATTTTAGAACCATTGGAATTGTCATTGTTTTTTTCTTGTTTTGTTTGCTATTTATGTAAATAAAAATACATGGATATGTCTTTCATCATCAAAGTAAAAACATTCTTTGAAGAGAATCATAAGCCAGAAGAAAAGTATGAGCTCCACTTTAATGGAAAATAAAATTTAATGTTCTTTTTTTAATATACCAGCACTGGGGCTTGAACCCTGGGGCTGGAGGGTCTCCCTTAGCACTTTTGCACAAGGCTGATTTTTATCACTTGAGCCACATTACCACAGCTAGTGTTTTGCTGATAGTATGGGAATAAGAATTTGTTGGCCATTTCTGTCCAGGCTAGCTTTGAACTGTCACGGGCATGTACCACTAGTGTCAGCTCCATACTTCTCAGACAAACAACACAAAATTTATCTTTTTTGCCTAAATTAGACTTTTCATTTTAACTAGCCAGATTTTGAAAAATATTTTGCATGAGTTCTATTGTATTACTCCTATAATTTTGAGAAAAGGCCCACATTTCTAAAAACTTACATCTACACAGTTTACTATGATAATAATAATCTATCTGTATTATCTGTCTGTCAGATTTGTAAAATTAGCTAAATTGATATATTTGTACAATTAGGAGTCTATTTTGTTAATTAAAATTCTGTGATTTAATTTAAGTATTATTATATAAAATGGTTTACCATAATTAACTTTCAGGAACAAAATGGAGCACTTAGGTATATTTTTGTTGATCAATATTTCTGTAATTGTCACAATTAGTACTATGCCACTGTTTCTGTTTTTTCTATTTATTGTTTCCATCCATTCAAGAAGGAGAAAATATTAGAAATTAAATTCTTATTTTAACTCCTACATTGTGACATAGTTAACAATACCTTAATTCATCCTTAGGAAAAAAATGTGTTAGCCTTGGATTGTACACTAACAACCTAAGGACAACAAAAGGGAAAGAATTTGAGAAAGGAATTTGAAAATTATTTTTACTAATTTTCTTACAATCTTTTGGACAGTTTTTGTATTTTTTTCTGAGATCCCAATTTTACCTCTAACTTTATTTATGTTTTTAACTAGCTCTTTTTTTCTTTTTCCAGTCCTAGGGCTTGAACTCAAGTCCCTGGATACTGTCCTTGGTCTTTCTCAAGTCTAGTACTCCACTATCTGAGCTACACCACCACTTCTGGCTTTTTCTGTGTATGTGGTACTGAGGACTCAAACGCAGGGCTTCATGCATACCAGGAAAGCACTCAGCCACTACGCCACACCCATGGCTGACTTCCTCTTAATAAGAATGGCTAAATGTTGATCAATCTTATTTATTCTCTCAAAGAACCAGCTTTTTTTGACTTGTTCATTTATTATATATCAGTCCTTGTCTTGATCTCAGATCCTGGCACTTGAGCCATAGCTTCACTTCTGTTTTTTTGGTGGTTAATTGGAGATAAGAACCTCAAAAGACTTTGCCCTCAATCCTCCTGACATTTGTGTTCTAGCTTTGTGAATCCACTTGATTGCTCTATCATTTTTCCTGTATCTGGAACACCTTGCTATGGCTTGATTACTTTCTGTGGATCCTTGAAGACAGAATTTGATTATCATTTTCTCCAAATTCTTTTTTCTATCTGCATAGAACTTCCTTTCATATTTCATTGTGTAATACTATAAAAGATGTGTTCTTGCACATCTAAAATTTCTTTCTCCTTTTAGAGAATCTCCACACCAGAATCGACTGAATGAATAATGCTTGAATTAATAGTGTAGCTAAAAAATATTTGCTAATGAAGCAAGAAGGATTAGCCAAAAGAGTATTGGGGAAGTTGAGTGATATTAAATCGCAGGCAAAATAACATGTGAAGAACAGCAGACTAGATACTTGAGTATTCCTTGTAAAATCTGTTGGAATATTCTATACGGTTTAGACACAGAGACAGACATGCAGAGAGCATCAAAGAAAGAGAAACTCTCTCAATTCACAAAAGGGTCTTCTAAATCCAGTTAGGTATGAAATTGTGTTGTGAAATATATCACAAAGTATTTGCAGTTTTCTTGACGGAATCAATGAACTACATTAACAGAGACCACGCAGTAATCTTTATATACTATGACCACTCAAAATCTTAAGAAAGGTTTTCATTCTCTGTACATTAAATAATTCCAGTGCATTTTGTGCATTTGTATTTATTTATTTCTGTGTATGTGTGTGTACCTATGTATGTGTGTATGTTGGTACTGAGACTTGAACTCAGGGCCTGGGCACTGTCCCTTAGAATTTTGCTGAAGGCTAGTACTCTATCAGTAGACTCCATTCCAGATTTTTTCTGGTGAATTAAAGAGTCTCATGGACTTTTCTGTCTGACTGGTTTTGAACTGTTAAAGTGAGCTCTAAGCCTCCTGAGTAGGATTATGTATATGAGCCATCAACTTTCAGTTCTGCACTTTAAATGACTGTATTATAAATACCGGAAACCTCATCCAAACCAAAAGAGGTTAGGTACTTATAGTAGCAGATTTTAATTACATAGAAAAAGGTCACAATTATACTAGAGAAATAAGGTTTTGCAATGAGTAGAAAATAACTTCTTACCTGCAGTATAATTTGCAAAATTTGTTTAAGGTTTATCCATGATATTATGAATCCCAGCCAAATATCAGGCTAAATAGAAAATGCTTATAAAATTATGTTACCTAGTCTGTTAATCCGTGAGTATCCAGTTTCCAAAAGACTGAGATTCACAAGGGAGCAATTACAATAACAGACTCAAACCACTTTCATTATCTACTTACAAGTTCTCATTCTAGTCAAAGGCCCTGCTTTATTCTTCATCTTAAATCCAGAGTATCATTGATGGCTATACACAAAAGCAATCGCAACAACCTTTTCTTTCTGAGCAGCCCTAAGAAAACAAAACAAAAACAATCCTGCTTGTTTAGCCCACAAATACTTTTGTAAGGCGATGGGGACGACTCATTGTTCATGCTCAGAAGATACAATCCCTTATCCTATCTGTGCAATCCACCAACGTCTTTCCTTGTCCGTAACAGATTCATGACATATGTTTTTATAATTATCAAGATATATATCATAGCCTTTGTTTAAATCTTTCTTATAAATTTAATGCACTTATATATGTAGAGAGAGTGAGAGAGATGGGGGAGATAGAGAGAAACAATATTATCAGTGTGTTTTATTTCTGCTTATATCTTTTTTATTTTTTAAATCATGTAATTATCACAATAAATTTCAAATTTATGTTTGTCAAAATAGGCTAGTGAAATATACATAGATTTTTACTTAATGTTTCTTAAAACTTTGTAGGTTTCTAAGATTATTTCCTATGTCATAAGATGTACCTTTTAAAAGTGTGTACCGTAACTAAATTTTATATATAAAAATGTGAAAAAAATAGATTCATGTAAAAAGAATACGCAGTGAGGTTCCATTATCGAATGCCTCTTCTTTGATCAGTTTTTGCCTCTTTTCTACAGATCCTCCTGCTGTGGAACCAGCCTTCCTGGAAATCCGGCAAGGACAGGATCGCAGTGTCACTATGAGCTGCAGGGTACTGAGAGCCTACCCCATTCGAGTTCTGACCTATGAATGGCGCTTGGGCAATAAGCTGTTACGGACTGGTCAGTTTGACTCTCAGGAGTACACAGAGTATCCAGTGAAGAGTCTTTCCAATGAACACTATGGAATTTATAACTGCAGCATCATTAATGAAGCTGGAGCTGGGAGATGCAGCTTTCTTGTCACAGGTGGGATTTGACATATTTTGGTCTTAAATGCATTTCATATTCTCAAGCCGAAGGATCTTAGGCTCATGCCAGTGGAAGAAGGAAAATGTTTTCTAAAGGCATGGAACTTCTTGTTATTTACCTTAAAAGTTTCCATTTCCAGCTAAAATAGCTTCTGTGCCCATGAAATGAAATAGACACTTATGAAGTGAATGAGATTGGATATTTTGAATACTTCAGTAATAATATAACAAATTATAGTAACTATTTAAATCAGATTGAAAAAGTGAATAGACATTTGGTCTGAAGTTACTAGTAGCAGAAATGTTTATTTATGTATTTATTTTATTAACTTATTCATTTTGTTAATTATCTCTCATCTTAAAATGACTTATTCATAAGTGTTCCAAGGAAAAACAATAAATTTATATCTGGCATATAAGAAGTTGAAATGAAGTAGTACTTGTGCTTCTTCATATAATTTTATTTTTAATATTTTTCTCTGTATAGTTTTATATACTTATCTAAATAATTTAATAACCTAAAGAAAATCTGTTAATCTTGAGGCAGAGTTTAGGCCCATCACTGCTTTACTTATATGCAGTTAATTTTAGTAGTTAGAGTGTTTAATGCTAATAAAGATAGAGAATTTATTAGGTGAAGGACAATTAAAAACTATTACAATATCCAACTTATAATGTTAACATTTTTAGTACTAGAGTATTCTCTGCATATGGATTTGCTTTGAGTCAGTTTTGCTTCCTTATGTGCCATATTAAATTAATAAAATGCAGTTGATTCAACAAAGACTATGAACAGTTCCTCCCTGCATCCGTTCCTTATGAGATAATACTTGTGGTTAAGGATCACTTAAATATAAGGCCTTTCTATTTTGATTCTTAACATAAACTAATAACACAAAGCCAAATACTTCTAGGAAAATATAAATTTATGTGATGATCTAACTGCTAATATAAAAAAGAAACTGTAGTCTGTTAATCAAGCAGGTTAATTTAAATGGTCTAGATCAAGCAATTCTTTTCCATGTATTAGTACAAAGCATCTGGTTGTTACTCTCAAGTACCCTATACTCCATTTCTTCTGTGAGTCTGGCCTTACTCACTTTGTAGTTAATTTTCTAGAGTGATCTTGTTTTCTAAGGTTGGGATTGAAGGTTTAGAGCTATGTTATTTCTAACACAACTTTCATGCGATTCAAATTCAATATTTGAACTAGCAGACAAGACCAGAGGAAATACTAAGCTTTATTTTTCCATTCTGAACTCATGGGGTACACCACAGAGATTTTGTTACCTATGGGAGGGAATAAACCTGTTATGAGTTTTCTCACAGAGGAAGAAGAAATAGCCACATACATTTTTTTTATCAATGTCTGCCTTGTAATATTCAGGTCAATCTTATTGACATATAATTAAATATTCTTTTGAAAAGCAGAGAAAGAAATGACTGAGTCACCAAATACATACATGTATACATGTATGTATAAAACATATATGTATGTGCATGTACATATATTCATAGGCATACATATACGTGATATACGTGCATACAGAAGTTTCCATAAACTCTTTTTTAGAAAGACTTTTTATTTTTTATTTTTATTTTTTTGCCAGTCCTGGGCTTGAGCTCAGGACCTGAGCACTCTCCTTGGACTTTCCCAAGGCTAGAACTCTACCACTTGAGCCTCAGAACCACTTCTAGCTTTTTTTTTATCTGTATGGTTCTGAGAAATCGAACCCGGATCTTCGTGCATGCTAGGCAAGCACTCTACCACCTGGCCAAACTCCAGGAGCCTCCATAGACTTTTATCTTGCGTGGGTCTTATCTTTGGAAGGCAATTGACTTCCTGTACTAAAATACATAGTAGTAGGATTCTTTAGGAAATTACCACCAGGAAAACTCCTCTAAGATACCATGAGAGAGCCAGAGAATGGAAAATATAGAACAATGCCTATGCCCTAATCTAAATTAATGATTTTGAAGAAAATTATTTTTACTCCCAGAGACCTTGAGAATTTGATTAACAAATTTAAATTCTTTATGTTTACAATTATTTTATGAAGTTGAGTGTTACTCTATCCATTACTATGAATGTTTTATTATAATTATTAGCCGATAAAGTGACTTGACTACACCTCATAATGTACAGAATTGAAGAATCAATACATGTATTCTTATATTTACTACTGGCAATACTCTAAGCTCATTCCTGTGTATTTGAGATATGAAATCAGAGAGTGTAAGGCTATTTTCCTATTAAGCATATGTAAAGAATGTAAAAATAATTTGAGAAATACAAATGAGCAAGGCTGTACTAGCGTATTTGCTAGCCTGAAAATATACCTTACTTTTAGGTCTGATCATGTTAGGAAATATTACAAAATATTTTACATTTCCATATATCTTATCTACTATTATTGATTTATGATAAAGCAATAGCTACTCCTCATGATTTAAGGAAGTCATAAGAATTAATAGGAATCAAGGAATCATGTTTTCCTCTAAGAAAATTTTCAAGACCTAAATAATAATGCAGCACTTTGATTTACCAGAATTAGTGTATTCATAAACAAGAATTCCAAATATTTATCCATGTGAGTTTATATACCAGTACATACACTTAAATTTGTATTTTCATAGGTTTCTATACTATTAAACAATGCATCTGGAAATAAATTGCACTTTATTAGCATGTTCAAAACATTTTTAAAAAACATGCTGAAAAAAGTATTCTTAAATACCTTAGTATATCTAACTTTATAATTTGATAATAAGCTTGAATGCATAGTATGTAACTCTACTGTTTTCCTCACACATAGCATGATCCAGAAAAGAAATTCAATAAATATGGAGTGATTAAACAGGTATCCTGATTAACAAAAGAATTGCTGATTAAATGACAGGGAATTTGCTGCTAATTATTCCCCAAAAAAGAAAACAGACAACATCAGGGAGAGTCAAAGAGCGGTTCAAATTGAAAGCAGATATTTTTTTGTGTTGAATTAACTGATGACTTCCCAGAGTATATGCCTAAGTCCCACTCTCTGAACTTATCGAAGTTATATTGTATGGAAAAATATGGCTAATTTAAGGAATTTGAAAGAAACAGTTTGTTCTGGATTATCTAGATGAGCCCCAAATACAGTAAGTTGTGACCTTATGAGAAAAGCACAGGGTGTTTGAGGAGGAAGGAAAGGCAACATTAGAATGGAATCTTGTCACACAAGCCAAAGAACTGCTGCCAATTCCAGAACCTAGAAAAGGCAGGGAGCATACTTCTAGCGTCTCAGCTGGAAGGAGAATCCTGCCAAGACTTGGCTTCAGTTTTCTGACCTCGGTAATTGTAAGACAATATATTTTTAAACTACCCGGTTTGTAGTTAACTAACACATATTAAAGGTCATGATTTTAAAATGTTGCAAGCTGAATACAATGGCTTCATTACTGATCTTCATGTTGAACTAATGAATGCATAGATTCTCATACCTCAGGAAAGTTGCTGGCCTGTTTTGCATTTGTCTCCTGGGGAGCTAATTGGAACAAGCTACAGGTGCAAAAGTAGAGCCAGTGAGGCAAAGCAACCAAGGGGTTGAATTAACAGGCTGTATCAGTACCATATGTTGAGATGGATTATCCATTGCCAAAGGCCCCAAGTGATTTCTTAATACTGAAACGTTATTACCATTATACAATAACACAGTGTGAAGAAATCTTCAGAGCTTAATGACACGGGAGATCAAATGATAGAAAAACTATGGACAGTATTAAATGACAATATTGGATATTAATGATGATATCTTTTACCATTTTGGAAAATAAAGTAGACTATTGGTGATAAAAAATGTACTGTTGAATTAAAAGTTTAAGTTGTCTATGTCCTTTTAGTTGTTTTGATCCACATTCATAATATATAAATACATAGCAAGCATGATGTTAGTTAGTTCCACAAGTTCATCCACTCATGTTCACAGTTAATAGTTTACCTACAATCTTTTCTTGTGAAAGATTATTTTTCATGCTATGTTTCTGCTTGGATATGTTAATATGTGAGGAGATTGAAATTATTAACAATTTGGAAACAGATGAATGTGCAAAGTAATCATCTCTTTTTTTGTTTAGCTTTGAAGTAGTTAAATGAAATTTAGAAATGTCATATGATATGAGAATATTGATCACTTCAGAATTTACATTAAAAAAGTGACAATCAGGCCGGGAGTTTGGCCTAGTGGTTAAAGTGCTTGCCTAGCATGCATGAAGACCCCGGTTCCATTTCTCGGTACCACATACATAGAAAGAAGCCGCAAGTGGGGCTGAGGCTCAAGTGGTAGAGCTCTAACCTTGAGAAAGTCCAAGGACAGTGCTCAGGCCCTGAGCTCAAGCCCAGGACTGGCAAAAAAAAAAAAAAAAGGTGACAATCACTCTTTCCTGTATACTCAATAAAACTAGGGTAAAACTAGGGTGCCCTTGTGACTTCTAGAAAATTCATACAATCAGATATATGATATTTAGACTTATAAAACATTTAGCCAGGCACAGTGGCTCATGCCTGTGATCCTAGCTACTGAGGAGGCTGAAATCTGAGGACCAAGGTTCAAAGCCAGCTGGGGCACAAAAAGACTCTTCTTTCCAATTAACCCCTATAAAATGGGAAGTGGGGCTTGGCTCAAGGGTAGGGCGGTAGCATTGAGCTGAAATGCTCAGGGACAGTGTCCAGGACGAGTTAAAGTCCCATGACCTGCAAAAAACAATTAAGAACTTGATCAATGGGAGATAACATTTTAGATTTTTTTAAATAAAAATATTAAAGGAGTAACATGTTTATCAAAAAGTAAAACTGGATAAATATTAGGTCATTTTATTGAATGAATTACAATTGCAATGGAGTATGAAACAATAGTATAGTTATCTCTTAAATGATAAATTTTATAATCAGGGAACTGACAACTGTTTGTGAGAGCCTACTCTTGCACATGTTTGTAATATATTTGTGGTATGTGCAAGACAGGAAATAATCTCAAAAATAATATCTTGAGCCTAGAACTATATTTTCTTCCTATTATACTTGTTTATTTGTTCTCTCCTTGGACATAATAATAGCCTTTAATTTGACTTTGAACTCTGCCTCCTTTTCCATTCACTTCACTTTCTCTGTTTTTGGAATTAATTTCCTAGAAGATCTGTCTTACTGAAAAATTAGAAATGTTGGTATTCTTCATGTACTATAGACTATGCAGAGTTTTCAGTGCCATATATTTTGAAGGTGTTTGTTGATATTTCAAAGAAAAAATATCAGTTAACTCTTCCTCAGTTCTACAAGGTATTTCAAATGCAATTTAAATTGGACTATGTCACCTATCACCATCCATTGTGTATTTTAGCATTTTATGCATTTGTTCACATGGCCCTTAATTCTGAGGTTTTTATGTATTCCTCTTTTTAATGTCATGTGATGACTTTTGTGTGTGAGTTTAAAAGGATTACGGTATTTTTTTTCCTTTATCCATAAAAGAGATACTATCTATGAATACATGTTATGATTTTTTTCCTGTCAGTCGTTGGACTCGAACTCCAAGCCTGGGCACTGTCCCTGAGATCTTCAGCTCAAGGCTACTACCCTACCTCTTGATCAACAGTCCCACTTTTTGTAGTGATTTTCTAGTGGTTAATTGGAGATAAGAGTCTCAGGGACTTTAGTGCCTGGACTGACTTTGAACTACAATCCTCAGAGTAGCTAGGATTACAGGTGTGGGCCACTACACCAGGCCATGTTATGATTTTTAATTTAATTGTACATTCATATGTGTACTGAACATCTGAAATTATCTATATGGCCCAGGTAATCATAATTTAAATAAAATAGAATACTATTTTAGGTTAATTTGGTCCTTGCTTTCTATTTTTTCAACTAGTATTATATCCTGCTATATGTAATCTTTGGACAACATCTCAGAGATCAATCATCATCAATAAATAGCACATCTCAGAAATCTAATGGCTACTTAGATCTAGCCATTATTTCCATACTTTAAACAAAAGTAAAACAACCTCTTTGTGAAAACACTTTCAATAATTTTAGATGCCTTTCCCTTCTGCATCTCACTGTAACAATACAATCACATTGTTTGATCTGCAAGAAGACTATGCGTGTACATTTTATTATGAAAAAAATCCAAATCATATTTTATTAAATATATGTTTATCGTTCTCATTACTGAAAATACTACAATGAAATTAAGTTGAAATTGTCAAGGAAAATAAAAGTCTATGATATTATCTTTGTAAACAACATCTATTAGAATCCATTTTTCAGGAGCCATCGACATTCTAGAGTCACAATCACTTTTAAAAGATCAAATAAGTTTAATCATAAAGTCTTAAGATATTTTACTGATATTTGTAATGGAATAGAGGAAACTGTTATTTCGTTAATCTTGCATAATAAAGTAGTAGAAATTTAATATTTCAGAGCAACAGAAATAGATTACCATGCAACAAATCATTTCTGTATGTCAGGAACATAGCCATGGTTGAGGTGCACTGTTCTGATTTCAAGAGACTGCAACTGCAGAATGAATCCCTTTCAAACTTATTGGAATAGCTGACTTGTGATGGTGCTATGATAGAAGACCTTCTCATTTTCTGGATACCTTTTAGTCTCTGAAAATACCTGCACTTCCTTGAAGCTCCTTTAAGTCCCTTATTATATGAACTTCTCCACAAATGACTGTTCACCAAGAAATCCTAGCCCCATTTTGCTAATATAGAATATCTTCCTATTAAGTAAAACAGTCATAGATACATTGTCTCATTAGATTTGCTAGATTCTATCAGGAAAAACATTTTCTTCTCGGAGGGAAGAATTTTTACACAGGTACCAACATTTCCTGCTATTTTAAGGACTTTCTGAACACAGAATAACTACAAATGAGACTGCTATATCGATGCAATGTTGAACTAAAAATATTCTTCACACTCTAAACCCTTTCCATAACCAAGGCAAAGAGAGTTACATGAAACAAAAGTGTATTTGTGATTATTAATTTCACCTCTGGCTTAGAATTATTTTGTAGGATCATGAAATCTGTGATTTTCTTTTAGTATATTTAAAAAGGACAGGTCTTACTACTTAATTCACATTCAGTTTTAGCAAATTAGACAACCAGTGAATTTAGAGTGGCAAGGGTCTGTAATGATGCCTAAATTAACAGGCCACCAAAAGGATTTAGCAAATGAAAACTCTAATTAAACTTTTATTACAAGAGGAATTTGACAATATTTTCTGTACCACATTACTCCTATCTTTATTATATTTCTGGACTATCACAAGTAAAAGTTTTAGAGAAATGTTATTATACTATATATATATATAGGTTATTATTATACCATATAGATATAGGTTTAATTGTAAATGTTTCATAGGCTCAAAAGATTAGAATAGGAATAAAATGTAATTGAATTTAAAAGAATTGAATATATATTTTCAAGGAATTGGACATCAAAGTCTTGAATTTGGCCCCAAAGCAGAGGAAATGATGTGAACCTGGTATTTCACTTAGGGAAATACTGAGACTGAGGTGATCACACATTTTTTTGTGTGTGTGAGTCATGGGAATTGAGCTTGATCTAGGCCCTGTCTCTGAGCTCTTCAGCTCAATGCTACTGCCCTACCCCTGGACCTGGGTATTGTCCCTGAGCTCTTCAGTTCAAGGCTACTGCCCTATCCTTGAGCCAAGCCTCCCTTCTCATTTTCTGGAGGTTTAGATGGAGATAAGAGTCTCAGGTTCTTTTGTGCCCAGGCTGGCTTTGAACCTTGATCCTCACGTCTCAGCCTCCTGAGTAGCTAGAATTATATGCGAGAGCCACCGTGCCCAGCAACATCTTTCTTAAAGCCAGCAAGTTGAAAGCTTAAAAATCTAGGTACACCCAGAAAGAAGACATAAGTCACAGAATAGGATGTGTTCAAACATTAACTAATCATGTCCATAGTAAAATTCTTCTATTGAAGCCCTAACTCCTTGGTGGAGGTGATATGTGGTATATCCAGGCAGGACCTTTAGGAGATCCTCAGGATTAAATGAGGTCATCAGGATGAGGTCCTGAGCTGATAGAATTATTGCCTAGAACATGTCTTTCATTGCTCCCCTCCCATGTGAAAACAGAGTGAGAAAATGGCCATTCACATGTCAGGAAGAAAACCCTCACCACGTGGTTACCATGATCTCAGATTTAATCTCCAGGAATATGAAAAAATAAGCACCTGTTGTTTAACTCATCTAGTCTGCCACATTTTAATATGGAGACTCAGATAGACTAACAGCAACTATCTAATAATTAAAATGTCACATGAGATACAATTTTAAATTATACCATGGAACACAGAACATGAATCATAGTCCTGACAGATTACTCTGGAAATTTCTTTAGAGGATTCGCTGGTGTTTGTCTTGCAGCATTATAATTTTCACATATATATGCATATTTATACATATACATATATGCAAATATAAACATTATATGTATATAGGATATATACACACATATAATTATATAACCTACTCAACCAGAGGAAAGAGGGAGACTAAGGAAATATAATGGAGGTGTTGAATTTGATTAGAATACACTTGAGGCATGAATGGAAATATAATGAAATCCTCTTGTATTACAAATATATGCTAATTCATAAAAAAACAGCCACATTAAAGCTTGCCTAAATATAACTGCAGAATACCACAAGAAGAAATTCTCAATTCAACTGGAATAATGCATTCTGCTGTCATATACAGCAGTTGCTTCCCATTATAAACAATAACTAGTGGAAGGCAATGGGATAATATAATGACATTTTAAATGAGATATACCTCACTCAGAATTAAAATCTGAAAATACCACATAGGATAAGATTAATTTAAATCATATTGTTGTAAACATATCACATTAGCAAAGTTAGACATAATAAGGGAATAAGAACCTCCAGGAGCATGAAGTATGATGCAACTGGCTTAAGAAGTACCTTGATCCTAGATAGCACTGATAAGATGAAATTCTATAGGTTAATTTGCACAAAAGCATTCTAGAAAGTGTTTTTGACAAAGTTATGCATCAAAGAAACCTCATGTATATTTGAATTTATTCAAAGTCCTATAGGAAGATAGCAAGAGATGCAGAGACTCTGAAGGGACAAAGGAAACTAATTTAAACATTTCATTAACTGTTAATAAACTTAGAGTCCAGTTAGCTTTCAAACATGGTAGATTAAAAAATTTTAAAGTTAAATGATCTATATGTTTCCTCCAGAAACATGCATTTAACGTAAGGGACAAACTAAAAGGAAGAGATGGAGAAGGATGTAGACATAAGAATGGTGATATGGCTGTGCATTTATTAGAAAAAATAACTTGTAAGAGGAGAATAACAAGAGCCACATTTGATAACTGAAGGGGAGTTTATAAGAAGGCCTGATGATTCAAAATTTTTGTTAACCTAATAATGAAGCTTCAAAATTCATGAATGAGAAAGAACATCTCTCTGTGTTAGTACATGTTGTAATCTCAAGATGCAGTGACTAAAGGTCTCGAGTTTTAAGCTTTCTGGACAATTAGTAAGACCTTACCTCAGAAACAAATTAAAAAGGAAAGGGTTGATATATAGCTAGGCAACTGTGAAACTGTAAGTTCACTCTCCAATACCAGGGAAATATAATTTCATAATTATACTTGAATAGTCTGATCCTCATCTACTAATAGTTAACAAAAAATAGACAGAAAATCACCAGTGTTTTAGAATATATGACCTATACTAATAACCACATTCAGTTGATTCATATTGAAGAAGTCACTGTGCCAAAAATTATGCCCTATGTATCACTATAAGTTTGCATGAAACATTTCACCTTGTGTGAAAATTTGCTGATAAAGCATATTGCTTTCAAGATTGAGAGCAAGACAAAATTATTCCATTTCACTCATCACAAACATTATAGTGGAGAATCTGCCACTGCAAGAACAAAAAAAGTAATTAAAGTGCATATGAATTGGAAAGGAAGAAGTAAACATATTTCTATTCAAAGGACATCTGGATGTTTTGTAGTAAATCATATTAAAATCTATTTAAATTAATAAGGTAATTAATTACTGGCATAGTATGATCAGCATGTAAACTCAGCATTATTTGTGTACAGTAGTCACTCCACATGCACAGGGAATTCCTTCCAGTAATCTCACTGGTACCCAAATCTGCTGGTGTTGAAGCCCATGAAAGAACATTGTATAAAGAGGAAGAACATGAAACCTGCAATCCTCCAGGTGACTAGAATTACCTTCTAGAATGTAAATGTTGTGCAGATAGCTCTTTGGCCCTTTACATAGGGCATAGTCATATGAAAAAGAAAGACTGTGCAAGTTCAGTGCAAATGTAATTTTTCACCTGAATATTTATAACCTGATTAAATCCATATATATTGGACCTATGGATACAAAGGTCTAACTAGTAGCTCAAAATTGAAATTCAATTGTAAAAACCATGTTTTCAATGACATAAAATATGAATAAAATTAATAAGATATGCATTAAATATATAATGAGAAATAGGAAATATTGCTAAAGGAAATTTCATGAGACTGAAACAAATGAAGAAATATTCACATGCATGGATTGGAAGAATCAGAACTGTTTAGACATATATCTTTCCCAACTGATCTGATCTACAGACTCTGTCTGATCCTAATAGAACTCCCACCATGTTTTTGCTTGCTTGTTTGTTTTTATAGGAACTGAAACAAGTATTCTAGGCCATTTGTGAAAAACTTGGGTCCAATTATAGATAGATTTATATACAAAAAAATAAAATGAACAGTATTGTATTATCTGAATTTAAGGCTTATTATAAAAGCAGAGATATTAAAAGGTAACTATTTTAGTGCAAAGATAAGCATGAATGGTAGGACAGATTTCAGGACTTCTGTGGTCAATATATGATTCATATATAATCAATTAAATTTTCAGAATTACTTGGAAAAAGTTGACATTCCATATTAATTTCACTGGAAAGACTGGATATTCACAAGGGAAACAACAAACCCAAAATACCAACTTATTATTCTCAAGAATATAATGGATTGCAGATATAAGTATCATTGATTCTAAAAGTTAAAACTAAAACATTTCAGGAGATAATTTATGATATAACCCATACAAATGTGGAAAGGACCAAGATTTTTTTTTACAAAGTAATAAAGCAGTCATTCACTATCCAATGTATATCTTACAAAATTAAGAAAAGTGAGGGAAGGGATGGGTAGGGGAAATAGGGATGAGAATGTTGAACCAGGTGATTTTCATTGACAATGCATTTATAAACTGCTTTGTTAAATGGCAACTATTTTGGTAAACTACTTAAAGATAATATTTAAAAATTTGATTTTTATTTAAAAAGTCTTGTGTGTGTAGAAATTAACAAATAAAAAGACATGGCATTCTCCGTAAGAAAATATTTTAACTATATGTATCTAACAGAGAACATAGATTTAGAGTAGCTAAGTTGTTCATACCAATTAATGAGAGAAATAGACTGATTTATAATTAGCAAAATCTTGAACATTTGACAAAAATACCATATGATTGACCAACAATTGTATAAAAGTTTCTCATTGCTGTTATCAGAAAGGAGAATTTAAGCCACAATGGGATAACATCATACCCATAATACTGACTAAAATTTAAAAGACTGACAAAAGACTGGAAAATGATTTTTTCCGAATTGAAAATAGCATGTTTCTGCTTCATAAACTTTTTAAATTATATTTTATTGTCTTGAAGTAACTATACAAAGGGGTTATAATTCAAAATGTCAAATGTACAATGCATCTTGATCATTATCATTTCTTTCATCATTCTCCCCCATCCCTCCCAACCTCACCCATCCCTTCAGTTCCTCTAGTTTCATAGGATATGCATAGTGATTAAGTGTTTATGTGAACACATTAGGTGAGAAACACCTGAGAATAACTGTGGCCTGTAGCCTAGTGAATAATACTTAACATTCATGAGATGTCAGGTCCACAGGGTGAAAGAGAAAAGGAAAGAATCATTAGAGCTCCATTTATAGTGGTGGATCTTGTTTCCTTCTTACCATTGCTCTGGGAAACAAAATGCTATTATTATTCTCCTTTTATAATTGAAATAAGTGAAGAAAGGAAAAAAAGAGAAACACAAATGAACTTGCCCAAAGTCATACTGCTAGTCCCTGGGGAAGCCAGGATTGAAATATCAAAGCTTTAAGTTCTTAACCACAATGCAGAGTCAAACGCAGAGCAGGTATGGGAACCCAGAAAGGAAGGATGGGGGTTGACATTGCAAGACTTTACCACATGTTTTATTATTATTACCATCTTCAAATCGTTTCTGTTTACCATATCCATGTGTGTGCATACTGCATCTTGATCAGTGACATTCCTTCCGTCGTTCTCCCTGCTCTTCCCATCACCCCATCCCCTCTGTCTCAACTTACCTAGTTCTGTTTTCACATATGTACATGAAATATTATGACTGTATTTACCTGCCATTCTTCTCTCCATTCATCCCTCCCTCCCATTAGCCTCCAGCCCTCTCAGACATGACATGTTTCAGCTTCCTTTCATTTTGTTACACTGTCATTGGTCAAAGTTTTGTGGTGTAAATTGCTTCAGGGAAGTATGTCTCTGTATATAGCATACTTCAGTCAGCTAGATAGTACACATATACACAAAACCTCACATGTGTTTTCATATGTGTTTATATTTTAGGTCTAACTTCCACATATGAGAGAAAAGATGAGTCCTTTATCTTCGAGCCTGGCATACTTCTTGCAGTATAATTTATTACTAGGTCCAGCCACTTCCTAATAATATAATATAATATTCTTGATGGATGAATAAAATTTCATTGTGTATATATATATACCACATATAGCACACATATGTGTGTATATATGTATATATATACACGTGTGTGTGTGTGTGTGTGTGTGTGTGTGTAATTTTCTTGATTCTCTGTTGAAGACTGCTTTGGACTACTCCCTGTCTGGAGTTACTGGTGGGAGATGTTTATCTACTTAACCTTCTTTACTGTTCTCTGATAGAATCTTAGCTCTGAGCACCAGTCTAACAGGTTGGAGCTCTAGCTATCCCCACCTACTTTTTGTTAGGCTCCTTCTCTGAGGCTAAATCCAAGTTCTAAAAGTGAACCAAAGCAAGATGGTTATGTATTCTTTGAATCCTGATACTGAAGTCAGCCAAGCTCAGATTTGTTTCATTTGAACTTCTGCTCTAGCTATGCTGGTAGGTAAAACTTTCTTAACCCAGTATCTACCGTGTGACCCTCTTTCCATTGGGAGTGCCAGTGAGGCCATAGCAGAGCATATGGGAGATGGTCTAGCATGTGGATACTAGGATGTCTGAAGAGATAGTGTCCATTTTGGACAAACAGCAGCAACATTTTTTCATTAAGACTCTGTCTCTTTGTCTTTTTAAAAGTCTGCTTCATAAACTTAAGCATGCTCTTACCAAATGATTTAGCGATTCACCTCTGCACGTTTGCTCATCAGAACTATAGTATATGTCTACTCAGATTTACCTACAAAGTCTACAGATGCTTTACTCATATTGGTTTCAACCTAGAAAAAAACACAAGTATATCAACAGGAAAAGAATAAACAAACTTTTAACTATATGCAAATATCATGTTATTCGACCATAAGGACAAAAAGATTACTGATACATACTGTACTATAAATAAATAGAATCCATAAACGCTATGCTGATTAAAAAGAGCCAGAAAATGAAAACTTTACGATTCCATTCATCTGAATTTCTTGATCCTATATAAATAATCTTTGGCGATAGGAAATGGGTTCTTGTTTTCCTAGACTGAGGATGGAGGTAGTTGATTATGAAGAGTCAGAAAGTCAGGCACTAACTTTTCTGTATGGGTAGGAATTACTTTCTGTGTGTGTGTGTGTGTGTGTGTGTGTGTATGGTTGTGGCTGTTAATATGTTTTAGTTTGTTGAGAAAGGATCTTGCTATGTAACCAAAATGGATGAAATCCCCAGTTCTCTTAACATAGCATGCCTGATTCTAAAATTACAATTGTGTACCATCTTCAATTTGTAAATACCTTTTAAGACTAAACTAGTGTCTCACATCTTTAATCCTAGCTATTCAGGAAGCTGAGATCTGAGGATCATAGTTCAAGGCTGACCTGGGAAAAAAATCCTTCTGACACTTCATATCCAGTTAATCAGCAAAAAGCTGCAAGTGGTGGCATGGCTAAAGTGGTAGAGTGTCAGTATAAGCAGGAATCCAAAGCCTTGAGTATAAGCCCCAGTACCAGAAAAGGAAAATTACTAAAAAAATATTTTAAAAGTTTAAAAAGAATTTTTACTCTCCACTAAACTTTAAAACACTTCTTTTTGTGGATCTTAACTTGAATTTTCTCCACAGAATTTTCTTTCTTAGTGATAAGCATGGTTAATTGTTTTGTTTGATTTAATAGGTAAGACTTACAACAAGAATTCAGAATCACCTATCCTGTTGCTAGTAAACATCTCATATTAGAGTTAAAATAGAAATACAAATCACATTTTGGAAACACTCACATATGTATGCAAATACCCTATGCTTAGTATTTCTATTCTTTCCTTAAGAGCTAGTTGAGCCCGTTATATACATGGATCTTTCATTTGATATTGGGTGGTAAGAAGACCAATCTGTGAAAGAACTGAACTTTTCAGTTCAGTAGAATCATTACTATCTTCGAAACTTGAAAGTATGTGTGCGCCCCTGGCTTCCATCCATTCCCCTGGTGAGATAATTAATGGAAGAGAAAAGTTGAAAACATGTTTCAAAAACATGCCAGAAGTCAGACTCAAGGTGGTTAAGAGACACAGTCCATATAGGAAAAGCCACAGCCAGATGCAGCATTCCCCCCCCCAGGGATCCTTTTTGGTGGGATTATAAATTAAGAAAATCAATTATTATTTTGCCTTTTCAAAGCAGAAACTAAAATCCAGTGCATGACAATTTCATAGGTCTTAAGTGAGCACTGATCAAGAAATCATCCACTCTAATCAACCAAAAGACCTTTGTATGTAAGGAATTCATCAAAAAGTCAGTATCAGGACCTACCTTCAGGAAGGTACTTCTGTCATAGCTGTCATCAAACCAGTGATTCTTAGCAGCATGATAAAAAGAAAAACAAAACAAAACAAAAAACAGTATATCTACTTCTTTCCTAGGAATTGTGTTCATGAATCCCATGGTTATTCTTAAGAAGCCAAAGTGATACTGTTTCAATAACTAGCCAGTTTTCTTTATTCACATCTAAACCCACTTTTCTGATTCATGTTCTCTGTTTTGGAGAAAATGAATGTTCTTAGAAGATAAACAGCTTACCTTCTGGGCTTCTTTCCAATGCTCTTGAACACTTCTGACTCCCTGCCTCACGACTCCCAGCAATGGATCACCGACGTGTGCAGCAACGGCTCTTGCCAAGAAGTCAATGTGGTCTATTCCAGTGAACACGCAGTTCTTGTGCCTGAGAGGCACTGGTTCAGCTCACCCATCTGCTCCTTCTCCATGCACACCCCCCTCCCCCATCTCCATGGTTTTTGGGTGTTTGGGGCATTCTTTGGCTTGAAGGACATTTTTGATTTAGACAGAACTGAGGGAATCTATCTGTATCAGGATCTAGTCATTGCAGATGCATAAAATAGTCCAGGTTGCATGGCAGAATTGTGCTCCAGGTATTGCTGGAGCTAACGGCACCTTCTGATGGTGAAATCATCTAGAGAATATGGTTGACTGCTAGAGACAAAATTACAAGTGAAGTTTCTGTACAGAAATAAGACAAAGTAGATAAGCAGCAGTACTTTATCTGTTGGTGGAAGTAGCATGACATACCACAAACCAGTACAGTGTCTGTTTATGGTTTAGGTAGCAGCCTATTCCTCCACCTCTTCTCTCTTCTTTTTTTTTTTGGTCATGGGACTTGAACTTTGGGCCTGAGTTTTGTCCCTGAACTCTTCAGCTCAAGGCTACTGCTCTACCACTTGAGCCATAGTGCCACTTCCGGCTTTCTAGTGGTTAATTAGAGATAAAACTTTCACAGACTTTAGTGTCTGGCTTGGCTTTGAACCAAGATCCTCAGATCTCAGCTTCCTGAGTAGCTAGGATTACAGGCATGAACCACCACGCCCATCTCTTCTTCCCCCACCATTTCTTCCTCTTCCTCCTCCACCCTCCCCTCCTCCCCCTCCCCCTTCTTCTGCTTTCTTCTTTGTCCAGTCTGCCAGTGTTCTAAATTGAACTCAGGCCATGACATTTCTTATGCAAGGGCTCTACCATTTGAAACAGGCCTTTGTCTCAGACTACAACTCTGCTACCTCCACCTTCTGAGAGGCACAGATTATAGGCATGTGTACCCTTGTTCAATTTGCTGCTGAGAAAATATTTTGTGAGATTTACCCTCCTTTTTTTGCCTAACTTAGCCTCAAACTACAATTCTACTTTTTTCTCCCAGATAGCTGAGATTATAGGTAGACACCACCATGCCTGTTGTCCAAAGCTTGCTTTGATTAGTGTTAGGGCATATTTAAGGAACTGTTTAGCAGGCACACACTGGGTTGTGAGCAACCATGCTCACAGGCCCCGGATGTGAGCATGAGAAGGGCATTTGTTTTGTACAACCTGGGTTTGTAATATGACTCTTTTAATTGATGGAAATTTACAAGAGAAGAAATTTCTTAAAATTACTAGTTTTCCCTTTCATCTTTTGTGAAGAAAAATTATCAGCTTACTGCTTTCTTGAAGTAGACAGTGAATATTAAAAAGCATATGAGTACAGGATAATTAGTATAGGCTTCGAAAACTAAAGAGCAGCAACTAACAACAAAATTGCTCAAAACATCTTAGGCTTGTCTGGGAAGAATGGAAGAATCACACATTAGTTGTTTTGTTTTGTTTTTTTTTCTTATCTGAAGAAGAATGGTTTAATTCCAGAATTTAACCTTCTCCTTACTGTCTTAGAAGCTGTCAACCAGACTGAAACACCCTTTCACAATGAATATATTCCAGTAAAAATATCTTTAAAAAATTATTTCTGAGGACAGGAGTATGGCCTAGTGGTAGAGTGCCTGCCTAGCATATACAAAGCCCTGAGTTCGATTTCTTGGTACTACATACACAGAAAAAGCCGGAAGTAGTGCTGTGGCTCAAGTGGTAGAGCACTTGTCTAGAAAAGCCCAAGGACAGTGCCCAGGCTCTGAGTTCAAGGAACTGGGAAAACAAAACTTATTTCTGATCTTATTAATTTCTGCAAGCACACTTACAAAATCATCATATAATGGTCATATAGGATTATATAATGTTCACATATGATCATATAATGATCATTTAATGTTATATGGTCCTAGTGGAATAGATTTGAGGATTTTTCTCTGGGGAAAATTACAATAACATTACCAATTTTAAGATAGCTCTCTAGCTAACATTTGTTAGTATATTTCTAATGCCAACAATGCTGTACCTACCAATATTATAAGTTATTCTGTCTCCTTTCATCCCATTAAAAATAAGGTACTAGTAGTTTTTTGAATGACAACTTCAGCAGTGATTTCTGTTCCAGTTCATTTGATATACTAAAGAGTCTAAACATATTATGTACCATAGATAAGAAATATTTGTCATCAGGAGGTAATAACTTACTAATAAAAAGAAGATAATTAAACTACAAAAAGTGCTAATGTATACTTTGGACAAAGCATGGCAGAAATGCAAAGTATAATAGCACTTGCCTTAAAGCAATAAAGGTATATCTGAGTGGTTACTTTACATCAAGTCTCTCTCTAGTGTGTGTGACAAGTAGAATCTTGAAGCATAGAAATTATTAAATGTCATATAAAATCATTTGATATATGCAACATAAGTGCTTTGTTTCAGTGGAAGTTTTCTACTATGTTCAAGTTTATGAGATGTTTCAAACATGCAGCGCATCTTTATTTCAAGTAGTTTTTCTTCACCAAAGTTTTTTATTTATGAATATTGGTATGTAAGACACTAATGTATAGAAACCCAGAAAGGGTGTGGGAGTAATTGGATTTTAAAAAGCATTATGACATCTTAAATCCATTTCAGTTTGCTCTAAAGAACTTTTAGTTGTTATAAATTGTATTATTGTGTCCACAAACTGAAAGTTGTACTTAGTTTTAATCAATTGTCTGTGAGAGATGAGATAAATTCTGTTAAAATATATTGAAGTCATTTATCAATATTTCTTACATCTGAGAAATATTGAACTCAGTCTATTCATAATTTTGTGCACTTCTTTCCCTCTTCAGCTGTGGAATACTCATGAGAAATAGTTGCATTAAATACTTTTGAAATACAGTACTTGGAATGCACAATCAATTTCAAAAGATAGGCACAGAAATCACCTGACAACTCTCTGTGTAATTAATTGAATTTCACATTTATACTTTGTCATTCTCTCAAATTAAATCATCTCAGATTAAATTCATTTTAAAAGTGTGCCCAACTTAAACATTTCATAGGTCAATTGCTGCCTATTTATTTATTTATTTAAATTGTATATTTTTGAAAGTTAGAAAAGATTCTTGAAACATGCCCATATTTTATTCCCTTAAGTATGGAGTGAACTCCTTAGGTGAAATGACAGATGTGCATACCTAGATGCTGTGCAATTCAATTAGTCATCTCTAGAGAAAGAACTACCTGGTCATAACAAACTCACAAAGATCATGTTTTTCACAGATTTTAAAAATAGCATTAATTACTGAAGCATCCAAGCAAGGAATTGTTTAGAACCACTATTTAGACAGAAGAGGCCCCAAATCCATCAGATTCAGATACACCCTATTTTTTTCTCCCTTTTCAGGATATTGTGTGATGTAAGTCGTACAGTTCAAATTAGCAGAGCGAATCTAGGTTTGGGGTCCTTCATTTTTTAGTACTTTTTAAAGCATAAAATTAGAAATCTATATGGCTAATTTCCCCTTTATTTCACTGTTTCATAATATATAATTCGTGCATTTAATATATACATGTATATTATGTATATGTATATATACATTTTTTAAAAGAAGCAATTCAGAAATGAGCATATGCTTAAAGGCATGTTTTAAACACAAAGTTAATAAAGTCTGAATTATTAGATAAGGACTTTGTTCCTTACTACATTATATAGTTTAGCATCTTCAAATGATTTAGAACACTTTAGCAAACCATGGATTTTGCATGGATTATAAAGTAAAGAATTATCTTTATGGTTTTAAGTGGTTAGAATAACTCAAGGAAAGAAATTCTATTTCAGTACCATTATACACAATATTTATAATGCCATATACATAGGTCTAGTCAGTAATTTTAAGGCCATCTTTTATGGACATACTTTTTGTAACCTTGCATAATTTCTACTTTATAATCCATGATGGAACAGCTACAACATTGTCTATTAGACTTAAAAAATTCTTTTATGATATCCAAGTGATTGGATGAAGGGGTTACCATACAACAAATCGGTCTATGATGTGTCTTGATCAGTCTCTACACTTTATTGTTCTCTTACATCCCTTCCCATCTGATCCACTTACAGAAAAGATTTGCTTGTTTTACAAGAACTAAAAGCCTAGATTTCCTCAAGAATCTTTTATTAGGAAGGGAGCATCTTACAGACTTACTTGTTAACTTTTCTATCCTTTTGTAAATTTGTACTTCACCTGACCTCACTAAAGCTCTCCAAATAATGTCTTAGCGATTAATCAGATATAGAATATGTGTTATATTACTTCTACACTAATAAGCCCATTTTATCTTCTGTTTGCCAACATCATCCCAAATATTTCATTGTTGAGATTATCCAATATCCTAACTACACATGTGGGTAAAGAAGGTTACACTTGTTCAATAATATCATATCTAATAACTACAGTCAAGTAAAGGATTTGTTTAGGGATCCTATCTATTGTATCACAGTTTTCCTTTTAAAATGTAATGTATACAGATGTAAAAATTAGGACAACTTTGAAACAACAATCTATAGCTGGTTTACGTTGTTCCTTACCATATACTGAACCCCACTAATGCTTTAATCTGGGGGAAAGCCTCAATGAGAATTAAAAGTGGTTTATTATTTTTAATGTAGGGAATTCTTACATAACATTATAGCACTGAAACTTCTTTTTTTATTTAAATACTAAGTGTTATAGTATAAGCGACTCTTATAGAAGAAAGAATAAAATAGGAAAGGACTACAGGGATTTAAGTACCAAGAATGGACAAGAATTTAAAAAGCAAGGAACATTGCATGAATAAGGAAGGCATTTTGACTTATGGCATTCAGATATGTAGCAAGCTTAGTCATGAAATTACAGGCTAAGAAATACATTCAAGCAAAAATGTTCACAAATTCATTCAGTCAACAAATATGGGCTTATAAGACTTCTCCTAGAGTAAATGACAGAGTGATATTACATGTTACTAGTGAAAAGGATAATAGTTTTGAACAATATGTAGTCCAAACCATGGACCTTCAAGTACACAAGATACAAAGACACATGGGTGAGGCTTCCTTTTTTTTTCTGCCAGTCCTGGGCTTAAGTTCAGGGCCTGAGCACTGTCCTTGGATTTTCTCAAGGCTAGAGCTCTACCACTTGAGCCTCAGCACAACTTCTGGCTTTTTCTAACTATGTGGTACCAAGGAATCGAACCCGGGTCTTCGTGCATGCTAGGCAAGCACTCTACCACTAGGCCAAACTCCCAGCCTGAGGCTTCCTTTTATAAATGATTTTAGTTGCAAATCCAAAACTTGTTCTCAATTCTTTCTTGTATGTTTCCTTCAAAACAAAAGCCTTTGATATATCATTAAAAATATTTCAGTTCAAAAGTATGTACATGTATTTTTCTCAAAGTATGATTTTAATGACTAGATGTTTTATAAGTGTTGCTAAAATGTATTGTCTTATCTTATTTTCTGCACATGAAGTAGGACTTGATATTGATTACAGATTTTTTTTGTGGGTCACGTGGCTTGAACTCAGCTTGGGCACTGTCCCTAAGCTCTTCAGTTCAAGGCTACTGCCCTACCCTTGAGCCAAGCCCCACTTCCCATTTTCTAGAGGTTAATTAGAGATCAGAATCTCAGGTCCTTTTGTGCCTGGGTTGGCTTTGAACCTTGATCCTCAGATCACAGCCTCCTAAGTAGCTAGGATTACAGGTGTGAGCCACCATGCCCGGCCTGATTATAGAATTTTTTTTTAAGGGAAACCATTTATGGGGAGTGAGAAATCTATTTTTTTAGTGGATATATTTCTTAATGCATAACTTATGAGAGGAAATTATAGTGTAATGTTGTACCCCAAAGTACGAAACCTTCTATCTGAACAGATTGGAACACCCTCTGTACTGACCTTTGTGTTCTGTAAAGACTGACTGTCTAATAGTGGTACTGTTTAACCAGCCACAAAGTACTACAAATTTAGAGAAGATTTTCAGGTTCTAAGACAGAGTCGCTGTGCTGTAGAACAAATTGCATGGCTTTGTCTACTGAAGACGGGCCTACATTTGGTTGTCACTCCATGAGACAACTCAGTTCAGATAATAATTTCTGTTACTGCCATACAAATGCACCTTACCCACATAGTTTAGATATGTGGTAACTTGTCACCTCTCAATTTCTCTAGAGTGAACCCAAAGCCTCCTTCAACTTAGAGTGCTGTTGGCCTCACGTATTTGTTGTTTTTATTTCCTGCATATATATTGACAGATTTGTATTATTGTACACATTCCTGATAGCAGTGCTTTATTGCTACTCAGATATAATTACTTTAATTCTCAGACAGTGCTTCTTGTCTATTTTTTAGTGAAGTTGGAAATGAAACCATGCCAGGTAAGTTGTGTATTATTGAATTATATTCTTAGAATCCCCCCACCTTGTCTTTTTAACTTTTTATTTTGAGACAAGGACTTTCAGCATTGGCCAGGCTAGCCATCCTTTTGCCTTAGCCTCCAGAGTATTGGTAAACATAGGCAGGCACCACCACAGCCAGCTGAAGACAGTATTTGATACCAGTGGAATCATTTCCTTTATTAAATATATTTTATTATTATTGTAGAGGAAATGTACAGAGGGGTTAAAGTTCTATAAATCAAGTAATGAGTACATTTCTTTCTAGACCATATCACTCCTCTTGCTCTCTTCCAAGTTTTCCCTCCCATCTCCACCCACAACTACTGGTTAGCTTCTACTGAAACTAAACATATGGAGAGGGCTGCAATTCCTATCTTTGAGAAATTTCCTTGCTTGTTTCAATGTGTCATCCAAGGTTAAGTTCATCCTGGATTACATGAGAATACATTTGGGAAGCTTCATATTAGGTATTAGTGGACTTTGTAATTTTCAGGTGTTGTTTAGGCATTGATACCATTTTCATTTTATTCAGTTCCTCTTTATTTGCTCTTATGAAGCAACCCCACCACCACCTGCAAATGGAAAGCAGGGAATACATTAAAATTTGTTTCTAACATTTAAGGGAGTATTAGATAATTTCAGAATAACTGAACCATAATATAATTATTAAATACCATATTGTCATACAAACCAAGTATGTTATGCCATTTATCAAAGAGTAGATGACATTATCTTGTACTTAAAAAGTACTCAGGACGAAGGCTGAGATCTGAGGATTGCAGTTCAAAATTAACCCTGGCATGAAAGTCTGTGAGACTCTTACCTCCAGTTAACCACTAGAAAACCAGAAGTAGCATTGTTGCTCAAAGTGGTAGAGCAGTAGCGTTGAGCTGAAGAACTTAGGGACAGCACCCAGGCCTAGAGTTCAAGCTCATGACAGACCGAAAAAAAATGCTCAGGGAAGAAGTCTAATTAATGCATGTGATCAACATATCCTGTTATAGTTATGAAAATATGATCTATTCTATATTCATTTTTCACACATGGTTGCCCTTCATTTCTTATGTTTTATTCTTTCATAAATCACACTTGTATTTCCAAGGAACTTTTGTCTTTTAAGATTGGTATAGATCCATGACAGGTGAATTATTTACCTAGCATGTGTAAGACTTCGGGTTTGATTCCCAGCTCTCCTCCCACCATACACAGCAAAAAAAAAAAAAAAAAAAAAGCCACAGGGATGCTCAGGTATATTCTCTTTCTCGCCCTGGCATGAAGCCTATCCTTGGTTATCAATAGATATATTCATTATTCTTTTTTCTTTAAAAAGCCAAAGGTTTTACAATGCTTTGCCATAATTCTCTATTGTATGCCTTCAATAGTTTCCAGTATATTTAACTGTGAGATATGTGTGTGTGTGTGTGTGTGTGTGTGTGTGTGTGTGTGTGTGTGATACTGGTTTTGAAATGAGCAATTGGAGGGAATTGGATTCAGAGGAAATTATGACTCTAGATTGAGGATATATCTTTCAAGACCAACATGGTGTTGTCTCTCAAGTAGTTCATCAGTATCACTCGACAAGCACCAAGTTCTGCGTGGGAATATTCTTATCTTTTCACACTGCTGAGAGACATTTTTGTTATTGTTTTTCTATTGTTTTGTTTTTGCTGATTTTTGTCATATGTGGTGGCATTGTTTTTAAACTCTCATTTTGAGTTAACATATTAACCTTCATTCCTCGGTCCTAAGTCTAGTTTACAGGGAGCTGATAAAATCCCCTACAATTTTTATTTTCTTCAAAAACGGATCACCATCTGTTTTTTGCTATTGATGCATAGCAATTTCTTTTTGTGCTCATAAACCCTACATTTGGGTAAAAACTTCAGATTTATTATTGTCCTTTATTTATAACAAGTGTATCAGTTTGGGGTGGAGGATTGTTTTGTCAGTTGTTGGTCTTGACTCAAGTCCTGGGCTTTGTGTCTAAGCTTTCTCACTCAAGGCTAGCACTCTGTTACTTTGAGCCATAGACCTACTTCCCATTTTCTCGTGGTTAATTGGCGATGAATGTCACAGGCTTTCTTGATAGGGATGTCTTTGAACTTTGGTTCTCAGATCTCAGCCTGCTGAGTAGCTAGGATTACAGGCGTGAGCCACTGATGTCCAGCAGAGTGAATAATTTTTGAGGGTTTCTCTTTTCTGGATTATGCAGCCTGAGATTAAATGGATTGATTTTTCTCTGGATGTAGTTAGTCTTTGTTAGGAAAATCACAGTTATTAACTACTTAATATCTCCTTAACACAGTAAGTATATATTTATATATACATAAATATATACATACATACAGATATTACTCATCTATGCTAACACAGCCTATAGATATTTTTCTAAAGCAAATTTAGACATTTTATTATTTTATTTTATTATTTCCACACGTTGTTTCGAAAGCATAGTATATTTGGATATGAACAACAAATTAAGTCTTTCTCTTTCTTTTATTAAATTACAAACATTATACTAATTACTATATTAAATTAATGTAAATTTTTAAGTATTGTTAACATGAGTAATTACTTAAGCATAGTTTAGCTTTATGGATAAAATTATATTTTTCAATTATTCATCATTTTTAAAGCTTTTTGCAAAATAATGCTTATACAGTTATAAAAATTCTATGTAGTACTTTGAACAACACAGTTGTTTCTATCTGTATGTACATTTTAAGAATATAAATTCAGAATCTCTGTATGTATTTATACTCATGCATAAAGTTACTAAAATAATCTCCCAATTTACATAGGGAAAGTAATTCTAGGTCAGTTCATCCAAAAATATTTAAACTACAGAAATGTTATATGAAAATAAAATAAGAAAGTAAAGGAGTAAGAACATATTCTTAGTATTCTTGCTAAAAATGGAAGAAAAAGGCCTGAAGAAAAAAAAGGGAAGATGATATGAATTCTTTCTCCAGTTAACCAGCAGGTGTCATGTGTGGTTGTCAGAACCAAATACTAATTGAAGCTCCTTTCTCCTAGCTGCATCTGCTTCTGTAAGCTTCTTCCAGAAGAGCATGTTTTAACATTAATATGAGTGACTCTGAAATTAAGTGTGTTCTTCCAAGGATTAGGAAATAATTTCTTAATTCAAATCCCAAAGTTCTTTATACCCTTTTTATACTCTTATGAGAAAAAATATTCAATGAATATCTGGTCTGAAAGATAAATAAGCACATTTATAACTATCTGTAACATTTATATCTATAACCACTCAGAACTATGTATGATCAGAACTTGTTTCTAATTGATAAAATACAGTCAGCATCTGAATCTTCTATCTGACCTGATTACTAAACAATCCTTTATTCAATTAAATTCAACTCCATTTTTAAAAATTTTTCTCTGAATTAATTTTTTTTTCTTTTTGCCAGTCCTGGGGCTTGAACTCAGGGCTTGAGAACTGTCCTCAATTGCTCTACTAATTGAGCCACAGCACCACTTCCAGCTTTTTCTGTGTAAGTGGTACCCAGGAATCAAACCCAGGTCTTTATGCATGCCAGGCAAACACTCTACCCCTCGGCCAAACTCCTGATCCCTAAAATTAAAATTTTAATGGATCTTACTGTGTTTCATTATTTAATTATATCATATTTCATATGACGTTGACATCCCCATTCTGCCTCTAAATTTCTTCATCTGCAGTACAAGACATACAGTTAACCTTTTAAAACAATCCTGGCCTTATAGTTCAGAAAAAAATTATTATGTATATTCCCCAACCATAGATATCATAGGTGTTTTAAAAAATACATTTGTGGCTCATGTCTCTAATCCTAGCGACTGAGGAGGTTGAGTGTTGAAGATTGAGGCTTGAAGTCAGTGGGGGCAGAAAAGTTGATGAGATTCTTATCTCAAATAAACAATCAAAACGTCAGAAGTGGAGCTCTGGCTCAAGGGGTAGAGCACTAGCTAAGAAGTTCAGGGATGGTGTCCAGGTCCTGAGTTCAAGACCCAGGACACACACACACACACACACACACACACACACACACACAAACACACACTTGAAAGTCTTTGTAGTATTCTGTCATGATAGGTACCATGATAATTAACATTATAGTTAAATGTCATCATTAAAATTTATAGTCAAATGTGATGTATTTGGAGTAGTTAAGCGAGAACTCAGAGCTTTATTATTCAGACCTTCACAGGCATTGATAAATTGCCATCATTCACAAGTCCAGGAGAAGCATTTTTAACTTCAGAATTAAATCATTCTAATAACCTTAAAAGTATTTTGTTAAATAAAGTTACTTTATGTAAGATAATATATATTCAGCCAATTTCCCTTGAGCAGTCAACTAAAGGCCCATACATCAGGATATCTACCTGTGGAAATTCTCATAATATTATTTTCTCTCACTATTCTGACAGTTTTGTTCATGCTTTTTTCTCTCCTCTTAGTTTTGCCCTAGAGATCTTCGCTATTGAATCAGGTTATCAGCTGCCAGCCTCCACAGAGAGAAAGTACAAAGAGATATTTCTTTACCTCTAGAGTTAGCTTTGATATCTTTTGTTATACAGACTTAGGATTTGGTGATGGTATCAGAAAAGAAATTGCAGCAGTATGTGCTGAAATGTATATTCTGCATTCTTGTGCATCAGAACAACCTAAGGTGTTTCTAGCATACCTCATTGCCAAAGCTTCTCCATCCAGAGGCATTAATGATTATACAGACTATATTTTCTGAAACATTCTTTGCAACATATATCTAGCCTCACAAGTAAAATGTTTTCACAAGATGATTAGATAATTTGTAAATGATTATTCCCTCATGTTTAAGATACATTTAATCTAAGATCTTTAAATGTCATATCAATCCTTCTAGCATGCAAAAAAAATATCACCCCTTGAAAAAAATTATCTCGCCCGGGATTGGTGGCTCATGCCTGTAATCCTAGCTACTCAGGAAACTGTAATCTGAGGATTGCAGTTCAAAGTAAGCCCAGGCACTGAAGACCATGAGACTCTTACCTCCAATTACCCACCAGAAATTGGAAGTGTGGCTGTGGCTCAAAGGGAGGGCAGTATCCCTGAGCAGAAGAGCTCAGAGACAGTGCCCAGGCCCAGTGTTCAAGCCCCACTACAGAGAAAAAAAAAAGAATACAAGGCACCTTAATGCCCATCTCAGCCCATGGCTTGAAATTTAGCAAGATTATAACTCCAGTCACGCTTGTTTCAAATGGTGAGTTATAACTACTTCATATCACCTCTTCTATTAATGTATTCAAAAATTCTTCCCTGACCTTCTCCAGAGTTCTATCCTCTCCAGAGTTCTATCCATTTGAGATGATGGAATTTTGATTCCTGGATGTACTGAGGCCTGAGTCTGGGGGGATATCCTTGATTCCTATTTGTCTGTCTGGCTCTATGTCTCTATGTCTCTCTCTGTGTCTCTGTATCTCTGTGTTTCTCTCTCTCTCTCTCTCTCTCTCTCTCTCTCTCTCTCTCTCTCTCTCTCTCTCTCTCTCTCTCTCTCTCTCTCTCTCTCTCTCTCCCCACACACACACACACACACTTTATCCAGTCATGTCTATTCTCAGGACAAGCTTGGAAATTGAGTACATTTTAGTAGTGTGAGTTTTCAAATAAAATCATCACTTATGGACTCTAGTGTAGAAAGTGATAGCAGAGCCAAAGGGAATAACAAGTGTATTTAAAGTCTAATGGGCCATCATTCACACACAAGCACACTCTTTGCTTTCAGGAAAGGCCTATGCTCCAGAATTTTATTACGACACGTACAACCCAGTGTGGCAGAACAGACATCGTGTGTATTCCTACAGTCTGCAGTGGACACAAATGAACCCAGATGCAGTAGATCGGATTGTTGCTTACCGGTTGGGTATTCGGCAGGTGAGCAATTTGATTATTATCTTTGTTTCCATTTTGTGATTTCATTTTGCATGGATAGCAGAAGATATTTTCCTATATCAAAGATATTATTTTGTATAAACTACACTGAATTACTTGTAAATCTTTGAAATTAACTTATGCTTCTTCTTTAGAGCAACAAACATATTAAAATGGCATTCTCTGAACCATCTGAAATCATTCAGCATGAAAAGTATTAAGTTATGCAGCATAATTTTTATGAAAAAAACACTTGCTTACTCTCTCATACATACCTATAGTGTACACCATTTGTTTGCTGTCTTTTCTAAAGGAGTAACAGTCTATATGCATTTTTCTTTAAAGGACTCAAAGTATATACAAAATGTTTCAATAGTTATTTTCATATACCCAAGGAATATGAATACTTTAATAAAAAAGTAATAAAAGATCTTTTTTCTAAAGTACTTAAAGATTTTGGATTAGACAAGAGTTTTCTTTTGTCTTGTCCAAATGAAGCATTATTAAACTTACCCATTCTTTGTTAATACAAATGACCTTTTGAAATGTAATTATAGGTCTTTGCCTTATTTCTGGCTGGATAATATATTACCTAGGTGAGTCTTGAAATAGACAAACAAAAAATATGTTTGGAGACAGCTTTATGTTAGGTGTAGATTTTCAAGAGATGTGTTCCACTTCCCTAACTAAATAATTTTGATTTGGATAAATAGAAAGACAGATTGCCTGGAGAAAGATTTACCAACCTCCATCAATCAACTTAAGTGTTCCATTATAAAACTTCAATTTCTAGCTGCTTCACAAACGCTATGGAAAAGACCTTATATTGCATCATTCAAATTAAGAGTCACTATAAACTATGTATTTTTTGGCGGGGGGAGGTGACCCAATGATTCAAACTCACAGCCTTGTGCTTGTTCGGCTGGCCATCTATTATTTGTGCCCAAGGCCCCTTTTGCTATTGGTTCTTTCTTAAACAGAGCCTAATTTTATGTCCCTCTTACCAGAGCTACTAGTCTTCTCTGTATATGCTTCCTCTTCCTCGTGGCAATGGAAAGAACAACTGGGTAAAGCAACCATTGGATAAAGTGGAATCTCATGCATATATTTATATATATGATATATATGTGTGTGTACATATATATGTATATTTATTATATGCACTTGAATGATGATACCCCAGTCTCCACTTCACAAGTAGCTAGGATAACAGGTTTAAATCAGTACACCTGACTTACAAATGAACTATTCTTATCCCTCCTGTTTCTAATCATCCCAGAAAAGTAAATCTTTCCCAGTTAAAATATCTGGCATCCAGTCACCACTGCTTTCTTGTCCAAATGCTGACAGTCACTGAATAGCAAACTACCGTGGACTATTCAGAAAGCTTGTCTCAAGTTATTATTTAATAAACATTATTTTTTTGCCAGTCCTGGGGCTTGAACTCAGGGCCTGAACACTGTCCTTGGGTTTTCTCAAGGCTAGAGCTCTACCATTGGAGCCACAGCACCACTTCCAGCTTTTTTCTGCGTATGTGGTACCGAGGAATCAAACCCGGGTCTTCACGCATGCTAGGCAAGCACTCTACCACTAGGCCAAACTCTCGGCCCTAAACATTAATTTTTGAATAAACCAAAAATGCATCTCAAACTTGTTTGTTCTGCCAGTCCTAACTTCCTTACAATTATTCCTTATAGTCAAGATCGAAGCAACAACAACAAAAAAACAGACAATCAGGAAATTCTTCTCATTTTTTTTCAGCTCACATTTTTTTAAATGAAGTATCTTAGCGCATTCTTGACTTGCTCTTCATATTGTTTAATCAACTCTTTGTTAGATAGTAGACTTAAAGCCAATCTGCTATTTTCAAATTTCAGTTGTCTTCTGTAGTTGTCTTTTACTTCTCTGTCATAGATATATTCTCAAAGTTAGTCAGAATTTTATGTTTTTTTAAACTATCTTCATTAGTTACATGTTTTTAATATCCTTAGATAATTTCTATTTGAAATCTGAAGGCCTGTTTTTAGTGTGTGGAATTTGCTCCTTTCTGTTCATCTCATCTCTTTACTAATATGACCCCAAACCTTATTCTCATCTAGTGTCTCTATGCAGAATTAACGTTCCAATCCTTCTCTAGAAACCAAAATTAAAAGAAATGTAGTCCCCTCCGTGATAACTCTATCCTCAGCGTAAAGTAACAGAAATGTTGACAGAATTAGAATTCCTCTCAAAGATGAATGAATTCTCTTTCTTTTTTTTCTCACACCCAGGATTAGCAAATTTCATCTACTATAATAAATTTGCAGAATACTATACTATTTTCCAATGACAGCTTCTCACTTTTTAGCTTTGCCTTCTAACTAAACATCTCTACCTTTACTTTTCTAGATCTTAAAATTGGTCTCTTACATTCTGGTATGCTTTGATATTTAATTCTTAGTTATTGTGCTACTCATTTTCAACAAATGAATTGGATAGTATTCTGCTTTTCTGCTTCTCTAGAAGCTGTTATGTGTGTATGGTGGGTCTATAATTGATTTCTGTTTGCCCAAACATACTTGTGGCTTACAAGCCCAGAGGATGAAGACCTGTCCTCTCCCCCCCCCCCCGACTTTTTTTTGAAGATGTATAAACTTGAGTACATTTCTGCACTTATTTAAGCCTGTGTTCCTGTCTTTAAGTTGAAATTATGATACCTATTGTATATTTTAATATACTCTACCATTCCTTTAGCCCAAATGCTCTTCTGCAGGGCACCCCTGGGCACAAACATTTGTGGCAGGTCTTCTGCTACTCAGAAAAATTTTATAAGAAATTTTGTGAACCTTAACAATTATTTTCTTTCAGTAGTTGTACAAAAGAGTTTCACCTCCACATGTTAGTTTTATCCCTTCTACCCTTCTTCTCTATTTCTCCTCCTTCACTTCCTTTAATAATTTTAAGGGGGATATTTTAAGAAGTTAACAACTCTTATCTTTATTATTAAATTTTATTGACTATGCCATATATCATAGGCCTAATTATTTCTCCTAGCCATGATTTTCTCCAAATAGATACTAGACTTTATTTTAGTAAGCCTTTCTTACATTTATTTTAAATATATTATACTCTATAACATCTAATTTTTCTGATTCACATTTTCTTGTCCACAAATACCATGAGAACTTCTGAAATTTGATGTTCACATGAAATCCATGCTTTCTGCTGGAGAAAACATGTCTGATACAAATGATGTTATTTATAAATAGCAAAAAATGTCCTTGACTCAAGTTTTTCATCTAACCCTATCCTTTCTCTGACATTACTGTTATAGACTCCTTTGTTCTCCATGTTATTGTTTGTATTTATAAACAAATACTCTTTTTCTAGGGTTTTATTTTTCTAATGCCCTCATCTACTTGATAACTTTTCTTAGGTAATCTAATGTGTATGATGCTAAGGGAGAAACGAATAAAAACATTTTGCTGTATCTCTGAGGCTTCGATAAAGAGCAGTACTCTTGTACTGTCTGTCAGTGTGAACAGGAAGGTGTTATTAATGAAAATGGAACTCAGTGTCTTGTTCTTGATAGGCAATTTGTCTGTGCTTGAGTTATACTTTTAGTCCCTTTTTGCTACAGTTACTTGGGGATAAGGTATGGCCTTATGGCTCAGGCCGGCCTGGCTGTGATCTATAGTCTCCCTTCTTTCTGGGATAACAGGCTCATACCACTGTGCCTGGGCTTTGCTTTCCTGTAGGTGAGATATAAGGCATACCCTACCAATGCCCACTGAATGAGTAATTCCAACTAATTTTTCACATTTTCATGTTCTGCACGACATTTAAGTAGGATTCCTTGATCGCTTCCTTCATCTAGATTTACTGCCATTAAATTTGCTTTATTTATTTTTATTTTTTTTTTGCCAGTTCTGGGGCTTGAACTCAGGGCCTGGACACTTTCTCTTGATCAAGGCTAGCACCCTGCCACTTGAGCCATAGAACCATTTCTGGCTTTTATCTGTTTATGTGGTACTGAGGAATTGAACCCAGTGCTTCATCATATTAAGTAGGCCCTCTAGCATTAGGCCAAACTCCCAGTCCTGCTTTTTCTTGAATATTTACTTACATACAAAATTTTAGATTCACAGGGTAACGGCATTTTATGTACAATGGAATCCATGTGGTAATTTTTAAAAATCTTTAGAATAGGGAACAAAATATTACTGTAAATATGTGTGTTCTTCTACATTATTGTTGCAAACATAGATGTCTCTCCATTTATTTCTACATAGATTGTTAATATATGGTATAATATCAATATTTTTTAAAACTACACTTTGAAATGTTTATCACTGTAAAAATTTAATTTTGTGTGCAAATGTCCTTTTCAACCTCAGTGGTTTGATATTGCTGAACTTTTCAATATAACCAAGCTAAACTTTTATGTAACTGTTTTCCAAATTAAACTTAGGATGTGGCCTAAGCAAAAGACAAATTTAAAATATGATGTTTATATACTAATAATTAGTGTGTGTGTGCTGGTTGTGTAGATTTATTTAAGGGTGCTCTTAATTTTTGTTACATCTTTAACAATCTTCATTTACTATTTTTTTAAACATAGCTATGGATTGAACCCAGAGCCTCATTCAGATTAGGCAAACTATACCTGTGGACTGATATTTTTTCTTAATTAAAAGTCATATCATACCTGTATTTTAAGCCTATAGATCTAGGCAACTTTTTTTTTTATCCTTGTAATGACTAGTGTCATTACAAAGCATCTAGTCATTTTACGCATAGTGCAAGCAAGTATTCAAGAGATGGAATCTGCTAATACATTTTATTTTATCTTTTTTTTTCCCTTTTGGTGCCAGTTTTGGAGCTTGAACTCAGCACCTGAGTGCTATCCCTCAGTCTTTGTGCTGAAAGCTAGTTCTCTATCACTTGGGCTACACAGTTCCTACTACTGTGTTTTAAATTCAGAGATGTTCTAGAAACCATATTAGCTCAATTAAAACTAAATTTAATTACATAATCATTAATATGGTAATAATGCAATAGTTGGATAGGGTTGCTAAACCAAACCATGCATTATTTTAGTTTTAAGACTCTGGGTTTAAGCTATCTAGTCTATCCAGAAACTCTTTCTCAGTATTTGAATACTGGATCCTCATCCATTGAGGATCCAGTGTCTTGCCAAATGTAGCAGTGTTTTTAAGATAAAGCACTGAGGGTCTAGAATAATAATGTTCAGAATTCAAAAAGAGCAAAAAACATAATAAAAGTCCTAAAATTAATTTATAGAAGTTCCTCAAAAATCTTCATGTCCTTAAGCTGTATTTTTTAGACCCAGTGAGCAATTGTTTAATTTTCTCAGACAGCGACCAGACTCCAATTAATTGCTTCATTTCTTGCTTAGGAGGAAAGACAAACAGGTTATTTGAATGTCTATTTTCATTGGTATCCAAAGAATTATAAACAAAGCAATTCTCTTTCTAAGCTACCTGACTATAGCAAACAACAGTTTAAGTATTATTTGAACTTACTTTAAATGTATGTAAATTATAGTCTCTACTAATAAAGAACCTTGGAGATTTTTATGCCACTTGCTTTGAAAATTCTGACATAGAGGTGCATAGAATAATATAACTGGCCTTTATATAAAGGAGGATATTTGTTAAGCGTAATATCTTATTTGCCCTTGTTCTTATCTTCCAAGTCATGATATAATAAAATGATTGGAAGTATCCTACTCACTTACTTATCATTCAGTCAAAATAATTGTGAGAAAATGCAACATATACTTATTTGTAATGGACAATGAAGTATTGTCTAAGATGTCACATTAAAATAGCTATTATAATATGCATACACAACATGACATAGGCTCAGGTTGGAGTGTAACTAATTTCATTCTCAAGGGTTTTTCTCTCTTTCTACTGTCTTCTTTGTCTCAGTGATTCTCCACATATGCATATATATATATATATATATATATATCCCTTTTTGTATGTGGGTGTGTGTCTCTGTGCTTATACTAGTGTGTGGGTGCTGTCTCTTAGCTTTTTTGCTCAAGCTTGGCACTCTAACATGAGTCACAGCTCCACTTCTGACTTTTTGCTGGTTAACGGGAGATGAGCGTCCGTTAGATTGTCTTCAAACTGCAATCATCAGATCTCAGCCTCCTCCGGAGCTAGGGTTGCAGGCATGAGCCACCTTGCTCAGAGTTTTCTTTTAAGACAGCAGCAACTAATAAAGTAATCACTAATGATAACATAATAGTTTAGGTAGAGATAATCTGATTTATAGTACACGATCCATTGTTCTATATCTATTTTTCTATTCTGAACTACCTACTACTTTAAAAAATAAGTTTATAGTTCTATATAATCTATTTCATATTGTTACTAAAGGCTTTTAACAATAGCTAATACAAAATAAAATTCATAAACTTATGATATATGTGAATGACAAGATTGACAATAGTAATTAGGATTTGTACTTACTCAGTTTGCTAAAGGAGCAGAATATTTTGAAAAGTATGTAATATAACTATTTTATACCAAAGCAAGCATGAAGAGAGAGCCAAGTCTCACTTATACAATCAACATATGATAAAGGAGAATGGCAGGATAAGATAGACATAACTTTGAAATAAGTCACTGAACTTGACAGTTGCACAGATCGTGCTGAGAGGGAGAGCGATGCCTGGAACCCTTTGGCAGGTGATATTTAATGCAGCTCCTGGAACATCTGTGGATGAGTGATAAATAATTGCAACTCTTTCTCTCATTTTAAAGTAGTAACCCAAATGAAATCTGTGGTAATCTGACGCTCTTATACACATTATATGTCAATATTACAACAGTGGCTCTAGATGGTCAGATATTTGAGATGAACACCAATGAGTTCAGATTGAGGGAGTGAAAAGAATGAGAAAGAAAAATTACATTAAGCAAATATTGAATGTGGCAGAAATTGTCCATTGATTCCATTTTGTTGAATATTGATTCAGTGTTTTACAGAGGAAAGTGATTTTATGTATTCTGCCAATCATTTTGAGCTTTTTAGTTTTAATGCTCTAAAAACCCACAGATTGGAGGAAGCCAAGAACACACAAAAGTGTAGACCAAACACTGAGTATTGAACTCTTTGGCTTGAGGAAAATAATGAAGCATAAATCAGTGGCTAAGAAATTGTTCTAAATTTTTAAATGAAAGATATCACTGTCATATGCTTTATGCCTGAAAATACTAGCATAATAATGTAAATATTAGGAAATAACTATGGTAAACATAGAACAAACTAGATGGTGGACTTCTGATTGATGTAGGCCCCTCTGTAAAATAAAGATACTTTATCTTAGAAAATTTCAAATCCTTTCTGAGGAGTTTTTCTTAGTCTATGGCTTTCTTTCTTCCTTCCTTCCTTCCTTCCTTCCTTCCTTCCTTCCTTCCTTCCTTCCTTCCTTCCTTTCTTTCTTCCTTCCTTCCTCTCTCCCTCCTTCCCTCCCTCTCTCTCTCTCTCTCTCTCTCTCTCTCTCTCTCTCTCTCTCTCTCTCTCTCTCTCTCTCTCTCTCTCTCTCTCTCTCTCTCTTTCTTTTTTTCTTGGTCATGGGGCTTGAACTCTGGGCCTGAGTGTTGTCCCTGAGCTCTTCAGCCCAAGGCTACTGCCCTACCCTTAATCCAAGTCCCACTTCCCATTTTCTAGAGGTTAATTGGAGATAAGAGTTTCAGGTCCTTTTGTTCCCGGGCTGGCTATGAAACTTGATCCTCAAATCTCAGCCTCCTGAGTAGCTAGGATTACAGGCATGAGCTACCGTGCCTGGCTTTTTCTTTTCTTTTCTTTTCTTTTTTTTAACAACTTGAGTGCTAAAATACATTTTTAAATGATCTTTAGCTAAATTTTGAAAAGCATTCATCCCCAAATTCCTTGATCCTAGTAAAGCAGCTAACTGGTACTAAGAAAAAAAGATGATGATTTTATAGTAGTCACATATTTCTAAACATCAATTTGTACATACAATATTCTGTTGATCTATACAATATGCTTCTATTATTTAATATATGTAACAATATCTTTAAAAATGATTATTTCCTGAAATAAGTAGAAATGAAGAAACCAGTCTGGAGATTATGTTTCAGCCATTTTAATCCAGTGGTTTGCCTTTCTTTTCTGAGCCTTCATGTAACTAATTTTGTTAAATATATTTTTATGTTAGAAACATATGAACTACATTATATCCTGAGAACTATCATTTTTGAAGAAAGAAAAATACAGACTAAATAAAAAGAAAAGGATATGAAAAATAGCATCCTTTATTAAGTTTCATGCTAGTGCTATACAGTCCTACTAAAGAAACAAGGAATTCTGTTCAAAACAATGTGAATCTTTTCTCTTTCTACTAGAAATTCCTTACTCACTTTTCTTATTTGTCTGCTCAAACTTATGCATTTTATATACATTGCATACATTGCTAATGTATTTGCTTAGGTCTATCTAGTGTGTATATATTTTAATGTTGTTTTCTGGCAGCTCAGATCATAGCTTTTTTTAGAGCTGACCACTTGTTTTAATATTATGAATAATGTTACTTAGCTTCTACTATTTCTAGTATCTATGTGTGGTATGTCATACATACCTTGCTATAGAAATCTCTGAGATAATAGTAGACAATGAATAAATTGTCCTGTCCTGCGGGACATTAACTTGGGCCAAGAACCTAGAGGGAGGAATGAAAGGGACAGGAGACACGAAGAAGGCAGCAAGACAAGCATTCTGGTCAAGCTGCGAATTTTATTTTCACACAGGGGTTTATATGCTTCTTCAGGAGAGGCAAGAGGGAGTTAGGACACTGCTCAGGGTAGGAGGTCAGGTGGTAGGATGTTTACATATCAATACAAGCAGGCATGAGTTGCTTAGTGACCTTAGGGCAAGGAACTACGCAGGCACATTCTTACGCTAGAATTCAGGGAGGGGAAGAATGTCTCCAACAATAAATAACTTTCATTAACTTAGAGATGTAACATTTTACTAATTATCACTTCTTTGGATGTTAGTTTTCAATATTTACCCTATTTTCACATTGAAGTTTTAAAGGCACTGTTGTGACTGAAAAATTACAATTAATTGAAAAACAGACATTTATATGAAGACCATATGCTGTTCCCCATTTGCATATGATATACATAAAATCCTTGCTTAGAATCCATGGGGAGAAAGAAGGCAATAATCTCATGTTCTTGTAGACTTAGAAGTCAAGAACTGAGGAGAATGAAGTTTATCAGTGACAGCTCTATTTCACCTGGTGACATATGTCCGTACCTTATAAAGGCTTAACATTCCTTACAGCCATGTTTAGAATTTCTCTACTGCCTCATCATAGCCCTTTCAAAATTGTTCTCCATGTTTGGCCCACAGTACTTTATTCCACATTAGAATTGCAAGATGGTTCCTAGCCTCAGGTATCCATTTCTTCTTTCTAGTAGTAGGGCTGGGCCATGGCAAAAAAGTGAAGTGTATGGATAAGGCTTTTCAAAGTGGTTATGGAACTTAGAGGGGCAACTGATTGGTGAAGTTATATGTAAATAGTAGGCAGTCATTTGCCAAGGAACTTGGGCTGGTTTTATCCACTTTGTTGTTCTCAATGACAAGAGCAACACTGGACACATGGGAGGTGTACAGTGAATGTTAGTTTTCCAGAAGGCATTTTGATCGTTTGCCATTCTTAAATTCCATTATTCTAAGTTTAAGTGTAAAAGTGATATTGATGTGTGTCTTTCCTCCATCTTTCCCATTTAATACCTTTCAAGCATTTTAAGTCTTTAAAAAAATCTTTTAAAAATGTTCTTTGAAATAATTATAGATTCACAGGTTGTATAGATTTTACAGGGAAATCAAATGAACTCCTCCATGAACCTGCCTAGAAATCAGATTCAAAACCAAGAATCACAGTGATATAATCCACAGCATCTAATCTTATCAATCATATCAATTGTTCAACCATCTTTTCATGGATATCTATTTGAGTTTATGCATATGCACATGCTCATTCAATGCTAGCTTCCCATGAGAAGTGTTACATCATACCCAAATACTGAGGAACTCACTTTAGGCATTCATGTTAAGGCAACTCGGACTCCCTTGCGTTTGCCTCATTTGTCCACTAATCCTAGGTATCTAGACTTTCCACTCAATTGCTAGAAGCAAATATTATCATAATACTTTGTCAAAATTATTGTGCAAGAAATGATAACTACTCATTGGGAATTGACTTTATCCTGTGTAACATAATGTCATAAATATGGCATGTATCAATAGTCATTTTCATTTTTGAATAATTTGATATTGATCTTATAATTTGATAAACAATATTTTAGTTGCCCAATTTTTTCATTCTTATGAATACAGGTTGCCAGAAACACATACAAATTAATATGCAAAAATTGAATTACAGGGCTGGGAATTTGGCCTAGTTTTAGAGTGCTTGTCTAACACGCATGAAGACCCAGGTTTAATTCCTCGTTACCACATACATAAAAAAATAAAAAGCCAGAAGCGGTGCTGAGGCTCAAGTGGTAGAGCCCAAGGACAGTGCTCAGTCCCTGAGCTCAAGCCCAAGACTGGCAAAAAAAAAAAAAATGAATTACATTCATCTCCATGTCCGAATATCCAACAGCTGATTGTGAAGTTGCATATAGAAAATCCATTTTTAGAAGCAACTGTTGATCTATTTTCCATAGTAGTTTTGCTATTTACACCTCAATCAGATTTTGTACATTCTCATCAGGATTTGGTGTTATAATTATATTCTTTTTTTCCCATTCTGTTGAGTGATTTGTTACATCCTCTTTGATTTTAGGCAATATTTTACTAATGGCTAAAAATCATCAGTAACGTTTCTTGTGCTGACTTTCCATCTGCTTTGTATATTATCCTTCAGAGATGTATCTGTGCATGTATTTGGCTTGTTTTCTAAAAATGTGAAGTACTTTTAATTCTAGACATTTCTGGCATGGATTGTGAGTAACTGTTCTAGGTTTATTTTCCTTGCCTACTTTGCAGATACTGGTAGTTTTATTCTTTTCTACGTATTTCCTATCCATTCCTAGAGTCTGCTAATAGCATCAGAAAAACGTGTTTGCCATAATCTGGATCATGTTATTTTCTTAATCTATAGAATTGTAATCCACCCACACCCTATCTATTTTTTCCTGTTAATTATTATTGTAATCAGTTTTTCTTAAATGCTTTACTTCTACATTCTTAAATTGATTTTATAAAAGTCATTTCTGCTTTCCTGGGGATAGTTTTGTTGATTTTAAATTCTTATCCTTTATTTGGACTAAGAATTTATGATTGACTTCAGCCTCATCTGTTATAGGTTGTTTTCTTTGCTATCTTTATTTATCAAGGTTGATCTCCTCTTCAAACAACACCCAATCCACCTGGTAAGTATGAATTCCTTTGTCCACGTCCATGGTCTGGGGTGGGTTTTTGTTTTTGTTTTTGTTTTTGTTTTTGTTTTTGTTTTTTGTCTGTGTGATAAACTGAAGTTCAAATGATGAATTCCTTACACTACTTCAGTTTGAAAAGAAAGTCATAAATTAAGTCATCTCAGAATGTGCAACCATTGACATGGCACTTCTTTTCATGTTAAAGGAAGCCTCTAGAACTTCAGCTTTGGGGAGGCTCCTGACAGGAGAAAGGAGGCAGTGAGAGGAGAGAAAAATACTCATGTTGCTCATATGCCTATAAATATTGTAATTCATTCCTGGCCTCTCACCTGATAAGGTTATTTTCTTGTTTCCCAGAAGAAATAGCTGAATAATGACCAGTAATAGCAAAAGTTAGAGAGGAAAAATAAAAGAAAAAGAAAACATTGCTTGGTAATCTATCACCTAAGTACTGTCAATCATCTTGCTTTATGATGTTGTCATAAAAAAGTCCTGTTTGATTTCGTTTTTGTTGGGAATGGCATGTGGAAAATGCCTATCCTGAGTTAAAAATCTTATCCTTTCTGGAAACTTTCATTGATGCCATCTGTTTAATTAAAGTGATTGACACCTTTTGTTCTTAATTAGTTCTTTGACCTTGATGGAATATTTCATTTTCCTGCAAACGCTCACCCTCCCCCACTGCTGCCCCATCCAATCTTCCAGTCTTATCCTGAAGGAATTACTTTTAATAACTTTTTACCCACCCCATATTTTTCTCTTTAAAGGAGACACTACACAATATGGTTGTCCTTATTGTGCATGGTTTGTGAAATACTGAAAAACATGTGGCTATAGGTTGTTGGCTAGAATTTACTCACATTATAGTAACCTTGGCTGCATCCACTGTCTCCACTCATTCTCGTTAAATGGCCCTAATCTGATGCATTGCTCGTGCAAGAAGGAAACTTGAGGCTTTTCTGTTTACTTCCCGTATCAAATCATCACTGATTCCTGATGATTTTAATTTCTTGAGTATTGCCCAAATATCATTAAGCCCATTTTGTTCTTGTCAGAGAAGTTATCAGTGTCTTGTAAAATGAACCCTTTTCTTCCTCCAAACTGTCTCTCTGAATTATTGTAGCTATAATTGTGAAGATTTTTCTTTTTGTGTTCTTTGCTTCTTTTGTGTGTGCCAAAACTGAGACTTACACTCAGGTCTTAGGCACTGTCTCTTAAGTTTATTTCTCCAGGCTGGCATTCTACCACTTGAGTTACAGCTTTTATGTGGAAGTGATTAAACCTTATTCTTCTCATTGTCATGAAAAGACTTTTATAATTTGTCTCATCTCTCTGGAACCTTCTAGCCCATAAGTGACAAGAATAAGCTTCAGGGAGATGGATGGTCCCAGAGAATGAGGCCCAGGGAGCCAACCTGAAATCTACCTATGACTAGAAGTAAGTCCAGTCTAGCACAGCTTAGGTCAGCTGAGGGTCAGCTGCACAAACAAAAATGAATTCCTGTTAGTATATAAGGAGATTTTATGGATGTTTGTTGCATATTATTACTGTGTTAATTGCTCAATGAAACAAACATTGAGTAGTTCATCAACATTCACAAATAATATTTGGAAGTCATCAGTCAAATAATTTGAATAAGAGAGTAAATTAAGTTAATACAGTGGAAATGTTGAATGGATAGTCATCCGTAATTCACAGAAGCAAAAGGTAGAACTAGAAGTCTGTGCAAACAAACGTTCAATGAGATGGGGAATGGACAGGTGACATTTTCTGGATTGAAATATAGAATTGTAAGCAGGAAGTCCAGAACTTCACAGGAGGAAAATACTATCCATGATATAAAAAATAACTATTTGTAAAAGTACTTTAAGGAAGTGATTGTGATCTTTCTTATAGCAGAATATCACAAGGTGAATTAAAACTATAAATACCTTAATCAAATAATCGAAACATTCCTGGAAAACTGAACTTACGTAAAAAGGTTCTGACAGAATGGGTTAAATCACACTACCAGGGCTGAAATCTATTATGAATTATATTTAGGAGGAGGGGTCCTTTCACTTGTGGATCCCAGCATGATGAGAAAATAATTAGATTTCTCGTATATTTAATTTTGACCAAAAACAAATTATTCTCCCATAGTAATTTCCCAATATCTGCTGTAAATAATTATTTTTTACTACTATGCCTAGTCCTCTAGGTGAGTTTTGATGTTGTTTTGTTTCAATAGATGGAATTCATAAATATGTGGTTGAGGAGACATCAGTAATTCATGCAAACTTTTTCCTGAGGCAGAGTGAAATTCCCTGCCATGCAATGATTTATGAAGCAGACTCAGTACAACCAGAGCATGTGATTACTGGATTTCCCAAGTAAAATTTCAAAGAAATGGCCTGGAGTTTGGCCTAGGGGTAGAGTGCTTGCCTAGCATGCATGAAGACCCAGGTTCTATTTCTCAGTACCATATACACAGAAGAAAATGGAAGTGGTGCTGTGGCTCAAGTGGCAGAGCTCTAGTCTTGAGAAAGCCTAAGGACAATGCCCAGGCCCTGAGTTCAAGCCCCAGAACTTGGGCTTGAATTTTTTTTTCAAAAGCGATCCTATGTTCATTTAAACTGTTCAGTCTCACAAAATTCAAAGCATGTTGTAGGTCTAGAAAAACTCAATTCTAAATACACACAATTGTTTCTTCTTCCCTTATGAAAATATACTTTAGCACTCTTCTAAGGGAATGTAAGGAAAGAGAACATCTATCAGGAAAATTTGTGAAAGCAACACATAAAAGAATTATAAGGAAATGAACCATTACTAAAATTCAGAGGGTACCCTTGAAATTGAGAAATTTTGTCTTCCTGTATGGTCTCTTTCTTAAAATAACTATAGCCTGCAAAAACTTACTTGTTTATCACTTTCCTCAATGGAGGAAATAGTATCACAATTCTAACCCAAGTGGATTTTTAGAATTGGGTTAAAATAATGTGAGACATATTTAGTAAAGCTAATAGTCCTCAAAAAGTTGATAGCCATTATTTCCTTCTTTTATTTGATTTCTTTTTATTGTATTTTTATTATATTTTATTGTCAGCATAATGTATAGAGGAGTTACAGTAACATGTGTCAGGTAGAGAATGCATTACTTCTTGAACATTGATACCCCTTCTCATGCTTTTCTCCCACTTTTCCTTCTCCACCCCTTCCCAATCATCTGGTTTTTCCCTTCCATATTTCAAATAAACAAATAAATGTAAATACAATATACCAGTTTTCTTAGTTAAAAAAATAGTTTGAGAATTTACAACTGTAATTCCAAGCTACAGTCCCCTAAGCTGTAGTAGGTCATTCAAATGTGCCATAAAAGATGAGTTTTCCTGATATCCCCTGGTAGAATAAATGACTATATTGCATGGAAACCATTACCTAGAAATCCTACTGGCTTACCACAATAGATATGAAAACATAGAAGAGAAGGTGTAAATTAAACTTAGTTTGAAGTTCTGAATGTTTATGTAAAATCCACTACTGTTGTCAAATATTTTCCTAGAAATGTAATTACAGATACAAGGGAGATTACCTCTGGTTTATGATAAATTGGTTTAGCATTTTTTCAAATTTTCCATCATTTGAAAGTAATATCCACTGCATATCTGTTTCTGTGCTAATCATGTGTAGTGCAATCCTCCCCACAGATGTTGGAATTCAGCTGGAGCCATGCTCTAGCTCCGCTCAGTCACATGAGTGTAGAGAGGTGTGACTGATAGAATGCAAGGTGCTTTATTGGTAAACTCAGATGTTCGGTAGGCTAAATGTAGAAGTGCATTTTCAAGTTACCATATTTTCAGTTTTTCAGTGGGCCGGTCATAATATAACTATATCCTAAGAAGCCTCTGTAGTAAAATCTGAATGTACTACAAACACATTTTAGTTTCTCTTTTTATTAAGTGTACTAAAAGCATCAACATAATGTTTTGATATATTCAGAGTAAGATGATTACTTCAGTCTAGAAAATTTGCATACATATACGTCATTCCCATATAGAGACCATGTGTGTAGCAAATTTCTAGCCCAAATATAAAGCAATTTATGGTAGCCTTAAGCTAGATGCTAGATATCCAGGCTTATTTACCCTACGCAATTAAACTTTTGAAATTTTTCCCTTTTGATCTCCATCAACTAACTAGTTTCACTGTATTCCTGCTCCTATAACCATCTTCTAATGTTATCTGTATTTGAGATTACTGTCTAACTAGAATACTTTTTGTATGAATTAATTTTGTAAGGATTGTATAATAATGACCCAGTTTCATAATTTTGCATGTGAAATCCTGTTTTCCCAACAAAATTTATCAATGTGTCTTCTTGGAGGTTTTCTCAAAAATCAGTTGCCTGAGCTTGGTAACAGTCACCACAGGAAGTCTATGAAATTCTTTTTTTTCCTCTTTCTCTCTTTCTTTCTTCTTTCTTTCTTTCTTTCTTTCTTTCTTTCTTTCTTTCTTTCTTTCTTTCTTTCTTTCTTTCTTTTTTGTCCATCTTGGGGCTTGAACTCTGGGCCTGGATGTTGTCCCTGAGCTCTTCAGCTCAAAGCAACCACCCTACCCTTCAGCCACAGTGCAATTTCCAGTTTTCTAGTGGTTAACTGGAGATAAGAGACTCACAGGCTTTAGTGCCCTGGCTGGCTTTGAACCTTGCTCCTCAGATCTCAGCCTCCTGAGTAGCTAAGATTATAGGCATAAACCACTATGCCCTGTGTATTCTACAAATTTAAAACTTAACAGTGTTAGCATTTTAATTTTAGAGTTAGAATTGCATTTTTAAATGTCAGAAAGAACATAAGAGTCATACATGGATGTAAAATATAGCTAAACTAGAACCAATTTAACAGTGTTTGTTCTGTATTTATTCTCAGATATTATGTGTACTTCTTTCTCCTCTCAGATTCTATTTTGTTTTTCAGAAAGTTTTCTAATTAAAAACAATAATATATATCTTTGTGTTAAGTATAAGATTATGAATACTAACTATATCTGTGACTTATCTGGCATAAAATTAACAAATGCTTCAACAGGTATTTGTTTCATAGACATCTCGAACTTCATAGATATCTCAGTGTTGAATGTATTTAAATTACACCCATACTTTATTATATTGAGTAGGCTTAGTCCTGAAAGAAGTACCTATTAAACTTAAAGGATGTAGAATTCTAGGCATGTTTGCCTCTTGTTATTTAGCAATTGTTATTTAGCATTCAACTTTTTTAAGGTGATATCAAAAAAACCCAACTTTTCCCCACATTATGTTCTACTATTTGCAGTTTGCCAGAACTACTTGTTTAATTTTTTGTACTATCCTTAATCTGCGTTAGAACTTTGAGAGGCATTATGTTCCTCTCCTGTATTCTAGTTCTATTTTTTTCTGTTTTAGTCCTAACTAACTGGGAGGCTATTTTCTGAGGATCAGTGTTCAAATCAAGAATAGTTTATTTCCAATTAGCCAGCAAACGGTTGGAAGTACAGGTTTGGCTAGAATGAACTAGCACTAACCTTGAGCCACAAAGCTATATTGCAGCATGAAGCAATGTGTTCAAGCCCCAGTACCCTAACACAAGAAAACAAAAAGGAAATGCTGAGAGAGGAAGGGAGGAGAGCAAGCAAGCAGGGAAGGAAGGAAGGGAAGGAGATCAATTTAGGGTTTTTGTTGTGCCAGTACTAGGGTTTGAATTCAGGCCCTGTACCATACCTGAGATTTTTGTTGAGGGTTAATGCTCCATCCCTTGAACTAAGACTCCACTTCTACCCATTAGAAAGAATGATATTGGGCCGGGAGTTTGGCCTAGTGGTTGAGTGCTTGCCTAGCATGCACGAAGACCAGGGTTCGATTCCTCGGTACCACATACATAGAAAAAAGCCAGAAGTGGTGCTGAGGCTCAAGTGGTAGAGCTCTAGCCTTGAGAAAGCCCAGTGAGAAAGGACAATGCTCAGGTCCTGAGCTCAAGCCCAGTACTGGCAAAAAAAAAAAATGATATTAAACCATTTGTAAGGACATGGAAAGATCTAGAAAAATATATTAATTGAAGTAAATCAGTCCCATAAAGACAAAGAATGCATGTGTTCTCTTTTTTTCATGTATTTTTATTGCAATTAATAGAAAGGTTACATTATATTCGCTAGATAGAAGGTACATTGCTTCACATACATCGATACCCTTTCTCATGTCTTGGACCCTATTTCCCTCCCTCCCACCCCCACCCCTCATCTTGTTTTCCCCCCTTCCCTATCCAATTTCAAATAACCTGAGGTAGATAGATTTAGCTTATAAACTTACACATACATTGGGTGGTTTGAAAGTATATTCAAATGTATTGACTGAAATATGGTAGATTCAAAAGAGAATTTAAAAGTATATGTAAGGTTTTATTTAGGTAACCCATGGAAGAGATTACCACGCGGTCTTATGGTAGAAAGAGAACTTTAATTTTCCAATGGCTGGCCTCAGGCCAGGTATACTTGTAGCTGAGAGAGAGGAGCTGCCTGGCAGGAGTTTAAATAGTACAAGGGTGGGGGGTGGCAGAGGGAAGGTGTGGCCAGATAAGAGAAAGTGTTGCCCACACGGGATGCTGCTGTGACCTCTGAACTTGGGAACCTCCCATGGTCCTTGTGACCTGGGTGGTCCAGGATGTGACTACAGAGGAGGAGGAGGTAACTGCATCCATGGGGGCCAGTTACATAGGTCACACAGGTACTAGGATGTCTGCCCTCCCCCATCCACCTTCCATATATTTCAGCGTTTTAATAATTATGAAAAAGGACTCAGATTCTCTCTTGCTTCGTCCTGCAAAAGGGAGGGTTCAGGGAAGGAAATTAAAAATTGGGTGACACGGCTAGTTCCTATTTCCTGTGTTCCAGGCTGTCCTGGAGTTGGTGGGAAATAACCCTAGTTACTTCTGACATTTGGTGAGTGGGTAGGGGCCCATGTGCTAGGCTGTTAAGCATTCAGAAGCTGGGGATGGTTGAAGTGGTTCAGGGGCTTGATGGAAAGCCTTGGTAGGTGTCTGGTTTGGAAAGGCAAAGTGTAGCAAAATAAATACCAGGAAACAGGTAATAGAAAGGGGTGAGATGTGCTCAAGGTGAAGGAATTGAAGGAATGAAAAGGAGAAGAGGAGGAGAAGGCAGTGGAGAATGCAATGTATATGGTATAAAATTAACAAGAGTGAGGGAAGGGATGAGTAGGGGAGGAATGAATGGGAATGTTGCAAGGGATGACACCGATGGAGATTCAGTGTATTCCAAAACTGCATTGTTAAACATCAGTGCCATTCTACAACTACTTAAGATAAAAAGCTATTTTAAAATAAAGCAAAGAAGGAAGGGAGAAAAGAAGGAAGGTAGGGGAATAAAATGAAAAGGTGTCAACTTTAGGAATGTTCAGCAGAATTCTTACCTAATTCGCTGAAACTAATTTTGATACTTGAACATAAAGAGAAAATATAGCTCTTTTTTTTTTAACTCCCGAGACCATTTTACCTCCCAATATGTTTTTAATTATCATCTGTGATAAAAATCACACACCACAGCTTTGAATAAAAAGTCACATTGTAGGAAACTTGGAATTTTTAAGGCTAAGTAATACAAGAGGAATATATCTCTTAGGAAAAGGCAACTGGATTTTTAGATTGACATGGAAAAATTACTTTAACTCTTGCCTGTCCCCAGTATCTGTAATTAAGGTTTGGAACCCACATTCTCTGATCTTCTTGAGGCTCTACCTTAAATATAGAGCATAATTTTGCAGTTTCTTTTGTATAGGGGCAAACCTTATACTCAATTATTCATTTTTCCATTTTGTACAGCTCACTGATAAACAATATGAAGTATTTAATTTCATATGCCTCCAACTACTGAACTATATACTTTCATTACAACTTTAAATTAAAGACTTAGAATCAAAGTTATTGCTTTTTTTAATACACATATGAAGCTGTTTACTTGGGAGTTTGTAATAAGTAACAATATCAAGTAAAATTACTTGAGTAGAACACCTCATTACAACAACAAATATCTACTATCTCTCATTTGGGATGTACTACAAATACTGACTGATACTAAGCTTATATTAAGCATCCAGAAAACTGTGTCTTCATTGAATGTGTGTTTCTTTAGTAGTAAAATATGAATATTCTGTAGACATATTTATGTTTTAAATGATTGCATCTACTTTTGGAAATAAAATTATACCTTTGGTGCATAAATTTAAACTCTAAAGATGGGAAAAGAAATTGTCATTCACATCAAATTACATTTTGTAGAAATTTTTGGCATGCAAAACTAATAGATACTTTGTTATAACTAAAATGAACATTGTGCTTTCTGTGGAACTGGATTTTGTGTTCCTTTCTTGAATTTGCCAGTCACTCAATGACTGCAGCGCTCATTGCAATTTCCAGCTTACTCCTTGGAAGATAATTAAATACACCCTGTGTGCTGAAGTTTAACCATTTCATCTTTATCAAGCCAATTACCAGATACTGAGGCGATAACAATAAGAAATTGTTTCTGGCTGGCAAACTGTATGTAAAACACCAGGATTCTGTGTGCACTGAAAGTAACTATACATTGACTCTGATGAAAACAATTAAGGTGGTGATACATTTAAGTAAGCAAAGGACTTATCTGTGGTGTAATGACTTCTGGAACCACTACTGTGGTTAGAACTTATAATTGTTAAGAGCTGCCTTTAACGCCCATTGACTCAGTTTTTTAATTACTAAAGTAGTTAGTATTAATTACTACCGATTAGGATGTGTGGTAGCCTGAATGTATTAATTAACACAGTATCTGGCACATAGGACTAATACATGTGGCTTATTTTTAGTTATCTGGCTTGACAATGTAGAGTTAACACGAGTAGAAGAAACTGCTACTGATAATGGGGTAATCTTGCTAGACTGAATTCTGCCTCTAAGAAGAAAGTATTTAGATTACCTGCATTTAAAGCACTTAGAAGAAGAGAGACTGTAAAAGTTATAGTCTCAGATACCATTGAAGCATAATTAGTAGAGTCTTCTATCTCCTGGGCTGGCACAGAATTTGTAATCTTCCTACCTTACCTTCCTGTGTTCTAGAATTACAGGATTATACTAACAACATAAAAATTTGTGTTTTTAATGAGATCTTCCAGTGCCTCTCATACATGGTTGATTATGAGAAGAAATAATACAGATTATCAATAACAGTAAAGAGACCTGGAGATCACTGATTGTAGGAGAAACAATCAAGAAAAAGGAATAGGGATACCAAAATGTATGTGAACGAAGCAATGCTGGAGAAATCCCTTTCTTAGAATAGAAAGAATATTTATGAGAAATTTCTGCATCGACAGTCTGTAACCTCTCATTCTTAAATTCACTATTTTAAAAAAAGTTTTATTTTATTTTATTGTCAAGGTGATGTGCAGAGGGGTTACAGTTACAATATTTAAGGTAATGAGTGCATTTCTTGTCAAACATATTTACCCTCTCCCACATTTTCTCGCACTTTTCCTCCTCTGACTCCCCACCCCCCAAGCTGTAAATTCATTTCCAACAAAGTGTCTTGTGAATATCACTGTTGTATTGGTTCATCCTTTGTCTTTTGTCTCAGCATTTTTTTCTAATATAAATAGGTCATTTATTCTATAGCTGTTGTTATTATATAGGTGATATACACAGGAATTACAGTTACATTTAAGTCATGTAAAATGTACATCTCTTCTTATGTTATTTGTTTTTTATTTATTTTTTTGTGAGTCATGGAACTTGAACTCTTGGCCCGGGCAGTGTCTCTGAGCTCTTCAGCTCAAGGCTACTACCCTGCCCTTGAGCCACAGTCCCACATCCTGTTTTCTTTTTTTTGCATTTTTTTTATTGTAATGAGTAAAAGGGTTACATGATATTTGCCAGATAGAAGGTGCATTAATTCACATACATTGATACCCTTTCACATGTCTTGGTACCTATTTCCCTCCCCCCCCACACCCCCCACCCGTCTTGGTTTTGCCCCCTTCCCTATCAAATTTCAAATAACCAAATACAAATAAATTCAATATATCAGAAAACAAAGTGTTGTCTCAGCATTTTGTTGTACCCCTCCCGTTCCCCAAATCAGATAAACATACGTAAAACACACAGGGCACCAAAATTAAATACAGTGACAACAAGGAATAAACCAAACAGGAAACAAATTAAGAAAAAGGAAATAACTTCACACAGTACATTAAAAACAAAACCCTCGTTTCCATAGCTTGGTGTCCATTTCAATTAGCATGATATTATATGGTCATAGGTACATAGCTATTTAGCTACTGTGATTCTTTGTAATAAGACTATCCTAGTAAAAGGTTAAACATCTGTGGCCATAAAACTACACTGAGATTCCACCTCACTCCAGTTAGTGTGGCCATTATCAAGAAAGCACATCGTAACAAATGCTGGCAGAGATGTTGCCAAAAGAATACTACTACACTACTGATGAGAGTATAAACTTGTTCCACCACTCTGGAAAGCAGTATGGCGGTTCCTCAAAAGACTAAACATAGAGCTACCCCTATGATCTAGCAATTCCACTCCTGGGCAGTTACCCAAAAGACCACAAACAAGGCCACACTAAAGCTACCAGCACATTGTTCATTGCAGCATTATTTACCATAGTGAAGATATGGAATCCACCTTAGTATCTGAATGGGTCAAGTAATTGTGGTGATGTATGTATACATTGCCCATTCATAAGAAAATGGAAAGACTTGAAAAAAATTGTATCAAATGAATTAAGCCAGACTAAAATAGACTCCATGGATTCCTTCATTTGGAATAATTATATTCACATTTTAAAAAGAGAATTTCCTCCATACCCAAAATGATATAATCATGATTTGTATATGGACCACAAATCTAAAAGAACAAAAATTAGCTCACTGGGTTGAGATTTTTATCACCCACTTTCACTCATATCTTTTAACCTATCGGCCAATATTCTGAACTCAGTGTTTGTTCTTCCTGTATATTTATTTATATTTAAATACACATCTGTATTCCTTTTAAAAATATGGCTTAAATTAGAGTTGAGGATATATTTGCTTCCAAACTGATATTAGCTCAATATTTCTTTTCTGAAATTCAGATATGTCAAGGTGTGGAACTGTCTTTCCTTTTCTCAGAATGCATGCCTCCTAGAATGGAAAAGTTTCATAGCCTATATAATACAAACTTGTAGACAGGTTTAGGTATTGCTGATTATAAAGTAAAAGAGTTTGTTAGCTCGTGGTCCTTGGGGCCAGCTAAGCAACCAAGGTCTGTTAGTACCACTGTGCCTTCCCAAACCAAAGAAATCAATGCTGTCAAAGAGATTATGATGTCTGCTGCATCATGAATGCTTTTGTTGAGGCAGCGGCTCCAAGTTTGCGCTATTGCTCATGAAACTCCTGCAGTCTGTCTTGCTAGGTTGTCAGGAAGGTAAAGTTTTGTTCATATCTGACCCTGACATGCTGGGTCTAATTGTCATAAAGAAAGTCCTTGTTTAATATTGACAAAAGACATTAGCACTGTCTATCCAGAAGATTTTTAATATTTGTCCTTCAGGGTTAGAATATAGTGCTATGTTTAATTTCCATTTCACAGATCCATCAAGATGTGGGTTGGTAATTCTTTTCCTAGTTACTTAGTTGAATTAGCCTCATTGGTATTACACATATTCTTATTTGGCTCTCTCCCTGCTACTGAATCCTTTTCCTTAGCGCTAGGATTGTTTCTATTTGTCATTTCTATTTTGGTTTTGTTGTTACTTTCAATACTGGGATTTGATTACATGCTTTCATGATTGCTGGGCTGTCCTTTTACTACTTGAACCACTCTTCCAGCCCTGCCTACTCTTTGTCCTCTTCATTTCCATCTTTCCTTTTCCTTTCTTTTTGTTTTCCTGTCCTTTCCGTCTTTTTTTTCTTTTTCTTTCTTTCTTTTTTTTGAGATAGAACCTCACAACTTCTCTGAACAGGCTGGGGATGGAATGGTCCTTCTGTTCTCAGCCCACAAGTAGCAAGGATTAAACATATGAGCATTGACACCAGCAAAGAGATTTTAATGTATTCTGTGCCATTTTAGATATTACAATCTTCTTCAAACACTAGCTTCTTTTCATCCTGCTTATGAAGAAGTATTGATGCTAACAAATTTTCCTCTAAAGATATTAGAATTGAATATTAACCAAATTTAAGATGAATTTATCAATCTTCTATTGTATGATCTATGCTTTTCCCATATAAGGAACCAGTTTATGTATCCGACTTTGATACTTATATATTGTATATATTATATACAATATAAACATATGTTATATATACATTTATTTGTACATTTTAAAATAGGAAGGTAAGGGAAAATAAGATGAGTGGGAAGGGGTGGTGGAGGGAAAGTGGGAGAAAATCATGGGAAGGGGTAATAATGTTCAAGAAGTAATGTAGCCACTACATGATGAATGTAACTGCAACCACTCTGTACATCACCCCAACAATAAAATAAAATTTAAAAAGAAATTAGTTTAATCCCTGAGATCATGTTTTTAATCATCTTTTATGTGATTTCAATTTAACTTTAGCTTTATGTATAAAAAATAACTGTCAAAATTTACAATGTAATGTTCCCAAACATGTCAACAATGAATAATATTTAAAATCCCAGGAAGCATTGTTTTTCTTTTCCATTTGCCTTTTCCATTTAAGTAGTTGATTCACTTGAGAGATGAAATAATGACCCAGTATACAACAAAAAAGATTTAGTTATTCATAATTTGTATGACTGTATAAACAAATTGACAATTGTAATTTACATCAGAATAACAATATAAGATATATGATTCAAATGAACCCACTCCAAAAATATATATTGACATAAAAATGACATACCCATGCACATACTCATGAATATAGATTGTATTGTGTATTTACTTCAGTAAATGTGTATAAACTGATGTACATTTCACATGCATGGATAAAGTGTGTGTGTGTGTGTGTGTGTGTGTGTGTGTGTGTGTGTGTGTGTGTGTGTGTGTGTGTAGAGGGAGAGGGCGAGAGAGACACAGAGAAGGAGATAAAGAGAAAGAGATGGAGATTATTGGGGAAAAACTAAGAGAAAATACTAATCTTAGATAATAACCAAACTTCATACTCAAAAGATTTTGCTCTGAGCTGTTCACCAAATCAGACAAACACGAACTTTGATTTGGGCAGTGCTGAGGCAGAGAAGGATGAAAACCCAAGGCCAGCCCAAAGGAAGGTAGTTAGTTGCTTCACTTTAATCTGCCATTTCAAAGTGTTTCACAATCAAAGTCAAAGTGAATGGCAGTACGGGTGCCCTCAGGAGCAAGCCAGAACAAAGATGCATCCGCCAGGACATCGTGCGTCTGCCCCCAAGAAACGTCACAAGTAGAACTTCATGCCGTGCAATCACTTCTACACATCATATATGTCTGATATTAAAATTTCTGATATAAATACATGCATCTCCCATGTATATCTAAATACGCATATACATCATTGAATATAAGGAAATAAAAAATACAAGTGACAGTTGTGAAAAATAGCCAACTATTTAAATTAACAATTTTACATATTGAACAAATCCATAAAGAATAGTTAATTGGTTTAAAGGAGAAGATATTACTTATTTATTAGTAGGAAAATTAAAATAAATACATGTATATAAAGGGAATCAGGAGAGAGAGACTGTGACAGACAGGGACAGAGATAGAGGTGTAGGGAGAGATACAATGGGAACTGCAGAGAAAGAGATGTAAAGAGGGAGAGAAATTGATAGATGGAAGCTTATTTATATTACCATACAGAAACATTTCATTTTGCCACTGTAATCACTAGATGTGTAATTAGATGCTGCTGAATATTCTTTATTTGTGGTACTAAGGGGAACAGCTTAAAACAAAAGCATGATGAAGCAGCTATTTAATAGACCTTTGTTCAATCTTACTTATCTGATTAATAAAATATCTTTTTTCTAGCATATCAATAATTTTTGAACTTTTCTCCATATATATATATATATCTTATTTGGTAACTATATTAACATACTTCCTAAAGTTAAATAATTCTCATTCACTTTTGAGGTTAACTAAACTCAATGTAACATGACAGATAAGACCTGATGTATTTGGTTTATGTAAGTAATTTTACTTTCTAGTACTGTTTTGGAGGGGTTATAATTAAGCAAAATTAAAGCAAATAAGGTTTTTCTTTGTTGTTTTTTCTTTTGTAAATTTTTGGAATATTTTGTAGCTATTCGTTAAAACTGTGGTTTCTGTATGAGAAGTACTTGTCAGCCTTTCTTTAACTCAAGTCAGATTTACAACTTCATTGCTTTATTGGTACCATTTTGAAGTAACTGTCTGCTTCACCTTGTTAAATCCAATGGGAAATTCCTAGCTCTGACCTTACATGTTATAAGCATGCTTCCTATGGCATTGTCTTTTGAAAATCTAAAAATTAGAGACCCTCACTAATATTCCAAATCTTAAATATTTTGTTTTAATATTTTCTTTATTGCATATTGACCAGTAAAATTATAGTATATATTATAGTAAATAATTTCATTTTTATTGTGTACCTCTTTTTAACAGAACTGATGAAATTAAGGAATGAGTCTTCTTTGTTTTGTAAACCTAATGTCTAGACTATATCAAAACCATTGGTATTTACACAATACATAAGTTTAGTGATGTACAAAAGTTGAAGTATTGAAGAATTTTATATTCTACTAAAATATTAAAAATATTTAATTTATGTCATGTTTGACCTCCTGACTCTTTCCTGATATTGATTTTAAATACCTTTAAATTAATTGAGTCTACTTATTCTTTGATAATTGGAAAATTATCTGCACACAATTGGAGAAATTTTTACTCATTGAAACTTCATCCTTAATGAAATGAATTTTTGTAATACAATATTCTTATTTAATAAACTTACAAATTTTTATTTTCTTCATATACAATATGTATCCTTGAAGAATATACTGGGAATATTATTTCATAATTATTTTAATTTCAGGCTGGACAACAGCGATGGTGGGAACAGGAGATTAAAATAAATGGGAATATTCAAAAGGGAGAACTAATTACATATAACTTGACTGAGCTAATTAAACCAGAGGCTTATGAGGTCCGACTGACTCCTCTCACTAAATTTGGTGAAGGAGATTCAACTATTCGTGTGATCAAATATAGTGGTAAGTAGACTTTTATAATTAGCCCTTTCTGTAAACTATCCTCAGCTTCTTGGACTATTCAATATGAAACTACCTACAAAATTTAGAGGCAAGTAAAATGTAATATAGCAGTTTCTGAGTTGCCATTTGGATGACCCAAAGCAAGTAAGGTATCAAAGTACTAAAAAGGAAACAATCTAATTATATGTCAGTTTGGTTACTAATGTAGAGATACATAGTGAAACTATGAGAAATATCGCTTCATTTTTGATTCTACAAGTTTGATCAATATGTGTGTGTGTGTGTGTGCGTGTGTGTGTGTGTGTGTGTGTGTGTGTTTAAGATGACTTTAACACTTTTGTCATTATGAAGTTAGGATAAAAAGAACAAAATATTTGCATGGTTTTTAATGAATAGGAATATATTTCATTTTCAGAAAAGTTTTTGGTTTACAAAAAATTTAAACAGTTCATTGGCTTCTTCCCTTTTGTGTAGTTTCTTCCCTTGTGCATATCCTACATGAATGCAGAAATGTATTACAATTGATGAATTAATATTGATACCTCATATGGATTTTGAGATGTGGTTAGTGCATAGCTCCTATTTCAGTATCATATTGAACACTTCCCCTGTTTTAAGAATTCCATTCTGTCCTTTAATCTCTACCTCTTCCCAACAGTAACAACTGCTGAGCGCTTACAGCCTTGTAGTATCTGCTTCCCCACTAAATTGAGTAGATGGTATAAGTAACAAGTAACTTTTCTGAACTAGCTCATTTTCCCAAACAATACACATTTACAGTGAATCTTCTGTGATTTGATAGCTCATTTATTTGGATATTGATTAATATTCCATTGCAAATATGTTACCAGTTTTTCTTTTCACATGCTAAAAGTACTGTTGATGCTGTTTTGTTTTCATTTGATGGTGTTGGCAGTGATGATTTTTTTTTAATTGTTAATGTTACAGATGTCTGTGTGTTTGTGTGGAGGTGTGATAATTTGCTACTATCAATTATAAATTATACACATAAAATATTTCAACTCTAATGTCCTTATTTGAGGAAAAATTTGAGAGTAAAATGTGAAAAATTAATGTTCATCTGTAGTGTTTTTCTAGAATTAGTAACTTAAAATAGCTGTAAGCAGAATTTATTAGGTTAATGTTTTCTAAAAAGATCAGTATTTGATATATTGAACTTTTATGTACTTAACTATAATGTTTAATAAAGATAGCTAATATTTCTAATATATGAATTATGGTTAAAAGAATCAGTGATTTTTTCGTATTTTCTCTATTCCTTCAAACACTTCTTATCACTTCTTTCTGAAGCTGGACTTTTATAAAATAATAGAATACATTTAAGCTTAAGTTTGCTGTTTTTCCTTAGTCTGATGTGTATTTTTCCTACTTAAAAAGAAACCGTGGACATAATGGAAAGTAACAAAATAAAACTATTAAGCATTCATAAAAATCCTTTGTATTCATATTCAATTTTCACTAAAACTCAAGATGTTTAATATAGAGTAGAATATTTATACACAAACATTTTCAATAGTTATAATAAGATGTATGATGTAGAATGGAGTATTCATAGATCATCATGTAACAGAAAAGCACTACCAACATGGTGTTTCCTGGAAGATCACTGTCCAAGGTCAGTGGGGGTAAAAATGCAAGACCTTAACTTAAAAGCAACTAAACTATCCTTTGGGGCTCAAATGGTAAAGCCGTCACTAATAAGCACATTTACATTCATGGGCATGAATATGAAAATGTTAAATATTTCATTAACATTACTTCTTACAATAAAGGTTTGGGTAAAACATACTTTAAAAATATTTTTATTTTCATAAAATAATGTACACAGAAATGGCCATTCAAGAAGAGCAGTGTGACTACAATGCATCTCAATCAATATCCCATGCAGTATTCTCACTCATCCCCACAACCTGATTCTGCCCTCACTTTTCTTATTTTTATAGACTATACATTGCCATTATGTTTATTGGCTTTGGATGTTGTACAGAATATCAAGTTTTGAGATGGTACAGACAATTATTTCTCTGTTATAGAAGTAGAAATGTTCAAGATGAAGAAATAAGATTAATTTCTAACCAGAGCTCTCTTCCTGGTTCACAAATGGCTACATTCTGAGGTGCCTCACATGACAGTTTAAGTTCTTCCATTTCATATAAACCCAGCAATCCATTAGATTCTTATGATTTTATTTAACCTAATTACATTCCTAATGATATCTTAAATACAGTTATAGGAGGTATTGAGCTTCAGACAGAAAGTTAGAATGAACATAATTTTAACCTGCAATAAGCATGTGTGAGAAATTGCACAGGCAAAGAGTCATGAAAGAGGATATTAATGGAATTATCACAATATTTACATGTTTAAACTAGAAGTTTCAAATTGAACTTGGTCAATAGTGGAATAGACTATGCAACTAAATTTTGATCTACTAAGAGGTGAAGTGGTGACATGACATTCCTAGAAATAACTTACAATTTAAAGGTTTTCTTGCACTGGATAAAGTCCATTGAATTTTTGCAATATCATAGTCACTTTAAATATAAAATTATTATTTATTTTTGTGTTGTGGGGCTTGAACTCTGGGACTGGGCATTATCCCTGAGCAATTCAGCTCAATGCCACTTTGAGCCATAGCACCACTTTCAGTTTTCTGGTGCTTAATTGGAGATAAGTCTCATAAACTTTTGTGCAGGGCTGGCTTTGAACTATTATCCTAAGATCTCAGCCTCTTGAGTAGCTGAGATGACAGGCATGAGCCATTGGCACCTGGTTAAATATAAACTTGTTTCATTTTTAAATTAATATTCATTTTTGAAACTATTCCTTTTTAAGTTCAGCTTCAAGAGAGGTAATAAATGTATTCTTTCTTCTATGCTATTGCCTTCATGATGTGAAAACCGAGATTCAGAATTTAACAAAAAGTAAGGTAATGGAAATTGTCTTCACTGTGTATGAAGAGTGCAAATTATTGAGAAATTTAATTCATTATTTTTTTTTGCTTTTGCTAGTCCTTGGGCTTGAACTCAGGGCCTGAGCACTGTCCCTGGGTTTTCTCAAGGCTAGCACTTTACCCTTGAGCCACTGCACCACTTTCAGCTTTTTCTTTGTATGTGGTACCAAGGAATCAAACCAGAGATTTGTACATTTTAGGCACATACTCTACCAATAGGCCATGCTCCGAGTCTGAGAAATGTAATTTTTTTAAGTTTATTTAAATGTATTAATATAAGAACAATATGTTTTCTGCAATCTGCTTTTGCTTATTCAATTTTACTAATAATGTACAAATTTTATAAAGATAGTTGAGGTCAAAACCAGGAAAGAAAGCAAGTGGACCAGGCTATATAAGGTAGATAAACTGCCTTCTGTAAATTTGAGAAACTGTTATTCTCTGCCCATCTGAAATGGAATTTTCTCCCAGAGAACTAAATACCAACTCAGCATAGTCACATAATATTTTACCTTGTAGAATAGCTACATTCTTGTAGCTATTTTTTTTACTACAATTTGAAGTAGTGTATCCCATTGGTAAAAATCATTTGGTACTGTATTTCAGGAAACACAACATGATTCCTCAAACAATTTTTTCAGGTTCATTAAATAGCGAAATGTATTGACTCCCCCTTGAGAACCACGCAAGCAATGTCTATGTATGTATTTAAAATCAATTAAAGCAAGTAGCTACTTAACTTTAGGACACATGACATGATATGATGATATTATTATTTTCATGTGTGCTATAATATGGTTAGTAAAGTAGGTAACCTAAACTAAGAAAGTATAATTTCTGCTGGCTAATTTTTAAGCCATCTGGATTAGTAGGTTGGTCTGCTGCCAGCCATAGCTTTTATTGCTGGGTTTTGTTTAGCCCAGGTTAAGATATAATAAGTTAGAAACGCCATTACTTAGAAAATGAGCAAATTTTCTATACTATTTAGCAAGGTACATTTTTAAAACAATTTAAAGTTGCTATTGTTGAGCTCCAAGGTAGACTGAGTTCAGTCCCCTCAAACTAAATAGATTGTAGTTATAATTCTTGAAGGCCACAATACGAAGGATGATTAATTTGGGGTAAGAAACTATTTATAAAAACATCAAAGCTTTGCTAATATTCTTTGTTTGTTTTTCTTGTAGCTCCTGTAAATCCTCATTTGAGTAAGTATATATTCATTCAAAAATCTTAATGTATTTCATAATTAAGGAAAATACAACATATATAATCAAACAAGGATTATTTACCCAATATTTTTATCTAGTTTGAAACAATAATTTTTGAAACAGTAAAATGGGCATAATATGTTAATCTTAAAATTTAAATAATATGGCAAGAAAAAATTAAAACTGATTATTGATATTTTAGACTTACATAAATATAGAAATATTGATCCACTTTTTCAACCAATTTAAGTTTGATACTGAACCTGTGAGAGTTTATATTATTGAATTGCATATCATTTTGTTGTCATCAGTTTCTTCAGTTTTCTTTTTTGAATTTCTGTGTTTCCCTCAAAATTACTTGGCTTCCTAAGAAAGTTTAAGATTTGAAAGGAAAGTCTTCTGTTTTATTGGCAACAATAGCTTTCATTATTTCAAGCACGTGATCTGCAACATAGATGTATACATTTTTATGTTCATTTAACCAATAGACCATATGCTTTTGCCAGGGTTAGAAGATTATCAAGACAGTTTCCTTTCCTTAGATGTTTTCATTTCTTTGAATTGCAATAAATCAATTGTTTAATCATTATTAGATAACGACTCCTCTGTGAGCCTCATGACTGATCATTGTGATTCTATAAATTTCTTATTAAGCTGAGTGAAAAAATGACCATGCTTATTCTTCCTCAATAGTGATATTTAAACCCATCTTCAAGCAGGGTATTATCAAAATTTTTCATTAAAAACTTTGTATCTAGAAATATTACTGTTACAAATATTTCATGGTAAGTAAAAAAATCAGCACCCTCTTAACTTGGATTGGCTTGGAACGCAGCATATAGTAGAACCAAGAAAACACTGTCCGCCTTAGGGGGTTTGTAAAGTATTGTTATGACAGTCATTTCAAGTGAATTTCAAAGTCAGAAAAACCCACATTCAAATAATATGTGTGATGATTGCCTCTCCAAACAATTTGCTAATGCCCTGTCCTGTTTTGCAAAGAAGAACAAGAAAGCCTACCTAAAAGGCATATAAAATTATATACTCATGTTAATCATCTTTAAATATTATTTCATTGTTATATAAGTTATCTGAATATTTCTGAGAAAAATAATTTGAGACTTTATTATTTAATAAGCTGCTAGTTTAAACATTGTTTCCTATTAATAGGGGAGTATTAGGGATGGGAAAGAAAAAAAGACAATGATGGAAGGTTAGGAAAAAAAAATCTGTTACATACTGAATATAATACATTATATTTATATATGGAAGTGTCATAATTTGTGTAATACACATGAACAGAATAATTATTTTCTCATTTAAATTACAATGGTTTAACGTTTAGTGATAGAGCCCATTGTTAAGGTTTTCAGGATATTCTCACAATCTTACACTCTTCCCACTGAACATCGTTTGAATTTTTTTTCTGGTAAAAGGTCTCATGGTGTTCATATCACTTTAGTATTAATTGCTTTAATTACCATTTGTCCACAGGAGAATTTCACTGTGGATTTGAAGATGGGAACATTTGTTTGTTTACACAAGATGATACAGACAATTTTGACTGGACAAAACAAAGCACTGCCACAAGAAATACAAAATACACCCCTAACACAGGACCTAATGCTGATCGTTCAGGTTCCAAAGAAGGTATGGAGTCCATGGTGTTGTATGCGGAGAGACCAATAACTTTGCAAAGATTACTCATATGGAAGACAAGGGTGGAAATTAGATATACATTTGGACATTATAGAAAAAGTATTATAGTTTATGTTTAGCATCAATAATACTCATTTTTTCCAAAGAATTCATTAAATCAATAAGGGATTAAAAATGCTCTTGCTTAACACCTTTTATGTAAAAGTCTAGTTTCTTTGAAGTTTTAAGGCATTTTTATCTTTGGTTAGGTAGATCCGTTGTTCTTTTTCTTAAAGCCACCATAAGTTGTGTATTGACACACCATATTTTAGCATGACAAACAAATGGTCCTATCCTACAGAAATGAATGCCCAAAAACTTATCAGTGGTTTGTAACTCTATCTTGCCTGTGTTTAAACAATTTACTTGCTCTTATTTGAAGGTTTTTATATGTACATTGAGACATCTCGGCCCAGATTGGAAGGAGAAAAGGCTCGACTTCTCAGCCCTGTTTTCAGCATAGCTCCCAAAAATCCTTATGGACCCACAAACACTGCATACTGTTTCAGCTTCTTTTATCACATGTATGGACAGCACATAGGTGAGATGGAAAATCTCTTTCCTCTTAAGTAATTCATTGGTAGAAATGTCATATTAAATATATTCATTATCTGTACAGTATAACATATATTACACATGTATATGCAAAGTGTCTGGATGTTGGGTGATTTCAGAAGTCTTATTTTGATTCCCACTTTGGTCAAAGACAGTGTTTCTTCTAATTAGGTTTAAGACCATCAAGACTTTTACTTGTCTCTGGATTATATTCTTTAAGCATGAAATCTTACACACTGGGATATTTCCCCTTGGAGTTTCACAGTTGATATAACCCTCCTTTCCTCCTTCCATTCAATTCATTCATTAATGTTTTTCATAGTGAGAGAAGAGTACCAAGTTTATTAGGAAAGGAAAACACTTTGGTCATTCTAAAGCAACCCATCTCTATGATGACAGTGACCTATTTTAGGAGTTTGATTATGTTGACTCCAAAAATTGCAATTTTAGTATTTTCACATATTGATAAATTCTGAAAAATCAGTTCCTAGCCAAGAACAACATTTTACAGGTAGTTGAGAGAACAGGTAAGGAAAATAATTTTTCTTCATTTAATTATTTGGAAAGAACAGCTCATCCATGGGCTATTGGTTGAGAATTAGCCAGTGATTTCATTGAAATCTTATCTGTATTTAATACCAGCAGCGCAATATCATAAAGATAGGAAATTAATAATATCATGGAGTGAAATTCTGTTAACTGAGAGCTTCAGAAAGGGAAATGATTCACATAATCTTAGTCATGATTTGTTAGTAGCTACAGTCAAATCTTATGCTAGAAATGTTGTTTTTCTATCAAAACTCTCAATGTCTCAAGAATATAGTTTTAAAGTTTCTAGTCTTAAATCAACTACTTATAAGCCTATTTCCAACTACTCAGTGCCTCAGTGATGATAATTCCTTAACAATATGTCCTAGAAGCTAATGGGTTTAAGCAAAATAAATTATAATGAACGTAAAGAAAGGGTAGGTTTTAGATATATATATATGGATAATTTTCATAAATGCTATTTCAACAATGAAATAAATGCTTTTCCTTCTCATTCAATGCAATGTATTTTTTAAGTAATTGTATTTAAAGAGTTTGTGAGTCTGGATGTAGGAGCTAACACTAATTCCAGCTGTTCCAAACACAGCGACAAGGATTTCAGTTTGATACCAACTGAAAAAGTTAACGTGAGTGGGATATGCTGGCTCATGCCTGTAATCCTTAGCTATTCAGGAGGCTGAGACCTAAAAATCATGGTTCAAAGCCACCCAAGGCAGGAAAAGGCCATCAAACTCTTTTCTCCAAGTAACCATCAGTAAAGCAGGAGTGGAGCTGTGGCTCAAAGTGGTAGAGTGAAAGCCTTAAGGAAAAAAGCTCAGGGAAAGTGTCAGGCCCTGGTTTAAGTCCCATGACCACCACTAGCAGAAACAACAACAACAAATTTAGTGAGAAGACTTCTCAACAATCAAGCCTCTGGGCTTTGCTCCTCTTTTCTCAGCTATACAATAGGTGTAAGTAAGGCAACAGTAGCCAGGTTGACAAAAGTAAAAGCGAAAATACATGAGGCATTAAAAAACACACCAAAACAGGCTGAGGAACATGGCTTAAGAGGTCGAGTGGTCAAGGAAATAAGAACAGCAAGAACCGTAGTTCAAACCTCAGTAAACATTTATCACAATGAATATTCATTCTTAAATCCAGATATTTGTGTGTGCTTGTGTGTGTGTGTGTGTGTGTGTGTGTGTGTGTGTGTGTGTGTGTTTGTGTAGAGGTGTGTGCACACCCATTCAGGTGCTTGGATTCAGGGCCTGGGTACTGTCCCTGAGCTTTGGCCGGAAGCTAGTACACTAGCACTGTCCTTGGGCTTTTTCAAGGCTAGAGCTCTGCCACTTGAACCACAGCTCCACTTTCAGCTTTTTTGTTTCAAATTGGAGACAGGAGTCTCATGCTATGAATTGTCACTGAATCAAGCTCCTAGAATTTAGCCTCCTGAATAGCTACAATGAGAGGCATTAGTCACCCATACCCAGTCCAACATTAAATCTGACATCACTGAAGCCATTCTTATTCAGACAGAAAATAGTGATGTTATAATTTCTCACTTTGTATATGTGGATAAAACAAGTGTTGTTAACAATTTCCTATTTCCTACATTCCTAAATCAACTTGATGAATTTGGCACATCTTCCATGAAATATGAGCTCATATCAATGGGAGTATAAGAAAAGATCTTTATGTGCAACTGATCTCTAGACCTTGGAATAAATAAATTTTTTAAAATTAATTTATGTGGGCTGAGAGTTTGGCCTAGTAGTAGAATGCTTCCCTAGCAAACATGTCCTTGGTACCACATACATAGAAAAAGCCAGAAGTGGTACTGTGGCTCAAGTGGCAGAGTGCTAGCCTTGAGGAAAAAGCCCAAGGACAGTGCTTAGACCCTGAATTCAAGATCCAGGACTGGTGAAAAAATAATAATTTATGTGTACTTGGCAACTGAAATTACTTGTGAATATACATATTTTAAGATGAATGTTTAATGTATTTGCTGAATATATTTACAATTTATATGTATAGTAAAATAATTAAAAGTAATATTATACAGGCTAAATGAAAGATGATAACAGTTAGATAGTGGTATTAAATAATCTTTTTTCAAATAATAATATGGAAATGTTTATAAGATATCATAAAATGAATGTTACAAAATGCTATGGAAAATGCCCAAATATAATTAATATATATGATATATGATATTACTAAAAATCTTTAGATTTTGGTCTGTAATCCTTATGTATAAGAGATGACCAAACTTCTCATTGACTCCAGCAAGTCTTGGTATTAAGTTTTAAAAGATGAGAATTATGAAAGGGAAAGAATTTTGCTTAGCTATTAACAACTTTCATCATAGAACTACATAACGTAAGAAAATCCTTTGGTTTGATTAAGTACATACATTTTGGTATCTAGAGCCATATAAAGCAAAACATGCTGTCTCTGAGGATGAAATTAGTTTAAAAAGGTATTAATGCAATCAATCACTTTGTAATTTCATTTTTACTATAATGTTACAATAAATGGGCTGAATCAGCTTTGCTGAATCTAACCTCTCTAGAGTATCTTTACTGTCTTTTGTAAGTTTTAATTGTGTTGACCAAGATAGCCTAATGTGAGTTTCTATATTTTTAGACTCTGAATTCTCTCTCATGTATTTAAGGACAAGAAATTCTATGGGAAATGTTTTAAAGCTACTTATCTGTTAGTGTAGCTTTTAGTATTGCTATAGAAATATGCCAATGAATAAGTGCTAATTGAACTAAGGAAATAATTATTACTAAGTTCATAGTAAACCATTTAAATTCTATTAACATTCACATAGTCATGCCATGATAGAAACTACTCAAAAGGATGGGAATAGGAATGGAACATATCTCTGCATGTTAAAACTCCATGTCAAAACTCTTAATTACTTTGATGATAGGAGGAAATACTTACTGGTTACAGGAATTAAAATATAGTCATCTTTGTAACATTTCATGCTTGAAGCAAATTGTTTTAGAGAGTGTTGGATTAAGGAGAAAAAAAATGGAAGCAAAAGCCAATATACAAAATGAAATTTCATTGCCACTTCTAGGTGTTTTAAATGTGTATCTACGCTTGAAAGGGCAGACGACAATAGAGAATCCTCTGTGGTCTTCAAGTGGAAATAAAGGGCAGAGATGGAATGAGGCTCATGTTAATATATATCCAATCACATCATTTCAGGTAAGAAATGAGCAGTCGTTTTTACTTATAGGTTGCTATGGATGAACAGCAATAATGGTGAGCTCCAAAAGTGAAACATATTTAGAAATTTCCTGCTGGGAGTCCAATGAAAATCATGTGGTAAAGTTATTCTTTTAGTTCTATAAGCTGTTTGAGAAAGAAATGTCCTTTCCTTCATTAATAACTATCAAGTGGTAAGTGAGAATAATAGTATACTAGAATTCAAGTGACTTACCTGGAGAATACATTTACAATCTCTATAAAATTATCTATGTACATTTTTCCCTTAAATAACAGTTCTGTATGGGTAAGTTCAATTTACAACGTCCTGTGTTAGAATATATTCAATTACTTTGCTTACTTGAAAATAAAATTACCATGTAAGACAATAGAAATATTGTGATGGGCTGGGAGTTTCACCTAGTAGTAGAGTGCTTGCCTGGCATGCACAAAGACCTTAGTTCGATTCCTCAGTACCACATACATGGAAAAAAACCAGAAATACTGTTGTGTCTCAAGTGACAGAGCTCTAGCCCTGAAAAAGCCCAAGGACAGTGCTCAGGCCCTGAGCCCAAGCCCAGAACTGGCAAAAAAAAAACACCATTGTGATGAAAACACAGTGTGCTGTTTTTATATAATTAAGACTACATAGGGACCAAACAGGAAGTGACAATATTCTCGTTATATTGTGTCAACATATTCCAACTAATTACACTAATAATTAGGAACATATACTGATCATTATGAGACATTATACTCATGTAGTACCATATCTGTTGTTGAAAGCCTAATGTCAGGGCAGTCACATAGACAAACATATTGACTCCTGGACCTAACCATTGAAAACCTTTTTAAATAGCAACTCACTCGCAATGTGATTCATTTCTTCATGTTTTCTCCAGAAATGGAAATCACATTATTGTTTCAGATTAAATGCTTTAACAATCAAGTGACATTTATCCATCAAGTTAAAGTGACAGTCTTGTAAAATTATGCTCCCTGCTAATATTTGGGATAGCTTTATGGTGTGGGGGGAAGGGAGGGAGACTCACTGTTATACTAAGTCACTTCTCTTCAAATTTCATCTAGAAAGATTGAGGAAAAGTTTATCCATTGAAACAAAGGTAAAGATAGCATTTATAATGTAAAATGCTATATTAAAACTTCAGAACCTGATATTTTCCATAGAGATATGGTCTTTCCCAATGCCTTCTTGGGCTCCTCCACTTACCTCAGCAGTAATTGCTGAGTGGTAATAGTGATTTGCTTCTTGTCAATAAAAGAAACCAGTGGTGAACATTTGTCAAAAGTACTTACACCTATTATCTGTGGAATTAGATTTTCATAAGTATATTGTGTTCTTGGATACCTTTATCCACTTTCACTAATCAGTGCTGTACCTCCTTCGCGCTTCTATGGAACTTCTGGGTAAACCTGAGTTTCATAGTATCATCATTTGCATCTTTTTTTTGACTTATATACGTAAGGAATTAAACTTCTCAATACTTTGCCTCCTGCCAATTTTGAAAATTGCATCTTTTGGGATACCTGTAAGTGCAAGGGGAAATGAGATTATTTGGTACAATACTTTTTTTTTAAATTACTAACTGGACATTTTTCTTTGATGAAATTATGAAGGCCTGTGAAAGAGAATAGATTTATTTCTTAATGCAACCAAAGTTCTCTGGAAATCTCCACAAATTTATTGTTTAGGATGTCCTTTTAACAAACATGACAAAAAATAAAAATAAAAATAAATAAAAAAACCTTGCTGCAAGCAAGGAATGATTTGCAGTTTATAGAGAAAATTCTCAACATCTTGTTTAATCATGAAACCGAAAATGCAAATTGTGCTTTCATTGCTATTATATATATATACATATATATATATATATAATTTAGCCATAAAAGCAGTATTTTAGGCTCTTATTCTTTTAAAGATCTTTCAAAGATCTTTACAGGCTCACTCCTGTAATCCTAGCTACTCAGGAGGCTGAGATCTGAGGGTCAAGGTTCAAAGCCAGCCTGGGCACAAAAGAAGCTGAGACTCTTATCTTCAATTAACTTCTAGAAAATGGGAAGTGGGGCTTGGCTCATGGGTAAGGCAGTAGCCTTGAGCTGAAGAGCTCAGGGACAGCGTCCAGACCAAGTTCAAGCCCCATGACCCACAAAAAACATCTTTTATTAAGCCTCAGTGCCCATCTCTTTTATAAATACCGGAAATCCACAGGTTTACTCTTTACGCTTACATAGTCCAGATAAATACACTACTAAATATCTTCAAGATACAGAAAAATAAGTTATTAAAAAATGAGACAATAGAGTTAAATCTTAAGGTGAATTTAAGGAACATTAAGACATTTTTCAATCAATTTGCAAAAGATACAATGAATTCAGTAACCAGTAGGTTTTCAGCAAACAAACACAATGCCACTTTTAAGCAAAGCAAACTGAACCAAGTTTTCTTATGTCTGAGAATTGAAAATACAAGCATTTGGAGTAACTTTATCATTTTCTTTAATAAAGATTAGTTTCAATTTTCAAATTACCTGAAGCCTCTGATATATAAACTTAATATTGCACATAGAAGATTACAATTTCCAATTGTGTTTGAGAGTTTGGTATGTAAAATATATGACCATAAAATATAAAAGTGGTGATAAGATTATTGGGAAAGTTTACATTTGTCTTCTCAGTTTTTTATAGAACTTGAAGTGCAAACCAAAGCTCCACATTCAAATGTGTCTCATTTGTGTTTGTAGCTAATATTTGAAGGTATTCGTGGCCCTGGAATAGAAGGCGACATCGCCATTGACGATGTATCCATTGCGGAAGGCGAATGTGCAAAACAAGACTTGACCGCTAAGAGTAAGCCTTCTTTCTTGGGATTGGTTTGATGTGAAATGATGTTAAAGGAACACAACTACTACTGCTGCATCAGAGGACAATTTATTATTGGCCAAGTCACTATCGAAATGCATTTAGTCCTTATCTCTGTATTTTTAAATCAAAGTATTGAATTACATTGTACTCATACTTGGACAAAGAAAATAATACCAATTGTCTGTTTTAAGAAAATGCTCTGTGATTTTTTTATTAACTTTATTGTCAGGATAATGTATAGAAGGGTTACAGTTACATTCATCAGGTAATGGGTACAGTACTTCTTGAACCTTGATACCCCTTCCCATGTTATAGACACAATTAAAGTATTTTAACTTATAGTATTTTTTCAGAGTTGAAAACTTTTACTTAAAATACATGTAGATTTCATATAATTTATGTAACCAAAGTTTTCTTTATTTTTCCAAGTAGTCTACATATATTTATATATATATATATTCTAGCTGTAATTTTTTCTTAAGAGATACAGTTTTGTTAAAAAAACAAAACAAAGCAAAACCAAAAAACATCTTTGGCTGGTGTGTGTGATTCATGTGTTATATTATCTACTCAAGCGGCTAAGAACTGAATACTGCAGTTCAAAACCAGCTCGGGCAGAAAAGTCCAAGAGACTCTTACTTCCAATTAACAACCCCTCCCCCTCAACCGAAAAAAGAAGAAGAGTGTGCAATTACAAGTGACAGTACTCAGACCATGTGCTTGAGCCTTAGGACTGGAACAGGCACACAAAAAAGGCAATTTAGTAGCTGGGCACCCATGACTCGTCCCTCTAATCCCAGCTACTCAGAAGGCTGAATTCTAAGGACAATGATTTAAAGCAGGCTGGGACAGAAAAATCTGTCAGAGGCCCTGAATTCAACCCTAGTTACAGCACAAAAATCAAGTGAATTATTAAACATTAAGTAATGGAATGCTCTATATTGTTTCCTGATATAATGTATCTCCTATCTATACTACAAACTGGTTTAATAATTTGGTTTCCAGTTTTTATATTGGCTTAAATATCATAGATTTTTGAGATCATTAAACATGTTTATTAATACTCCCCACAGTGACATTTTTCAATAAAAGTATTGAAAAGCATAAATAACTCAAAGAGCCATCCTAATTATGTATGAAATTGCTCTAAAATCCTCATCTTCATATTACACATTTGAAACATCAATGTGAACCCGTTCTTATCAAAATTTTCTCCAATAAGGATTTTCTTAAGGCCCGTCTGATAACATCAATTTTGTGGTTATTTTATAAAGATGGAGCAATCAAGCTAAATGTACATTAATAGCTCATCAATAATTCAGCATATACAGAAACAAGAAAATCCATGTTGCATGAGCCTAGAGCAAATCAGAGTCTTTGTTAACTTAGTATATTTATCATGAAATTATTTCAGTCTAAATGTTGAAAGTCAAATTTCTTCTACTGCCCAGTGATTGCGTTACTATGAGCTGAATTGACTCCATTCTTTAGCATTGAAAAAAAACAAAAACTAAGATTGTGTGTAACAATGAGCCATTTTTGTTCATACTTTCTTGACATTGCATTTAGCATTTAAAATATACAGTAAATCTTCCTAAGTCTAGCTAATTTTACTTTAGAAAAGCAGCAAGTTGTCTAACACACATAAAAAATAGCATTCTCTTTAGAGATAACTGTGGTTTCTTCTGAATTTCACATCACTGAGTGGAAATTATGTTCACTGGATACAGTTATCCCTTTGCACACAGATTAGACACTTTCAAGTGTAATCACTGAAGAATTATTACAAATTAAGTTCAGTAAATTGAATTACACTTTCTAAAAGAGGAAAACAAAAAGGAGAAAACCAAAACAGTAAAAGTGGCTACAGTAAAATGTCTATGAAAGCCCTCTGGTACTCCATTATTACACAGCAAAATGTTCTCATAATCATTTTTGTAAGCTAATAAATCAAGAGAAACATATCTGCTTTAAATAAAATAAACATACATACGGTGACAGTTTTGTTTCCATAATATAAAACTGGGAATAGATTCCAATCTGAACAAAAAGAAAAATTCAGTTTGCGATGGGAGAACATTGTGTTATATTTGTCTCTAGTTCTCATTGTTTTGATGATTATAATTCAATCGATGAATATTAAAGTAATATGAATTTTGAAGGGAAGTAAAACTTGAATGTTGAAAGCTCCTCTTAATTATGTTTGACCAGGCAGTGGATGATGGCATATTCTTCCATTAAAAACTGAGATTTTATGTTTCACCTAGGCTTTCCAGTTGAGAAGATTTTTTTTTTTCTGTGCTGGTGCTGGATCTTGAATTAAGAGCATTGCATTCTACCTTAGCACTTTTCATACTCTACCAGTACACCTGTATCGCCACTGACATCTTTTTGCTCCTTAATCAATGATAAGATTCTTCCCTATCTTCAGATCTCAGCCTCCAGAAAAACTAGGATTATAGGTATAGCTGATAGTGTTTTGTACAGAGATCTTATGTCTTCCCAACTATGTTTGTGTTATTAATCTTAGGTAAGATAATTTAAGCATCCTAATAGAATCAATCAGGACTAAAAGCTTTACTGAAGCACTAGGAAACTCAAGGCTGCTTACTGTAAATGACTCTAGCTACATTGAACTTCATGTCACTTCTGAATGCTCAAGAGAAAACTTTTTCAAGTAATGTATAAGTAACATTAAATGACCTAAATATTGGTTATACCTCATTATAGCAGTGAATTTCTTTAAATGTAACCATCCATTTTCAATTTGTAACAAGCATTGATTTTTCTCTCTGTCTTTAAGCTTATATATGGCTGGCATTCTGGAATAAAATAAAAACAAAAAAAATAAAAGCTTAACTTTTTAGTATTTCAGAGAACATTCCCATATATGCCTTTAATAGAACTACCAAAACTATGATACTGAGCTCAACTATAGGTCCATGTAAATGGGGTCTAAATAAGTATGTTTATGATATCCATTGAAAATCTGCGAAGATTTTTCCTTTTGTCAAATGGTTAACTACGTATTTTCTATAGATTAAGTTTCTCACTCATTGAACTCATATCATTTGTAGCTACTTGGAATGCTTACTGTCCTTTGCTTGTTTCTTTATAACTCTGTGGCATTCATTTTCTTTTTCTCTAGATTCTGTTGATGGTGCTGTTGGGATTTTAGTTCATTTATGGCTTTTCCCTGTGATCGTTCTCATCTCTATCCTAAGTCCTCGAAGGTGACCTTATTCTGGCAGAGGCTAAACAAGGATTCACCAGGCACTGGCATGAAGAAAGAGTCTTTGAAAACGGACTTTGAATAAACAAACTACCAAAGATTCCTCCACTGACTACTGACTCTAAAATAATAAAAACATAAACAAATTTTTTAAGCACTGGGGATTGACAAAAAAAAAGACATCATGGAAGTATAACTTATTCCAAACTTCATATAAAAGATAATCTTGACCTGAGTAGAGAAGAGACATTCAGGTGCTTTGTGGATAAAAAGAATATGACATCATCTGGTTGAACTCTTGGGGAAAAAAAAGAATTAAAAAAAATTAAAAAGGAAAAAAAGGCAAAAAAGAGCTAAAGAAATCCTCGTCAAAGCACAAAGTCATGGCTGGTTTTGTTTCAAATGAATAGTTTGCTTGCTACCATGGAAACCTAATGGCCTGCCAACAAAAACCTCACTGTAAACAGGGTACGTGAAGAGCTGGCATTTATTTTCCTTTCAAGAAGGTTTTGCATAGTGAATTAAATAAATGTAAGGCCCTTTTACCTTTGGCTATTACCCTTCCTCAAAAATAACCCCAACTCATTATTTAAAGCATTTATGTTCCTTCCCACCCCATCCTACTTTATTTTTGTTATCATTACTATTATTAATGATTAGCATTATTATAATTTTTCTTATTTTGCTCCCATGGCTAAACTAGATAACTGTGTGCTCTTTTTGCATGCACTACTATCCAGGACGGTAAACCTGGGCTTACATATTACACAGGCTTTTCGGAGTTTGCTTGTGGCCACTTGAACACCCAAACTACTGTCATCTGTTCCAATGAAGAAACCAAACCACCATCTTTTATAAATTGCCATGGAAACCAAGTGCCTTCAATGAAACAAGCCTGAATAATTCTCAACTCAGAAGCTTGCACTGCTAACCGTGGTTTGTGTACAAAAAAAAAAAATCACTCTTTTGTAAACAAACTACAGAGCCTACACGTGCAAACCACAGGCAAGACAACAAAGCCGCTTCTGAAGATGAGAGGACAGAAGCTACTTCGTAAGCCCTTGCAGACAAGAGATGTGTTGTTTCGCCTCCTAGACAGCCATGGCCTTTCGGCTTATTGTCCATTAGAAAGTAACTTCCATTGAAACCAGACACGGAAGCGACTCTTCTTTCTTCCAGGTTATTAAATGGTCAACCAGAGCAAATGATTGTTAAGATGATGTTAAGGTGGTAAAACACAAAAGTGATTTTTTTTTTTACTCTAACCTCCATTTGAAATGAAATTGGCCCTAGCTTGAGAGGGAACAAGAAAATGTTTGTGATTCTCACTGCATACAAACTCTTCAGCGGAACTGGGCCTGAATAATCTGGCTTTATTCTAAACAGTGAGGGTAATATGCCTCTGCCCTTTAGTCAGACTGTGCAAATTGTGAAATATTATTTTATTATTTTATCAAGATTAAAGAAAACACTTTTACAAAAAAACAAAAATCTGTAAAAATGATTTTGAGCTACCTGAGGAAAAATCATACCTTTAACCAGCCAGTTTTCCAATGCATTGTAAAATTTCACTTAATCCTGTTGGTTATGAAAATTTGAAAAATATTTTCCTTAAATTATCTCAGCTTTTAACTTCATTTAAAAAAGACTTTTGTCTAAAGATTATTATTATTACTGATTACTATATGTTCTATCAATACCCCAGGATTTAAAAAATGATTATGCAATTAATTGGGATATACATATTAAATTATAACATTTGCAAATATTAATATTAAAAGCACAACAAAATGTAGTGGAAAAAATGACAAAGCTTGATTTTTTTAAAAAGAAATCTGTAGAAATGTTTGTGCAAATTCAATAATTCAATTTAAAATATGATTTTACAGCTATGTTCAATAAAGCCTCTTTCCAGGTAAGGTATGAAGAGCAGTATGTGTGTTTGTTGAGCAATGTTCACTGATCCCTAAAATGAGATTAAACAATTTATTGGTTATGTTCACCATGGAACAAATTTTCACTGCTTCATACACTTTAATGTCTATAGGAACAAATTTTAATAGAAACTCTCTGATGCACTCTCCTATATTTGTAATACATGTAAAGTATACCTTTTTAGGTAAATATGAAACAAATAAAAACTTGAAATTTAATGTATATTTTCATAGTTCAAAAGGGGACTCATCAGAATGCCTAGGTAGAGATAGGATTGAACTAAACCCTGTCTATTAAAGTAATCAAAATAATTAAATGAGTATCTTGTGGAATTGAATTAGTCATGTAACAATTTTTTTTCAAAGTTCAAAGTCAATTATTTATGTTATCAAACCAAAGAGAGTAGCGTAAATGATATTGGTACTTTGCTTAGCATTTGCAAAAATTTACCTTCACCCAGATTTCAGTTTCACACCAGCTAATCATGGCTTTGCAATCTTATATCCCCAGTGGTACCCTTAGCCATAATATCCAAAAAGCTTAAACTATGAAAGAATTCCCTCGTTTTCTTGTTTCAGTTATCTTTCAGGTGATTTGAATGAAGCTTTTGCCCCTTTCCCCCCAAAAAAATAATCTAGGGAAAAATTTAAATTCAAAATATTTGAATATACATTTTGTCCTTTTTAGGAAAAAAATTAAATTTCTTTTTTTTCCTAAGTAATCGTGCACAAAGAAGGCACTATAAGTGAAAGATTCAGTTGTACTAATTAGCATTTATGAAAACACTACACTCTTTTCTAAACTGTCTCACAGTAAGAATATGTACACTTCAGTAATTCATGAGAACTGGCTGGTATTTCAAAGTTAATTTTCATTAAATTTTTAAGAAAATGCAGATGAATGTGAAGAAGAAAAGCAGCAATCTGAGGGGAAAAACATTCAGATTGACTTAGATGGTAATAAAATATATATCTCAAGTGCATTCTGGGTCATTTATATACATGAACTTATTGAAATCAATATTTTGTTTTGCTTTATTTTTGCCAGTCCTGGGCTTGAACTCAGGGCCTGAGCACAGTCCTTGGGCTTTCTTAAGGCTAGAGCTCCACCACTTGAGTAGCCCACTTCCAGTCTTTTCTATGGTATGTGTTACAGAGGAATCAAACCAGGATCTTGGTGCATGCTACGCAAGCACTCTACCACTGGGCCAAACTCCGGACCTGTTTTTGTGTTTTTTGTTTTTTGGGTTTTTTTGTTTTAGTTTAGTTTAGTTTTGTTTTTTTTTTTACTTCAGACCAAATGTTCAATTGCTTTAATTGAAAGTAGTGGGTAAAAAAACAGAAAATCTTAAGTGATTCATATAAATGAAACGTAAGTTGTGCTGAGTTGCCCCTTTTTTAACATTAGTAATCATAATAAAATCCTTAAAATATCTCTTGTAACAAATACTTTTCCTAATTTTTGTGTATTTACTACAACTCAAACTCAACATATTCCTCCTTTTTCATTTTAATGATGCATTTAAACCACCATAAATACCAACCAATATTTATTATTGTTCCTTTATAGAAAGGCATGCTGCAGTGTAGTTTTTGTTTTTTTAGGAGGGATAATATACCATGTAATCTCCTACTGCCAGAAATTTATCCCAGCTAAGTGGTTTCCCATGTTCCATCATTTGAATGATGTTTATTTTTCTACCTTTTACATTTCTACAATCAGGCCTACTTTAATCATAATTGGCATCATTTCCAGGTAGCAATCTACAAAGTGTACCCCAGAAATCTGTGGCATCTTAAGACGTTTGAAATTCACTTAATTCACTAAAGTTGCCCCAAAATGTGCCAACTAATGCCTAACATTATTGCCTTTCAGCTAACCTAAACTGATGCCAAAAGTATCCAATCATAATTTTAGGCTTTATATCAAGGACTGTGCAGTATTCTTTAAATAATCTCCTTAATTTTTTTATTTTTTGAGAAAATCTGAGTCTGTTCTTACACTTATCTCAGTCCATTCCTACAGACATAACTCCTTTGTCTCTCTTTTTCTTTGTGGGTTTTGTTGTGGTGGTTGTTGTTGTTGTAGCTTTATTCTTTTTCCCCTCTGACAACTAACTTTATAGTTTCATCACAAATTACAATCTGCTATCTATTCCTGGTTAAAATGGTTCCTTAATCCATGTCACTCGCAATACTGTTAAAGTCAGTTATCATGACATCTTCTTAAAGAGAACTGAAAGATGAATGGTACACAACCACATCTGCAATTGACATAGAACCAATGGTATTTCACTTCTCATGTATCACAGAATTGACTCTGGCATGGCAATTAATTCTAATTATAATAATTAGTAATAGAGCCCAGATAGTTCTATCATGTACTAAATAGTAAAAACTAATAATCCCATTCTTTATTTTATATTTTAAAATGATCAAATACAAATTACAACTGTACTAACTTTTCACCAAACATGCATTTTTATTTTTAAAAGTTTATAATAAAATTATCTGTCAATAAATGTGTGATTTGAAGAACAATTAATTCTTTTACTTCTGTACTTAAAATAAGGAAGCTGGCTATGGTATTTTTTCATGATCAAATTTTGTATGTTTTAAGTAGTAATTTTAAAGATGGTCACAAATGGATCTGAATTCGGTAGAAAGATTTTAAAAGTTTGTTTGAATAGACTATCACAAAACTTTTTTTAAATGTGCCTTTCAAAGATCTGGGCCACTCAACAGCTATTTAAACTGGAAAAATTTTAACCCCTTTCCACACATTTGCTTCCTGGTTTATGTCTACTAATTTCATCTATGTCTCAGCAAAGCAGAAGGAATAGTCTTTTTACAAATGGATGGTTGATGTCAATGAGGAATTATTGCATTTTCTGTGAAAACAATAAAATTATAGGGTTCAATCCCAAGCTCTTTCATTTCATTTCCTAAAGTGTTCCCTTTGTGAGCTAACCAGTTTAATTCGTTTTCTAAGAGCTTTTCTTTTCTTTTTTTTTAAAGCAGTATTTGGCTTTTACTACTTTGAAGTTGGAGAAACGCAAACATGAAGTAATCAGAAAACTTTTCAAGGATAATATAAAAGGTCTTTGCTAAATATGCATATTATATATGAATAAACTTCTATGTTGCTATAGAAAAAGAAACTTCTATGTTGAATAGAAAAAGAAAGACTTGAAGCCTTGAAACTATAATGTGAAATCTCTCAACTCAGGATCTATTCCTCATATGATTATATCAGTTTAGGAACAGCAATGAGAATAAGAGAGATAAAAATAGTCCATATGTTTATATATTAATTCCTTTAGTAAGAAATTTTAATTTAACATCAAAAAGTTATGAGTAACGATTTCATTACCCTGAGCCCATGTTGAGTATATTGAGGTAAAGGAACCAAAATTCAAAATTTGGAATCAGACAGTGGTTAAAAACTCTGGATAAAAACTGCAATAGCTTTCTCAAGGGAATATTTGCAACTGAATAAATTTAATTTCATTGTACTAATTTTCCACAAGTTGAGCTGCAATATATTCTTATATTTCAATGAATTGATGAGAAATTCTATGAAACAGGGATTAGCTTGATAGTTTCAGGGTTTTTTTTTCTGTATATTATCCTGGATTTCCAGGCTATCATTTTTCTCACGAGTCTTGCCCGTATAGTTAAACATATGACTTAAAGCAAATATCCATTGTGCTAAGTTTATATGGAACATTAGTTACATTTGAGATCACAAAGTTCAGACTTAATTTGCTTTTGATATTTTCTGTCTACTATATAGTTTCAGATAGCTGTATGTTATTTTCCCTTGAATTTTTTTCAATAAACGAAATCATGTTAAATATTCTATTAGTGTTTGGGGGGAATTTCTGCTGTCAATAAGCAATTAAGTTAGAAACAAAAAGGTATTTAGGATGGCAATTACATTTGCAATTTAAAACAAAAATGCCATCATTTCTGCCACTCTTAAGAAGCTTTTATAGACTCAACACTGCAGTGAGCACAATTAGCCCATTAAGTTATGTGTTGATTTGTACATCCTTTGTGAGGGATCATTTATAAGATTGTGTTAAACAAGTAGGCATTAAAATCTTCCTGAATGGCTGTGATTTAAGAATTATGACTCAAGTTAATAACTCTGTGCTTCTCTATGGGATGGGAAATAACAGAAGTTTTGATGGTGCCGATGTTATTCTGGAGGATAAATTTAATCACATATTTCATAGGGACAATGCAGGTTAACTGTAACTCTACTGGGGAAAACAAATACTACTATTGGATCATGAACTATATAGCTCAAAATTTAAATGGGACAGTTAAAAAAATATTGCCCTGGTCTCTGTCTCCCTACTGCATACTTAACTTTGTGTTTTCTTTATCTTTGGTATTAAATCCCTAAATATATCCATCAAGTTTCGGAATTACAGGAATAAGTCACATTAAAAGCTACTAGCTGTGTTTGGAAATCAGTTCTCTATGGGTAATAAACTATGTTTTTTTCTTCATAAGTCATTGGAGTGTAACAGTGAAAGCAAGAATCTTACCAATAGTTTTGTTTCCTTTAGCACTTACAAGCTTAGTAATGCCCATATCTGTTTCCCAAATGAAAAGATAAGCTTCTCCATGGTAAAGCTGTGTCTCTCATATCTGCAGTATGTAAGAGGAGGTAAGTGGTTATATGATGAGTACAGGATGAATTTCTATTGAATTAACGAATGAGCTATAGAACTTACTCAAAGAGCCTACAAAATATGCAGACCTTCTGTCTTTCACTCAGAAGGTCAAGGAAATTTCCTGGACAGAAGATCTATCTGTGCAATGAGAAAAAAATTGACTACAACTGAAGGAATGCATGAAATGTTTTCAATACAATTTTCTCGTATTTTGTAGTTTAACAGAAAATAATAATATTTCATAATAGAAGACTGAATGGTGCTATTGTATTTTCAAGACAAATTCACATAAATAAAATGACACTAATTTTGTATGTTTATGCAGGTATCAGTATAATACATAATAATGATGAATAGGATCACATGCTAACAATATAGTAATTATGAAATATTAAGCTTATTTTATGCTATTTATGTCATATGAGCATCAACTGAATTCAAACAGCTCTGTTTGCTGTAATATATGTGTTTTCATGTTCAACTTGTCTCTGAACTTGAAATATAGAATGTTTATATGCAAATATTTTCAGTTATGTAACAATTTGAATTGTAAATGAAAATTATAACAATAAGACTTTTAGGTCTGGCTTATATTTTATGTAGCCAAAAAAAGAAAAAATATAGTGAGAGAAAAAACTAATTTTCAATATTGAAAACTGTGCTGCAGAAATGACTTAATTTTTGTTATTTTAATTTCTTTTGGGTTGATTTGTTTTAGTTTCTAAAATTCCACAATTCAACAGGCCAATGACGTCAAAAGAAAGTGATGCATTCACACAGTATCTTTTTTGTTGTTTTTTTTGAAAAATGCTAAAAAATCAGAGAGGTTACAACTAAACAAGTGAGGGAAAGAATACATTCCTTTTGGGACAATGTCACCCCTTCCCTACTCTCTCCCAGGCTTTCCCTCCCATCCTACCAACAGGTTACATAGTTCATTTTCCACAGAGTGTCTGTCCAGTGACTACCATTGCTGTATTTGTGAACTCTGTCCCTCCATTTCTGTGCCTCTCCTTAGATGCCCACCATATAGACAAATAGACATATGGATGAACAAACAAGAAAGAAATAAAACAAAAACATCCAAAGAAAATCTTTTGGTTTCATTTCCTAGATTTCATTTCAATAAATACTATTTTGTAGAATCAGAGGCACACAGGCATTGTGCCTTTCTGTCCCCTGCCTGAGAGTATCCCCCTGGGCTCACACTGTGCATGAATGCATAGACACCAATATAAGTTATGGTAATTTATTATAATTAATCATTAAGCAAATGTAAAAGTAAGTAGTGCTTACTTTACAATGAAATATGAATCTTCCCTTTTCAATTGGTTTAGGTTTGTATATCATGTAGAAGATTGAACTGGACTTTTGCCTTTATCTAAATGACCATTGCAGTCAATAGTATTGAGGGTACTTGAGGTCAGCCATCGTGAATCAGCACTCTCCACTAGAGACTTCAGTGATCTTTCCCTCCTTACTGTCCCCATCACTGCTCATTCAGACTTCTTTCAAATCACAAACTTTCCCTAAGACAAACACATTATTCCTTTTTGTGGAGTATTATTTATTAGCTCACACTTTTTTTTTTCTGACAGGAAAATAGACCAAGACTGGACTTGTTGGTAGGAAGTAAAGTACAAAAAAGAGAAGCATACTCAGACGGGAGTTTGGCCTAGTGGTAGAGTGCTTGCCTATCATGCACTAAGACCCGGGTTCGATTCCTCGGTACCACATACATAGAAAAAAAAGCTGGAAAGGGTGCTGAGCCTCAAGTGGTAGAGCTCTAGCCTTGAGAAAGTCCAAGGATAGGGCACAGGCCCTGAGCTCAAGCCCAGGACTGGCAAAAAAAAAAAAAAAAAAAGAGAAGTATACTTTAGGAGAGTCATGTGATCTCATAGACATTTCACATTTTGTCCAAAGACAGGTGTGCAGATTACATACTCATGACAGACATATTTGACAGAGTGAAAGGGATGTGAGTTGGCCAGGTGTAGCCGGTGTACACCGGCTCCAACAACAGAGTAGTAGAGCCTGAAAAAGAGAAACCAGCAGTGGATCTTCATGAGGGAAACACTGAACAGATACAGAAAATGAGTTTCACAGTAAAATAAACCTTTCCATAGTGTTCATGTCACTAGAAAAACAGAAGGAAAAAAAATTTTATGAGGAAATGTATTTGGTAGAGACACATGAACTAGCCGGCCCAAGCCAGAAATTCGTGATAGCACCCAAGACCTTGAATTCAAGCCCCAGGACTAAAGCACACATGCTCACATGTGCACATGTATGTGAACGCACACACACACACATGTGCGTGCACACACACACGCGCATGTGCATGCACACAGACAAAAATACAGCATTTGCATGAAACAAATGAAAAATGATTACAATAAATATATTTGCCAATACTTTACAATACAATCTTTTTACTTTTTCTTTTCAGTGAATACAGATATAGCTTAGCTTCTCTAATTAACGTAGGTAGTTTTTTCTGAATATAGTTTATTCTGAATGTAGTTTGTGTATGAACTCCGTGTGTGTAGTTTATTCTGAAACCAATATTAACATGTAATTAAGGAAGCAAGTTACTGTCTAAAATTGTTTCTATTCTCAATCTTAATCTACCACTGTCTCAGAATTGCTATCAGTTTCATTTGTGTTATTATAACCTGGTTTTCTCTCCTGTAAAATAGGACAACAGCTATAATACTGGTATTCATAGGACTAGTGGGAGGATCAAATTAGATGATTCTATAATGCACTTAAATCAGTTCCTAATAGAGAGCAAGCATCAAGAAATATTTTTTGGTTAATATGTATACTATTTTTAAGAAAAGGAAAATAATGCTGAAAATCATGCCTATTCACGGTACAAGTGCCATGTTTGAAAATGGACATTTTCAAATTATTCCTACAGTCTCTTAATTATTCAGCCCTATGCTTACATGCATATTCAAGCACACATGCTGTTTATATAATAACCTAGCATTTCAATATGCATTTCAAAACATCATCTTATCTACTCTCACCCAGTGAGCATCTATACATTAACAAATCTAAAGCTTTATTTCATATGTTACTAAAAATAAGCAGTTCTTCTATTGTGATTGCAAGACACCATTTTATAGGCAATCCTACTTCAAAGAAGTCAAATTTTGGGTAAAAAGTTAATAAATTATGTCATCATTTATAATTATATGAGTTATGCTATTTGAGCCTCAAAGAAAAATCTGAATACAAATCATAATTCTAATATTAGTCACAATTTCCCAGTTCAGTTGTTGAAAATTCAGATTCCATGGTCTTAGGACCAGAGGTTTTGATTCAAAAGAGGGGAAGGGAACTAAATTTTAATCAAATGGCTTAAATAATTCAGATACATGGGACCACAAGTCACATAATTTAATGTGGTAGAATCTGATTGTATGCAAATGACTGTTCTTCTGACTAGATTAAAATCTCTGTGACTTAGTGTCAACCAGACACAGTGAATGAAGACCATTGGGCATTTGAACCTAAACTACAAGTGTTGTATAATATACATTATCCTTACATAATATATAATATACATTATCTCTAAAAGAGGTAGGTAGAAGTGGCATGCTATTTAGTCAGCATTTAGAGTATTACTGGTATACAAGTGTCTATGTAATGCTCACATGACAAATGTAACAAATGTAACCCATCTCCTAATTTCCAGTTGATTAAATATGCCCAAATTTACCACGTTAAGCTGGGCCTGGTGGCTCACGCCTGTAATCCTAGCTACTCAGGAGGCTGAGATCTGAGGATCAAGGTTCAAAGCTAGCCAGGCACAAAAGAACTTAAGACTCTTATCTCCAATTAACCTCTAGAAAATGGTAAGTGGAGCTTAGCTCAAACTTAAGGGAGTAGCCTTGAGCTGAAGAATTCAGTGCCCAGGCTGAGTTCAAGCCCTATGACCCACAAAAAAAACCATTATTCACTATTCACACTTCTCCCATTAATATTTACATATGTATTTATATTCTAGACAGAAATACTGAGCATTTTTAGATAAACCAGTTTTGGATTTAGATTCATATGCATTTTTAGGAGGTGTGATAGAGATCGCATATATACTTTCTCACAATGGCATCATGCCAAACCTCAGCACTGTGTCCCAGGTAAACTCCTGACCCTGGCTTTCCACTCATTTTCTACACTTGTGCTTGCTTGCATTTGTGTGTGTCTTTTGTTCTAGGTATTTTTAATCTAGTCTGTAGGTTCATATGTTCACCGCTATAGTCAAGACACGGCAATCCCATTATAGATATCTCCTCAGCAAAATCTCTTTGTAATACATGATCTTCCCCACAATCCTTTATCTGCCCCTGACAAGAACAAATCTGTTCTCCACTTCCACAGTTTTGCCATTTTAATAATAATGTATATAGTAAAATGCACTAATGGCATTTGGAAGTTTGGCTGTCTTCACTTAACATAATTTTTGGAGGATTGTCCAAGAAATAGTATGTATTAATGTATGAATGTCATCATTTTTTTGTTTTCACTGTGCTGTTGGACTTTAAAGGTATTTCTTTTTTTCATTAGAATTTTGGTGCAAAGAACATGGAATAGAGCATCGTTTCATCTTTTCTTTTCTGGTGAATTCTCAAGCCATGCCCTTTACATGGTTTGTAAATTGCACTTGTTAAAATGTTATTGGATTTGAAAAACTATCATTACTGATCTGCATTGAAAACATTTGCCAAAGGTGTGATTTTTCAAATATTTTCCCTATCTATAACTAGCTAGCCAGCATCTTTATACAAAGTATTTTGCAAAGAAAAAATTTTTGATTACAATGAAGTTTAATGGATTAATTTACTTTTGCAGACTATACTATAGACTTAAAATAAAAGTGTTGCTTCTGTTGGCTTTCTTAAAATAAATATTGCCCTTAATCAGGAAAACTGAGCAAATTCTAAGTCATGTTGATATGTTAAGTACGTTTATTTTAGTTTAAAATATTGACACTTTCTCAAATAACAATGGAAGATAGAAAAAAATGAAACAAATGTGGATAACAATGTTGATATTTAAATTTTTAATATATGTTTGATTGTTATAATTACTGTTAATTAAAGGCTGATTATAATATAAAATATTTATATAAATGGTAAAGATATTTCTGGTCTTCAACTCAAAATACACATAAAGTTTATTACTCCTCAGTCCCACTGATGGGAATTATGTGCTAGAAATAATTCAACAGCCTTCTGCAGGGGTATGCGTGAGGACAAATATTAAAGAAACTCTAAGTCCATTTCCTGTACTTCCACTTGTAACAGGATAATGGCCCAAGGATTGCCACCTGTGGAAGAACCTTTGTTCAGAAACCAGAGCCCAACCACCCTCATCCTCTTACTGTTCACAAATTAACCTGCAACAGTTGCCCCAGGTTTTCTTGTTTGTTTTCTTTCTGGGACAGAAGAACTCTGAGAGGCTGCTTTTAAAACTTCTAGAGTTCTCTATTGGGTCCAAGTTTATTACTTTCAATCCTTAGATTAAGAGAAATCTTGTTTGGTTGCCTTTATTTCCTTTTCTCAATTCTTCACATCCAACCTAGAATTTCCTAAAATCACCCTCCAGATAAAATTCTCCCTTGTAAGCCTTAACTCAACAAAGACTGCTTCAAAAAGAGCCAAGATTTTTTTTCAGAATACAGTCTGGTAATGTATATATTCGCACAACGACATGCCCATTAAATTGTATTTGGTAAAATGTACATAAACTATGTATCACTATCATTCCTAGAATATGTAGCCTTCTTGATAATTACTATAGCTTACCAGTTTTTTGTGTTTTCAACTTGTGTTTATGAAGTAAACCTATTAATTAACTGTTTATAGTGAATGGTTAACTTTCTAGTCCAAAACAACCTGGGCATAAGAAAATGGCTATGTATAAGATTTTCCTTTTTTAAAATTTAAAAGTGCTCCATTGTAGATTTATTTTGATTGGCAATATACCTGTAAGAATCTGATGTGGGAATACATTGCCATAAGGGAAACTTAAGTCTGCCTATTCCAATCTAAAGGCCAGACTGGTATAGTATAAAAAGGAGAAAATTATCAAGTGCAAATACCACCTAACTATGTACATTGGCAGACTAAATTAAGTAGATTGAGAATCCCAGAATATTCTGTAGTTTTTGAAGCACATTTATTTCAGAGTTTAAGTTGACAATATTACTTGATAGAAATTAAAGCCCGTGTTTGGAAGTTAGGAAGGAAACTAATCAGCACATTAACAATAGATAGTGATGATAACATTACATAGCAAGGGAAATACATAGCACTTCTGTGTTCAAATATTTTTTTCCATTTTTACCTCTTATTCTCGGTTCACTATTTGGTGATCTTAATGATAAACTTCTCAATGCATTTATTCGTTCTAGAAAATAGCATTCTACATGATGAAGCAATCTCTACCACGAATGGCTTTCTTTTCATCTTGCTGGCCTGGTTGACTCGAGTGTGTGCTAATGAGTCCTGTAAATGGAAACTCCATCCTAATTACTTATACTTAAGTGAACTCCATGGATACACACTATTCATCTGAGCAATACTTAATATGGGTTAGTAATGGGACTAAGTTCTTTGTGGATAAACTGATGGCTTTTTCTCTCATGACTGAACATAATTTCAGTCCTTTACAGATTGGTGTGTCAAAACTTATCCTTATGTCCAAAATAGCACTAAAATACAATCCAGAAGCCTGATAGTCTATCTTGCTGCCTAGATGTTTCTCATTTCCTGTATTTAGTCCACATCCACACAGATATACTTTATATTTATCCACCTGCCAACATCTTTAATATGCTACAGAGCAAGGTTCTATGAACTCCGGCTAAAATTTTACACAAAACTTACTATCACACTCTGCATTCAATCCTGCCAGCCATATCTACTTGAACCATACTTATTTGCCTCAAAACATTAGTTGACTCTTTCTTAAAGATTTCTAATAGCTTCTCATTGCTGACCAAACAAAGAATACATTCTCAAGGCAACATAAAAAAATTCCTACCTGCTTTGTCTTACCAACTCAAACTTATCACCTTAGTCTGGCAGGCCTGGCACCCACAATGCATATCACATTGTCATCATCAAATTTAGAATGCATGCTTATCCCACTACTCTATATTTGCTCAACTTTCTTCACAGAGACTTTCTTCTGCTTCTCCAATACTGAATGCACATGCTCATAGACTCTACTTTAAAAATAAAAACACATTAAGATCTCAAATATTTGTTATAGTATAATGAATAACTGTAATTTTCCCTTTTGATTCCTCTAGAAGCTAAATTAAATGGTTTTCCCCATAGGCTCATTCCCTGGATTCATTTTCTGTGCTTGTTAGCTTGCTCTCAAGGCTTCTGGGTCCTACTGTTTCTCTCATGGCAGGTGTTCTACCACTTGAGCCACATCACCACTTTTGGCTTTCTGATGGTGAACTGGAGATAAGAGTCTCACAAATTTTCCTGCCAGGACTGGATTCCAATGGTAGCCCCAGGATCTCAAATTCTTTAGTAACTAGGTTTTCAGCATGAGCCACCAATGCCTCATGCCACTTTATTTGCTTGATTGATAATGTTCATTATGAATCTAATTTTGAAATTAAGATTATGAGTATGTTACAGTATTTTCTGCCTTTTCTGGTTGTTTTAGATACTCTGTTGTCTCACCGACATGTATTCTATCATTCTGCACTTACAAATATCTGTGTTCATTTTGTGTTAGAGAGTGGAATTTTAAAAGTGACTAAAATAATGTAATACAAATTCATCTCATTGTCTTTTCTGAATTCGTTATACATAGTTAAAATGTTGAATCCTTTACTCAGTAGTCAAAACCAAAGGTTGGTGATCATCCTCTTCATCCTTACATACCAAAATTTCGTCTGAAATCTAAAATCCTTCCGAATTCTCTGTTATCATTTTTGTAGCAATTAGCTTGTTCTCAGGGTTTTCCCTGTCAGGTGTGTTCAATTGGATTCAACCCTTGTATGAGAAATGTCATCACTAACGTTTTCTGTCATGTTTTTTTGACAGTCCTGGGCTTGAGCTCAGGGCCTGAGCATTGTCCTTGGACTTTCTCAAAGCTACAACTCTACCACTTGAGCCTCAGCACCACTCCCGGCTTTTTTCTATGTATGTGGTACAGAGGAATCGAACCCTGGTCTTCCTGCATGTTAGGCAAGCACCCTACCACTAGGCCGAACTCCTGGCCCCATCTTCTGTCTCTTTTAACTCTTTGTAATTTCTATTCTGCTTTCTCTGAAATTCAGACTTAAAATTTCACCTATGGAAGCAGTTTAAGAATATTTTATCCCATGGCAAGGCCCTTCAGACCTATTTTTAAATTCATCACCATATCCCTATCAAATTAGTCTTCCTATGTAGAGCCAATTTCCCTTTCAAGAGTGTGGCACACACCATATTCCTGCTTAGATATTCTCAGTATCTACCTACTGTATAGTGATTAAGGTACCAATGCTTAAATATGCATCCGTTATTTTCTGAAATATTTATAAGACATTAAGCCAAATTTCTCCACCATTTCTCTCAAATAACCATACATTCCCTTCAACCTTTGATTAGCTATCTTTTAGCTTATAATCCTCAAGGTGAGGGTCCTACCTTTTCTTACAAATTCATGTCAAATACCAATTTTTATGATAACTTTCTTGAAATCCATAATGTCTTTAAGAATTTCTTTTTATGAAATAGATATTTTACTTTATCATACAGTCATTTGGCTTTGCCTTATTTTCTTAATTGAGACCCTAAGATCCCCAAGAGCAAGAACTATATATTGTTTCATATTATTTTTTAAATTAGTGCAAACACAGTGGAAATCAGGATGGAAATAAAAAAACTACACTCCAAAAAAAATTCTTACAGTAGCACTTCCCAGCATTGGATACTAGGTGCTCAAATAATATTTGCTAATTAAACTGAATATTAGGAACTCAAACTAATAAAAAATAGGTGTTTATATATAGATAGACATATATATGTATATACAGATAAAATAATCCAGTAAAACAGTGACATTTGTACAAAAAATAGACTGAATAAAAATTTACTGTTCCTGCCGTATCATTTGAATCTTTATTATTACTCGTGTTTATAAGGTTTGTCTTCAAATTTTGTAATACAACTTTAATATGATGTTCCTACATGCTCTATGACATAGGAAAACAGTACTCATTCTATAGATCAGTAAAAGAGAGCATGGATTTCCTTTTTCTATAAAATATAATAAGATTGATAACAAGGCTAGATCTCAAAGTAATAGATATTTTTGTTGTTTGTTTGTTTTGCCAGTACTCTATCTTAAACTCAGGACTTGGGCACTATTCTTAAGCTTTCTCAAGGCTAGCACTCTGTCACTTGAGCCACAGCACCACTTCCAGCTTTTTCTGTATACCTAGTACCAAGGAATTGAACCTAGGGCTTTGTGCATGCTAGGCAATCGCTCTACCGATAGGCCATACTCCTGGCCCCTCAAACTAGTAGTTTTAACACCTCTCAACATGACATACTATATTCCACTCCAGTATTATTTATGGGAAGATATAAATAATTGTGCTTAATGAATTAATTCTTCTCTTTTTAAGTGTTTTTATTATCTTTAAGTAGCTATTCACAGAAGTCATCAAAACAGTTCCTAAATACAATGTGTCTTGATCAGTGTCACCCTTTTCAACATTCTCTTACATCCTTCCCAACCCTTACCTCCCCCTCATTTTACTTCTTATTATTCTTTTATCTGAAGGTATAATATGTGTGAGAGATGGAAAGACTAACAAATAACTACAAAGAAATGAATGATTAGAATTAGAACTTAATGTCTTTGGAATCTACATATTCATGTATGTATATGTATACATATATACACATTGGTTGTATATGTATGTATATATGTAGACCATGTCTTATTTGAAATTTTAAGTGCATATTCTTTCAACCTGTTTAAAATTCTAAAGCTTAAAGTCTGAGTTAATTTCTCTATGAAGTAAAAGTAATCTTTAGAAAAGAATCCTAAATCTTAAGCCGTATAAGCAAAGGAGAGAAATTTTGAAAAAAATTCAAGTCTTATAAAAATTTCATCATCTTCATGTTATATTGATTTTTTTCCATAACATACCAGCATGGATGAGGTTCAAATAACTTAACTCGAGGTACGCCAATTATTTCAGCTTTGTTGTACATAGTAGCCTGCACAAGACCATCCTGATTCACACCCTTTATGACACAATGCTATGTGGGTTCAGAAGTACCTTGGAAGGAATTACAACAAAATAACTCAGACTTTCCATCGTCACTTTCACTCAGCCTTAGCACTGACTGAAAGCTCAGGAGAACTGGAAATCTCATGTTAGTGACATGAAAAGTGCTGATAGCAAATATACTTAAAGGATTTTTTTCCCCTGACATACCCTGACACCCTGTTGCAGCTAATAGGTTTGAGTAGAGATGCACTGATGTTGCTAAAGAAATGAAATAGCTGCAAGAAAATCTGCTATAAATCAAATCGGTGCTTCCTGTCCTAAAAAGAGTACATGGGGAAGTACCATGTCTGATCTACCAAATTATAAATTCCAGGAAGTTTTTAAAATACTATTTTAAAGTTGAGATTTGAGTTTGAGATTTGAGTAGACATGAATTTCATGAAGAAAGAATTTAAAGGAATCAGTAGAGCAAAGGAGCATACCATTTACCACGCGTTCCTGAAGAATGCCATTACTCATCTTCAGTGAGTTTTGAATATCACTGTTACTGCTCCTTTAAATGAGTATATTTATTTTTCTTTCTTAAACTAGGATTTAGGACATATACATTTTGCAAGTAAACAATGTATGTGCTACACCCTCTATGAACTCTTAACTTCTGCTATTAAGAAAAATGATTATCAATGACATATTTGGAGATGAGGGGAACATTTCAACTTAAAAGTCAATTTTAGTAAGATGATTCAGCTTGTCCACTGTCTTAGATTTGTTGTAGTTATTGTGGTTGTTACTTGTGAATTGGTTAAGGTTTAATGTTGAGAAAGCAGATTTTTTTTTCTATCTTACCTTAAGCCTTACACATCAAACATAGTATGCTGAGTGGGTAACTTTCTTTTCTTTTTCACTCCTGGATTATTTTCTTCAGCTGTGTATTCATCCCACAGAAGCTTATGATGTCTTGTTTGTACACTGCACACAGCACTAAGAATTGAGATTGTCATGTGAATATGCATGAAACACAATTTTAAGTACCGTCAATGAAGTGTGCTTTTGCCTTTTCATGCTTTAAGCAATCTAGCCACAATCTTCTGGAGGAGAAAGAAATCTGGAATAAAATATTTATGCGTATACTTGAAATTTTCATTTCAACTGTTTAATTCCCAATAAATAACTCCACTTAGTAACTCTGATTGTTGATGCTACTTCTGGTTGGCACAACCAAACTTAGAAATACATTGAAAATGAGGTAACTCTTTGTAAGATAAAATCAATATTGTGACCAAAATAAGGTGTTCTCACGTAGAAGGGAAGCCGGAAGAAGGATGCTGTACATTTTGGTTGGTCAAAAAGCCCTTATTTCTCTCAAATACCTCATTTCTCTCAAAGACCATACTTTGAAAATTGTTTTCCAAAACTGTAAGGAAATGTTTCTACAAATTTTAGAATATAACCATAAGCAAGTTGCTTTTTAATGAGATTAGGTCTGATCTTAAATTTAAAATTAATAATAATAATAAATGAGTGTTCTCACCAGGAATAAGAAAAACTGTGGTGCTGATCATTCCATGGAGAAAGAAGCAATATCAAAAGACTTTAATTAGACATGTTCATTTCTAAAGGAGATATTACCATCTTAAATCTCCTGATGCTTAAGTAAAAGGATACTTATGGTCTCCATGAAAAGACCCTCCAACCTTTCAACCTCCACTGTGTAGCTGGTTATGTGTTTCAAAGAACCAGTTCACTTGAAAGTTTGGATTGGGAAGGAGGGAAGAACATTCATACAGAGATCTGAATTTTAAAATGTATAGAACAAATCTCACAGCTGGTTCAGATGATTTTAATAAACTAAGTTGGAAAACAAATTGTTAGAATCAGACTGAAATGACATTAATATTAACACAGCAGAATAGGTATCAGTTATGTGATAACTAAATGCCATTTTAGATATTCTTGAATGAGATGAAACATTTATCCAGTTTATATAATTTGACCAATCCAAATATATATTAGCAAAGTGCTTTCATTTCAAGCTTCAAAACTGACTTATGATCTACAGAGTTTGAGCTGAATAGCAATAATATGTTGGACTAATACCATAACAGAAATTTATAAAGGATTCTACATTTCTGATTAAACCCTGCTCTCACATCAATTCCCTTTAGGATTGTTAAGCCTGGTTTACCTCTCTCTGACTAATTAAAACATACAAAACAGAAAATAAAGATGCCTAAAACCTATGCTGAAGGGTGCTGAGCATTTAATATCGGAATGTGGAGGACAAATTAGATTTTCTGTAGCATTTAATTATGCTTTGTGTTAACATCTTAAAATGTCCTTTATCGGAGGCTATTAACAAAATTGAGTCAGATTATAGTGAGACACAATGGGGTGCTTTGAATAGGCCATAAGGTAAGTTTATTAGGCAATAAACTAGTTAGTAGGTACCAAAAGTTGTTTTTGATAACCAACAACTCAATGCAAAACAATGATTATGCCTTCAAATTTTTATTTTTATTTTATTTTATTATTTTTTATTTTTTTATTGTAATTAGTAAAAGGGTTACATGATATTTGCCAGATAGAAGGTGCATTAATTCACATACATTTTTAAAAACAAACCAAATTTTAAAAGCAACTGTTTTTATTAAAATATCTGATGTGTATCAGCACCCAGAAGAGAAAAAGGAACTTAAAACAAAAACCACAAGAGGTGGAAGTACCAGAGAGTTTTATATTGAGAAAACGGTTGGACATTATCTCTTGATTTTTTCAATGTTAATCTTCAGTCCTACTTAAAAAGCAAACCAAGTCCCCTCTCTTACTCTCTCCACATTCCTCCTTTTTTGGGGAGCAGGGAGTCAACCCTTTTGTTTTCTATTCTTTTAAGAGGGGCTTTCTGTTTGGGTTTTTGTTTCTTGCTGTGACTAAAATAAGAGAGTTTATTGCAGCAGAAAATCAATAACAAAGAAACAGTAACTACTTTACAAAGGAAAGGCCTGAGAAAGGAAGAAAAGGTAGTTCTCTAGAAATCTATATATTGGGTGTATTTTTGTTTTGTTTTTACTATGTATCTTTTTGTTGTCTCTAGCCTGATCAAATAGGAGCACAAGGGAGGACAGAAAATAGAGACCAGTGGGAGGGTGCCACTTTGCCCTCCCTCCCCACAGTCTCTCCAGCACCATTCCTGGTCGTGTAAAACAACCCAAATAGCAACAGGGAGATGAGGACACCACACAAAACACTTTTTTACAGTATTTCAAATGCCTAACACACAGGAAACCTTGAAGAAAAACAGTTTCTAGAAGCCACTGTTACCTCTTGTTTACAGTTAATATATATATATATATATTATATATTATATATATGTTACTGTTGACTACTGTACGATCTGACTTCATAATGGTGCTTTAAGAACAGCGGGATGAATAAAAACATCAGTTTCCACCTGGCCTTATGTGCAAAGGGTTAACTACAGATGAGGCAAGGGGTTCAAGCTCAAGAGGGCTTCTTGTCTGCTGGGGTTTCTTTCCCCCTCTTGGTTTTTAACCATCTGAAGGAGAATTGGGGAGCAGTGTTGTGCTGCTTCTCCCTGCTAAAAAAGGGGGGAGTCAGCTAAGCTGGTGGGGACCTGGGAGCTGAGCGTGGAGTTCATCCAGACTCATGCAATAACCATTCTAGAAGACTCCCTGGACAAAGTGGCAGGCTGAGGAGTCTTCATTCCGATTTCTCAGATTAGCCAAGTCCACGCTCCTTGTGGTGTGGACAGTAAGGCAAAACCCCACCTGGAACAAATAAAAAAACATATGAAACGTAGAAAAATAAAAATAAATAAATAAATGAAATATCGGATACCAAACAGAAACTCCCTTGAAAGTTCTATGAGTTCTATGAGTTTCCTTTTCCCACAGACATACTGAAGTACAAGAGGGGGAGGGAGAGAGGGAAATGGGGACCATGTCATGAGAAAGGGTATCAATGTTTGTGAAGTAATATACCTTCTATCTGGTGAATATAATGTAACCCTTCTATTAATTATAATAAAAAATAAAAATAAAAAAATTATATTGGGCAGGGAGTTGGGCCTAGTGGTGGAGTGCTTGCCTAGCATGCTGGAAGAACCAGGTTCAGTTCCTCGGTACCACATACATAGTAAAAAAGCCTGAAGTGGTGCTGAGGCTCAGGTGGTAGAGCTCTAGCCTTGAGAAAGTCCAAGGACAGGGCTCAGGCCCTGAGCTCAAGCCCAGGACTGGCAAAAAAAAAAATGTATTATATTTAAGGTGTACATGTTTTGATATCCACAGATATATTAAACTTTTTTGTGACTAGCAAGCTAATTATATTCATTATGTTTCACTTACCATTTTTTGTGAAGTGAGCTTTAATATATGTTTGCTCAGTGAATATGAAAAACACAATATAGCTTTACTGACTATTACACCATAATTGCCATTATCTCTTTAGGATGTATCCGTTCTTCACAAGTTAATCTATATCCCCTCATACCTCTATTACATGAAGTTTTAAAACTGGAAGTGTTGTTAAATATAAGGAGAGATTGAAAATACTGAAATATAGTGTAGACATAGGTAATCTCTTTTATTACAGAGTAGAAAGAAAAGTTATATTTTGAAAGGAAAAAAATCTTTGACATCAACCATTATTCATATTAGACAGCATAAGTGTTTACTAAAGCTAACCTATATGATCCTAATGGCTAACCTGGTAATTCCTTCCGTACATATTTTTCTTTATAATCATGACTATAAAAATCTGAAAGCAAATGTGCTACCATCACTGGCAATTACATGTGCCAAATCATTTAGTGCATTAGCGATTTTAGTATACTGGAGTTCTACTTAATGCACTAGGGTAGCAATTTACTAAATGGACTCAAGTGGCCTGAGAGATCTAATGTACCCCACAAAGGTAAGCATTCAATCATTTTATTTGGTCATCTGAATATTTAAGTAGAGCAAGATAGCGAGGGTGAAACACTGTCATTAAGAAATGAAAAAGAGAAAAATGTTCCACAACACAGGCAATTTAGGAGTTACTTTTCCCTTGGAAGTCAGAGTATATTTTGAATGCAGCTTTTAGAATATTAAATTTTTACTAAATTTGATGTGACAAATTGTAGTTGGCAAATCTGAGTCCTTTAAGATTTATCTTGAAATCTTCTGTAAATACTAAATACTAGATGATTAAAGCTACTTAATGTTTCTTTTCAATAAAACATTTTTTTGAGGAGAGCACAAAACCTTCAGTTAGTAAACCCAAAATATACGTGTGTTTATAGATCTACTATTAGTTTACATTAAAGTGTACAGAGCACAAGAGTAAATATTGAATATTGAAAGAACTTTTTTTTTTAAAAAAAAGCTAATTTCATATTCCAGCTCAGGCTTTAAGAATACTATGTGCACTCTACTTGAATTTGCTTTTTTAACTGAAAATAGGCTTTTATGGGAACTATTGATCTTGAATCGTGACTAGATACCTTTATGCTGTTCTATATTAGAATATGCTAATAATATATAAAGAGCAACAAATGGACTCATTTCAAATCTCTTGAATGAACGTTTCTCAGCCATAGTCATAATGTTCATTGTGAAAGATCCAAAATGATTTGGACAAAGTAGCATGGAAACGAGATGCATTAGAAGTGCCATTATTTCACCACTATGAATCAAAGGACTCAAGTAACAAATGAAAAACTGTATTCTGACAAGGAAATGAAAAAGGAAAAACATCAAGAATCATGAAGGAAGTGTCAGGAAATGCAAAAACCATGAAGAAACAGGCAAACTAAAAAGGCAAAACAGGCCCAATCCTCACTCCAGCTCCAGATGTTGGCAGGGTGGGGATAAAATCCAATCACAGGTATGCAATCATTGGGTATAAGAGCCTGGTACATTGAACTGCCGGAAAAATCCACACTTGCTACAAGATTTTAAACGCAATGAGGAGAAAAGTGACAGTAATAAAATGTGGATGGCCAACCTTAATTTAAAAAAAAAATATGTGTGTGTGTGTGTGCCCATTATATATATGTGTCCATGGTCAAAAGTACCATCATCAGAGGAAACTTACTGAAATGGAGGTAGAAAGTGTAGGGTGTACAAACATGAGCAATCAAGGCTCAAGTAATGGAAGAGAATAGACTACCACAGTGTAAAGGGTGAGAGATACACAAGAGGTGATAAAGAGGGCCTAACGTGTTCTGTCTGGAAAGATTAAGCAGAGGGAGTTGGAGCAGTGTCATTTCCTGGTAATTACCCCATTGCTTGATGGTTGGTCAAAACAGAAACAAAACATTTAATTCTGGCTGACTTAAAATTTGGCTTCCAAGACTTTCTTCCTGGCTACTTAGATTGGAAGCCAAATGGACCTGAAAGCAGAGAGCCCACGTGTCCGCAAGTTACATGATTTCCACGAACTCTGTTTCCACACACGAGAGTATTATCCTATAGAATGGGTCTAAGAGAACTGAGAATCACCTTCAGAAACTCCATCCTGCTCTTCATTTTATGCTGCAAGGAAACTGAAGGGTTTGTGCTCAGGCTTTCGAAGTTTCTAAAGCTATATACCCCGAAAGGAAGTGAAGTGTTTGCTGAGGTCTGACAGATCTGAGCACAGTAGGCCAGAATTCTGTCACCCCTAGCCTGTACAGAACTCAGTCCACTGTCTATCTACAATCAGGGAACCATATGCGGGATATCACTACATTTAGATGCTTGTGCCTCTAGACCCAAAATATTGGGGCTAAATCCTGCTAAATCCAAATGCTTCAAAGCTCCTTGTGACAAACAGCAACCTCCTGGTTCCTAAAACAGGAAGCTTCCAAAGTGCAAACAACACGAAAGTAGACAAATGAGATTTTTCCTGGAGACTAAAGGTTATTTCCTTCAATCTGAGCAGATTTGGGGATCAGGTCAAGAACTTTGAGAATGAGAGTAAATTCTTGTTTTTGTTTTCCGTCCTGGGATGTGATTTCTAGGCCTGGGCATTGTCCCTGAGCTCTTTAGCTCAAGGCTACAGCACTTGAACACCCCTATCAGCCACAGCCCCACTTCTGGTTTTCAAGTGGTTAATTGGAGATAAGATTCTCACAGACGTTAGTGCCAGGGCTGGCTCAATCCTCAGGTCTCAACCTCCTGAGTAGCTAGGATAATGGGCATGAGCCACCACACCCAGTTTGGTTACTGTTATTACTGCATTTTCATTTTCTTTTTGTAAATTAACTTTTTATTATATTTAAATAGTTGTACAATAGGGTTACTACTTCATATGTCAACAAAGGCAGAATACCTTCAAGATTCTAGTTAGAATCTTAGGTATAGAGAATAAGTAAATGATATTGAAAACAACAATGAGAAGCACCTCAGTCACATATAAAGGACAAGAGCAGATTTTGTAACAGAATTTGAAAAGCAAGGAGAAAATGAAATGATACATTTCAAGACTTGAAAGAAAAAGAATGTCAACAGTGATTACTGTTCTGCTTAGGTAACTATCACAATTGGAGAAATAAAGACCTTCAATGACAAGAAAGAACTGATTTGAGTTCAGCCTTGATTCTATTACTAATTTGTGGGTAAACCAATCTTACAGGCAATCTCGCTGTTGCAATGAGATTGTTAGCTTTCGCTATGTCAATTATCATAGATACTTCACAGACACAGATTAATAGACATACACAAAATACACAAAAACAATGACATTATGTCCGGGTGGAATCACTAATCATGTTTTGCCTGTTTGGGGAATTTTTTTGATATTTTTTATTGTAATTAATAAAAGGGTTACATGATATTTGCCAGATAGAAGGTGCATTAATTCACATACATTGATACCCTTTCACATGTCTTGGTCCCCATTTCCCTCCCCCCCCACCCCTCATCTTGTTTCCCCTCCCTTCCTTATCCAATTTCAAATAACTAAATACAAATATATCAGATATATCAGATAACAAAGTGAGATACTGTAACAATATGAGATAACCAAGGGACAGCAAAAGAGATGAGAGATAACATACTACCTTAAGGACAAAAATCATTCATTATATGGCTTTTGTTTCTATATCCTAGAAGTCCTTTCAATTAGCTTCATACTATATGGCCTTACGTATCAAGGTTTTGCTCTATTGCAGGTCTCTGCTAGGAGAGCCCAAGGTTTCTACTGATTATGACAAATGAGGGAAACCATTGAGCCTATGTTCCTTTGAGTCTGGCTTACTTCACTTAATAGGTTTTTTTCTAAGTCTTTCCATTTCCTAACAAATGGGGTGATGTCATTCTTTCTGGCAGCAGCATAGAATTCCATTGTGTACAAATACCACAACTTGGGGGACATCTAGGTTGGTTCCATATCTTTGCTATGGTGAATAATGCTGCAATGAACATTGTTGTGAATTTAGTATGCCCTTGTTTCTGGATGATTGGGTAAATGCCAAGTAGTGGAATTGCTGGGTCATAGAGGAGCTCTATGTTTAGCCTTTTGAGGCACTGCCATACTGCTTTCCATAGTGGTTGAACGAGTTTGCACTCCCACCAACAGTGTAGTAGTGATCCCTCCTGGCCACATCCCCTCCAGCATCTGTTGTTATTAGTTTTCTTGATCCTGGCCATTCTTACTGGAGTGAGGTGGGATCTTAGAGTTGTTTAGATTTGCATTTCTTTTATGACCAGAGATGTTGAGCATTTCTTCATGTGTCTATAGGCCATTTTTGTTTCTTCTTCAGAGAAGACTCTCTTTAAGTCTTTGGTACTTCTTTTAATGGGATGGTTGTTACTTTGGAGATTAGTTTTGGAGGGATTCAATTTTTTGAGCTGTTGATAAATTTTAGATATGAGGCCTTTGTCCATTGCATGGTTGGTGAAGATCTTCTCCCACTCTGTAGGCTTCCTAATTAATTTACTAGCTATGTCCTTTGCCATACAAAAGCTCTGCAGTTTAATGCAGTCCCACTTATCCAGCCTTTCTCTTATTTGCTGTGATTCTTGGTCCTTATTAAGAAAGTTTCAATCTGTGCCAAGGAGGCCTAGTGTAACAATTATTAGCAAATATTAGCAAAACATAAAATAAATCAGTTTGGTGACTTCCATAAAAGTATTTGCAGTAATTTTAATTAAAGAAAATAATGCTACACAGATAAATCTCAGCCCTTAGAATTTTCAAAGAAATGCAAGAATATTTAGAAGAAAAAAATGTTTTCCAACTGGTATGCTAAGGATTGACAGTCTGTCCTCTTCTTCAACATCACAAAGGAAGAAAATTTAATATGGGTGAGTTTTATGCTCAATCATACATGTGCTATGGATCCCTTATAAGCAGGTTGAACTCAAAAGACCACCATATACATTTGCAGTAATTTTAGGAACTTTATGTTCAGTACACATGTCACCCTCTTATGTAAGCAAAAGTCAGGAAAAGAAATTTTACTTGATTCTCTGTGTTAGAAATTTCTTAGTCCCAAGGAATTTCAAGTTTCTAAAATATTCTTCTTCAAATTCATTCCAAATAAAATATGAAAACAAACATATGATGTTGTAGTAAAAACAGTCCCTTGAAATGTGATCATGTTTCTAAAATGAAAATAATTTAGAATAATAGTTGTATAGTACTGTTAGATCATGTCTTACTATATCTGACTCTGTACTCAGTGTACAAGCCTTTGCTTGTAGCTGGACACAGTGGCTTATGTCTGTAACCCTAGCTACTCAGGAGGCTGAGATCTGAGGATCAAGGTTCAAAGCCAGCCTGGGCACTAAGGTCCATGAGACTCTTATCTCCAATTAGCCACTAGAAAACTGAAAGTGGTTCTGTGGCTCAAGGCGTAGGGTGGTAGCCTCAAGCTGAAGAGCTCAGGAACAGCACCCACGCCCAAAGTTCAAGCCCCACAACAAAAAAAATACCCAAAAAGTATTTGGTTGAGAACCTTAGATATTGAGTAGTTACTTTAATTATTTTCATAATTCTTTTAATGAGAATATTAGATACTGGGATTAGCAGTAATATTTTACATATTTTATGAATATGCTATGTTGGAAGAATAAATGTTAATAATATTTGGAGAATTTATGTGAAGAACCAGCAACCAGAAATCTCTTCTGTCAATTTCCATATGTGGAGAAAAACTTCATGATACATGCTGGTAATAAGTAAAATTACATTAATATGTGATTAACTGTTTAGAAAAAATGGCTCTACTATTTAATTAAAGGATGCATTTTAAATAAAATAAAATTTTTCATTATGTTTAATAACTTTATAAAACAGCCAAATATGCTTGTGTTTTAATCACAAGCATAAGTTCTTAGAAGCTGCTTTGTAGGTCCACAAAGTAACTAAAATTGGGGAAAAGTTTCTACCTCCAGTTTTTAATTGTGTTTTGAATGTAATATATTCTTACTATTCATTCTAAAATGTTTAACCTATGAGGGCTAATTCATTTCTAAGTAAGTATATTTGTTCTTTTAGTGTAGGTAGAGTAAATTTATGGACTGCAGAGGCATTGGAGAATGGCTAGCCAACTTAGATAAGATTAATGTTAACTCAAGGGCAATTGATATTTAATAGCCAACTGGCCTTTATTAACATTACAGATATGTGAAGTTATTAATCAGTGAATGATCCTTTGGATAATTATGTAAATCTACTACTGTCATCATTACAATTGCAAAGCGAAAATTAAGTGATGTTTAGCTTTCTATGTCAATGAGAATAAAGAAATGTCAGAGTTTGTTAAGTGGGATTTTATTAATATTAAACTTTTTAAAATGAATTCTGTGGACACAGGATACCTGGATGATACTTTTGACATGATTAAACAAACAATATCATAATCATTTCAAAGGATTAGTTTTACATTTGGAATTCAATTAGGTTGACACATTTTCTTTTTATTACAGAGAGAAATATAATACTTCTCAGCTTCAAGTGATACTTGGTAAAGAAGGGAATTGATGTATAAACTAGCTCACTTTTCTTTCAAAATTCTCTCAATATATTGCAAGGTGGTACTCACTTTCTTAACACAGCTGAGACATTGTGTTATGTTCAGAAAGCTTAGGTGAGAGATTCAATTACTTTCTGTCAATTCGATTTCAAGGTTGATAACTAAACATAAACCTTCTTGCAGTCAGGCCTGCTGAAGTGACTGAACACATGAAAATCCATACAGAAAGGGTGAAATTATATGAGTAAATATCCATAAAGCCTGCTTAGAGACACCATTAATATTGTATTAATTTTATTGCCTTTACAGAAATATACTCTATAGATATATACAGCTACAATCAGTGTTTCCATTTGTTTTAAATCTCTGTATAGGTAGAACTTCTGTTTGGAATTGACATGCACGCCTGTTACTATTATCAATTTTAGGTTGAGTAATACCGTAGTAAAGTAGACTGCTGAGTGTCTGTGAGAGCATTTGTATAGACGGTTAATTCATTTGGGCTCTAACCTAAGGAACAGTTTACTCTACCGATGGATTCAAAATTTGAATATCTTTTGGGGAGATGTAAGGTTTAATTTGACATGCGGTCAGATTGGAGAGAGTAGCACCTTGAATGCATGTCCTTGGAGCCATGGCTCTTTTCTTTTTTTTTTTTTCTTTTTTCTCCAGTCCTGGGGCTTTAACTCAGGGCCTGTACACATCCTTCGGCTGTCTCAAGGCTAGTGCTCTACCCTTGAGCCACGGCACCACTTTCAGCTTTTTCTGTGTGTGTGATACAGAGAAATCAAATCCAGGGCTTCGTGCATGCTAGGCAAGCACTCGTGTATGCTAATAAAGCAAATATGAAAGACTTTAACATTTGAACCCTGTTGAAAAATCGAGGCTTGTTTCAATCTTAAAATACTACTGCTATTTAATTTTTAAGTATAAAATGCTGCCAAAATATTTATGAATTCAAAAATATAGAAAATAAAAGTAAAAATTATTACCATGTATAGTGCAAAACTGCCCCAAATCCCATCAAGTCATTAATTTCTTTGATTTAAAAAAATTATATGTTACAAAGTGATTTTTAATGTTATAGTAGAAATAATTATATGTAATATTATGTATATGTAATACATATCAGTGCATAATTCATGTTAATAACAGGTATATTCGATCCTCAATGGTCATTAGAAGACATTCAAATCTGAGAATCAAAAAGCAGAGTTAAAACTTGAGTTCTAATATTTGTGGTTGGAATTGTTTTTATTTCTACTCTGTACTAGCATGGTTCTCAGTGGTGGGCATATATAAAATAGAAAAAAAGTTTAAAAAATAGGACCCTACCTGAGGGTATACTAAAGCAGGAAGATATAGAAGTTAAAGATGTTAAACAAATTAATTATATAGTAATATATAAGATGACAAATACTGTAGGAAAACTATGAATAATGGGAAATGAAGATACAGTGGCAATTTTAAGTAGGGAAGGACTCAAAATAAATGATGTTCTTGCTGAATTTAAAGGAGGCATAGTTAACAATAGGTCCATAAATGGGTGAATAAGTTTATTAATCTGCTTATTGAGATTTGTCATTTTGTGTTTATATGGTAGACAGATAAGCAATTCATCAAATGACCTTTATCTGTTCCCTTGTTACTTTTAATTTCTTTCTCTGGAGAGCAGCACATTCATTATTTTTTAACAGTTCATAGAGATGAAAAGTGAAATATATCTATATTCTGAATAATATGCTTCAAATGATATCATTATAACAACATTCTAAAGCTGTCAATGTATATAAGCACAAAATGAATACAAATAAAGCAGTGTCTATTTAAATGAAAACTTGATTTTTGAATTCCTATGTTAGAGAATTCTCAGTAGGAAATATATTTTAAAATATATTTCCAGAGCATTTGAAATTGCATTTTATGAGTTTCTTTTTCCAAACTGAGCAATTGTGGAAACTACTACAAAATCCATCGTGCTCCATTGCTTACATTCTTCCACTTAGCAAGCTCAAATGGTATTTCAAGGGAAATGTGTACTATTAAAAACATTTCACCATTTGTGTAGTACTTTAAAAGTTCTGTAGCAGTCGCATTCAAAGGTTTGCACATATTAAAACACCCTTGGAGTTCTGCTACTGCAAACTGTTATTAAAATTCAAATCTGAGAGCTGGGAGTTTTGCCTAGTGGTAGAGTGCTTGCCTAGCATGCACAAAGACGCAGGTTCGATTGATTCCTCAGTACCACATACATAGAAAAAAGCCAGAAGTGGTGCTGAGGCTCAAGAGGTAGAACTCTAGCCTTGAGAAAGTCCAGCTCGGGCTCTGAGCTCAAGCCCAGAACTGGCAAAAAAATTTTTCAAGTTTGAGCTAGATACAGGTGGCTTATGCCTAAACTCCAAACTACTCAGGAGGCTGAGAATTGAGGATTGCGATTTGAGTCTGTCTGAGTAGGATATCTGTGACACTCTAACCTCCAATTAACAACTAAAACAGCCAGAAGAGAATCTATTGCTCAAGTGGTAGAACATAGTCTTTGAGTATAAAAACACAGAGACAGAATCCATTCCTGAGGAAAATCCTTGAAAGTTTAATCACTAAGCATCACTGTAAAGTTATGTAGGTTAATTTGTAATGCATTGGACATTCTGAAATAGCATGCCATATACAATACATTTACAAAACAGGTTTACAGATTGTCATTTTATTTAACCTATAAATCAAAAATAATTTGTATATGTACCATATTGTTTTTTGGTTCTATAGCAATATTTGTGAAGGGGTGAAAGTTTACAGGTTTTCTTAGAACTTTAAAATTATAGGTTGGTGCAGTGATTTACACTGGGTTTTCTGGATGAGGTAGTAGGTGGAAGGACAGCATGGGTAAAACGCCAGTGGCAGCCACAAACACAAAAGGCATTTCATGAAAAATAAGTAAGACAAGAAAGGAAGAAAGGAAAGAAGGCAGGAAGGAAGTAAGGTTGGTTTTCTACCCACATTCTCACATCTCAATACTTGGAAATGAGTAAAAATTGATTTTTGCACTCAAAAAAGGGCATGTGTTACTTGGTAAATAACCAAATCAACTATGAATTAGCATTTTACTTCTTGATCCATGCCTGTACTTTTTCTTGTTTGCTTTTGCTTTTATTTTGCTAGCTAACTGAAGATTCAAATAAAAAAATCTCTTGGTTTTAGACCAAGAGTGTGTCCTTGTGGTAGAATGCTTGTCTAGCATGCATGGAGCTCTGGGTTTGATTCCTGGGCCAAAAGTGGTGTTGTGGCTCAAGTGGTAGAATGCTTGCATTGAGGAAAGCCCAAGGACAGGGTTCAGGCCCTGAGTTTAAGCCCCTACGTTAGCAAATAATAATAATAATAATAATAATAATAATAATAATAATAATAATAATCTCTCGGTTTCCAGGCTACTGTTTAACCAAAATCCCCATATTTCACTCTTTTGAATATGTCAGATTTTAAGTGTGAGCCACCAAGACCCAGCCAATATTCTTATTCAGTTAGTGTGACACATTTGCTTGTAAAATTCTATGAAAAGTAAACATCTTCATATTTAATGAAAATAATCATTTCTTAGTCTTTGTCATCCAAAGTTAGTAAAATTGAGTGAACAGACATCAAATTCAGCCAGAATTCCTTGGAGTATTGAAAACCATCTGTTCATGTTTCAGTTTGGTTTACAACATGGCATATGCCAGTCTATTATGCATTTCTGTAACCTCATAAGAGAAGAAAATGTTCTTCGATAGAAATTTGAAATCAAATGATCCATCATTAATTCATTCAGTACATATACATATAAAAGTGCAAAACAACTTCTACATCATTCTTCTATTGCAATAAATGAAACTGTTATAGCTGGTCTTAGTTAATATATATATATACATATATATTAGAATCAATATATTCATCCAATTATTTATTGATCTGGAAAAGAAAACACTAGAATAATCCTTTAGGAAATGCTCTTTAGCAACAAAAATAATTTCACATCTGTCACAATTATGGATGTTTCCGAAACTGCTGTTGAGAAGCTACGTGGTTACATAACTGCAACAACTGTTTGCTTCAAAGCATCATCACCTACCCTCATCTACTTACTATGTCATATACACCATTTCTCAATCTGTGTGCACCAAAATCTGCTTTAGGGGAACTAAACAAGTGGATCAGCATGGTAGCCATAAAAGGGAATTAATCAAATAAATGAAATGTTATAGTTTTCACACAAAGGGATTTTCCCCATACTAGAATATTGAGTAAGCCACCTTGTATATCAACCCACATACATACTTATAAAACAATTCAATGGCCAACTCTAGCTATGCCTTGAATTCTTAGTTTAAATAATCTCACTGTAATGGTTGAAAACAGTGGATAGGTCTGTAGAGTTAATTTTGATGAGAACGTTTTGAACAATGATTATCTGTATAATAATGCATTGATCATTTGTATGTAAATTTCTCTCAAATCATGATCAAATCACTGATCAACATACAATGTGGAAATTGGACCAGTTACTGTGAAGTATGTTCCATGAATAGGGACAGAGAAGCATCAAAACACCTAGAATAATCTGTTCAGTAGATACCACACTTATCTTAATACTTTAGCTATTTCAGAATAGGAAATTGGTTCTATATGAGCAAACTAATTTGAAAAATAACAACACAGCCCAAAGCAAAGTAATCAATACTCCTTTGGTTCAATAAAAACAGAACATTCATAAAGAAAAATAATAATCATGCATAACTATATTGGGTACAAAATGTATAACCGTAATTTGAAGAGCGTAAGCAGGGGTGCATGCTACTATGCTATGCTTATTTTGTTGAAACGAATGTCATTGTCAGTGAAATTTCATCAATCAGAAAGTGTCAGACTATGTATAATAAAAATCTTATCACACAGTGGCTTTAAGAAAGGGTTATATGTCTTACTCAATGGGACTCTAATAAGAGCTCAGGCTTCTGGAAATATGTGCTAATCTATTGGTTTGCTTTACTACCTGCCTTAAAAACATATGATAATGGAGCTCCTTTGCATAAAATTCTGTTATCTCAATACATAATAATAAATAATAAAAAGAAAATTACTGCTTTAAGTTAAAATTGAGGGCCTGGGAATGATGGTTCATGCCTTTAATCCCAGCAATTAGAAGATCAGAGATATAGAGGATGACAGTTCAAGATCAGTCTGGGTAGAAAGTAGGCCAATCAAATAACAAAAATTATATGGTATTATTTTTATATTATTCTTTCTAGTGCATTTGAAAGTAGAGTCGTGTATGTATGTATAGTTACTTATTCAGTTTTTTTCTTGTCAATTACAGTGTAATCAAAATCTAGCACCAAAAATAGGTACCCAACGGTACTTGAAACTATTATAATTAAAACAGGAATGTTTGATTTCCAGTGGAAGAGCCAGCATATACTATAGGACTTATAATAATATTTTGTTTAAGGAACATTTTATCTTGTCTTCTATTTGAATTGGAATGAATAAAACACAAAGCAAAGGAACTCAATTTTTTTATTTGCATTGAGTCTTACAGAAGATTTACTATACAGTTAGTCAATATAGTTCAACTTTAAAGGCTGTTTCTCTTTGTAAGTCTCAGGTTGTTTGATCAGCAGTGTTTACAGTCACATTCATTCATTAGATGGTAATCTATTTTATGCCTACTATGTGCTACATATAAACTTTATATAGATGAAATTTTTGAAGAGGTGAGTAATATATATTATTTTATCCTTAAACTCATTTTTACTGAAGTGTCTATGGATTTTTAAACACATTATGAGCCACAGAACACAGATTCATGAACTTACAGTGCTGGGGAGATAAACACACTAATTACTGTAACTGCCAGAGCAGGGCCCAAAGACTGAGCAGAGCTAAGTTCAGATAATTAATTAGCAAATGTCTTCCTGGTAGAATGGCATATAGTATAATAAATGGCGTATTGGTAAGAAGTAACCCAGGTTCAGGCACATGGAAGTGTTATAAGCAGTAAACACCACCAGTGTAAATTACAGGATGAATGACAACATGGAATGGATAATTTCATTCTGTGAAGAAATAAAAAAGTGTTTGGGAAAGCTGAAAGATTTAGTTTGTGTATACAGGGTTAGAAATACTCTGATGCTCATTTCTTAGAAATTCAGTCTCAAAGAAGTTACACAACCTAGCCAAAACTTCACAGGCTAAATGCATACAGTGTAACTTAAGATCCCAACACTGGTTTATACTATAATGCTCTTTTACCTAAAGAAATAGCTATTGTGAAAGTAAATATTACAGAACTGCAAAGCACCAAGCAAATATGAATCTTTTTTTGAACTGTAGAAGACACAAAAATATCAGTTTCCATAATAAATGATTGGCCCAGAAAAAAAGAAATACTCTGATGCCATAGGACGCATCAGGAAATTTTTTAAATTTTTAAAAAGTTGGTTTTTATTCCAAGGGACCTCAGAAACCTATTCTCTTTGCAGTTTGAGTATAAATATAAAGAAAATGGCATACATTTGTTATGGGGCCGATCACGTACAGTATGGCACGATGACATTTATAAGATTCAGACTTTAGTTGTTTTTATATGCCCGACAGGCTGACCATTTGGCATTTCCCTGTATATCTCATCCTTTTGTGCAAGTGAGTGTATCCTAGGCATGCTTGACTTCCAGTCTTCCAGGTATGATTTTTAGCAAGTCATGCAAAGGTGGTTAGCTAGGAGGTATGTTTTTTGTGCACTTCAACATGTTTGGATTTGATGTGAAGAACATGGAGTATTATAAGATATCAAATATATTATAGTGCTTTGCAAAAAGAGCAGAGAAGTACATTAACTGCATTTTGGGTTCCATACCTGCTATCAGGAATGCATACAACTCTTCAAAGTCTTGGACTGTATGTACAAGTTGGTGGAGAAAAAACCATAAAGGCCTCAGTATATTTTGGTCATGCTCTTCAAATGGCCAATCCAAATTTTTATTTCCCCCGCAAAATATTTTGTAGCAAACATATAAATTAAGCTTGGATACAGAACAACCATTGAAAACCTCAGTGTGCAGACATGAGAAAGGGTATCAATGTTTGTGAAGTAATGCACCTGCCATCTGGTGAATACAATGTAACCCTTCTATTAGTTACAATAAAAATATATGAAAAACATCAGTGTGCTTTTTAACATTTTTGTTTATTAAGAAATGTATTTCCAGAGAGGATGTTTTACTATATGTATAATTACTTATACCTTAGTGGATATCATAGATGTTCAACCTTCATATCAGTTACCACCTTGAAACCTTGTCAAATATGTAATATCATGGTAAGTTATTACTCTCCCTAGGTTTTAATTTCTAATTTATTGGTTTCATAATTTGTTTGGAACTGAGACATGTGGCAAATTGTGAAAGAATGCATTAATGAATGTTAGAAGAAGACATTAAACAACATATTGGAGTTTGAAATAGCACAGAATTTCATGAGTTTTTTTTCTCTTTTATAAAAGGAGATAGGAAGAGAAATTTAAGCATAATGCTGACTTTTTAAAATTCAAGTAGAAAGAACAATAAATTGGCTAATTCATTGAAAAAATATAACTACAATAGTACAAAATGTAGGAATTCTAAAGTCAAGGAATTTCTAAAAGAAACTTCTTAGGAAACTATTATGTATCTGCATTCGTTTTGTATACTTGTACAGAAACATGGGCACTGATTACTACTTACAGGGGGAAATGGCGTACATTTAAATCAGTCTAAGTGTCTGTGTTTTCACAGGCAAGTTATCATCCAGAATTATTTTATATCATTGATCTTCATCTCAAATGTCAATTGAAATTTTCAGAGCTTTCCAAAACGATTTAAAATATACCCAAGTTTTCAATTTCCATTATCGATTTCAGAATGGTCATTTTTCATCATGTACTTTCATCATTTTAGATTTCTATGAGAAGTTTGAAATACTTAACATAATGGTTTTCATAGAATGCAATTATGAGGTAACAGAATGGCTGCTGAATGAATCAATAATCCTATTACATGTGAATACTTACATTTTAAGTCTTTTGTCCCCAAAACCATGTCATATATTCATTGTTACATAAAAGCAGTCATCATTGTGCTATGATTCCTGTAACAGTTGGCTCTGTACATAAATCAGGCTTAGAAATCCATTAGTTTTTCTTTATAAAATCAGTTAGATAGTAGTAAAATCCCACTGGCCATAAATATAGCATTGTTTTCTGATGATTTTTTTGACTGAAGGTCTTGGGAAAACTGAACCTCAATTTTGAATGTAGTTTTATTTCTTGAAGGACTACAAATATCATTCATAGTCCTTATTCAGTTTTATGCTGAGTATAAAGCATTTAGTAGATGGTATATAGGAGGGTAATTATATTAATAAAAGAAAATGTGTATAAGCCTATGGATAGCTTAGAAAAAACTAATTTTTATAACAAATGTGACACTGAAATTTTAAAGCATTTAGAAAAGTAATATGCATGTTTACTAGAAGTATGCAATGACATAGAAATATATACACAAATATATTTACATGTAAAATCATAGACTTGTAGGTTAGATATAGATATTTTAAGGTGACAATACAAATATTCTACTAAGTCTATAAAGTATGTCTTTTTAAAATATAGAATAATTTTGGTGTTAATGTATTCACTAAATCAAGAGAACTGGGATATTAATTGGACAGAACGTTATGCTGCTTTTCTTTATAATTCATTTTATTTCTTAATCCATTTAAAAATCCTAATACTATCATATAATCTTGTCAGAATATAAATATGAATTTGACTAATATATACATACACTTTAACACGTAATTTTGAAATTTGGGCTACACCTTTGAATTAGAGCCATATTTTTTATGGCCAAAAACATAAAATATGTGATTAACTATCAAATTTGTCTTGTCAACAAAAAGGTCTATATTTTAAAATATGGTATACTGGCTCCAGAAATATAATTTCTGCTTAAAACTTAAGTTTAAAAGGAAGGCATCATAAGTATATTCATGTCTAATTTCATGTAACAATTTCAATTTTGTAGGATAGTAACAATTGTAAGATGGAGAGGATAGTAGTTTAAAGCCTGTCTGCTACAAAGTCAGAGTGACTAAATCTCCAAAATAATCAGCTAAAATTTGGGCCAGAGAAATAGTTCGAGTGGTAGAGTGCCAGCCAGGTAACCAGGCTGAGCAATTGTGAGGTCTGGAGTTGAAACCTCAATACCTACAAAAACAGAAGAAGGCTCTACCTTTCTTTGGTTATCTGTGACATTGCTTGTGATTGAATCTAGGACCTCACTCCTTCTAGATAAGTGCTCTTTCACTAGGATATATACTTAATCTGCATTCTACCCTAAAGGAAATATAGCAGGTAAATCCTTATCAAAAGCAGCAAATTCATTACTTTTTCTACCTCTTGACCTCCAAACCACTTTGAACAAGGAAGATATTTCATTGTCTGCTTTGTTGTCTACCTTAAATCCACAGTCCTTCCACTCCATTCATCATTGTTCTACTAACTAACTTTTACAAAATAAAATCAGGTTATAGTTTTCTTTGCTGACTAAGTGCTTCCCTTATGTCTGGACAATCAGTGCCCAATTGTTAAACATATAATTTGAGGGTTTCTATGACGCATTCTGATTTCAGAGATGTTAAGATAAATATTCATTTTATTCCTCTTAGGGGCTAAAGAATAAAAATAAGCAGTATGACTCCAACTTTCTTTTAAGAAAACACAACTCATTTTCAAAATCTTATCTGTTTTGAACTTTTAAGTCCTGGTGCCGTCAGAGACTTATGAGTCTTCAGATAGACATTTATGGTATTATGCCTATTGGCAAAACAATGTTTTATCGGTTAACAATGGTGGAACTCAAAACCTTAAGTTTTCTAGGCAGGTGATTTATGATTTGAGTCATGCACCAAAAACCTTCCTTTTTGCTTTGGTTGTTATTTGTTTATTTGCATTGGTAATGTCTTGCATTTGTTTCTGGGGTCAACCTAAGCCAGAATCCACCTACATTTATGCTTCCCACCATGGCTAAAATGAGAGGAACCGGTTACCTCTTTTCTATTGAAATTTTGCCAAATTTGGCCTCAAACTGAAATTTATCCAGTCTTTGCTTTAAATGTGACTATGTTCAGTAGTCCAGCCAAAATTATATAAGATCATCTTATATGCATATTTATTCTACACAATAGTTTCTCCTCTCACTTTTAGAACTCAATCACAACATACAATTTTACTGCTAGTACCATTAAAAAGCAACCCACCACCAACAAAGGAAAACAAAAACCAATTTTCTTACCTTGCTGATTATGTTTATGTAAGTCTCTTTTTGTGTTTTAAGCATATAGACCACAGGCTCTTTAATCTGTTGAAAGACTTAATCAAAAATTAAAAGATAGGAAGTTCTCTGGTATTTTCAGTGAAGACCCAGCAAGATTTTAAGTCTTTCCTTTTTAACACCTAAGTATATAATTTTTAAATAATTATTAAAAATTACTTTTGATTCAAATAACTAGTCTTTGTACATAAAGAAATAGTTAATAATCTTTAAATAGTAATAATTTATACTCTGAAGTATTGCTACCATGTAGACAAAAAGTTCATATATTTCCAGACTTTTTTTTAATTTTTAGGATTTGTAAAGAAAACTAAAGTATGATATATTTGTGTGCTACAATAATTATCATTATTCTAGCCTACGAATTTGGGCAAGTTATTTCTACCACAGCTATTTGTGAAGAATGTTAAGGCCTCTAGTTTTTTTTTTCTTTTTAATTATCTTTAATTAGTTATGCGAAGGAGTTTCAATTCAACATGTCAGTTTGAGTCGAATATATATGATCATTGTATCTCTCCTCATTTTCTTCCAACTCTCCCAACCCTACTCGATTTTCCTGGGCCCATTTTTCACATATGTACATTACATATCGTGTTTGCATTCTAGCACCTTTCCCATAATCATTTGCAGGCTGGTCTTCCTTTGAGCCTAATCCCTGACCCCATCATAAACTCTAATGTTCTGGCCTTCATTTGTTATTGTGCTGGTTGATAAAAGGAGTTACACTACTGGAATTCTCCCCTTTATTAACACCTGTGTGTGTGTGTGTGTGTGTGTGTGTGTGTGTGTGTGTGTGTGTGTAACTGTATATGTTTAACTAGATTTTTCTTACGAGGATTAATGAGTTCTTTATGTCATCAAAATGCAACTACCTAATTTATGCAACCAGTGGTTTTTGTTGGTGACAGTATTCTTTAGAATCCGCTGTCTGACAGAAATGACAAAATATTCTCATTATGAATTATTTTAGAGACAGTTTCGTACAGTGTGGAAATGCTACAAATCATGAGTATACCTCAGTGCTTAGGTCCTGAGCTCATGCCCAGGACTTACCAAAAAAAAAAAAACTAGTTTGAAAATGAAATATTACTGATGTGGTTCTAGAGAGGGAGGCTGTTTTATATATATGTTCTAACAACTAACTATATGCTTCCAAACAGAAAACTCCTGTGGTCACAGCTGGAGTCCTTCCATTCAGTGTTGGTCCTCAAGTGGGAAGTGGAATATTGTTTTTTCATTTTATTTTTATTTCCTCTGCAGGAAATTTCTCTATAATTTTCACATGAGTGATTTTTTTCTTAACTGACACTTAGTAGATAGAATAATATCTACTAAGTTGAACAAGTTTCTACCATCTAGATTTAAATAAGTTTGAGAAGAAACTATATTATTGCAAAACAGTAAGTATACTGTGAATAAGCTGGAATTGCCTATCAGCTTTTCTTTTTTCTCTCCTAAAGTTTAAATTTTAAACTAACATTACTCAGATTCCTCGAGGAAAAAGCAATTTTTTTTCAAAAAATGCAATATATTTATTACTTCTACATTTTACTCACTTTTAATTTTTGTCTTTTGTGAGACTTGAACACAAAGTTTAGGGGCTGCTCCTGATTTTCTTGTGTTCAAAGATATCATTCTACCTCTTGAGCCACAGTACCACTTCCAGTTTTTCAGTGTTTAATTGGAGGTTAAAGTCAAAATTTCCAGGGCCAACTTTGAACTGAGATCCTTAGATCTCAGCCTCCTGAGTAGCTAGAATTAAAGACATGAGCCACTAGCACCTAGCCATTTTAGTCATTTTTAAGCATTAAAGTTAGGTGAAAAAAGATCTCAATATTCTTGTAGTAATACATATTCAGAGTTTCTGTATTTCTATTGTTGAGTTTACATCTATTTTTCTGTTATAATTATTTTAAACCTTTTCTCTTGCTGCCCACTGTGTCAACATTTATAGAAGCAGTGTCTTTGCATCCTTGACTTTTACTGACTACATAGCTTTGTTAAAAGAACCCTTCTATTAATTACAATAAAAAATATATGAAAAGAAGATTACATCTTTTTAAAGGTCAACACTTAATCTGTTATAGTACAATCGACTACCAAATATTGAACTTAAAAACAAATGTATGCACTCCTGAACTGCTATACCCTGCTAAAAATAAATACCTTTCGTATTTCTAAAATTTGTCTATGTTCTATAAAACATTTTATTTTTCATCTTCATAATATATTAAAATAATTCTAAGCTAGTGGTTAGATTTTCAAAGACTACAATTAATCTAGCTCATTTTTGCAGTTCGGTTCTCTTTAATTCTTTAGTCCATTTTGTTCTTACAAGAGCACAAAAAAATTATAGGTTTAAATATTCCTAATTTAAAAACCAATGGGATTCCTCAGATTTCTGTTAAGTTAGATAGATTTTGCCAGATATTAAAGCAAAACATGGACCTCAAATTCTAAAAGTTGTGCTTAAATTGTCAATGGTTACATTTTAAAATAATTTTTTCCTTTTAACTTTCTTTATTTTGCCAGTACTGGGGCTTGAACTCAGGGCCGGGGAATTGTCCTTGGGCATTTTTGCTCAAGGCTACCACTCTGCCATTTGAGCTATAGCACTATTTCTGGCTTTTTCTGTGTATGTGATACTGAGAATCAAATCCAGAGCTTTGTGCATCCTAGGGGAGCACTATACCACTACACTATGCTCCCGGCCCCACTTTTTTTTTCAAATGTTTTATTGTGATTAATAGAAGGGATACATTATATTCACCAGATAGAAGGTGTGATTTTAAAATAATTTAAAAAACAAAAATAATAAGTATGATATATGGTAATCACAAAAGAAAGCTTACTTCTGAAATACACGTTTAGTCAATTTTGAGTTTACTGACAAAAAACAGATAAGAATAATGTTATGTTCCAAATGAATAAATCGAAAACCAGAGGAGGTTTGTTTTTAATTGTCATAATGATTGCTATTATTAAGCTGATCTAAAGGATATATACTTGTGTCTTAATATAAAATAAATACAATTTTTTTTGGTGGGTCATGGGGCTTGAACTTGGCCTGGGCACTGTCCCTGAGCTGTTTCAGCCCAAGGCTACTGCCCTACCCTTAATCCAAGCCCCACTTCCCATTTTCTAGAGGTTAATTGGAGATAAGAGTCTCAGGTTCTTTCGTACCCAGGCTGTCTTTGAACCTTGTTCCTAAGATTTCAGCCTCCTGAGTAGCTAGGATTACAGGCGTGAGCCACCACACTGCGCTATCAATACAATTTTTGAGTGTAAAATACAACTCATGTACTCTGAATCCATGCTCAATATCTTCCTAAGAGGAAATGTTATTTCCAGTTGTGCAAACATTATACTTAGACTCAGCATAAGAAGCAGGGCACTTGTAGGGTTAATCAACACATCTACACTTCTACAAAGCAGGGTCCTCCTGGCTCTACCCATTGAGGTATGCATTTGCAATTCAAAGATGGCTTGTCTCACCTTTAGACCTTGAAGCTGACTGGACAGCTCCCATCTCTTCGCTTAGGTACCAGGATGACTGTTAAAACAACAGCCTCCATCCTGGCCAGACATGAAGATGGCTGTGACTCAGTCTTGCTACTTTACTACTGTCTGTCTGTCTGTCTGTCTGTCTGAATGTCTGTCTATTATTTAGCAATGGCTTGCATCACTTCAGGTTACCACCAATCTGACATGGAGTGCTTCTAACTATAGCTTTAACACTGCTGTGTTATTTTCTACACTTGGTTGAAAATGAAATACCAGCATCGGTGCTAAATATTTTTTTATAACGAGTGATGTTATGGTTTTCTTCCCATGGAAGAAAGCTGATTAGACACTGTTTAGGGTGGAGATAATAGATATTTGGCTTTTTCTCCTACTTTCTCCTCTAGATTCATCATCCACTCCCTTCTGTCTCTGGGACATCTCTAAGTGGCTTTAACAGTTCTTCTACCCTCTGGTTTCTAATAGGGTTGACAACTGAGAAGCATAGCAGAAAACTGAGGAACAGAAGAGAGTATTTATAATATGAAAACTATGTCATGTTAAAAAAAATAGTCACCTGGAATGAAAACTAAGTAAAAAACAAGAGTGTACCTCTTTTTGTGTAAGTAAGGGAAAATATACCCCTCCCTCCATCTTAGAAAGCTTGCAATTATAAGTAGTTTCTCTTCTCTTTGAAATGTATATAAATCCTTTTGAAAATTATCTAGGTCTTTGACAGCTTTATGACCTCAGAATTCTTTCCTCAAAGGCCTTTGAAATGTGAATATCAAAGAGGTAGAACTTCTGGTCTCTCTATTTCTGTGGGAGGGGGAGCTCGAACTTTGCTGAGCATCTTGTTCCAAGTTGAATGACCCCCTCCTTTCCTTTTTTTTTTGGCTGGAGCCAATTAGTTAACAAGAGGACTATCCGACCATAAAGTGAGGTTAGAATAAGTTGTGACAGATGTGTTTTAGAATGATCCTACTGGAAGATTAATTACTTATTGCTTGTCTTTTTAACTTGTGTGCCCAGCTATATAAAAGGTCAAATTTAGTTATTTACAGTCTTAGTCAATGGCCTGCACATCCTAATTTATTGCTTATTTAACAATATTGCTTTTTGGTTTTGTTTGTTTTACCAGTCCTGGGCCTTGAACTCAGGGCCTGAACACTCAGGGCTACAGCACCACTTATGGCTTTTTGTTGTTGTTTTTCTATGTATGTGGTACTGAAGGATCAAACTTGGGTCTTCATGTATGGTAGGCAAGCATTCTACCACTAGGCCAAACTCTCTGTTCCTGTTTTCTGTTTTTAATAGTTCAGAAGAGAGGTTTTTGGTTTTGAAGATCTTGTGTTTAATTATGTTTCCTTAACTCCATCTACCTTTCCTACATAGTCTATTTGTTCATACATTTACTAGCATATTTAACTACTATTTTTGAACCTTTTACAAATTGTACAAAAGGGGTTTCCATTTAATAAAGCAGCCTATGAACAGTCTGTATCATGATCAATCTCATCCCTTTCAACATTCTCACCCATCCCTCCCCAAACCACCCTTTCCCTTGCTCTTAATTTTGGAGGTTAAAGATAAGATTCTTTTTTTGGGGGGGGGATGACAATTATTTAATATGTAATGGATTAAATTTACCAACATTTTACTTTGGATTTTTTTCATGTATTTTTATTGTAATTAATAGAAGGGTTACATTATATTTGCCAGATAGAAGGTGCATTAATTCACATACATTGATACCCTTTCTCTTGATTGCATTCTTCCCTCCTCTTCATATCATTACCCCTTTACACTGTGCCACATTCCACTCCTTTTTAGTACCTGTTTCCTGGTGTTTATTTTGTTCAACTTTGACTTTACCTATTTAAGGAATTAAACTATTTAAGTCCTCTCTTAAATCTACCACTCAACATATTTACTTCTAAGTTTATAAGCTCATTCTAGCTTTTATACACAAGGAAACATTTTCCCAGTTCCTTTTTTCTACAAAGGATGCAATATTATTCTTGCTAATGGATGAGTACATTTCCATTGTGTTTATCTGTCATATTTTCTTGATCCATTTTCCCCATCTGGCTGATTCTGCACTGTGGTTGGGTGAATAGTAATGCAACTAACATAACTGGCTGGTGGCCTTTGTCAATTCAAAATGGATCAAAGACCTCAATGCGAGACCTGAAACTATGAAACCATTACAAGAAGGAGTGGAAGAAACATTTGGACTCCTTGATTGACCCAGGAAGGAACTTTCTAGATTAAGATTCAGAAGCATAGCAAATCAAACAAAGACTTGATTGATGGGACTGCATCAGACTAAAATATTTTTGCATGGCAAAGGCCATAACTGTCAAGTGAAAACACAGCTTAAAGAATGGAAGGAGATTTTGTGAACTGCTCATCATACAATGGCCTAGTGTCTGGGATATACAGAGAACTTAAAAAATTAAATCCTCAAAAGACCAGCAACCCAATTAAGAAATGAGCATATGAATTAAAAATAATCGTATCAGAAAAAATATTTTTTAAATGGCCAAAAGACACATGAAGAAATGCTGAACATCACTGGTTATGAAGGAAAGACAAAAAACAAAAACAAAACAGAAAAAAAGCACTGACCGTCTACCTCATCCAAGTAAGAATGGCCCTTTATGAAGAAAGTAAGAACAGATTGCAAACCAAAAGAGACCCTTTTACACTGTTGTTGAGAATGTAAACTTGTTCAACCACTCCTCTGGAAAGCACTATGAAGTTTCACAATATTAAACATAAAACTAATCTATGACTCAGAAATTTTACCCCTAGGTATTTATCCAAAATTTTGCAAACCAGGATACAGTAAATCTACCAGCATATTTAACTTTTATTTCTTTTTTTTTCTCTTTCAGTTTAAAATATCTTTGGTTCAAAGCAGTTGTATCAAAATGCTCCTGGTACCAAAATGTCATAGGTCTGCACTTTCTTAAGCCTTACCAAGTTTCCTTTATTTCTGCAAACTTCAGATTAGAACATTTTATCCAAAAATCTGCTTTTGCCAATGCTGAATAAATGTTCAATTTAACAAAACCTTCCTACTTGTCATTAGTGCACTTGACAGGCAGAGCACAAGAAAGACATGTCTGATCCATGAAAGTATGTGCATTTGTAAGGGATCTGGAGGATGAAGGGTTTAGAATCGGATTGTTTCAAATGAAAACGTTGCCAGCATTTCAGGTTCAGAGAGAAAATGACACAAATTCGATTTTAAGCAGGAAATAATAAGTAAGTAATCCCAGTTTAAGAAGAAGCAGGAAGCCAAGCCCAAAGACAAAGTAGACATATCAAGAAAACCGAGAGGATAAGGAATTGTAGATTGCAAGTTCTGGATGCAGATTTTCCTTTGTCTATATATTCCCTCTTCTTTGTCTTCTTTCCCTCTTCTCTCTTGCTTCTTCCTTCCCTTCCTTTTTTCTCTTTCCCTTCCTTCCTTCCTTCCTTCCTTCCTTCCTTCCTTCCTTCCTTCCTTCCTTCTTCTCTCCCTTCCTCTTTCTTTCACTTCCTTCTTTCCTTCCTTCCTTCCTTCTTTTTTTTCTTTCATTCTTTCTTTCAAAGGGCTAGTGTATTACTTGATTTACTGTGAAGTCTGTTTTTCGCTTTTAGTTTTTCTTAGAACTGATTTCAAACAGTTCTCCTACCTCAGACTTCCACAGGTATAAATCACTATGCCTAACCTGTTTGCTGATGTAGCGTCGGGCTAGCTTTTTTTCCTAGGCAGGTCTTCCACTGTAGGCTTCTTGATCTCCTTTTTCTGAGTAGCTAGGATTATTATAGCTATGAGCCACAATGCCCAACCTAGATCCAGTCTTTCTAATTTCAAGTCTAGGTTAATATATGATAATATTACCTTTACCTTTGTTGAATGCTCTACACCTCACCAAAGTAATATTTACAATATCTACATACTCACAAAAATTACTATGAATGGAAAGCATTAAGTAGTAAAATATGACTTGTAACTAGGAAACAAAAATCTCAAGATCAATGAATTGAACTCAACCCAGAAATGACACAAGTGACAGAATCAGCAAGTCAAGTACAGTGGAACTGTTATTATATTTAAATTGCATATGCTCCAAAAACTATTTCAAAGTCAGTAGAGACATGAAATGACTCTACTGAGTCATGAGAATGACTCAATTAAAATCTTTGGAGATAAATCCCATAAGGTCTGACATGAAAAATGCATGGAATGAACAGCATATTCACCTGAAAGAAGAAAAAATTAGTGAATGCAAAGACGTAGTGCAAAACTGTCAAAACTATGACACACAGAGGAAAAAAAGTAAAGGCTTAGAAATAATCAGAAGGTAGTATGTTCTCTCTGAATGCACATCAAACACTACATTCGTGGCATAGTCCTCAGGTCTTCAGTTTTGAATCTGTCATCTTAAACATTAATTTGCTCCAGAGACAGAGGACAGGAAACCAGGAAACATTTCCTGAGTCTCTGAGAGATTGAAACATACCATTGTATTATATGATGTTATATTGGAAAGCCCAGAGGCAAGGAATTAAAGCTCTTGTTTCATCAGTCTGGGAAGGCCTGATTGAGCTAGGATAACTATTTTGTGGTCTCAGTCTACTCTGGATGAGATAGCCTTCTTTGTCATCCCTTTGACAACAGCTTCATAATATGTTTTGAACTGCAACTACCCAAATAAATAGTGCCCATATTCCTAATCTTCACACACTGGTTACATAAGAGATAATTGTAGGGTTTGGGAGGCTGTAAGGAGGCATCTATTTTCGTATTGGGTTCCTCTTGCTATGCTCTACAACTTGAGCCATATGCTAGCCCCTTTCACCTTTAGTTATTTTTCATGTAAGATCTTATGCTTTGGGGGGTCTCAGACCAGTAATTGCTACCTGTAACTGCTACATTGCTGGGATCACAGACACCCAGGGTTATAGTTGGAATTTTAGTTAAGGTGTGTACATGTGTATCTTGCTAACTTTTTGTCTTGGCTGGCCTCAATTGGGCATTCATCTTATCTCCCAAGTAGTTAAGATTGCAGGTGGGTCCCTGCATCTGACAAAACTTCTGTTTTCAATTGTAATTTTAAAAATCCACTAGCAGTGAGTGGTGAAATTTTAAACAGTGTATTTTAGAAGAGAATCAAAAATGTTAAATGCAGTAGTAAATATCTGGCAAACTGAAAGACTTTGTTGGCTATTATTGAAAGTATCAGAAACAGGAACATATACACTACTGTGAAGATAATGTTCTTCTGACATCTTCTCCCGTATTGCAGCCCTACTGCCCACTGTGCTTTCCATAATTAGGAAAAAAATTACCCCTCTTCATCATTTCTAGACCATTTCCCTCCCTCCATAACTAACACATCAAAACTGGAGCTAAGAATCTCTGATTATCAGATCAAATCAAATTATCTAGCTGCACAAACTTGGCTCAGAGTTTTTCTTCCTTGAATATTTTTACATCTTGATATCCTATACAGCCACTGAATTCTTAAAATGTTAAAACAATGATTATTTTTTTAGATTATCCTTCAGGGACATTTTGCAATCTCCCTGTCTTCCTACCTCAGTCATTCATTCTGTCCGTATCCCAGATCTTGTCACTGTACAAAAAAAGGAGGAATGGACACAAGATTTATACCTTTGTAGATGGCATTTCTTGAGTTATCTCTAACTTTATACGACTCATGCAGGTAACATTTTCCTTCTGGGCATTCTGAAAATGCCTGCTTTTAATTAGTTACTACCTAGAAATGCTGGCTAGATTAACACACTTGCAGTCTGTTTTCTCTATTTCTGAAACATGTTTGTGCCCTTGCCCAGATCCTTGTGTGTTGTGATGGAGAGGCACCAAATTCAGTTTCTTTTGAGAGAAAGATTAAATTCCATTTGGGCTTCCACCTGAAAAGAATGCTGTCATGTGTGGAATCATTGAGTTCTATATAACTTTCTGTGTAAGACCATTGCACACTCTCTAGGACTGCAGCAATCCACAGAGTAACCCTTTAATCATTGTCTGGTTGGCTTGTCTTCTCTTAAACTAGGTAACTATTTCTTGTTTGGACTTTGTAACCCTGAAAACATCAGAGCATAAAGGAATATTTACTTGAGCCTTCTTCTTTAGCCTTACATAGGTTACTTTTACCTTATTGTACATCCAGGAACTGTCCTCATTCAGGATAGGATTACAGGGAATATGCATTAGAATCATGAGGAAATTTTGAGGTCAAAGTTTTGACTCAGCAAATCAGTAATAAGGTTCTGAGAATTGAATCTTTTGACAAATTATTTGGTGTTGCTGATATTCTGAGGGACATGCTTAAAAATACTTTATTTCAATTATGATAAAATGTATTAGGATCCATTCTTCCTGACTTAAGTGAATTTCAGAACTAAAAAGGACTTCTGTATTGTGCCACAGAGGTACAGCTCAAGTAGTTGTGTTAAGTCTTTTTAAAATCTGATAATTGCCCATGGAGGTTGCTGTCCTTCTCTCAGTCCCCATAGGGGGACTAGTCTTGAAGATGAAGGGGGATGAGACTGAATATGATCAAAGGACTTCTGAAAACAGAACAATGTAATTTCTTAAGTGATATGAAAAAAATGGAGAGAGAGTGTGCAGATAAGAAAGGGTACTAGAAGAAGTAAATTTGACAATAGTACCTTTTATACATGCATGCATGCATGGAAATATCACAATGAAATACCTTTGCACAATATCACAGGCTAATTTCAAAGAGTACTTAAGATGTTGGACAATCTTGATTTTACATAATCATTCAGCAACCCTTGTTCCTTAGCAAGCGAGTCTCATGATGAGTAAAGTACTTTGAAAAAGCATTTGAAGCCATATACAGAAATGTGACACAAGCTGTGGCAAGTTGAGAAAAGTAAGAAAGAAAAGTACATTTGCTTTTATTTATGTTATTTTAACTAGGAAAACATTGAGCATCAAATAATATGAGACCAGAAGTTATGGCTCCATTGTAAATATTTGGGATATGTAATTATGGACACTTGATAACAGTCTGATGGAAAGATTTCTCTCTCCCTCTCTCCCTCTCCCCCACCCTCTCTGTCTCTCTCTCTTTCTTCCTCTCTGTCTGTTTGTTTCTCTCTCTTCATCTTCATTTCAAAATGTTGAACAGGTGAGATAGTCAAGAATTCATGAGACAGCTATTGGTAACATTACGTTTGAACAACTTTATCTGGACAATTCTTACTTTAAATTTACATATTTATATTCTTTCAATTCATAAAATCTGAAATAAACACCTTTTAAAAAACTAAGTGGAAAAGAATAAGAGACAATAGAACAGTACAGAGAATTTAAGAGACTTTGGTTAGAACAGTGGTTTTTAAATTTGACTGTACAATAAAACAAACTGGGAAAGTTAGAAGAACTCTCCTTGCTGTGTAAACACCTCAGTTCAATCAAGTCAAGGTTTCTTCAGATACAACCAAGACATTCACATGGCTGTTTCTTTAATTTTACCTGTGACCACTTGGAATATTTGTTGTAAACCTTAAAAAATACTTCTTACAAAAAGTTAGAAGTGGTACTGTGGTTCACGTGGTAGAGTGATAGCCTTGAGCACAAAGAAGCTGAAGAACAATGCTCAGGCCCTAATTTCAGGTCCAGGGACCAGAAACAAAAGAAAAATTTATTTATAAGCATCTATGTACAAATAGCCATATAGGGCAAGACTAAGTAAAAAGAACTCCAGGATATGGAGTTCTTAATGTACTATGTGAAGTTATTTCTTTTCTCTTTTTATTCTCCTTATGGTTTATCTCATGTTGTTACTGTATCTGACTTTGGTACCTTGTATATATCTCTATATGTATATGTATATATATATTATACATATATATACATATGTGTGTGTTTATTTGTTTATTTAAAATAGGGAAGGGAAGAAGAAAATCAAAATGATTGGGAGGAATAGGAGGAGGGAAAATAGAAGAAAAACATGGGAAGTGTTGTCCATGTTCAAGAAGTAATGTACCCACTGCCTGACAAATGTAACTATAACCCCTTTATACATCACCCCAACAATAAAATACAATAAAAAGAATGCAGAATGTAAAAATAAGTAAACAAAAACAAAAACAAATGATATAAACTTAAATATTTTGAAAAATTTAACAGGAAGGTTATTTCATACTTCATTCCAAAATAAATTAATCACAATAGGTATTTAAGTATTGAAATTAGATACTCTAATTTATTTACATGATAGAGGGACAAATAATTATCAATCAATGTGAGTGAAAAGAAAATTAACACTAGTTAAACAATGAACAATAATTCAATGCACTTGAATTGGCTTAAGATCATTATTTACAATGATACTGATTTTACATGTACAGAAATGTACACTTTTGAGAATATGCAGTAGAAATATATTTGAAAACAATTATTCATTACAGAATTAAAAATTAGCAAAAAGAGATCGCCTATTTTTTCAGTAGGAGAGGGTTGATTATATTATGATATATGAACTATACATTGACATACATATTTCAAAAGATGTTTGTAATGAAATGGTTATTTAATGAGAAATGTGCAAATATGTGTATACATATCAAAATGTAAATTATGGTTCTTAGTGAGGTGAGATACCACTGGAGAATTCATATTAATTTCAATTTTCTTTGTACTTATCTAGTTTCTATTGTTAGCATATATTACTTCATGAGGAAAAATGCTTTTAGAAGGCTTGATACAAAACATATATAATGTATTTTTTAAATGCTTCTTTTGTATTTATGTTATCTTGGGAATACTTTCTCAGTCTACTTTTTTGAAACAGTAAATCATTAAACAGATGAGTGTGATAAGTCAGGAGAGCATCAGCATCAATTAGGGAATGGTATGATTTAAGAGATGAAAATGGAGATATAGCATCAAGGACATTGTTCATAACTATACCTAACATGTGATTTATGTTTCCTAAATGTCTTGTATTGGAGTGTGAGGCACATTGGCACAGAGTGTGAATTCAACATTATGAATCTTTTTCTACTGAGATGATGGTCTTTTCAGAGCATCTTACCATTTATTTCAAAAGAATGCAAACCAGGTCAATAATTTCTGTATCATAGAAATCATTGAAAATTTTCTTTTTAATCATTCAACTCTTTTATAATTATACCTAATTTAAATACATTATTTTAATAAATATTTAGTTTCATTTTGTTTATATGAAGTAGATAGAGCAATTGGAATAATTTTAAGATTCCCTGATGGGAATTGTTGAGTCGTCATTTGTTATACTTCTATTTTATTTATAAATATACATAAATTATAGGTTTATATTGAGTAATATCTGAGATATCTCAAAGAGTTAATTATATTTATTACCTACAAGTATAGGGATCTGATTATATCAGTGTTGAGGGAAATATTGCATTATGTTTATAATTGAATGAATGGTAAATTTCTTAGAAATTTATTTGAAATAGCTATTATTTAATATTTTAATAATGACTATCATTAAATAGATATTCTTACAAATTGATATTATAATATTAATAATACCAGATAAGTTGCCATGTGTTCCCAACTGGTACCTATAATGCCAGCACTACAGAGATGGGGGCAGGGAGAATTTATTCTATAATTACGATTTAACTTTTCTTCACTTTTTACTTTGATCAATCTTTTCAAATTTATGTATAAGATTATGGGATTTTATTTTATATTGATATGCTATGATTCAATATAGCATTTAAAAAAAACTTTGGTCTACATTTAATTATCATGGTCTGTTTTGGGACAGTTTTATAACTATCACATAATCATTGAAAGCTCATCCCATCATGATGAACACTACTATCCTTATCTTACATAGACATCAAATCAAGAGAACCTTTTGACTGTGTCTGCAAGGGTGTGAAAGTGGTCAGCTGTCATTTTGACATATCTAAACAAATGAATGAACACTTGATCCATATTGTTCAATAATTGTGGCTTTTAATATTATATATATGCTTTAATATTATGCATGTGAAATTATATATTTTATTAAGAATCATTCTGATTTAAAGATACCAGATGTATTTATTGCAATAAAAATATATGAAAAAAGATACCAGATGTTAGAAATAAACAAAATGCACTTAACATAGTTAAGCACTTGAATCACTATAATATATTCTACAATTTCCTACATTGCTCTGAATGCAACTATGAAGAACATACATGTATTTATGTGTAGTGAAGTTGCACTAAATTGCTCTCCACTTTTACCCTTCAAGTCTTAGACATTCAATGTGCTCTTTTGCAAAAACACAATCAGCACAGGTGCTGCATAGTCCTCAAGCACTTATTCTCCTTTCTCCTCAAGGACCAGCCCTTCTGTCCAATTTCACAGTCTTCTCTGTTTTTGAAGTAAGTTTGGGAGCATTCTGTTGAGTTACACCTACCTTCTATGTTATATGATTTGGTATTCCCTCCAAGATAAGATAATAACCCAACATTGGATCTATTCTCTGGAGGAAGAAACCAGAATTGGTGAATAACTAGTTTCCTCTGTCACAATCTATTCTTAAAGTCAGCCATTATGTTTTCATTCTTCCTCCCACTCCTACTCACATAAGACCCAATTTCTTCCCTAAGGAAAACAGTGAGAATCCCCTCTAGTCATAAAAAAGTCCATCATCTCTGAGTGATATGCCATCTTCTCCATGAGGTATGCATGTTCTTCTTCAGTATTTAATGGCTTACTAAGCATACAGTAAATTAACCATAGCATCCAATATAAAATGATGAACTAGAAGTAGGGAAATTACAGTTAAAAATTCAATTTTGAAAGTAGGAAAAATCTATCATGCTTACTGATACCAGGGAATTCCGAAATTCTGCTGAACAGATATTTTTCACTTTCCTTAATTTGGAGCTAATGAAAACTCTCTTGTCTGTTTCTGTTCCCTGACAAACTTCTTCCTTTCCCATTACCTTTTATAGACATAAATACTGGAGAACCCATCTATCAAGACAATACCAGGATTCAGAGCTCATTTCCTATTTACAGAAGTTTGGAAGTCTGAAAGTTATATTAGACTTCAAATAAGCTAAGATGATTTATCTGGGTTTATATATATATGGCTATACATGTTGCTCTGTGTGCAGATTGTGCGAGTTATTATTTTTCAACTGTTTATAGTGAGCTTCTACATTATTTAATAGTTTCAGGTTCTAGTTACTATATCTATTTTTCTTTGACCAACTTGTCCTTGTTTTAATTTCTTTGATTCCTTGCTTTGGAGCTATGTCGTTTGTCAACTTAATGCACTCATTTGACGTAATCTGGGATAGTACTTGAGGAGAATGTAATAGCTTTAGCTAACCATTGCTTTGTTACAGACATTTTTTTCTCATTTGAGAAGCTTTACTGTGACACCGCAGCTGACAACTTTTTAATCTTATATTCTTACTACATTGGTTACATTACTGTATGACTTTCAAAGGTTTCACAATACATATTTCTCACATCTTTGAACTCTGAGAGTGACGCATATTTTTCCTTAATCTTTCAAGAAATACACTACCAAAGAGGAAAGCCAGAGATAAATACATCACCATGGAAAGATCTCTGACCTCTGTTTCTAAAGCTAAAGGGCCAACTGATGAGCTTCAAACACCACATTTTTATAGTGAATAGCAAGAGTTTTTCTCTCTGCAACTTAATCAATGTCTCCCTGGCTTGACTTTACAAATCAGTATTTGTCAAGATGCTATCATAAATGACAACTCCAGAGATCGCATTATAACCATCCAGTTATTGCCATACATTCCAATCAAGAGTATGTGAGCCCTATACCTACTTAGAGATTCTTGTTCCTTTCCAATGTTATAGTCTTAGATACTTTTGGAATTATCTTTAATAGCCAGTGGGATAGATAGATAGATAGATAGATAGATAGATAGATAGATAGATATTATTGGTGACCCTTTGACAGATTTTCAGTATCAATTCTGACATCCTAGTGATCAAAGACTAAATGGCACACTAACTTTAATATTCAAAAGTAAACACGAATGGTGTGGGGAAACACTTGTTTTCCTTTCTCTCCACAGCATATGTATAACATGAATTCTTTACTACTTAAAGCTGTTTTAATTTGACAAGAGGTGATAAAGCTGGGACCATATGGCTTTAGGTCTAATAAAATATTTTTCAATCTGTGAGATTAAAAATATGTCATCACAAGATTTAAAATACCCTGTTAATTCTAACTTCTACAAATAGCATGGCACATTATTATTATATAGTTTGTAACTTCACTTTGACAATTTCTAACCTGTTATTCTAGTATAGTCTTTCTTGTTTTCAATCTATGAAAGCAAAGAGATAGGAAAAAGACCTACATCTCTACTGTTGGCATGTTCTCTGCTAATTTAACAGTTTCTTTAAAAAAATTAGTCATATTGGATAATTTTGATGAATAGCTAACAGCAATGACACTAACATTATCTAATGTCAATTTCAAATATAAAATGGACCAACAATGAGTCAATTTATTTTGCAATGTGAAGATGTGGTAATCCATTTCTAATTCACCTTCATAGCTCTTTAATATAACTTGTATTAGAAGGAAGGCAATTTGAGAAGTTTTTTTTGTAAATGACATGCACTTTGATAAGGTCAACTCATAATACAGAAACCCCACTAAGTAAATTCACAATTAAGAGCTCATGCAACTATCACATATACAAATGGCTCTCTATTTCTATTAAGTTGGATCCATGTATCCAACGGCATGGATTTTTCTTTCTCAATATGGTTTTCTTAAACTATGCAGTCTATTGACAATTTATGGGTAATTCACACTGAATTGTAAGGAATTGTAGTTGTAAGGAATCTACAGAAGAATATATGTAATGTTATTTGAAAATACTACTCTATCTTGCATAAAGCACTTGAGGATCTGCCAAATTTGAATTTTGTATGTGTAGAAATTTCACTTATTTTTCTGGCTACAGGAAGAACTCAGCTATGTAGCCACAGGTGAAATTAAGTTCACAGACACTGAAAGCTAATTTTCATTTTCAGAAAGAAGAGTAGACTTAAGAGCTGCCAAAAGACTAGATTTTCAATATCCCTCCACAAAAAATTCAAATATTTGAAATAGGAAGATTTTAGTTAATTATAATATGCCATAATACACACATATTAAAATATTGCATGATATATATGTATGTGTAATTTTTATTGTCATACCTTAATGAAGTGAGTATACTGTTTTGTCAGCTAAATAAATGAGTATAAATTACCTAATAATCTACACATATACTGTACACATGATGAATAGGTATTGATAGTCTAATTGAAGGGTTTAGCTTATACTTAGTCAGATTTCTAGCCCTACACAAGAGAAACTTTTGGAAGGTGAACTATGAATTGCACACATAGTTTAGCATTTGTCTAGTTTTACAAATGCTCTCTTGGCATTTGCCACATGCCCGGTATTCGTGTTGCATTTCTTGTAAATGTAAATGAAAGCCCCCAGATAATTATTGTTCCTAAGAAGGAAGCAATGAACTAGTGAATGTGCTAGTATTATTTGTTTCTCAACTCTCTAATAATTAAGAATATAATACAGAAAAAGAACAGGAATAGAATCATTTTGAATAATTACCACAGGAATGCCACAGGAAGTTTTCATTAATATGAATATCATGTACCACTGGCACATGGCTTACAATGCCTTAGGTGCTAAGAAGGAAACAAGATTCAGCTTGTTTTAAAATCTGATTTTACATTACTTCAAATATCACTTTCTCTGTAAATATCATAAATAATGGGAAGTAAAAATGATGGTTTTGAAATATGAAGTGATATGTTACATGTCTCATGAAATGACAATAAACTATCTCTTACTGCTAATCCTTCTCCAGAGCAATGAAAACAGATTTCAGAAAGATCCTTTACTTTCTCTTGTGATGTGAATGAGTATAAATATGTAACTAACATTTGATAAGCTAATGATAACCCAACTCTTTTGAGGTTTATTAGTTCCACAAAATACACAGGGCAGGGCAGGGCAGGGCCGGGGTGTTGGGGTTTTTAGTTCTCCGTCCCTCCCGACCTGCAGGAGGGATAGAGAGTACACGCCCCAGGAGGATGAGCTGAGAAAGGAGAGGGCCGACTGACCGCCTGCACCCAGCCGTCCCTCCACAGAGGACAATCAGACGAGTCAGGGAGACCTGTCAAGGCAGGAACTTGTTTACTGAGAAAGTACATTCAGCTAACATAGGATGCAGGAGCCTATCAGCACAAAGGTGGGCAGCGCGGGGGAAGTATTCTCATTGAGGAAGTAGGATGCAAGTGCTGTCCTAGAGGGTGGAAGGGTTCGATCCCAGAGGTGGCCTTACAAACCACAGCCTGGACTTCCAACCTGCAGCAGGCACCATCTCAGCCAGGTGCGGTCCCAAGACCAGGGAATGAGCACTGGGCCACGAGTTAGGCCTCCTTTTACAGCATTCCAGTTCCTTGATGTGACTTGCCCCACACAGGGGCACTATCCCTAAGCTTCTCCTTGCTCGAGGTTCTCTATTTATTTGAGCCATAGCACTACTTCTGGCTTTTTCTTGTATGTGGTACTGAGGAATGGAACCCAGGGCTTCATGCATGCTAGACCATTAGGCCACCTTCCCAACCTCAAATAACCTTTAGAGATAGTCAATGACTGTATTCAATGTTTGGGCATTTGGGCACATATCTGTATAGATGTGTTGCTATGACAGGCACTTCAACTTGGAGAGCCCCTCCCACCCAGCCCCATTGCAGAATGAATACCGAAATGATTTTCACATTTTCTGCCTGTCTATTTTCATATAGCCGCCAACCATTACAAATCAATAGAGCCTAGAATACCTTTCTTTCCGTGTGGTATACAAGTCTGATGTTTAAGTGAAATAGAAGTTTGATGACAGTCAAAAAATGGCTTTTGAATTGAGCATAACCGAGGTAGTAACTGCTAATACGACCATAGTCTATTCACTCAGTCAATAAAGAATATTTGAAAACACATCACTGCTATTTTCCCAGACATTTAAGAGGATTTTCTACACGTGAACATGGAGGATATTAGGCTATGTGATGTTTGCTCTCAGTAAAGTAGGATTGAACTGGCCAAACATATCACCACTGAGAATTCAGAAGAGCTGCTACCAGGAAAAAAAATGGTAGGTTTTATATCTCCCTGTAATTTAAAATTGCTTAACACCTACTAGGATTCAAATAGAGAAAATTATTAAAACTGGCTTTCTGTTCTATTGGAGATTACATTTGTGAGAACATAATCTTTACATATCACATAGAAAATACTGCATTTTTTCTGTCTTAATTAGCTAAGATATAAACTAGATTTTCCATTCAAACTATGAAGGCTGGGGCTGGGAGTTTGGCCTGGTAGTAAATTACTTGCCTAGAAATAAGACCTGGGTTCAATTCTTCGGTACCACATACTTAGGAAAAAGCCAGAAGTGTTGCTGTGGCTCAAGTGGTAGAGCTCTAACCTTGAGAAAACCCAAGGATAGTGCATAGGCCCTGAGACAAAGCCCAGGATTGGCAAACATAAAATTAAACTATTAAGGCTTACAAAGTAAAATAATAGAAGAAATAAAGGATATATCTTTAGAAATATCAAGAGAAAAATAAAACTTACAGAGGCACTTGACGCATAGAGGCTTTTCAAAGACACATAGAATTATATCAGATTACTGTTGGACTTAATTTAGGAATGCACTCATCATCATCATCATCATCATCATCACAGAAAGAAAAGAAAAAACCCTTTAAAATGGTTGGCTCAATTAGGAAGTTTCACAATTGAGTTTCTGAGTGGAAAGCCAAAGATACTTTCTTTGTCTCTGGGTCATAGAGCACTCTTTAAAGTCTCAGGTTGCAACATGTATTAATGGTGTCCTTGTGGTTATTTCCTGCTCCTGCTTTCCCTATGGTGCTTTCAATTTGTAATGCGTACTTTGGGCTCTTGATCTTTTTCATTACTGCATTATTGTCCAATTGACAGGCTGGATTTAAATACATGGTTCCATAATAACTCATAAATTTGGTTTTCCACCAAACCTGGATTTGCATGTATAACTAAAGCAGATTATTTTCTATGATGTCCTTCGAATGGATTCAAATGGATTGCAAGATCTCAAATGAAAATTCTTGTATTTTTCAGGATTCCTTGCAGACACTTCCTATATGACACTTCTTTATCATCCTTTAGACCTAGGGCTTCAGAACAGTTAGGAGTAAGGTGTGTTAAATACATAGGTTCAATGGCCACATTGCAAGCAAATAAACCATATTTAAACAACTTATCTAACATCCTCTGTCCTCTACTGCTCCTTTTTGTTTTTTTGTGTCCTGAACTCAGGGAAGGGCATTCTTCACAGCCTTCTAGAATGACTGGGATACTCATGAGAGTCCAATGCAATGTGAAAACAGGTCTGTTGTAGACTCTCTCACATATTTTTACTCTTAAAATTGATTCAGTGAAGTCAATTTCTCCCTATCTCTGTCCATTGTGATGAAGAGATGTTTGCAATTTTGGAAGCTCTAATAGAGCTATGAGGGAAAGCTGAAGAGGAAAATCAATTCAACCGATAGCGAATGGTGGGATTTTATGATATGAAAACAATAATGAGACCTAGTTATATGTTATGAACAAGACTAGCAAGGCTTCTTGAGACTTCAGTTCATGAGCCAAAGGAGCTCACGCTCATCACAGACAGAATCCAGCTGCTTGCTCAACAAAGGGAACAACAGGCTTTTATTGATTTTCAAGGGTGGGCTAAAGTTCAGTAATTTCCCACCGGTTATGAGCAGGATTTTAAAAGATAGTTTCTTTCTTGTACACAAACAATCTGACCTTGAGGTCTGTAGGCTAATAGGCATTCGACTTAACTCAAGAACTGCTGAGTTATTCTTATAAGTGGATAGCCTCTTACATAAAAGTACTAGCCTCATGATTTCGTCTGATATGATAAAGCTAAAGAACTTCAGATATGCAAACTGAGAAAGTAGAAAAGTGAAACCAAGACGGGGGTGAGGGGGTAGGGGGTGGGGGGGAGGGTAATGGGGATCAAGACATATGAAAGGGTATCAATGTATGTGAATTAATGCACCTTCTATCTGGCAAATATCATGTAACCCTTTTATTAATTACAATAAAAATATTTTAAAAAAGAAAGTAGAAAAGTGAAACTGAAGAAACATGCACAAGCTCCAGTGGACATTAGGGGAAATTAATTTGTTATAGTTTGGGTATATTTTTTTTCTGATTAGTGTGTCTACATGCACAGCTGAGTACAATCTGACCCAAGAGATGACAGCAAAGAGAATGGGCATAATATGAAGACCGACATGTCAAGCCTTTGGTCAAATTTTAGTCATTTGTAAGACAACCAAGGAAACAAATGCAATCTTCTTACAAAAGTGGCCTTTAACATTTTGCAAACTAACCTTGGCACCTGTTATAACTCACAGGGCAGAGGTATTATCTTAAGCAGTCCTCTGGGAAAGCAAATAATATATTGCCTAGCTACATGTCACCTATAAAATTAATGGTTTAAAGTCATCTAAGGGTTAGGGGAGCAGGATTTTTTTGGTGCCTATTTTGGCAACTTTCTTAGAGGAAAAAAGCATCCCTAATCATCATCTTTAAAATATATTTGCACATGACAATCACAATTGAATTACCTACTTAAATTGCCAAAAGATACATGAAGAAAGGTGAAGGGTTCAGAGTTTATATGTCTTGTACCCTTTGTTGTCAATTCTGTTGCACAATGAGATCAACAGGAAGAAAAAGTAGAAATCATCAGGTTTCTTGACAAGAACTTGTGTCTCTGAATGTTTTAACTTTCATTTCTCTAGATTTCTTCTTCTTATGAAACATTTGTTTTGGTTTGTCTTTTTTTGTCTGAAGTTAAATGCATCCTAAATCAATATTTTTTCCTTTTGTTGTAGTTATTTTTTTTTTCACTGAAACAAAAATACTTGAAACAGATCAGTCTAAAAGATGAATGTTTATTTTTCCTCATTTCACAGTTTTTAGCCCATGGCACACAAGACTCTGCTTTTTGAATTCCTTCCAAGAGAGGCATGACATCATGATGGAATTAGGCAGAGCTGCTCACCTTAAGGCAGCCACAAAGCACGCAGAATGAAGATGCCAGGAACAAGACAAGCCCTTCAAAAGGCTGGTTTTCCACATTTTCCAACTGAGCCTGAGTTTTCCATATTTTCTACCGCCTTCCAATAGTCCATTCAATTATCAAGATTAAATGTGAGGCCTTAGGATCCAATTACTTTCCTGAAATCCTCACTTCTGAACAACAGACAACATGTCTTCACAAGGAGTCTTTAATAAATATTATACATCCAAGTCATTGTAACTGTTAAGCATACAATTTATGCATTTTCAGTGTCATCATCTCCCTGGTTCTGAAAAATATATATATATATCTCAGCCTTTTCTTGACATGAACATATGAGGTCTGTGCACAGGGTTTTGCTTTCTAGGCAGGCACTATACCACTTGAATCATTCCTCCCTTTTTGCTTTGTTTTTAAAATACAGCCTTTCACTTTCAACTGTGGTCAGCCTTGACCAATGCTACTTCAGTAGTTTCTGAGATCACAGGCCTGCTTCATCATGTCCAGCTTTTGGTTGAGATGGGTTAGGACTCACTAATTTTTTACACAGTTAACTTTGAATTGTGATTTTCTTGATTTCTGTCTACTAAATAGCTGGAAATATAGGTGTGGTCACCATATCTATTTACATATAAAATATTTTCAGTTGTCTTCTATTTAATTGGAAATCACCTGCTGAATAAACATATGCTTTTATCTTATGTTTTAGAAGTTGTGAAGTTGAATGCATTGGAAATTTTGTTCTAAATACTTAACTTTATCATTTTATAAAATTTTCCATTTTAGACATATTTAGTGATAACTACTCTTTATATATAGTGTTTTCCTTCTGAATAAAAACTAGTTTCTTATTATAAACATATATTCTTTTTCTTATTTTATGAAAATAACTATTGGTTGCATAATATTCTCCCATGCACATGAACATCTTAATTTTTCTAAAAAGAAAATTATTTTTAAAATCCAATACAATTGAAATCATATTAAATAGTTCTTTGGTAAGATAGCAATAAATTACAGGCACTCCCAACTTTTTGTATTCTCTAGTACCTTTAATATAAATTTGCTGCAATTTGTAATGTAGAACTTGCCTTAAAGTATTTAAATCAATATTTTTTAGAAAAGTGCTGAATTGCTGAGATGCAAATCTTTGCCTCTAGATAAATATTGTAATAAGCTGTGAAAATTTTGGGGAGGAATTGTAAATAAAAGCAAAGGCAAGTATGATGATAAAAGTAAGAGTAAAATTTACCTGAATATTCATATTTTAGTTACAACTTTAGTTGATGCATTTTCCATGTATTTTTAGCTAGAAAATTGTTACATAGTGGGTTAAAATATACTCCTCACAGAATTGAACTTGTACAGTTCAAATGACACAGCTATACACCCAACGGTTGAGATCATTATAAAAAACCCAGGCTAGAAACAAATTAGAGAATGAATTCATGCTAATTGCTTAAAATATTAGTTGGCAGAAAAGAGATATGAATTATAGTGTAAAATTTTACATCTTCCACTTTGGTCATAGATCTTCCAACCAGGAACAATTGCTTTCCACGTGGATAAATTCCCTACAGGAACATCATTAATCCAAAAGTGGAAAGAATAGTATAACTTTTCCACATGACTTAGGACCTCAACAGCTGAAAAGCATCACAGGCTAACCTATCTCAATCAGAATCAAACAGCTGCTTTAGATGATTGCTTTAGAAAGCATTAATTAGTACATTGGAAGAACAACAAAATAACCAAAATTTTTGAGTACCTTGATAAAACTAGGGATACACAAAATTTGATGAATACTGGCAAAACAATCATTTTTCCTTTATTCAAAAGGGGAAATAGGAACTGATTCAAATAAAATGGTCAAATTCTTTTTTTCAGTTACCAAGGTTTGATCCCAAGGACCCACACTTGTTAAGGTTGCTTGCTTATGTCTAGCACTCCACTACTTGAGCCATGTCTGAATATTGGTTAATGAGGCTTAATTGCATATTGAGTTTCCAGGAACTTTCTCTCAGCTTCAGGTTGTACTCTTTTGAGTATTAGAATTACAGACACGTACACCAATTCTCATATTTAAATTAGCATTACAACATCTATTTTCTTTATTTAGACACACCTATTGAAAATGATTTCTACCATTTTTGTTGTTATTGTCATTCTATTATTGGCACTTGAACTAAGAGCCTCCTGCTCTCCCTTAGCTTTTTTGATCAAGGTTATTGCTCTACAACTTACTCTATATGGCTCAAGTAGTAAGATATTTGCAGCTTAATTGGATATAAGCGTCTCAGGGATTTGCTTCTGTTTAAGTTTGATTTGAAACTGTAACCCTAAGATTCCACCTGTTAAATAGCTAGGACCATGAACCACAAGCACCTGACTCCATCAAAATTTTTTGATTTAACAAAGTTATGTTTGAAAAATCTCTGGGAAATGATTTCCAAAAATATATGAAAAGCAATAGCATGAGAATTTTACATCAGGATACTTGCTTCAATTCCATATATATCTGTATTCATTCACTCAATTAAAAAATTTCTCATATGTATTCTTCCATGAGTTAAAATAGACATTTTTTGCCAGTCCTGAGGCTTGAACTCAGGGTCTGATAACTGTCTTTGGGTATCCTCAAGGATAGAGCTCTACCACATGAGCCTCAGGGCCACTTCCAGCTTTTTCTGTGGATACGGTATCTAGGAATGGAACCCAGGGCTTCCTGCATGCTAGGCAAGCACTCTTACCATTAGGACAGCTCCCAGACCAAGAAATTGACACTATTTTATTGTAGAAAAAAAAAAGACTTAATTCCCAGAGCTGTCTCCCAGCCAAAAGGCACGAATTGCTCAAGTCAACAGAAGTTACAAGAGAATGCTGTCAGTTCTTTTGAACAGCAAACAATAAAATGCACAGCTCAATAGGTACAGAAATTCTGCAACATTTGATCTGTGGCATGAGTGCATTTTGCAAACAAAGGAGTCCTGGCTATTCTAGATTGGAATAATCACCTGTAGGAAATACAATGTGTTGCTCTGTTATCTTTTTAAAGAATCTGTTCTTCTCGGGCTAACCCACACAATGTTCTCTTCTGATATTTAACTTACAGCTAAGAAGCTAAGAAGTTGTTCACCTCTTTCCTCTGTTACATCACACAACTTGTTCTATAGCTTTATTACAAATTTTATTGCCATCATGTTATTACTGGTTGTCCCATATTGTAACTTTGTTCTTATACCAAAGCATCTTAGAACATGTAGTTATGTTAGGGACTGTCCATAGATGCTTATTGGATGAACGCATGAATAATGTTAAACCTTAGGAAAATAAGAAAAGCAGGGTGGCAAACACAATTGGAAAAGTGAACTTTGAAGAGAAAGACAAACCTTTCTCTAAGGCAAATTTGTTGGTAACCATTTATTTAAAAAAGAAAGTAGCAGTCAAAGTGTCCAGTAAAAATGATGTTTTGTTTATTGACAATTAGAGCTGTAAACTTTTTGTCTATGAAAGGAAAAGGAGCTGAAGCAATAGAGTAATGGCAAAGTAAGTACTGCTGAGAAGAAATCTGAGCTTAGTGGAAATTGAGAAAATTTAAGTAACAATAGTACAGTTCTTGAAGACTAGATATATTGCTCCATCAATGCTTGACAATCCATTCATTCTTTCATTCATTCAAGCATGGTAACTGATTTATTTTGGTAGTAAAAGATTTGAGAATGTAGGCTATATATTACTTGAACAAAAACTAAGTACCTTAGAATAGTAATCTGAGCCTACATTTTTCTGTTGGGGACCAAGAACTAGGACTAGTCTTGCTAGATTTCCTGGACATGAGTTTCTTATATGGTTGCTGTTAGGATGTTGACAAGGACTACAAGAGGCATTTTATGAGTGGTGACTCTTGTGTATAGCTGTGACAGGATATCTTAGTTCTTTACCACATGACCTCTCTGTTTGCTAACTGACTATTCTCACAGCAGGGAAATTAATGTTACCCGAAGTGAGCTATCAGAGAGGGGGTATAAGAACCTGATATTCCTTCCATGACCTTGTTTCAGAAGTCCCCCTTACTATCTTCCATACATAGAATGCTCATGCTCTTCCATATGTAATGTCACATTCTTCTTCATGAATATATGTAATGATTATTAAGTGGGAGGACATTATCCCAGGCAGAGAAGTCTCTCTTTCACAAAATTCTTGCCATACTATCATGTCGACTTGTGGACTGATATCTTTACTTCTGCTGACTGAAGTCCAACCCTTTACATCTACGCTTTAGTTAGACCCTAGTCATCTTCCATTTAGATTGTCCTTTAAGTTTGCTCTCTCCACTCTATGGACACTTGCAAAGGCAATGCAGCATTCAAGTAGTTCATCTGTACCTAATGTCCCTTTGTTTAAAACATAAACAAAAATAGCTATGGCCACTAAGACAATAAAATCCAGAGACTTTAGCTCTGGATTTCTGTATGACATGTTCAGTCTAGAAGTTACTCCCAACTTGTGTGTGTGTGCGTGTGCGTGCGTGCGTGTGTGTGTGTTAGGGAAATTTTATGTTACCTGTAGAACTTTGAGATAAAACTATCTTCTAAAACTCCCCCAAATTAAGGACTGTCAGTTATTAATATGTGATGCAGTCTGGGAAGATTTTTTAAAGGAACTTAGGAAGGGAAACTTCTAAAACTATGAGCCAAAATAGACCTCTCCTTCCTTCCTTCAAGTTGGTGCTGGTAAATGTTTTATCACAGCAATGGAAATCGGATGAAAACAGCTACTAATGTATCCACCTACTAGTGCAAACAGTGGGAGAGAAAAACCAAGTAAGAATTTCAGAGGATAATTGATGCTGTCATAGTGACTCTAAATTATCTATTTCTATTTGGAGATTCACATTTCTTTTATTTTCCTGGCGATTCTATGTAGGGCAGAAATGGTCCAGATTGGTCATTAAGAAAGAATTGTTGTCAGAGTGAATATAGAAAGATAAGAAGAAAAAGGCTTTGAGAAGACGTTATATTAAGGAGAACTCGTTACGTGTTTGGTAATCATTCAGGACTCTAAAAATATTTTTCCAAAGTGTGCCAAATGTGAAAATACGGAATGGTCAAGTGGTTTGGGACTTGTTGAGTAAGTTGGTGATGACACTATTGGACTGATAGATTAGTGGTAGCTTACAAAACAAGAGCTATTTTAAATAGCAATAATTCTAATGACATTTCAGTTTGTCTGAAGAATGTTTGTGAGTATAGGCTGTTAAAAATTAGCGGAAGTGGAGCTTACATTTTCTGATGAGTTGACAGAACTAACCATTTTCACACCCCTGATCTGTTACATGGATAATTGGAAAGGCTGTCAGGATATGTATATTTCTGAGAATGAGCCCATTACCTCCCATCGTATTTTTAAACCACTTGGTTAAACCTCAAAATATTAAGGTGTTTGCATAAATCTATTCTAAATTCAAATGTTGACCTTGAATTCTTTGTGACTTTCTTTTACTGTATATGAGCTATCACGATCTCATTTCCTGCTTGTGCGTTATTATCTGCTCCAGCTTATTTGTCCTGAAAAGTTTTTAGGAACTCCTTCAAATTTTTCAGAATTTGATTGTGATCAAATCTTGGGCACAATTACTATTTTGTATTGATCTATAATTCTTTTCTAGGGGGTACAGTATGACAATGAAAATAATGTTTATTGAAAACATCAATTTTAATAGAGCATGCAAAAATTTTATTGATGTGAGTATATTTGATCAGAAGTGACCCAAAATATAATTTACTAAAATAAATCTAATTCAAAGTTTGTTGTAATCTCCTTTAATAGTATTAATTTAATTGCTCTGAAAGCATAATTAGGTTCAGTATGCTTATCAAGCTTATTAAATTTATTTAGTAAGTTAAATGATCATAAAACTGTAGAGGAAGAAATATATTAACTAGAAATTTCCCAAGACTCATTTAATTTGTAAGAACTTTTTAAAGCCCATATTTTGCATGCTACTTGATTTTATGTTTTTAACTTATTAGAATAGTGGATGAATATGGGAATAGAATTACTCAACAATAGCCAAAAGATATTGCTCTTTGCTTACTTTTGTCAAAGAAGAAATTTAAGCTATATTTGGAATTTATATTCTGACCTACTATAAGAAGGAAATGATTTTCATTAAAAGAAAGCAAGTGACTCTTTCTGATACTGAAATGTAACATGCCACTACAGTGTAGTGAAAATGTAATCCTAAAATTGACAGTTAATAGATTTTACAAATACCTGAAATTATTTTTTAACCATTCTATCTCAATAGTTCTGATGCTTTCAAAAAACTACACAAAATATATTAAGAAAGCATATATATACAGCTATATATAAAGAAATATAAAGAAAGCATAAACAAAGATGTACCTCATGGGTATGCTAAAAATTACTGGCAATTTTTAAATGGTCTTTGCATAAATCTTTCTAAAGGAAACAGAAAATAGTGTATTAGATATGAAAAACTGATTTCAACGTATTACTCTTCGGAAGAGTAATAAACATAAGAATTAGATAAGAAGTATGGTTTTTGTAAGAAAGCATAAGAAAATTTCTTATATAAAATAATCAGAGTCCAGGTTCATTATTTAACCTACTTAAATCCCCACTTCAGCAGGCAGAAACTGAGAAGATGTGAATGGATTCAGTGAATGGATTCATTAAATCTCAGATATTATTTTATGTTCAGTTAGAAGAATAAATTAATGTATTTTCAACATTTAGTCTTACAATTGCATTACCCTCATCAAGGGTAATCAATTAAAATAACACACATGCATGCTAAAGTATACAGGTCTCAGATCTCTAGGTATTCACACAGAGAGACTCCAAAGGATATTCTTAGGAGAGGAACACAAAGGCACAATAGCTCTATGCAGCTGATCATATAAAACAGTATTTTTCAAAATGAGCTCTAGGAAATTGAAACGAGTGGGATTTTTTTAATTGTTGCTTTTTTTATTTATCTGTTTTTGGCGGGGGAGTGGCAGCACAGAAATGGTGGGACAAAGGATGAACAAATGCAACAGTGACACTCATTAGATACCAATGAAGATAAAGTACAACTTGTGGATGGGGAGGGGAGGGAAAAACTGAGAAAGGGAGGGAAGAGGTGACATTTCTGAAAAAGAAACATACACTCTTATCTGACTCACGTAAATTTAAGCACTTTGTATACCAGCTTTACAATAACAAAAAATGCAAAACTAAACCAATAAAACTAATTAAGACAAAAAGGTAGTTATTTTCTACTATCATAAAAATCATATGAAATTAATTACAGATTCATTTATGAGAAAATATATTTAACATAACTCTATAATAGTATTGTAGTTTTCAACAACTGTTTAAACAGGAAAGATTCCTATAATGTTAAAAAAATCATTGACACACAAGAAACATAAAAATTAATGAATACACTGGAAGATGCAATGAATTTTCTATATCAAGAAGAAAATTCAATTTAGTATTTAACTTTTTATCAAATAAATATTCCAGTTCACAACAGAATTTAAGGGGTTTCCAAATTAGATATCATCAGTGCTCTACAACACATAGGTAAACAGATTTGATTGGCAGTGCTCTTGCAAGCTACGCTCTATCCCAAAGCTTTGTAAGTTTATTTTTTAAATATTTCAATCTGTACACACCGGGTGAAAAGCAGACTTTAAGTATAATTCGATAGTATTATTTTTCACTGCGCTCTGAACATTTCAGTCTTTTAATTCCTCTAAAATGAAACATTCAAAATTATTTTAAATCTTTGTAGGGATATTAAATGTGTAAGAATGTTCTGTACAGGAAGCTTTCTCTGGCATGTATTTTAATATATTTGCTTTAGACATTTTGGTTTTTAGTTTCAAAAGTGCAGTAAGCTATTCTTAATAATATGTTCTGCTTATTCTGTATTGTGTATAAGGAGATTTAATGAATTTTATGTTTTCATTTTCTTCAAACATGAAGTGGTCCAACTGATCTTATGTATAGTATTAGTTTATTTGGTGCTAAGGAGTTAGACTGTGCCTTTTTGAATGTAAGTTGAAGTTTCAGCAAACACTATGAATTTCCACATAATAGCAAATTCTAATATATTCTTAATAACTCACTCTTCTAAAACGCCCTGGCTGCTTAAAACTGTTCAGTAGTCATGGAGACAGAACTTTCAGGTTATTTTTTCTGACCGAACAGAAAATTGCAAGTATGACAATGAGAAAGGTAATAAGATTTCATTCTGTAGTTAATATTAATGTCCCATTACATAACCAAAACACCAACGCATTTGTTGTTATATCTTTCTACAAAAATATTTAAATGTTATCTAGTTTGTGAATATCATTTATACATTTAATGCATTAGAGAGTGTGGTGTGGCTTAAAACAGTTCTGTCTTTCCCTACAAGATTTTAGTTTTAGAATAAAACTAAATTATTATTTTAATTGTATACTATTTAAAATAATCAGTCATGCAAGTTTTTATTCAACATAAATGGAGTAAAGGCAATACTAAGGCTTATAAATAAGGTAAAATTACAAATTGATGATTTGATTGATAATTATCACACTGAAATTCATGCCTTCTCTTCATCTCATAATTCATAGCAAAAATAAGATTTTTATTCTAAGGAAGATGTCTTATTTTTATAGAACAGAAATATATCTGTCTTTTAATGATTAGGTAGCGAATTACACAAACATATAATAATACTGTTAGAGGTATGGTAATGAAGTATCATCTTTTAAAATAAAATGAATCAGGATGCTCTCGATGATGTCTAATTTTCTCCTTTCAAATTTGTATCTATTGTCCTGTTGCTGGTGGCTCATGCCTGTAATCCTAGCTATTCAAGAGGCTGTGATCTGAGGACTACAGTTCAAAACCAGCTCAGGCAGGAAATTCTAAAGAACTCTTATCTCCAATAAACTACTCAAAGAAAAAGCCAAAAGTCAAACTCTGGCTCAAGTGGTAAAGTGATGGTAGCTTTAAGCAAAAGAAGCTCAATGGACAATGGCCCTGAGTTCAAACCTGAGGATCAGCACGCACTCACACACACACACACACACACACATTAGATAAACAGACAAATTGCTGACATTCTTTCCTGTGATCTGCTATACTAGTGCATATGCTTCATCACGGTATGCAGATATATTGCTATGCAAATTTTTTTGCCTGTTTGTTTTTGTTTTTGTTTTTGTTTTCACAGAGTTTAGGACTGAACTCAGAACTTTGTACTTGCCAGGCAAGTGACCTTCCACCGAACCAATCCTGACCTTGGCAATTTTTTTAATTTGAAAAACTCCACCAGTATCAGAATCAGCTAGTCCTTTTTTAAAAGCAATTAGAGCAGGGTGCGGTGGTCATGCCTTTAATCCTAGCTACTCAGGAGGCTGAGATCTGGGGATCAAGGTTCAGAGCCAGCCCAGGCACAAAAGGACCTGAGACTCTTATCTCCAATTAATCACTAGAAAACAGGAACTGGGGCTTGGCTCAAGGGTACTACTGTAGCCTTGAGCTGAAGAACTCAGGGACAAAGGCCTGGCCCAGGGGTAGGGTGGTAGTCTTGAGCTGAAGAGCTTAGGGACAGCCCAGTGTTCAGGCCCAGAATTCAAGCCCCATGAGGTCCCCCCCCTCCCACAAAAGCAATATAGACCCAAATCCCACAACACTAACTTTCTGACCCAAACTTTATTCAGGTTGAGAAATACACAACCAAAAGTTATAAATATCACTTGTACAGAGAAACACTGCTAGCATCCTGGCTTATATTCCTATTGTTTTATTCACTACACTCACATTCATACACATAAGCAACAGAATATGTACGAAAAAATTGCATTAGCAGGGATTCTTGCATAAACAGACCCCAAGTGAAGGACAGAAAGCAAATGGTTTGATTTAAGTGGTAAACCCAGAATTACTCATGGAGGAAGAGCAAATAGATGGTAAGAAATCCCTTTGTAAAACATTCAAGCTAGTAGCATTTTGAGAGACCAAATCTTTCCTGTTGCAAACTTTTGGGAAACTGTTGAACATGTGACTTCATTGTACTACCCAATGGGTTATGAACTTCAAGTATTTATTTACAAAGTCCTATCATTGATTGTAAGTTGCTCTCAACTTGTTAAGTTTCAGTAAATTCAAATAACAAATTCATATTATTTTGACCAGTGATAGCCTTCAGACATTTTGAGAATTAAAAAGCAAAATAAGAAGTAACTGAGTAGAGCTATCTATTGCAGCCAATACACATAGATTCTTCTTAATGCTGCTTTTTACGTATCTTATTCTAATTCAGTAGGGCAGCCTTATCATTCTTAATATATTTTTTATATATTTTTATTGTAATTAATAGAAGGATTACATGATAATTGCCAGATAGATGGTGCATTAATTCCCATACATTGATACCCTTTCACAGGTCTTGGTCCCCATTTCCCTCCTCCCCACCCCCACCCCTCATCTTGTTTTCCCCCATTCCCTATCCAATTTCAAATAACCAAATACAAATATATCCGATATATCAGGTAACAAAGTGAGATACTGTAACAATATGAGATAACCAAGGGCCAGCAAAAGAGAGATAACATAGTACCTAGTACCTTAAGAACAACAATCATTCATTATATGGCTTGTGTTTCTATATCCTAGAGATTCTTTCATTCAGCGTTCTACTATATGACCTCTTGTATGAAGGTTTTGCTCTATTGCAAATCTCTGCTTGGAGAGCCCAAGGTTTCTACTGATTATGACAAATGATGGAAACCATTGAGCCTAAGTTCCTTTGAGTCTGGCTTACTTCACTTAATATGATTTTTTCTAAGTCTTTCCATTTCCTAACAAATTGGGCAATGTCATTCTTTCTGACAGCAGCATAGAATTCCATTGTGTACAAATACCACATCTTGTTGATCCACTCACCAACTGAGGGACATCTGGGTTGGTTGCATATCTTTGCTATGGTAAATAGTGCTGCAATGAATATTGTTGTGCTGGTGGATTTAGTATGTCCTTGTTTCTGGATGATTGGGTAAATGCCAAGTAGTGGAATTGCCGGGTTATAGGGGAGTTCTATGTTTAGTCTTTTGAGGAACTGCCATACTGCTTTCCATAGTGGTTAAATGAGTTTGCACTCCCACCAACAGTGGCCACATCCCCTCCAGCATCTGTTGTCATTTGTTTTCCTAATCCTGGTCATTCTAACTGGAGTGAGGTGGAATCTTAGAGTTGTTTTGATTTGCATTTCTTTTATGACCAGAGATGTTGAGCATTTCTTCATGTGTCTATAGGCCATTTTTGTTTCTTCTGAAGAGAAGACTCTCTTTAAGCTTTGGCCCAATTTTTAATGGGATGGTTGTTTGGAGATTAGTTTTGGATTGATTCAATTTTTTGAGCTGTTGATATATTTTAGAGATGAGGCCTTTGTCCCTTGTATGGTTGGTGAAGATCTTCTCCCACTCTGTAGGCTTCCTAATTAGTTTACTAGCTATGTCCTTTGCCATACAAAAGCTCCGCAGTTTAATGCAGTCCCACTTATCCAGCCTTTTTCTGATTTGTTGTGATTCTTGATCCTTATTAAGAAAGTTTCGACCTGTGCCAAGGAGGCCCAGTGTATCTCCTATTCTTTCTTGTAAAGTTTTCAGAATGTCAGCTTTTACCTCCAGGTCTTTGATCCATTTGGAGTTAATTCTAGTGCAGGGTGACAAAGAAGGATCCAACTTTAGTTTTCTGCATGTGCTTAACCAGTTCTGCCAGCACAACTTGTTGAAGAGGCTATCTTTCTTCCATTCTATTTTTTTGGCTCCCTTGTCAAAAATTAGGTGGCCATAGGTCTGTGGTTTAATATCTGGGTCTTCAGTTCTATTCCATTGGTCTTCAAGCCTGTTCTTGTGCCAGTATCAAGCTGTTTTGATAATTAGAGCTCTGTAATAGAGTCTAAAGTTTGGTATTGAAATTCCTCCTGCGCTGTTCTTTCTGCTAAGAAGTGTTTTTGCTATATGGGGTCTTTTATTATTCCATATGAAATTTTGAATTGCCTCTTCTATTGCTTTAAAGAATGACATTGGGATATTGATGGGTATTGCATTGAATTTGTAGATAGCCCTTGGCAAGATTGTCATTTTCACAATGTTGATTCTTCCAATCCAGGAGCATGGGAGGTTTGTCCATTTCCTCAGTTCTGCTTTAATTTCCTTTTTCAGGATTTTAAAGTTTTCATCAAAAAGGTCCTTTACATTCTTAATTAAGGTAATTCCTAGGGACAGGCCTATTTCAAGCACTGAAATAGAAATGGCAATAAGAGAACTTCCACCTAAGAAAAGCCCAGAACCAGATGGATTCACAGCTGAATTCTATAAGGTCTTCAAAGCAGAGCTCACACCAATACTCCTCAAGCTCTTCAACGAAATTGAAAATGAAGGTTCTTTACCAAACTCATGCTATGAAGCCAGTATAACCCTCATCCCCAAACCAGATAGAGATTCATCAAAGAAAGAGAACTATAGACCTATTTCTATGTAAAACTTCTCAACAAAATACTGGTCAACCGTCTTCAGCAACTCATCAAAAAAATTACACACTATGATCAAACAGGATTCATCACAGGGAGGCAAAGCTGGTTCAACATATACAAATCAATTAATATAAATCAACACATCAACAGGAGCAAGGACAAAAATCACATGATTGTCTCAATAGATGCAGAAAAGGCATTTGACAAGATCCAACACCCCTTTATGTTAAAAGCTCTGGAGAAACTAGGAATCTATGGAACATTCCTCAATATAATAAAGGCTGTGTATGACAAACCCACAGCTAGTATTATACTTAAAGGCGAAAAGCTAAAGCCATTCCCTCTAAAATCAGGAACAAGACAAGGATGCCCACTCTCTCCACTCCTCTTTAACATAGTATTAGAATTCCTAGCCAGTGCAATAAGGCAAGAAGCTAGAATAAAGGGGATCCAAATAGGGAAAGAGGAAGTAAAACTTTCCCTCTTTGCAGATGACATGATCCTGTATTTAAAGAATCCTATAGACTCTACTCCCAAGCTTCTTGAGCTGATTCAAACTTTTGAAGTGTAGCAGGGTATAAAATTAACCCTCAAAAATCAACTGCCTTCCTCTATGCCAACAGTGAGAGGAATGAGGCAACAATCAGAAAGCAACTCCTTTTCCAATAGCCTCTTAATATATTTTAATACCCTTATCAATATACCATCATACAATATTATACTGCTATAATATTTCTTTCCTACTTCCTGCTGTGCACATTTAAACCACACATAAATTTGCTATTTTTGTTAATACCACACTAAATTGTTTATTATCTTTCGGGGATAAACCTTAGAATTAAAAGCTGAAGTTAGAGGCCATGAATTATTAATGTTGTTAGTTTCTTGGTTACCCATGTTAGAATACACATGTATAATTCCACTAATAGAGCAATTAAATACCAGCCTCTTTGTGCTTTTTCCATAGTGTTCTGTCTTTATTAACTTTGAAAATGTAATCTGATTTTGCAGATTTTTCCTATTTATATGACAAAGGGTCATATAACTGCTCATTTGTTCCATTATAACATCATTTGTCAGGATGTTTGGATTACTACCTTTGCAAATCATGAGTAGTTCAAGTGTCTTATTGATGGAGAACTTTAAAAATTTAAAACAACCAAATAAATACATATAGGATTGGAACTGTTGTATGAGGGGTCAGTAGTAGTTCACTTGCATAGTAACTGTGAAGTCCTTAGTTCAAACTCTCACACCCACTGGACAAATAAAAATGTTAACACTCCACCTCTACTTGAAAAAACAAAATCAAAACAAAACACCATAAATACTATAGTGGCCTTTGACAATTTCTTTTCAGCACTATCATAATCTCATACTTGTGTTTTCCATGGAAAATAGTACTAGTTGATCTTTCTTAATGAATCCATGTTGCTTTCAAATCTTTCAGTTCAAGGCACTTAAGTTTCATCCATGTTACTTAAGCTGGTCCCATAGCTGAAGCTTAAATGTCAACCTCAGATAGATGGCCAACAAAGCATATTTGCTGTTTTCAGTCATACATTATTTAAAAAAAAACAAATGGGTCCTTACTTATATATATTTAAACTAAGTTTGAAACATGTTTTCTGAATGTTGACTAAAAAATATTGCTTTAAAGTTTTATTCATAAGTGATACAAAAGCATTCATAAAGATAATAAGAAAATGTCAAATTGTTTCACTGGGGTATTTATAAACAACACTGCAAACAATAAATTCTCCACTGAAAAAAACTCTTCAAAAATCTAACATCCTCCTGAGCTTTGAAGACAGGAGATATTTTAAATATTTTTTGGCATTTCCAAAGCCTCTGAAATAAACAACAAATATTATAATGTTTAGTTGATTTTTAAAAGTAATCATCCTATTCACCCAAGTAATAAATTTATTACTTTGAGTTGCATCATTTCGATATTCTATGACATGAAGGCGTTTTATTGTAGAAATCACTGCACATTCATATAAGAAGTCATATATTTTTTAAATTGGTATAATAGTTGATGAACTTAAAATGAAGTAGATTTGGATAGGCCACTTGGATGTTATTTATGGCTCTTTTCTGCCTAATTAGGGCAAAATTAGACATTATAATCAGAGATCTGGCTTTCTTTACTTAATCTGTAAAGTTTTTAGAATCTGAACAAGTAATATATTAGTCCTTGTATATTTTACCCATCTCTGCTAGTTAACATTCTCAATTGAAGAGGTAAGTTCAAAATTCAGGCATTTCAGTTATGTAACTTGCTCCAATGGATATTTTTCTATCTTTCTCTTTAGTTCTCTAGGTTTCATCTCTAGAAGCCTTTCTAGGGTAGGCTGAAATTTTAAATTGACTTCTCTTTCTTCTGAATGTCTCTTTAAAGCCTTTCTCATTCTAAAACTGACAAATGACAAAATTAATGCTGTCCACATTAAGGTGGAAGTACTTGACTTTATCAGAAATGGATGACTATTACTTCTTAGAAAAAGCCTCCTTTCTTAACAGTGAGATCTAAATAACCTGCACATTCTTTGACTGACCAACATCTTGTCTAACTACAAAGGAAGCCTTTGTCTGTTACTCCATCTGCCATTCTACCTTCTTTTAACAAGGATGACCTTATTCTCATTGCTGTATGCCAGAAGTTTTGTGCTCTTGCTCCTTCACCAGCATATTCATTAGAGAATATTTCCCTTAAGATTCTGTTCATGACTCAGCTGCATTGAAATAAAAGATACTAATATGACACAACTGTCACATATGGAAGAGTTTTCCCTTATTAAATATTTTTCCTCCATGCTCCTTTTCAAAATAAGTAAAATTTAATGAAAATTAAATTATAGGTGTTATATTGAGTCATGTTAAAAATGACATAGTATTTTTTATGGTACCAGATTTGAATTCAGGGCCTTGTACTTGCTAAACAGGTGTTGTATCACAGAGCCACACCATCAGCCCAAGATAAGTGTTTTAAATAGAAAATCAAATAACTGCCATTGGTTATGACAATCTAGCCAGAATTGTGTTTCAATATTTGAAGCTCTCAGAAACATGTTCCTCTGGATTAAGTATAGTAACTGAAGCTGTAGGCCATCCATATATAATACAGGTTTTGACAAATAAACATAATCAACAATTGCAGTTGCTAAGCTAGAGATCCAGGAGAAAAGAAAGAGTAAATTTATATCTGAAAGCCAGTAGTCTAGAGATTCAAAAGCAGCAGATCTTCTAGTTCTAGAGTTCTAGTAATAGCAAATCTTTGAGTTCTAGTAATAGACTGATGTCCCATCTCAAGTAGCCAGGTAGAAGTTACCCCTTTTTTCCCTTGGCAGGATCTGTGCTTATGTTCTATTCATACCTTCTAACTGGATAAGGGCTACCCATATTAAGAGAATCTGCTCTTTTTTAGGTTATCAATTCAAATCTTAATCTACTATGCAAACATAGATACCTAGATTGTTCGGCCAAGAAAATATCTTAGCAAATAGCTGCATGAAATTCACCACCATGCTATTCATACAGTGACAAAAGAATTTAAAAGAAAATAATGGAGTCCTAATGGAACAGCATTTGGAAGACAGGGTCATTAAAAGTCTTACAGTACGTAACAGACAAGGGCTGTGAGACACAGTTCTAACAAAAGGTGGGATACTGGACAAAGAACCAAGTGGCTGGGACTCACTGTCATCTCTCAGTGTGGCCATCATTTTTTTTTGCTTGTTTGTTTGTTGGTTTGTTTTAATCACATCCAAAATTAATATGGAAGTAAAACTAGGATCCATTTTAGGTCCATCTAGGGTTGTAGATATGTCCAACTAGCCAATTATACTTTGAGAAGAGGGACCCCCATGTCAGAGGATATCTTACCTTGGTATAACTGAAGAACCTTTAAACTCAGATGTATTTCAGGTACCTACACCATCCCAGTACACAATGATGAGGTGTTCTTCATACTAGCATGTCACTAAATGACAACTACTAGCAAAGGATGGAGTCCTGAGATGGGAAGGATTTCACATTTATAATACAAATTAAAGTATAATATTTGCATAAAGAATATACCAGCTATCCACATCCATGTGAATCCCTAGAACAATGAGTAAAGCATTTCTGGCCACCAAAGGTACTCCTATGCCTCCTCCCAGTCACTAAGCACTCTCTAGTAAGAGTAATCCCTAGTCTGACTCAGAAACTATTTTTGACTATCTTTACCCTTCACTTTTCAACTTAAGTTCCTCAGTGCTTAGCATTTCTGCTGCATTTATCTAGTTGATTCTCCAGTCTGGATTAAGGTCTCTTTAACTGCATTCTATGTCTTATGTCAACTGCTTTCTTCTCATTGACCTGAGCACCTTCCTGCTGAGACAGCATCTTGACTCTGATGGTTTTTCCCCTTTGCACTTGACTGCTGCAAAGCTCTATGCTCATCTATTTTCTAAGTGCCCAACTGAGTTTCCTCAGCCACTAACAAGGTCACAAATGAATTTTCTCCTCCTTTGATTTAAAATCTCCTGACATATTTTTCATTTTCCTGATTCTAGATAAAAAAACAGCCTTGGTTCTCTAATATCTTTCTTTTCTCTGATCTGAAGGACATGATCATAAATGACACGTAAAGCCTTGCTAACCTCAAATGAAACAATCACTCCTTCTACATTTAATTAGGATATTGCCATAAATACTGATAATTCAAAATACTATAAATGGGTTGCGAATGTGGCTTAGCATATAGTGCTTGCATAGCAGGCACAAAGCCCTGGGTTCAATTCTGCAGCATCACACAAACAGAAAAGGCTGGAAGTGGCACTGTGGCTCAAATGCTTGCCTTGGGCAAAAGAAGCTCAGGAACAGTGCTCAGGCTGAGTTCAAGCCCCTGGACCATCAAAAATACTATAAATTGTTAATAAAACAAAAATCATAACTATAAAAATTATATGATGGCAAAGCAAAAATCCCAAGCCGGGTGTGGTGGCTCACACCTGTAATCCTAGCTACTCAGGAAGTTGAGATCTGAGGATCAAGGTTTAAAGCCAGCCAAGGCACAAACAGACCTGAGACTCTTATCTCCAATTAATGGAGATAATGGAAAGTGGTTCAAGGGTATGGCAGTAGCCTCCAGCTGAAGAGCTCAGAGACAGTGCCCAAACCCAGGGTTCGGTGGTAGCATTGAGCTGAAGAGCTGTGGGGACAGTGCCCAGACTGAGTTCCAGCCTCATGACCCCCAGCTAAAAAAATCCCAATAATTTTCCAAGAAAGAGAAATTGGATGAATATGCTAATTTATAAATGTAAGAACAAATGCCTATATGGGAAGTCATGTGCACATAATAATATAGTGTGGTTACTTGAAAGGAAAGGCTCAGTGATTAGATGAAAATTCAGGTTCATGAAGACACATTTCAAGTAACAAGTAGAACTAATTTATGATACTCCATCAAGTCATTATTGGCTAATGTAGAAAACGATTAGCATTAGCTTCAGATCTTTAATATCTTCCAACAAAATGGTAGTCATGTAGATAAGTGTGTTTTAGAAACTATGGCAAAGATCTAGTAAAGACATATATTTTGCTGTTTGGTAGAAAAAAGGCTTACTTCCATTTTTCTTCCTATCAGGTCTTCTAGGTCTTATAAACATCCATACATTAAGGTTCCAGGAACTACATAGAGAACAGTGAGTGAGTGCGTGAGTATATACATATGTGAGTCATCTAATTATTAAATATGTTGAGAATCTACTTATTTTTGCCTCACTGGTTTTGGATATCAAAACTGTGTGATCACTTTTACTGTAAGGGAAGACCACATTTATTGCATTAGGTTGTAGAGTTCTGAAAAGACTCTCTGCATAGTTTCTCTGAAGAAAGGTAGAATTTGGAGAGGCCACGGTAATTATGGGGTCAGTATAAATTAAAGAATTGCAGAATTCACTGCATCTAATTCATTTCACTTCTGTTTAAAAGGTTATGTTTATGTGGTTAACTATATGGATATGTTACTGCTAGTTGGTCTTGTGTTTGACTATTGCACCCTATGGCTTCTCCTACTACTCACAAGTACAGTGAACCAGAGAATCATGGCCAAAGATGTTTATTTAAACAAGTGAAAAAGATGAAATTAACCTTTCTAAGCTGTAATGTGTAAAGACATCTTCAAACATTTAGTGAACCAAATAAAAATATAGACATGTTATTTGCTAGCAATTACAAGTTTATGAAATAATAGAGCAAATGTGAAGCATATTAATGGACTCTAAGACAAACACAATGAAGATGAACAACATGAGAAGAAAACATTTCATAATAAAAAGCCACGTACTTGCTCAAATAAGTTTCAGATCAAATCAATGGCTTTCAATTGTTAACTAAACAAACATTTTAATTAAGGTTCTTAATAGATTTGGGATTATTGTATCAAGCAATTAATGGAGAATTTAATGACAAATTGTTTGAACTCATTAGAAAAAGACAAATTTCTGGCTGACTTGACATGAATGTTCATAAAAATGAAGTATTCACATAACTTGAGAGAGGATGCTAACAATGGATGAATGGTTTCTGTCTAGGAAAATATATACAAATATTAAAATTAGTTTCTTATGGAAGGTTTGGGTTTCAGAATCTCATATAAAATGGTAGCTTCATTGGATAGATCAGTTTGGATTGACAGTTATTGATTTTCAGTGCTTGGATTATATCATTCCAGTCTCTCCTTGAGGGTTTGTGTAGAGAGGTCTGCAGTGATTCTGATTTTCTTTCCATTGTAATATAATTTCTTCAATTTTATGGTATTTTAAATCAACTCCTTGCTATTTATATCTGATAATTTTACTATGCTATGTCTGGAAGTGTTTCTTCTTGGATCTAGCCTACTTGTGGTTCTATATGCTTCTGTTAATCATGTCAGATTTTTCTCGCTTAAGAGTGGGGGAAGGTCTCAGCTATTTTACTGAATAGGTTTTTGCTTATTTTACTATTAAATTCTTCTCCCTCATTGATCCCAATTATGTGCAGATTTGATTCCTTATCTGGGTCTGCCAATTCCTGATCTTCTCTTTGGTGGGTGTGGAGTGATTTTTTTTTCAATACTTTGGGCATTTTGTTGTAGATCCTGTTTCATCTGACACCACTGAAGTTCAATTTCATAATTAACCATTCTATCTCATTATTTTCTCAATTTCATAAAGAAGAAGCTCTGCCAAAGGATAAAGGGGTTATGTATTAATTATACAAAATGCATTATTTTGATACAGAATTGTTTCTATAAAAATGATGAAATAACCTCAGTATTTATCTAACTGCTTGTTTGGTACATTTGTGTAAATGTCTCATACATTGTGTAAACTTCTCAACTTGTGTAAACATTGTGTAAACTTCTCTCGAACTACACATTGGTAGCAACTTAAGTGCCTATAATAGGCTTATTTAGAGGTACAGGGGTTTAAACAGCAGACCTTATTCTTGGTAGGCTGCACTCTATCACTTGTCTCCAGCCCAGTTTTATGCTGTCCAAATGCATACCTAAAATGTGTTCTGCTTCCTTTAGGTTTCCCTTCCTTGTTGAGATCACAGGCATGTGACACGGTGCTTAGTTTTCCTCTGTAGATAAGCATATCATAGGCTTTAGTCCTGGGCTTTTTTAGCACCACGATGTACTGTAGAAACCATTTATGGTTCCAGGATTAATTCTCATAGTGTCCATTTCATCTTTCAATGAGGTGAGGTGATTATTGTGTCTATATTTCTTTCTACATCTTTATGGGAGTCTTGGATTTTCTTTGGCATTTTTTCTGTTCTTGTGGTTGTTTTCACATCTTCCATTTTATTTGATTGACCAGTTCTGTCATCATTTCTTTAATGGTTCTTTTGTCTTCCATCTCTTCTTCTTTCTTACTGGAGTCCTATCCTAGATTGTTGTTGGCTATTGAAGTTGGTTTGTTGTGTTGTTTGCTTATGAATCTTGTAATCTTTCATTATGATTTAGGCATTTGGGTTCAGAGATTCTCAGGCCTATGCCTGCAGCCTGGCCTGTTTGCTGGTAAGTGGCAGCCCTCACTTGGCCTGGACTAGGTCACACTGGGCATGCTAGCCCACACTGGGTCCCCGGGTCAGCAAATGCTTGTGCATGAGCTTGACCCCAAGCTGGTTTGGTCAAGTCTGCAGTGGGGACTGGAAAGGTTGGGTTAGGGTTTTCCAGATTGTCAGGTACCAGGCTACTCCTGGCATGAGACTACACCTGCCTCTGTTTTTACTCTGCTGCTATGCCACGCTGGCCTTGGGATTCACCCCTCCATTGGATTGCCCTTGTCACCTGGCTGCTAGGCCGCTCCTTGGGTGCTAGGCCACACCTGAGATTGAGCTGCTATGGTACTCTCACTGTTTTGCTTCATTGAGTTGAGGAAAAAAAGTGGAGGCCAAACAGTAGGGAATTGTTTCAGCTCTACCATCCTACCCTTGAGCCAAGCCCCCCTTCTCCTTTTCTAGAGGTTAACAGTAGATAAGAGTCTCAGGTCCTTTTGTGCCTGGGCTGGCTTTGAACCATGATCCCCAGATCTCAGCCTCCTTGAGATCTAGCCTGCCCCTGGCTAGATTTGGGTTCTTAATGTGCACATCTCCCCAAAAGACTGAGAACAAGTATATAAACAAGCAGAGTGTCACAGGCACTGGAAAAAAAAAAAGCTCATACTTTCTACACATAAGGATGGAAAACAGCGAAAAGCTCTCTACCAGTTCCCACCCCCATCCTGTGCCAGCAGTACATGAAAGCTGCCTGGGGGCTTCCTTGAACTCAAGGATCCACCAGCAGACTGTAACATTCTGATGCAGAAAATCTAATTTTATGCAAAAAAATATCTAATGTCACTGAATTTTGAGGAATTTATTCTGGATAATTAAAGTGGTACAAAGATATATGTTCTCATATATCTGAGATCTAGGCATCATGGTTCTAAGTTAGCCAGCCAGAGCAAGAAAATCCATGAGACTCATCACCAAAAGCCAGAAGTCGAGATGTGCCTCCAGTGTGCTGTAAAACAGTTTGGAACATAGATTGAAACACAGTGATTGTTGGTGACTTTAACACACCACTCTCACCTATGGACAGATCAACCAGGCAAAAACTCAACAGAGAAACCTTAGAATTGAACAACTGTATAGACCAACTAGATCTAACAGACATCTGCAGATTATTCCACCCAGCAACAACACAATATACATTTTTTTCAGCAGCACATGGAACATTTTCTAAAATAGACCACATTTTAGGGCATAAAACAAACCTGGGCAGATTCAGAAACACTGAAATTATTCCCTGCACTCTCTCAGATCACAAAGGCATCAAATTGGAACTGAACATCCATCTCCACCAACAAAAACCCTGTAACTCATGGAGATTGAACAACACATTGTTGAATCACCAATGGGTCATTGAAGAGATCAGAACAGAAATACAACACTTTATGAAATTTAACAAAAAGGAGCACACAAAATACCAGCTCCTTTGGGACACGGCAAAGGCAGTACTCAGAGGAAAATTTATAGCTCTGAGTGCCTACAATAACAAATTGGAAAAATCACAAACCAGCATTTTAATGTGTCACCTTAAGCTCCTGGAAAAAGAGCAACAAACCAACCCTAATCCCAGTAGAAGGAAGGAAATTATTAAAATCAAAGCAGAATTAAATGAATTGGAGTCTAAAAAAACTATAGAAAGAATCAACAAAACAAGGAGTTGGTTCTTTGAAAAAATTAACAAAATTGATAGACCCTTAGCATATCTTACCAAAAAAAGAAGAGGGCATACCGAAATAAACAAAATCACAGACAAAAATGGTAATATCACAACAGAAATTACCAAGATCCAGAATATCATGAGGGAATACTTCTCAAACCTTTATGCCAACAAATTTGAGAATCTAGAAGAAATGGATGAATTCCTAGCCAATATTAACATACCCACACTGAACCAAGAAGAACTAAGCCAACTCAACAGGCCTATTTCAAGCTCTGAAATAGAAATGGCAATAAGAGAACTTCCACCTAAGAAAAGCCCAGAACCAGATGGATTCACAGCTGAATTCTATAAGGTCTTCAAAGCAGAGCTCACACCAATACTCCTCAAGCTCTTCAACGAAATTGAAAATGAAGGCTCTTTACCAAACTCATTCTATGAAGCCAGTATAACCCTCATCCCCAAACCAGATAGAGATTCATCAAAGAAAGAGAACTATAGACCTATTTCTATGCAAAACTTCTCAACAAAATACTGGTCAACCGTCTTCAGCAACTCATCAAAAAAATTATACACTATAATCAAACAGGATTCATCACAGGAAGGCAAAGCTGGTTCAACATACGCAAATCAATTAATATAAATCAACACATCAACAGGAGCAAGGACAAAAATCACATGATTGTCTCAATAGATGCAGAAAAGGCATTTGACAAGATCCAACACCCCTTTATGTAAAAGCTCTGGAGAAACTAGGAATCTATGGAACATTCCTCAATATAATAAAGGCTGTGTATGACAAACCCACAGCTAGTATTATACTTAAAGGCGAAAAGCTAAAGCCATTCCCTCTAAAATCAGGAACAAGACAAGGATGCCCACTCTCTCCACTCCTCTTTAACATAGTATTAGAATTCCTAGCCAGTGCAATAAGGCAAGAAGCTAGAATAAAGGGGATCCAAATAGGGAAAGAGGAAGTAAAACTTTCCCTCTTTGCAGATGACATGATCCTGTATTTAAAGAATCTTATAGACTCCACTCCCAAGTTCCTTGAGGTGATCCAACAACAGATGGTTGAGGGGATGTGGCCAGGAGGGATCACTACTACACTGCTGATGGGAGTGCAAACTCGTTCAACCACTATGGAAAGCAGTGTGGCAGTGCTTCAAAAGAGTAAACATAGAGCTCCCCTATGACCCAGCAATTCCACTACTAGGCATTTACCCAATTATCAAGAAACAAGGTCAGACTAAATCCACTAGCACAACAATATTCATTGCAGCACTATTTACATAGCAAAGATATGGAACCAACCCAGATGTCCCTCAGTTGATGAGTGGATCAACAAGATGTGGTATTTGTACACAGTGGAATTCTATGCTGCTGTCAGAAAGAATGACATTGCCCAATTTGTTAGGAAATGGAAAGACTTAGAAAAAAATCATATTAAGTGAAGTAAGCCAGACTCAAAGGAAGATAGGCTCAATGGTTTCCCTCATTTGTCATAATCAGTAGAAACCTTGGTCTCTCCTAGCAGAGATTTGCAATAGAGCAAAACCTAGATACATAAGGCCATACAGTATGATGCTAAATGAAAGGACCTCTAGGATATAGAAACAAAAGCCATATAATGAGTGATTGTTGTCATTAATGTAGTATGTTATCTCTCATCTCTTTTGCTATCCCTTGATTATCTCATATTGTTACGGTATCTTACTTTGTTATCAGGTATATTGGATATATTTGTATTTGGTTATTTGAAATTGGATAGGTAAGGGGGGAAAACATGAAGAGGGGTGGGAGTGGGGGAGAATGGGGACCAAGACATGGGAAAGGGTATCAATGTACTTGGCAAATATAAGTAACCCTTCTATTAATTACAATAAAAAATATGAAAAAATCAGTTTGGAAACAGTGACTGGGCTATGAGTTCAACCCCCCCACACACACTTTCCAAAGTGTGGTGAGGACTGTGGTGATAAAGAAAATAGGAGAGGAGAGAGAGAGAAAGAGAGAGAGAGAGAGAGAGAGAGAGAGAGAGAGAGAGAGAGAGAGAGAGAGAGAGAGAGAGAGAGAGAGAGAGAGAGGGGAGTGTGATGCACCAAGTCCTGAGGTCTAAAGAGTTAAGCCTATTTGGCTATATTTCTGTTCAGAAAATGCACATTTGTCAAACACATAAAATTTTGTGAATCAGGTGCAGGAGAGACAAGCAGCATGACCACCTATTTGTCATGACAATAGGAACAATTGACTGACTTTAAAGAAAGGCTACTCCTAACCATGGCTCTTTTAAATTCACTATCCAACTCGAGGAAAATACAGTCAAATTGCTCACCTAGGCTCTCAAAAATATTGAGATTACAGTTCCCAGTATGAAGTTACTAAGAAATGCAGATGAAAATGACTGTTAGTCATCAGCAGGGCTTTCACACTTCATTGAGAGCCCGAGTAGGAACATGATCTCTAAATCATAGTATATTGTCAAACACCAAATGAAGGAACATAATAAAATGACTGAGTGATCAACAGTGTAGAAGCCTCTGCAGCAGGAGAGGGCATCCAGAGTTTCCAGACTTGTATTTTTCTTTCTTTTCTTATCTTTTTTTTTTTTTTGGTGAGACCAACTTCAGAACATAAATTCCAAAGATAAATCCAAAAAAAGTCCAGTATGAAACTGATACACACAATTTTTCTTTGCCAACTTTTGCTGCATTTCCTATAACTGTCTGACTGAAAGTCTACAGATTTACAGAATGTCTTAGACTCATATTTAATAGATATCAACCCATTAGTACATGTCTTGTCAAAATAGATTGTGGAAAAGGAGAATAACATAGATTGTGGAAAAGGAGAATAACAGAGAAAAGATGTCTTCACAGTCAGTGCTGAATGTCTACACCTAAACACGCCTGCCTCCTAAGGACTCCTAGAAAATTACTGCTGCCCTCCCACCCCCAAATTTGTTGCTCTAGGTATACAGCTTTAGCCTTAGCCAAGTTTGTCACTTCTAGTTGTCCCATGTATGCTCATCCACATGACAGTTGCTGAAGATAGCTATAAATATCAACACCCAAGTAAAATCCTTGTTTTCATAGAAATCATTTTATGTAATTGTCTTCCCTGATTCATAGTCATTTCTCATCTCTTTGGCATAGTTTACCATTCTTTAAGCCATTCCTGTTTTCATTGTAGTGGTCTCCATTTCCTGATCTTTCATCTGAATTTTTATCATAGTGAAACCCTTAACACATGAGGGAAATCTACATTTTCTTCTATGTATCATCTCCTGAGTTCTAGTGCATCCCACTTCAAAGAAGACAATTCTAACCCTCTGGGGAAAGTTTTATCACAATGCATGCTGCTGGAGAGACTGGTGGAGAGGGAAGGGAATACTCAAACCTACGGTGCTTTACAGCATCTTTTCTTGACCATTTGAGTAAAGTGAATTGGCTTCTGTATTTCCCACAGTGTCTCCTCCACTACTTGCAGAGCTAAGCATGGGAGTAGAGACAGAGGATCCAACTCCTGGTCCTCACCTTTATTCCTCCCCACCTAGTTCAGTCCAGTAACCAGGAGAGGCTCACAACATAAGCAAGACAAAGGAGCCAAGCCTCCTATTGTTTTCTAGGCCTGAGGAGTAGTGTAGGCCTGCAGCTGAATAATCTGGGTAAACCAGGATTTGTAACCCCTTGTATTGAAGAAAAGGATTATGTCAGCTGACCCTGATAGGGACAGCGTGTTATGGAATGAAAAGCTTTAATATTTGAACATGGAAGCAAGTGCAAAGTTAAAAAAAAAAATTCAACCGCAAGCCAGATGGTGTGCGTGGCTCAGGCCTGTAATCCCAGCTACCCAGGAGGTTGCGAGCCGAGGATCCGAGGTCGAAGCCAGCCCAGACAGGAAAGTCTGAGAAGCGCTTCTCTCCAATCAACCACTAGAAAAACAGAACTGGCATTTAACAAAGGCTGTGACGGAAAGTGCATTAGCTGCATGAAGTACGTCCAGTACGAGGGCCACGTTTCCTAAAGTGCAAGGCGGGAAGCCGGTGGGTTTCTCTGATTGAGGTTTGTGGCAGCCCATAGTTCCGCCGTGCAGAGACGTCCAGGGCGCAGGCGCCGTGTGCCGGGAGTGTCTGTCCATCGTCCTCTCGTCTCTATGGTACCACAAGGGACTGTGGGTAACTGTCGTCTGGCGCTAGTGCGCACGCGCAGGAAGGCGGCTGGCTTTCCCCGGAGGAGGCGGCGCCATGGGCCGTCGTCCCGCTCGCTGTTACCGTTACTGCAAGAACAAGCCCTACCCTAAGTCTCGCTTCTGCCGCGGCGTCCCCGATGCCAAGATCCGCATCTTCGACCTGGGTCGGAAGAAGGCCAAAGTGGACGAGTTCCCACTGTGCGGCCACATGGTGTCGGATGAGTACGAGCAGCTGTCGTCCGAAGCCCTGGAGGCCGCCCGCATCTGCGCCAACAAGTACATGGTGAAGAGCTGCGGCAAAGATGGCTTCCACATCCGGGTGCGCCTGCACCCCTTCCACGTGATCCGCATCAACAAGATGCTGTCGTGCGCAGGCGCCGACCGCCTGCAGACCGGTATGCGCGGGGCCTTTGGGAAGCCTCAGGGCACGGTGGCCCGGGTCCACATCGGCCAGGTCATCATGTCCATCCGCACCAAGCTGCAGAACAAGGAGCACGTCATCGAGGCCCTGCGCCGGGCCAAGTTCAAGTTCCCCGGACGCCAGAAGATCCACATCTCCAAGAAGTGGGGCTTCACCAAGTTCAACGCCCAGGAGTTCGAGGCCAAGGTGGCCCAGAAGCGCCTCATCCCGGATGGCTGCGGGGTCAAGTACGTCCCGGACCGGGGTCCCCTGGACAGATGGCGGGCCCTGCACTCCTGAGCAGCGCATACCACCGCCACCACCCCGCCCTCCCCCTCCGCCCGGCCCATTGCCCGGGTTCAGAAATGGTGTCGATCGGGAGGAGTTTCACAGAAGGAAAGAAGTGCCTCCTGTCACTGCTCACCATTCCTAGAGACAAAAAGTCGCCAGGAGAGAAGGAAATCAAGCCGCTTTTCTTGTTCGTCGTTGACTTTCACGTTTGTGGTTCTCTTTCATTAAAAGAAAAATTTAAAAAAAAAAGGTAGATAAGCCGCGTGTGGAAATCCTTACTGCGTACGGAAGGGGGAAACAGGAAACAAAACAGGGTATTGAAGTTACAGCCCGTCTGTTAGTAAATTCAGAAAGTTAAATGTTTTCCTGTACATTTCTGAGCATTGTTTGTCGAATTGCCTATCCCCCCTGGGCTCATCAACCGTAGAACAATCGACCGTATACCTGGGAAGTTTTTTTATATAGGCAGCAATTACATGGTCTCACACTCAAGAGACAACACTCCAATCTTTTCTTTCATCACAGGAAGGTCTTGGGTGACAATAGAGTTCATATTGGTTGTATTTGAGCCCCAGAAGAATCAATAGAAAAGAGAAAATGGCAATCAGCTATCTGTGGTCCCTGGACAGAGGCTGCAATCCTCTAAGTGCATTAAAGTTACAGTGGTCGTGCAAGTAATCTTTGTTTTACTTTAGAAACTGCATAAGCCAAAATTCTTTGGTCTGTTTATGTTGTTCCGGTTGAATTAACTGAATTAGTCCTCTGAATCTTAATCCCACAGTGATGCCTTCAGTTTTCTTAAGCGAACTACTCTTTTTTTAAACTCAAACATTTAGTGAAAGCAACAAAAGGAGTAGTACTAAACTGCATAGAAATACTTCTTACTATCCGTTTACTTAATTTCTTAGGTCGGTCCTGACATACTGCATTTGGTTTATAGTTCTTGCAATCCTGGCTAGAAATTACTTCTTATGTATGTTTTTAAGCTAGATTGCCTCTGTAAAATATGATTTATGCTCTTGCTACTATCTGGGACTTAACTCGGAGCCTTAGTCTCTGTGAGTTTGGTTGTACACCAAGCACACTTACCACTTTCACCTGGCCTTGCCTCCAGTCCTGCTTTTCTGCACATTATTTACAGTGAAGTCTCAAAGATTTCTGACCCACTCCCACCCACAGAGTGGCTTTAATCTGTGAGTCCCAGCATCTTAGCTTCCTGAGTAGCTGGCATTAGAGGCACCAAGCACCTATAGCTGATTTTTAAGCTATGATGGTTTTACGTATGAACTTGAGAAAGATACCATTTAAAATATAAATACTAAGCATTAAAATGATTCTTTAAAACTTTTTTCTTATTGCGTTGAAAGACTAAAATTAGCTAGGAAAGCTGATCATAGAAATAAATAAATGAAGGTAGAGCCAGTAAGCTTTTCTGCCTGCAGTCTAGGATTTTTTTTTTCCCAATTTTTCTGATTCTGTTTTCATAAGAAAACAAATCAAATTGCTAAACAAAACAAAAGTTCTTTTTCTCTTTGATATTAGGGTTTCAGCTTGGGACCTTGGATTTGCTGGGCAGATGTTCTACCCTTGGAGCCACATTGACAGTACTTTTGTGCTTTAATTTTTTCCAGTAGGGTAATGAAGGCTTTGTGCCGTATAAAGCCTCGACATCATTTGGTTCATTACTGGACAGACACATGTTTTCATTGGCTTCTTTCCACTGTCTTCTTGTGTTGCTGATTTTGTGTAGCTGAAAATGACACAAATATGCACATGGACCTTGGCAAAACAAAAAGTTCCTCATCATTGCAGTCTTGCCTCTCATTTATGCCTGAGCCAGCCTGGACCATGATCCTTCTCAAATAGGTATAGCTGTTTCATTGGCTGAGAAAGTGACCTTTTGAACATTCACCCTGGGCTAGCATGAACCTGTAATTGTACCAGTCTCCACCTCTAGGTTTACAAGGCAGAGCCACCACATCCACTATATTTAGATGGTTGTCATTCTGGGCTCTGAATGTTAGTTTCTTGCATTTTGTTACTTTTCAAAACAGAGTCTGAAACCTTGATCCTCATATTTTACAGTAGCCATGAACCTAGGATTAAACATGCATGCCATTGCACCAACTTTTTGTTGATTGAGATGGAGTTTGGTGAACTTTTTTTCTTTGGTCAGGTTTGTAACTGTAATTATTAGTTACATTCTCCTCTGTTTTTACTTTACAACTTCCATCTTAGGTCCATAGCCCTTTCCCCAAATCAGGTGGCCAGACGACCACAATTCTTAACCCTGACCTCTGTGACCCATAGCATCCAGCTGTAGCAGCAGAATTCTTTGGACTCAGGCCTAATCACATCTATTGCAATCAGTAAACCCTGCCCTGGCTACTTGCTCTGGCCCCAGCTGTAACTGCAGCTTATTCCCTGCCCTCAGTGGAAATTTCCATCCCTATCCCTTGGCCCTATAAAGCTACTCACTTTGCACAATGACAGGCATTGTGTCCAACCCAAAAGGTACAGCCTTGTCAGGTTGCTGACAGTAAACTTTGCTGTACATGACTTGGTGTCTGCTTGGTCTTCAGGGCTGGAGCTTTCAGTAATCCTCTGAATTCAATGCTCTGTACCCAACTGTGGTTTTGTTGTTCTTTGTTTTAGTGGTAATGGTAATGGGATTTGAACACAAAACTTGGGCTTGTCTGGTGAGAGCACCACCTCCTGAGCCCTAATCCTCTTTCTTTCTTCATTTTAGTTTCAAATGAAGTCTCACATTCATGCCTATGATGGCATAGAAGAACATAGCCTGTATTTAACCATATAGTTGGCATGATGGACACTTTCCATTTTACCAGTTTGTTTCTTGGTTGAGAAGACACTCCATGAACTTTTTATTCTTGGTAGCCTCAAACTACCGTCAACCTGATCTTTATTGCCAAAGTAGCTAGGATCAGAGCAGTGAACCACCTCACATGCCTTAGTTTTTCTCAGAAGTGCTATTAACATAAATTCCCCAAGCATACTTCTTTTTTTCCCATCATTTCCTGATTTTATACTCATTCTAGTTAGTTTTAAGAACTGATAAGACAACTGAGCTCAAGGATAATTAAATTACCTGTTTGAAGAACTCTTTCATTTTAAAATTCAAAATGGGAAATTTAATTTGGCAATCTTTGTATGCATGTACAACTGAAACAAAATGGAATTGTTTGTCCATTTCAGATAAAACTCCCCAAATAGTGAACTAAGGACATATTGAATAAAACCTTTTCATTTCAGCTTGATAGAATCTCCAAGGTTTCTGGAAAATGCTGACTAAAGAAAAATCTCAAGAGGACTCTGTACTGTTCCAACTTATTTTTTAAAAGATAATTTTATAAATTACCATTATATAACCTATTCTTTCTTATACCATCAAAATATGAAATCATCTTAATATTTAGCTTGAAATATTTAGTTTTAATATATATGTTCAATTCTGGTATGAATTGGTCATAAATAACTAACAATGGCAGATGTTTCATTGCCTATCTTGACAAAATTCAAATAAGGCTTTCTGGTTCATAGATATTGCTATTGACCTAAGAATGAGCCTAAGACATCATTTAGTTCTAGAGATCACCTGCTTTAGCAATAATGTTACTTTATTGCAATGGCTTAGTTTTCATAAAATATGTACATAGGCCCTTTTAAAGACAAATGAATAGAAATTATTGAACAAAGTGAAAGCTAATTTAATTTATATTTGCAATTACATTAATTGACCCAAAAGAGGATATGAAGGAAGCTTCATGGGAAGACTTCCTTTATAATGGCCCCAAATGGTACAGAATGGATGCATCACTGTGCCTCAGTCATATTTTCCTCAATGGATTTGGACAGGGAAATATAAGGTATTCTAATACCTTCTAAGGAAATAACAAATAGACCCCCTTGAAAGCCAGTCTTAGACCTCTAGATACATGGAGAAATTTAAGGAGAATGAGTAATGAGTTAAAGGGAACATCTTTGAATCATATAACTTTGAATCATTTGGCAAAGCAAATATTGTCTATACTTTTATTAATAACCTAAATCAAGGAATGGAGAGAAAGAATCAGAACAAATTATCTTCTCCTTTATTCCTCTTATTCTTTTTCGTTGGGTAATATTAATAGAAATGATGACAAATGGGCTGGGAGCTTAGCCTAGTGGTAAAGTGCTTGCCTTGCATGCATGAAGACCCAGGTTCGATTCCTCGGTACCACATATACAGAAAAAAAGCCAGAAATGGTGCTGTGGGTCAGGTGGTAGAGTGCTAGCCTTGAGAAAGCCCAAGGACAGTGCCCAAGCCCTGAGTTCAAGGCCTAGGACTGGCAAAAAAAAGAAATGATGACAAATTTGAATAGACTGAGTAACAATTTTAATAATTGATCATGATTGAAAAATTAGTGAAAGGCTTAGATATCATAAAGGAAATGTACTACTGAAAAAAGAAATATAAGTTTGATGGGGCACAGCTGGTAGTGGATCCAGGAAAAATAAAAATTTCATGTTCATTTCATTTCTCCTGTCAGACCTGTTATATAACCATTTTTGAAAAAATCTTTCCCAAACCATACTAGAAAATGTACAAATGACTAAACTTTAGGAAGCCTATTGAATTTTCAAAAAATAAACCCTTTTTCAAACTTGTAATCCTAAGCTATTTAGAAGCTGTAATCAGACATTGTCAGTTCGAGGCTAGCACAGGCAAAAATTCAGGAGATTCCATTCCAATTAATTACTGGGTTTAATGGTGCACCTGTCTCCCAGCTATGTGACGAAGTACAAATAGGAAGATGTCAGTCCAAGCCAGCCTATGTATGGAGCAAAACCAGGACATAAATAGTAAATTAAATAGGAAGCCTACAGAGTGGGAGAAGATCTTCACCAACCAAACAACGGACAAAGGCCTCATATCTAAAATATATCAACAGCTCAAAAAATTGAATCACTCCAAAACTAAAAGTAACAACCATCCCATTAAAAAAATGGGCCAAAGACTTAAAGAGAGTCTTCTCTGAAGAAGAAACAAAAATGGCCTATAGACACATGAAGAAATGCTCAACATCTCTGGTCATAAAAGAAATGCAAATCAAAACAACTCTAAGATTTCACCTCACTCCAGTTAGAATGGCCAGAATCAGGAAAACGAACAATAACAGATGCTGGAGGGAATGTGGCCAGGAAGGATCACTACTACACTGTTGGTGGGAGTGCAAACTCGTTCAACCACTATGGAAAGCAGTATGGCAGTGCCTCAAAAGGCTAAACATAGAACTCCCCTATGACCCAGCAATTCCACTACTTGGCATTTACCCAACCATCCAGAATCTAGGGCATACTAAATCCACTAGCACAACAATGTTCATTGCAGCATTATTCACCATAGCAAAGATATGGAACCAACCTAGATGTCCCTCAATTGAAGAGTGGATCAACAAGTTGTGGTATTTGTACACAATGGAATTCTATGCTGCTGTCAGAAAAAATGACATCGACCCATTTGTTAGGAAATGGAAAGACTTAGAAAAAATCATATTAAGTGAAGTTACCCAGACTCAAAGGAACTTAGACTCAATGATTTCCCTCATTTGTCATAATCAGTAGAAACCTTGGGCTCTACTAGCAGAGATCTGCAATAGAGCAAAACCTTGATATATAAGGCCATATAGTATGAAGCTAATTGAAAGGACCTCCAGGATACTGAAACAAAAGCCATATAATGAATGATTGTTGTTCTTAATGTACTATGTTATCTTTCATCTCCTTTGCTGTCTCTTGGGTATCTCATATTGTTACAGTATCTCACTTTGTTATCTGATATTTCAAATAACCAAATACAAATAAATTCAATATTTGATAGGGAAGGGGGGAAAACCAAGACGGGGGGGGGGTGGGGGGGAGGGTGATGGGTACCAAGACATGTGAAAGGGTATCAATGTATGTGAATTAATGCACCTTCTATCTGGCAAATATCATGTAACCCTTTTATTAATTACAATAAAAAAATTATAAAAGAAAAGTAACCAAAAACAAAAGGCTGAAGGCTTGGCTCCAGAGAAAAAGTGGCTGCCTAGTAGGTGTGAGATGCTGAGTTCAAACTCAATTACCCTCAAAAACAAAAATTTCTATGTCACTTTGGAAACTATACTGCCTTAGCATCTCTATAACTGGGATTACAGGCATATATTACCACACACACTTGCTTATATTAGCAATTAGCAATACCATATGTAAATCAAATTTAAACTCTTTGATATTTTGATGTTAGCACGGGGTTCTTTTGGAGTTTTTTGTTTGTTTGTTTTGTTTTGTTGGTTGATTTGTTTTTGTTTTTCCTGGTAGCATGACTGGAACTCTGAATCTCTCACTCTTGCTTAACTTGCTTTCTAGGTTGAACTGATCCTAAAACCAGAAGATCAATTTTTAATTTTGTGTACCTATTGAAAGAGGAAATACTTTGGAAAAAATAAACTTTTGTTGGGACCCTCGGTCTTCATCCCACTTTCCCTTTCATCTGGAGCAGCTTATTGAATCTTGCTGATTCTGAGTTGCCTAAGTTTTATAGAGATCCCAATGATAAATGCAGACTACCATGAGAGCTATATTAACATACAATTACTGTTGGTGCTGGGAGAGGCCAGAATAGCTGTTTGGATATTGGTTATTGTTTTATGGTTAGAACTTAAAAGGATTTCACTATATGTTATCTATGTATTTTATTATCATTATTGTGACCATGAAGTGAGAGATAAATATTAAATGGCAGAACCTTAAAAATCTCCAATGTTTAATGCACACATTGATGTATTTAAGAATTTATTTATTTAGTTAGTTGTCTGTCCTGTGGCCTAAACCCAAGGCCTAAGCGCTATCGCTGAGCTTTTGTTCTCAAGGCTATCACTCAACTGCTTGTTCCAGTTTCAGATCCAGCAATTTGGTGGTTAATTGAAGATAAGAGACTCATGGACTTTCCTGCCCAGACTATGTTTGAATGATGAGTCTCAAAGCTCAGCCTCCTAATTAGTAATAAAGGGGTGAGCTACTCATGTCTTGCCATTGTAGTTATTCTTTCCTGAGTAAAAATACACAGAATGATAATGCTTTTAAATGCAATAATAAAAATATTAAATATCTCTGTACTCACTATTCCCTAGCAGATTTAGTTTGGATTTCTACTGAAGTCAAATATATTTTTTTGAAATAGTTATTGCTGCCTATGAAATTTTGTCATATTTTAATATTATACTGCCTTAATGTAAAGTCAAGGTATTTAAATATAAGTGAATTATGTGATTATTTATATGTCGTGAAAAGAAATATTTCAAAGTAATCACTTTTCTAACACATTGGAAACTACTAAAATAATTACTATTATCAATCAATTAGTTACAGAAACATATTACTTTATAATATATTAGAGCTAATGAATCATGAGTAGTTGTGATTAACTTACACAGTATTTTTTTCCAGTCCTGGGCTTGAACTCAGGGTCTGGACACATTCCTTGTGCCTCTTTTTGCTCAGATCTAGTTAGAGCATTATAATTTATCATTTGTACTTTTAGGTATTTATTAAATTAGTAAGAACATACAGAGAGAATGCCTTAAAAGTCAGGGTCTGCACAATGGATTTCTATACCGCCATCGGAAAGAATGACATCACCCTATTTGTAACCAAATGGAAAGGTTTGGAAACAATTATATTAAGTGAAGTAAGCCAGACCCAAAGAAACATAGTCTCCATGCTTTCCCTCATTTGTAATCATTAGTATATGTCTAGGATTCTCCTAGAGGATCACAATAGGTCAAAAGCTATGTACATATGGCCATATAAGATGAGGATACAGAAACAAGAGGTTTATTTTTGTGACTGTTGTTCTATGTGAAGTTATTTCTTTCTCTTTTTTCCCCTACGGTTTATTTCATGTTGTTACTGTATCTGACTTTGGTTCCTGGTATATTGTATATACATTCATTTGTTTATTTGAAAGCAGAAAGGGAAGGGGAAAAACAAGATGATTGGGAGGAGGAGGATGGGGAGGAAACTGTAATCCCTCTATATATCACCCTGACAATAAAATACGATTTAAAAAGAAAGAATGATCTTCCCCCAAAATATCAGGGTCTCCAATTGGAAGATAACAATTAAAAAAAAAAAAAACCTCAATCCTTGTTCTCTGAGGTTCCAAAGTGATCCCTGTCATCATATGAATAATCTGGTTTCTATGAGATGACTCTGAAAGTTGACATTAAACCTTGTTATTCAGACCTCAGCTTCCGAGTCACTAAGATTATGGGTGTGAGCCAGCAGCACCTGGCTACAGAGGTCTTCAGAGGCCCAGTGAGGCTACAGAATTATCCTTCAAAGATGGAAATTTGACCACCGCAAGGTACATAGGAAAAATGAACATAAGGAGAAAAAGCAATTCTAAGCCTCCCTTTCTAAGAAGGGAGGCCTGGAATAGGTCTTTCCAGCATAGTGTAACTCTTTTAATCTTAGACTTCTAGCCTCAAAATGATGAGGATATTTAGTTTCTATGGTTTGAGAAACTCAGTCAGGAGTGAGTGATGGTAACAAAAATTGTTACATAGAGGTTTTATGGTCATAGAGTTTAGAGACTTCTTGATTCTTCTTAATTCTTTGGCTAAACAGTATTGATACATTTTGGGACACTCTGTATGCTTGATATATTTGTGGATCATTTTAACTATTTTATATTGTATCTGAAATTTGTTTTCTTTCTTTTCAATTGTATTTTATTGTCAGGGTGATGTAAACAGGGGTTACAGTTAAAATCGTCAGCTAGTGAGTATATCACTTCTTGAACATTGATACACCTTCTGATATTTTTCTCCTACTTTCCTTCCCCCCACCCCTCCCAATCGTCTTGTTTTTCACCTTCTCTTCTGTATTTCAAATAAACAAATACATGTATATACAAAGTGAAAGAGTGCTTGCCTAGCATGCACTAAGATCTGGGTTCAATTCCTCGGTCACATATGCAGAAAAAGACAGAAGTGGTGTTGTGGTTCAAGTGGTAGATCTCTAGTGTTGAGAAAGCCCAAGGACAGTGATCAGGCCTGGAGTTCAAGCTCCAGGACTGGCAAAAAAAAAAAAAAGACATTTTTTCTTTATAATGATAATTTACTTTTTTAAAACTAAAATGTAATATCTAAGCTTCTTTGAAAGAAAGTATAACCATGCTTATAGATATCTAAAGCTTTGGAAAAATTGTTACAGGTCTTTTAACACAATCAGAATGTTCATGCTAGGTTTTTCTTTATTATATTTTTATGTTATACTTGCTGTGCAGCATGTCTAACTTTTTATTTTCCTTTTCATAATCCTACTCAGTCTTGAAGTTTCCTCATACACATGAAAACTTTGTAGTCTTTCAGAAGTTTGGAGCCAAAAGCCCTTCTTTGCTTGACAAATGACGTCTTCCTAGAACAGAAAGCCATTATTGTATAGCTATTATGTGATTTGTAACTCTAGGCATTCTGAGGTTGTACTTTTAAATCACAAATACACACTCCTGCTAGCTTCGAGGGCTTCTGTTTCAAGATTGTTCTTGATTATCATTATTGGAAAAGTTTCTTTTTTTTATAGATGGAGACATTTTTATTTAGTTTCCAGGAAAGGCTTTTGTTTCACTAATTACAAGTCATTTCTGAATTTTAATTTGTTAGCTTAAATTAAGACTGTTTTACTAATTTGTTTTTCCAATTTTATATCAGAACCCAAAGAAAAGACTGAATGTTGTGTACTTCTGATCACCACAGATCTAATTCTCTTCTGTCTCAGTACTTTCTGTCCTTGATTTTAGCTGTTTTTGTTTATTTCTTTATTTGTTGCTTTGATCATTAAACACCAATTCTACTATTGTTCTGCTTTGATTATTGGCTTTTCTTTCATTTGTGTGAGTTTACACAAAACTTCTGAGAATATGATGGATGGACTCTTGGCATATGAAAAAAAATTTAAATGGATTTTTCTTGCATCCCTAGAGTTTATTAGTTACTTAAATATCTGATGTCCCCATTTTCCAATGTACAACTAGACATATAGGTAAAATACACTAAGTTCTCTCAAATGCTTAATTTGGCAATCATAAAGTATTCGATAGTAAATATTCATTAGCTGTTTTAATAATTCCCTGATTACCCTTTTGTTTTACTCTTGTGCTCTTGTATATCTGTTAGTATAAAATTAGAGAATTAATATTATGTGAGGAACTAATGACAATAATATTGATTATAACTAGTACTTCTCAGGTGTTCACTGCTATTATAACCTTATCCATTCAAGTACATACCTAAACAGCAGCAGATATAATGAACCATATGTACACAGATACTTTTCTTATGCATAGATTCTTTGATAAGGTTTTAACTTATGAAATTTGGCACAAGGGATTAATTATAACTATAATAAAATTTAAAATTATATAATAAATGTTATATGAATGTGTACTCTCAGAATTTATTACTGTAGATATTAGCAATCTCTGTAGATTGTTTCTGTACTTACATGAGTGCTTTACTTTTTTATCTTTTTTCAATTTTATTTCTAGTTGATTTTATTTTAACTAAGCATTTACTTGAAAATTTTGCTTTAAAAATATAGAGAATGTCATTAACACTAAAGAAAAGTAAGGAAATTTATTAGAATGACATAGCAAAGGAAAACAGTCGGCTACTACATTTGCTTTAGAAGTAGTAGTGGGAATATTTGTTCTGCAACTAGAATGCTAAAAATTTTTCATGCATAGTTACAGGAGCTTTTCAAATTACTCAATAAAATTGACTGTAATTTAAAAATTTGGTAACTAAAAAATTAGAATGTAACCAGGGCTTGGGGAGGAAATATATACCTTGCTAAGTAATTATTTATTAATTATAAATTTACTTAATAATGATCCTCATAGGTGGAAAGTAACAAATGTATGACTTTATTCCAAATTTACTAAATCTAAGCACAGGTGCTTCAGTTTGTGGTAGTGTTGCTATGGAATTTTTACTGTTTTCTCTATGAATTATGTACTTATAACAATGTTGAAATACATTATTCATTTTAATATATCTATTATGTTCTTATAACAACAGAAATAGAAATATTGCTTAAAAGTCAATAATCCTGATTTTGTGTAAAACTAACATCCAAATGAGGTATAATTTTACAAAGAATTAGTCATACTTACTTCCGTTCATTTATTTTTTATTTTTATTTTTTAATATGTTTTATTGTAATTAATAAAAGGGTTACATGATATTTGCCAGATAGATCCCCTTTCACATGTTTTGGTCCCCATTACCCTCCCTCCTACCCCCCATCTTGGTTTTCCCTCCTTCCGTTCATTTATTTTTTAAAGCAATAAAATTTTCAAATAAATGCTAAGTCAAAATAAAATCAATGAACTACTATCCATTTGCCAAATTAAGTTTACAACCCGATTCACTGAAAGGACTTTATTAGGGCATAAGCTACCCTTTATTTCATATTTGTCATAGCTTTTCCATTTTCCATCAATGTGGAAGAAATGCGACAAAAGCCACACAGCTAATTCCACTCTATCTTCAAGGTCAAGTGTAGTAGTTTATGCCAGTAATCCCAGCATTGAGAAGGCAGAGGGAGGATTTAAAAGTCACGGCTAGCCTTATATGCATAGCAAGATCCATTGCTTCCCCTCAAATGTAACTGCACATCTGCTTTAAGAGCTATTGGGGAGAGCGGAAGAAGATGGTAACGGTTCGATGTGAGTCCTTCTGAGCTCTCACCAAGATCCAGTTCTAGCATCATAGAGGAAAGTTCATACCCAAATATCTATCCTAAAAGCAAAGCAGAATTAAATGTATTGGAGTCGAAAAAAACTATAGAAACTATCAACAAAACAAGGAGTTGGTTCTTTGAAAAAAATTAACAAAATTGTCAGACCTTTAGCAAATCTTAACAAAAAAAAAGAAGGGAGCACACCCAAATAAAATCACAGATGAGAATGGTAATATCACAACAGAAATTACCAAGATCCAGAGCATCAGAAGAGAATACTTTTCAAACCTTTATGCCAACAAATTTGCGAATCTAGAAGAAATGAATGGATTTCTAGCCAATATTAACATACCCACACTGAACCAAGAAGAACTAACCCAACTAAACAGGCCTGTTTCAAGCACTGAAATAGAAATCGCAATGAGACCTCCCATCCAAGAAAAGCCCAGGGCCAGATGGATTCACAGCTGAATTCTATAAGGTCTTCAAAGCAGCGCTCATACCAATACTCCTCAAGCTCTTCAAAGAAATTGAAAACAAAGACACTTTGCCAAACTCATCCTACAAAGCCTCATCCCCAAACCAGACAAATATTCAAAGAAAGAGAACTATAGACCCATTTCTTTGATGAATATTGATGCAAAACTTCTCAACAAAATACTGGCCAACCGTCTTCAGCAGCTCATTAAAAAATTATGTAGTATGAACAAACAGGAATCATCACAGGGATGCAAAGCTGGTTCAACATTTGCAGGTCAATTGATATAATTCAACACATCAACAGGAGTAAGGACAAGAATCACATGATTCTCTCAATAGATGCATTAAAGGCATTTGACACCTCTTTATGCTAAAAGCTCTGGAGAAAGTAGGAATCCATGGAACATTCCTCAGTATAATAAAGGCTGTGTATGACAAACCCACAGCTATCATTATACTTAATGGTGGAAAGCTAAAGCCATTTACTTTAAAATCAGGAACAAGACAAGGATTCCCACTCTCCACTCCTCTTTAACATAGTATTAGAACGCTTAGCCAGAGTAATAAGGCAAGAAGCAAGCATAAAGGGGATCAAAATAGGGGAAAAGAAAGTGAAACTTTCCCTCTTTGCAGATGACATGATTCTGTATTTAAAGAACTCTATAAACTACACTCCAAAGCTGCTTGAGCTGATTCAAAACTTTGGAGGGGTAGCACAGTATAAAATTAACTCTCAAAAATCAACTGCCTTCATATACGCCAACAATGAGAGGAACAAGGCAACAATTAGGAAAGCACTTTTGCAATAGCCTCAAAGAAAATAAAGTACCTAGGAATTAACTTAACTAAGCAAGTGAGGGACTTTTTTGATGAAAAATTTAAAACCCTGAAAAAGGAAATTAAAGCAGAACTGAGGAAATGGAAAAGCCTCCCATGCTCCTGGATTGGAAGAATTAACATCATGAAAATGGCAATCTTGCCAAGGGCTATCTACAAATTCAAGGCAATACCCATCAATATACCAGTGTCATTCCTGAAAGAAACAGAAGAGGCAATCCAAAGTTTCACATGGAATAATGAAAGATCCTGTACAGCAAAAACAATTCTTAGCAGAAAGAACAGCGCAGGAGGAACTTCAATACAAAGCTTTACACTCTATTACAGAGCTATAGTGATCAAAACACTTGGTAATGGTACAAGAACAGGCCTGAAGACCAATGGAATAGAACTGAGGACCCAGATAATAACCTAGTCTTTGATAAGGGAGCCAAAAAAAAATAGAATAGAAGAAAGACAGTCTCTTCAATAAGAGGTGCTGACAGAACTGGTTAAGTACCTGCAGAAAACTAAAGTTGAATCCTTCTTGGTCACCCTGCACCAGGATTAACTCCAAATGGATCAAAGACCTCGAGGTAAAACCAGATACACTGAATACTTTATAAGAAGGAATAGAAGATACACTCTCTCCTTGGCACAGGTCAAAACTTTCTTAATAAGGTCCCAGAAAGGCAACAAATCAGAAAAAGTCTGGATATGCGGGACTGCATTGGACTCAAGAGCTTCTGTATGGCAAAGAACATAGCCAGCAAATTAACTAGAAATCTAGAGTGGCAGAAAATCTTCACTAACCATAAAACAGACAAAGGCCTTATATCTAAAATATATCAACAGCTCAAAAAATTGAATCCCTCCAAAACTAATCTCAAAAGAAACAACTTGTCCCATTAAAAGATGGGCCAAAGACTTAAAGAGAGTCTTCTCTGAAGAAACAAAAATGGCCTATAGACACATGAAGAAATGCTCAACATCTCTGGTCATAAAAGAAATGCAAATCAAAACAACTCTAAGATTTCACCTCACTCCAGTTAAAATGGCCATGATCAAGAAATCTAGTAACAACAGATGTTGGCAGGGATGTGGTCAGGAGGGATCACTACTACACTGTTGGTGGGAGTGCAAACTCATTCAACCACTCTGGAAATCAGTATGGCAGTTTCTCAAAAGACTAAAACTTAGAGCTCCCCTATGACCCAGCAATTCCACTAGTTGGCATTTACCCAATTATCCAAAAGAAGGACATTGTGCTAAATCCACAGGCACAACGATGTTCACTGTAGCACTATACCGTAGAAAAGATATGGAACCAACCCAGATGCCCCTCAGTTGATGAGTGGCTCAAGTTGTGGTATTTGTACACAATGGAATTCTATGCTGCTGTCAGAAAGAATGACATTGCCCCATTTGTTAGGAAATGGAAAGACTTAGAAAAAATCATATTAAGTGAAGTAAGCCAGACTCAAAGGAACTTCTGCTCAATGATTTCCCTCATTTGTCATAATCAGTAGAAACCTTGGGTTCTCCTAGCAGAGATTTACAATAGAGCAAAACCTTGATACAAAAGGCCATATAGTATATCGCTAAATGAAAGGACCTCCAGGATATAGAAACAAAAGCCATATCATGAGTGATTGTTGTCTTTAATGTACTATGTTATCTCCTTCTCTTTTGCTGTCCCACGTCTCATATTGTCACAATATTTCACCTTGTTATCTGATGTATTTTACATATGCTTATTTGGTTATGTGAAATAGGATAGGGAAGGGGGGAAACAAGATGAGGGGTAGGGGTGGGGGAGGGAAATTGGGACCAAGACATGAGAAAGGTATGAATGTTTGTGAAGTAATGCGCCTTCTATGTGGTAAATATAATGTAACCCTTCTATTAATTATGATAAAATGTTATGGAAATAAAAGAGATGTTGTGCCTGAAAAGCAATTCCCAGACTATCTTCTATTTAAAAATAATGTATTTATATGTTTTTTGCCTGTACCATGTACCTCTCTGGGAAGTCAATGCATAACCTAAAGCAACTTCTATCATACTTCTTTTTTAAAATAAAGGCCCGATTTTAGTCTCACAGCCAAATTTTGTTTCAGATATATGTTTTTGAAGATTGGTAATATGGATTGTGCAACCCTCTCCCTTAGAAAGCAATTGAATAAGCGGATAAATAAAGGTTTAGAGTATTTTTTAAATACCAGATTTTATTTTCTAATATTAAGTAAAATATCAGCATGAATGTGAGGTAGAGAATGCAATATCCTGATTGATGGGAATCACCTGATTTACAGATTTCCTGTGCAACTTTACCTATGCATCATCTTCAACATAGGCTTTTTCTTTGATTTTTTTATTGGGAAATAATGCTTGAACAATTTAAACTTGACACAGCAGTGTCAAAACAATTACATATCTGCACTAACTGTTTGCTTCTTTGAAAACTCTCAGACCCAAAGCTTTAAGATCTTATTTATATTACTGAAAAATGGAATATGCCATTTGTACCTTTTTGGCCAAACCAATTCCATTATGTTTGATAAATATGAACATTTCTGGAAATTTCTGTTCTCCTAGTTTTTTTTTCCCCCTTTAATGCCCAAATTCTTATCTCTGGGTGTTGTTGAGATCACTGTTACATTAGAGAAAAGAGCTTTTCAGAGAATGAAATAAAATTTTTTCACTTTAAACACTGAAACTTTTTTTTTTGCCAGTGCTGGGCTTAAGCTCAGGGCCTGAGCACTGTCCTTGGATTTTTTTCTCAAGGCTAGAGCTCTACCACTTGAGCCTCAGCACCACTTCCGGCTTTTTCTAAGTATGTGGTACCAAAGAATCGAACCTAGGTCTTCTTGCATGCTAGGCAAGCACCCTACCACTAGGCCAAACTCCAGACCCAACACTAAAACCTTTAAAGAAAAGTCATTTACTTTGAAATTTTACTTGTGACGTCTATCTATATCATAACTAAAAACTTTAAATTACATTTTCCCCAAGATAAGACAAATTGCTTAAGTATCATATAGAAAACAAGGAAGTAAAAATGGAAAAACTCAAAAAAACACAGATTAGTGAAAGTAGTTTTTAGATAGTTGTAAGAATAAAAATGGAAACCAGAAAAGCAGCCTACATTCTTGTGACTCTCAGATTGGAAAGATGAAATCGATGATGCAAACAGGGCAGATAGAAAATGAACAGGAGGGTGAGTTCAATTTTGGTTCTACAAAAATCTGGGTCAGAGTTACTGTGAAAGTAACTAAATGAGAAGGAAAAATCAAAAGAGGAGTATTTGCCTGGAAATGGCTAATATGGAAAGAGCCAAAAATGCTAGATAAGCAGAGGAGGCAGCAACATTGTTCTTGTTCACAGTAATGGCTCAGCAGCTTTCTAGCACACTAAAACTAGCTGTAATCACACATTTTCGTTTGCTACTCTCTATCACTCTGATGGCCAATTTATCCACAGTAGCATATTTACAGGCCTGTTTATGGAATTGAAATTCTTCACCAGAGCTGATGCCACTTTGCCTCCGAGCACTATAGGATTTAATTGAACCAGCATGAGAGAACTGATGAATGGCTTTGCTAGCAATGAAGAAAGTGGTGCCAGGCAGAATTTCAATAGGAGATTTTAGCCTATGCTTAGTGGCTGAGATACAAAATTGCCAGCTCTTGAGAAGTGTTATCTGCTCTTCTTCTTTACAAGCCTACCTATACCTAATTATTATTTTTTATGTTATATCCCCCCTTTTTCTATTATGTTTATTATGCCATCCTCTTTCAGTTTGTTCCATCCAGCAGGGCCAAAGCAGATATGATTGCAAACTTCAGGTTTTGTTTTTTTTTTTAAAGGAATAGTATTTTTAGATCAAGTCCCAATAGTTACATTCATTAAGTTATTGAGATGGGGCATAGGAAGATAGGTTTAGCTTTTATATACCATGGCCTCAAACTGGAAGGACAGTCATGTTGCATTTGTGAGTGTACTTTTTGTTTGTTTCTTTGTCCATTTGCTTGTTTGCCTATTTGTTTGATTTTGTCAGTAGTAGAACTTGAACTCAGAGCTTCAGCTTTTTCATTCACAACTGGCATTCTGGTGCTTGAGCTATGTCTTCACTTCCGACTTTTTGTTAGGTAATCAGAGATAAGAAGTCTTGAGGATTTGTTTGCATAAAACTAAGTCTCCTGAGTAGATAAGATAATACTGCTGAATGATGACCTGTCCCAGAGTATAATTTTGGCTTCTTAGCATTCTTTATAATGCCTTTTTTCATTCAGTTATTTGTTCAACTTTACTCTGTATGTTAGATGACTTTCCTGGTGAAATATTTTCTATGCTCTTGGACATTTTCCTTCCTTAAACACACTAGTGGGCAATACCAATAAATACATTTTTTCAATAATTTAATACTTTTCCTTTGGCTTTGTTACTCTGCAATAGTTTTTACTCTAAATTTAAAAAGATAATATTTAGGACATTTCCTTAAATCAATATATATTGACACATTTATTTCTAGCCTTGGAGTTTCAAAGTTTGATCATATTTCTGTTTTTCCTTCTAAAAAGTTTCTATTTGAGGGAGATGTTCTTAAATTCTTCTCACATTAGTATACAATAAAAATAACAAGAAATTACATTATTTGAAAATATTATTTATTTTATGATTTTTATCCGTGCCTTTTGAAATCTTACTGAATGTCATATAGGGATTAGTTGTTTTGTTATCCCTTATTTAATCTGATGAAATTTTCCACCCTCTTATTATAAAGAAAACTAATGTATCACTTGTATTTGCTTACTTCTTTAACTGTATATCATTTTCATTTCTGCCTTTTTACTTTGATCTTCTTTTCTCCTTCCCTAGTATCTATATTTCAACTATAAAATTTTGATTGTGTTAAATGCTTCTGGGCTTGAGTATTTTAAATCATTTTTCAACCTGCTTACCTGCTGATTTGAACATGTCTTCAAATTTGTCCTAACTCATTTGTTTATCTCTGTATAGAATTATTATTGCAACATTTATATTAGTAATGTATTAGACATAATTAATATATTCATTCAGCCATATATGTGCACATCTGTCTTCTATGTACCTATCTTACTGTGATCAGTTATCTTCTATGTATCTATCTTATCTTGATCAATTTTGGTTTTCTTCTTTCCATTCACAATCACCAGTAATATTTCTTTTTTTTCTCTGCTTTTCCATTTAGCTCCCATCAGACTCCACAAACTACTGTTCTGATTTGACCAGGCAACTTTTATGCTAAAATGTTCTTATCCTACTTCCTGAATTCAGCATGTATATATTGAATGAAGACATAGTTGAAATGAACAAGTTTTGTACATGTTTTATGGTCCCATGGATCCATATGGCCATTTCCTCTTCCACTCATTGGAATCTGATATTCTTGCCAATGCTAGAGAATAGAGGTAAAAAACAATTTAAAATGCCAACTACTATGAACTGTTTCTTGTCATTTTTTTACCTGGAAATTACAAGTTACTTTTGAGTGTTGTCTCAGAAACTTATAGTCTATATTAATTTGAGATTAGAGTTATCTGATTTCTTAGCAAAGTTACCTTTCCAACTTTTTGGAGCTATCGGGTTTTTTGTTGTTGTTGTTGTTTTGTTTTTTGCTTGCTTGTTTGTTTGTTTGGAGGGGGGGTTGCTGAATTGGAATATGAAGAATGAAAGCACTAACCAAAGGATCAGATAAGATGGAACAAAATAAAATTTTAAAACAAATCAAGTGGCTAAAGGGTTGTTTTGGAAAAAATTCACATAATTAAATGTGGGGCACGTCACATCAGGGAAATGGAATGCTGTAAAAGGAGGCCTAACTCCTGGCCCAGTGCTCATTCCCTGGTCTTGGGACCACACCTGCTTGAGATGGTGCCTGCCGCCTGCTTGGAAGTCGAGGCTGTGGTTTGTTAGGCCACCTCTGGGATGAACCCTTCCACCCTCTAGGACAGCACATGCGTCCTACTTCTTCAATGACCTCCCCTGCCCTGCCCACCTTTGTGCCGAGTTGCTCCCGCATCCTACATTAGCTGAATGTACTTCCTCAATAAACAAGTTCCTGCTTTGACGGGTCTCTCTGACGCGTCTGATTGTTTTCCGGCGAGGGTCCTGGTTGGGGTATATTCTCTCTATCGCTCCTGTGGGTCAGGAGGGACCGAGGACTAAAAACCCCGTCAATTAAAGTATTTTCAACTTAATTTTTCAAATGATTGCTCCAGTTTAATATTTTATTTGTATGTATACAGACGTTGCATAGCTCCTATTAATAAAATGTATTTCCATTTCTATATGAGTATTCTCTACATAGTATTTTAATATACTTTACATACATTTTTCAAGCACTTCATGTAAAATAAGTACAAGAAAATTTCTTGAAAGGAGGTGGAAACATTTAAAATTTAATAGAGGGCTGGTTTTGAAAAATCAAAAATGTGTAGGGGCTACACTGAAATCATGAATGTAAGGTAACATGAGGCATAGAACCATTTTCCCTTAACAATAAGAAAATTTAAGAATCTTTGTATATTTCCCATCCTAGCTGCATACAGCAAGTGATGTGGTAAATTGAATTGCATAATAGAAGACTACATAGATAATTTTTGTGGAATGCACCTAATAAGATGAAACAGTTGCTAGAATATTTGAGCTATTCTCACATTTTTATTCCATGTTTTGAATTCAAGCCTCTACATGCTGCATAATACTTTTTGGCAGTTAAACAACACAGAGTAATTTGGAAAATAAGTATCTCATTGAATGGAAAGTTAAACAAACAAGGCCTTAAATGAAATAGCCCAACAGAAGTAGATACTGTTTACATGTGACTCACTAAACAATGGCACCAAACAGCAACCTTAACAATTCTGTTATGCACAGCTGAAATGTAAAATCTAGAACAAATGCCACTTTAAAGCAATAGTGCCTCAGTATAGTATAGTAAAAGGAGATACTCAGTGGTAAGACAGAAGCTGTAGTTCAAGGGTGGGCATTAGTATATGGAATAAACTGTGAATAAATGAGATTAAAAAGTTCTTTCTACATGTTTAAGAACCTCTGTAGGAAGGAAAGGTTCCTGCGAGAAAGATGAGAAGTTGTGCCTTCAGAAAGTCTGGATTTTGAGGTAGGTGGAAGGGTCAAAAATGATACTAGGAGGTGCAGACTCCAAGTAAAGAGGCTAAAGCTATCCTAATTGTTTTCATTTTTTCTTTTTTTCCTCCTTTCTTGTTTCCTTCCTGTCTCCCTGCCTCCTTCTATCCCTTCTTCCCTTCTTCTCTCCCTCTCTTCTTTCTTGCAAATGTGGGATGGAATTCAGGACTTTGGGCTTGCTAATCTGGTGCTCTTTCACTTAAGTTATACTCTACTCACTGTTGGTGTGTGCTGTTTTATGAGATAGGGTCTTACTCTGCCTTGGGCCTGCCTGGATCTTCCTACTTGTGCTTTCCTGCCTCAGTAGATGACCTGCACAGGCCAACTTACATCTCCATTGTTTGAGGTGGAGTCTTGTGAATTCTTTTATACCCAGTCTGGGCGCAATCCTTGTTCCTCTAATCTTTGCTTCTTAAGTAGCCAGAATTTTAGCCGGTATGCTTAGCTCCTTTCCCCTTGTAATGAGGAAAACCCCCATTACACTGTATTACTTTTTATATTTGATCTCTCAAATGATTTTGTTTGGAGACAGTCTTCAGTAGTTAATTTGCTTTTCTCTTGGAGCTCTCATTTAAACAGGGTAAGTGTGTGAACCCAATCACAAATATTAAAATAAAATAGATAATATTTTCTAATCTCTTTGCCTTTCATATAACTAGGACTGTGAATTCTTGGAAGAGAGAAATTTAGACTGAGAGTCATTCCTTATAGCATTGCATTGTATTATATTTTTAAAATGTTTATAATTTGGTAAGAAAGAAAGAAAGAAAATTATTATGAACTTGGAAGTTTTTCCTCTAAAGGTAGAAAATATGTAGAATTTCAATTAGAAATTTGAGACATTTGGTTTTTGTTTCCCTGTTCTAAAATAGGAAACAGAATCTTGTTAGCTATTATTCCTTGACCCTTTGAAGCTCTTCTTTGTGAGTGACACTTTTTATTTTCCCATCTTGTTTCCTTCTTCCTAAAACAGCATCTCTGCACTCATGTGGCAGAGAATGATGGGACCAATCAGAAAAAAAATTGGGACTTGATATTTAAAGACAGATTAATAAATAGGAGGCATAAAGCTGTTAGATAACATAGGGGAATAACAAACCATTCCCATTGTCCATCCATTTCAGTTAGGAAGAGCTACACTCACGGCCTTATTTGCTGCATATGTGTGTGTGTGTGTGTGTGTGTGTGTGTGTGTGTGTGTGTGTGTGTGTGTGTGTGTGCTGTAACTAAGTAAACAAACCCATCCATCCTCTTCAATAATTGCAGTTGTATTTGCTCCTGTGTGAGGCGAAGGAACCTAAAATCCAGGTTCTTGGCAACTTTTCAGTATTTAATATAATACTTTGATTATAGTGTTTATGCTACACATGCTCTCTCAGGACTTAATAATTCTCTATAATATCAGACTCATCCCTCTTGGCCTCTTTCTCCAACTTTGATAACTACCTACTTCCTGTTTCTGCTGCCTGTTTCTATTTGTTTCATTTTATTTATAAAACTAAAAAGAAAAGAAAAAAAGCAGTGCCACTGAGTTACATGGAGTGGTGCATAGTGCGTAGAATACATATTCAAAGGTGAATAAAAGAACTTTTTTTTGCCAGTCCTGGGCTTGAGCTCAGGGCCTGAGCACTGTACTTGGACTTTCTCAAGGCTAGAGCTCTAACACTTGAGCTTCAGCACCACTTCCAGCTTTTTTCTATGTATGTGGTACCGAGGAATCAAACCCGGGTCTTTGTGCATGCTAGGCAAGCACTCTACCACTAGGCAAAACTCCTGGCCCAGAACTTTTTTTTAGCTAAGTATGCCAGACACTTCTTAAATTTAGAGGTTCCATTATAACTGTTGCTAACCACTCTAAGACATGCACTACTGTAGCTATTATACAGGTCAAGGCAGTTAACTTCAGAGAAGTATGTATGTATTTTTCTCACTTGCACAAGAAGCAGAACCCCTAGTTCAGAATTTTTCAGTATAAGGCTCATTTTCTATAGGTTGATCAAAATATAAAATCCTACTGGAAATAAGAATAGCTAACAAAGGGGCTGGGAGTGTGGCTTAGTACCAGAGTGTTTGCCTATCATGCCTGAAGCTATGGGTTTGATTCTTCAGTATCACATAAATGAAACAAACAAATAAATAAATAAAATTATTTAAAATAAAATAATCAACAATAGGAGATTGTGACAGCATTTAATTTTGTGGTAAATTTTGAAATTGTAATGTTCCTTTTATCTGACCAATATACCTGTAACCCCTCTATATATTACAATTAAAAAAAATTCTCCACAGCCTGGGAGCATGGCCTAATGATAGAGCTCTTACCTAGCATGCATGAAGCCTTAGGTTCAATTCCCTAGTACCACATACACAGAAAAAACACAAGTGGTGCTGTGGCTCAAGTGATAGAGCACTCAAGAAAGCTCAAGGATAGTGCCCAGGCCCTGAGTTCAAGCCATAGGACTGGCAAGAATTTTTTTTTCTCTAATCTCAACATTTTCATCCACAAAACCCACATATCCTATAGCCTGTGAGAGCTATGTAGCAGAGGAGGACTGCAAGTTGTGCATTTTTCCTAGAAACCATTGATTGCAATTTTCTAATGGCTAATGACAGAGACAGTAAAGATGGGATATTATAAACACTGATTATTTTTATTTTTTTCTTAAATTGAAGTTATATATGATTGGTAGGTACAAAATAGGTACAAGTGTTTTGAGCCTCTATCAAGACATGATTAACAGAAGTTAAGTGGTTTCTACTCTGGTGCAAAACTGGGTTGTGATACTTTCATTAAAAGTAATAATTTCCTTAAATTAAAAAAAATAAAAATGTCATATGCAGTTCCAAATTGCTTAGCTGAATGTTTTCATCTCAAAACCAGCAGGTGAATATGAACAGCTTCAAACCTATTTTTATTTTCCAGTAAATCCCAATTGCCTTAGCTTTGCAAGCTAATAGCATCCCAGACATGCTGAACTTGGCAGTAACAAGAGCCCTGAGAGAGACCAGGCTGAGTGAAATAACACAGTGTTGAGCTTTTATGAGGAAATTTAAAAGCAATCAATGTAAATATGAAAACTTTAAGGTTCATCTCTCCCTAATTCCAAAAATTGAAAGAATATATACTAAATGAATTAATCTCAAGTTCTTTATAGCCTAGATGAAAGTGAATTTCAATCTAAAATGAGAAGAAAGTGATACAACCACTATAGCTACTTATGAAATGGTGAAGTAATCCAAAATCATTCTCTTTCTATCTCTGTACTTTGTTGAGAAGATGTCTCCTGTGTTTTGAACTTTTCTTCCAAAGATAAATCCATAGTGCAAATTTTATTTTCTGCCTGTTTGAGAGTATTCATAAGAATAACTGTCATAGCAAAAACATGAGAAGGGGTTCAAGCCCCACGACTGGCAAAAAAAAAAAACATTGCTACCTGTGCTTTGTGAGCCTCAATTTCCTTATCAATACAATGGGACAAAAATAACTCTCGGTGTTGTCACAGCATTTATAAATTTTGATGTGGACCTAGCACTGGGTTTTGAGTGTTACCCAGTAGTTGGACCAGTAGTTGGATCATTTTAAAAGAATAATTCGTATACCTATTTTAGCGTGTTTAATGTCACTATAATAGAATATCATGCATTGAGTAACTTCATAAAGGACAAACATTTTAAATTTAATTTCTTGATGTTTGTAAATCAGGACTACCATCAGCTGAGCCACAACCTCAGCCCTTTTTGCTTTAGTTAATTTTCGGTTTGGGTCTCCTGTCTGTCTGACCTAGACCATGATTCAGTTTATGTTTCCTGTGTAGCTGGATTAACCAGCAAATATGACCATGCTCAGATTCTTTTTTCATTGGTTGATATAAAGCCTTGTGAATTTTTTGGCATAGGAAGGCCTCAGACCACAGTCTTCCCAAAGCTGTGCCTTGCAAACAGGATTAAAGGTGCGAGACACTGTGGCCAGGTTAAATAGAAATAATTCATTTGACTCCTGGTTCTAGAGCCTGGAAAATACAAGTAGTCTTGATATCTTGTTAGGGTCTTTCCTCTAATTTATTGAAGTGGAACAAAAATAGGGGGAAAGTGCAAGAACTGGCGAAACTTGGTTTTATAACAAACTTGTTCTCGGAATAATGAATAACTTTCTGTGGAAAAAAAGGTTCATTTTGGTGTAATTTTGCTTTTTTCTGTAGCACAGTTTGTGTTTCTGTTTCTATCCTCCTCATCCTTTCTATCTTCTCTCCTTTCCCTTTCCCCTCCTTTTCTTCCCCCTCCAACCCCAATTCCAGGTCTGCAATTCATGGTCTCATAGTCTTTCACAACTATTATAGCTGACTTTCTATCCTTTGAACCACATCTCCAGTTCTGCTTTTGCTCCTATTAATTGGACATATAGTCATGCAGATTTCACTACCCAGACTGCCTTCAAACCATCATATACAGATCTCAGCCTCTTGAGTCAGGATTATAGGTATGAGTCACTAGAACCTGGCTGGTACTAGACTTTGAACTCAATGCCTATACTCCCTAGGCTGGCGCCCAAGCACCTGTATTTCACAATGCTTGATCACTTGATTAATCAATGCTTTCTGCTGGTTAATAGAGACCTTCCCTCGTGGTGTATCCCTGAGACATAACCAGCCTACTTTAGTCTTCCTGTCATCCTTAGAATCCAAGATGTGTGGGATTGCAACTCACTTTCATGTGACATGCTGATTAGCAGATGGTTGTGCCTGGCCTGGTCTAGAACATAACTTGGAATGTCATGCATGTACCTTTGTGCCTAGCTATGGGTAGAGATTGGATCTCTCATGATATTTTATCCATGCTGGCCTCAAGCTACAATCTTTCACTCCCAGTTCCTCACATATTGAGAATTACACGTGTGAATTACTGAGGCATGATTTAATCCCTCTGCTTGTGGTACTAGTATTTGGACTCAGGACCATGCAGTTGGTAAGCAGACACTATACCAGTTGAACCGTATTCCCAAATTTGAACTGAATTTTAAAAGATTTTCTTTTATTTTGACATCAGTAAACTGACGTTAATACGGCATATTAACTCAGCTATGGACCTTTGAATTATCTTTTAGAGGGCATCGTTTTCTGTATTGTCCTGCATATTAATCATAGATGTAAATGTATGATCAAATGCATGAATCAAGCTGTTAGTCAGATTTAAATGCTTATAGCAAATGTAACTAAGGCTCAGCATGTATTGAATCTAAGATTTGTAGAAACCATTTAACTACACCAAATTATTTTTTTCATTATGATCTTAAAAAAAACCCAGTCATTTTAATATCAATGATGCTGGTTTAAACATCTTAGAACTATCCCCAAACTATGTAAACTTGGGCAAGTATTCTAACTTTAACTTTCTTTTTTCTAAAAAGATCATACTTCCATACTGTCACATTGGTAAGCATGAATTGATACATGGATCCTGTTAATTCACTTACTGCCTTTTGCCTCAGGCTCACTATTCTATCTTCTGCTCTGTCGAGATACAAGAGAAAGTGTGCTAACTAAATTGCTCACATTTTCATGTCAATGGAAGGCAAAACCACATTCATAATTACTAGAGTCAGTAAGTGGAGGGTGCAGCAGGAGATTTGGAGGTGGCGGAACAGAAGAAAGCAGTGTTCTCCTGAGTCCAAGTCCTTCTGGGTAGTATCAGCTGTTTTAGCTGCAATCTTCAGGATTCCTAGAAACAGCTGTCCTGAGCCCTCTCGAGCAGCAGAAGTACACTTGACTCTTTATCCCCTCCCAAAGTGATATTCTTCCACACCGGGCACTCGCCGACTCTCTTTTTCAAGTTATCTCAGCAGCAGTTCTGTAGTTTGCCCACAGAGCCAAACATCACCTCTGCAGGACCACTGAGTTCCTGCAGATCCTGTACATGAACTTCTTCTCTAGGGATCTCCCAAACCTAGCGGTAGTAGATTTCTCATGCAGTACTTTAGAAAACTTCATCCTTTTTGCTTCTGCCTCCTCACACCTCTATACCAAACTGTCTACATGAAACTTCCTGTGGTGATAGGCCTTATGGAGCTTATTTTACGACTGGAAGTGTTAGTATTACTTAGTTTCAAGGGAGTGAAGGGAGACAGACACTCATCAGTAAAAGTCTGGTGTTGCTGCATGCTGGTGGCTCATGCCCTGTAATCCTAGCTACTCAGGAGGCTGAGAACTGAGGATAGTGGTTTGAAGGGTTGGAAAATTTCCGTGAAGACATTCATTGCTAATTAATCATAGACAAAAATGAAGTGAATCTGTGGCTCAAGTGTCAGAGCACTAGCCTCAGAGAAAAGGAGGCCAGGGCCAGCACTCAGGCTCTGAGTTCAAGCCCCAAGACTGGCATAACAAAACTAAACACAACAAAACAACAAAAAATCCTGTAAGGTTTTTTAGGGCTATGTTGCTTGTCCCTAACCACATGCTGGAGTTAGAAATACAAACTAAGACCTGAAGGGTGGTGTTTGCAATTTTAGTAGAGAATCAGAGACAACACAGGAAAAATTCTTTCCCAAACTGATGGTATTAGTTAATGAAAAAGTCAGTAAACCAGGTGAAACAAATAAAACCTCAAAACCAACCAACATGTTAAATGTACAAAACAAAAGGACATTCTATAATCAACTTCACATTCAGTCTATGAAGAAATGTCACTGACTCTGCATTCAAAGTACATTGAAAATGTATCATTTTCTCTGTCTGTCTCTCTCAGATTATTTCAAAATACCACTAAACTAATTCTTGTCTCTTGATGTCAATTTTCAATACAGCTAAGGTCCTTTTTATCAAACAACTCAGATGATAACCTGCTCTTGTCCAAAGTCCTGTGGTTAAAATATTGTTCTTTATTTTGGAATAGAATTTGAAGCATTTACTGGTGTGTGAGGCCTTATAAGCTGGCCTCTGTGACCTCCTGATTTCTATTCCTTTGTCTGTCCTGATCATTTCACTAGAGCCTACAATGGCTACTTTTCACTTTGTCATTCACATCTCAGGGCCTTTCAATGAACAGCTTTCCTGTGACTGCAAGAATTGTTCTTCACCTTCCAATACTTGTCAAGGATTTGCTTTGTTCCTTTTACTTGAATGTACATAGACCACTTAGAATTGCACAATCCTCCCTGTGACCTCATCCTGCTTTACTTTTCTAGCATGATCCATATTTCGTGAGTCGAAGTTAACAAATACAAAGGCCTTATTCCAAGTTACTTCAGGGGAAGAAGACCAAAACTTAACCTGAGTTCAATTCAACTGAAACAAAGGACTGAGGAATTTTAAAGTGCGACAGTGGGAAGGCTCAAGACCACTGATAAATACTAGAAAGTCTTTCCTTAAAGAAAAATAGTCTAATATCTATCGTAGGATATATTTGTACAACTGGCTTGAAGATATCCACTATACTCAGGTGCCTACCCTTCCCGTTTCTTCATAATGGGAAGAAATTATATTTCAAAGCAACATAGTCTTCTGTGGTAAGGGAGGTCAGAGACTAAATAAAGGGTTTTAGCCTGGCATGGTGGATCACGCCTGTAATCCTAATTACTCAGTAGGCTGAGATCTGAGGATGGCAGTTCAAAGCCAGCCAGGGCTGAAGCTCCAGGGGTAGGGTGGTAGCCTTGAACTCAGGAACAACACCCAGGCCCAGGGATAGGATGGTAGCCTTGACCTGAAGAGCTCAGGGACAGTGTCCAGGCCCATGACACACACACAAAAAAGTTTTTATCTTCAAGTATAGAGGAGAAAAAATTTACAACTCTAAATTCTAAAGTAAATCCAAGATAAAGGAGCATAAAGATGTTTCTGTTCAAGTCATCTTGATTCTGGAGGGAGCAGGGAGCAAGTCCGCAGAAATAAAGTAAGAAACAGAATATTAAGACTTATTCAAGTGGAGGGAGAAAACAAGGCTTCCTTATTCACTTATTATTTGGTTTCTCCTACAGTGGGGGTAAGGGGTGGTGAGAATGTTGAAAGAGGTGACATTGATCAAGATATATTGCATTCACAAGTTACTTTGTTAAATGGCAACATCATTGTACAATTGAATAATAAAAAGATTAAAAGAGAGGCAGGGAGTTTAGCCTAGTGGTAGAGTGCTTGCCTAGCATTCACGAAGACTCAAGTTCGATTCCTCCGTACCAGATACATAGAAAAAAAAGCCGAAATGGTGCTGTGGCTCACGTAGTAGAGCTCTAGCCTTGAGAAAGTCCAAGGATAGTGCTCAGGCCCTGAGTTCAAGCTCCAAGACTGGCAAAAAAAAAAAAAGATTAAAAGATGTATACACATGGAGTATTAATGTCTAATTCACATTGGCAATAATATTTCTTAAAAGAAAAAATAGTTGGGGAGGGGATTGTTGTTTCTTACTATTCTAAAATATCCTAGTAAAAAATCCTTCTATTATGGGAATAGCACTTGTACATTGGCATAAAACATTTTAGCCAGGTTTGGTGACTCAAGTCTGGACTCCTACTGACTCAGGAATCTGAAACCTAGAGAATCATGGTTCAATGTCACTCTTGGACCGCCCCCCCAATATTTTTGAGACTCCATTTACAAAATAACCAGAAAAATAGGCTGAAAGCATGGTTTCAGTGATAGAGTGCCAACCCTGATGTAGAAATCTGTGCAATCCAAGTCTTTGAGCTCAAGCCCTGTTACCAGAAAAACGCCAAAAGAAAAAAAAATAGAGAGAGAATGATTGTATACATTCTTTAAAAGTCTTCTTTCATTAGGGATTGAAAGACTATTTACTGTGATTCAAAATAAACTCAAAAATTTTCAGGAGACAAAATTTCATGTGGTCCCATTCTTTTCAGATTTTCTTTAGTTTGTGTGGCAGTTATAATATATACATATTTTCACAGGTATAAAAGCAACTTAATAAAGTATCATGTGACAATATTGAACTTGGCATATAACAATAATGTACATTTAGTTTCTATTTTGGGGAAAGCCTGTTTCCATTTCTGAAACAAATGGTAGTATCAAACCTGAACAGAGATTTTAGTAAAAATTCATGAAATTACAAAGAAAGAAAAATGAGCCCAGAAATGCATAGTTTGCCCAAGGTCATATTACTGAATGAGAAAAGAGTATTAGAATCAAGGTTTTCCAACCTCATTCTTTGTTATTCCCGTGCACACAGCTCTCAAAATCTGCAGCATTGTTTTATTCTGTACCCTATGCCACTTTTAAAATCTCTCTTCTGGGTCTAAAAGGAAGGACATACTTTGTAAGGATAAATCCATATTACCACTGTCCAAGAATGTTATCTCCAGAAAACAAAGACATCTCATCATTCTAATCCTCAGATGCTTACAATTAGAATTGGCTGTTCTCATTATCAGCAAATGGTTAACCTTACGGATTCCTTTTTAATTAGTCTTAATTCTGAATTGATGATCTATAAATACTCAAAAGGGCCTAGTCTTATTTCTCCTTGAGAAAAGTAGGATTACAACACTATGTGACACGCTATGAAACATTCATCCGCAATGTAACCTCTCTGCTATGAAAAACAAAGAGAAGCTAAGTCTTCCATTCTACAGTTTAACTCAGACATGATTTTCAATTGAATTCTGAAATATTTAATTCTAACTCTATTCTCTGATACCCTCTGGAGACCATCTATGTGAATTATAAATTTAAATTGTATTAAAAATCATTAAATTGATCTGAAGTTTGGAACCCAATAAGACATTTCCTGATGCCCTCTGACATCTCAAGCTACAAGTCCAGTACGTTTTAAAAGGACAGTCAGAGGGGATACTTGAGTATGTGGGGTTTTTTTCTATAAAAATTATTTTAGGAGTGATTTCTGTTCTTTGGGGTTTTTTTTTGAGAAAAATGATATCTAATAGGTGATAAGAAGACATATGGAAACAAATTAAATTAAACCATCAGAACTGAATGCATTTTTTATGAGATATATAAATCTTCTCTTCTTTTATTAAGTCCTGCAAAGATTTATTAAATTTTTCTTGATTTGAGAAACACTGCAGAATTGTAATAAAAAAGATGGATGGATTTTAATTCAGTTTTTATAATGATTCAATGGGTTGATTTTAACATCTCAGTGTAGAGAATATAAAAATAGTATAAAGATTTATTTTTAAATTAAATTTAAAAAATCACAATAGGCTCTTCACCACACTTAATTGCCAGTAGACACTCAGTTTTCTCTTTAATATATTTCTATGAATGGTCAATTTTTACTTCAAATGAATTATAAAGGAGCACATTTGCAAAAAAGTAATCAGAACACTATTGAAATAAATTAGTTAAAACATTGCATTCTTGAGAATAGTGCATGCTAAACAAAACAGAATTTTGCTGTGTTGACTGTAATTATATTTTTGAAGCTTTTCTTCATTACACTAACTTATTTGAGCTTAAAGGAAAACATTTCTTTCAAATGCAATTCAAAATGTATTGTGTTTCATTCATTTATTTTACTTCATGACATGGTGAATTGTGTGCTTGTGTATATGAATGAAAAACAGAACGGTGTTTATAATTTAAATGTAGTAGTACATGGCTCTGATGTATACCTGTCAGGGTTTTTAGCACTCCTTGCCTCCTGACCCGCAGGAGGGGCAAGGAGAACAGCCCCGACTAAGATGAGACCTAGAAAGGTTAGGGCCCACTGGCCGCCTTCACCCAGCCCTCCCTTCTCCAGAGGGAGGACACAGACGCGCCAGGGAGACTGTCACAGCAGGAACTCGTTTACTGGGAAAGTATAAGGGGCTAAAGTAAGAAGCAGGAGTCTATCAGCATAAACGTGGGCAGGACAGGGGGAGGTAGGTGCGATCAGAGAGGGTGGCAGGGCCAGTCCTTGGGTTCCAGGTAGCCTTATTTTACATCACAAACCACAGCCAAACCTCCCAAGGAGGCGACAGGCAGGTTGGCTCAGTTTCCTAATGTGACATTCCCCACATATACCCATGTGGGGGAGAGCACTGATAAGTTCCAGTCTCATGCCAGTGATGACCCAATTTACACATGCTTCCTTGGAATCTCTTTCCCTTCCTATTGACTCACTCAGCAAATCAGCTCATGAACCTATCATGTGACAAACTCCCTTGTAAGTCTTGCAGTTTTTGATTAAAAAGCAGTAAAGATTTTCTATCCTGTAAAGTCTTCAATTTAAAGAATAAAGAGGGAAAAATGTAAAACTAAATACCTGTTTCAAATAGGATTTATGGCATGACATGGGCTAGCAAGAATAAAGGATTATAGTGACTGTTACACATGACATTCAACAAAAGTTTCAAGTAATATCTTGAATGGAGACCAGTAGGATGTGAAGGTTTGAACCACATGATCATCGGAGCCATTGTGTTTCTCTTATGCAAGAAAAGCAGAGATGAAGATGGCTAGAATGAACTGAAGTAATAGAAGAAAAGGAGTTTGATTATAGCTTTAGAAAATGCATTAGCTTTTTCTCTGAGTTCATCATAAGCTATCGGAAGGCATCAAGTAGTACAATGTTCACATTGTATTTCTAAGTATTTGTCTCAGTGCTGTTTGGAATAATGCAAGATGGCAAATGAAGATCAGTCAGTATATTAGATTTTATCCAGGTTGCTAGAAGTGAAGGTGGTAAAACATGGTTGAATCTTGAGTAGGGTTTGAAATATGAAAGATGTCTCACATTAACTTTGATGATTTAATTGAAAAAAAGACTGTTGTATCTTAAATAAGAGGAGACAAAGGAAAGAGCACTTAGGGAGAAGTGTTCAGAGGCTTGCTCTAACATAGTATATATTAATATTTGAATATATACATTAATTATATATATTGTATTACACATTATGTTATCACGAGGTAATTTGGCATATAATACACGTTACTTCAAAATATATATCATACTTAATATAAACTATATAACATGACTTCTACTAAATGCATAAAATAATACCTATAATATAGTATGTATTACATAGTAAGCATATATTATATATTGCACAGTAATTTTCAGTTATATGTATGAGATGTATATGTGTAATATGTAAAAAGGATCTGTACTATGTATTACGTACGACATTAAGTATAATATTTAACATAATTATATTTATAATTAAATATATCTTGCATATTTATCAATATACATAATATAGTTAATTGTTAATTAAAATAAAAGTATCATGTACTCTCCTGCTTGTGCTACCTTCAAACAGCAAAGCTCAGATCTCAGCCTCCTAAGTAGCTAAAGATTACAGGTGTGGGCCATTGCGACTATGGTTTGTTTTTTGATACAGAATCTAGCCAGGATGCCTTGACTGGCCTTAAAGTTCTACACTCAAGAGATCCTCCTACCTTAACATCCTGTTTAACGAGTTGACTTCATCAGATAAGTAGTTTTGGTCTTAGCTGGTCATAAAATCATTTAAACCATTTGTTAAAAGCTTCAACTTGGTAGTATAATTTGTATTTTTGTCAGTATTTGTACTGGGACTTGAATTCTGTGCTTAGGGACTGTCCCTGAGCTTTTTTTTTTTTTTTTTTTTTGGCTCAAGACTAGCACTGTACTGAGCTGTAGTCCCATTTCTGGTTGCACGGTGGTTAATTGGAGGTAAGAAAGACTCTTGTGGTTGTTGGACTTGTGATCCTCAGATCTCAGCCTCCTGAGTAACTAGGATTTCAGATGTAAGCCATTAGGGCTTAGGTATACAATTGGTTTTTAATGATTGATACAGTACTTGTAATTTTAGCCTTCTGGAAAACTGGTTAAAAAAATGAAGTCTTGGGGCTGGAAGTTTGACCTAGTGGTAGAATGCTTGCCTAGCATGCATGAAGACCTGGGTTCAATTCCTCAGTACCACATACATAGAGAGAAAAAAAAGGCTGGCAGTGGTGCTGAGGTTCAAGTGCTAGAGCTGTAGCCTTGAGAAAGTCCAAGGACAGTGCTCAGGCCCTGAGCTCAAGCCCAGGACTGGCGAAAGAAAAGAAAGAAAGAAAGAAAGAAAGAAAGAAAGAAAGAAAGAAAGAAAGAAAGAAAGAAAGAAAGAAAGAAAGAAAGAAAGAAAGAAAGAAAGAAAGAAAGAAAGAAAGAAAGAAAGAAAGGAAAGAAAGAAAGGAAAGAAAGAAAGAAAGGAAGAAAGGAAGGAAGGAAGAAAGAAAGAGAAAGAAAAAGAAAGCAAGCTTTTATATGTCTCTTATCTACCTTCTGCTAATGTTTAACATTTATAAGAAAATAGTAAAGTGATAATGGCTAATCTTTAGGCATTATGTGAATTTTGCTAGCTTTCTCTTTAATGCCTTTTTCCTCCTTGATACAATCTAAGACCTGACTTTGAATTTGCTGCGTTTGACTCCTTGTTCCCTTCCAAGCTGTGATAGTTCCTCCTGGGTTGTCTTTTATGACCTTCATGTTTTGGTTGGAAGAATATTTTGTAAATACCACTCAATTTGATTTGTAAAAACACACCAGAAGGGATGTTGTATCATTATCAGCATGTCCAATCAGGGATTCAATTTGACTTTATAAATAGTGCTGTTAAGATAATTTTTTGATGTTTCTTCCCATACTTGGGGGGAAGATACTTTGAGACTATATAAATATTTTTTGTATGTGTGAGTCATGGGGCTAGAATTTGGCCTGGGCATTGACCCTGAGCTCTTCAGCTCAAGGTTACCACCCTACCCTTGAGCCAAGCCCCACTTCTCATTTTCTAGAGGTTAATTGGAGATAAGAGACTCAGGTCCTTTTGTGTCTGGGCTGGCTTTGAACCTTGATCCTCAGATCTCAGCCTCCTGAGTAGCTAAGATTTCAGGCGTGAGCCTGTAATTGTGGATCTAGGTGCCCACAAAATTTCTGTTTCTATTTCAAGGTTTATTTAGTCATTATCTATTAGTCATTATTGTTTGTTTTATTATAGTTGTTTAATCATATATAGTGTATATGTATATTATATATGTACATACATGTAATAAGCTAGAGAGCAACTCAGTGTTTTGTGAAGGTTAGGCAAGTGTTCAAGCATTCATCTATCATCTATCTATCATCTATCTGTTTTGTCACTAACTAGGATTTTTGTTAGCTTCATAACCCAGGAACTGCGTTTTCAACAACGTGAATAATACATCTCTTTGGGGTGTAAATAGCAAGGATGATAGCACCTCTGTTTTCCAGTTTTCATGGTAGTGTAGGTAGCTAACTGATGAGCATCTTCCCAAAAGTTAAAAAAAAATACGTTGTCATAAAAATGCTGGAGCCTCACACCTGTAATGCTAGCTACACAGGAGACTGATATCTGAGGACTATGGTTCAAAACCAGCCTGGGCATGAAAGTCCCTGAGACTCTTTAATGAACCACCGGAAAACTGGCAGTGGCACTGTGGCTCAAGGTATAGAGCAGTAGCCTTGAGCTGAAGAGTTCAGCAACAGAGCCCAGGCCCAGACTTCAAGCCTCAGGACTGACCAAAAAAAAAAAAATGTGTGTTAATTTCTGAATCAATCAAGTCAGCTAACATAAATGGTCACTCTATTCATGTTAAGTATTGTCATCAATTCTCTCTAGGGAAGTAGTTTATTTTGAGAACATATATGCCATTAGATTGTCTGGGCTGTGGAAAAAAAAAAGTGAAGTTTCTTTATTCTGTCTTCGCAACTTCTTAATTATCTGCTTTAGCTATTGTTGCTTTAAATTTTATTGTAGCACTGTATTTTAAATCACAAATTTAATCAGGTCAGTACTTTTTCTCATAGGGAAAGTTTTATAGAAAATTATTGTAGTCTACAGAAAGATAATAAGGAAATTTAAGAAAACCTGCACTCCTCAGGTTTTACTTTTTTGGACATTATTTTTATTTCTCACTATTGACTAATATATATGTATTTTATCCATAATATACATATATTTCTGAAATATTTTTAAGTAAATCACATTTTAATTCATCTTTATGAATTTTTTTTCATATATTTTTATTGTAATTAATAGAAGGGTTACATGATATTTGCCAGATAGATGGTGCATTAATTCCCATACATTGATACCCTTGAATTTCTAAATAAAGACCTTACCACAATTCATTCTCAAATATTTGAGGAAGAATAAAGAACAAGGACATTCTCCTATATAACCATACTATTATGATATCCAGAAAATTTTAAATTGGCACAGTTAAATTATCTTATAATCCATTTTCAAATGTCTCAAACCATTCCAAAATTTCATTATATTGTAATATTTATATGACTCCAGATGCATTAGAATATGATAATACAATGAACATTTTCTAATTGTCAGGTTGATATGTAGATGAGCTGAAGTTACATTTGTCAGGTAGTGGGTGCATTACTTCTTGAACATTGATACACTTTCCCATGTTTTTCTCCTACCTTTCTTCCTCCTTCCAATCCTTCCCCACCTCCTTCCAGTTATCTGGATTTTCCCCTTCCCTTCCCTGTTTTAAATAAACAAATATATCTATGTACAATATACTAGGTACTGAATCAGATACAGTAATGACATGAGATAAACCATAAGAGGAAAAGAAATAGAAAAGAAATAACTTCACATAGTACAATAAAAACAACAATCACTCAAGATAAACCTCTTGTTTCCAAATTCTAGAATTAATTTTGCTTAGCCTCATACTAAATGGTCATATGTACACAGTTTTTGAGCTACTGTGATTGTGTGCTAGGGGAAGCTTAGACATATATTAATGATTACAAATGTTTCTTTGGGTCAGGCTTACTTCACTTAATATGATTTTTTTCCAAGTCTTTCAATTTCTTTACAAATGGGACTATGTCATTCTTTCTGATGGCAGCAAAGAATTCCATTGTGTATAAATACCACATCTTCTCGACCCACTCATCTACTGAGAGATATCGGGGTTGGTTCCATATCCTAGCTATGGTAAATAATGCTGCATTGAACATCGTTGTGCTAGTAGCTTGTCCTTGTTTCTGGACATTTGGGTAAATACCAAGGACTGGAATTGCTGGGTCATAGGGGAGCTCTATGTTTAGTTCTTTGAGGAATCACCATACTGCTTTCCAGTATGGTTGAGCAAGTTTACATTCTCACCAACAGTGTAGTAGTGATCCCTTCTGACCACATTCCTGCCAGAATCTGTGATTATTTGGATTTTTGATAATGGTCATTCTAACTGGAGTGAGGTGGAATCTCAAAGTCATTTTTGATTTGCATTTCCTTTATGGCCAAAGATGTTGAGGAGTTCTTCATGTGTAACTGGCCATTCTTATTTCCTCTTCAGGTAGTCTCTCTTTAAGTCTTTAACCAACCTTTTAATGAGATGTTTTTTTCTTTGAGGATTTGTCTTTGAGAAATTCAATTTTTTGAGCTATAGTTATATTTTAGATATGAGGCCCTTGTCTGTTATATGGCTAGTGAAAATCTTCTCCCACTCTGAACTTTCTATTTAACTTTCCTTCTATGTTCTCAAGTTCTTCAGTTTAATGCTGTCCCATTTGTCCAAACTTCCTTTGTTATATTTCTAGGCCCTTATTAAGAAAGTTTCGATCTGTGCCAATAAGCCCTAGTATATCTCTTATTACTTCCTGTAAAGTTTTCTGGGTGTCTGCTTTTACCTCAAGGTCTTTGATCCATTTGGAGTTAATTCTGGTACAGCATGACATATAAGGACCCACATTTAGTTTTCTACAGGTGTTTAACCAGTTCTTCCAGCACCATTTGTTGAAGAGGTTATCTTTCTTCATTCTGTCTTTTTGGCTCCATTATCAAAGATTAGGTGGCCATAGGTCTGTGGGTCTTCAGTTCTATTCCATTGGTCCTCAGGCCTGTTCTTGTACCAGTACCAAGCTGTTTTTATTGCTATAGATATATAATAGAGTCTGAAGTTTAGTATTGATATACCTCCAGTGCTGTTTTCTCTGCTAAGGTTTTTTTTTTTTGCTATATGGGGGTCTTTTATTATTCTATATGAAAATTTTGGATTGTTTCTTCTATTTCCTTAAGGAATGACATTGGGCTATTGATGGGTATTGCATTGAATTTGAGATAGCCCTTGGCAGGATTGCCATATTCATGATGTTAATTCTTCCTATCCGGGAGTATAGGAGTTGGGTTTTTTTTTCCCCACTTCCTCCGTTTTGCTTTGATTTCCTTTTTCAGATTTTTAAAGTTTTCATTGCAGAGGTACTTTACTCTCTTGGTTAAGTTAATTCCTATTTATTTTTTTAAGCCTATTGCAAAAGGAGTTGCTTTCCTGATTTCTGCCTTTTTTGTTCATTGTTGGCATACTGGAAAACCATTGATTTTTTTGTCCAGTCCTGGGCTTGAGCTTAAGGCCTGAGCACTGTCTTTGGACTTTCTCAAGGTTATAGCTCTACCCCTTGAGCCACAGCACAACTTCTGGCTTTTCTATGTATGTGGTACTGAGGAATCGAACCTGAATCTTTGTGCATGCTAGAAAAGCACTCTACCACTAGGCCAAACTCCCAGCCCCAAAGTCATTGATTTTTGAGGGTTAATTTTTTTTGGGGGGGGAGGGGGTCATGGGGCTTGAACTTGGCCTGGGTGCTATCCCCGAGCTCTTCTGTTCAAGACTACCCTTAAGCTGAATCCCACTTAACATTTTCTTGAGGTTAATTGGAGACAAGAATCTCAGGTCCTTTTGACTTTGAACCTTGATCCTCAGATTTCAGCCTCCTGAGTAGCTAGGATTTCAGGCAAGAGTCACCTTGCCTGGCTGATGGTTAATTAAAATCCTGCTACTTTACCAAAGTTTTTTATTAGTTCGAGTAACTTGGGAGTGGAATCCATAGGGTTCTTTACATACAGAATCACATCTTGTTCAATGAGAGGAAGTTTTACTTCATCAGTTATTATGTTCATTGCTTATGGGTTTAGCAATAGGGTATTTCAGTTATTTGTAATGAACAGATTCAAAATATTTTTATTTTAAATTATTTAAATTATTTTCATCTGAAAGGGACAAAATGGGATCAATTTTTGTCATACTTAATTTGTGTTTATAATTATGGTTTACATAATTTAAAAATTTATGGTTTCAAGTCACATGAATTAAAATTAGAACCAATTTAATATGCCATTATACATGTCTCCAAATATAGTCTCATTACCTATCTTTTCTTTTAGAGTAAGTTTCAAAAAATTTCAAGGTTTAATGATCATTAGATTAATTCTGTGGTAAGATTGTGCTCCTCTCTTCATAAAAGGAAAAAGGAAAGGTTATTAAAGAGTGTTATTACCTTGTTCCAAAAGTATAGAATGGGTCCACCGAGGACTGACAAGGGCACCCTACAAAGTCAAGGACATTTAAATTGCCTAAGAGTGGAATAATTCTTTCTAAGTATTCATGAGAGACATTAAAGTTACTAAATAATCACATAAGAATTATTTTGGTTGTATCTGTCGACTATGACAGCTTCTTTCAAAAAGGATAAATATAAAATATGTGCACTTTTCAGGATTTGGATGGATTTGATTTTGTAACAGAAAAACATGTAAGGAGAAAACTGACAGTTTTTGGAGAAAAAAAAAACATGCTGGGGTTAAAATAAAAATGGTACACTCTGTTTAAAAGAAGATAGAGAACTAGACCTAGATAATAAAAATATAATATGTAAAGAACCATTACTGTAAAGAGAACTCGATGAAAGTCAGAAAGTATGCTAAGATCAAACAAGTGCCTTAAAAGTTAAGATTCAATCAGGGCTGGGAGTTTGGCCAGGTGGTAGAGTGCTTGCCTACCATGCACAAAGGCCCTGGTTCAATTTCTCGGTACCACATACATACATAGTACAAAGCCGGAAGTGGTGCTGAGGCTCAAGTGGTAGAGCTGTAGCCTTGAGAAAGTTCAAGGACAGTGCTTAGGCCCTGAGTTGAAGCCCAGGACTGGCAAAAAAACAAAAATAGATTCCATCAGAAGCATGTAAGAAAAAAAAAAGAGGATACTGATCATCAGGTGAAAACCCCATTCTGGAAAAGGTGAGTACATCACAATGTGCTTATCTCTTTCTTTAGACTCTGAGAAAAGGTTGACTTGGACGCTTAGGTTTGGGTAAAATATGCAGCAAATACAATTAGATGAGAAATCATGAAGTGAATCTTAATATACAGTAGATCCTTTGTATCCAAGTGTATACTACTCTAAGGAAACTGTTGAAGGAAATGGTGATTGCACAGAGTTCAGTGCTATACTGAAGTTGTTTGACATATTTTTTCCCCAATACTACACATCTACTAAGAAAGACCTGCCACATTTCAACACATCATGAATATTCCCTTTATCACTTAAATTGATCCTATTACAAACACTTTTGGAATTGGCAAGGTGGCTTTACATTTTTCTTTTGGGATACTGCCAACTTTGTGAAAAAGTTTTTTAAACAAATTTAAAGGAAAAAAGCACACAGCTAGATCACCCAATGATTTAAATGCCACTGGCAGTTATGCAGGGCTGCATAACTCCACACCAATGGAGCTGTGTCATGTTTAAAAAAAAAAATTGGGGGAATCGCCATACTGCTTTCCATAGTGGTTGAACAAGGTTACACTCCCATCAACAGTGTAACAGCGATCCCTCCTGACACATCCCTGCCAGCATCTGTTATTAGATTTCATGATCATGGCCATTCTAACTAGATTGAGGTAGAATCTTAGAGTTGTTTTAATTTGCATTTATTTTATATCCAGAGATGTTGAGCATTTCTTCATGTGTCTATTGGCCATTTTTACCTCCTCTTTTTTGAAATTCCTTTGGATATATTTATTATTACTCTTCATACTATTTTGTCAAAACCAGGTATCATAAAGGTGAAAGTCAGATGGACTTTTGGTAATTAAATCAGTTTTTATCCAACCTCACAATTCTAGTAAAAATAAGCAGCTTGTAAATTATCATTTCGGTTTTCTCATTCAGTCTTCTAAGAACATAGGCAAACATGTGTATATATAACAGTAAATATATTCAGTGATGGAAGTATCATAAAATATGAAAAGGCCAAGTGTAGAACCAAAGGAAAAAATTTTACCTTAGTTATTTTAGGTGAGAGATTTATGTGTGACATTTAAATTGATTAATTTATATGAGTCACCAAATAGAGAATTTGGGGGGCTGCTTAATTAGAAGTTCATAAAAAGTCATGTTGGTACTTGCCCCTACTTTATACAGAACATAGCACGATCAGTACTCAATAGATAGATTTAGGGTTCCTATCAGCAAGAATGAAAATTAAATATGTTAGCCCAAATTAAAGGCTCATTTCTCTTCCTTCAAGCATTTGCAGCTGAAAACTTGCAAGCATAGTTGCTTTCTCTTTGAGATTTAAAACTTCTCAGAGCCTCTGGTCAGTTTTACTATCCAGGATTGCCTTTCTAATAGGCTGAAAATCATCTCTTTGAAATATGATTATATAATCATCAAGGATAATTCTCCTGTGTCCCTTTTTCATGGTAAGTTAGGCACTGCATTTAGATAAACAACAGTTTAACAAACCAAGATGGGCTAACATTAATTGACCTCCATCCAAAATTCTCTTCTGTCTTTGGTTTAAGCCGAGTTGAGCTGAGTCTTTCTCTCTCATTGAAACAGTCTTAAATCCAGTTTTTCTTGAATTTTTCATATGACCTGTGAAAATTCTTTGATAAAAATACTAGAAATTGCTAAAGACTGGTATAGAGTTATCTTGAACAGTCTCCAAACTATCTAGAGTACTCTTGAGAAACAATGTGCCTTCAGATTTGAAGACTTTCTTCCCTAATCTGCTAGCGCCTGTTACAAGCAAAACAAAAGGCATTCTTTTCCAGTTGTGCATCCTTTGTTTTCACTTTTTGTAGGCCACGAGGCTTGGCTTCTGGGCCTGGCTGTTGTCGCTGAGCTCTTCATCTCAAGGCTACTTCCTTACTCCTTGTGCCTAAGCGCCAGCTCCAGTTTTCTAGTGGTTAAATGGAGATTAGAGTCTTATGATCTTTTGTGCCCAGGCTACTTTTGAATCATGATCTGTCGGGGTCCTTTGCCCCCAGTCCCTCTTGAGGAGGGATGGGGAAAAGCACACCCCAACCAGTCCAAGCCGGGAGAGGAGAGGGCCCACTGTCCTCCCGCACTCAGCCTTGCTTCCCTGGAGCACGAACAGAAACGCCACGCAGCTTCATCAAGGCAGGAATCTCTAAAACTCCCCTCCTTATATTGGGTGCGGGAGCCTATCAGCACAACAGGTGGGCAGGATAAAGAGGTCCACTTGTTTACCCCTACTACAGATCTCAGCAGAAAGTTATTAGAATGGCATTACTCGGCCCCCAACGTCTCCCCCATTTTTATCTTAAGACAAAACTTAGTATATGTGGGGCTACCACCATATTAGATCGGCTGGCTGTGCCTGTCTTAGGTGTCTCCAAGCTCATTAGTCTTCTTACTCGTCATGGGATCACCAAGTCCTTTTTACTTGGCTAGGTTGATAGGTACTTGGCTCCTGTCTTAGGTTGATAGGCTAATAGCTGGGACTTTCCCGTCTTTGACTACCAGCCGTCTAAGCAAATCAGACCTTGGGGAATGCATCTATTTCCATGGGAGCAAATGCCCGTCTCATTAGCGCTTTCTGTGTTGACTTTGTAGGCAGGCAATAGACATATTACAATTATAGTGCATAAAAACAAATCCAAACTGATCAATCCCAAAATAGTGTCAAGATAACAATCACCCAAAGTTAGAATATTGTAACAATTGTGCACATAACAATTCCAGTCCTCACATCTCACATGCTGACTAATGGCTTCTGAGATCTACAACGCAGTATTCAAATCATTTTCTGTAGAAACTGCAGTGGCAAGGACAATACTCGCAGCAGTAAGGGCAGGAAAACACCAAAGTTTTACTGATGAGTGGAAAAGCATTCTCCTCCTCCTGTACAGGCACTAGTATATACTGAGTGGCTCTGACTACAACAGAGAAAATATTCACACAAGCCATAGGGAATAGCAGGGCAATGGAAGAATTAGTCTTCCAGTCCCCCCCTTTTTGTTTTAAACTACTGTCCAAAAATGACTCTGGTCCCTTCATTTTAAGGGGGTTATGGGCGAAGATCCATTTTCTGTAACTTCAAGCTGACTCAGGGGCGTCGTCTCTATTTTGTCAGGGACTTTAAAAAGCTTTAGCTTGTTTTCAACTATTCTGAACCCAAACACAGGCTTTCTAAATCACTACCATCAAGCGTTTCTGCGCTACTTTTCACCTGTTCTTAAACTGTTTACTCCCGTATAGATTTAGATTTACCATTCACACACATTCGCGGTCATTCCAGTCTGAACCCACTTGGTTCTATTCTAAAATCTCTTTACACACATTCGTTCCCTTTCATACACACATTCACGGTCGTTCCAGTCTGAACCCACTTGGTTCTATTCTAAAATTTCTTGAAAAATAGAAAATAGGCCTCGTCCTCCGCGAGGTAATTTTTTTTTTTGACATTTTATTAGAAAATAGGCCTCGCCCTCTGTGAGGTAACCATTAGCCTCGCCCTACTGCTCTGGCCAGAGACTCCCGCGAGGTTCCTCCCTTCCTGGGACATTGCCTCGCCCTCCGCGAGGTTCCTCCCGAAGTGACCCACGCTTTGGAGGTGATCAGGGAATGATTAAAATCTCTTTCACACATTCACACATATTCACTGGTCTAGTCTTGGAGTTTTCTTTCTCTTTCTCCCTGTGTCTTTGTCTTTCTCTTTCCCTGTAATTTCAGCCTGTATTTTTCCTTCAGGTTTCCCTGGCCTTTCAGTCCTTTTTTCTTTTTGTTTGCATTATCTTCCTTTCAGATTTCTCTGGTTTTTTCAGTCTGAGTTTTTCTTCTTTGACTTTCGCAGGTAGTTGCTTCCCTTTTTCCTGTTTATCACCTTTTTTCTTTCTCTTTGTCCCTATCTTTCTCCTTGTCTTCCTGTCTTTTTCCCTGTGAGCGACTTCAGCCTGCATTTTCCCTTCAGGTTTCCCTGGTTATTTAGTCTTTTTGTGCCTTTCAGGTTTTCTCTAGTTTTTCAGTCTTTGAGGAGTTTTTCTTCTTCAACTTTTTGTAGGTAGTTGCTTCCCTTTCTCTTGTTTACCATCTTTTTTCTTTTTCTCTTTGTTCCTCTCTTTCTCTTCCTGTCTTTTTCCCTGTGAGCGACTTCAGCCTGCATTTTCAGTCTTTCCTCCATGTATCTCTCACTTGGCTCAACTCACAGTCATGCCCCTTTCATGCCCCATTTCGTGCCCTATGTTGGCTCTTTCATGCCTCTTTCGTGCCCCAGGTTGGCTCTTTCCTGCCCCACGTTGGGCACCAATATGCCGGGGTCCTTTGTCCCCAGTCCCTCTTGAGGAGGGATGGGGAAAAGCACACCCCAACCAGTCCAAGCCGGGAGAGGAGAGGGCCCACTGTCCTCCCGCACTCAGCCTTGTTTCTCTGGAGCACGAACAGAAACGCCAAGCAGCTTCATCAAGGCAGGAATCTCTCTCCCTCTAAAACTCCCCTCCTTATATTGGGTGCGGGAGCCTATCAGCACAACAGGTGGGCAGGATAAAGAGGTCCACTTGTTTACCCCTACTACAGATCTCAGCAGAAAGTTATTAGAATGGCGTTACTCGGCCCCCAACAATGATCCTCAGATCTCAGCTTCTGGAATAGCTAGGATTACAGGTGTGAGCCACCACACACCCAGCTCTTTACTTTTGTCAAGATGAAAATACCATCCTTCAAATGAAATATATGACTTGCCTTAAATTGTAAAGAAAGTAATTACAGTCCCTTAGATATTTTGGATTCTGTTGGAAACCTGTTTATCATTCTCTGACAATCTAAAATTAAAATGGTAAAAGTACACTGAATACTCAATATTATATTGAACATTAAATGCCTATTCTTGTGTACCATCCCTCATCTTAAATTATGTGACGGAGAATAACTTTGCTCCATGCTCATCTAAACAAAGTTCTATTGGGGTACAGGATTATATATGTTAGCCACTGTTGGAGTTGACCATGATCTTCTATCTAGCTCCTAGCAATGGAGTGTAGACCACTACTTGGCCAATATTTTCAGAATATGAGGGATATTTTATATCAAGTGTATATAAGTATGAGAAAGATAAGATCTCTTCTAGTTCAAAATCCCTGAAAAGGGAAAAATGTATCTCAATGGAATGGAAAGACTTTGCATTGCCTTAAGAACTTGGCATATGACCTGAAGTACATATGGAGAGAACTTTAAATTATTTCACTTTCCTGGAGAAGGACACTATTGTGTTATATGTTCTGTGGTAAGAAAGTAAATGAGTAACTGGTTACCAGGAAGTTACATGGTCCTGTATTCGCTTAGCAGCATTTCTTCTTGATTTTAGGCATATGTATGTTAATCTGGCAACAGATTTTACAGTTAGATATGACCATGCATTTTTTCTTATCAGTGGAAAGCAAGCTGAAGTATTATACACCTTTTCTAAGATAGATTTCCTTTTCTCTGCATTTTTATTACTGTCAACTAGTTGTATCACATGGTTTTATTCTGACTTATCTATATATATGCATATAGTATACTTTGATCAGACTCAATAATCTATCACTATCTCATCCATACCTTTCCCAAAACAATTTCAACAAGCTTTATTATTCTACATATGTCACACATGTTCATGAAGTATTTTGATCATATTAACTCTCCTTCAACCTCTCCCAGTACTGTTATAGGCACACATACACACACACTCACAAAATGTGATGCATTGATCATATTTAAAATAACAAGGATCTGTTGATAATATAGTAATATATATTAGAAAAGCCACATAGTAGATGTCATTTTTTTACAGTAAGCAAATACACTAGAGCAATGGAAAAATTCATTGGTACAAGAATACTAAAATGTCAATATTTTGTTGTTGCCTTATATGATTTCCTCAGGAGTATAACTTAATTTAATATATTAGCATATATTTGGTATAATTTTAAGTTTTGCAAATATAAAGGAGGAATAATTTGGAAAGACAACAACAATTTCCTAAGGGAGACTTTAACAAACACGATTAATGCAATGAAACAAATGTTTAAAAATGATGTTGATGGACCTGGGTTCAAGGGAAAGGTCAGAAAAGGGAAATAAATAAGTTCAAAATACGGAGGAGAGGATGCTTAATGTCAGGAAAAACATAAATGAGGCATATTATAGCATATGAATGATTTAGGTTTATGAAAGTGGTTACACATGTTGAGCCCCAAAGACAGTGTCATGAGAAACTTTGACTTCAGAACAAATGATGGTCAAACATTTACTAGATGTATGATTTGACATCATCGCAGAAAGGTTACGGTCATATTTCCTATTAGACTACAGTGAAACAGGTATGTGTGCAATGACAATATGAGCAGTGCCAAGATGGGACAGGGAATTTGTTGGAATTCTATAATATGTTCTATCTAGGTTTTTGTATGAAAGAGAGAAAAATATATGTTGCTATTATATTCTTTGTTTTCCTTGCTTCTCCTTTAAAAATTTCTTTTCTGTTTGTGGAAGCTTGGTTTTTTTTTTGTTTTCAATTTTTTATTAGCCCATCCTAGTGCTTGACCTTAAAGCCTAGGCACCGTCCATGAGCTTTCTCAAGCTAGCACTCTACCACTTTCACCATGGAGTGTATTGGTTTTTTAGAATATGCGGTACTGAGTAATTGAACCCAGGGCTTCATGCATACTAGGTGAGCACTCTACCACTAGGCCATGCTCCATGCCCTTGGATGGGTTATTCATGATGAAAAAGGTGTAGCAAAATGGTAAATCTTTTTTTTCTATTTAACTAAATAGTTTATGATCAACGTCACCCCTTTGAACATTCTCACCCCTCCCTTCATTACCCACCCCTATTCCTCATTCTTCTTAATTTGGTACAATATACTTTGGATTCTTGACTGCTTAAATCAATTTGAATAGATTTTTCTATATTCATTATAAATAATAATTATGACAAAGTTTTCTCCAAAGAGAAAAAACAGAAACAGTATCATAGGGAAAATTGGTGAGCTATAAAAATTGAAGTATAATGATTATTTCTTTACTTCAATTACTTCTTAATTTCATGAACATTAAAATACACTAAAACATTAAAGCCACTGAAGAATTTTTAAATATTTATACACCACCCCATGATGTTTTCATCACTTCATTCAGCCTCAAGTGAACACACAGTCTTCCAGATTTGAATGACTCACACTTGTTTTTACTATTTTAAAATTCTAGTAACTTCAATCCACTTGATATAGACACTTTACTTATTTTACTTTATCTAACTAACTGAAGTAAAATAGTATGGTTTCATTGGACAACGATACATGTATGTGTGTGTCAGAACAAATATTTGGAGATGCTACGGCAGAAAGTAGTGAGAATAAGTTTTCAATGACATAAATCAAATTTCAGGGAAAAACTTGACATATCATTTTGATTGTTTACCAGATAATACCCAAAATAAGTACTGATCAACATTTTTAATATTCTTTTTATTGTACCTAATAGAAGGGTTACATTATATATGCCAGATAGAAGATGCATTACTTCACAAACATTGCTACCCCTTCTCATGTTTTTGTCCCCATTCCCCTCCCCCATCCTCTCCCCTCATCTTGTTTTCCCCCTTCCCTATCCTATTTCAAATAAACAAATAAACATATACACAATATACCAAATAACAAGGTAAGATACTGTAATAATATAAGATAACCAAGTGACACAAAAGAGATGAGAAATAACATAGTACATTAAGAACAACAACCACGCCTTATAACATTTGTATTATACAACCAACAGACTAATAACTTCTTAAATCTTCCAGCATTAAATGAAACATTTGCAAAATGACACATGCTACATATGGGACAATAATATGTGTGTGCCTGTATATATTAGGTATACCAGAAAAGTTGGGTTTTAGTCACATGAAGAGTCACATTTGAACTGATACAGGTACAAACTGGATTCTATAACCCCCACAAGGTTGGGAGTTTGGGTTTTCATTGTTTTGTTTGACACCCTTAGTAATAGAAAGTATCTGTGAATGATTTGTATGAGACAGTAATGGAGTGAATATAACTTTTTATAGTTCTTCTACTTTTTCAGAAGTTCAACTAACTTCTCAGGAGCAATCAAGCTTAGAAGATGACATGATAATAAAATTAGCTTAGGAGAGTATTTCCTGATCAAATAAATGTTGACATAAATAAAACCTTTTTATAGCACGAATACAATAATTTTAAAACTGTATAATTTGAAAACTATTATATAATGAAGTACTTGTTTTTTTTGGATAAATATTAGACAAGGTGGATGAAACACCAGAGTATGTAGCCACTTCACTATCAATGTAAATTTTATTTAAATCTGTTTTATGTTTAGAAAGGAAGAAAAAGAAATATACATATATAGTTGTGACCTTATGTTCCAGTTAGTGTGCGTGTGTGTGTGTGTGTGTGTGTGTGTGTGTGTGTGCTGTAAGCTTGAACTTGGCCCTGGGCATAGTCCCTGAGCCTCTTTGGCTCAAGGCTAGTGCTCTACCACTTGAGCCATATCAGCACTTCTGACATTTTATGAATACTTTATCATAGTAAGAGTCTCAAGGACTTGTCTGCCTGGGCTTGTTTTATACCCAATCCTCAGCTCTCAGCCTCCTGAGAAGCCTAGGATTACAGGTGTGAGCCCTCAGTTTCCAACTTCTAGTTAATTTTTAAGGTCATACAACTGTTCTAAGAAGGTTTGTTGGTTCTTTTATATTTCATTACGCTTATTCAACTAGTAAGGATTGATTAAAATTTAAATAGACATTTAAATAACATAGAAATATTGTAACATAAAGTCTAATTTAAATTCAAGTAGACTAGATACCTACTACTTCCTTCCTAACTTCATCTACCAACCCTCTACTTAATTGTTTTTTCACAACATTTCATATGACCTATTTGCATCCTTGCATGTAAGATATAGGTGGTTACACTTATTCTCAGCTCATAAGCAGTTATTTTAAGCAAATTCCTTTAAGATTTAATACATATGATTTACTTCCTCAGGTCATTCTTTATGTTAAAATGTCTAATAGTAAATTAGAAATGTTTAACAAAAATGAATCTAAAATTATCTGTCATTGGAAAATTATCTGCCATTGGAAAGTATTAATTAGATGCAAAATAAAAATAATTAAATGTATAAATCTTGAGAGTAAAAATGTAAATATTACAATTATCATCAGACTTGGGGGTTCCTAAAATTGAAAGCTCCATTGAAAAACTTTGCAATTAAAAAACTATTAAAATGATTTGTCCTTTGAGTGGGAATAAAATATGGATTTTTCCCCTTAAGATGTGGATCTTCCAAACAATTATATGAGCCTAGCTAATATTCTCCACTCAGCTCTAAACATTTTTTTCTTGCTTTTTAAAAAAAAAATCTCAATTCTCTTAAAGTAAGCCTCCCATAGGTGGCCTTGATATGTAAATTCAGCATCTCTGTATTGGAGATTGTTTCTTTTGCTGATTCTTGTTAAAATGTTTCCTGGGCATCATTTCAGTCACACAAGTCCAATGAACCGGTGTGCCTTTTGCAACTTGTTGTGGCAAATAAAAATAATTAACTCAGTGAGTTTAAAAATATCTAGTCTCTTTGTCTGATGGGTCTTTTCTATTTTCCGTCAATGTTTGCTGCACAGCTTTGTTTTGCCAATTATCTTCCTAGGTTTCCATCAGCATGAAGAGGAAAATCTGCGTGCTTGTGTTTTGCGAATGTATAATGAATGAAAACACAAGAGAAAATATATTCTTATCTGTAGAATAAATAATTTCAACATATCCTCTACGTAACTGCTAATATTTAGGATATTTTATATTAGATGGTATCACTGATCTAGGTACAGTCAGAAAGTAATTTAGCTTATAAAGAAATATTGACTATTGAAAACCCATTTTAAAAATTATTTTTGTTCATAGGCTGTTCCATTTAATGCAAGGAGATCAAAAGGGCCTCCGCATTAGAATCCAACGGCAGAGAGAAAATAAAAAACACAAAAATAGATTGCCTGAGGATTCCATCTGGAAGAATTTGAAACCATTAGTAAAAAAGTGCAGAATAGAAGGCTCCAGTACATTACATATGAAACTCCAGCCATCACTCTGGAGGGTTTCCATGGGATTCCTTTACAGCCTATTTCCCTAAATTGAGCAACTAACACACTGGTGTAAAGACAAAAAGTAAATCACAAAGGTATTTGAGAACTAATATATTACCAACTTCTCAGAAGAGGTTTAAAATTGGCAGTGTAGGATTGAAAAGAGAAGGTAGTATTGAATGCTATTATCCAGCATTGTAATGGTTAAAGAATGCAAAAAGACATATATTGAACATCACCTTAAAGGTACAAGTAGAAGATGCACTCTCCTTTGAAAGCTCTTAAGATTCTTCTGTGTCAGAATATAGAAAGCTAGCAATTAAGTAAACAGTGGAGGTCAGAACTAAATGAGTGATATAGAAAAAATTACATATATATATTTGGTTATTCATCTAGTTAACTGGAATAATGTATACAAGAATAATTCTAAAATTTTGGAAGGCCAAAAGTAAATGAGAAAACACAGAGACAATCTCTTTCTATATCGCTTGTCTTGAATATAAACTTGTCCAATCCATGGAGGGAAAAGGGAATCACAGAAACAGCAGGGCAAAGGATGAATTAGTGCAACAATGATACTCACTAGACATTATGTTGGAAATGAACTTTATAAGTTGGGACAAAGGGGAGTTGGGAGAGGTAAGCTGAAGAACATGGAGGGAGGAACAGTGTCTAAAAAGAAATGTACTAATTTTCCTACGTATGTAATTGTAATCCCCCATTACAATAAAAATAATATTCCAAATTATGGAATATTATTGGAATATGGAAATTCCATATTCCAAGAAATATGGAAGCATTACAGTGGCAGCAATACCCACAGGAGTACTGATGTTGGCCAGAGCACATTAAATAAGACAACAAAGTTGAATAAACTCTTGCAAAGGTCTTCGATCAGTGGTTAGCCATGAACTTGGATGTGTCTGGAATGAGCAGAGAATTCATGTATAAAACATAAGGATTAATAGTGCGGAATATGTGATTTTGATGTTCTTTCACTGTTAAATTGCAACGTCCTTGGAATATATTGAACAGATCGATTAATCGTTGCTGCTAGAATGGTCGCTCTACTAGATATAAGAAACCTGAATGGCCTCTTTATTTCATTCAAATAAAACAGAAGCTTGTAAACGAATTCATTTCTTAAAATGCCTATTTTATGTATGATAGAGATTAATTGAAATAGAAACTTGGCAGACCTTCTACATCATTCTGAACAGGTAGCAAAAATTATTAACTGAGATGTTTACCATGCACCAATTCTGAGAAATGTTTAAGTAAAAAAAAGTGTGTGTGAAAATAATGTATAAGATAAAAAGTGGTATTCAAACATGAGTCATGTGTTTAACAGAGTTCTTATGATCACTAAGCAGGCAGCACTGCTCCATTTGTTTGTCACAGGAGACAAAGGTAACTGTGGTAAGGTTTATACTATTAAAAACCTAAAAGAGGAATTAAGAAGCACATAAGCAATCAGTGATTGGGAGACCTTATAAAAATATTTTTGATAGGTATATGTTTAAAAAGTTCTGGATATATACACAAGAGTTTGTAATGGGACTAGGAAGAGAGAATACTTTTTAGAGACAGGTAGCTTGCTTGACAGTTACAGGTGTGATTCAATCATAGGTAGTTAGTAAAAGCTTTTAAGTTAGGTCTAGAATTCCTGACAACGTTTGCCATGTCACTGCCATTTTTAACTAAAAATGAGTTATGAGAGTCTGCTGCTTCTGTCATGTTGTTCTATTTTGCATTTTTAAAATAAAGCATGCTTGTAGACTGTGAAACCGCTTTACAATATGAGATGAAAATTATAGTTGATACACGTTTAGTGATACCCGTATAACGATACATGAGTTGAAAACATATGCCTATGTTGGAAAAGTGTCTATGCTGCCATTGGTGTCCTCTACCTTCTAACTTTTCCTAGAGGACTTATGAGCCAATTATTGATGTTTCAGAAAACATCAATCATTCATCTTAAAGACTATTCTCATTTGGCAACATATATATATGTATATATAAATGTATACACATATGTAAATTAACTTCAATTCCTATCCAGAATATAATCACTAGGATTTGAAGAGACATGTATGATTGGACTTTTCTGTCTTGTTACCCAATTCCTTGGACCAATTTTTTTCCTCAGAGTCTTCACATTGGTGTTTTATTTTCTTCTAATTTAATGCCAATGACCTAGTCACCAGAATAGTCTTAAATTATACCCAATATAGTAGCACCATCTGGTTTTGCCTTAGGATGCAAAGCCATTCAGTTGTTTGGAAGTACTCAAGATGGATTTTGTAATGATGATATGGCTTAATCCTCCAGTTATATGAATTAAAAATGACACAACATTATCCTTGAGGCTGTTACATGGAATTTAGTGTTGTGCCTGAAAAGAGAAATAAAGGGCACTATTGCTATGTCTGTTACTCCTAGCACTGTCATAAACTACACTTTAGTACCAGACTTTTATGTGCATAACTGCAAGAGAGAAATAAGGTAATAAAAGAGAAGATTTTGAATTATTAGGATGAGCAAAAACAGAGGAACTATCAGGGACATATAGGCATGTGTGTATTATATATATATATGTGTATACTCATTTATAAATATGTATAATACATTCCCAGTGTGGTTTTATGGTAACAATATCTAAATATCTACTATCATATGTTTCTTTATGTTTTGCATATGTTTTGACATTTTTTTCTCCTGATAATTCTATATGGTAGGTAATACTAACACACTCAGACTTACTATGGGAAAATGAAGAAGGGTAGTGATTTGCCAAGGATCATGCATCGCATTGCCAAGATGCAAAGCAAGCCATTTGATGCTCTCCCGCTTAGGCTGTGCACAGAACCACTATGTATGCATCGGCAATTCTCAAGTGAATGTATGGGATATAAGGTACAAAGAAAATTGCACTGCTCGATCATTTGTTAAACAAATCAAACTAAACTATACACATCTGACCACTCCTCAGCATCCTGCAGAAGAATGAATATTATCAGCACCTTAGAAGTCCTGTGTGTTTTCTTCTCTGGGAATATACTTTTTTTTCCTACAATATAATTACTAGTTTAGATTTACCTGTTTTGCCTGTATAAGTAACTTGTTCCTTCTAGTTAACATGTGAAACTCGTCCAATGTGTCTATAAAAAAAAGCTTATTAAGCATAGTGCTATAGTTTATTGAATGATTATGCCACAATGTGCATTGTATTCACTCTCCTTTTGGAAAGTATTTGAATATTTACCATTTGTGGTTATCACAACTCTTGTTGTTTGGAAGATACTTACTTGTCTATCCTTTGAGAAAATTCACATGTATTTGTTTTCTATCAGTATTTAATTAAAAATTATGGATTGATAAGGAATCAAGAACTGTTGGCAACACAAACTGCTATTTTCTGAGATGCTTGTTACCAGCATTATATGAAGTCTGCCACAGTCCTTCAGCAGAGAGTCAGCGCTACTTCCTTCACATTCTCCTTTTCTGCTTTTCAATGTCAGAATTCTGAAAATTGTGCCTTATGGTTGATTTTAACTTTTATTTATCTGATCAGCAGTGCAGTTGAACATGTTTTTCTGTTTATTGGCTATCCACATTGTAAATGCTGGCATTCAGGCTTATGAATTTATCATTACTTGCAGTAGTTTATTGCATATAATGCGTGTAATTCCTGCGAGGACTGCAACCTCAGCTCGTGCTTGTGAATTTTAACCTGATCTTCCTGAGGTGACCTGAGCACAGATTTAGGATTTAATCTAGTCAGTGCCACAATTATTTTTTCCATATATTTTATTGTAATTAATAGAAGGGTTACATTATATTCACCACATAGAAGGTGCATTACTTCACAAACATTCATACCCTTTCTCCTGTCTTGGTCCCCATTTCCCTCTCCCCATCCCGCCACTCATCTTGTTTTCCCCCTTCCCTATCCTATTTCAAATCGAATAAGCATATATACAATATATCAGCTAACAAAGTGAAATACTATAACAATATGAGATAACCAAGGGACAGCAAAAGAGATAACATAATACATTAAGGGCAAAAAATCACTCATTATATGGCTTTTGTTTCTATATCCTGGAGGTCCTTTTATTTAGCGACATACTATATGGCCTTATGTATCTAGGTTTTGTTCTGTTGTAAATCTCTGCTAAGACAGCCCAAGGTTTCTACTGATTATGACAAATGAGGAAAACCATTGAGCCTATGTTCCTTTGAGTCTGGCTTACTTCACTTAATATGATTTTTTCTTTTCTTGTGACTTCATTATATTTATTCAACTTCATAATGCTTTAAGGAATTACACTCAATCATTTCTCCAAGAGAGTGATGTAGTAGCCTACTATGAGAACTAATCTGTGTGTGTTAATACGATTTTTTCAAGTCTTTCCATTTCCTTACAAATGGGATGTCACTCTGGTAGCAGCATAGAATTCCATTTTGTATAAATACCACATCTTGTTGATACACTCATCAACTGAGGGACATCTAGGTTGGTTCCATATCTTTACTATAGTAAATAGTGCTGCAATGAACATTGTTGTGCTATTGGATTTAGTATGTCCTTGTTTCTGGACGATTGGGTAAATGCCATGTAGTGGAACTGAATTACTGGGTCATAGGGGAGCTCTATGTTTAGTCTGAGGAACTGCCATACTGCTTTCCATAGTGGTTGAATGAGTTTTCAGTGCAACAATTATTTAAGCAAATATCTTACAATACCAACCATTCCTTCTCCACACTCATACACACAAATCTGGTTCTCTGGTTGAACACTGACACACACATTTCTGTTTTCTGGTTGAATACTGCCTTATACATATACATTATTAATCATTAATTATTAATACAATTTCCCATGTTTTCCTTTTGATTAAAGCTCATGTCATCCATCGATGTTAATGTTTATAAATGCTTTTCTGAATCTATTGATGTGACAACACGACTTTATCAGCATGTTAAAACAATGAACTCTGTAGAATAGTTTCTTAATGTTAACACAACTTTCATTCTTGAAATAAGCAACACTTAGTGGTGACTTTCTATTTTTCTCAATTTAATTTCCAAATATCTTCTTTAGAATTTTAGTAGCAATGTTCCTGAAAAAATACTCCTTTGTAATTTTTATTTCTTAGTTTACTTGTTTATATATTTATTTTTTAGTGCCAGTACTAGGCCTTGAGCTCAGGAACTGGACAATGTCCCTGAGGTTTTATGTTCAAGTCTAGCATGCTACCACTTCAGCCACAGCTCTACTTTCATCATGTTTTGGTGCTTAGTTTGAGATTAGAGTCTCAAAGACTTTCCTGCCTGGAATAGCTTTGAAATTCAGTCCTCAGATCTCAGCCTCTTGAGGGCTATGCTTATAGGCATCCGTCACCAGCACCTGGCAGTCCTTGTTAGTTTTCATTAAAAAGGTAGAGTCTCATATGAGCTGGAATTAAAACTCCCTTTCAGGGGGTAAGTGGGGGAAGGGCTGAACAGTTATCTAGATGATTTCCTTATTTTCTCTTAGTATTTAAAATAGTCACTATCAAATTCATTGGTAAGATTCATTTCTGTATTAGGCTTTAGTATAGCATTGGTGATCTGAGAAGCCTGCAGAGGGAGTGCAAGGAAGAGTATGCTGAGTATTTGCAGACTTGTTTCTGCCAGGTGAACTTTGGCTGCTAAGCTGCTTCTACTTTTGGAACTACCTTCAGTTATGTTCCTAATAAAAACTGTGCTTGAATTAGCATAGTCATTGGCATCCTGTGACTGCTTTAGATCATTGATGTTTGATAGTTCTTCTGGACTCTCAAAATACTTATCCAAAGTCCCATATCTTCTTTTTATCAGAGCCAAGACTTGAAGTTTATTTCAACTTTTAGACCAGCGTTTATCTCTAATAAAGTACCTTCAAATATGTTGAAATTGGCTCAGAGTTTTTTGGTTTTTTTTTTTTTTTTTTGCCAGTCATGGGCTTGAACTCAAGGCCTGAGCACTGTCCTTGGATTTTTTTTTTCTCAAGACTAGAACCCTAACATTTGAGTCACAGCACCACTTCTGGCTTTTTTTCTATGTACGTGATAACCGAGGAATCAAACCTGGGTCTTTGTGCTTGCTAGGCAAGCGCTCTACCACTAAGCCAAACTCCTGGCCCTGCTCAGAGTTTTTTTTTTTTATAGCTATTAAAATACATTTAGCTCCTATAATTAATATTGAGTGAAATACTTACTGAAAAACTACTATGAAACGAAGAACACAAAAATGAGAATAATATTATGGTATTTTCTTATTTTTAAATAGGGTGTTTTTCTTATTCTTTTTGTAAAGCAAAGAAATGAAAGAATATGCTATGAAAAGTATGTCATGTGACATGTTGACTATTTGAGTGAAAGCACTTGAAAAACAGCATGTGGACAATCATTCTGAGCTTTGTGCTAGTTCTTAAAAGCAAGAAAATAAAACTCCATATGAAAGAATCCCTGTATATCAGAGAAGGAATGCACTGCTCTTGTCATCTCAGATGAAAACCTGAACTTGAAGAAATGAAATCTGTGAAGTTCAACTTTGCTGCACTAATACTTACATTCCTATTAATCTGGCCAGTTAAAGACCCCAGCCTAAGCCCCATTGCCTTTTCATGTTTTCAAGTTTATCATTATTTAGTCAAAGCAGTAAAAAAAACAAACAAACATTTCAATTAATTTCTTTAGATCTTCATTTCTTTTTGAGGTTTTCTGTTCCACAAAAGTTTAGGCTAAGTAAATTAGATTACTTTTCTCCATGCATTATATGTTTGCCTATTTAGTTTTGGGGCATAACTTGCTAACTAGCAGGATTATGCTAGAATTTTGCCTCTGCTGCAATTATTTTATCAATATGTATTAAGTCTTAATATATTTTTGGCATTCTGTTATATTCTATCTAGCAATATTTAACTCACAGAACTGCATGCATTCCTATTGTTCTCATCATGGGTATATTGCAGAAAAATAACTAAAGGTATCTTTATCTACATCTTGGAGTTTTTTCGCCATTCCTGGGCTTGTGCTCAGGGCCTGAGCACTGTCCTTGCACTTTCTCAAGACTAGAGCTCTACCACTTGAGCCTCAGCACCACTCTCAGCATTTTTTCTATGTATGTGGTACTGAGGAATTGAACCCGGGTCTTCGTGCATGTTTTATTCCCAACTTTTAAACTTAAATGCCATATAGAAGGAAATAAAGCTTCTGGGGAGAGTGTGTTCAGAGAACCACCATCAACGGTTAGCACTTTGTAACTCAGTAATTTTTTCTCTTGCTAAAATAGCTCATCCAGTTACAGAATTTTATGAAATAAGTTAGCAAAAATAATCTAAATAAAAGCTGCCCATTACAAACCTAGAGCAAAATCTAAATACATAAGGCCATATAGGATGACTCTAAATGATAAGACTTCTAGGATATAGAAATAAGAGCCATATAATGTGTCATTGTTGTCCTTAATGTTATTTCTCATTTCTTTTGCTGTCCCTTGGTTATCTCATATTTTTACAGTATTTTACCTTGTTATCTGATATATTTTATATGTTCATGTTTGGTTATTTGAAATAGGATAGGGAAGGGGGGAATACAAGATGAGGGGGCGGGGTGAGGGGAGGGAAACGGGGACCAAAACATGAGAAAGGGTATCAATGTTTGTGAAATAATGCACCTTCTATTTGACGAATATAACGTAACCCTTCCTTTAAGTACAATAAAAAAAGATAAGAAATACAAAAAAAGCTGCCCACTTCACTTTTCAAAACTAATTCCTAAGTGGGGGTTTGAGACCTTCAGAAACAGCACATTTGTAGGTCACAGGTGACCATTACTTCTTAGCACAGTAGAAACATATGCCCAAACTTTTGCTATATGTAGCTATTTTGTGTTAATTTCCAATCACAGGTGGAAAATACAGCTTGATTTATAATCTAGATTTTTTTCAACCTCGATAGACAACATAAAAATCAAGTTGTCAAGAAATGATTCCAAAGTATCAGCTGCTGTGTGGATGCTACTCTATCTCCACATCCTTAGCAACTACTAAGCCAATGCACAAACAAGACATGGCAGAACCTTCTCAAAGGGAAAATAAATTTTATTTCCCAAGGATCTGTGAACTACCTGAGAATTTGAAAGATAAAGTAAGAAAGTAGAAGATCGTCTATAAGGAGACCTTAGGAGGCAATGCAGGATAGCACAGTTTATCTGAAGAGTATTAGGAGCTTAAAAGACAGGTAAGCAAATACTGAACTAAAATAAAAAAGCTGATATATTCTTAAAGTTTAATGTCAAGAACTGAATCAGTGTTAAGTATTACCAAAAGAAAGGAAGAACGAACATCTTTTTATGTTTCTGAATTTTCAAAAGTAAAGTAAAAGAAGGAAGTATAAATGTAAGGTAAAGTTTTATAAGTACAACTCAAGATTCAGATTGCATATAAGTAGTGTTAAAACAAAAAGAAAATTTACAACTGTAGGGTTAGATTGATTTCTTGATGCTTTAATCCCGTCCTCTTATGTTACAGACAAAGGCAACAAATCTTGTGAAATTAAAGCCCTTCCTGAGACCCTAAGAACTAGAATACTAGCAAAAAGGAGGCTAGAACAATGTTATTTTAGGATATGTTTATTCCTGTCATATTTTACTGCTTGGCAAATCTTGAAGCATCTTTTACTTTTCCTTATATCAGGACTTTTTTTCCTCTTTGAGAAGTAGCTCTCCCCTTTTCCTGATGCCACTGTAACTACAATGATACTTTTGTCTTAGAACTAGGTTGTAGGAATGGAGAAGCCTTTGGTTCAAGGCTGCCTGGCCATTGTTAGTTGTTGCTAATCACAGATGTTGCTATAGCACAGACAAAACAGATAGCAGAATGACACAGACCCTCCTCAGTGGCTGAAATTCTCCAGTGCTTTTCTTTATTCAGCACTGGTATCTATGGAGATAAGAGTTCAGTGCTTGTGTGGCTGCCCCTCAGCAGACTTGCAAGAGGTGCTGGTTGGTAAATTCTAGTCCAGTGGTACTAGTAGCTTTCTGAATGATTCATTTATTCATTTGGCTTCTGTTTGTGTTATAGACATCAATGCCTCTAACACTCAGTAACAAGTTCCTTTTTTACATCTAGTTTGTTTGAAAATATTTCTATTTTTTAGGCTGAGCTCTGATTGATACCATTTCTAAGACATGATGGTTTAGTAATTATAAATTGCTGTGGTTTGCAAATTATATGAAATATAGGCACAGTTCTTTAAGAAAAATTAGAATATTTACAGCTGACAAACAACTTCACAAATGTTAAACGAGTTTTGTGGGCATACATATAAGACTTGGAGATCTTTAACTTTTCATTAGTGACCATTCTTCATAACTCACTAAAAATAAGTACAAATTATTCTTTCTTTATATGGGGATAGTCATCTAAAGTATGTTTTTCATATCACTTGCCTGAGTTTGGAAGGAATATTAAATTTATTTATGGTAATGATACTTCAAATGAAATCTGTGAACCAGGGTTATTCTGCAGTCTGCTTTTTCTTGCATGTAAGTTTATCTGATCTGGAGAAGGGGACAGGAAGCACAGAAATGGTGGGGTAAAGGGTAAGCCAATTCAGTGATACTCACTAGACACTAAGTTGGAAATGAACATACAACTTGTGGAGGGGGGAATTGGAAGGAGGAAAACTGGGAGAAAATGAGAGAAGGGTGTACCTACTACATTGTATATGTGTGTGGGGTGTGTGTGTGTATTTGTTTAACTGAAGTAGAAAAGGAAAAGAGAAAAACAAGAAGATTGGGAGGTAGTGGGAGGAGGGAATGTGGGAGAAAAAAACATGAGAAGGGGTATCAGTGTCCAAGAAGTAATGTACCCACTATCTGATAAATGTAACTGTAACCCCCCTGTACATCACCCCAACAATAAAATATAATAAAAAGATGTTTTCATTCCCTGATTGATGTAACTGTAACCCCACTGTATACTACATTTACAATAAAATTTAAAAATGTTTATTCTAGGATGTCAATAAACCCATTACATAGTTCATGGCAAATGTCCATTTCCTAAATAAGTAAATAAATAAAATATATAATGTGTTAAAAGCTCTAAACCTCCCAGAATAATACTTACCAATTCATAGGATAGTGAACAGGTTTACTACAGAAAAAAATCTACAAAATTTAAAGATAATAATTGTGAAGTATAAAGACCTATCACCAGATACGTTTACAGTCAGATCAGTTTTTCTATGTGAATATGTGTCCTCTCCTTGAAGATATATGAACCAGTTCTACCACCTGAAGACAAGTAATATCTAAAATTATAATTCTCTTGAGACAGGATCATCTGTAACCTCCACAAATATGTGTCTATTTCTATGGCAAAGATGACTGACTTAGGAAAATAGATTTTACATACAAATTTTCAATAAGGACACCTCCCTAAAAGTATGAAGAGAAAATAATTGTATAAGGTAGGAAACAAAAGGATCTGGAAAAATAAAACCAGAAGATAGGATTGTAAGAGTTACTTTGCATTCTGGGGTTTCTGTGGTCATCAGAGAAGGTGTAGACCAAGAACAGAATAAAAGAGCTAATGCACTGGAAAGAGAATTAAAAAAGTGAAAAACTTAAAAAATTTAGTAATTGGCAATCATACTGATAATTTATTAGTAAAGTTGTACATTATAATTATTTGAGAAGAGGCTTATATTTATATTCTACCACAGTAGAAGATTTCTTTTCTAAACTCCCATTCTACTACCTAAAAAAATGAAGTTTTCCCTTAGTGTCACATATGTAAATAATAATTAAAATGTTATGGTACTCACAATGTGACTCAATTATTTTAATTATGTAGCAGGTATTGTTGTTAGAAACAAAAGTATAGATATTAGATTTAATAGAAGCAAAATTTGGGGATTTCAAATTTACAGTTGAGTGGGAGCCAAATTTATTATCGTATTATGTTTGTGTTATTTCTTTGTACTTACAGGTTTTTTTCTGAAAATTTGTTCCAGATGCTATACAGAAAAATCCTCTGATTCTTAAATAATTGCAGCTCATTCTATAAGCTCAAAAAATAAAGCCTTTGATTTAAAATTGTTTAATCTCAAAGAGCTTCATATAGAAAACAGATTAGAAATGTGGATGAAGTTGCTTTCAAAATGGTCTATTCAGCTCCAAAGCTAGGCAATAACAGTTCTCAAAAGGGCTTCATGATGTGAACTGGAATCAAAGAAATAGCCACATTCCTTTGAATTTAAGTGAGCCTTTAAATCAGAGGGTGAGTGCATCAAAAATTTTTCTTTGTGAAAAACTGAATATGAGGCAATGCTAATTTTATATCTCTACTTTCTTAGGAAACATATAATGGTTAGGATGAAAAGGAAGTGAAGCTCTTACTTTAAAATCAAAATTCATTCTGACACAAAATGTTTTATTGTTAATACTGTGTTTAACTGCCAAGATATCTTAGATCACAAGAATCGCAGCAAGAGAAATCACAGAAACAAATAACAATGTTTATTGAATGCCTAATCCAAGCCAGGCACTCTTATGAAGTATTATGCTTGTGTTAGTTTAATCCTCAAAACAACACTGAATAATTAGCATTTATAAAAAATATAGTAATGGATATTCATTGTAGAAATTCTTTAGCTATATTCTTTTGTGGCAGAAAATGTATATAATTTATGAACAACTAAAAGATTGATCTAAGCTAGAATAATCTGATATGTATTTGGTTTTTCTCTAAAAGCCATTTATACAACAATGCAGTTCAACTAAGAAATGAAAGAAAATCTTAACCATTGAAGGACACATAGATAAATACTTTTATATAATATATGAAATATTTTAGAAATGTGAAATAGAATATATCACATATCATGCCTACTACACATATTATATTACATAAAATATTACATAAACTTATTTATGCATAATCTATGTCTTATATATTATGCAATTTTATATATCATAGACATATATGTAAGATATATAGTATATACCTAAATGGAAAGTTTTGTTTCTACACAATGTTTTCCTACAGATAAATAGATTTGTTCTTTGTACTTCAAGACATTTTCAATATCGCAGGTAGACTAGAAATAGAAAAAAATATAACTCATGCAAAGCAATTTTAGCTAAATTAAATACACCACGAGAACAAGCACCACTTTTATGTTTAATAGTATTAAATCTACTATGCTTTCAACTATCCATGGCACCAATGTAAATTTAGGATGATGTCACTGTAGTTATCTAAGGCAAGCCAAACCATAAAAAATAAAATATTATCTAGCTCAAAGCCAGTATTTCTAAGGAGATAAATTCTCGAATGCATCCTAAGTACATCTGTTGTGTATTGTACACTGACACAATGGTAATACAAGTATCTGAGAACACCTATGGAAGCTATTTAAAATTCAAAAGCTATCACTGAGAGATTCTAAAAAGTTTAGAGAAAATAGAACAAAAATTTTCATATGAGTCAAATCAGCTAGTCTGTCACACTTGAACCATAGTCTATTGCCTCGGTCTCCCATTAAAATCACTACAAAAGAATCTTTCATACATGCAGAGGTGGACATAAGAAAGTTCTTCATTTTTTTTTTTTTTTGCCAGTCCTGGGCTTAAACTCAGGGCCTGAGCACTGTCCTTGGACTTTCTCAAGGCTAGAGCTCTACCACTTGAGCCTCAGCACCACTTCCGGCTTTTTTCTGTGTATGTGGTACCAAGGAATCGAACCCGGGTCTTCATGCATGGTAGGCAAGCACTTTAACCACTAGGCCAAACTCCAGGCCCAAGTTCTTCATTTTTTAAATCAACTGCCAGTGTACCTCAGCACCTCATTGGTACCAGGAAGTGTCATTGCTCTAGCTACGCCTTTGGTTATTTGGAAAGAATGATTCCAGAGAATTGTACCAAGGGCTTTGTGCATGCTAGGAGAGTGTGCTACCAATAGGCCATGGGAATTTTTAGTCTAAGGGAACTTTTTTGCACAATGGAGGTTCAAGAGTTAACGCAGAAGTAACGCTAAAAGAGCACTGATATTCCATGAGAACTAATTGTAGGCACCCAAGTTTACAAAAGAGAATCCTATCACAGAATGAGATTGCTAATATTTGTTTGCTGAGTCCAGTGTAACTCTCCACAAAAAGGACTCAACTATTATTCCTGCAATGGACTCAAATTTCACTGGTGAGAATGTGGAGTACCCCATGCTCTAGAGCAATATTGGAACAGAAGAAAAAGCAGTTGGATATTTGCAGAATTCACAAATATGTGTCACAAACACATCACTTTGAAATAACTGGGTGGGTTAAAAAGAGAAATCACATAGTACATCCCAGTAATCAGAATCATAAATACGTTGGGAAGAAAAATTAATGACATAATGTAACAGCAGATGAAAGATCAGCAAAATGCATGTTTATGCAATGGAAGAGTAGTTACCAATAAAATAATGATATATGATGTATTGATTCATGTTATAGTAAAATAAACTATGTGAAGTGAAAGAATACAGCTATAAAATACCCTATTGGGCCTGTGTCCATCTAACCAAAATAACCATAATAAGCAAAGATAAACACATAAAGTAGATTGCTGATTGCTGAGTGCTGGAAGAGTTGGGTGGAACTGGAGAATGATGACTAATGGCTAGAGGATTCTTTATTTGTTGATAAAAATGTTCTAAAACTTACTGACTCTGATCATACTAAATCTACTGAACTTTACACTTTAAATGTTTACATTATTTGCATTTTTAACACTGCTACAAGGATAATATTAAGTTAAATTTCTAAATTTATGAATTCATTTGTAAGACTACTGTTGATTACACTAAATAGCTTAAAATATGCTAACTTTAGAAATTATACATTATACATGTTTGTGATTTTCTGATATTCATTTATAAACAAACACAGAATTAACTAAGATTTATTAGTTAAAATACAGATAAAAATAATGAATTTTGTCTTAAAAATAAAAATTAGAATAAAGGTTTTAAGTTTACTATGTTGTTCCTTTTGTGTTTTTCCTAGAACTTTAGGATGCTTATACCCAATAAATATTTATTTTGGATATTTTTATTGATAACAGTAAGATAAAAAAATCTCTTATACCCATAAGTAATATATGTAAGTTGGGCTTGGTGGTTCTCTCCTGTAATCCTAGTTACTCAGGAGGCTGGGACCTGAGAATCGCCGTTCAAAGCCAGCCCAGGCACTAAAGACCATGAGACTCTTATCTCCAATTAACTACTAGAAAACTCGGTGTGGCACTGTGGTTCAAGGGGCAGGGCTGTAGCCTTCAGCTGAAGAACTCAGGGACAATGCCCATTCCCAGAGTTCAAGCCCCACGACCGACAGTAGCGGGAGGGAGTATATGTAATTTTTATTCTCTGTGCATCCTTACCAGAAATTTTCGTAGTCAAGAGTTTATAACTGTTCACTTTATTAAAAAGTTTATTGAGATAAGGTTTCAAATCATGATCTTCCTTTCACAGCCTCCCTCATACTGGAATTCACAGGTGTAAACCAGCATACACAGACTGACAAATATTCCTAATATTGTATTTTCAATAAATGTTAAAGCAATTAACAAGTTTTGATGTTACAAATGAATTACCATGAATACTTCTTCCCAAATCTTTTTCATGGCATAGTTTTCTTAAATTTTATTAGAACTTCATTTTTTGAAGTTCTAGAAATTTTGAATTATGGCATGGTAGGTATTATGTTGTACTTATTCTGGGATCTTGCTTTTTCCTTTGTGTTCATGTTTTTGTTTAGCTTAATTTGTTTTTTGGTTTAGTCTCAAACTTTGTTTAATCTTACTTTTTGTGAGTAGTAAATCAAATTAACATACTATATTTAAGCTATTAAGCAAGGCTGGGAAATGTTCCTTATTTATGAAGCTTATGGAGAACTCTGAGATTGTGTTTCTTGTCCTATATATTCTTGTCCTATAAGAATCCCCCTTACGGGGAAACAAGATGAGGGTCAGGGATAGGGGAGGGAAATGGGGACCAAGACATGAGAAAAGATATCAATCTATGTGAAGTAATGCACCCTCTATCTGGTGAATGTAATGTAACCCTTCTATTAATTACAATGAAAATATATGGAAAAAAATCCCCCTTACTGTTTGACTGGGAACAGGGACAAAACATGAGAAGAGGTATCAATGTGTGGGAAACAATGCACTTACTAACTGACAAATTTAACTAAAACCCTCTTTACATTATCAAAACAATAAATTTAGAAAAAAGAATCCCCCTTGCATAACTGGCAAGTTCAATAGAAAGCCCATATAGTGAGAGATGACCTTCACTAGCCTTCTAACAGACAAAGGCCGCATTTCTAAAATATACTTACAGCTCAAGAAATTGAATCTCTCAAAAGCAAATCCTTAAAGAAACAGCCATCACCAAGACAATAAAATATAGTTGAAAAACAACAATGAAAAAGGTGGGCTAAAATCTTAAAGAGAGACTTCTCTGAAGAAAATAAGAATGGCCAATAGCACAAGAAGAAATCCTCAAAATCTCTGGTCATAAAACAAATGCAAATCAGAACAATTTTGAGATTTCACCTCACTTGAGTTAGAATGGCCATTAGCAAGAAATCTAACAACAGATGCTAGCAGGGATGTGGCCAGAGGGAGTGTAAACTCCTTCAACCACTCTGGAAAGCAGTGTAGTGATTTCTCAAATGACTGAACATGGAGTTTCCATATGATCCAGCAATCCTACTTCTTGGCATTTACCCAAATGTCCGAAACAAAGACATACTAAAACTACTAGCACAATGATGTTCATTGTAGCATTATTTACTATAGCTAAAATATGGAACCAACCCAGATATCTCTCAGTAGATGAATGGATCAAGAAGATATGATATTTTACAAAATGGAATTCTATGCTGCCATCAGAAAGAATGTCATCACCCCATTTGTAAGGAAATGCAAAGACTTGAAAAAAAGAAACATATTAAGTGAAGTAAGCCAGACCCAAAGAAACATAGGCTCTATGGTTTCCCTCATTTTTAATAATTAGTATATGTCTAGGATTCTCCTAGCAGAATATCACAATAGCTCAAAAGTTATGTGCATATGGCCATATAGGATAAGGCTAAGTGAAATGAATTCCAAGATATGGAAACAAGAGGTTTATTTTGTGATGGTTGCTCTTAATGTACTATGTGAAGTCATTGCTTCTCTTTTTTTTTTCCTTAAGTTTTATCTCATGTTGTTGCTCTATCTGGCTTTGGCACATGGTATATGTTTATTTGTTTTGAAATAGGGAAGGAAAGGGGAGAAACATGATGATTGGGAGAGGGAAAGTGGGGGAAAACATGGGAAGGGGAATCATTCTTTGAAAAGCAATGTATACCCTACCTGACTAATGTAACTGCAACCCCTCTATACATCACCCCAACAATAAAATATAATAAAAAGGAATCCTCCTTACTTTCTGGCATCTAGGAATAGTGATCCAAAATCATTTTATTTTAAGAAGTTGCCAGAAAATAAATACTATACATAGCAGAACTTAGCTTCCCTTAACAGATGCTTGTGCAACTATGTGCAGCCCACTTCCTAGGAAAACAGACAAGAAAATGGAAAATTGACTTCTTTGTGTCAATTCTCCAATCTAGTCTGAATATTCAATTTATTTATATTTTTTGTTGTTTAGAGTTTATTCTTTTGTCAACCAGAGAGTTGGTTTGAAAGATTATTTGTGTCATCATATGGAATGATAGTATCTAAAATCCAATGATAGGGTCATCTCCTTCCCTGACAGAAGAGGTTGAAATATGGCCCCAAGTACTTCAAAGTGAAAACAGTACTGATGTATTTTTAAGAATCCTATATATTCTTCTCATAATGAAGCAGGTTAGAGTACAGAGAAATATTTAAAATAATGATAAATTATATATATATATTGCTCTCTTAAGGTAGTTGTAAAAAAGGAGTTGCCATTTAACAAAGCAGTTTATGAATCATCATGAAAAATGTCACCCCTTTCAACATTTTTACCCATCCATCCCCTACCAACTCTTTTTTCATTGTTTTAGAATATGCTTCACTACATCCTCTCTCTCTTCTCTTCAGTACCCCCTTTCTCCTTGATGCCACCTTTTACATATCTGCTTCATGGTGTTTTAAATTGCAAAAACTGAATTTTGCCTTTCTAAAGAATTACATACATGGAGTTCTAGTTTTCATTTAATCATCAGTCCTGTGGATTACTTAAAAATATTTTGGTAGCTATTGCTGTCCATGACATCCAGCTCCCGTTGGTATGTTTGTTATTCAGGCAAACTCCCCTTTGCTTTCTTGATTAATCAGTGTGCAAGATACTGGCAGGAGTGGGCTTCGGAATCTAAAAAATCTGCCTATGTACAGCTGAAAATGGTGTTCTGTGTCCCATGTTATCAGCATTTTCCAATTCAGTCTCTGCCTTAACTTTTGTGCATTCAGCTTGGGAATACATAGAGAAAGAAATAGTTCAGTACCCTTTTCTAGTAGCTTACAATCACAATGCTTATTCTTCAAATTATTTTACAGCATTCTCATGAAGGATTAGGCCATCTCTAAATAATCTTGATATTGGCCCCTGGTGTTTAAGTTTTTCTATGGAGCGTAACTTTGATCTCCCTTTTCTCTAGATTCAAATATAGGCCATGAGAAAAGTCCTATCAGATATCCTGTTTCATTTTCAGAGTGAAATCCAGAATTAGATAGGTCATCAATGCAGCAATGGTTAAACAAATCTCAGTGACTTAATAGTATGGAGGAGACTGAGTGTTAACATAATGATAGCATAAAGTATAATAGAATGAACTTCATTATGGCTTCTTTTTGTGAGTATATGCTTGAACTCGGGGCGGGGGGGGGGGGGAATGCAGGAGATACACTGGACTAATTACACTTTAGAGGTTAGAGGCAAAGTTATGAGTTGGTTTTTTCTCATGCCTACATCTGAGCAAAAATGAAAGCCTTTGATGAGAGTTGAAATTCCAACAATGAGTAGACACTATGTAGCCATTCTGCAACAGAGAGTTTGTCTGAAGCCAGAGTACAAGAAATACTACCACAAAAAAAAAAAAAAGAAATACTACCACCAAGGACTACTGGGGACAAAAAAAAAACCAAACAAACATACAAACAATAAAAGAGCACAAAGGAGGCAGAAGGCCTGAGACCAGAGCTAAGCAGCCTCCCTGAGGAATGATAGGTCTGTATTAGGGTCCACATAGAGTCCATGTCAAAAAAGAATCTAGGAAATGTCTACCTGAAAGCCAACATAAACAGGTCCCAAACTGCAAATATCCCATCAAATTGAAAGTTTAACCTCTTCACCAGTGGCTCGAGCTCAATGCTTCTGGTTGTCAGAGCAAGAGAGTGAAGCCAGCCATAGCCTTCTTCAAAACCCAGCCTCTGGCACTGGCCAGAAGGAGCCCTTAAACATTCCCCATGAATTCACAATTTTTATTAATACACTCAATGGGGATTTAATTACTGAAAAGATGTTCTGCAAGAGCAAAAACAGGAAGAGTTCATCCTTTCTAAAAATAATTTTAGAAGCATGGAAATAGTCTACCATTACATTCTAGGTTGAAAAATTGATTTTAACAGAAAGTTAAAAAGATATCTTTCGGCCTGCAACCTAAGGAGAACATCTCAAGCCACAAACTGATGATATTTCTAATTACTTGGTATGTTTTTTACTTTTCTACCCTGAGTAAATGCTCTAATGCAGAAAAAATGTAATTATTGGTATATAAGTATGAACCCAAATTCATGTACATGTGTGTCCCATTTATATCAGTGTATAAGTGATGTTAAGACAAATGATCAATTCTCACAATTCAGTCTAAAATGTCAAACTAGATGTTTGGCATGAAGCAAGTATAAACAGCTTCAGCATTGACTGAATTTTTAACATTTCCCCCAGTTATCTGAATGTCAGGAAGACCAAAATATGAAATGCAGTGACCTAAAATCTTTAGCAAAAAAAGGTTGTGTATTTCAGATGCTTGCATTTTGTACATTATAGGTTAATTCGCTAAGTAAACAATTTCCCCTTGCTAGGCTGTTTAATAATTCATGGGAAGTTCATTGGGTAAATACAAAAAGTTCATAGCAATTAGTTTCAAACATATACTTTACAGCACTGTGACACAGTGATTGCTTCACTGTAGTCAGATACAAAACATGTATTCTTCATCCAGGCAAAGCTACAAATTAATTATCTAATTTTTCTTCCAAAAAGTTACAAATTAATTATCATATTTTTCCCATAAACTATACCATTAATATACTAACCATACAACTTCTGGTTAGGCCTGTGATTGCATAGACAGAGAAATATTATCAATACTTCCAGACACACATTTGCAATGTAATATGAACTAGTTATTCTCTCTAAAGCAGTAATTATTTGAAAACATCATGTCATGCCTAAGCTTCTTCATTGATGCCTTTTCCCCTCCCTTTTTCTAAAAGAGATTTAAAAAATCTGGGCAGGAGTTTGTCCTAGTTGTAGAGTGCTTGCCTAGCATGCACAAAGACCTGGGTTCAATTCCTCGGTACCACATTACATAGAAAAAAGCCAGAAGTGGCTCAAGTGGTAGAGCTCTAGTCTTGAGAAAGTCCAAGGACAGTGCTCAGGCCTAAAACTAGCAAAAAAAAATCTGCTAAATATGTGCTCTATTTTAGATGAATAGGATTAAAAGGAGGAATACAGGATTGGTTCACCTCACAAGAAATACTTGCAATTTATATAAACAGTTCCATAAATAATTTTTATAAACACCATCATCTCATAAAGGAGAGAAAGACATGCTATAATTCAAGTGCGTACATTCTGAAATGGAAGACACATGTTTTTTTCTATCAAGATAAGAGCAAAGCCTCAAAGTTTTCTTAGAGAATGGTTTCAGAAAAGGTGTTCTATAGTGACCCCTCCGCCTTACAATTTTGCATAACATGGCTCTTACTTGCAATCTGATTTTCATTCATTACTTTTTTTTTGCCAGTCCTGGGCTTGAGCTCAGGGCTTGAGCACTATCCTTGGACTTTCTCAAGGCTAGAGCTCTACCACTTGAGCCTCAGCACCACTTCTAGCTTTTTTTCTATGTAGGTGGTACCGAGGAGTCGAACCCGGGTCTTTGTGCATGCTAGGAAGCACTCTACCACTAGGCCAAACTCCTGGCCCTAATTTGTTACTTTTATTCTCTTATTGACTTATACACATAATAAAATATTTATTCAGCTTTTTACCTCACAAGCACTCATGCATTTGTTTACTCTGAAAATATATAGTTAGTTCTTTGTTCTTAGCTATAGGAGAAATAGATAATAATCTATATTTTCATACTCTGTTTCAATGACAAAGTTGTCCTAAAATATTTCTTCAGTCAACATTGATATCTCATATCTGTAGTACAAGTTACTTAGGGACAGAGATTTGGAAACAAAATCACAGTTCGGGGTAAACCTCAGGCAAAAACATTAGCAAGACCACATATTAGGTAATAAAAAATATGACCATGCTGGCATATCTCTATTATCCAGCTATGAAAGAGGATGAGATTAGAAGGCCTGTGGTTTCAGGCCAGTCCAGGCAACTGCATCTAATACAAAAGACTAGGCATGTTAGAGAATATCTATTATCACAGGTATGGTGGAAAGTATAAATAGGAGGACTATGGTCCAGTCTAGCCCAGGCAAAACACAGCTCGTAGCTCAAAATTAGCCACAGCAAAAAAGACTGAAGATATGGCTTACATGATAGTACACCTGCTCGGTAAGTGTGAGATCCCAAATTCAGACACCAGTGCCACCAAAATTAAAAATTAATACATCTATAACAAAACCTCTTTATAGATCTGTTAATGATGACCAATAAGAATGGGGGCTGAGAATGGAAGAAAGACAGCCTCTTCAACAAGTGGTGCTGGTTAAGTACCTGCAGAAAACTAAAGTTGGATCCTTCTTTGTCACTCTGCACTAGAAGTTTGATCCATTTGGAGTTATCCAAATGGATCAAAGACCTGGAGGTAAAAGCTGACACACTGAAAACTTTACAGGAAGGAATAGGAGATACACTAGGCCTCCTTGGCACAGGTCGAAACTTTCTTAATAAGGACCAAGAATCACAACAAATCAGAGAAAGGCTGGATAAGTGGGACTGCATTAAACGGCAGAGCTTTTGTATGACAAAGGACATAGCTAGTAAATTAAATAGGAAGCCTACAGAGTGGGAGAAGATCTTCACCAACCAAACAACGGACAAAGGCCTCATATCTAAAATATATCAACAGCTCAAAAAATTGAATCACTCCAAAACTAATCTCCAAAGTAGCAACCATCCCATTCAAAAATGGGCCAAAGACTCGCTGAAGAAGAAACAAAAATGGCCTATAGACACATGAAGAAATGCTCAACATCTCTGGTCATAAAAGAAATGCGAATCAAAACAACTCTAAGATTCCACCTCACTCCAGTTAGAATGGCCAGGATCAGGAAAACGAATAACAACAGATGCTGGAGGGGATGTGGCCAGGAGGGATCACTACTACACTGTTGGTGGGAATGCAAACTGGTTCAACCACTATGGAAAGCAGTATGGCAGTGCCTCAAAAGACTAAACATAGAACTTCCCTATGACCCAGCAATTCCACTACTTGGCATTTACCCAACCATCCAGAAACTAGGGCATACTAAATTCAGTAACACAACAATGTTCACTGCAGCATTATTCACCATAGCAAAAATATGGAACCAACCTAGATGTCCCTCAGTTGATGAGTGGATCAACAAGTTGTGGTATTTGTACACAATGGAATTCTATGCTGCTGTCAGAAAAAACGACATCGCCCCATTTGTTAGGAAATGGAAAGTCTTAGAAAAAATCATATTAAGTGAAGTTAGCCAGACTCAAAGGAAATTAGGCTCAATGGTTCCCCTCATTTGTCATAATCAGTAGAAACCTTGGGCTCTACTAGCAGAGATCTGCAATAGAGCAAAACCTTGATACATAAGGCCATATAGTATGAAGCTAATTGAAAAGACCTCTAGGATATTAAAACAAAAGCCATATAATGAATGATTGTTGTCCTTAATGTACTATGTTACCTCTCATCTCTTTTGCTGTCCCTTGGTTATCTCATATTGTTACAGTATCTCACTTTGTTATATTGGATTTATTTGTATTTGGTTATTTGAAATTGGATAGGGAAGGGGGGAAAACCAAGATGGGGAGGGGGAGGATGGGAGGGTAATGGGGACCAAGACATGTGAAAGGGTATCAATATATGTGAATTAATGCACTTTCTATCTGGCAAATATCATGTAACCCTTTTATTAATTACAATAAAAATATTAAAAAAAGAATGGGGCTGATAATACAGAATTTTGTTTCCAGGGAGCTTAAGAACAGGGCAAACTTTCTAATTAAGGATAATGTTAAACATGATTATTGATAGTAGTTCTTTAGAATGTCACATATATCCTATAATTCACTGTTTTTCTTTTCACAAATGAACTCATGTTTAACCCAAAGGACCTTCTGTCTGATATTAAGGATTTCAATAAGCAAATTTCTTCTATTTTTGTCTAATTTGCATTCAGTTTATGACATATACAGCCTCTCATTAATGTTTTTACTAAGAAAAACAGGCCATATTTCTCTTCAAAGAAATATATGTATAACAGAGAAATGAACTCTGCTGTCAAGCAGGGCTAATTTAAACCAGTTTTGGCTCCTTGAGGAAGGCTACTTTTATATAAACACTAAGTTCTTTGCCCTTAGGAAGAAAACTATACATACCACATCACACATATAATCATTAAAAAATAGCAAATTAGGGGCCGGGAGTTTGGCCTAGTGGTAGAGTGCTTGCCTAGCATGCATAAGACCGGGTTCTATTCCTCAGTACCACATACATAGAAAAAAATAGCAAATTAAATTTATAGTAGATTGCATTTGTCCAAACAAGTATAACTATATTCATTCAGCTAATTTTTTTCAGTCACGGGGCTTGAACTCTGGACTGGGTCTGGGCACTGTCCCTGAACTCTTCCGCTCAATGCTACCTTCCTGCCCCTTGAGCCACAGTGTCACTTCCTGTTTTCTGGTGGTTAATTGGAGATAAGAGGCTCAAGCTCTTTTGTGCCTGGGCTGGTCTTGAACCTCAATCCTCGGATCTCAGCCTCCTGAGTAGCTAGGATTACAGGGGTAAGCCACCATGCCCAGCATCATTGAGCTAATTTTATTACATAGCTTGGAATGATGAAATGATCAAAGAAGTCCACTTGTCAATAACTTTAATTAATCAATAATATCATATGATCAAAAATTATGTCTTCTTTTTATTGTAATGAAGGAAAATATGCTACACTGTGTAATTTATAATTCAGTAATTCACAACATGTTATCGCAAGGTTGGGCTGAACAAAATTTCTTCATTTTCATCTTCAAAGAAATTTCAGGGTTGTAAGGGAATATTGAGGTCTTGGAAATGTATTCTTTGCCTGAGGGACAATGAAGAAGCTTCATAAAAAAGAGACAAATTTGCAGAAACAGCTTATCAATAAAATATGCTGAACAAAACTACAAGTTAAATATTATTTAAGGTCATCTCTTCTAAGCATTTTATGAGACTGGTAATACTTACGTGGAGCAAATTCCAAAAATACAAATGTTTAATGAGCCCCTATAGAAGAAGTTTAAAATAGATGAAATATACATCCTGACATTTGTTCTCCAAAAACATCTAATTTGATTATAGACAAAAAATTAAAATTACCAAACTTGAAATTGCAAGTATGGTGCACACGATTTATAGAAAGTAAGGACACTGTGTGCAGATTGATGGGAAAAATTCAAAAAAGAAAAGTTTCACCTGCAAAAAATACCAGGTTGGGTTTTTATGAATAGGTCGTATGTTGCTGGATCACCGAAGAAAAATCATTCCATGTGATGAGGTGAACATGGAAGAGTCACCAAAAAGGAGTGTGCCTCCTCAAAGCACCACACTTATTTTTAAAAGTTAATTCATAAATACTGATAGAACATATACTATTTACCAAGTACTTGGGTCAGTGAGAGTATAGAGTTTTCTAGATGCCATTCTTTCAACAACAAAATTAATCAGTTCCTTTCCACAGATCTAAATTAAAAGAACATTTGTGCATATTATCACATACGCCAACATTTACCTTATATATGCTTTCTACATGTTATATATAAATGAACTAATAGATGGCATACATTACATACAAATAGTATACTTCATATAAAAAGAGAGAGATGGAATCCTACCAGAATTAATAAATATATTCATCAACTAATCATTAAGTAATTTATGTTGTCTCAACTACCACATCAAAGACCAGCATATCCAGGGCATTATTAAGAGCTTTGTTACACTAAACATTCACAGTTTGCAAGAATCACTGCATATCGTTCTTACTGCTGCTATTGAATAGAAATATTGTGACACTGGATTATTGAACAGCATTCTCGAGGCATTCTGGGAAAGAAAACACTCACAAATGGAGAGTCTTTTACTGTAGTGATGGACTTTGTTTTTATCTCTGATTCTACCAAAGAGCATTTTCCAGGACAACATTGATCTTGAAATTATTGGAATCTCTTTCCCACTTTCCTTCTCACTCATTCATCATCTATTGTTTTCTAAGACAATAATTTTTATGCATTTGATCCTGCCCATTATTCTTATTGCCTTAGTTCTTTCTCTTTCTGGAAAAAAATTATCTTCAAGTTGAATTACCATCACTTCCAAACATATGTATTCCCCATTTCTTCCAGCAGAGAAATGAAACAAAACTACTTAGTACATGTTTACTCTTGTGAGGCCCCTGTGCCATCTGCCACTCTTACACCTCTTCCACATCTTCTTTCTCTACCCTCTTGTGTGCCTGCTTTTACTTTTTCCTGAAAAGACCTCTTCTTGGGAGCATATTCCTAATATATAATGCCTTTTTCCTTTTTAAGATTTTATTCAGTAAACAACGCTAAAGGAAGATAAATTGTCTCAAAAAATGTTTTCAATTACTTAAAGTCCGACTTTTTTTTTCTCTTCAGAAGACCTTTTAATCATTCCATTCCTGAAGGCAAGAGGTATTTCACATGATTGATTTTTCTATCAAGAGCATTCAGTGGAATTTAGTACAAAATAAAATTAGGTAGTTTTCTACTAGTCATTAATCAGAACCTTGTTCATTCATCAAAGAAGATGTGAGTTTTCTGTATTTGATCTGCCTAAATATCTGATTGCTTGAAAACATTTGGAGAGCTTGTCTGGAGGTTCTAGCAGGGGAGCAGAGCTGCGCTTTACTGAAGACCGGTCCTCCTCTGTTGGGGATGGTTGTTCTCTTGGACTGAACTTCCTCCTCACCCACTCCTGCATCACTTTATTCCCATTAATTTCTTGTTTGCTTCTTTGAACAGACGAAGAAGCTTAGAAGAAAGACATATTCTAGTCCAGTTAAAAGACAATCCTCAGCTGGGCGCGGTGGCTCAAGTCTGTAATCCTGGCTACTCAGGAGGCTGAGATCTGAGGATCTCAGTTCAAAGCCAACCAGGGGAATATAAAGCCAAGAGACAGTTATCTAAAATTAATCACTAGGAAACGGGAAATAGGGCTGTGGCTCAAGTGTAGGATGATAGCACCCAGGCCAAAGTTCAAGCTCCATAACCTCCCTCTCCCCCCCCCCAAAAAAAAGACAGTCTTCAAAATCAAGGAACAGCATGCTTCAAATGCATTTTATAGAAATGCATAACCTTAATAGTTTCAGGAGGTGGACTTTTAATTATTTCACTAAGAAAGGAATTCCATGACAGAATAACAACTCTCATGGGCGTATCCCATTTTCTACTTGGAAATGATTTTACAGAACGGCTAACATTATTACACCAGTCTACAAATGAAGTCGTTCCTTGGAACCGAGTTAAGAAATGGCTCTGTGTTATTACCTTCTCCAGTTTCGATATCTACTGGTTTAGTTTCTATTCACAAAGAAGAAAGATTTATACAGGCTTGTTAACAGCCAGTTCTCTATCCCAGGTCATGATCTCCCATGCCAGGAATCGCTTAGTAAAAGGAGAATTTCTAGAAATGCACCCTCACCAGCTGGACTCAAACTTGTCCTATATTCTGAGTTAATTATACATGGAAAAGAGCATTCCCTGGGAACTCTGCCTTACAGAAATTTTCCAGAATATGACAAGTAGAGCAAATCAGATTGCCTTTGTGAATTTGTGAAATGTTGAGTCTTACCAGAAACTAGATCATCATTTAAATTTTAAAGTTTTGCTACACATTTTGTTTTTTAAAAAAAATAACCTAATTGCCAGTGCTTGTATAATGAAAGTGCCAAGCTATATGTTAACAAAAATATCTATGGCTGAATCCAGGTGCTGCCTTTTAAAATTTGAATTTTGGCAAGCAAAATGTGAATCCAGATTTGAAATAGGAAGGATAGATGTAAGTATTATTTTGAGCTACTTCTAGACTGCTGTTACTCTATTTTTGTTGAGCTTCAATGAAGGTGTAGCTTCATTCTGGGGCTAAAATCTGGGCTGTGATCTGTCTTTTGCCTGCCTTTGCAGTTTGCCTTTATCTTGTAACTAGACACTAATCTTTGGAATTACGTGGCATACATCTGGTTGTTGACTAGCTCCTCAGTGATACCACATATCTCAATTAAATACAAACTTATTTCTAACCACCCATGCCTATGATTTAGCTTTGTGTTACATGTTCACATGTTATTAATGTCAAGGTATATAAATAAATATTTTGGATATATCTTTACAGCTACTCATTGCATACCTACATGCACTTTCACACGTTACTATACTTATGGAAGTTACACTTATTTTTATCAATGCAGTTCCAAAACGGTTTATGTAATATGTGCCTAGTGAAAAATATTGAAAGAAAGAAAATGAATTGTTAATCATTGTTTTTGTGTGTGTGGTAGCATTTAGATTTTTTTCTTATCATTATTACTGTTGTTTTTTTTTTACGCAAGTCATTCCATTTCCAAATATTTTAAAAGAAATGTATAATGCTTCCACAAACAAAGCGAACTTACCTGTACCCTGTTTGTTAATTGCTCGTGACTTCATTTTCATACAAATGGTGATGATTTTGAATAGGCTTCATAGTGCCTATTTAGGAAAATTTACCATTGTCTACTTTAAACTCAAATAGTGCTTAGAATAAAAACGATGATGCTTCTTTTTAGAGAAATCTTGTAGTTGGAAAGTGTTGTACATAACATTACAAAGTTACATACAGTTACAGATTTAAAATGCTTCAGTTTGGTTCCTTCATAGAACCGAACTTCATGGTTCCTCTGTCAATGCTCCTTATTACATGTGCACACCAGTCTCTGAAGTAACCTACTTATGGGAGTTACCAAGTAGTATTCTGTATAAAAAAGCAGATAGTAACATGGAACCAACCCAGATGTCCCTCACTTGAGGAGTGGATCAACAAGATGTGGTATTTATACACAATGGAATTCTATGCTGCTGTCAGAAAGAACGACATCGCTCCATTTGTTAGGAATGGAAAGACTTAGAAAAAATCATATTAAGTGAAGTAAGCCAGACTCAAAGGAACTTAGGCTCAATGGTTTCCCTCATTTGTCATAATCAGTAGAAACGTTGGGCTCTCTTAGCAGAGATTTGCAATAGAGCAAAACCTAGATACATAAGGCCATATAGTATGACGCTAAATGAAAGGACCTCTAGGATATAGAAACAAAAGCCATATAATGAATGATTGTTGTCCTTAATGTACTATGTTATCTCTCATCTCTTTTGCTGTCCCTTGATTATCTCATATTGTTACAGTATCTTACTTTGTTATCTGATATATTGGATATATTTGTATTTGGTTATTTGAAATTGGATAGGGAAGGGGGGAAAACAAGATGAGGGGTGGGGGTGGGGGGAGGGAAATGGGGACCAAGACATGAGAAAGGGTATCAATGTATGGGAATTAATGTACCTTCTATCTGGGAAATATAATGTAACCCTTCTATTAATTACAATAAAAATATATGAAAAAAAGAAAAAAAAGCAGATAGTAATGACTAGACCTTGTGGCCCACACCTGTACTCCCAGCTAGTGGAACGGGAGATCAGAGTTTGAGGAAAGGATAGGCAAAAAAATCAATGAGACCTTCTCTATCTCAACTGGTAAAACAGCTGTGATAGAATGTGTCTTGATTCCAGCTATGTGGCAGATAATGGAATGAGGATTATGAAGCTTACCCCAGGAAATACAAGAGAGCATTCCTGAAAAATAACTGAAGAAGGAAAGGACTAAGGATATGACTTAAGTGTTAGAGTATCTGCCCTGAAAGCACAAGGCTCAGAATTTAAAACCTCAATACTGAGAAAAAAAAGAAACGGAGGAAAAGAAAGAAAAGAAAAGAAAGGAAGATGGTAGAAAAATAATACTTTTGTCTAGTGTTAATAATTATTTGTTATTGTGATAGTTAACTACTGCTTTGAGAACTTACATCTTAATGTATCATAATTCATTTTACCTCTGGACTACATATCATGGAATTCTATGATCATTTGAAAATTGGGAAAATGTAAAACAAATTAACCAGTTGTAAACCCATAACTCATTTGGCTATAGAATATAGATTCTTGAGGCTCCAGAACAATAGAATGTAATATATCTACTTATCCAGCTTTTATTCATTCATTTTGGAGACATCAGATTCTTAGGAGATGAAGAGTCTGCATGTTTTCCACTGGTAGAAATGCCCTTGTAGGAGCCTATGTGCCACATTGTATACAAAGAAACAAAGTTTAACTATGAAAATAGGTCACGTGGCAGAAAAGCACTAATTACATCTTCTGTTATCCAAATTCAAATCTGTTTCCAACATTCACAGTCCCCATAGCTTGCTTTAAGCAGAACACAGCAACTCTAGAATTTCCAAACAAAATCTTCAAGGAAGAATTATAATGCTGGGTCATTTCAAATGCATACCTTAAAGCATCTTTTCTAGATAAATTCATGTTTGATATTGATGTGAGCACATGCTCTTTGCTATCTGAATTCATCAGATGACATTGAAGAAGTACATAAACCATGAATATGAATAATTTTCTACAGAGTAAGAAACATAGACACTGAGAATTGGCTCTCAATGTGGGGAGACCTGTATGTGCTCCACCTTAAAAAACTGTCCTTCATCTCTACCAAAGGGGGCAGAACAAAAGAAGCAAGAAAGGAGAGAGAGGGAGAAGGAGAAGGAGACCAAGAAAGAGAAGACATTTGATATTTTCTTTTTTTTGTCTTTCTTCCAGTGAATTTTTATTTTATTTTATTTATTTATTTATTTATTTATTTTTTACCAGTCCTGGGTTTGAGCTCAGGGCCTGAGCACTGTCCTTGGACTTTCTCAAGGCTAGAGCTCTACCACTTGAGCTTCAGCACCACTTCCTGCTTTTTTCTATGTATGTGGTACTGAGGAATTGAACCCGGGTCTTCATGCATGCTAGGCAAGCACTTTAACCACTAGGCCAAATTCCCGGCCCGAATTTTTATTTTAATCTATTTTTTATTGTGATTAATAGAAGGGTTAAATTATATTCATCAGATAAAAGGTGCATAACTTCACAAACATTGTTACTCTTTCTCATGACATGGTCCCCATTTCCCTTCCTCCCTCCTCCCACTTACCTTGATTTCCCCCCTTCCCTATGCAATTTCAAATAACCAATTAAGCACATATTTCTAAAAGCACCTTGAAAATAACTTCAGATGCCCAATACCACTGAACTAAAAGCAGTACACACTGGAATGGTGAATAATCTCTTAACTTTTGACGAGAATCGTTAAGTAGTTGTAAAAATGAATGGACATTTATAAGCACAAGTGAACCTTGATAAATGTCATCTCCTTCAACACTCTCCCATCCCTCCCAACCTACCCCTTCCCTCACCCTTCTTAATTTTGTAGGTTTTGCATTGAATTTTTCAGACTTCATTCTCTCCTTTTTTTCCTCTTTCCTTCCCTTTCTCCATTATTCATCTAACCTCCTTCCTTTTCTTTATTAAATCCTTTTTTTTTTGTTGATCGTGGGGCTTGAACTTTGGACCTGGGTGCTGTCCCTGAGCTCTTCAGCTCAATAATAGTGCTTTATCACTTGAGCCACAGTGTCATTTCCTCATCCAAGTTCTTTTATTTTTTATTTTTTTAATTTAAAAATCTTTAAAATATTTTTATTGTAATTAATAGAAGGGTTACATTATATTTGCCAGTTAGAAGGTGCATTACATAACAATCATTGCTACCCCTTCTCATGTTTTTGCCCCCATTTCCCCCCCCCCAACCCTCTTCCCTCGTCTTCTTTTAAATACCTGTTTTGTGGTATTTATTTTGTTGAACTTTAACTTTGCTTTTCTAAGGAATTAAACCAATTGAACTCTCCTTTGACTCTATCATAAGACATTTATATACATTTTGCATACCACCCAGGGTATTTACTTATAAGTTTGAAAGCTAATTCTAGCTTGCACAAATGAGGGAAAACATGCCATCTTTGTTGAGACTGAAACATTTTTTTCTTTTCTAACTGCAAATCCCTTGAAAAATCAATCAGTAGACTCTTAAGTATGAACAAATTGCTTTTTACAACGTTTATGTTATTATACTTTATAAAACAACAGCATAAGACTTTATGTATCATTATGGAAGGGAAAGAGGTACAAGAAATGATGACATGGCCCCAAATGCATTGTACTCATAATCCAACTTGTGAAACTGAAAGCCCTTTGTGTAACTACTTGGTATATACTAAATATAAAATTTGAAACATATAAACCAGACTGTCTCATTTGAGCACTAAATATTAATGTTTTGTGGTTCATCATTGCTATTTCTTTTTCTGTTTATAACTGACACATAACTGTGTATATATTAGGGGCACAGGTGATATTTGATACATTATATTGTGTATAATGATCAAACACAGGTAACCAGTACTTCAGTCTCCTTTAACCTGCATTTCTTTCACAGAGAACCTTTGGCTTCTCCTCTTTCTGCTTTTATGAAATATGTAATAAGTATAATCACTATACTGTGCTAGAGACGATTAGAAATTTAATCTATTACTAAGTTTCCTGAATAATTTCTGCCTGTAATATTGATAGTCTTTGGTGGCATCACTCCATTCTCCTCTTCAATAGAACAAACATTGTTAGCTTTTCCATATGAGTGAGGATATTCAGTACATTTCTTTCTGTGTCTGCCTATTTCAATTGACATAATGATACCCAGTTCTATTATCTTACCATAAATTTATGGATTTTGTTTTTCATAGTCAAATATTATATTTTATGTATGTACTTTTTCTGGACCATTCATCCATATATGGATAGGTTGTTTGATTTATTACTGTGAGTAGTATTGAAAAATATTTTAATTACAGCAATTTATATTGCTTTTCCTATCAACTTTGGTATATTTTTTACTATCACATCAGTTGTAGGTATTATTTCCTTTGGTAGATTGTTTCTTTCTGTGTTCAAAAAAATGGTTTAATGGTCTTTCTTTAGAAAAGTTATTGTGATTATCATCCCATTACCTTATTATAAATAATAAAATTAATTTTTTCAATGTGTGGTTTTAATTTTTGGCAGACAGATAACAATTTATTATAATGAGGTAAATTATTCATATTTCTTTCTAACAGATAGCCCCCACAGTAGTCTCTATTAAGAAATGAGTCAAACATATATTTGTGTTTGTGTGTAGCAAGTCTACCAATTGAATTTTACCTCATTCAGCACTCTAGTGCAATTAGAATTAATAGTTCATATTCACAACACATAGGTTTCTATTGATTTCTTACTAAATTCCCAATATATTATAGAGAATAAAATAAAAATTTACAATCCTATTATATATATAAAATATTAAACACAAAGTGAGAAACTGCAGAAGAAATTCATGTCCCTTCAGTTGTTATTAGATATCAACAGGAGAAATCCAGCATGACTCCTTCCAGCACATCTCTTACAAATGAAATTCTGTTATGATGCACTGTAATCCCTGGTCTGGCTCTTTGCCTGTCATCCTGCAAATCCTGATTTGCCAACAGATCAGAAATAAAATTTCCTCTTAGAGATGATATCTTAAACCAGATTCAACCAAGAAGGATAGACAAAGCCAGTTGCCAATGAATTCACTGACAATGAGAGTTGCAGCTGTGACAAAGGCTACATACTCAGTCTCTAGGGTCTAGACAGCCACACAGCTCAGGATCTTATCAGGAGTGCTGAGAGCTACTTTGAAGGAATCTGATTGTTCTGTCATTAGGTTACTGAAGCTTTAAAAGTATACTGATGATACTTTTTTTGTTTACTTTTCTTGTTTACTTTGATTTTTCTGCTTATATTTGCATAGTTTCAGTCTTTTTATACAGGGTAGGGGTTAAATATGTTTTAACCTATAGTATGGAATTTCCATTTTCTTTATACATTCCAGACTACATGTAGTTGTTTTACTTCATTCTAGTTAAAGAATTATTTTGGGAGTCCATGAAGGTTTGTACTAAAAAGGACATTTAGAGATTGTCATTAAACCAACTGAGCAATTGTTTAAGGAATTGAGATCTTCTATCACCTTTTAGGCCTTCTCATTCAAAATATGATTTGTGTCTTAGTTGACTTATTTATAGGAATAATATTTGGTTTGTCTTCATTCAGATCTATATAATGTTCTGATTTTATATTTTGTGGAGAACTATGAATGGGATCTTTATTCATTGTAATTTGTCATTGCAGTATCTTAAATCAGTTTTGTGAAGATGCTCATTTGAAATAGTCTTAACTCCAGGAAATTTGTTGATATGCATTCTATATTAGCTGTATACAGTTTCAGACACATACCTCTATTTACTGAAGATTTATGGTTATGTACCCTGGCTCCATACCTACCTCTAAGGATACAGATAACTAATGTTATGGAGGTGGAAATGGCTGAAAAGGAAAAGAAATGGAATGAAAAGGTAACACTGTAAATAATAGACACCTAACTTGGAGAATGAGCACATTGCTAGGTACCACTTCAGAAATTTCCTCAGTCACTCTGTGAGTCTTTAGTTGTACATTTGTGCTTAGCTGTGATTTCCTTGCTAACACACATAACTGCTAAGTCTTATAATTAAGAGAGGATTGCACTTGTCATTTTTTTCAATGGATTCTGTATTGGTTTGAAGAATTATCATTCTAAAAAATATTGCTGTAAGCTTGATTGCTCAGATATTTTTGAGTTGTAAGATAAAGAACATGAATAGATCTTAACTGTGAATTTGGATAGCTCCTCTAAGAATGACAGATACTCATTTGTAACATTTCAGACTAATTGCTCCCTTTATATCTTTAGGAAAATTCAAGCATAATCATTTTAGGGATGAGGGTGTTGAAAATAAACAGTATAATGAAGTAAAATGAATCATTGGAAATCATGAACTATGAACCTAATAGACGTGGTGAGTAATACAAATCCTCTTTTCATCGCCAGGCCTTGAAACATACTGGCACCAATCTAAACAGTGTTAAAGCTGTTTCTACACAAAATGTCACTGAGATTCAAAATTCTTTCAAACAAAATAATTAGAGGTATTAGTAACCAAACAGATCATTGCTTTGTAAAAATCACAGCACAAAAAGGTTCATATCTCTTTATGCCTTTGTTTCAGTCTCTGATTCTGCATATAGAAATAAAATCTTGCCTTGAAACATACTGGCACCAATCTAAACAGTGTTAATGCTGTTTCTACACAAAATGCCACTGAGATTCAAAATTCTTTCAGACAAAATAATTAGAGGTATTAGTAACCAAACAGATCATTGCTTTATAAAAATCACAGCACAAAAAGGTTCATATCTCTTTATGCCTTTGTTTCAGTCTCTGATTCTGCATATAGAAATAAAATCTTGCCTGGTACTGTGGCTCATGCTTATAATCCCAGCTACTCAGGGAGGCTGAGATCTGAGGATCTTGGTTCAAAGCCAGCCCAGATACTAAAGAATGTGAGACTCTTATCTCCAATCAACCACTAGAAAAGGGTAAAGTGGGGCTGAAGCTCAAGAGGTAGGGTGGGAGCCTTGAGCTGAAGAACTCTGGGACAGCACCCAGACCCAGAGTTTAAGCACCATGACCTACAAAAATAAATAAATAAATAAATTTTACTTGCAACTCTTTCACATTATTTATACTTGCCTTTTACTTGTCTTTGTACTCCAAAATGAATAGAATGACAAGATATATTTCATGAGGTAACAGAACACTGACTCTGTTGCCATGTTGCTCCCTTATTTTAAGTTAGAGATTCATACATAATTCTGGCAAGATGTACAGAAGTATTTCTGAAGCATTATACAGCTAGGGGAAGAATCAGAATGGATGGTTTGCCTTCATATAGTATAGATATTATTGCTTCCTTCTTTTTTTTTTTTTTTGCCAGTCCTGGGCTTGAGCTCAGGGCCTGAGCACTGTCCTTGGACTTTCTCAAGGCTAGAGCTCTACCACTTGAGCCTCAGCACCACTTCTGGCTTTTTTCTGTGTATGTGGTACCAAGGAATCGAACCCGGGTCTTCATGCATGCTAGGCAAGCACTTTAACCACTAGGCCAAACTCCTGGCCCGATATTGCTTCCTTCTAATTTAGAATTAAAATAAAATGGGCAAAATAAGATGCTATGAAAAATACTTACTTTTAAATTTCTATCATGCAGGGTAAGTGTGTATATTTCTTTTGCAATTTTGCTTTTAAAATTCTAATAAGAATTTCATTTTTTCTGGGAAGTCCTCTTGTATTATTAAAGAATTTATTAACATTGATTTTTACATCATATTTGAAATGATGTATTTAACAAACAAATATTCAAGAAGGGAATCTATATACAGTCACTGGCACTTAGATGTTAGAACATAATTAAAATCAGGCTGAGGGTTTATATGTCATAGATACATATTAATCTATGTAATAAAACATTATGGAAATAGAAGATATAATCCAAAGATTCATATGGAATAAGAAAAGACCTAGAAGAGCCAAAACAATTCTAGGCAAAAAGAGCAATGCAGGTGGTATTACAATACCAGACTTCAGACTCTACTACAGAGCCATAATAACAAAGACAGCATGGTATTGGCACAAAAATAGACTAGAAGATCAATGAAACAGAATAGAAGATCCAGAAATAGAACTACATACCTATAGTCAACTTGTATTTGACAAAGGAGCCAAAGATATACAGTGGAACATACATAGTCTATTAAATTATTGGTTCTGGCAAAACTGGGCAGCCACTTGTAGAAAACTAAAAATTGACCCTAGCTTTTCGCCATGCATTAACTCAAAATGGGTCAAAGATCTCAATGTCATACCAGAAACCTTGAAACTGCTACACAATAAAGTGGAAGAGACACTGGAAGTCTTCTTTTTAATTTTTAAATTTTTATTGTATATTTTTTATTTTTATTGTATGTTAATAGAAAGGTTACATTATATTTGCCAGAGAGAAGGTGCATTACTTAACAGACATTGCTACCCCTTCTCATGGTTTTGTCCTCACCCCTCCTCATGGTTTTTTTCCCATCTCCCTCCCCCACCTCCTCTCCTCATCTTGTTTTCCCCCCTTCCCTATCCTATTTCAAATAAACATACCAGATAACAAGGTAAGATAATGTAACAATATGAGATAGCCAAGGAACAACAAAAGAGATGAGAAATAACAGTACATTAAGAACAGCAATCACACATAATATTACTCTTGTTTCTATATCCTGGATGTCCTTTTATTTAGCCTCATCCTGTATAGCCTTATGTATCTAGGTTTTGTCCTATTGTAAATCTTTGCTAGGAGAATCCAAGATTTATACTAATTATGACAAATGAGGGAAACCAGTTAGCCTATATTCCTTTGGGTCTGGCTTACTTCACTTAGTATGATTTTTTCCAAGTCTTTCCAGTTCCTTACAAATGGGGCAATGTCATTCCTTCTGATGACAACATAGAATGCCATTGTGTATAAATACTTCTTCTTGTTGATCCATTGATCTACTGAGGGGCATCTGGGTTGGTTCCATATCTTTGCTATGATAAATAGTGCTGCAATGAACATCATTGTGCTAGTAGCATTAGTATGTCTTGTTTCTGGATGATTGGGTAAATCATATTTTAAATGTGAGCTATATAAAAAATATAAAATGTGTATATCATACACAACGTATATTTGTGTAGGTTTTAATTTTAATAATAATTTATTATTTTATTTTTTGGCCATCCTGGGGCTTTGACTCAGGGCTCTGAGCCTCTTTGTGCTCAGGGCTAGCGCTCTAACACTTGAGCCACAGCACCACTTCCAGCTTTTTCTTAGTAGTTTGATTGGAGATCAGAGTCTCAAGAACGTTTCTGCCCAGGATGGCTTCAAACTGCCATCCTCAGATCTCAGCCTTCTGAGTAGCCAAGATTACAGATGTGAGCCACCAGTGCCTGACTTAATTTTATTATCATTAATAATACAAAGATACAATGTGACTTGTCAGTTTGTGTAGTTCTGATTATTTTCAAGCAGAAGTTTTAACTGTCTTGATGTCACAGGCATACACTTAAAAGGGCTTTTGAGCAATTTTTTAAAATTTATAAATTAATGTTTACTGTTATTACTATCTGGCATTGATTTAATTAGCTCAAAGATCAGTAATTGCATATTTTTTAAAAAAAATTTGCTACTCCAGGAAGGAGCTAGGTGTTAAAGCTATAGAAAACTTAAGACAATATTCAGAAGCATGGGGTGTAAGGCAATAAATCTTCACCCAGAAATCAAGAGATGTCAGTTGCAATCACATTTTCACAGCTGGATTATTTGTGTGACACTGGGAAATCAGTCCTGTGTTTCAAATTTTGCACTACAAAGCCAAATAACTAGGCTATATATCAAACACAAAAATTTGTTGACATTATCATATATCCCTGGTTAAATGTCTTTTGCACGTTGTCAACAAACATCCTACTCTCTGAATGAAAATAGCAAAATAAAACGCCTCCTAAACTGTTGAATATTTGGGGTTAGAAGAATGAGGAAAGTGAGAAGGGCCAGGCTTAGTGCAGAAAGTGATGTAGGTGCATGTGTAAAGCCTTACAAAACTCTTGAGAGGCTAGGCTCCACTTAAAAACGAATGGCAGTCATATCAGTAGGTCCTCTTGGAGAGTTGACACTAGCAGGGAGGAAGAAAGGGGACTGAAGAGAATGAGAGTTGAAAAGTGCTTTATGCACACGTGTGAGAATGGAGGCTCACTGAGATTAGTTTGGGAGGGGAAGGTGAATGGGAGAGAATGTTGGAAGACTGGAGTGTCTGATCAATATATATTGTATGCAAATAGGAACATGCCAAAATGAAACTGTATAACCAGTGATGGAAAACTAGGATGTAGTTAGTTGTTACCCTTACTATGATAAACAATCAGTCTTTGGGCATTTGTATAAGGTACCAAATTAAAACAAAATTTCTTACTTGCAGAAAATAACTATTCTAGCTTTGTTCTTTGCATTTTATTTTCTTATTTGATTATGTGATTAATTTATTGTTATTAGGCAATATTTTAGCCACGATAGTAACCATATAGACCTGACCTGGGATTTCCTTCTCTAATGGTAAGGATGATAGATACTCAAGGACTGGAATTTAAATTCACACTCTTTTATTGTCCAGGTAGAAATTGCCTTCTAAGAACATAGCTTTCTCTTTTCTGCCTGACAAGTTTGGAATGTGCAGTAAGATGCAAGTGAAGTTTTACTGTTGACTGCAGATTCCAAATTTTGCTGACTGAGACTCTGCCACAGTTCCTCCTGGTTCAGAGGAGAAAATGCTTTATAACTGAGCGCTGCTAACGTAATCGTCTTCATTAGCACAATTTTCATCTGACCCCGAATTGACCCTGGAGCTCTAATTACTTCAAGTCTTAAGTATAATTGTTAACATAAGGTAAATGGAGAATACACAAACCTCAGTGAATTTACAAACTCAGCTACATTAAAACAGATTCTAAGAGGTCAAGGCAAACTAATATGTAAATCCATAATGATTTTCACCTCCTCAAAAAACAGCGGTTGTTTTCCCTTCAAAATAATTATCCTTGGAGCTTTCTAAGTATGCATTGTGATTGCTTTGCAAGACAAGCTGATTTCTAGTTTTACTTTCCCCATTTGTTTTATAATCCTTATCACAGTCTTTTTTATGTTTATTTTCATTTTTTACGAAAAGTTCCTATTTACTTAACACAGACACAATTGACCTTTCAGGAACAATTCTGTTTTTATATAAAATCTCAAGCTGATGAAGACATGTGTAAGAGACAAAAAGGCTAGAAGCTATAAGGGCTGTTCAAATCCCACTTTATGAAATCAGCAGATCTAAATGTTCCTCTTTAGCACAGTAAGCACCCAACTTTATATGTCACTCTTTTCTAAACATTTTCAGTTTCTTCAAAATCCAAGTTGCTGTTCACTCTATCATCAGGCAGAATTCAAGTAAGAATGTAGAAGAATAAAGGTGTTGCAGTTGACTTTATTATAAGATAACGAAATGAAATAGAAAGTTACTCAGAAAGCTAAGGTGTTGGCATTTGAATGAAGAGATGGATACTAATAATTTTCCTTGCCATTTGTGTTTTGAAGTGGAATGAATTTGCAGAAATATCATGGATAACTTCTCCTTATGTCTATTTAATACTAATACATTGTGGCTACACTTAATATATTTTCTCCAATTGTGAGAAAATGTTAATTATCTCTTAATTGTGAGTAAGTAAACAAAATTATCTGCACTTCAAAGAAATAGTCATTTTCCTGATAGTCTTTGCATTGTCTGATATATATTTAAGGACATTATCATGCCAACTCACAACTAATTGTAGTCTTTGTTTTGATATTGCAAAAAAAAAAACCTGTGTGAAGCATAATTACCCCAAAGAAATTACCCAAAGAAATGATAGTACTGAATGAAGAATAATTACTTAAAATAAATGATAAGTCATTTGAGGTTAGTCTTGATGGAATTATTCATTAAAAGTAAGGAGAATATTTGATTTAGATCAGACAAATAGAAACTCCTTGGCTCAGAGCTCCAATCTCATATTATTTGACATTGAAACATGAAAGTAACTGATTAAAAGTTCCAAACACCTTTGTTAACAATGTAATCATATGTATATTATAACAAAATATGACCTCGATTTTCTCCCAGATCTAAACCCAGAGCAGTTCACAAACTCTTCCACTTTCTAACAAATCAGTTGACCAACAAATTAAGCAAAAGTACAACAGAGTAGAGTATAATAAAGCTGGACAGTGTGTTCACTTTTGAGGTAAATAAATGGAACGTTAGAGCTGATAAGTTACCTCCAAAGGAGTGTGTCCGTGTGTGTCTGTGTGTATGTGTGTGTGTGTGTGTGTGTGTGTGTAATAGATTATTGACAAAATAATCTAGTAGTGTGAAAGCAATGGCAACCTAGTAATGAAAACACGTTCAACCACAGTGCAACCATAAGGCCTTGAGTCAAGGTAACAACATGAATGGGAAAGATATCTGAACTGTTAAACAAAATGAATATCCATGAGTGGAAACATCGCTTTGGTGGTCAGGGGCAATAAGAGAGGGGATCAAATGAATGGGAAAAGGAAAGGTAAGCAACTACAGTCATTATAATGAATGTACATAATGTAAAAAAAACTGAGCTATGTACCTTTAGGGTAGAGATAGCATGGGGAAAGATGGGAAACAACAATGGAAAGGGTGGCATTGATCAAAATGTATTGGACTCTAATCTGACTTCTGGAATTGTAACTCCTTTGTAACTACTTAATTAAAAATAATTGTAACTACTTAATTAAAAATAGTTTTAAAAAGAAAGATATCCGGTCCTCCTGTGAATTATAATTTCACATTTGACTCTCAAATTCTCCATTTATTTAACAACAATGGGTTCATTTCACCTATCAGTTTCTGTGTAATTTCTGTCAAATAACAATAGCATTCCTATGTGGATCTCCCAAGTCAACAAAAATTCTGTTAAATGCATATGTCATAGAAATACAAACCTACAGATGCAACTTCTGCCATCTAAAAAAATCTTTCTGGCATGTAGTTTTTCGAGACTTGCTGTATAGACCAGAATGCCCTGGAAAGTTCTGGAATCATTTATCCTCCTACCTCAGCCTCCAGAGTGCTGAGGTTGTAGGAATGCACTACCTTTTCGGTTTTTAGTAACATAAAAAGAATGGATCCCACAGGCCGTAATTCAAATAATATTTGTGTTTTATTCAAACTTACAAAAAGGATATTGAATGTCTCGAATTCTTTTTCATGATTAAAAAGTGAATGCCTCAGGCCAGGTGTTTGGCCTAGTGGTAGAGTGCTTGCCTAGCATGCATGAAGACCTGGATTCTATTCTTTGGTACCACATACATAGGAAAAAAGCCAGAAGTGGTACTGAGGCTCAAGTGGTAGCCTAGAGTAAGTTCAAGAACAGTGCTCAAGCCCTGAGCTCAAGCCCAAGACTGGCAAAAAAAACAAAAAGAAAGTGAATGCTTCATAAACAGCAATGTAAATTGAGTCCTGAAGAAACTTAAAGCAATGTCTCACATTTTGACAAAGTTTATATTTTCCTCAATTTGCTATTATGAATTTTTCCTGTGACTCATTTGAAAACTTGAAAATATCCAAAGTTAGGATGCTTTACACAAAACAACAAATATTTCCACATGGGTTGTGGCATTGTCTCTTTTTTTCTTTCTGAAGGTAAAATATCTGCAGTGTGTGTGTGTGTGTGTGTGTGTGTGTGTGTGTGTGTGTGTATTCCCATGCATACTGGTATTGGAGTTTGAACTTAGGTCTTGGACACTGATCTTAGCTTCTTCACTTAGGGCTGGTGTTCTGCAAGTTGAGCCATATTCTACTTCTGGCTTTTGATGACTAATTGGAGATAAGAGATTTACACACTTTCCTCATTGGGATGGCTTTGGATTTCAATTCTCAATCACAGAATTCTAAGTAGCAAGGATTGTAGACTACCAGAGCCTCCCTGCTTTATTCTTTATAATGGATCCTTCCGTTTTTTTCACTTGGTAATCATTATTATTAAAGTCAGTCCTGGGTCTGAGCACTGTCTTTGGGCTTTTTCCTCAAGGCTAGCACTCTGCCACTTGAGACACAATACTTTCTGGCTTTTTCTGTGTATGTGGTACCAAGGAATCAAAACTGGATCTTTGGGTATGCTAGGCAAGCACTCTACCACTAGGCCAAACTCCTGGCCCAAGGTGATCATTATTAATTGCCATATTTGTTCAATGATTTTATCTATTAAGAATAAGATTCTTGAACAAATCAAAATTTTCTTTTATTGAATTTTTGCATTTTACTGTATATTTTCTATCATTTCAAAAATATATCTCTATCAATTTTTCCTTTTATGATTTTTTCCCATGGAGATCTACTCTCTGATTTGGAAATTTGAATAAAAAGTAGGAAAATGTAAGAATGCTCAAGACTAATCATTTGTTATGATCCGATAGCCCTTTCAGCCCTGTAATTTCTTTAATTTAAAAGATTCATCACATTTTCGATACCTACAATCCGCCTCAGGATCATCAAAGGCTTTGCGATTCTTTTAGCTGTTTGAATCTTATTGTATTTTTTAAGTTAAGAGGGAACTCTAAATATTTTTTTCATTTTTTGTGTCTGTTTTTTATCCTTTGTCACTTTTTGATTTCTGTATCTTTTGTCTTGTATGTAAGTTTACCTGTTTGAGGGAGGGGAAGAGGAGGACAGAAATGGTGGGGCAAAGGACAAACAAATCCATCAGAGATACTCATTAGACACTATGTTGAAAATGAACAATATGACTTGTGAGGGAGAAGGACTCAGACTGCCTCACAATGACAGGAATATTTTCCATCTACCTTTTGGCCAGTCAATTTTTTACTTAAGCATCTTCTGGTACTTTATGGTATTCTTGGAAAAGTTACATTTCTGTAAATAATTAATCCAGACAGACAAAACAAACAATAACAGAGAAAATCCAAATTTATTTGTATATATTTACATCAAAATTTATCAAAATGATACTATCAACATTGAAAGATTTACAAGGTACATGTGTTTATTTGTGTGCCTATGTGCATGTGTATGTGATTAAAAAAATAAGAAAGAAACAGAAAGAACAGAGAGCCATTTTCTATCCACTGGAATGAAAAAAGGAGTCAAGTGTCTCAGCAGTTTTGCATTTTTATTGTGTATATTTAGTATGATTATATATCTATCACCTATCTATATCTAGTTTTGAAAAAAAAGTTCTACTACTAAAATACTAAAACCCACATAAACTGAATTCAGTTTTATTCCTCATAGTTTAATATACAAAATGATGCCAGTAATTGCCACATCTATATTGTAAATCTAGAATTTATATAAGGTTATGTTTTTAACGTACATCTAATAAATTACTTGGGTACTTTATGGAAGGGTCATCCAGTTTTGCTATTCTCTTCAGACCCTAGTAAGTAGTTCTTATTCCGGGAATTTGTTTTTCCATTTTTATTTTTGGTTTTGTCTGTATATTTTCATAATACAACGCAGGAGAATAGAATCATTGGTATCATGGAAAGTACAAATGAGAGTTTGAAATAAATGGTTTGAAGAAAACATTTAGGAGAAAACACTTTCAAAATTAAAAAAATCATAGTGATAATAAAAATATCCATTAAAGCTTTACTGGGTAGTTATATAGATGAATAGAATAAAATAATTAAGTGCTTGATTATGATTATAAACTATTTTTTCTAAGATATCTAATTGAGTGTTTTGCTAAAAATTGACCAAACACAGAAATAAACTAATTTTACTAAAACTGCAGAATGCCAAGGTTGTTAAGTAGTTGATGATTAAACCAACATTGAGGATTCATACCATGGCTGCTCTGCAGTAAATAATTGTTCCTTGAACAACAAAACACGTACGTACTATTACTTACTCTCTGTTCCTCTATACCTAGACTTGTTTTAAGTGAAATCAGTCACGCACATCAGTGAACCCTGTCAAGGCTACCATCTAGTGGTGATTAATCCCCATTTTAGAAGGCTATCTCAGAGTCTTTCTCAGAGAAAGTTTAGGAGAACTACTGGTAAATGGATAAATATTTAACTTTAAAAATGCATGAAAACTTAGACGAATACAGTTGTAGTTTCCTTGCACCTTCAAGACTTTTGGGGGATTTGTGTTAAGGAAAGTGATCCCAATGCAAAGAATTTCACTAAATTTTTTTGGATGATGGAGAAAGTAAACTGACAAATGTCGCCGACTCTGAAGAGACATATTCTTTTAAATTGTTATTATTATGTTTTACTGTTCTTGTTTTCCACCAGTATTAGTTTCCTCTTGATACTGGGTCTTACACTCAGGGACGCGAAATTACAAGACTAGCTTGCTCACTGCTAGTGATCTAATTCTTGGGCTTCCTCCTGTCCAGTCCTGCTAATTCAATGGAGATGGAGTCCTCTGCTTTTAGGCGAGTTAAATGGAGATGCCTCTCCAGACGTTTTGCACGGGCTTGCTTAGATCCACAATTTTCAAGCAGGTAGGATTATAAATATGAACTGCAGGCATCTGGCTGTTTCTATTAAATCTTCCTGTGACTATCAATCATATTGGATTAAAACTGCTGTATTCTCTAGCCATTATGATGCAGAAGGTAGGATACGTTTACAAATTGAGAGTAAAAAAGAAAAAAAAAATCTGAAATATCTGTTGGATAAAAGACACTGAAACGGGGCAGGGAGTTTGGCCTAGTGGTAGAGTGCTTGCCTAGCATGCACCAAGACGTGGGTTCGATTCCTCGGTACCCCACATACATAGCAAAAAGCCAGAAGTGGTGCTGAGGCTCAAGTGGTAGAGTGCTAGCCTTGAGAAAGTCCAAGGACAGTGCTCAAGCCCTGAGCTCAAGGCCAGGACTGGCAAAAAAAAAAAAAAAAAAAAAAAGACACTGAAACCACCTGTTCACACGGGGGGAAAATGGTGTTTTTAAGGTAGCGTGCGGAGTGCAAGCTTGGTGGTTTGAATTTTGAATGATGCAGCACAGTGCATAGCCAGTTTACAACTCGTCTTTGTGGTACCACACACATTCTACCCCAAATCTCAGTGTGCTAGACATTGAGCAAGAACTATCCTGAGATTTCTCACTCAATTACAAGTACTCTGAAGGGTACCTTTATGCTGGTTTTCTCCACTAATTACTGGCACGTGTCACCACAGACAGCTTGCAGCATTTAATTGAATTTGATAGGTTAACTTGAGGGCCCTTTTCATTGGGTGCACTAGGGAGTTGAGGCAAGCCAAAGGGCGGCCCAAAACAGAACACAGTAGACTCAAGCGAGGAAAATAAAAATGTTTAAAGAAAAGAAAAAATAGTGGGTTCAGCACCACGTGCAATGTAGTGTGGAAGTGTTTACATTCCAAGGTATCCACCAGACAACAAATGGCAGCAGTGAGGTATGATTTCATTATCACATCCTCTTGGGTTCTCCAAATGACTTCTACTTCAGGTATTTCTAAAACTGGAAGTTTGATCATTTAATCGTTGTTTTTGAGGGTGGTTAGGCTAACAGTTGCATAAAATTTAAATAAATATAAGGCTCTTTCATGCTTCCTATTCAGCACAGCCACAGCAGTGGGTACCCAGTTTGAATTCAAAAGAAGTTTCCTTTTGTTTCTCTTAATCTTCACCTCAAAATCAAGTAATTACTTCTTTCTGTATTCTGGCAAGTGTTAGAAAAGAAATACCAGAATACTCAGCCTAATCCAAATATTGTCTTTTCTTTCAGAAGGCCTCCACTAACACCACTCAGTGATTCCATTCAAAGAATTGGAAATATCTCTCTTCTAAACTCCTTGTCATGTCTCTGCTTCCTTGTAGTAAGCTTTAAAAAGTACCTTCATTATAGTAGTTGTTTAATAAATAAAATTAACAATTTCTGATATTCCTGATTTCTTTCATTTTTTAGTCTGACACATCCCCAGCACAAATACCAATGTAGGATGATAACATGCTAGTTAATTTGACTGTGACTATCATTTAAAAATTATATATATATATATATTTTCCTTTTTATTGTGATGTACAAAGGGGTTACAGTTATATTCACCTTTCATTTAGCTTCATCCTATATGACCTTATGTATCTAGGTTTTGAGCTATTGTAATCCTCTGCTAGGTGAGTCCTGGATGTGTACTAATTATTACAAATGAGGGAAACCGTTGAGCCTATGTTCCTTTGGATCTGGCTTACTTCATTCAAGATTTTTTGCAAGTCTTTCCATTTCCTTACAAATGGGATGATGTCATTCTTTCTGACAGCAGCATAGAATTCCATTGTGTACAAATACCACATCTTGTTGATTCAATCATCTACTGAGGGGCATCTAGGTTGGTTCCATATCTCTGCTATGGTAAATATTGCTGCAGTGATCATTGTTGTGCTAGTGGCTTTAGTATGTCCTTGTTTCTTAAACATTGGGTAAGGAGTGGAATTCTGGGTCATAAGAGAGCTCTATGTTTATGTATTTATATGAAGTCCTGTATCCAATATTGATTACTTACAAGTTTTATTCAGTGATTTTTATCTCAATGTCTCAAAATGATTTACATGCTCCTACTGATCTTGTGAGCATTAAATTTGAGTAGAAATTCTCTAAAACTATTTTTAATTAAAATTTTCATAACATTTAGTCTTATTTCATTTTAAGTGTTAGGAATATACTTCAAAATAAGATAAATGGCATTTCCTTTTCTAAATGAAAGCTTTAGATTTATAGTGAAGAGCAATTATTCATGAGTTAATGCCTCACTATTTTTTAGAATTTCTTTTGTACTCACAATCAGAAGTTATACATAGCATACCAGAAATATTTGTTCTTGAATTGTTCTATTACTGAGCTAACTACTTAAGTAGTTGAAGTAAATCACCTCTTTTTTCAAGATTCATGAAACACTTAAACATTCTTTCTATATTATATATAGAATCAAGAAAATTTATTGACTTGCATAAACATTGGTTATATTGCTAAAGAAAAGCACAAGTTCCTTGTTTATTATGCATTATAACTATAAGCTAATTTAGCTTCTTAATTTTGGAAGATATTGTCTGAACATAGTAGTCTATATTTTTTTAATAATTGTAGTCATCTCCAATATAATTAGAAGTTTTCTAACATACGTTTTCTAGCATATTGACTGAATTAAAACCTATAGCTGAGAAATGACTAGGTGTATTTTATATAGCATTATCTATTAATAAAAATGTATGTAGATATCTGTAACTAATGCTACGAAAAAACAATTTGAAAGAAGACGAGAGGGTTACCTGTGGGCCTCTAACAACTGTGGATATGGGCAATTTTGAGAAATCTGTGGATTCTAACATGAACTCTTTTTTAAAGAAAACCACAGAATACTAAAGGGCAAAAAGGAGAATAAATTTATACTGTGGTATTCAAATTCATTTGGGAGAACAGCAGGTTCTGGAGATCATTGTGCACTATCATTGAACATTCTAGAGTTCAGTATGAGTAGCCTTAAGAAGACTAAGATCCTCCTCAAAAGTTTCCAGTGTTTTTTTATATTAAAGCTCATCACTGAAGGCTTTCATAAAGGAAAAGCTGAAAGGGACTTGAAAATATATCTTGCCCTTGATGAGACCTCAATTTCCCTGGCATTAGGGTTCTTGTGTTTTTGTAAACAAGAGTTAAAAATGATGCGTTCCTCAAGTAATCTATGTTCTGTAGCCATCAGATTTAATTGGAAGAGAAGCATAGATATAATAAGCATGTAGTAAGTACAGATGTCAGTCTTGGGTTGTAGCCTAAAACATATTGGGTCAATAATGTGAACTAGAGAATTGTAAAAAATATGTGAGATTAAAATAGTTTGTGGCTAGCATGTGAAAAGCACTGGGTTCAATCCCTAGCATAAAAATTATATGCACCAATTACATGTGCACATTTATATCTGAGTTTAGAGAATACTCTCACAAATTATGTGGGTTAGACAAAAGAGCCCTCTACCTAACTGTTGGTTCTTACTCTATCTCCATGATTACTTTTTACTAAGCTGAATGATGGAGAAAGTTCACATTTCTGAACCTTAACTTCATTATCTGTGAAAGGAACCTGATATTTTTCCTACTTACCTCCCAGAGTTGTGAGGATCACAAATAAAATAATGAATATAAAGATTTAATGAAATGTCCAGATATAGTCTCCTGTTACATTGTTGGAAATTTTTTTTTTCTGTAGAGTCTGGGAAGATGGTCATTGCAAGCAAGTTTAAACCATGTTTTATTTCTGGATGGGATATGTGGAAATATTATTTTCCACATTATTTTATCTGAATACTTACAATATTTTACCTGATTTATGTAATGGCAAACCCTCTGTATATCCCCTCCATTATAACAATAAAAATTTTAAATACTCCTATGGCAAATTTTAAGAGGAAAGACTATATATGTCCTTGAAATTAGAAATGGCATTCATAGTACTTTAGAACACATAGTACTTTAGGGTTATAATATATTGGTGGTTGGAAAATTTAATTTACTAAGCATTTCCAGCATTATTAAAATGAAAAAAATATATGATTGCATATTTCATCATGTATTTCACCCATAATAAATAATTATCATTTTAGTTATACATGCATGCATAGCTGCATATGTAATTTGTAATTAAATAAAATAAAATGAATTTTTATGTGACAAACAGTAGAAACAATAAAAACTGATTATATTTACTTTACATTTAGTAATGTTGCTTTATTTATGCTTTTAAATTGAATTTTTGATGGCTGGTTGAAGAGAACTATAATGAGAAATATTACTGTCACTTGATACATTACCACAAATCATGAATTCCTTATAGAAATATAAACATTAAAAATGCTAGGAAAACAATGAGTTATGACAGAAGCAAAAAGAAACCAGTGATCACCTGAAAAAAGTAGTCAGTCACCTGTCAATCACTGGACTGTGAGTCATCAAAGGACAAAGGACCCCAGGCTCTGGGAGTCACTTCTCCATCCACTGTGGCCCTGTCTCCTGCCCTTTCCTACAAAATCTGGCTCATCATAAGTCTCTTCCTCTTTTTCTCTTTTTCCTTCCTCTCTGTCTCTGCTGCCTCCATCTCCTGTGCAATTTGCTCTCCTCCTAATAAATTTCTTTTTCTGCCTCAAAAAGAAATGTTCAGAAAACCATGAGTAATGATAAGAGCAAAGAGATAAACTTCAACAAATTTTTGTTACCCTACTCAACTGTATCCTTACATATCATTAGTCGTAGTTGACTATCAAATTTTAAAATTTAAACGATGTAAATGAAAGAAATATCAGTTACACAATCATATTTGAAATATTTCAAGTGGTTACCACATATCTGTTTGCAATATCTGAACAATATAAAATAAGGCAATTCTCTTTAATTTCAGTGCAATTCTGCAGAATGTGGATAATCCTACTATATACTTCTTATTTATGGAAATTGTAAAATTTTCCTTCCTATGTCATATAAACAGGCAGTAAAGTTATACAATTTAATAAGCATTATTTCCAGGATAATAATGTTGATTCCGAAATGCATTTCTCAAATCAAATAATTAGTTATGAAAATTTCCAATTGATAATTAGAAAGGAGTCGAAGTTCACTTTTTCAAAGCCTTAATATTCCCTTTTACTTCAGATAGTCTAAACAAAAGTAAATCACTGCTTATCAAGGCTTGTTCTTTTTTTCTTCTTTTAGTGTACATTCCTTTGTGATTTTTCAAGGTCATACTGAACACACAAGGAACATTACCTTCACCCACCAGAGGACATAATAAATGGTAGATTTACACTTAAAAGCAAATGCTCTGTTTTTAGTGAGGTGAGAGCCGCTCTCTGCTTTGTACTCAATTCCCAGTTCTTTGCAGTTTCCTTTCCCATACAAGTATTCATTATCACAGGGGGGGAAGTCTTGTCACATGCAGTGACAAATTGTTTCATTTATTTAAGATAGAGCCTTTGTATTTCACTCCATATGCTAATACAAACACATCGTTAATGATGAGGAAAAGATAAAAAATCCTTACTGACTAGGAGTGAAATTTCTGTGTTCACAGGCTTGTAAGCAAACCACATACTGAGTTGCCAATCCAGCTGCCTGCACAACAGTCTCCTTTTAATCAGTAAATCATCATGCCAATAACAACATCAACAAAAAGTTGTTCAGTCTTTTGAGGTGAGGTTCATAAGTCACTTTGTACATTCACACTTTATCCCAGAGAAAAATCTTCTACTGAGTCGATTCAAAAAGTAAAACGTCCAAGTCAAACTCACCTTTCTCTAAATGAAATTTGAAGCTACCTAATTTATACATTTTTTATTCCATGATCATCAAATATTCCTTCATATACTGAACTTTACTGAATGGGATAGATTCCCAAGCATTAATAATACAACTTGTCAAGATAACAAAGCTAAATTCAGTACTTATAATAGACAGGAGTGAAACCATCCAACACTAGGAGGTGAGGCCAGATTGAAGTACTTTATAGCTGAAGTGGTAGCGGACCAGTGATAAGCAAGGAAGCTAGGTAAGCAGGAAATCCTGAATATATTCCTCAGTATTAGGAAGGAAAAAATTAAACGGCCTCATGAGATTGAGTGAAAATTTTCAGAGAACTTGAAGACTAGTCAGAACAGCAACAACACAAAACGGAAAATTACCAGTCGTCTAAACACAAAGGAACTTAAGTCAAAAATGAAATCTTTTATCCATGCAAATTGTATTTTAAGTAGCCAGCATTTTCACCATGACAAGACTTTCTGACATAGCTCCTTGTCTCATTGTGAAATTAATTCTTTGAAGGACAGGGAGACCCAGGTAAAATTAGGGTTTCTCTTCTAGTTATTCTGCCATTCCAAGTGTGAGTGTTCTGAAAGTCTTCTCGTTTTTGTCTTGGGGATTAGACGTGAATAAAGAACAGAACTTCAGCCGGGCGCCTGAGGCTCACTTCTCTAATCCTAGCTACTCAGGAGGCTGAAATCTGAGGATGGCATTTCAGCTAGGCAGGCAAGTCCATAACACTCTTATCTCCAATAAACTACTCCGAAAAAAGAAAAAACAAACAAACAAACAAAAGTGGAGCTGTGGCTAGAGTGGTAGAGTGTTAGCTGCAAGGGTTGATAAAATGAAACAACACTCTGGTTCAGGCAAAAAAGAGTTTATGACGGGGAAGAGCAAACTGCCAGCCTACAAGAGATGGAAGGTGCATGGAGAAGTGGCAGGGCGACTCTTGGCGGGATTGGGGTTAATGAAGGGAGAGGGCAAGGAGTAGGCATAGCCATGGCAGATGAGGACGTGACCTCAAAGTCTGGAAACTTCTCAGGACCCAATGGAGGCTTGACTGAGGCAGTCCAGAGTGTGATATCAGAGAAAGTGGAGGTCACAGACCTTAGGAATCGAGCCCCTGCATAATGCAGGTGACGCATGGGGAGTTCTAGGGAAGGACATGAAGTCTACATGAAGACTGGCACAGAGAAAGCGGCTCTTTGGTTGAGCGGAAGGAACACTACCCTGGAGCAAAAAGAGACCAGGGAGATCACCCAGGCCCTGAGTTCAAACCCTAACATTGGCAAAAACTAAAAAGAACTTTAAAAAGAAATAACGTTATTAAACATCAGATTACTTTGAAGGTGAATGATAAATTGAAGCAAACTGAAGCTAAATTGAATCAACCTTCAAGAGAAGTTTGAATGGCACCTCCCATAAAGGAGATAGCTTCCTAACTTTATACTTCAAAGCAGTCTGAAAATAGTAACTTATTTGGAAAATAAAGTATCCTTCCCATTTAATACATTAAATATTTTGAAGTGAGAATATTGTCCAGATTACCCTGGTGATCTCGCCCAAATGAAACAACAGTCAGAAGACAGACAGACAGACACAAGAGAGGTTAATATGAAGAAAAATAAGATACTGAAAACTGACCTCAGGCTACTGAAGCTAGGATCTGGAAGGAGCTGGAAGAGGCAAAGCAGAGATTTCTCTAGGATATTCCTAGGAGAGGATTACCATAACTAAGTAGCTATGTGCAGATGACCATAGCCAATGATGTTTAAAAACATGAACCACAAGAAATGGAAACAAGAGTTTGCATTTACTTCTGTTTTCCTTCTCTTTCTTTTCCTTTGGTTTATTCTCTGATATCACTATTATTTTATTTCTTTACCTTTTGTCATATATATATATATATATATATGTTTACCTGATTTGGGGAGGGGAAGGGGCATTACAGAAATAGTGAGACAAAGAATGAACCAATTCAACAGTGATACACACTAGACACCATGATGGAAGTGAGCTTTACAACTATGCAGAAAGAGTTGGAAGGGGAAAAAAGTGGGAGAAAATGAAGGAAGGCTAAGTAACACTGTTCAAAAAGAAATGTACTCATGACCTTAAGTAACTAACCCCTCTGTATATCACCTTTACAATAAAATTTAAATTAAGCAGAAGAAGACTGTAGGGAGTACCAGCCGGTGGGATTTCATGTCTGTACTCTGTATGGTGAGGAAGTAACTAAACTTTTAAACCACAAAGTATGCGGTAATTTGTTATGACAACTTCAGGGAACTACGATAACCTTTTTACACTTATTTTTAAATCTAAGAATCTGTATAAATCCAGAAAACTGCAACACCTGGTAGTATAAAAGACATGTTGACTTTGTGATGGATGTCCTATTTAGATCTTTTACATTAGCCTCAAAGGTACTGGTATAACTGGTTCATTTGTCTTATGGTGACACTAATGTGGGACTGCTACTCAGAGAACATTTCTATTATTTCTGACTTCTCATGCTGAAATAAAGCCCGAACAGTTATCAGAATTGGTCAGATTTTGAAATACTCTAATAATTACATTAGTAGGTTGCCATTTTTGTAGGTCAAACGTGGTTTACGCTGGGTATTTTCATATACTTCACCTTGAATGGCCAATAGGGTTTATTCCACACAGAAATAAAATGTGGTCTGTAAATACTTGATATTTTGATTATCATTCAGTTTCTTTAATAGGTTTTTGTCATGACTCTTCAATGGTTTAGAGTATAACCATTCAGAAGTGACAAAGGCTTCTATGAATAAATCATACACTTGACAACACACTGCACAGAGGAGAAATAGAGCAACAGATAAAATAAGCCACAGAGCCATTAAAGATGCCTGTTCTTGTTCATAAGTTCTCATCACTGGCTGATTAAATTTTTCTCTTGGCCAAAATGATCCTAATTCCAATGCTGTTCTGAAATAAAACCATAAACACTGATGCATGTTCAAACAAAACTGAGGTCTGGTTCATTAAAAAGTGCTTCCCATCTGACAATCTACACTCAGCTGTTGTTTTCATATATGATTCAGAGGCAAGATATAAACATGAATCATAGAAAGGAAAACAACTTGAGTTGGTGAACTTCTGGAATACAAAAAACACTGCCATCCACTGGCTATTTTCTAGAATGTCTGTGCATATTATGTATAACTCTATAAATAAAGATTAGTTATAGCTCACATGTTAATTATTCCAAATGCAAAAATATGTATTAACTTAAAAATATGTAACATAAGCATTTGAGAGATTGCTATGTTGTTTGCAACTCGGCTGTTCTATACATTTAACATCTCATTTCCAAAAACACATTTAAATAGCTTTAGTTTCTAACAGAGATAAAGGGTTTCCAGACTCATGTCTCATAATGTGTCTCAAGGACTTAGGTTCAGAACATTTTTTATTCTCATTGTTTTATATTTTTAAAAAGTGTTTCTGAAATTGGAATAGTTATATCTGCATGATCAAACATATCAGAGAATAGGTAATAGACTGACATAATTTCACCAAATATAAATGTAAAACCTGTTCTAAAATGAGAAATTATTTGAAAAGAAATGGAGACAATTCCAGATTAAGTGTAATTTAGTATTATAAAATTATTTCAATGAGTTTCTATACATTCATTATCAAATTATTTAGTATGGATCTTTATAGTTTCAGACCCAAAATTCTATGTATTTTAGCTGTTTGAAGATAATTAATAGAGGCAATCAGATTTTCATTTCTAATATTACAGCTGACATGTCTAATTGAATTTTTTTTAAGTCTGATTGGCAAGAAGGAAAATATTTTCCTGCACAATTTTAAGGCCAGGAGAGAATCCTATTACCTTCATTTGTTAATTACACTAGTACTTCAACTGGAATACCTGTAGTACCTCTAGCAATGATATTTATGTACCTATTCAGTATAAGATTATCATCCTTGAGATAACGCATATGGTTCATTTATTGGAGGGCTTGAACTCTGGCCTGGAAGCTGTCCCTGAGCTCTTCAGCTCAAGGCTACCGCCCTACTCTTGAGCCATAGGCCCACTTCCCGTTTCCTAGTGATTAATTGGAGATAAGAGTCTCATGACTTTGTATCGCCTGAGATTGTTTTGAACCATGATCCTTAGATCTCAACCTTCTGAGTACCTAGGTTTACAGGTGTGAGCTACTGCACCCGGCTTTAATATGAATTTAAAAAAATTTTAATTTGGGGCTGGGAGTTTGGCCTAGTGGTAGAGTGCTTGCCTAGCATGCGTGAAGACCCAGGTTCGATTCCTCAGTACCACATACACAGAAAAAAAGCTGGAAATGGTGCTGTGGCTCCAGTGGTAGAGCGCTAACCCTGAGAAAGCCCAAGGACAGTGCTCAGATACTGAATTCAAGGCATAGAACTGACAAAAAAAAATTGGTTTTAGAGTTTTTAATTTGACTCAGGGCATGAGGCACATATTTGTAATCCCAGCAGTTAGGAAGGAGAAACTGGATGATTGTGAGTTTAGGATCTGCCTGAACTATATGCAAAAACTCTAACCCTTTCCCCACAAAATCATATGGTTATGTTATGTTTACATATACATTCATCCACATATGTCTCAAGATTTAAAATGATCACTACTTCAACTCAGAAATGGGCATAAAAACAACTGTAATTCCACCATCTACAAATAATTGCTACTAATATTTTGCTACATGTTTTTCATATTTGCTTTAAGAATGTTGTGTTATATATAAGTATATATATAATTTTTACTTTACTCAGATCTCATTTTGCACACAAAACCAAAATTTGTTTTACTTCTTTGCTGAGTTTTTCCTCTAAAAACCTCTTGCTCAAAAACTTTAAATATCATTAGATAATACAAAATATTTTCCTTGTTCAGTAAAATAATTGAGGAGAATGGAAACACATGATGCAAGTACTTGGAAAAAAATTACACTGAAGCAAGTTGTAGTTTAAGAAAATGGCATTTCCTAGTTTCAGGATCTTAGAACACCTGCAGAACAAATATGAGGCCATGAGCTCAAATACCAGAGTCAACACACAGAATAAAAGTAGACCCTGAAAATAACTGAAATGAAGTCACACTGAGTTATACATGCAACAGGGCACTGTGAGGGCCTTGTCAACTTCTGATGGGTAAGAGGCTGTTTTCGCTACCTTAAGCAGTACAAAATCCCTTTACTTCAGCATTGGCCAGCACCTTGTTAAATTCTTTTAAGGCCCCAAGGTTTTAAAGCTTTAATATATCCAAGTTGTTTCCTATTTTCAAGCATCTGGTCTATTTCCTCAAAACAAGAATAAGTGTGTGGGTGTGGTGTGGGTGTGGGTGTGTGTCTGTCTGCGTATGTGTTATGGGTCTTGAACTGAGAGTCTGAGCACTGCTTAAGCAGTGACAGAAGTCAGCCATTTAAGCTGCAGTTCCACTTCTGGCTCTTTTCTAGTAGTTAATGGGAGATAAGAGTTCCTTCGACTTCCCTGCCTGGACTGGCTTTGAACTGAGAGTCTCAGATCTCAGCTTCCTAAGTAGAGAGGAGTACAGGCATAAGCTACTGGCACTGGGCTAAGAATATTTTTGCATGCATATCTTATAGGAAGTTAGACTGGCAGGAAGATATCAGTCCTCACAAGAATAAATATCTGCTCTGCTCTGCTCAGCTCTGGTCATCCCATATACAAAGTTCCATTTTTTTTTTTTTTTTTTTGCCAGTCCTGGGCTTAAGCTTCGGGCCTGCAAACTGTTCCTGGACTTTCTCAAGGCTAGAGCTCTACCACTTGAGCTGCAGCACCACTTCTAGCTTTTTTCTATGTATATGGTGCCAAGGAATCGAACTTGGGTCTTCATGCATTATTATGCTAGGCAAGCATTCTACCACTAGGCCAAACTCCCAGGCCTACTTCCATTTTTTTTAAAGAACATTTGACACTTTTTTTTTTAATTGCTTATCAGGTGTTAAGCACTATAACAGTCTAAACTCAGTCTGTCCTCTGAAATAAATGACATGTACCACAAAACATATTTTCCTTACATGTTGTACTCTGCTCTTGTTCTCTTGAGGAATAAGCTTCATTCTTAATACTACAGATACGCTAAACAGTATTCTATAGAATAACAAACTAGGATAATGCTAGAAATAATCATGATTCAAAGGATATTAATAAAAAAGAATGCTTGAATAAGAAAAGGATGAATCAATTAATTAAAAAACCCACTATTTCAGAGAGAGGAGAAAGATTAATTCAGGTGTAAAGAATTGCCATCACACAGCTGTACTCATCATTTTCTTGCTGCCTTTTGTTTTTCTACTTATTGCACAGTTATTCATGAACAATTAGAATTAGTGTAATTAGTATGCAATCACAACAGTTGCACCTGGAAAATGAATACTGTAAAACTGTTTAATATTAAATACATTATACTCAATTTGTAGAGATGTACGTTGAGACATCCCATTGACAATTTCACAGACTTTAAATACTAGAATTGCAAATAGACTATCTTTTCAAATGTTCAAAAATAAGTAACTAGCTTTATTGGGATATTTTATTAAGATCTAGTTGTTTCAATAGCCAATTTTTTATATTCCAGAAAAATACAATAAAAATATTTTTTCAAAGACTGCAATTGTTTTTATTTTAATGAAAACTCAATTTTTATTTACTTTAGATGAATTAGGTAAAAATTTCAAAACCTTGACCCGGAGTTTGGTCTAGTGTTAGAGTGACTGCCTACTATGCATGAAGACATGGGTTCAATTCCTTGGTACCACATACACAAAAAAAGCCAGAAGTGGTTCTGTGGCTCAAGTAGTAGAAAGCTAGTCTTGAGAAAGCTTAAGGATACTGCCCCAATCCTGAGTTCAAGCCTTAGGACTAGCAAAAATATTTAATAATTCTTTATAATAACCCCTTCCTTCTTTCCTTTTCTTTCTTTCCTTCCATCATTATCCCTTCCTTTCTTCCAACTTTACTTCTTCCTTCTATCTCTCCTTCCTTCCCACTCTGTCCCTTCCTTTCCTCCTTCCTTCCTTCCATTCTTCCTCCCTTCCTTTCCTTTGTTCTTTCTCTTTTTTGCCAGTCTTGGGCCTTGAACTCAAGGCCTAGGCACTGTCCTTTGATGTTTTTCTCAAGGCTAGAGCTCTACCACTTGAGCCATAGCACCACTTCTGGCTTTTTTCTATCTATGTGGTACCAAGGAACTGAACCCGGGTCTTTGTGCATGCTAGACAGGCACTCTACCACTAGGCCAAACTCCTGGTCCCTACTTTGTTCTTTCCTTATTTTGTTTCATGTTCTCAAGCTCAGGGGATCAGGCATGCTTGGTAGGCAAGCATTCTATACAGCCTGAGTCACCTCACTCCTTTACTTTTAGTTTGTTTTCAGATAGTATTTTGCTAGATTTGCAGTCTCCAACAATAATCCTTCTGTCTCTGCCTCCTGAGTAACTTATCATAGGCATATACCACCATGCATAGCTTTTCTAGTATTACCATTTCTGGGTCAGAAATATGGAAAAATCTTAATGGCAGAACTACTGGCTTTATTACAATAAAGACAAAATAAACTCAGCAGAATATATAATAGAACAAATTGGTCACCTATTTATTTTAATGCTCATTCAAGTACAGAATATCCAGAAATGACAGAATTGATTTGTCTTTATTAACTGGTTTTTACTTATACAATAACAAAGTTATACATATTGTATTTTTGAAAATGATATCAATGTAACTTTATATCTGTAACTTCTAAATATTTTTGTATGGTATATATCAACACTCATTTTGTCATTTCATAGCAGGCTCCACAAATGTTAATTTTAACTCTCTTAAGAATAGGAACACAGAGCATGGCCTAGTGGTAGAGTCTTTGCCTAGCATGCACAAAGCCCTGGGTTTGGTACCCATACACAGTCTTGTACCACATACACAGAAAATGCAAGAACTGATGCAGTGGCTCAAGTGGTAGAGCACTAGCCTTGAAGAAAGCTCAATGACAATGCCCAGGCCCTAAGTTCAAGTCCCAGGACTGTCAAAAAAAAGAATAAGCAATTACATGTTTCTAGGTAACGGAAAGAATAAGCAGTTAGAATGGAGAATACATTTTTAGGTTGGTGTGAGATTTTTCATCACTGCAGACTTGGTTGTCAAACTCTTACAACCATGAACCTTTTCTTATGAATTTTAAGCACATACTATCACCAGTAAAGTTGATTTTTGAAATAGATGGGTGGGAAGATGTATGGGACTAGTGCTTTGTACTCATGCATTGCTATGTTGAATTGAATCTCCAGTTTATAACTACTTAAAAATTATACAAAGTAAAAATAAGAAACACAGATGATTTTATTTGGCTCTACTAGAAATTGGTCAAACACTGAACTTGAAGATGCTCTACCATTTATCTAGGACTCCAGCCTAGTGGATTTTTTTTTTGGTTAATAGGGGAGACTATGGGAAATCTGTATGTGATGCTTCAAACTGTAATCTCCCAAAACTCAAATATAAGTAGTTAGGATTACTAACTTGTGGTATGAACCACTAGTGCCCAGTCCAAGAAAAAAATTAATGTGATATAAATACATCAAAGCAAATGGAACTACTTGGGTTGTGGGTAATTTCATTAGTCATGAAATTAAGACTTATTTTATACTTAACTGAAAAGGTTAATTTTATACTGTGAAAACATATAAATAAAATTGGAATTCATGATGACAAAAGGCAATGTGTCACTAGCTATTTGTAGCATTGTAGAATTGGTTACCTATATAAATACCTGCTGAATTTCTTTAAAACTAGTCAATTTTTTAGAGATGTATATTAATAGTGAATTTTGTCACTCCCAAATATTCCTACTCCAATGATTATGAAATGTGGAAACAATAACTGGAGACCTTTAAGATGTCCTCATCACAATTTTGGAAATAAGAAGATGCTAGTTTACAAAGACAAGTTGCCTGTTTTCTTGGTTATTCACAGTCTGTTTGCATGTATCTCGGAGACTTAGTATCCAAGAAGCATCCTCTTAAAGAAGACTTGACAATCACATTCCTCCCACCAGGCTTCATTCTTTCTTTAGCTTCATCACTGATCTTTATTAAGTCTTTCTGTCTAACTGTAAAGATGTTCTATTATTACTTTCTGAAAATCTGTACTACTTTCTTAAAGCATTTGGAACACACTTAAAAGCTGATATCAAACAAAAATAAGCAACCTTCTCCAATATTTTGTTTCAAAAGCCACAGCTAATAATACCTTATATTTTTATATCCCTGATAGTTTTCAGATGTATTGTCCAAATTACTTTAAATGGCATATCTTCTAAAATTATCAGGCACTTTGTCTCAGTTTCAAGGTGCCTCTAATTCTCTTTATCATGCCTTATTTTATGAATTATATTTATTATTTAAAGCAGAAATGTCATCGTCTTGCTGACTGAAACATTTCCTAATCACTAAGGAAACGTTAAAACTTCATAGTATGACCTGAAAGATTGCTCACTGAATTAATGAAATCTTTTTAGGTGTGTATTTCTTCCTTTTAAAATCATATTAGCCTTCGAATTTTCTGCATTTTAAGTTCTACCCCAGTTCCACCCATGTCTTTGTAAGTTCTTAAACTTTTCCACTTTGTCTGCCATGAGGTTTGAACTCAGGATCTGAGCACTGTCCCTGAGCTCTTTTACTCAAGGCCAGTGTTCTACCACTTTGAGCCCCAGCACCACTTTTGGTTTTCTGGTAGTTAATTGAAGATCAGGGTCTCACCAGGACTTTGCAGTCCCAGCTGGTTTGGACACGATCCTCAGATCTCAGTCTCCTGAGTAGCTAGGATTACAGATGTGAGCCCCTGGAACCAGGATCCTCTTCTTTTTTTTTTTTTACAAAACCAACTGGAAATCATTTCAGGCCCATGTTATTTAATTTTCAAAATAGATAACCAAAGAAGACAAACATATGTATGCATGTATGCATGTAGGTATATATGTGTGTGTGTGTGTGTGTGTGTGTGTGTACCAAAGGTTCTCCAAGATGTCTTTCTGGCTATTGACATATCAAGTATAGATATTGTAGAAGACTTTCAAATTCCACTCCATCTCTTATTCTCCATGAAACATCCGTACCTCCATCAGTTTCTGGGTTTATGATAAGTCATCTTCTTTAACTTTGTACCTTAGGTCTGCCATTTGGCTGCTTTACATGAATAAGTGTCATATCATATGAGTCTTCAAGTCTGCTTTTAGAGTCCTTTGATAAAACATCTAGAAGGAGTTTTGGAAAATAATTGATTGTTAGATGTATACCATACAGTTTAAATAAGACATTAGAACTCATTAACTGAACTGCATTTCCTTGTGATTTAAAGTGAAAACTCTGTAGGAGTTATCCTAGTAATCGAAACAAAAGTACCCAATATCACAAAAGACTCATCTGATTTCAACATATTCTTTAATATTACCTAGAGCATGGAAATCATGACATGGTTTTGGACCACTACTTCTTGAGTGCTAATGTGTGTACATATATGCAGGTGATCTCTGATTAATGAAAATTCTGGGTCAAGATGCCTAGAAGGTCACAGATATTCTGCATTTTGGATTAGTACTTGTTGCTAATGTTGTGATCTGGGGACAACATTGAATAACAAGGCTTCAGCTCACAGAGAAAAAAGAAATGTGCTAATAGAAGACAGGCTGTGGCCTCATATCTAAAATATATCAACAGCTCAAAAAATTGAATCAATCCAAAACTAATCTCCAAAGTAACAACCATCCCATTAAAAGATGGGCCAAAGACTTAAAGAGAGTCTTCTCTGAAGAAGAAACAAAAATGGCCTATAGACACATGAAGAAATGCTCGACATCTCTGGCCATAAAAGAAATGCAAATAGAAACAACTCTAAGATTCTACCTCACTCCAGTTAGAATGGCCAGGATCAAGAAAACTAATAACAACAGATGCTGGAGGGGATGTAGCCTGGAGGGAACACTACTACACTCTTGGTGGGAGTGCAAACTCGTTCAACCACTATCGAAAGCAGTATGGCAGTTCCTCAAAAGACTAAACATAGAACTCCCCCATGACCCAGCAATTCCACTACGTGGCATTTACCCAACCGTCCAGAAACAAGGACATACTAAATCCATTAGCACAACAATCTTCATTGCAGCACTATTTACCATAGCAAAGATATGGAACCAACCCAGATGTCCCTCAGTTGATGAGTGGATAAACAAGATGTGGTATTTTTACACAATGGAATTCTATGCTGCTGTCAGAAAGAATGGCATTGTCCCATTTGTTAGGAAATGGAAAGACTTAGAAAAGATCATATTAAGTGAAGTAAGCCAGACTCAAAGGAACTTAGGCTCAATGGTTTGCCTCACTTGTCATAATCAGTAGAAACCTTGGGCTCTCCTAGCAGAGATTTGCAATAGAGCAAAACCTTGATACAAAAGGCCATATAGTAGGATGCTAAATGAAAGGATCTCTAGGATATAGAAACATAAGCCATATAATGAATGATTGTTGTTCTTAAGGTACTATGTTATCTCTCATCTCTTTTGCTGTCCCTTGGTTATCTCATATTGTTACAGTATCTCACTTTGTTACTTGATATATCTGTATATATTTGTATTTGGTTATTTGAAATTGGATAGGGAATGGGGGAAAACAAGATGAGGGGTGGGGGTGGGGGGAGGGAAATGGGGACCAAGACATGTGAAAGGGTATCAATGTATGGGAATTAATGTACCATTTATCTGGCAAATATCATGTAACCCTTCTATTAATTACAATAAAAATATATGAAAAAAAGAAGACAGGTTTGTAGTCCAATAAAGTATAATATTTGCAGAGCTGTAAATCTACAGAATTGTAATCTAAAGTCCAATACCCTTTCTTCTTTACTAATAAATATAAATACATGAATCGAGAAAAAAGACAATTCAACTTATCACTGGGCCTAGAAGGAGATGGTGATTTTTATGCTGATCCTAGGTCTCTTCTTAGTAACAGCAAAAGAATCCTTAAGAACAAGATTGGCCCAGAAGTAAAGATTCGAAAAGTTTCAGACATCTGGCTCAAGGGGAATTAAAGGAAAATTCTAATGTTAGAAAAGAGTGGGGAACTTTTTCTCATTTCCCCTATCAGTCTCTTGTATCCTGTACTTGCCCAGAGTCCTAAAACTATACATGTTGGTGGTGATAGAAACAGCAATGAAATGGTGGGAGAGAGGACCTTGCGTTTTTGATAGCAAATGTCAAAATACTATAAAGGTAGCAGAAATGCCACTTTTTCATTTGCTTTCTGTCTTTCTACCCTAAAATCACAGAGGCAAGCATAGTAACAGAAACTGTACAGCAGAGTTAGGGGGTAAATAAAAGTCCAAACTTGTGGTTAGAAAACAGAATACTGAAATTGACCTTACCTCTAGTTCATAGAATGCTAGACCACAGTTCAGTGTACCACAAATGCTTGGAAAATAAAATCTTCTGCAATCAAAATTTACACAGTTGGTAGAAAATTGAAGACTGAATGAAATCAGGCTTCTTCATCAGTATCAAGTATTCAGTATCTCATAATATATCCAAAATGTTTATGGTATAATAAATAGATACAAAGAAGAAAATGTTAAATTAAAAATGAAAAATAATCAACATTCATCAATGCTGTGATAATAGAAGTATTGGAATCACCTACAAAAGATTGTAAACAGTAAAAAAATGTGAAAGTTTCCAGAAATTAAGAGCTAAGCTCACCAATAAAATGAAAGAAGAGAAGAACTGAAAAAGGAAGGATGGAGGGCAGGAAGGAGTGAGAGAAGAAGGAAGAAATTATGAAGTTTCAGGAAATGAAAAAAAACTATTTAAATGAACATTTTAGAAATAAAAAATAAACAAAAGCCTCATTTATTGAACTCAACTGCAGAATGCAAAAGGAGAGGGAATAATCTTGAAGAAGCTAAGCTGCACAGAAGAAAAGAATAATTTATGGAAAGATTCAAATCTTAAGAAACAGTGGGATAATACAGAAGGCTTGTTGTTGTCATCAGAATACCAGAGAAGAGAGAGAGTAAAATGATAATAGAAGTATACTATTATAGCTAAACCTTGAATCCCACTACCTTTCTCATAATACTAACAGAAATTAGAATCTGCTACTACTCTATTACACTGGCAATAGATGAGAGTTGCAAATATTTGTTTGACATCAGGTGTAGGCTAAAACTTATTTATATAAATACATATAGATATAATATCTCTATGTAAACACATAATTCTTTGCCCTGCCAACTAAAAGGCACAGTGTCTTGATCTTGGTTTCCTAATGTCACATGTCATCTTTAATACATTAAAAGGAACAAGTACATGCTGGATAAAAGACTGATGACATGAATGTGCACACCCGTGACCACATGCATGCATGCCCACCACACACACACACACACACACACACACACACACACACACACACACAGTGGTTTGTTTGACAAGTTAGTAGAAAAGGGCAGGGAGTAACTTCTCCCTAACAAATTTTACTTCACCTGGGTGATTAAGATAAAGATCCTCAATAGTAAATCATGTAAATAATGCATACTCTTCAGATGATATGAAGGGCCTTTTTCCTCCAAACTATGGTCATTCTCTAATAATAATAAAACTCTTAAACTGATTCCAGTGGAAAGCCCAAGATGGCTGAGCTATATTTAGTGTTGCTGAAAAATTTTTTTCATATGTTTTTATTGTAATTAATAGAAGGGTTACATGATATTTGCCAGATAAATGGTGCATTAATTCCCATACATTGATACCCTTTCACATGTCTTGGTCCCCATTTCCCTCCCCCCACCCCCACCCCTCATCTTGTTTTCCCCCATTCCCTATCCAATTTCAAATAACCAAATACAAATATATACAGATATATCAAGTAACAAAGTGAGATACTGTAACAATATGAGATAACCAAGGGACAGCAAAAGAGATGAGAGATAACATAGTACCTTAAGAACAACAATCATTCATTATATGGCTTATGTTTCTATATCCTAGAGATCCTTTCATTTAGCATCCTACTATATGGCCTTTTGTATCAAGGTTTTGCTCAATTGCAAATCTCTGCTAGGAGAGCCCAAGGTTTCTACTGATTATGACAAGTGAGGCAAACCATTGAGCCTAAGTTCCTTTGAGTCTGGCTTATTCTACTTAATATGATCTTTTCTAAAAGCAGTCAGGGAGAAGAGAACAATCACCTATAAAGGCAAACCAGTCAGAATAACCCCAGATTTCTCAGCAGAGACCATGCAAGCAAGAAGAGATTGGAATGCTATATACAATCCCCTGAAGTCAAATAACTACCAGCCAAAAATACTGTACCCAGTCCTGCCCTCATTCATAACTGAGGGAACAATAAAAACATTCCATTCCAAGGAAAAGCTTCAACATTATGTAGAAACAAAACCATCACTACAGAAAATTCTCAAAGATGTTCTTCACATGGAAAACGAACACAAATGTAATACAGAGAAAGATATGGCACCTAAAACTCATAACATCTAAGTACCACAAGAACTATCAAGACACAGGCCCTAATGAAAGCTTGTAAAAATGGCAGGAACTAATAAATATTTCTCAATCCTGACTCTCAATATCAATGGACTTAACTCTCCAATTAAATGGCATAGATTATCTAGTTGTATCAAAAAACAGGATCCATCATTCTGCTGTCTTCAAAAGACATATCTTACCCCCCAAAACAAACACCTTTTGAAAATGAGAGGTTGGAATAAAATCTATCAAGCTAACGGCCCCATAAACAGGCTGGAGTTGCCATCCTCATATCAGATAAAATAGATTTCAAACTAAAATTAGTGAGAAAAGACAAAGAAGGTTACTACATACTACTAAAGGGATCTTTCCTCCAGGAGGACATAACCATCCTAAATATCTACACACCGAATCCCGGAGCTCCGAACTTCATTGAGCAAACTTTATTTCACTGAAATCATACATAGATCGAAACACAGTGATTGTTGGTGACTTTAACACACCACTCTCACCTTTGGACAGATCAACAAGGCAAAAACTCAACAGAGAAACCTTAGAATTGAACAACTATATAGACCAACTAGATCTAACAGACATCTGCAGATTATTCCACCCAGAAACAACACAATATACATTTTTCTCAGCAGCACATGGAACATTTTCCAAAATAGACCACATTTTAGGCCATAAAACAAACCTGGACAGATTCAGAAACACTGAAATTATTCCCTGCACTCTCTCAGACCACAAGGGCATCAAATTGTAACTGAACACACAACTCCACCAATGAAAACCCTGTAACTCATGGAGATTGAACAACACATTGTTGAATCACCAATGGGTCATCAAAGAGGTCAGAACAGAAATCCAACAGTTTATGAAATTTAACAAAAAAGAACACACAAAATACCACCTCCTTTGGGACACGGCAAAGGCAGTACTCAGAGGAAAATTTATAGCTCTGAGTGCCTACAATAACAAATTGGAAAAATCACAAACCAGCATTTTAATGTGTCACCTTAAGCTCCTGGAAAAAGAGCAACAAACCAACCCTAATCCCAGTAGAAGGAAGCAAATTATTAAAATCAAAGCAGAATTAAATGAATTGGAGTCCAAAAAAACTATAGAAAGAATCAACAAAACAAGGAGTTGGTCCTTTGAAAGAATTAACAAAATTGACAAACCCTTAGCAAATCTTCCCAAAATAAACAAAATCACAGACAAAAATGGTAATATCACGACAGAAATTACCAAGATCCAGAGTATCATGAGGGAATACTTCTAAATCTTTTAGGCCAACAAATTTGAAAATCTAGCTGAAAGTTTTAAAAAAGTAAAGCAAGTGAAGAGCTTCAGAGTCTGAATGAGCTGTGACACTATGGCTAGCTCTAATGTGACCTTGGAAGTTAAGATGCAAATAAAGTATGGATCATGATGTCACAGTGATAATAATATACTGAGTTTAGCTTGTTATTCATGATCAATAAACAACACTAATATAAGACGGTAACTGTGTCAAAAAGAATGTGTAATATATGGAAACTGTTCCTCTCTTCCCAACCTTTCTGTAGATCTAAAAGGAATTCTGGATGAAATGTACACTGTGAAAGGAAGAGTTTATTTAGAAAAAAAACTACCTAGAGTATAAGCATTTCAAGGGGCTTAAGTCAAATGGAGAATAATATGTTGATAGAAATGTCAAGTTTACAGTACAATAAAATCAGATTACAAATAGTTTATAGTATTAAATGTAAAATGTACTCTAAGTGAACTTTAAAAATTCCAGATTCAAGAGGATTTATATGCATTTGTAAGAGCTAGATATATGCATATCATTTAAGAATAGTATAAAAAAAGGAAAGAAATAGTAAAATAGTAAATTATTTTTCTGTATACAGAAAGGAAAAATATAACAAAATAGACAATTATTTTCTTTTTTTTTGTTTTGTTTTGTTTTTGCCAGTCCTGTGCTTGAGCTCAGGGCCTGAGCACTGTCCTTGGATTTTCTCAAGGCTGGAGCTCTACCACTTAAGCCTCAGCACCACTTCCAGCTTTTTTCTATGTATTTGGTACCAAGGAATCGAACCTGGGTCTTCATGCATGCTAGGCAAGCACTTTAACCACTAGGCCGAACTCCCGGCCTTATTTTCTTTATAAGGAGAAGAAGCCTTGAAACATTTGAAATTTTACTCAAGTCTTATCTTAATATATTTTTTTTGCCAGTCCTGGGCTTCAGCTCAGGGCTTTGAGCACTGTCCTCAGACTTTTACAAGGCTAGCACTCTACTGCTTGAGCCTCATCACCACTTCCGGCTTTTTGCTATGTATGTGGTGCTGAGGAATCGAACCCGGGTCTTCATGCATGCTAGGCAAGCACTCTACCACTAGGCCAAACTCTCGGCCTCATTATCTTAATATTTTTTTAAAAAATGTTGTAAAATATTCTGTAAGCTGTAAAGGGTAACACAATGTAAAGACTATAAACCTTCAATGACAGAGTGCAAGAATGCTAAATTCTTTTCTTCTTTTGATACTGCTAGAGTTTGAACTCAGGACCTTATGTTTGGCAGGTATAGCAACAAACCATGCCCCCAGCGTGTTTAATTCTGAGGTACAGTCTTGTTCTTTCTCAGGCTTGTCTGGAACAAGATCTACCTACTTTAGGTTTCCATATGCAGCTTCTTTTACCAAGTTGGAAGCCTGCGGACTGTTCTGCCATGAGCTCTACTAGAATTGCGTTCCTTCTGATATCAGCCTTCCATGTGTATGCCAATGGGCTCAACTATGAGTTGAGAAGATTGTTGCATGAACATTTCATTCCAGTCTGGCTGCAAATAGTTCTTCTCCCATCTCTATCTACTATGTATAGCACTATAACTATATTACTGTTTCTCATTTTGAAATCTGTTGTACTATTATCTTTCTAACCTCTATTGACAACATTATTATCTAGTAATCATAGTGTATCTGCTTCATAGTTATTTAAAAAGCTCTGACATTTTTCATAATAGTTTATAACTGACAAATATTTTCCTCCAGACAAAGGTTCAGAGTCATAAGAGCTCCAGTATGGAAAATGCTCTTCTTTAATTATTTTATTATTGCAGATTCAAGGCAGAGGAGAAAAAAATAGTATTTGTGTTTGTACAACTGGGTTGATTTTAAAATTAGACATCATTTTAAAACATATTGGATCTTTTTGAACTTCATTAAATAAATTGTCTGCTGATCTGAATGTTTTCTATGCCTAATATCTTGCTGTTCTTGTCCTTCTGGTCTGTAGTTTTCTACTAAGACTTTTACAAGCATAGAGATCTATAAGGAATTTTCAAATAACAGTCCCTCAGTCTAAGTGGTAGCAATGGTTCTCTTTCAATTTTGTCATCAAATAGTTTGCATGGAGTCTCTTTGTTCTGGCATCTATGTCTTTCTATGGTAAATGAGGAAAAAATTTAAACATACCAATTATCTCTCTGTCTTGGTATTAATAACAAAGAGTTTTTTTCCTTAACTCTTTTATTTTTAAGCATAAAAGTTAAAAGTATATTTCAAGTAGTATAAGTTTATAAACTTAAGAAGTCAAACTTGGGGCCGGGAGTTTGGCCTAGTGGTTAAAGTGCTTGCCTAGCATGCATGAAGACCCAGGTTCGATTCCTCGGTACCACATACATAGAAAAATGCCGGAAGTGGTGCTGAGGCTCAAGTGGTAGAGCTCTAGCCTTGAGAAAGTCCAAGGACACTGCTCAGGCCCTGAGCTCAAGCCCAGGACTGGCAAAAAAAAAAAAAAAAAAAAAGAAGTCAAACTTTCACTGAGTCATATGGACTCAGAACAGATTAAGTCATATTCTAATCATATACAGACCATTAAGTCCAAAAGACTTTCTTTCCACATTGTCGAGTTTTATTGTTAAGTCCACTAGTGGCAAGGGCAAGTTTACCATCTTTACTCCTGCCATTTCAAAGAGGATATGCTGTTTTTCCTTTAATAATTTCCTAATAGGTAAATAGAAATAACTAGCCAAAAAATAAGTAACCTATCACAAAATAACCTCTGATTTCATTTTTCAAATCTACTTTAGGAGACAGATGCTGTAATTAATTAGAAGTGCACATTTAACATGTCATTTACTTTTTCTTTATTTAGTCAAATGAGTCTTGTCTGTCTAAATTTATGGATTCCTTAAGATAAAGTGACATACATGGAATTTTAAAGAATGAATGGAAGTCTTTCAAATCTGTTTTATTCAATGTAGGTGAATAATGGGTATTCTATTTAACATAGCAAGTTAACTTTATTTCTGTCTGGAGCACCATACTTTATATTAAGCTATTTTCTCCATTTTTTTGGGTAGTCCCTATAGATAGTCCCTATATCCTTTTATCTCTTCTCCACTCATGCTGTCTTTTATCCACTCACATGTACCTATGGTATCATACCACAACTGTACACACAAAACTTTTCCTCAGTTCAATGAGATTTTATATTTTATACTAATCTGAAATAATGACAAATTATTACCAGTCATAAGGAGAAAACATGTATGAGTGCAATTAATATGATTGTCATAAAATTCTGTAAAAGACTTTTCAATCACTAACCTCTCTAAATTCTCTATCACATCTTATTTATGGTCTCATCAAGACTCACCACAGTGCCCTCATCAGTTCAAAGTGTATATATCATAAATTCTGGCCATGGAATAATAAAAGATCCCGTATAGCAAAAACAGTTCTTAGCAGAAAGAACAGCACAGGAGAAATTTCAATACCAAACTTTACACTTTATTACAGAACTATAGTGACCAAAACAGCTTGAAACTGGCACAAAAACAGGCATGAAGACCAATGGAATACAACTGAGGACCCAGATATTAAACTACACACATACGGCTACCTAATCTTTGATAAGGGAGCCAAAAAAAATAGAATGGAAGAAATTCAGCCTCTTTAACAAGTGGTACTGGCAGAACTGGTTAAGCACCTGCAGAAAACTAAAGTTGGATCCTTCTTTGTCACCCTGCACTAGGATTATCTTCAAATGGATCAAAGACCTGGAGGTAAAAGCAGATATACTGAAAACTTTAAAAGAAGGAATAGGAGTTAAAATAGGTCTCCTTGGTACCGGTCAAAAGTTTCTTAATAAGGACCAAGAAACACAACAAATCAGAAAGTCTGGATAAATGTGGCTGCATTAAACTGCAGAGCTTCTGTATGCCAAAGGACATAGCTAGCAAATTAACTAGAAAGCCGACAGAATGAGAGAAGGTCTTCACTAACCATACAATGGACAAAGGCCTCATATCTAAAATATATCAACAACTCAAAAAATTGAATCATTCCCAAATTAATTTCCAAACAAACAATCATCCCATTAAAATATTGGCCAAAGACTTACACAGAGTCTTCTCTGAAGAAAAAATAAGAATGTCCTATAGACATATGAAGAAATGCTAACATCTCTGGCCATAAAAGAAATGCAAATAAAAACAACTCTAAGATTACACCTCACTCCAGTTAGAATGGCCAGGATCAAGAAATCTAATAACAACAGATGCTGGAGGGGATGTGGCCAGGAGGGATCATTACTACACTGTTGGTGGGAGTGCAAACTCGTTCAACCACTATGGAAAGCAGTATGGCAGTTCTTCAAAAGACTAAACATAGAACTCCCCTGTGACCCAGCAATTCCACTACTTGGAATGTACCCAATATTCTAGAAACAAGGACGTACTAATTCCACTAGCACAACAATGTTCATTGAAGCACTATTTACCATAGCAAATATAAGGATCCAACCAAATGCCCCTCAATTGATGAGTGGATCAACAAGATGTGGTATTTATACACAATGGAATTCTATGCTGCTGTCAGAAAGAATGGCATTGCCCCATTTGTAAGGAAATGGAAAGACTTAGAAAAAATCCTGTTAAGTGAAGTAAGCCAGATTCAAAGGAACATGGGCTCAATGGTTTCCCTCATTTGTCATGATTAGTAGAAACCTTGGACTCCCAGCAGAGATTTACAGTAGAACAAAACCTAGATACATAAGGCCATATCGAGTGACGCTAAATGAAAGACCTCCAGGAAATAGAAACAAAAGCTATATAATGAGTTATTGTTGTCCTTAATGTACTAAGTTACCTCTCATCTCTTTTGCTGTCCCTTGGTTATCTCATATTGTTACAATATTTCTCCTGGCAATCTAATAAGTTGTATACATGCATATACGGTTATTTGAAGTTGGATGGGGGGGGGAAACAAGATGAGGAGTGGGGGTGGGGGAGGGAAATGGGGACCAAGACATGAGAAAGGGTATGTGAAGTAATGCACCTTCTCTCTGGTGAATATAATGTAACCCTTCTATTAATTACAATAAACAATATATGAGGAAAAAAAGCAATTACCTATATATCACTAAACACAAAGTGAAAAAGAGAGAGAGAAAGAAACTCAGAAGTAAAAATAAATAATGACAATGGACACTGACCAGTCCTCCATAATTTCCCTAAATGTGAATGGGCTGAACAATTGAATCAAAAGACACAGAGCAGAAGACTGGATTAAGAAACACCACCCATCCATATGTTGCCTCCAAGAGACCCACCTCACTGCCAAAGACAGAAACAAATTCCAAGTGAAAGGATAGAAACAAATTTTCCACTCCAATGCACCATTCCAAAAAGCAGGAGTAGCAATCTTAATCTCCGATAAAATCAACTTCTCAGTAAAATCAGTATATAAAGATAAAGAAGACCTCTACATATTAGTAAAGGGTACAATCCATACCCACAGTATTACAGTTAGAAACATTTACTCCCCCAACATGGTAGCACCCAAATTCATCAAACAAACTCTCTTAGAATTACACACAAGATAGACTCAAACACAGTCATAGTGGGAGACCTCAATACACCACTCTCAACAAATGACAGGTCAACTCACCAAAAATTAATCAAAGAAACCATCGACTTGAATGACACCATAGCCTAGCTGGGCTTAACAGATATACACAGAGTCTTCCTTCCACCCAATGGCAAAACTTTTTACATTTTTCTCAGCAGCACATGGAACACACTCCAAAATATATCATATAATAGTTCATACAGAAAACTTAAGCAGATACAAGAGGACTGATATAATCCCATGCATTCTATCAGACCACAGTGGAGTCTGACTAATTCTGAACAATGCAGTCAAAGTTAAAAAACATTCAATCACTTGGAAGCTGAACAACACACTTCTGAATAACTCCTGGATAACAGATCAGATCAGAAAAGAAATTAAATACTTCCTTGAATGTAATGACAATCAAGAGACATCACAAAGGAACTTATGGTACACAGCAAAGGCATTTCTAAGGGGCAAATTTATCACACTAGGACTGCATATTAAACAGACAGGAGAAGAGCACGTAAATAACCTAGGACAGAAATAACAAAAATGAAATCAGAAATATCAGAGATTGAAATAAGGTCTATTATACACAAAATTGATAAATCAAAAATTGGTTCTTTGAAAGAGTGAGCAAAATGGACACACCCCTGGCAAGAATAATCAAAACCAGGGAAAGACCCAACAAAAAAAGAAAACTACAGACCTATCTCTCTAATGAACACAGACGCAAAATTCCTCAATAAAATATTAGCCAACAGAATCCAGAAACAAATTTTAAAAAATCGTACACTACGATCAAGTAGGCTTCATTCCACAGATGCAAGGCTGGTTTAACATTCGCAAATCAATCAGTGCAATACATCACATCAAAGAGCTAAGGATAAGAATTATATGATAATTTCTTTGGATGCGGAGAAGGCATTTGACAAAATACAACATCCATTCATGTTGAAAGCACTAGAAAAAAATAGGAATAAGAGGTACATTCCTCAAAATAGTTTAAGTCATATATGAAAAACCTACAGCCAGTATTATACTAAATGGTCAAAGACTGGAACCATTCACCTTAAAATCAGGAACTAGACAGGGATGCCCACTCTCTCCACTTCTCCTCAATATTGTGCTGGAAACCTTAGCCAGAGCAATAAGGCAAGAAAAGGACATCAAAGGACTACACATAGGGAAAGAAGAAATTAAACTATCCCTATTCGCAGATGACATGATCCTCTACTTCAGTGACCCAACAAACTCCACTCCCAAACTACTAAAATTAATAAACTACTTTAGCAAAGTGGCAGGATACAAAATTAACCTTCAGAAGTCAGTAGCCTTCTTGTACACCAACAATAAACAAACAGAGTCCAAATTAAGAAAATGATCCCATTCGCAATAGCCCCCAAAAGAATAAAATACTTAGGAATTAACTTAACCAAAGATGTAAAGGAATTATTCAATGAAAATTATAAAAAGCCTAATGAAAGAAATTAAAGAGAACACTAGGAAATGGAAAGACGTCCCATGCTCATGGCTAGGGAGAACCAACAAAGTGAAAATGGCTATACTGCCAAAATTGATATACAAATTCAATGCAATCCCCACCAAAATCTCAAAGACAATCTTTACTGAAATAGAAGATATAATCCAAAGATTCATCTGGAACAAGAAAAGACCTAGAATAGCCAAAACAATTTTAGGCAAAAAGAGCAATGCTGGTAGTATTACAAAACCAGACTTCAAACTGTACTATAGAGCCATAATAACAAAAACCACTTGGTATTGGCACAAAAACAGACCAGAAGATCAGTGGAACAGAATAGAAGACCCAGAAATAGAACCATATACTTATAGTCAACTTGTATTTGACAAAGGAGCCAAAGATATACAGTGAAACAAACAGTCCATTCAATTATTGGTTCTGTCAAAACTGACCCTAGCCTTTCGCCATGCACAAGCATTAACTCAAAGTGGATCAAAGACCTCAGTGTCAGACCAGAAACCGTGAAACTGATACATGCTAAAGTAGGAGAGACACTGGAACTCATAGGCACAGGCAAAAGATTCCTGAACAGAATCCCAGGGTCACAACAGATTGGAGAGAGACTCGATAAATGGGACTACCTAAAAATAAAAAGTTTCTGTACAGATAAAAACATAGTTGCAAAAGTAGAGAGACAGGCAACCAACTGGGAAAAGATATTCACCAATAATGCATCTGACAAATGCTTAATATCCAGTATCTACAGGGAACTCAAGAAATTAATCACCCCCACCCAAACCCAACAAACCATTCACTAAATGGGCAAGGGAACTAAAGAGAGGCTTATCAGAAGAAGAGATTAAAATGGCAGAAAAGCATATGAGAAAATCCTCATCATCTATGGTCATAAAGGAAATGCAAATAAAAATAACCCTAAGATACCACCTTACCCCAACAAGAATTTTGAACTCAGACAATGACAGTTGCTGGCGGGGTTGTGGAGAAAAAGGAACCCTACTACACTTCTGGTGAGATTGTAAACTAGTTCAGCCACTCTGGAAAGCAGTGTGGAAGTTTCTTAAAGAACTGAGAATAGACCTTCCCTACGATCCCACCATATCATTTCTGGGCATCTATCCCGAACATCGTGACCCTAGATATTATAAGGACACCTGCTCAGCTATGTTCATCTCAGCACTATTCACAATAGCCAGGCGATGGAAACATTCCAGATGCCCTACTGCAGATGAATGGATACAGAAAATGTGGTATATATACACAATGGATTTCTACATAGCCAACAGACAAGATAAAATAATGGCATTCGCAGGGAAATGGATGAATCTAGAGCGAATCATGTTGAGTGAGACAAGTCAAGACTTAAGGAACAAAAGGCACATGGTATCCTTAATATGTGGCTATTAAATCCAAAGACTACAAGAGCGAGGACTCAATATTTGCATACTCAATGCTATGGACATTGTAATGGGAATATAATCATAACTATATAGACATAAAAACCTATGACAAGTCCGGGAGTTTGGCCTAGTGGTTAAAGTGCTTGCCTAGCATGCATGAAGACCCGGGTTCGATTCCTCGGTACCACATACACAAAAAAAAGCCAGAAGTGGTGCTGAGGCTCAAGTGGTAGAGCTCTAGCCTTGAGAAAGTCCAAGGACAGTGCTCAGGCCCTGAGCTCAAGCCCAGGACTGGCAAAAAAAAACAAAACCTATGACAAAACATGAGAAGGGGTATCAATGTGTGTGTGTGTAGTAATGCACCTTCTATCTGGCAAATATAACTGTAACCCCTCTATTAATTACAATAAAAATATATGAAAAATGGTTTCCCTCATTTGTAATAATTAGTACAAAACTTGGACTCTCCTAGCAGAGGATTCCAGTAGCTCAAAACCTAGATATGTAAGGCCATAGAGGATAAGTGAAAGTCTGTAAGACTCTTAGATCCAATTAACCATTGAAAAGCCAGTAGTTATGGTATGGACCAAGTAAGTAAAGTGCTAGCCTAGAGCAAAAAGGTGCAGGGACATGAACACACAAGACACACACACATACACACACACACACACACACACACACAACTATCCTTTCCTTATTTCACAGTTTTATATGTAATTATCTCCAATGCTCTCTTTTATCGACTCTAATTGGGATCTATTAAGATGGCCTTGTCACTTGCTGCAAGATGTATTTGTTTAGCTTACTTGCTCAGTAGTACATTTCTGTTAGTCTTCAAACACTGACAACAAAATATTTAGAATTAGCATCTTGACCTAATATTAAAAACTCTTCTGAGATGTCACAGCATCCACTTTCCCTTCACATCATTAACAATCCATTTTGCCCTCTCTTACTTCCTACTGTCTTATTATCTCAGGCTTCAATGTTAACTTGTCATTTTTATTGTATTCTCTGCTAATAAGTCATGCTAAATATTCATTTCCATGAAAAAAATATTAGTAATTTTTATGAAGAACATCTCCAGCCACCTGATTCTAGAGAAACAATTTTAAAGACTCCAAAGCCACATACTGGTGAAAAGGCAATCTATGCAAAAAAAGGTAATAGAAAACTTGGATGGCTTCATGTAGGAGATGGAAATTACATCCTTTCTTTCTCAATTTCTGTGTAAAAATCTACTTAAAATGGGTCAAAGATCTTCACATAATGCCCCAAACTTCCAAAATGCTGTGAACTATTTAGCATAAGCAAAGATATCTTAAGGTGACTCCAGTAGCACAGGAAATAGAAGGACTGATAATCACAATCACACAAAATTAAAAAGCTTCTGCATAGCAAATGAAAACATGCATACCATAAATAAATAACCTACAGAATGGGCAAATATCTTTCCCTACCACTTAGATATCTGCCAGGAGATGAAGGACTCAGAACTCAAATTATTCAACAATAATTCACGCTATCCAATTTTTAAAAAATGAGCAAATTATCCAAACAGACACCTCTCAAAGAAGTGCAAATTGGTGATGGGTATGTTCAAAAAATACTCAGCCTCTTTATTTATTGAAGGCATAGTAAATAATCATCCTTGATCCCCTCAAATAATCTGATAAAGTGAATATATATTCTCACCAAACCCTGGCAACTTTGGCAATAAGGCAGGGTTCCATGCCTGTAATCACCTTCATAATGAAATAAAGCAATTTTGATTGAAAGGTGCTCTTCTGTGAAAGCTCTCCCTCCTCCAGAGAAATTACCTCATATACACGGAGAGGCAACTTGGAAAATTTTCATGATGTTCTTATGAGAAGATTGCTGAGTATCAAGAGATTTTCTTTTGTTTGTTTGTTTAGTTTAGATTTTAATTGTAATGTATAAATAGATGGGTTACAGTTATATTTGCCAGATAGAGGTGCATTACTTCTCACACATTGATAGACCTTCTCATATTTTTGTCCCCATTTCCCTCCCTCACCCCTCCCAATCATCTTGTTTTTGTTCATTTTCCTGATGTGTGATATTAGATTTGAAAGCAACACATTTTGGTGCTAACATAAGAACTCTTGACTGTAATACTTCTTATTATAGTATCTTGTGTTTTTTTTTTGTTGTTGTTATTTTAACTCTAACCATGAGTGAAAGTGCCCCTTTCCAAAAGACTTTAATAACTGATCTAAGAAATAATACATTTGTACTGTTTACTGATTCATTATTAGAGGATATCATCATGAATGTTATTAAAATGCATCTCCTTTATTGCATTTTCTATTTACAAATAGTTTAATCCACAATTTTTACACTAATAGCTTTTCTACTAAAATGTAAGATCCTCCCTCTTTAAAACTTAAAATTTATAAATGCCATTAACATTATTATACTAACATTATACTCTGAAATATGTTTCTTTAAATTTTCAGATTCTACCATCTTTTATGTGCACATTTTAACAACTACTCCAATTTAAATTTTTAACAAATATCCCAATGTGATTAGATTGCAACTAATAGTAATTAGAAATAAGTTCTCTCTTCAAGATACCAAAGTTGTACTCTGCTTCATCCTAGAACCATGGCCCTTCAATTATGACTAATGTTCACTGAGAAGTTCACTAGTACAATTTCAGTCCTTTCATTTCCATATTTTACCTTTGTGACTAGTGGATGTTCAATCACAACCTTAACTGAAATAGTTACTATAATTTTCTCCAATTTACAAGTTTTTTTAAAGAAACTAAACCAAATTAGATGATATTTAAAGAAAAATCCTGCCATACACTATTGCCCCATCTAACTCAAAATTCTATGGAAATATTTAATTTTTCTAGTGAAATAACTCGGTTAGGCTTTCTTAAATATTTTAAATTAAACACTACAAAATGTCAAGGTTTTTCCTTTTCTTTTTACTGTCCTTTCCTATCTTTTCAGAATATGTCTAGACTAGAAAAACTCCAGCCTTATATCCAACTGAGAGATGTTGGAAATTTATTATGTGCCTTCAAGTTCTTAATCAATGTAGTTATAACACATTTGTGGACCTCACGTCAAGAGAAGTATGACAGAAATTTGCAATTCAGTTTTCTAGAAATCAGTTTCAAGATATTCTTGTACTAGTCGGTATTTTTTTATATGTACTTAGAATGTGACACACTCAATGTTTGTGTTATTACTGCTTACTACATTACTTCATACATCTACACAAGCCAGCAGCACTGCTATTTCAGGAAAAAGTCAACAGGTTTGTTGGAAACTTTGCTGAGACTTCCTCTGAAGCAACTGTGGGTTTTGTTTTTGTTTTTGTTTTTTTTTTGCCAGTCCTGGTACTTGTACTCAGGGCCTGAGCACTGTACAGGAGATTTCTCGAGGCTAGCGCTGTGCCACTTGAGCTACAGCATCACTTCTGGCTTTTTCTGTATATGTAGTACCCAGGTCTTTGTGCATGCTAAGCAAGCACTCTATCACTAGGCCAAACTCCTGGCCCCAATTATGGTAATTTTTAAAAGGTGGTTTATCACCTCAAAAATGACTTTCATAAGTGATACATGAGGAAAATGCCATTTAGTAACTCTCCTGATACATATTTACACAGATTTAAAATCAGGAAACACAATGGCAGAATTTGCTCACTTTAAAACTTTCCCATTAAGTTTTTGGCCCATCTTTTAATGGGATGGTTGTTACCTTGGAGATTAGTGTTGGAGTGATTCAATTTTTTAAGTTATTGATATATTTTAGATATGAGGCCTTTGTCCGTTGTTTGGTTGATGAAGAGCTTTTCCCACTCTGTAGGCTTCCTAATTAATATACTAGCTATGTGTTTTGCCATGAAAAGCTCTGCAGTTTAATGCAGTCCCATTTATCCAGCCTTTCTCTGATTTGTTATGATTCTTGGTCCTTATTAAGAAAGTTTCGACTTGGGCCAAGGAGGCCTAGTGTGTCTCCTATTCCTTCTTGTAAAGTTTTCAGTGTATCTGCTTTTACCTGGAGGTCTTCGATACATTTGGAGTTAATTCTAGTGCAGGGTGACAAGGATCTAAAGCACCACTTGTTGAAGAGGCTGTCTTTCTTCCATTCTAATTTTTGGCTCCCTTGTCAAAGATTAAGTGGCCATAGGTCTGTGGTTTAATATCTGGGTCCTCAGTTCTATTCCATTGGTCTTCAGGCCTGTTCTTGTGCCAATACCAAGCTGTTTTGATAATTATAGCTCTGTAATAGAGTCTAAAATTTGGTATTGAAATTCCTCCTGCACTGTTGTTTCTGCTAAGAAGTGTTTTTGCTATACGGGGTCTTTATTGTTCCATATGAAATTTTGGATTGCCTCTTCTGTTTCTTTAAAGAATGACATCGGGATATTGATGGGTATTGCATTGAATTTGTAGATAGCTCTTGGCAAGATTGCCATTTTCACAATGTTGATTCTTCCAATCCCAGGAGCATGGGAGGTTTTTCCATTTTCTCAGTTCTGCTTTAATTTCCTTTTTCAGGGTTTTAAAGTTTTCATCAAAAAGGTCCTTTACATTCTTAGTTAAGCTAATTTTCAGGTGTTTTATTTTCTTTGAGGGTATTGCAAAAGGAGTTGCTTTCCTGATTGTTGCCTCATTCTTCTCCCTGTTGGCGCAGAGGAAGGCAGTTGATTTTTGAGGGTTAATTTTTTACCCTGCTACCTTTCCAAAGTTTTGAATCAGCTCAAGGAGTTTGGGAGTGGAGTATATAGGGTTCTTTAAATATAGAATCATGTCATCTGCAAAGAGGGAAAGTTTTACTTCCTCTTTCCCTATTTGGATCCCCTTTATGCTTGATTCTTGCCTTATTGCACTGGCTAGGAATTCTAATACTATGTTAAAGAGGAGTGGAAAGAGTGGGAATCTTTGTCTCGTTCCAGATTTTAGGGGGAATGGCTTTAGCTTTTCATCATTAAGTATAATACTAGCTGTGGGTTTGTCATACACAACCTTTATTATACTGAGGGATGTTCCATGGATTCCTAGTTTCTCCAGAGCTTTTAACATAAAGGGGTGTTGGATCTTGTCAAATGCCTTTTCTGCATCTATCGAGATAATCATGTGATTTTTGTCCTTGCTCCTGTTGATGTATTGAATTATATTAATTGATTTGCGTATGTTGAACCAGCTTTGCCTCCCTGTGATGAATCCTATTTGATCATAGTGTATAATTTTTTTGATTAGTTTTTGTAGACGATTGGCCAGTATTTTGCTGAGAAGTTTTGCATCGATGTTCATCAAAGAAATAGGTCTATAGTTCCCTTTCTTTGATGAACTCTGTCTGGTTTGGGGATGATGGTTATACTGGCTTCATAGAATGTGTTCGGTAAAGAGCCTTCATTTTCAATTTTGTTGAAGAGCTTGAGGAGTATTGGTGTGAGCTCTGCTTTGAAGACCTTATAGAATTCAGCTGTGAATCCATCTGGCCTTGGACTTTTCTTAGGTGGAAGTTCTCTTATTGCCATTTCTTTTTCAGTGCTTGAAAAAGTCTGTTTAGTTGGATTAGTTCTTCTTGGTTCAGTGTGGGTATGTTAATATTGGCTAGGAATTCATCCATTTCTTCTAGATTCTCAAGTTTGTTGGTGTAAAGTTTTGAGAAGTATTCCCTCATGATATTCTGGATCTTGGTAATTTCTGTCGTGATATTACCATTTTCGTCTGTGATTTTGTTTATTTCGGTATGCTCCCTTCTTTTTTTGGTAAGATTTGCTAAGGGTCTGTCAATTTTGTTAATGTTTTGAAAGAACCAACTCCTTGTTTTGTTGATTCTTTCTATAGTTTTTTGGACTCCAATTCATTTAATTCTGCTTTGATTTTAATAATTTGCTTCCTTCTACTTGGATTAAGGTTGGTTTGTTGCTCTTTTTCCAGGAGCTTAAGGTGACACCTTAAATTGTTGGTTTGAGTCTTCTCTGAAGATGAAACAAAAATTGCCTATAGACACATGAAGAAATGCTCAACATCTCTGGCCATAAAAGAAATGCAAATCAAAACAACTCTAAGATTCCACCTCACTCCCGTTAGAATGGCCAGGATCAAGAAAACTAGTAACAACAGATGCTGGAGGGGATGTGGCCTGGAGGGATCACTACTACACTGTTGGTGGGAGTGCAAACTCGTTCAACCACTATGGAAAGCAGTGTGGCAGTGCCTCAAAAGACTAAACATAGAACTCCCCTATGACCCAGCAATTCCACTACTTGGCATTTACCCAACTGTCCAGAAACAAGGACATACTAAATCCACTAGCACAACAGTCTTCATTGCAGCAATATTTACTATTGCAAAGGTATGGAACCAACCCAGATGTCCCTCAGTTGATGAGTGGATAAATAAGATGTGGTATTTGTACACAATGGAATTCTATGCTGCTGTCAGAAAGAATGGCATTGCCCCATTTGCCCCATTACAAAGTTACATACAGTTACAGATTTAAAATGCTTCAGTTTGGTTCCTTCATAGAACCGAACTTCATGGTTCCTCTGTCAATGCTCCTTATTACATGTGCACACCAGTCTCTGAAGTAACCTACTTATGGGAGTTACCAAGTAGTATTCTGTATAAAAAAGCAGATAGTAACATGGAACCAACCCAGATGTCCCTTACTTGAGGAGTGGATCAACAATATGTGGTATTTATACACAATGGAATTCTATGCTGCTGTCAGAAAGAATGACATCGCTCCATTTGTTAGGAATGGAAAGACTTAGAAAAAATCATATTAAGTAAAGTAAGCCAGACTCAAAGGGACTTAGGCTCAATGGTTTCCCTCATTTGTCATAATCAGTAGAAACCTTGGTCTCTCTTAGCAGAGGTTTGCAATAGAGCAAAACCTAGATACATAAGGCCATATAGTATGACGCTAAATGAAAGGACCTCTAGGATATAGAAACAAAAGCCATATAATGAATGATTGTTGTCCTTAATGTACTGTGTTATCTCTCATCTCTTTTGCTGTCCCTTGATTATCTCATATTGTTACAGTATCTTACTTTGTTATCTGATATATTGGATATATTTGTATTTGGTTATTTGAAATTTGATAGGGAAGGGGGGAAAAATGATGAGGGTGGGCATAGAGAGGAGGGAAATGGGGACCAAGACATGTGAAAGGGTATCAATGTATGTGAATTAATGCACCTTCTATCTGGCGAATATAATGTAACCCTTCTATTAATTATAATAAAAAATATGAAAAATAACTTTCCCATATAGATACTAAAAACTATACAACCTTTTTACATTCTTAAAAATATTCCCCAAAGAATGGATTTGTGTAAAAACAAATGCAGATATATTTTTGTCACTTTCAATAGTCACTTTATTTTCTCCTGAAGGCATTATATTCTACCTAGATGATTTCTTTTTAATACATCGGTAAATAAAAGCAAATTATTACTGAGGAAATATATAGATTCTATAGCCTGTGTCATCATTCCCACACTTTTTTTTTGTATTCATGTAGCTAATTACAAATCAGGTCAAATCACAACAAAGGTAAGCCTGCAATGCTGTTGTAACAATATTATTACTACGTTAACAATATTATTATACTGTGATAACCATTTGGACACACTTTTCCTGAAATAGTGTAGGATATAAAACAGAAACCATATTGCAACAGTGTTTCACTTATCTTTTTATGAAACATTAAAATTTCATTTAGATTGTTTTCCTCCCTTTAGAATTCTTTTAATGGGGGCCGGGAGTTTGGCCTAGTGGTAGAATGCCTGCCTAGCATGCATGAAGACATGGGTTTGATTCCTCAGTACCATGTATACATAGAAAAAACCAGAAATGGTGCTGTGGCTTACGTGGTAGACCTCTAGCCTTGAGAAAGCCCAAGGACAGTGCTTACGCCCTGAGTTCAAGGCCCAGGACTAGCAAAAAAGAAGAGGAAGAAGAAGAGTAAGAGGGAGAAGAAGAAGAAGGAGAAGAAGATGAAGATGATGAAGAAGAAGAAGAAGAAGAAGAAGAAGAAGAAGAAGAAGAAGAAGAAGAATTCAATCTCCTATGAATGTGCCTTTTGAAAGTAGACTAGTCTGAACTAGTATTCAAGTTACTTTGTTAAATAAGTTTGTCTTTACTGGAGTGACATCTCAGATCTTTATTAGATCTACACAGTAAAGAAATAGGAATTTTAATCTAGTCATTTTGCCCATGGAAGTAGTTTCCAAAATTCCAGAGGTGATATAATGTTAAATTTTACACTCTAGAAGATAAGACATAGACATTCCTTCTGAATGGTGGACCCTACATATACTTTCCCTGTAAATCTAAGATATGTATATTTCACTTACCACATGCACATAGGCCTGTTTACTTTAATTCCTCTTTGTTATACTACAACCTAAGATATATTCATTTTATCTTAACTCTTTCTTTATACTAGAGATTTCTTTATAGGATGGTAAAAATTTGTTTCTTTACAAGATAGTATAAAGTACAAATAAACATAAGTAAAAATAAGTCTCTGAAATGATGCATAAATAGACCTTATTAGAGATGAAAGATTAGATGTATTTTAAGAATTTTCTTCATGCTCTATGAACCATGAATTTGTTTTAAATATTTATTCTTTGTCATTCCTGAGGCTTGAACTCAGAGACTAAATACTGTCCTTGGGCTTTCTCAAGGCTGGAGCTCTACCACCTCAACCACAGCACCACTTCTAGTTTTATCTGTGTATGTGTACAGAATCAAACCAGGGTTTTCACGCATGCTAGACAAGCACTCTATCACTAGTCAAAACTCCAAGTGTCAAATTTTCTGTCTTTTGAGTAAAGAAACATGTTTACTATAGACATCAATGACATATCCAAAAATTTTACAAGATAATTAACTCATTAGAACAAAAAAATCACAAACTAAAAGCTAGCAGTTATGAGGTTCTCCTTCCTAAATTCCAGGATTACCACTTATGTTAAAGATAACAAATTTTCTTAGAAATCATTTAATTTTGGTGACAAGTTTCCATTCGTATCACTCAATCTGAATTGATGCATTATAACTGGACGCGTTGAACGCCTTAAAATCCTAAGCTTAAAGTTTATTGTTATAAGTTTCATTTTAATTTTTATTAACATGTAATAATGGTGTGTGGATGTATAGGGTACGATGTGCTAAAAATGCACACAGTTTTCATACATCCATTACGGTCAAATCCATCCTTCTTATGTGATAAAAATTATTTAAAGTATCTCTTCTACCTGCTTTGAAATGTACATCATTTTTATTATCATCACCTTACTGTCAAACCTAAAGAGAACATGTTCCTCCTATTCAGCTACAACTTTATGTCTCCTGAGCAACCTCTCCTTAACTCCCTCCTTAGAGCTCAGCCTTAAAGGCAATACAAGAGGTTATCAATTGAAGTGTGAAAATAATGTTAGAGCCAAGTCAATAAAAATAGCTTTTCTGCCTGCATCTAACTTAGAAATACCCTAAGATCCATAGGGTCAGTCAGTCATAATTTTATCCAGACAGCTCCTGGAAGGAGAGAGTAACAAGACCTATTATCTCACATTCACTGAACCAAATGCACAGAAAAACACAATAAACTGAAGGAATAAATGGCGATCAGGTGTTTAGATCCCATAAATAGAAACTTAACAAACCACATGGGATTCAGGTAAGCAAACTGTAAATGGCAAGCAGAGATGTTGTGTCCTACAGTATCAACCAACAGAATGTCTCACTTGATATGAGCACCAGGAATTAGCCAGGTTAAAGAAAAGAATTAAGGCTAAAGTAGACTTTGATGATGCATAAAACCAAAGCTATAAGAAACTACATATTTTTTCAGTATCTGACTTTGTTACCTGGTATATATTATTATATATATATATATATGTTTATTTGTTTATTTGAAATAAGAAGTGGAAATGAGAAGAGAGGTGGGGAGGGAAATGAGGACAAAAATATGAGAAGGGGTATCAATATGTGAGAAGTAATGTGCCTTCTATTTGGTGAATATAACTGTAACCCCTCTATACATTAAAATAAAAAAAATTAAAGAGATTTCTTGGAAAAATTAATGCAAAACTATTTGAAGTAGAAATACATAACTTGGCAGTTAAGGAGCGAAGAGGAGGTTTATATTTCATTCAAAAATTATTTAAAATAGGAACTCATGTAGATCATACAGTGTATTTGAGTGTTTGGTGACATAAAGAAAATATAGTCAGAAATATTAAATACATATGTGTAGAATTTTCCTTGAGTAAATATAGGAGAAGAAACTATAGCTATATAAGTAGGACCAACAGAGAAATAGAAACATGAGTGAGTGGCAGTTTATCAGCAATGGATCAGCAGTACTGGGTAATTATATTTGCACAGAAAGGTTTACTTATTAGAAATAGTGAGGTTTTTAGGGGAAAATTTCCACTGTCTCAAATATTTTAGAACACAGAGTAAGTAGACAGACAATGAGATAGATAAATTATGCCCTAAATTACAGAAAAATCTGGTAGAATAAATGAGAGGATATAAACATACACTGGTTTGAAATTTTTCAAAAGACAAAAGATCCAGTGGATCAAAGTAAAAATTGTGTTTTTTTTGGCTAAGAGTAGAGAATTTTATTTTGATGATCTAGTCATGATACGATTGATCTTCATTGGGCTGGATATGAAATTAGCTGCAAGATTTAGTTTGACCCATTTCTTACTTTTCCATCCTCTTGGGTTACATTTCCTTTATGATTTTCTTTCTGAAAGCAAAGTTAGTAAAGTAAAAACTTCTGATCTCTGAACAAAAAGATACTTTTTTCAGTTAAGGCTCTGTCTCCTGAAGTGACTACTTTCACTCCTAGCTATTCTCTTCTTGTAATTGCTACATAGTTATAGAGATCAAGCTTTTGTTCCCCAGGCATAGTATAGAAAATTAATGCCTTTCTGGAATTTCCAATGGTGACTTTATTATGTAATTGTTTGGAAGGAATCCTTTACTGTTTCTTTCAATAAAGCAGGAAAATTCTCATTTATTATCACTATTTATTGGTTCATACTTATGACAAAATCCCTTTTACTGAAAGCATAGAGCATTTAAAAACTACACTTAACGTACTCTAAGGAATTTGACTTGTTGGTTGGGAGTGTGGATTTGTGATAGAGTTCTTACCTAGCATACAAGAAGCCCTGGGTTCAATTCCTCAGTACCACACAGAGAGAAAAAGCTGTAAGTGGTGCTGTGGCTCACGTGGTAGACTGTTATCCTTTGAACAAAAGAAGTTCAGGGAGAAGGCCCAGGCCTTGAGTGCAAGCCCCAGGACTGGCAAAAAATAAAGGTTAAAAAAACTGATTTGTACCCCAAAATTGGAGATCAAATCATGTAAAAAAAATAGCAACCAATTGTTGGTGTAGATTTTGTTAATAAGAAACCTGCTGTGTCTCTAAAAATGAAATCAGTTTATTAACACAATACAAAAGATACTTATAAGTAGAAACTGATAGGACAGAAAAGCTATCCTAGATATTCAAAGATACAACTGCTAAGCTTTTTTTACTTTTGGATGCTGTGCATGTCCCAAAGTAATAATTATCTGAAATAAGTCTGGTAGGTTCTATAAGTTGAAACTAAAGTGCTGATAGTGGGGAAAATACTAATGAGTACTGCATTGAATTTCCTACCTGCAAAGCATTTCCCCCAAGAATATCCCTTAAAGAAATTAATTTAATACCAATTCCTAGTTATACGACATTGACACTCTTGGTTATGACTTTTAGCTTATAGGAAAGGAAATTGGGTATAGAGAGTTTACCTCCTATCCTAAGTGTTTAGAATCAATCCAGGAAGTCTGGCTCCAGATCCCTACTAGAAAGAAGCAAGTAGAATGACAGTTTCTAAGAAATGCTAAAAAAAAATTAGCTTGACAATCACATTACCAAAGATGATTGCATGTGTACCAATGTTACATACTAAATGTATCAAAAGCAAAAATTACACTGATTTATAACATACTAATAATCAACATGATGATCATAGTAATGATCAATGTGATAGTAGTATTTTATGGTTTAGAGCCCATTTGTTAATATGTTTCATGAGTCTATATATAGAATTTTATCCTAAGCATATATGCCCTATTCTCCACCCTTGCCTGTCATAAGCCTGTGAGTATACTTACTACTCACAATGGTAGCATTAATGTGGGATGCATACTGTCTGTTCAGAGTGTAACTGTTTTCAAGACATAGACATTTCACATAGGCTAACAAAGGAAGCTTTATGACTAGGTTTCCACGTGGTATTCCACCTTAAGCTTTGCTCATTGGATAAATACTTGTCATTTTAGGACTCATTGTAGTAGATCAGAGCGTGTATACACCCATCTTAGTGAATATAAATGTGAAAAAAGAACCACATAAGACTGAATAGTACTGTTCATTCATAATATGTCTTTCAACACTTATCTTTTAGGATGTTATATTAGATGTAACATGTAAATCTTAGATTTTTGTTAAGTTCAATATACAAAACTAGGTACATCTTAAGAAACATTAAAATATTTTATGAGTTCCTATTCACAATTAACTACTATCTTAAAAGTGATTAGATAATTCTTATAACTTGATGTAAAGGTAGTTATTTCTTATAAACTTAAAGAAAAGTAAACATACCATTACTGTTTTGATTATCATTTTTTGCTGATGCAATGGAGGAGATTTAGCTATTGGAAACTCATATTCCTTGTGCCTGTGCCTGTGTAGATCATAAAGTAAATAAATTATAATTAAGTACTAAGAACAGCAATGAAAAACACTGTTAGAAAACCTACAAAGATTCATCCAAGTACCTATTGGAGTTGGTGAGTGCATCTGGAAGGGGCTGAAATAGAACTAGACAGAAAGAAGCTTAGAATTGCACCGAAATAGACACCATCACTCCATTGAAAAACTATCAGAACAGTTAAGACATACATAATTGGCAGAGGATTTGTGAAAATGAACTTGTAATCTTTGCATATAATTGCAAAACTCTTCAAGTTATTCAGTTTGAAGCTGTTTATATATTAGTTCTAAAGATTTTAACTGCTAAAAGTTTTAAGGATGAAAGCAAAAACATACAAACATTTGTATACATTGGTCAAGCATACAGAGCAAGCAATTTTTTGTTCATATTGAAATGATATCGGTTGTTCTGTTCTATTTCAAGAGAAAATTCCCACAAGCCTAGGAAAACTAGAGAAAAGAAAACACTGATTAGGACTTCAATTGTCATATGAGTTACCTATACCAAACTTTTAAATTTCCTTTTCATAATTGTAGCAGAACGACATGTTCTTGAAAGTCATAGCTCCCTGTGGTTATATGAAATCATGCAAGTTAAAAAGGTAAACCTTTGATTTATATACTGTCACTTCAAGAGAATGATGTCATGGTGATATTAGAAATAAATCATGCTTTATAAAAAGGGCCCTTATCTACTTTGATAATGGTAAAAAAAAAAAGAAAGAAAGAATCTCATGGGTCAGATGAATTTTTATTTCCCTGAATCAGTGCTTGAAAGATGCCCATAAAGGAAAATTGATTATTCAACTATAAAAATTTTAAATCTATTTTAATAACCTGTTATCTCTCTAGAGCACTGGATATTCATACTTCTAAATATTTCTATAAACTTTAAAGAGCTATTGAAAGACTCAGAATTTAGAAAATGTCATATTTGTATATTTTGTAACATTAGACCACATTTCCTATCATGATACACTCATTCTTCTATTATTTCATTTTCATGTACTAGCATCCAAGGATTACTAACATTATTTTGTTTTGATATATGTTATGTTTGAATCGTACTATGAAGTCTGACCACATGTACATGTATGTCAGAGTACAGCAAAAAGTCATCCTTCAGTAAAATGCACCTTTCTAGGTTTATTTGCTAAAACAAGCATTTAAGATAAATTTTCAGCTCCAAGAAACATGCCTTGTTTGACACAATTAGGTATCTTACTATTGGACATAGTAGTATGCTCTATAATTCTCTGTCCATTTATTTTTATAAATACAATTTAGATTTTAGTATCCTGTTTAGAAACAGTCTTCATAAATATTAAAGGAATGAACAGAAAGGAAGATGAAAATGAGTATACTTACAAATCAGGGAATAATAAACTGATTGGAAATTTAAAGGATGTAGATATGCAGAAAATGTAAACATATATCTTTTTTACTTCTTGCATTTCCAAGCAGGAACCTCTTCTTTTAGTATATGGATTTATACCAGAAGAAAAATAGAACAATCTAATTGAGATGACTTCAAACCATTTACTTGTAGTTTTATGACTTGGTGCAGGGCATGTTCTTTCTGAATTAAAAAAAATCAATATTCTTGTTAAACTGTTAACATTTGTAAATGTCTGTGCCATGAAGTTAAAATAATGTAAAGAAATGCTTGGAGTCAGCTGAAATATAAAGCTAAACTTTCAGATGTTTATGATATTAGTACCTCTAATTCCACTAGTAGTTTTAATTTGGGGACTTATAGGAAAAGACCAATCACAATATTGTTAAAACTGACATTCTAAATTATTATTACTTGAATAGGATCCTAGAAAGACAAAGAACACAAGAAATAAGAAATACAAAGATAATAATCAGGAAATGTAAATATGAACGTCCCCCATGAAGCCTGTGCAAAAAAGTTTGAATGAATTTACTTAATCAGTAATATAGCTAACAATTTTGTCAGCAAAAGTCTTATCATAGTGATTCCATGAATATAAGCAAGGCCTTTCATTTATCATTGTCTTTATACCAAAGAATATAAGAAAATTTAGTCATTTGATTTTTTTTGGCATTTTTGTATGTGTCTATTACTTGTTCAAGCTAAGCTCTTCATATCTGATATTTCTGTACATATTTCTGTACATTGTATTCTCAATTACATTTTGTCTTTCTGTATATTTTTAATAGCGTATATTGTACAATCAGGATACATTTTTTTCACTTTTTTTTTTTTGTGGGGCTTGACCTCTGAGCCTGGGCGTTGTCCCTGAGCTCTTCAGTTCAAGGCTACTGCTCTACCCCTTGAGCCACAGCACCACTTCCAGTTTTCTAGGGGTTAATTGGAGATAAAAGTCTCACTGTGTTTAGTGCCCAGGCTGGCTTTGAACCTTGATCCTCAGATCTCAGCCTCCTGTGTAGCTAGGATTACGGCATGGGCCACCATGCCAGATCATTTTCACATTTTTTATGCATGCATTCAATGAACCCATATCTAATTCACCACATCATTCTCCATCAACTTTACAATCTTTTAAACAATGTCAAGTTTCATTGTTTTATTAATATGCTTTTATTAAAGTACTTTGCTCGTATTTGTTTTTCATTCTCTATTTTCTGCCACCTTCTGACTCGTAGTGCCTAGCCCTTAAAATATTCAGGTTTATATCCCTGTCATTTATTGTCAGTGCATTTTAACTGCACAAAGGAATTTTACTGTGTTATTTCTCACGCACATGTATTATACTTTAATTAGGTTGACACTATTTTATTGTATTGATTGTACTGATCTCTCTTTCCATGTCTCCTTTCCCTTCTAGGAAAGCTTTTAATGAGTTTTCTTCATACATAGGCACAATATATTTTGACATTTCCCACTATCATTCTCTTCCCTTCCTCCCTCTCTGCCTCCCCAATCAAATAGTCTTACAATTCTAATCATGTTATGATATGATAATTGCAGGACAGTAGATAAATATACAGAGAGAGGTAAGTACATAGTGTGTGCATGTGTAGATTCCACATATGAGAGAAAACATGTGGTTTTTGTCCTTCTGAACACATAGCATAGCTCACATGGAAATGAAAATTTTGTTCTTTTTATGGCTGAGTAATTATCCATTGTGCATATATACCACATTTTCTTATTCCACTCATTAGTTGAAAAGCATCTAGGCTGCAACATATCTCAGATGAAATCCTTTAGATAATATGCTATGCAATATTCTAAGATAGAGACTTCCAGCGATTGTGAGAAAATAAAACCAACTGGGAGGGATTTCCTCTGAATACCGAAAAATATAACCAAACACTGACTTAGAGATGATTGTCAAAAGAATAACTATCTAATTGCTAAATCTGTAAAGATTTGGTAGAAAAATTTAGTTTTATAGTATCTTCTTTGTTATCTCCAAGAAGAATACATTTTGTTACTCTTCTTCCTCATGTTGAAAAATTTTGCATGTTGTGTATTATGAAGGAAGATATTTTTAAGATTGCTAAAATAGTGCTGGGCAGAACAAACATTGAATCAAACAGAAATGACATCACTAAATTATGCATCCCCATGTGCATCAGTGTATTGCCCTGGTTTGCATGACTTAACCTTTCAAATCACACTTCAGTGACCCTGGATTTGTGAATATTCAGTCTGTGAGGATTAACTGCAATTTACATCAGCGAAACAGAACTTCAGTAACTTGAGGCCAAGTCCATAGACAAATTATAGCACTACTCCCACCCTTTTAACCAATGGATAGGATGGTTTCTACTTTCAATCACCAAAACTTCCAAGTGACCCAAGAACTGAGGCAGAATAGTAACGGTTATAAGACCAAATGATCCTGTTTTATGACCCTTTACTCCTAGCAATAGACAATTTCATGTTATTTTAAGGAGCTTGACCTTCAACTGAACTTTTTCAGCCTGTTCAGTTCAATCTGAATTTATGAAAGCCCATGACAGTCTGTAGAATGTATTGTGAAAACAAACATAATGGAGCGACAGCTATTTGTCTTCACAACCTTTCTATTCATTGATGTAAGAGGAAAAGCTGTGAGGTTGGTTGGTGTATTCAAAACAAAGTAAGTTTGGATTTAATGTCTGAAAAAAGAAGCCTTCTTGTTATGTTTGGAATTTTAGTAAACATCTGGCAACTGAGTCAAGAGTCAAATTAGGAACAGATGCAAAAGAGAACTGAATGAATTTTCTAGTATACTGCATATTCAGGCATCTTATTGAATGCTATATATCTTTCTTAAATTTGATATCATTAGAAATATATGCATTAGAAAGTGTAAAAATGGGCTAATACTGGATTCTTAAAAATTCCTTATAGATATATTCTCTATTTAAATTATCTCAATGGACAACATATTAAGTACTTTAAATTTGGGATTAAAATACCATAGGTTAAGAAATTTATAAATAAATTTTCATAAATGTATATAGATTCTTATTCTAGCATGAACATAATAAGAGTAATTTGACCTTTCAGGAAAGAAATTGCCAATTTCTTTCATTCCCAAGAAACACAACAGAGTTTCTAAACTATCACAGTTAAATCTTACTTGACAATTAATATTGAAGTTATAATTAAAAATCTATTAATTGTAAATTTTAATATTTTGACAATAAGTGGTTTACAATGCTGAAACTTCTGCGCCATTCTGAATTGGAACATGAATTTCTGGAAAGGCTCTGCAGGAACTGCCTCTGAGGGGAAAAATTACGAAGGTTCTCCAGCATTGAAGCCCTTCGTGCCAGATGTCAAGTTCACTCGATTGTCTGGGAAAAGCTGATGTGTTTTAAGATTATGAAGCGCATCTTCTATAATCTTAGCTATGGGTTTGAAAAATGTCCTGACTTAACTAACCATGGTTAGCAGTTTAGCAAACTATTTTCCATGAGTATCCTTAGGACATCTTACCAAACCAAGATGAATTTGTAATTAAGCTTTTCTGTTAATGGCCAATGATCAAATAGGCTGCTGATTTACTTTGAATCATGGGGATCTCTTATGCAAACATGTATGGCGACTTTTCTAAATATTTCCAAGGGATAATAGACAATGTTTTATCATGAAATAGAACAGTGATGATGAAATATAGTCCAGCATAAAGTTTACCATAGCAATCTCTGCAAGGAGGATAGTAGAAATCAATAACAATAAGCTTCCATGAGAGGCTAGACAGTGCTTAATGAACAATTACACAACTTAAATAAGTCTACAAAATGAGTGACAGAGTAAGTCACTTTAAGATTAAATCAATGCTTCACAGAAATGCTCAAGGACTTCAAAGTTTGGCAATAATTTGTTTATATAAAGTAATGTCTGAAATGATTGGTACATGATATATGGCTGGATTTCAACTATTTTAAATTGTACAGAAGAGTTCATCCCCCCCATAAAGTACTTCTACTTGACTAATTTATGATTGAGACCACTGAGATTGTGTGAAATTCTGAATCACCTGTTATTGCTAGGTGGACTGGGCTGAGTGCATAACACAGATGTTTTCAAAAAAATTCATCAAATTAAATAATAAACATCAAAAATCAAATACTTTTTTATCAGCTCTCACTTTTTAAGATTTTTGTCAGTCATAGGATGTAAACTTTGGGCATGGGAGCTGTCCCTGAGCTCTTCAGCTTAAGGCTACCACCCTACCCCTTGAGCCATAGCACCACTTCCTCAGCTATTACTTTTATGAAATTATAAAGTATTATTTCAGGGCTGGGAGTTTGGCCTAGTGGTTAAAGTGCTTGCCTAGCATGCATGAAGACCCAGGTTCGATTCCTCGGTACCACATACATAGAAAAAAAAAAAGCCGGAAGTGGTGCTGAGGCTCAAGTGGTAGAGCTGTAGCCTTGAGAGAGTCCAAGGACAGTGCTCAGGCCCTGAGCTCAAGCCCAGAACTGGCAAAAAAAATAAAGTATTATTTCAGTTAATTTGAGATATTAAACAGAATTAATCAAGGTTAATAGTTTTCCTGAGAGCTGAAAACATGAAAAGAAATAAAATTTTGACCATTTATATTAGTGGCATGGTATTTCAGATATTTTTTAACCTTTGCAGGGTAAATATTACATAGTACAACTCAGATTAATAGAAAGCATAGGAATCTTTGTACTAGTGAAAAGTTAGTGTGAATGGAAGCACTTACTTGACATAACTTAACGTGCAAAAATATAGCCAAGAGGAAATAACTTGATCCTTAGAGAGGCAATCACAATTTCTCATAAAAGCTGATATATAAAAGTTATACCTTATTACAGACACACACACACACACACACACATACACACACACACACACACAATCAAAGAAATGTGGTTGATCGATCAGTAGACTCTCATGCAGGTATATGTATATGCGTGTGTTTGTGTGTATAAGAAAGAATAGAAAAGAATATAATTTGAAAGGCAAATGATATTAAATATTCAAAAAGACTAGCATTTCAGACACAAGTGATTTTTACTCATTTTCATATTTCCCTTATAAAAATCATCTTTTGTTTTGAACCAATCATAATATTCAATGTACATATATGAAAACAGAACTAGGTAACTTGAAGTAGTGAGTGAGATAGATTGTAGAAGAGGTAACAAACTGCACTATACTCAGATATTGAAATGTTGAACTAAAACCTTTGTACAACTACATCTATTTATGTAAAAGATTTGTTTTCTTAGAATGATTGGTTTTTAGAATCTTTGATATTTCTCATTGTGGAATCAATTTTATGCTTGAAAATAGCAAGTATATTTTATTGAATTGGACAATAAAGTTAGTAGTGTTGTGAATACAAATGAAGTATGACTTTGATATAAGTAGAGAAAGAAGAAAAAAACTTGACCATTTAAGACATCTTTTGAGATATTGTTCCTAGTATTCCTATAATCCAGGATGCAAGATTCAAAATTGTAAGCATTTAGTTTGTAAACTATTTGACCATTTATAAACTCAAACCCCAGAGGTAGTCACCAAGGGAAAAATATTTGACTTTATATAGATTTTTAGAAGTCTGATCTATTTAAAGAACATCCTTCTTTAAAATGGACATGCTTGAACTATTGAAGTTTGTTTATCCAGGCCTGTGGTAACTGACATTTTCTTGTCACTTTTGAATAACACAGTTTTATTTCTATACTGATACTCTCATATTCTCTCTTCCTCTCTTCCTTTCTTCATCTCTTTATCTCCCTGCCCCTCAGACCCTACTTCCCTTTCTCTTCTTCTTACCCATCTTTCCTCCTTTATCTCCTTCCTTTCTTGCTCTATTCATTTAGAAACACACACATACACACCAAACAAAGACATCTTAATGTAAATACCAGTGTGAATACACATATAATATATATGTATACAAACATGCATATATACACACATGTGTGCATATATGTAAAAATAAAGTAATAATGTATTTCTTTTGGCCATTCTCTAATTTTAACATCCTAGATCTAGCATGCCACACCTAGAAATCCCTAACAATTACTTGTTTAAGGTTTGGATACAGTTATCCATAAAATAATGTCTTAAAAAGTGTGAAAGTTATTTGGACTTTTGAATGATGTCTTGAGTAGAAAATTAATTAAAACCCTATTTTAATTTAACTCCTTAAAATAGTTTATGCAATAATGAGCATCTTTAGGGAAAAGAAAGCAAGCTCAAGAAACTTTTCAATTGAATAATTATTCAATTATTGTGGAAAAAAGTAAATGTTAGTATGTTTTGATGCTAATTGAGCCAGGAGCAACAAAGAGACTAGAAAAGTGAATCAAACTAAACCAAGAGTTCACACATAAATAGCTCCTGACAGTAGACTCTGGGAAGGAAAGTAATATTAAAGCCTTAAATTGTGTATTTTATACTTATATACAATATGGTCAAATTAATATGCTTTATCCCTAAGTGGTGTTTTATTAAGTAAATAAATGTCTCACAGTTATTCTCAATGTACATATAAAAGACCAGTTTGGTCTTGTCGTGTTTATTCTACACATCAATTTACAATGAATTTACAATTCCAAACTGTTTTTGTTTGATTTGGAAGATAAAAACTTAAAATGCATCCTTCCTACTATCCCAGTGAAAAACATGATGAGATTTCTTTTGTAAAATATCACTAAGCTCTTTAACCCATTCCTTGGCCTTGATTTTACATACAACTATCTAGTGATCAAACTGCAAACATTTTAAATCTTTATGTTCTGCTTTTGTCTCACATTCTCACAATCAACTTGAGTAACAAATGGCAGAAATATCCATGGCAAAGCCCAAAGAGTATGCTACCGTGAGGTCTCCATCAAATTAATGAATCTCTCACCATTCAGTCTGTGGACAAAGAAAAGTTGTACTTATTTTCCACAACATAACAATAATGGCTTCGAGTCCAAATCCCAATCTTTACTTCCATCTGAAAGCCCACAGACTCGCTTTTGCTGTTAGCATTTCTAATGGCAGAATCGCATGTCAACCCATTAAACTGACCTACAGAATTCCTGACTTCCAGATCCCATATCCCCAAATCACTCCAAATTCTAAATTCAAAGACATAAGTACCACCTGGTCAGATTTAATTACAGTACAGGGTTGGTACTGATTTTCTGTTAGGTTTTCATCCCTGTGACAAATAATTAAGGAAAAAATATAACTTAAAGTAGAACTATATCTATCTATCTATCTATCTATCTATCTATCTATCTATCTATCTATCTATCTATCTATCTATTGACTAACGCCTGCAGAGGTTTCAGCCCATAATCTTTAGCTCTGATTCTAGGCCTTTGGTGAAAGAGAGGAATTATTCATTTAATGGTAGAGAGGAAGGGTTTAGGAAATGGGTATAAACTTAAATGGCATACTCTAGTGACTCACTTCCTCCCGCTAAACTTTCTAAACTTTCTGTCATCTTCCATCTAGGACCACCAGGTACAAATCAAGCATTCAACAAGGCTGGAAAGACAATTCAACCTCAAAATCAAAAAAGGTAATAAACAAATGCTTACCTGAAATTGTAAATGTATTTCTATTATAAAGAGAAAAAACCATAAAATATTTGTAATCTGTATTTGTAATCTGTATTTGACTATATACTACACTGATGTAATAAACTAAAAAATGCAAAACAAATTCAGAAAATAAATACATTTTATAACATACTTGTATAATGTGAATATTTTAATAACGAAGTAAAGTTTATGCATAATTCAGGATTTACTTCACATATTCTCTTAACCAGATAAACATGCTTCTGCAATACACATTATGAAAATATATCATTATTTATTCTCGGAGTAATGCATAGAGGGATTAAGTTACATTTTCCAGGTAGTAGATGCGCTACTTCTCACCCATTGATTCCCATTTTCATGGTTTTGTCCTCATTTCCCTTCCCCTCATCCCCCCATTCATCTTGTTTTCCCCCTTTCCTATTTCAAATAAACAAATAAATGTATATACAATATACCAGGTAACAAAGTAAGATACTGTAACAATATGAGATTAATCAAAGGGTAACAAAAGAGAAGAGAAATAACATAGTACATTAAGAACAACAATCACACAAGATAAAGCTCTTGTTTCCACATCCTAGAGATCCTTTAATTTAGCCTCATCCTATATGACCTTATGTACCTTGGTTTTGAGCTATTGTAATCCTTTACTAAGAGAGTCCTAGATGTGAATTAATTATTACAAATGAGGGAAACCATTGAGCCTATATTCCTTTGGGTCTGGCTTTATCTCTTCCTTGAATGAAAATAACTGGTGATTTTTGAATATGCAATATATGCTTTTTAAGAGTTCTTACTACTTGTTTTTAAAAATCTAATTTAGTGCTTAATTTAGTGCTCTTAAAGAAAACATCCAGGTTAGTAAAGAAAAAAGTAGGTTTACTTTTCATTCAAGACTGCACTTATATGTATTTTAAAACAATAAGCTTTAGTTACTGCAAGTCTCAGAAATATCTGTCATAAATATACAAATATAATGTAAAGACTTGCATTCTACAAAAGTGCTGAAATTGAACCTTGTAAAACATGTGTAGTATGCATTTTTCTCCCAATACATATATCCTGTATTCCATCCCTGATATGTTCCAGGGCAAGCATTCAGAAAATACATAATGTTCTAAATTGAACACACTCCATCTTATGTTTGCTCTCTGTGCTAAGGAATCTTATATAGATTTCTAGCTTCATACCATCCCATTCTTATTAAAAATTAGTAAAGTGAATGTCAGCAGGCATACAATCTTACAAATGCAGGCCTATCTTTGTAAATTAAACATATTTGGCATGGTTGCATTATTTATTCTTCTTTGCTTTATGTGTCAGCATGTGAATGTTCACAGGAACTATCTGTGCACTTCAAAGTTTCCTGTACTTGGGAGAAAAAAAGCAAAAGAATGACATATATGCTTCAAGATTATGAATAATGAAGACCAAATCACTGAATTAGTGCAAAGAAGAAATTAAGATTGTTCTAAAGAGCAATACTCCAAGAGCTTTTCAGGAAAGCAAAAAAAAATAGGAAAGACAAATTCTAAAAACTCATAATTCTTTAAAGACTTAAAATTTCTCAGAAATACATTAATGTATAAAGTGATATGTATTGTTATCCTAAAAATATTGCTATGGAGCTAGGTGCCAGTGGCTCATGCATATAACCCTAGCTACTCAGGGGGATTGAGGTTGAAAGCCTGCTTGGGCAGGAAAGTCCATAAGATGCTTATCTCTAATAAACTACTTCAAAAAAAAACAGAATTGTGTTTCCAGGGGTAGAGTGCTAGCCTTGAGCACAAAGAGGCTCAGGGACAGTGCTCAGGACGTGAGTTCAACATGAAGACCAGTAAAAACAACAGCAAACAAGGTAAAAATACTGCCATGGAAAAAGTGAAAAGGGTGTTTATGTTACAGAATGACATGGCATCATTGTTAATAGTTCCATTTTGAATTTTGTACTCTGATAATACGTAAGAATAGCCTTTAAAAATACTCCATCTAGTATCATTCAGGGGAAAGGAACAATTTGAGTAACTTAAACTGTTCAGAAATATGAAGTGAGGGAAAGAGTAGGTAGGGGAAGATTGTATGAAAATGTTGAAAGGAGCAATAGTGATCAAAATACATTTTATCCATGAACTGCTTCATTAAATGGCAACTCCTTTGTACAACTAATTAAGTATAATAAAATAAATAAATAAGTAAACAAATGAGAAATACTATGTGTGAGAGAGAAAGGGAGAAGGAAGAAGAAAAGGAAAGCAAAGTAATTTAAGTTGATGCTTGTAGAATATGGATAAAGTAGGCTATATTTGTACTATCTTTATGTTTCCTTTTTGGATATCACTCCCCAATCCCAAAATGTTAAACGTATTGATCAACACTAGTTTTAATGTTCTTTTTATTTTGTAGGAAATGGCACAAAAATGTATACACAACTTGTAGACTGTATTACCAGTCACACTATTTGTGATGGTATTTCAGTACAGAAACACGTGTACTATATTCAGATATTTCAATGACAATACGCCATGTATGACTTCTAGTTATTGTTGTGGTCTTATTAGTTGGCTTGATTTTAACTGATTTTTCCCTATTAATGACACCTATAGAAGATGCCAGCAAAAGAGTGTGCTAACTTATCAGAGAGAAAATGTGTAATGTATTTTCCTCATTAAATTCACATTATGAGAGTAATGATTGTTTAAAATGGGTAAAATTATTAATAAGAAAAATGTACACATGAATTTTAAAGCCTAATGTCGGTGGTGAATTCTGCTTTTCTAGAAAAAAGTTAGCTCCACATGCATGAATTTCCATTCCCATTTAAACAAACTTAATAATTGTATGGCAAACATGTCCATGTAAAAACAAATGTCATAGAGAGGAAGCATCTTTATAGTTTACAAATGTCTGCACAAATGTGACATTATTTGTGACATGATGCTACTTTGATGCTACCTGAACAACAATATAATACATGTGAATAATATGTCCTTCTCAGATTTCTCTGAACAGTTTTTTTTATGTGAAAAACCATTTCATTTCTTTTCTTTCCCACGTTTCTTATTATTTTTCCCTGTAAATCTTTAGGTATACATATAGAACCTATTTTTAGCATTTAATAAATAACACCATATAATATAATAACAATATATAATAATATAATCATATAATATATTCAAATAGTATATGTTACATATAATTATATTTCATTGTATATAATAAATATAACATATTTACATAAGCATAATATAATAATTTAATAACATAAAAATAACAGTCTCAAACAACATAAAGGCCATTTCTGTGTGTGTGTGTGTGTGTGTGTGTGTGTGTGTGTGTGTGTGTGTGTGTGTGTGTGTGTCTGGTTAATTGTAGATAAGACTCTCACAGACTTTTCTGCCTTGGCTGGCTTTGCACTGAAATACTCAGATCTCAGCCTTCTGAGTGGCTAGGATTACAGGCATCAGCTACCAGTTTCCAGTATTAAATTTAGTTTCTTTATGTTAATATATTTTATTACCCATTAATATATTTTTATTATTGTATTATTATTTTATTATTATTTTATTTATTTAATTTATATATTTATTTATTTTTATTATTTTATTGTTGTTAATATATTTTATTATTCATTGTACAAAGAACCTGAGATTTATTTTTTAATTAATTTAATTTTACTTTCAAGGTGCTTTTATAAAGGGGTTACAGTTACTTTGGTAATGTAGTGAGTACATTACTTCTTGAATATTGTTACCCCTTTCCATGTTATTTTCCCACTTCCTTTCCCCACACCCCTCCCAAGTTGTAGAGTTATTTTCCAACACCTCCTGAATATAACTGTTACATTGTTTCACCCTTTGTCCTTTGTCTCTTTCCATGTTCTTTATTTTATGCGAAGAATGAATTTTAAGGCATTTTCTTTGGGACATTATTTTGCTTTGCTATAATTCTGAAGTCAGCAAGATAACTTTAAATTTGATATTTTATAATTTCATCAGTGTTTTTCTCATGTGTCTACTATAGTTACTTTGGGCGACAATGAGAATGTTGCATCACAAATTTTCAGGAGAAATATCAACAAGGCTACCAGCTGGAATTTATGCTGAAAAGAATGTTAAAGCTAGCACAGCTAGTTTTGTAACCTCAACTTACTCAGACATATATTATGTAAATTATTCAGAGAAATATTTAGTGATTGTGGTTTTAGTAGAAACATAAAGATATAGGAAATAAAGATTATATTCAGATGTTTTAAATTTGTAATATTAAAATACCCTGAGTATTTAAAATACAACTGCATATTCATCTGCTGTTGAATGCTGTCTGATTGGAGTAGAAAGGATTTGTTACAAGATGCATCATGGTTAGAACCACAAGATAGTTAATTTTTTCCAAAGGATAGGTAGGATTGAGCAGACAAAGAGGAATCAGACACATTGAGGGAGACTCAAGAAGAAAAAAAGTGAGACGTAATCCTGCTATCCTGGTGACATAGATGACATTGGCAAGAGGATCTGGAGAGTACTGGGAGAACCTGTTTCAAAACTGTAATATAAACTGGAGGACCAGGATATGGCTGAAGTGACAGTCCATGAGGTGACCCTGGATTTGTTTTCAGTTACCTCCTTGGAGGAAGAGTGTGTGTGTGTGTGTGTGTGTGTGTGTGTGTAAGAGAGACAGACATAGGGAAAGATAAAGAAACATGGAGAGAGAGGAGGAGAGAATGATCAAAGCATGTCATTTCATCGAACTACAGGATTCACATAGGAAATTAGGTTAAATGTGATTTGAAAGGCTCTAAGTGTGAATTTGACTAATTGCAGTCAGATTCCTCACTATTCCCTCTGGTCCAGATCTCCATATATTTATTTCTCTCTTTCTGCAGAATGTGGTGAAAAATCTAATTAAGTGGATTGTGACATTAATGTATGATAGGTCTGAATGGACCGGTTGATTTTTTTAATGTTCAATAGTTTCATTAAAAATTTGTATGAAATTATTCTTCAGCCATTTCTAAATGAACATAAATCTTATCTGTGTATCAGTTTTATACAATCTGAAGGCAGAAGCCTTCCTAAAAACTGCAATAACTAATTAGTACAATTCTCATGTATCTAACATAAGTGATGTACAGATTCAGTGCACAACTTTTAGAATAAAACATCGTACATAAAACACAAAATATTAATGCCACTTTAATATAGAAGAGATTTATTTTAAAAGAAAAGCATCCCATTGGCAAAAGGATGGAATCATGTTTCTGGAAATTCCATAAAAGTTTAGGACTAAATCAACTTGAAATTCTGAACTTATATTTTAGTTATTTGGAGTTTTATTTTCTTCATTTAAAAAGAGATATAATTGTATCTGATTCTCTGCATTGTTTCAGATACTTGAAATCAAAATGCATCTTATTTTTATCTTTCAAGTAAGATACAGATATTTCTTTCTTTTTTATTGTAATGTATAGAGGGGTTACAGTTATATTCATCAGAGAGAGGGTGCATTACTTCTCACATATTGATTCCCCTTCTCATGTTTTTGTCCCCATTTCCCTCCCTCAATCCCCTCCCAATTATGTTGTTTCCCCCCTTCTCTTTCCTATTTCAAATAAACAAACGTATATACAATATACCAGGTAACAAAGCCAGATACTATAACAATATGAGATTAACCAAAGGGTGACAAAAAAGAAGAGAAATAACATAGTACATTAAGAACAGCAAGATAAAGCTCTTGTTTCCATATCCTGAAGATGCTTTCATTTAGCCTCATCCTATATGTCCTTATGAATCTAGGTTTTGAGCTATTGTGATTCTCTGCTAGGAGAGTCCTAGGTTTGAAGTACAGATATTTCTATATATGATTTTATGACTGTCCTGGAGCTTGAACTCAGGACCTGGGAACTGTCCTTGAGCTTTTCCAAGGCCAGCACTCTTTTGGCTTTTTTCTGTATATGTGATACCAAGGAATCAAATCTAGGGCTCTGCTTCCTAGGCAAGCACTCTACCGCTAGTAACACCCCGGACCCTCTACTTGTGACTTCTAGTTCACCTGAAAATACTTTGATATGACGAATGCCCAAGTTTTCATTATTATTAATTATTTGTTATTGTTTAGACAGGAACTTGCTAGGTAGCCCAGGTGGACCTGGAACTCACTATATATCACATACTGGATTAAAGCTTGTGATCCTTTGACTTCACAAGTTCTGTGACTAAAGACATGCACAACCATGTTCAACTTGAACTTTAAAAATAGCTGGAAGGTGGGATGTTTAAACAGATCATTTTATTTATGCGTATTTTATATGTATCTTCAAGTCAAAACTTGAAACTAAGAAAATGCCCTCAATTGACACAATAATTATTCATAATTATTATGAAGACTCTCTCATGATTAATTTTTAGCATTATTGTCAAGTTATAAGACTGATAATGGAGAAAGAAGCTTTGACTATAACTTGTTTGCTTTTCCTCAATATTACCAAATTAGTAATAATATGGTTATTAAACCCTTAACATGAGAAAATGGAACTGTCCTCATATAAAGAAAGATGATTGTTTTTATGCAGTCATCAGTGTTAGACTCCAGAGATGTTTTTAATCTTTACTGAAATATTATACAAAACATCCTCAACCCATTCTCTACCCAGAGGAGTGAATGCAGTCACATACTCTTTTGCTGATGCATTCCCACCACATTCAAAATTCCATCTATACTTCTTACAGACTTAAAATATGGTGTTTCCTTGACTTTTCCATCTCAGCTGTTACCCTTTTTGTGACTCTGAGCCAAGGTAACCACTCTTCTTCCTTGAATATGCCATGCTTTTCCTTTTCTCAGCTTTTGTCCCTGACACTTCATCTTCTAATCACACATCTTCCTCAGACTTTTTTTGTTTGTCTAGATCTGTCTCAATGTTTAGATCCAGTTCAAACTCTCAGCTCAATCCAAAGTCAAGGCAAAGCTAAGTCTCTCCCTCTCAGTCACTAACACTCCTCAAGGTTAGGCTTGCTTTGACCTGTGCTTGTCTCATTCACTTACTCACTTAGGATGGGAATTTTATAACTGGTATCTTTTCTAACTTATCACTCTATGTGTTCAATTCTAACTTCAGTTCCTGGATTTTGCTCTCAAAGCATATCTACAACTCTTCCTGCATGAACAGAGACTGAAGGCCAGCACTGCATGCAGAGACCCCACGTCACAATTGCACAGGTGTGATACATTTTTATGTCCCCAGTGTCCAATGTGGCCAAAGCCTAAAGCCTTTTCTATAACCAAGAGAATATCCTTACCCCATACGTGGGGTCCCAGGCAGTTAGTTCTTTTAGTTTTCTGTTAATAGTCCTCGAGAGATAAGGGCATAAATCTAAAAAAGCTATACCATATGACATAGTGTCTTGCTGAAGACACCACGTTACACTGAGAATCCTGTCTACTCTTTGCCCTTGAGACATCTGTGTAATCCAAATATGTATGTTCATTGTTTATTTCCATTGAACTTCATTCACATAGACTCCATGTAATCCTACCTACTCCACAACTCACTCAAGTTCCATAAACACACAAAAACAATCATGAGTCAGTAGATAAGAGCTGGTTGGTTTTAAATCGAAATCCCTGCTGACTGAATGAATATTCAAATGAATTCTTTAGTTGAAACAGAAGGGAACTGTATTTTGAGTCATGGAAATAATTTAACTACTTGTAATATGACACAGTCTGTACTCAATTAGAAAAGCATCCTGCCTGATGGGATGGTTTAAGACGAAAAGTGTTCTGGAATCAATATTATAAAGGATAGGTTTTTTTTTTAAATCTATCTTGGCAATTTACTAGTCACAAGAATGTCAGAAATCTCTCTTAAATTCAATCATAACTGATATACAATTCTCTCTTTCTTTATCACCAGGATGTTTTGAGGCTCAGAAAGGTTTAAAAGTTTCTTCTTTCACAGAACAGTACACATGTTAGTTGTATATTATTTATCTTTTGGACATAAAAACACAAAGACTTCCTTTGTATAGGTTGACTGTACACTCATTTCTTAGACTGCTCTGATGAGGATTCTGAGGCTGAGAGAAGATGAATGAGAATGTGTCTTTATGGACTGGTATCTGACACTGACAGGAGCAAGGGAATGGAGTCCTGGCAGTCCTGATCACATGAAGACTAAACAGCTTTTCCTTCATCAAATCATTTCTGGTCTATTAAGTCAACTGGAAATGTATGACATGTTTTGGCTCACTTTGGGAATAAGTCCAATAGTTTACAAGGATATACAGAGTAAATCGAACTACAAGGAAAGAAAATAACAGTAGTACTTTATATTTTTTCAATCATACATTTTCCCCATACTTTTGGTCCAAATCATGGCTCAAAATCAAAATTCAGTTTCTCCAAGTTTATTCACTGAAATATTCCAGCTATTCAGTTTCAGAAAATTCTTGGCACCAAGCTGTCAATACTCACAGCAAAAGAACGCAAGAGGAAAATATCAAATTCAGCTTTAATGAACTCTGCAGCATTCAATTACAAAAGGATCAGTGACCTTGTGTTTTATCTTTGAAAAATCAGATACACACATGCTTTCCACTGTCTCTCTTTTTAAAACACTCAACAATGTTTATTTTCAAGAGAAAAGGGCAGATAATTTCACCTCAGGCTACATCACACAACATCACACAACATTTTAGATTATCACAAGTAGGAGCAAGGTGAGATATTGCTCTTTGGTCCTCAATGTATAAGATAGTATCTTATTAAGAATACAAGCGAAGGGGCCAGGAGTTTGGCCTAGTGGTTAAAGTGCTTGCCTAGCCTGCATGAAGACCCCGGTTTGATTCCGTGGTACCACATACACAGAAAAAAGCCGGAAGTGGTGCTGAGGCTCAAGTGGTAGAGCTCTAACCTTGAGAAAGTCCAAGGACAGTGCTCAGGCCCTGAGCTCAAGCCCGGACTGGCAAAAAAAAAAAAAAAAAGAATACAAGTAAGCTGGGGTGGGGGAGGGAAACGGGGGCAAAAACATTAGAAGGGGTATCAATGCACCTACTACCTGATAAATGTAACGGTAAACTCACTGCACATTATTCCAACAATAAAAAAAAACCTTAGGTTAAAAAAAAAAAAGAATATAAGTGAAATAGGCAGAAATTTTTGTAAAGAATCCCGGGGGCACAGTAGATAGTAGAGAGACCTGACAAATGGGACTACATCAAAATAAGTTTCTACACAGCAAAGGGCATAGTTACTAAACTAGAAAGACAGCCAACAGACTGGAAGAAGATCTTAACCAGCAATATATCCAACAAAGACCTGGTATCCAAAATATCAAGGAATTCAAGAAATTATCTCTCCCAAACCTAATAAACCAATCACTTAATTGGGGAAAAGGAGCTAAGGAGAGACTTTTCAGAAGAGGTAAGAACTGCATAGAAACACATGAGGAAACGGTCATCATCAATGACCATCAAGGAAATGCAAATCAGAACAACTTTGAGTTCCATCTCACCCCAGTTATATTAGCCAACATCATAAATTCCAACAAGTATGAATGCTGGCAGGGATGTGTGGGAATACAAATTAGTACAACCACTCTGGACAGCAGCCTGGAATTTCCTCAAAAAGTAAATATATTTCTCCCCTACAATGTAGCCACACCACTCCTGGTCATCTACCTGGAGCATCACAAGCCAGGATATGGTAAAGACACTTGTACACTCATGTTCATTGCTGCACTATTCAAAAAAGCTGTGTAATAGAAACAACCCAGATGCCTTCCAGTAGATGGGGTCCAAACATGGACAACATATACAGTAGTATTCAGTAGCTACCAGAAAGAATAATCGCATGTCATTTGTAGGGAAATGGAAGGGCCTAGAACAAATTGTGCTAAATGAGGAAAGCCAAGCTCAGAGAGATAAATAGCTCATGATTTCTCTTATACATGAAAACTAGATCTAAAAATGCACCAGAACATGATACATTACACCAGATTTTTTAAAAGACCCCAAAATAAAGCATACTCTGAGAGTAAAAGCAAGAAGGCCCAAATGCCTCTGTGTCTCTGAGCATAGAAAATAGTATTAATCAAAATTAATTTGAAGACATGGAAAGAGATTTGTTTTTCTGTTTGCCTTGTTTATCTTTCTGCCTTTCAGAGGCCAACAAGGGGTACAGAAATGAAGGGACAAAGGGTGAACAAATGCAGCAATGGTACTTACTAGACACTATGCTGAAAATAAACTATATATTACATGATAGCCCTTCTGTGCATCACATTTCTAATAACAACTTAATTTTAAAAAGAGGATACAAATGGATTGGATTCAAAGAGGAAAGGGTATGCAAATGAAGGGGAAAAGAGGAAGGAAATGCAGTAAATAATGCAAAATACATGCTAAAAATTGAGAAGAGTTGAGAGAAGGTGTGTATGGGAGAGGATTGATTGAGAATGCTGAAAGGATCATATTAATCAAGATGTATTGTATTCATTAACTACTTTTTAAAATGACATCTCCTTTGTACAACTACTTAAGGATGATTTTTTTTTAAAGAAAAACGTACTGGTCCTAGTCAAATTATTTTATCTTTAAAAATGCAAGAGGAGTTCACTAAAATCATCTCCAAATTACTTTGATATTGAATTTCTGTATGTAGAATATTCATATTCCATGTGATAATAAATATGATTCCATAAATAAACGATCAAGAACAAGGCTGTAATCTTTATGAATGGTCTTGATTCTTCTAGTTTATGTGATAAAAATTCTAAGTGTATTTTAATTTATAGAGACTTGACCCTTGCCTTTCTACAAATTATTCCTGTCTGGTCTGGTGCTGTCATTATTTGCAAGTCAACCTCAATGACCTGTCGTTCCTGCATGAATAGAAATAAAAATGGCACAGAGTACATGAATATCATTTCACTTAAATTTTATGTTATAATTAAATTTATTTAAAAGGATTTATTTTCTTCAAATCATTGTGTCATCATAGTTCAAGAAAATGATTCTGTCACATTTCTTTTTTTAAATAAAGCTAAAGACAATGGCAAAACTGAGCTCTAAAATGAATGTGACATTAGATTATGTGGATTTGCTTTTTATTATTACATTGATCTTCATTAATGTAAAAAATTCAACATGAGATATTTATTTTGCAATTAGTTTATTTTACTTGATATACATTCTTCCAGGATGAGCATTAGTTTCATTTTCTTCTTTTCTAACTTTTAACTCTATTTTATTGGGTGGAATAATGGTATACTATTTTTACTATACCAAGATAGTAACAGTGACAAATTCAAGGCTTTTAATTTGCTTGTATTTATTCTCCTTAATAGATAATTAGCAGCATGAATATTAAAATCATTTTCTAGTAAATTGTATTTTGTTATATTGTCTATGAGATATGTATGTTTAAACATTTTGAAGACTCCAAATGATTCTTCTATTATATAACTATAAACACTTAAAACATTCTTTTCACGGGGGGCATGAGATTGGCATAGTGGTTGAGTGATTGCCTAGCATGCATGAAGACCCAGGTTTGATTCCTTGATACCACACACATAGAAAAGCCAGAAATGGTGCTATGGCTCACAGATAGAGCTCTAGGCTTCAGAAAGCCCACGGACAGTGCTCAGATCTGAGTTCAAGCCCCAGGACTGGCAAAAAAATTATTTTCAATTAAGCAAGGTGACTGTGAATCCCAGATAATATCCTAATGAAGTCACTGAGGTCCATAAATTCCAACCTCTACAATAATAAGAGACCCATTAAATGGTAAGATAACTCATATTGGTATATTTATAATTACATTAAATGGATAATTGGTTAGGGATAGTTTCTACTTCTACATTGTCATAGGTGATAACCTTATGAAAATTCTTTTCTACTATTTAACAGTATTTTTCTAGTTTTTGGTAATATTTTCATTGTTTTCCTAAATTCCTCATAGTCTCCACAAAGCCTAAAATCTCCATGTTGTAACCTCTCTATTAATTAGAATTTAAAAAAAACTCCAAGTACAAGATTTAAAATCTCTTTTATTATATAATCTTCAAGTCCATTGCTCTATCCCAATGCTGTTTTCATGCTGTAAGCTTTTGTTATGATAGCTAATTTTGTTACCAAAATTGAGGGAGAGAAGGAGAATCAGCAAAATGGTGAGACAAAGGACAAAGGGTAAACCAATGTAAGAGCATACTCACAAGACACTACATAAGAAATGGGCTTTACAACTTGGGGGGAGGAGGTGAGTCAGAGAGGAGGGATGATGAGAGAAAAACGAAGGAGAAGATACAAAACAATGTTCAACAAGAAATGTACTCATTACCCTATATATGTAACTGTCACCCTTCTGTAAAATCTTGACAAAAAATTTTCAAAAAGGGTAGTGATAGACATGGGTTTCAGTTATGCATCTTACAGGACCCCTGGTGTGTGACATGTAATAATAAGGTGAAATGTGATGTAGGAACTTACAACTCTGCCCTAGGGATTTTCAGGCAACAAGGGTATCTCAGTATAGACCTTAAAACAAAGAATAATTTTTAAAAATGAAAGTCTTAAAGTCATTGTTTGGAAAAAAAATAAAAACAACCTAGTGACTATCCTATACTGAATTCAGGGCTAAGAAAGGTTGATGAATTACCCAATCTCAGCATACTCTTCAGAGAGCTATTCAACTATACCATCTTTGAGATTACATTTTATTTATTATATATGTCACTTATCTTTCCAATTTGTTGGTTAGCCTCATTTTATAAAGTTATATATATATGCATAACTATTGAGCTTTGTCATCCTCTGAGCCACAGAAGATAATGTAGTTGCAACTGGGGTTTAACTAAGCTCTCTCCAAAAAACTAGTTTTGGGGTCCCTGCAAAAATTTCATGGCTAGAAAGTCACATCAAATGAGCTACAATAGTACAGAGATTTTCATCACAGAGGTAAACTTCAGGCTAACTGCTTAAGAAGACCAATTAGAGCACACACTGAAAAAAGAGCCTACAGTGGCCTTGGCAGCAGCCAGAGAGCAAGGGGCAAAGGCACAAAAGACAGAGTGCATAGGGCTTTTCACTCACCTCAAGATTAAGATGATCTGGCTTTCTGCTCCTAGTCACTTACCTTAACCTTGACTTTACCTGTTACATACCATGTGGCTGCTACTGCTGTCCATTTTGTAATATCATTAGTCAGAGTTAATTACTTCAATATCACATATATTTGAACTGAAAAGTTCTGAAGAGGAGAACTCACTCTTGATGAAACTGATTAACAAAGAACAGCAAGATCCTGAAACAAACTAGAGCCTTGGACAAAATTAAACATATAACCTAAGCTCTTTTCTGGTTCACATCTTTCAAGAATCCTGATCAGTCTAAATTTCTAGCAACTATGGTCATTTTAGACTCATACATGAGGCAAATGATGCTAGAAAAAGAGGACATTAAGATAAATGTTCAGGTATATTTTATCATGCCACAATTACCCGCAACAATCAGGTTAAACTAAAAACACTGGAACCTCAACTAAGCTGACCCTTCTTCCATATGGGCATTTCTACCAAACAAATCCTTATTTGGTTATTCTCTAGAGCTTCAAAGAATGTGTTTATTGTTCTTGTATTTTATCCTGGGTTGTATTTCATGGAGCAGTAGGATATTCTTAGGGATGTACTCTGCAAAGAGGGAGTAGGAGTATCAGAGTTGTTTAGCATTTAAGCCTTCAAATAAGTAACATATTTCTGGAAGATTAATAACTCAAAACATGAGCTTGGAAGCTATTTACTGCTTCTTGGTATTAAGAATTTAGAGGACTCGTTGCAAATTACCACTTGAAACTGGTCTAAGTTGTAGGATTTTCCAAAGTGCCTTAAAGATGATTGGTTGAAGGTTTACAATAGGGCAAAACCTAGATACATAAGACCATGTAGGATGAGGCTAAATGAAAGGACCTCCAAGATATGGAAACAAGAGCTATAAAGGTGTGACTGTTGTTCTTAATGTAGCATGTTATTTTTCATCTCTTTTGTTGTCCCTTGGTTATCTCGTATTATTATAGTATCTTACCTTGTTATCTGATATATTATATATGTTTATTTGTTTATTTGAAATACAATAGAGAAGGGGGTAAAACAAGATGATGGGAGGGGGTGGCGGAGGAAAATGGGGACAAAAGCATGAGAAGGGTATCAATGTATGTGAAGTAATGCACTTTCCATCTGGCAAATGTAATGTAACCCTTCTATTAATTACAATAAAGAATATATGAAAAAAATAAAAATAAAAATATTTCTTTAATCCAAAAAAAAGATGATTGGTTGAATGGATTTGAAGTAGACTTGGAAATTCAGAATCCATATTTGGTCATATTATGAATGAAATATGTTTGTCTTTGCATTTGTTGAGCTTTGCTTTTGGAAAAAGAGAAACACCCTATCAATAAAATACTATAAATATATATGTATATATATATTCAGTATAGGGAAAAGAAACATATCAGAGAAATCTGAATAAGACTCCAAGACTACAGATAATTACATCCTAGGTAAATATGAATGTAAGACAATAGTGAGAATTGTAGGAAAGTTAGTTATAATATTTATTATTTTTATGTGTGTCAGATACCATGTTAAATGACTTGCATATATTTTGTTGGTCATGAGGCTTGGACTCTAGGCCTAGACACTGTCCCTGAGCTCTTCAGCCCAAGGCTACTTCCCTACCCCTTGAGCCACAGCCCCACTTCCCATTTTCTAGTGAATAATTGGAGATAAGAACCTCACGTTCTTTAGTGCCTGGGCTGGCTTTGAACCTCGATCCTCAGATCTCAGCCTCCTGAGTAGCTAGGATTGCAAGCATGAGCCACCCGGCCTGGCTAACTTATATATTTTTAAGATAGTCATCCAAACAAAATTGCAAGGGGAAATCCATTATTATTCAGTTTCCCAAAGAAGAGGCTCCTAAATATGAAGTTTAATTTGCCCATAATTGTAAAAACTAATAGAAAGTATGAATTTAAGCCCTGTTTTGCACTTTAAGTATCTTCAATACACTGGAAACTAGAAATTTGGCTCTGTAATTCCTTACAGGGTTTATTCAAAAAAGCATTTTGGCATATTCCTATTACATTATAGACAAATATTCTATTTGTTTAAAAATATTATAGTCAGTCAGTGATGCATATTTATATTTTTAGTTATTTCTTATGCAATTTGAGAAAATCTTTGTCAATAGAGAGACTTTTATATGTCAGTTCAAGTGCAAAATCAATGTGCCAGGTGTTGGCCTTGTTAAATTGTTGGGAAAAAAAGAACATGTTTTTGTCAACTGCTACAGGAAATTGTCAGTGATGCCTCACATTTTACAATTATTTTATTATTATACATTGCTGTGTTTTAGATACATAAGGCCATATAGTATGATGCTAAATGAAAGGACCTCCAGGATATAGAAAAAAAAGCCATATAATGAGTGATTGTTGTCCTTCATGTACTGTTATCTCTCATCTCTTTTGCTGTCCCTTGGTTATCTCAGATTGTTACAGGTTACAGTATTTCACCTTGTGATCTGATATATTTTATATATGCATATTTGGTTCTTTGAAATTGGATAGGGAAGGGGGGAAAACAAGATGAGGGGCAGGAGTGGTGGGAAGGAAATGGGGACCAAGACATGAGAAAGGGTATCAATGTATGTGAAGTAATGCACCCTCTAGCTGGTGAATATAATATAACCCTTCTATTAATTACAATAAAAAATGTATGAAAAGAAATGCTGAGTTGAAGAAAAAGAGCAACATATAAAAGTAAGCTAATTTTTTTAATGACCATGGAATTTGAAATAACACAGTGCAAGGATTTATAGAAAAAAGAGTAGGTTGATACTGTAAGTTAATTGATAGACTCCACTTAGAAATCTAGTTAAAGAAAAAGAAAATATCTTTGAAAGAGCCACTGTTAGCAAATAGTCTTAACTGAGCTTTGTTCTCTTGCTGCTTCATAAATTAGACTTTGATACACGAACTTCACCTGAAGGTGACCCCAGAGCTCATTTCTGTGTGACATTTTTTTCTCTGCTTTTTTCCCCTCAGTTCTATATTCACCTTGTTTGCTTTCCCCTCGAGCATGATAAATGGGTTTCCAACTACCAGAAAAATTCTTTTGGGTGATTAAAGGAAATATTTTCCTCTGCAGAAGAAATCTCTAGAATGCTTGATTTTAACTTCTGTTAATTTGGGGGGTAGTAATTACAACTTTTTTTATTATTCTAGACATTCTGTTTGTTTTTCTTTTTCTTTTTGGTAGGTATGAATGACATATGGCTTCTTTTAAGGAACTGAATTCTCTCTTTTAGGATATGTCCTTTAAGGTTACCTAACAGATTTAAGGCATACAAAATGCAAAAACAAAAACAAAAAGCAAATAAATTTAATGAATATTGTGAGAAGCTTGTGAAATATTTCAAATGAGTAGAAAGTTATACATGTTTATAAATGTACAACAATATTATTAATAAAATAATATCTCAGAGCAACAAAAATAATAACACCCGAGTCTATGTAAGTTTCTGGATGATGAAAGTATGCATTCTTTGATAAGATAATTGAAAAGGAGGAAAGTTTTCAGGCAAACAAGCCTCCTACCAGACATTTTAGTTTGTCTATTATTAATGACATTATTTGTGATAGGTTTGAAGGAGAGATTTATTGTCTTCACAGAAAGGTGTGAATACATGCTTGCGCATATCAGAGCTACAATGGAGAATTTTCTCTGAAATACAACCTTAGCTTTATCATCAAAAACTTACTTAAAATGTATAACTTGTGAGATAATTTGATATTAAACATATAAGAAAATAGAAGTCTAAGAATTGTGTACTTTATTAATATGAGAATAAAATTTCTGAGACTTGAGCCTAACTTCAGGGCCTAATTTGTGTCTACTGAGGATATTAATTATGAAAAGGAGGCAACATTAAGAAATAAATGATGTATTTCTTGCTACTAGGTGTTAAAAATACTGATACTCCCAATGTACCCTAATTTTGACTTAAGTGGTAACAATTTTATTTTAGGGCATAGTTTTGCAAAACAAAAAATGATTGAAAAAGTATGTGTAATATGAAAATATAATAGTTGAAATTTCTATAGGACTTAGTAAAATTTATATTTGATTAGACAACTGAGCTCACTCACCTTTACCAACAACTTTTTCAGAGTTGGTATAATTCTACCACAAATAAGTTTTGAAGGATTAAATCAGAATCAGAGAAGACTAAATCTGTTAGATACATATTAGCACAAAAGACATTTTTAGAAATGAATTGTGCAGCAAAAGCTAATATCCCTTAGAAGATCTTTAAAGGCTTTTCTAAAATGTATCTTAAACAAAAATATTTCTTCCAGTGTATTCTTTTGTAAAATGCAAAATAAGTAAGTTTGCTAAATATTGGCCTTTATGTATCTTAAATATCATTTGCAAAGGACAGGTGGAATTGAGGGAGAAAGGAAGAAAAAAAAACATACATAGTAAAAACATGAACCTAAAGAAACAGAAGGTTCAACACTAACATTAAGTCCTCATTAAAAAGGTGATCTTTATAGCTTAACTGATAATTCTGATAAGCAAGCTTTCTCTCTATTGATAGGAACTTTCATGTGTGCAACTAATATTGACTGAATATTTGATGGATAAAATTCTTAAATGAATATATTTAAACTCATAATTTCTGATGCCCTATCTAAACTTTGTTTTATTTATAATTTTTGACACCAAATTAGAGATAATTATTCATCTCCTGCTCTCTGGAAACATGAGGTTTCTGAAACACAGGATTTTCTGTTCTAAAACTAAGTTGATATCCCAAAAGAAGTTTCTACATTGTAATTTTGAGTTCATTCCTGAATATTCTGCTTAAATGCTGGAGATCTGAATTAAATCTTTCTTTCTTAAAATCAATTCACGACACAATTGGGAGAGTTAGAGTGGCCACCTAACTTATCATCTAAATGCAGACAACTTTGAGAGTGAAAAAGAGCCATGATGAATAGTTAAACTAAAAAAATAGAGGCAAAACAGATTGGGCAAATCCAGGATATATGAGCCCCTGCCCCACGGTGACACTTTGGATCTATGTGTTATAACTGCATTTCAAAACTTTTGTAACTTTCTATTTCAATAAAAACCAAAATATCATCTTGGCTTGCAAGACTCTAACTTATAAGAACACTTTATATCTCTAATGTTCCCTTCTTACTGTAAACCAGTTGCATTCTTTATCTCCCTTACAAACTGCAGATACACTGCATACTAAGACTTTTACAATGGTTGTTAGGCCTTCCTGTAACACTTTTTCATTAGACTGATTGTTAGGATGTCAACTTCTCACTGAGCTTTATCCCACCCATTTTAAATAGAAACTCATCATGTTCTGTGTCAGAAAAAGTGTAGGAGAATACAGCCAGGAGTTTGACCTAGTGGTAGAGTTCTTGCCTAGCATGCTCAGAGAACCTGGTTCCAGTTCTGGGTACCACATATACAGAAAAAGCCAGAAATTGTGCTATGGCTCAAGTGACAAAGCTCTAGCTTTGAGAAGTCCCAAGGACAGTATTCAGGCCCTGAGTTTTAGACTCAGGAGTGGCAAAAAAATATTATACATTAAAATTATTTTTAAGAGGTGTATGGTTATATGATGAACTTGCTAAATCATGGTGATATTCTGAACATATATTCCTATGTAAAGTTTTATATTTTTGACTCTATTAGTTTTTTATTCAGTTTCACTATTAGAAACAGGTATATTAAGTGAATAACAGGCCAAAGGACAGATAGATGCATAGTAAAGAACAGAATCCAGAAATAAAGAAGTACAAACATAATGAATTATTTATCTGTTTTGCAGTACTGACGACTGAACTCAGGGCTTCTCTCTTGCTAGGCAAATACCTTAGCATTGGAAGCATTTGTCATTTTTTTGCCTTCACTTTGTTTTTCAGACAAGCTGTCCTAGTGGCCTTAAACCAGGATCTTCCCTGAATACCTATAATTACAGTGAGAGACACCATGCCCAGCCTGCAACTGCTTTTGTTTTTGTTGTTGTTGTGGTGGTTTACATAGTCATTTCAATAGAGAAGCTAGACTTAACTGGAGCTAAACACTAGATGTCTATGTGCACAAAAATAAACATTGACCCATATCTCAGACTTTACAGAATAGACTAAAATGTATCATAAATCAAATGTAAATTAAAAAACAAGAAAATAAATAAATCAAAGAAAACATGAGGAAAAAAATCAGTGTAAGTTTGGTTGGTTTGGTCTATAGTATAGGTGCAAGCATGAAACCATTATTCATAATTTTTAACTAAAATAAAGCATTTTTACACTAAAGGCAGTATTATGAGAATACAAGTACAACATAAAAACTTGGAGAAATGATAAAAAGCACATTACATACCAAAATAATGGAAATTACCTTCATAGATACATACATAAAAAGGATTATAGGAGATTTCTGGGTAGCCCAAATCTGACAGGGGTAAGGAGGTTCTTTCTGTATTAAAAAAAAACAAAACTAAAAAAAAATGACTGTGAGAGACAGGGTTCACGCTGCAGTCTAATCAAATAAGAAGGTACAAACTATTGATTGTAAAGATATTAACTGAAAGCTTAGATAAACCTTTATCATATTCTAAGAAAGTGAAAGCTGAACCATGAAGTTTCCATGAAGATTTCTCAACCTGGGCAAGGTTGACATATCAAAACTGCATATTCTGAGATGTCAGTGGCTACTATGTGCACTGCAGATTTTCTAGTGTCCCTAACACTTACCAGTGGGGGCCAGGAGCATTTCTTTTATAGTCTTAACTATTAACAAGGTGCTGCAACATTGCAAATGTCCCCTGAGAACAAAACTGTCTCTTATTGAGAATCTCTATGTATATAACACTGTGGACAGTTCAAAAACCACAGGACAATAGATGTCAGAATCAAGAAAAATGAGTAATGACAAGGGAGCTTTGGATGTGATGGATGTATTTTATATTATCTCTATATTGACTGATTTATGACTACATCTGTTTATTCAAACCCATAATGGTATATACAACAGAGGGTTAACTTTACTGAACATAGCATAAATAAATCAAGAATAAGCAGGTGAGAGGAAATCCTTAATCAAATACCAGCTGTAACATATAACCTAAATGTAGCCTAGAGATTAATAGCATAAACATATTTGAAGAAATAGGGAAGATAAAATAACATTAACTTTAGTTACCTTAAAAAAGGTATTTAGATTGAGTCCTTTACCTTGAAAAACACTATTTAGATTGAAGCCTTTAAAGCTAAAGACAACAAAGAACTGTTACCTGTCCCGTGGAAATCATGCTGAAATATGGTTGGAGTCTCCAGAGATGTGATCCCTGCAAAACGATTAAAATTGTTGTATTCAGGCTCTGTTGGCTTCTTTGTCCTGCTAACTTCTAGCACATGGAAGCTCCTCCCCTCAATAGGATGCAACAGAAAGGCCCTCAGAAGAGGGCCTTGAGCTTGGATTTTCTACCCTGTAGAACTCTGAGAAAGTAAATTTTCAATGTTTTATAAGTTACCTTTGATAAGCGCTAAGTTGTAGAAATATAGATGGACTAGTATAGAACAGTAAACACTATCCTACAGTTGAAAACTCATTTTGCAAATGCAAGTGCATTAGGAAAAATGAAACTTACCAATGGTAAAAATTCAAAAGCCACAGATTTCTCTTTAGTCTTTTCATTTAAGTACCTATACACACACACACACACACACACACACACACACACACACACACACACACACACACACGTATTCTGATATTCTAAAAACAAGCTCTTATATGTGCAATGAACCTATTTGTTCATCCTAATAAAAAACAAAGCAAACAATATTCCTTTATTTAGTAACTTTACAATGGAAAAATTTGGCACATATGTCAACCAAGTAACTAAATTTAACATCAGTAATTTGAAAAGCCTATGACATTTTCAACAATGCATAACCTTCATTTAGTCATGTGAAAACACCACAAAAGTATAAAAAATTAATTGATACAGAGATAAAGGAAATGGGGGAAAGTAATAAAAAATGAATAGATGCATCTGTCTTCTTTCACCTCCCCTCTCTCTTCCTCTAGAAAACTGTAACTCTGCATAACCCACTTGATGATTATATCCGTGAATCCCTAGGCATGGCTGGTTAGGGTTCTACTCAGGACACAATGAAGATAAGTCCTCCTCATGTCTTACTTCTTGATGCATTGAAAAAAATACATGAAAATGATTTTGCAGATTCATATATGTACTTCCTCTATGACATCTATACAATTATCATATAGCTTTTGAGATTACTCAGATTCACTAAAAAGAATCATGAAAGATTGAAACTTTTTCTACAACCTTTAGATATCCATGAGACTGACAGAGAAACCACTAAACATTAGAAAAAAGCTCATTTTCTTTTTTGTTCTGATTTCAGAAGGTGAACTGAAAGTTACCTTCAATTGAATATTCTCTTTTAACATCAAGGCCCAGTGGAAAGATCTGCAGTTCTATTTGGATGTATTTAATTAGAGCCAAGTTCTTTCAAGGACTTTAGATTCCTCTGGTAAAGATCCAATAAAATTGTGTTAGACTGAAGCATTTGGATATTTTAAGCTCAATAAACAACATACCCAATTATTAGGCTTTTACCAGAATCAATATCCACTGCATTTACTAGCTCCTATACACTACAGAATCTACATAGTATGTACTGCTTACACCATGCCCCATCTTTAGTTAGTAAAGAACCCAGTTATCCTTTACTAGATCACATGCCTTGAAGTCAAGTTTCTCTTATTTAACTAATTACTGAGTCCTTAGGATTCATTTTTATTATTTTTACTTGGTTTACTGATTGTTTCAATCTACACATAAAATCCTAAAAGTTAGAATACATTAGTGGGGTCCTATGTGATATTTAATGCTTATATGAACTGCATAATATTTATATCAAGTGAAAGATATTTCTTCTTGAATACTTGACATCTCATTATAGTGATAACTTTAAAACTCCTAGTTCTTAAACTGTACATGGTATACCCAAGCTTCTTATTCCTATTTAACTATAAGTTACAACACATTGCTTAATATTTCCCCATCCCTCTTCTACTACTTCTTTTTTTTTGCCAGTCCTGGGCTTGGGTTCAGGGCTTGAGCACTGTCCTTGGACTTTCTCAAGGCTAGCACTCTACCACTTGAGCCTCAGCACCACTTCCGGCTTTTTGCTATGTATGCTGTACCAAGGAATCGAACCCGGGTCTTCATGCATGCGAGGCAAGCACTCTACCACTAGGCCAAACTCCCGGCCCCCTATTCTACTACTTCTGTACTGCTACTTTATATAAATTAATTCATCTAATATTTTCTTATAATATTTGACTTATTCCACTGAACATGATGATCTTCAGTTCCTTCTATGATGCTGGAAAATATTGCAACTTAAAGGATTTCAGTGGACAAATAATATTTTATTCTGTACGTGTACCAGGATTTCTTTATCTGTTCAGCAGTTCATGAACACTATTTGTTTGATTGTCTGGCTTTTGTGAGTAGTGCTGCCAAAAACTGAGGATACTAGATGTCATATTGACAAACTGATTTCCTTTCCCTTGGCTGGACACACAGGAGTGGCTTTGTTAGGTCTCTTTTTAATACTCTGAGGATTCTCCACACTGCCTTCCATCTTGGCTGAAAAAAAATTTCCATAGTATACTCCACTTTGCTTTTATCTACATTCTCACCAACACCTGTTGTCTCTAGCCCTTTTGATAATAGTTATTCTTATTTGAGTGAGATGAGTTCTTAATGTGAATTTGACTCCCCCTTGCTGATTTTGTGGCGGTGAATTATTTTTTGTCATGTCCCACTTGGCTATTTTCACAGCTTCTTTTGAGAAATGTCTCTGTAGGCATGTTGTCCACTGTTTGAGTTTTTTGCTATGAAGCTTCTTCAATAATAAACTTTTTCTTTGCTTTTCAAAACATTCAGTTTCATTGTCAGAGTGATGTACAGAGGGCTTACAGTTATGTACATGAGGTAGTGAATACATTTGCTGTTAAACATTGTTACCCCATTTCCCCCAACCCTCACTTCTCCCCTCCCCTCTTCCTGCCCCCAACACTTCAAAATTGTAAAGTTCATTTCCAACATATTGTCTTATGACATAAGGATACTCAAAAGTAAACTCTTATCAGTTGTATAATTTGAAAATGCTTTTTTCTCCAAGATGAAACTAGGTGCAGGAGGTTTTCAGTTTTGTGTAATCTTGTTTAATTTTGCTTCAATATACATTCCACATTTTAGAAGTCTTATCCAAAAAGTCATTGGCTATTTTAATCTCTTATGTTCTCCTCTATAGGTTTTATAGCTTCAGATCTTATATGTAAATTTTCAGTTCATTTTGAGTTGAACTGTGTAACTAGAGAGAGGACTTTCACTTTATTCTCCTGAATGTGGCTACCCACTTAACTCAGCCTTTTTGAGAGCAGTATCATTTCTGTAATGCACAACTTTAACATCTTTATGAAAAGTCTATTGACTCTAGAAGTATAGGTGTGTTTCTAGGCTCTTGGTACTATTGGATTGGTGTATGTGTTTTCTTCCAATGCCATACAATTTTCATCACTACAGCTTTGTGTGTATTCAAGTAAAGTAATGTGATAACCCTTGCTATTTTTTCTTTGGATTGTCTTTAGCGAATTCCATTCTTTCATAGTTCCACAAAATTTTAGAATTATTTCTCTAGTTCTCTGAAGAGTGCCATTGGTATTTTCATAGGGATTGTTGAACCATAAAATATTTCTTGTCCTTCAAAGGCCTCATATCTAAAATATATCAACAACTCAAAAAATTGAATCACTCCAAAAGTAATCTCCAAAGTAACAACCATCCCATTAAAAAATGGGCCAAAGTCTTAAAGAGAGTCTTCTCTGAAGAAGAAACAAAAATGGCCTATAGACACATGAAGAAATGCTCAACATCTCTGGTCATAAAAGAAATGCAAATCAAAACAACTCTAAGATTCCACCTCACTCCAGTTAGAATGGCCAGGATCAGGAAAACGAATAATAACAGATGCTGGAGGGGATGTGGCCAGGAGGGATCACTACTACACTGTTGATGGGAGTGCAAACTCGTTCAACCACTATGGAAAGCAGTATGGCAGTGCCTCAAAAGGCTAAACATAGAACTTCCCTATAACCCAGCAATTCCACTACTTGGAATATACCCAATATTCTAGAAACAAGGACGTACTAATTCCACTAGCACAACAATGTTCATTGCAGCATTATTCACCATAGCAAAGATATGGAACCAACCTAGATGTCCCTCAGTTGATGAGCGGATCAACAAGTTGTGGTATTTTTACACAATGGAATTCTATGCTGCTGTCAGAAAAAACGACATTGCCCCATTTGTTAGGAAATGGAAAGACTTAGAAAAAATCATATTAAGTGAAGTAAGCCAGACTCAAAGGAACTTAGGCTCAATGGTTTCCCTCATTTGTCATAATCACTAGAAACCTTGGGCTCTACTAGCAGAGATTTCCAATAGAGCAAAACCTTGATACATAAGGCCATATAGTATGAAGCTAATTGAAAGGACCTCCAGGATATTGAAACAAAAGCCATATAATGAATGATTGTTGTCCTTAATGTACTATGTTATCTCTCATCTCCTCTGCTGTCCCTTGGGTATCTCATATTGTTACAGTATCTCACTCTGTTGTCTGATATATTGAATTTATTTGTATTTGGTCATTTGAAATTTGATAGGGAAGGGGGGAAAACCAAGATGGGGGGTGGATGGTGGGTGGGGGGGAGGGTAATGGGTACCAAGACATGTGAAAGGGTATCAATGTATGTGAATTAATGCACCTTCTATCTGGCAAATATCATGTAACCCCTTTATTAAATACAATAAAAATATAAACAAAATATTTCTTGTCCTTGGGTACAGAAATTTTGTATGGGAAATAGTTATCTTTCTGTAAGTGATACAACTGGTAAGAGGTACTATAGGTTCTATAGATATTTAAGTAACATTGCAGCAATTAATCTGATTATTACACCATTGTGAAGTATGATTTCTTAAATCTCCCTCTGTGCTTTAACTGTGAGTCTCTGGTTGATAATTTATTAGTATAGGTTACCGATTTTGTCATACTTAGATACAACTTCCCAAAAGTGTGCTAAGTCACTTGAGTAAAGATATTTATCTAAACAAATTAATCTCTTAGTGTGTAAGGCCTTCATTCTACTCCTATGAATGATCAACTTCTTTCGATTTTGACAAGTATGGCTCAAGCAGCTAAACAAGTATGAAAGCCATGAGTTCAAACCGTAGCACTGCAGAAAAGGAAGCTTGACAAATATGATTATGTACACTATTCTTTATCACAAAACCATCCTGCTATTTTACATTATATTGCCAACAATCTACCACACTCTCTCTTCATGTGATCTGCTGTGTTCACAGCATTGAGTCTATTATTCTTGAAGGATTATAAAATGAGTCTTTCATTCTTAGTTAAATTGAGAAGAAAAACTTTTGTTTTCAAAAGAGGTTATGGTGTTCTTTATAAAGATAACAGTTTATATAAATACAATGTATATGGATAAAAATAGTCATTTTTAAAAAAACACACAATTTCTTTAAAGCACACATTTTAGCTGCTGTTATCAGAACTAGTTGTACTAAGTATAGTTTGTATGTGGGGTGCACTTATGAAATAAATACTTGGAGATATAAATTCACTTTTGTTGAGAAGGGATACTTTATCCTAAATGCTAGACTTTTTTCCCTGCACAATGTCTCATATATGAAAACATTAGTAAATTATGACCTTTGTAAAAATATGTATGTCCTAACTTAGTGAGATAGATGTTGGGCTACAATGTAACCGGGAAGTATGACAAACGGAATATGTGTTGGAGAAAAGGAAAGAAACATTAGTAATCTGAGGGTTTTTTTCTGATCAACTGACAACAAAAAAATAACAAAAAATAATAAAATATTGCCCTAACACAGGGTTATTAAACTTATGTTTTATAAACAGTACACATACTGAATTCCACCAAAAGATCAGTAGCAATAAAGAACGCAAAAGCCTGGAGTCATGGCAACAGACAGAAAGAGGGGCTGGTCTGAAGTCAGTCTTGTATGTCACGTGTTCTGGGATGTCATATATTGTTGAAATCAAGGAAGTCCCAGCCAAGTAAAAGAGGAGACAAGAGGGGATAGGGGGAGAGAAATGGGGACAAAAACATGAGAAGGGGTATCAATGTGTGTGAAGTAATACTCAATCTCTCTGGTGAATATAACTGTAACCCCTCTATTAATTGCAATTAAAAATATTGGAGAAAAAAAGAGACAAGGAATAGCCACATTCCTGTGACTTAAAATCTATTTTCTTACAACCAGTACTTTTTTATCCTGAGATTTGGACTCTATTGTTAGTTATAATCTTAACTCATTGGAGACAGACAAGGCCAATACATGTGTGGGCTGCTTTGCTTATTCTATGTTCAGTGATTGGCGAAATCTGAATCTAAGGCCTAGAAGAGTGGCTGACTGCTGTGGAAAAGGGCAGATTGACTGGAGCCAGAGTCCAAATGACAGAGTAAACTTTAGTCACTTATTATTCTGCCTCAAATTCTCCCCAAAACTTACTAGTTGAAAATAAAATGATCATTATCCTATACTTTTAATGAATCAGGACTCTAGTAATGGTTTGGCTGGGTGTCTCTGGCTCGTATTGCAATAACTGCCTGACTAGAGATGGGACTCTTGACAAACTCACACATGAGGCCCTGGCAAGAGTTAAAATGTTTCCTTCCAAGCACATGGAAATAGGACTCTTCCCAGGCTTGCCTCAAACATGGCAGCCAGCTATTTTCTGTGTGAACACTCCAGGAAAGATGAAGGAAGAGTGCCAGTCCAGAAGTCAAAGTCTTCACAATCCATTTTTTCACATTCTATTGTATAGGACAAGTGAGTAAGTTGGACCCACAGTTAAGAAAGGTTGATTCCACAGACTAAACACCAAAGCAGGAAGTCAGTTTATCATTTCAGAGGGTGCTCATGACTTGATATAGTCTCACAAAAGTTATTCCTACCACCACTCTAACACTTTGCACTTAATTCTTAAACTCTTACATTTGCATGCTTGGATATTTCTATCTAGGTAGTTGTAGATTTATAATGGCATAGGTCCAGCTGAATACTTATTTCCTCCTTTTATACTTAGTTGATAACTGTCCTGTAGAAAAAGATGAACATCTCTGCAAAAGCTAGCAAGTTCAATTTTCCTAAAGCATATATTTTTTTCAGTATGTAGCAGTTCCCTGCTATTAAGATAAGAAATAAAATGAAACTGAGCTTTCAGCCTTGCTTGTGAGACAGGCTCTTTCCCACTGATACTTTCTTTGTGAAATGTAGATATGAGAATAAAATCAATACTTCTTTCATAACAAAATCTTGATGAATGCATGGTGTCTATGCTCAGAAACCCCAACGTGTAAATTTTTAATTTTTTATTTTACTTTACATAATAAAGTAAAACTTAAAACCTAAGCTGCATTTCAATATTCTGCTTTAGTTCTTTCTGTTAGAAATAATTTTGCTTCCCAATAAGCTTATAGTATATTACAATTTAATATTTCCTATGCAGTTAAAAAAATCCTACAAAGAATAAATAATTTTGTTTTCAGGACAGTAAACAAAACCCTCAATTTTATACTTAAATCCTATTTTAATGATTGGGTTTAAGCAATGATATTTAAGCATTCCAACTCAATTTTCATTTGATTTATCATGATTTAGGGTTATTTAGAGAAATAATTCCAATTAATGATCCTTTTTTCTCAAAAGTATACTACTAATATAGAAGATGAAAATCACTTCTAGAATTGTTCTGGAATGATATGATTATAAAAAGTGGGTAAGAAGAAAGTGGCACTGTGACTCAGTGAGTTGTAGAGTGCCTGGAGCTGAAAGGCTCAGGGACAACACCCAGGCCCAGAGTTCAGGCCCCAAAACTGACAAAAAGAAGTGGGTAAGAATCCATTTTATGCACCTGTGTTGGAATTCATACTATTCTCAGTTACTATTTTCATCCAAAATACATCCGTACGTGTTTTTTTTTTTTTTCCCTTCTGCTTGTCCTGGGGCTTGAATTCGGAGTCTACACACTCTCCCCAAGTTTCATGGTACTCAAGGATACCACTTGAGCCACAGTATCACAGTATAACTTCTGGCTTTCTCTGCATAGTTTGTTGTAGATAAGAGCCTTGTGCACTTTCCTGTCCTGGCTTTCTTCACACTGTGATCCTCAGCTCTCAGCCTCCTGAGTAGCTAAGATTACAAGACATGAATCACAAGCACCCTGCTCATAAGCATCTTTCAAAAGGGCAGTTGGCGTGCTTGCTTCAGCAACACATATACTAAAATTGGAACAATACAGAGAAGATTAGCATAGCTCCTGCGCAAGGATGACACGCAAATTCGTGAAGCGTCCCATATTTTGCTGCTCATAGGAATCCTTAACTTCCCACCACCTTCCATTTAACAAATCAGATAAAAATCAGTAAATGGTCAAGTGTCTCAGGTGCTGGAGCACTAGCCTTGAGTATGCCCAAGGACATTGCCCAGGCCCTGAGTTCAATCCCCAGGACTGGCAAAAATAAATAAACCAAGCAGGAGTTTGGCCAAGTGGTAGAGTGCTTGCTGAGCATGCATGAAGACCCAGATTCGATTTCTCGGTACCATATATGTAGAAAAAAAATCTATGATGGGCTATATACTCTATAGACATAATGTTTTATTTTATAGATTAATATATATCTATGACATACAAACCCTCAGCTTAGTTTTAATTATATTCTAAATCTAAGTGCCAGTGATTATATACAGAGAATCCCTTCTTGAATGCTTGTTTGTAAAACATGACATTTGAAATATGATGTGAAAATCAATGCTGCACTATTGACAATAGCCAAGGGATAGAAACAACCCAAATTCCTCACTACAGTTGAATGGATACAAAAAAGGTGATATATATATATATATATATATACACATACACACACACACACACACACACACAATGGACAACAGACAAGATAAAATAATAGCATTCGCTGTGAAGTGGATGGAACTAGAGAAAATCACGTTGAGTCAGAGAAGTCAAGACTAAAGGAGCAAAAGGGACTGGTACCCTTACTATGGGGATATTAGATCCAAACAGTACAAGAGCGATGACTCAATGAGTCAAGGTCATTGACATGGACTTGGAGATACAAATGTAACTATATAGAAATACACATCTATACTGGGATATATATTCTATGGACATATTCATATATAGATCAATATTTATTTATGACATACACTCAGCTTGATTTTCATTTTGTTCTTAAATTTATGTGACAGTGATTGCATATAGAAATTCCATTCTTGAATACTTGTTGGTTAACTTGACATTTGAAATATGATATAAAAATCCATGTTAATAAAATCTTTTAATAAAAAAGGGCAGTTGGGTCTCAATTTTGTATCAGAATGTAGCTATGGTTCTCTTCTCAAGACTTAAATCTCCCTAGAAGCACTAGTACAGTTGTAGTTCTTTCAGTGGATAGTTAACATTCTTGCCCTGTTGTTTCTTTAAATTCCATCTTTAGGTGATTAGATTCCTTGGAAAATGAAAAAAAATGAGAATATACTTTTCTTACACCTCATCCACAGTTATAATACAATTAAACAGTTTTATGTGCTTGCTGCCTTGGCTTCCTATGGAAGTAGCATTATCATATTTAACTGAACTAGGATGTAGTTTTTACATGGTAGAAGCATTCACAGTGGAACAAAGGTATGTAGCCTTCATGGTGAATCAAAGCAATATACCAAGATTAATTAATTAATTACAATTCTTTTAAAACTCAGTTGCTTCTGCTGAAGATAATGATTGCAGTTTATTTCCTTCCATACTAACTTGCAGTTGGCTCTGAAACTGTTATGCACATATTTTGTCTTCTACATGCATAGGGTAAGGTTATTGTCACTTGGGCCTAGCTTCTTCAGGTTGTTTGAAGTGGGGACAATTCTTATTTCCAAGGTAAAGACTACCATAAAATTTACATTTACAACCAGATAATACGAGTGGTGTTACTAAAAGTAGCATGTATATGTTGTCAGAACACAGAAGGGCGTGTAATTGTTTTTGCACAATTCTTTTAGAAAAAAAATGTGAATATACTACAAATCATGTTGTTTTTAATCCATCCCCTGGCTAAATAGAATGTTATTTTCCCCTTAGGATTTGCTAAAATCTAAGCATTCTGCACACAATCTACATACACAGTGGTTGGTTAATTTTTCTACCAGCTACTTTTGGACTTTGAATCTCAAATCCTTTTTTCCTACTGGGTCCTGTGATGGATGTACTCTAATTAAGATAAACCTCTGGCTCTGAACATTGAAGGTATCAAAGCCAAGAAAAGTTGCATAATGTTTGGAGATTACTGGAAGCCACTTTTGCACCATGACAACTGGCAAAATTACATGTGGAAGTTATGTGAACCTGATCAATATGTCTTTCTAAATCCAAATATTGTATCCATAAAACAACTTCTTAGCTAGATCCCCCAAGCTGCCTGAATCCAACCACTTATCCATTTCTGTGAGTCTGCACAGCAGTGCATGTGCCCAGATGACTTTGGCTTACTGGACGGGTACTTTTCTTATGTTTAATACTTAGAATAAATATAGAATACACAAGAATGCAATATCCTGAGAGGATGAGGAGTTGTTTATAAGAGCTCAGGCCTTGAACTTTTTATACTGAGATGCTCAGAAATGCTTGTCTTCAGTGATCCAATTTACACCTACGGTATATCATCCAAACTGGATTGTTTCCATACATTTTAGCTTTGATATAATGTTTATAATGGGCAGACAAGACTGTCTTCTCTTAAGACAACTTTCAAGTGAATTTAGTAAATTGCTTACCATGGGTTCTAAACCTTTATTTTTTATCTTAGGTATCTTGCTTAACTTATTAAGTTAGTATTCTGTTTTCCTATACAAGGGAGGGGTTCTAAAACTGATGATTCATTAACTGTACATTAAGTCTACCAATCCTCATTTGTATAAAGTTTATGTATCAGTATCTCCCTTTTCAGTTTGGCCATTTGGGGTTCAAACTAACAGGTGTATTTGTCTCTGCAGTCCATCCTCCTTCTCATGCTTTCTCCCTCCTTCTTTCTTTTTTTTTTTTGAGTTAATGTATATTTTAATGAAAGGGAATTGCACCACCACAAATCCATACATATACAGGGTACCTTGAAAAAATTCACCCCTTACCATACTCCCATTCTTTTTCTCCTTGTTCACCTTTCAAATAGTATTTGGTAGGTTTCTTTATGGTGTGTGTGTGTGTGTGTGTGTGTGTGTGTGTGTGTGTGTGTGTGTGTGTGTGTGCGTGTGTTTGTCTGTGTGTGTGCTTTTCCTTAGATCCTCTATACCCCTTCAATATTCCTTGATTTTCTCATATATCTACTATCAGCTCCTCAATAAGGTACGATTTATCTCTATTTCACATATTCCTTTGTCCTCCAGCAAGATATGCTAAGAGCATACATCTTGTTCTTAGACCATCCTTCTCGACAAATTTTATTCAATATATCTCTTGGCAAAAATAGTAAGTCTCCTTAACTGACTTTCTTCACAGCTGCTCCTCAGCAAGAAAGTTACATTGTAATCTTATCCAGTTTCAGGATATGAGGAATCCAGTAGGTGAAAACTATACTTCTCCCCTGAATTCTATGCTCATATGCAAAATGTCAATTTGGACATCTAAGAGAGATCTCAGATTTACATTTTTGAAATTGAGTTTCCTGTGTTCTGACCACTGAAACTTATTACTCTTTGAAGTCTGCTACACTTGCTTAAATGGCAATCTCACATTTCCCCCTTCTCAAAATGAAAATCTCAGGAGTCAGAGGATTTGTAGTTAATCATCATATCCCACTTTGAACTACTTTCAGGTTATTTCTATAATATCACTAGTTCTCACCACTATGCCTCTTATGATCCTGGCTAAGTCACTAGAATATTTTTACTCTATTATAGTAATTGGTTTAAAGAGTATCTATCCTGAATCCATTTTTGTTCAGTACCCACTGAATCTATTTACAGGGCAATTAGAGTAACACAATTAAATATATAATTTAGTTTTTATAGATTATTATTTAAATTTGATTCTTTCTTTAAAGTTTTGTTCATAACGTGTCATTTCATCAGTTTTACAATGTTGTCTCATCTCCCTAAATGTGATAAAAATGGAAAGCCCTTAGGAATAAGTATTTTAAATAATATAACTAAATTAAAGCAAGACAGATACTTGTAGCACTTGTTTTAGAGCCTTGTCTATAAATGGAAAAAATCTCTATAAAAGAAAACAGAGACTGGGAGAAAAACATGGGAAGGGGTATTAATGTTCAAGAAGTAATGTATCCACTACCTGATGAATATAACTCCTCTCTACATCACCAGGGAAATAAAATACAATTGAAAAACAAAACAAACAGAAGTTCTCAAAGAATACTTTAGTCATTAATAAATGAAAAGCTAGTGATCAGAAACAACTTCTGTGAAATTCAAAGAAGATTGATTTTTATGTACCAATATCTACTATTCACGTAGACTATATATAATGTAATGCTATATAGGTAATATTAAAACACTTCTGTAATCAAAATGGTATAACCTTCACCAATGGAAGAAGAAACTATGGAAACACTTAATAACCCCAGGGACACTGCAATTCTCACATACAGAGTGGAGTTAGAAGAATAGTATTACTGAGAAAACTGCCTCAGTATCTATTAGACAAGATAGTTAATAAAACAGTACCATGCATGCTTCATATACATCAATCCACCTAATAATTCAAACAGAATGGATGTCCATAGCAGATAAAAACCCAGTACATAGTTGTCTTGTACTATTATTAAATCTACTTCAAATAGCTTCATAGAATCACAGAAGTAATGATGCTTATTTGAAAGAAATATGTTTAAAAAATTAGTTGCATTTTGCTCAAATCCCTTAGCCCTTTATAAGCTCCTGAATTAGGGTATTAGTGACATGAATCACTTAAAAATCATTACTTGAAGAAAGAGGAGGTCACCCTAAGATCTGGTAGGTGATTCAGCATTGGAAGATTTCATTGTTTATATGTAGATTTATCTACCTTTCTTAAAGATGCATTTTAACTACCTTTAACAAGATTTTATTTTTTACAGAAAGGATGCCTATATCTTAATAGAATAGATACCAATTTAAAAATCAGTAAAACTCAGCATTTCTAACAAGTAGTAGATAAATTTTCTGGTTTTTTTCTGTTAAGGAGATATTTTCTTTCCCCATGTTTTATGATACTAAATTCCTGTGGATATATGTCTACATAAATGTAAAAAACTTACACAAGAGGTTACTTTGAAATGTACAGTGCAGAACAACCCCACTCCCATCCAAGTCTGCTGTTTTCTGTAAAGTGCAACTTCTCCACTTGCTTTTGATATTTCTGAGTAATCAGTGGTATCATTATTGACCTCAGTTCTAGTCATTTTAGTCATGTTTTTGGAGCTTTGTACTGTGTGCCAAGGAACATAGAATAAGGAACCATCTACAATATTCTATTTCAATTATTATTCAAGAGTGTTCCTCCATAGCAAAATGGTTCTGAAGAAGGCTTGATTATAGAAAAGATCAATGTTTATTTTACAATGTCTGAAGTGATACAATGTCTGCCAGTGCTATCTATCCTAAGTAGTATCATAACAAAAAATATGATTTATGGAAGCAAAAATTATTTTCAACCCTACCAGTATACTTGGATTTCATCCAAGACATAACTACTAATTATAAAAACAATCATAGAAATAATTCAGATTCTAATTTCGCTCTAGGAATTATTGCCTTTTCAGCCTACTTTTAAGGTCTGAATTCTGCTGTTTTCAATTTAAAATGCATTAACAAATGGCAAATAATTATCTCTGAAGCTTATTGTACCAAAATGTTTTCCTCAGTAGTTGACAGTATGTTCTGGTAAAAAGGTTCATTTGTTTATGCATGGAAGACTTATCATCGGAGCTAATTATGCATAAAGCAGAAAACATCTTTGAGCACTTGTCTCTAGGATCACTTGTGATTTTTTTTTCTGGTGATTCATAGCATAGACTGTGACAGTCATGGAGTGACTGACAACTGAATGGGTTTGCAAATTAGAGGAGCTTGATGAGCTTCAGGAGGCCAATGTACTAGCTACTAAAGCTATCAGGTGTTCAATCGTACCAAAGGAAGAAAACTCAACAGACGAGAGATCAAGAGTTGAGGAAGAAGGAAGGTACAGAATCCTGTAGTTTAATTGGGAAAGCCTCTGTAGTAACGTATTTTGCACTAAAATCTACTGTCACAGACGCTGTCCTTACAACATGGCCAGGTGAACTCTCCATGCTTTTGCAATTCCAAACACTCACCTTGAAAATATACAAACAATACCATTTAACTGCTGTGAGCAAAATTACCTGTAGCCAAATCTTCTGCATAATTAACTTGCCATTGGGGGAAGACATAATAGATAGAAATGCTTGAAGCTTTGACTGCTTCCTTAAAAGGCTGTAATAATCCAATCATGTACCTATTGCACTTGAAATTTCACTGGATACCAGCCTTTTGTTCTTATTAATCCAATTCATCCTTCAGATACTTACCTTTATTTTCTGATGGGAAAATTTTATAGAGTTACATAGTAACAGGGTTTGTTCTTTGTAACACAAAGTAACCAGCATTGAATTTCTTGATTTCAAACAAAATTATTTGTTTCTTCCTTCTCTTACAACTAAAGTAAATGTTATTATTTTCTCTAAAAAGAGTTAAGCCTGGTTTAACTTCCATGATTAGAAACCTTCATTGTTAAGGTTTAAGAATACTAAAATTAACTTTGTATAACACATTGAACTTTTCCATACACTTGCAAATTGACTTTCATCTACAATTAGCCAGTGAATCAGTTTATATTCCATAACTGTAGCAGCTAACTTAAAGATAGTAAAAATGCTGCTAGAAAATCAGTGAGACTTACAATCAAAACTGAATTGGTCCCTTTTAGGACAGTATATACTTTGCAAAATGGCAGCCCTATTGATAACAGAATAATAAAACAGAAAATAAAATATTTCTATTCCAAATTAATTTCCAAATGTTTCAGAAGTGTTTTCAACATAATTTCAAACTTTCCTGCTTTTGCAAACCATAGAAATTATAAAATTTGAGAGAACTAATCACATACAGTAAGGAAATGGTTACCTATACAAAGCCTATGTACAAGTGAACCACATTGCTATATGTTGGAAACAATGACATAAACTGAGGGAATGAGAAAATGAAAAAAGGGAAATCTACTTGAAAGCCAATAAAGGAGTAACTATATTTCAGCCACTTAAAAGTTTAAAAAGGTCTGCCATCAACTGCAACTCTTAGAGTGGAAAGCAATCTCTTTATTCTATCATGAGCTTCAGAATATATCCTGTCAAAAGCCTTGCATTCCACATGGAAATGATACTGCCATTCCTTCTGGATTTTCATTCATCAACTAAAGCATGGCACGTGGTAGTCCAAGCATGCACCCAACAGTAACACACACTTGAAGACCCTGAGTATAAAAACACAGTTACCTATATCCACTACTATGGAGGGAGGTAGTATTTGTGAACATTCTTAACTTGACTTTGTACAGATTCCTTTTCTGTCTGGTGTTTCTCCTAAGTTCACTGCATTTCTTTTTTCCATATATTTTTATTGTAATTGTAATTGATAGAATGGTTACATTATATTCAACAGATAGAAACAAACATTGATACCTTTTCTCATGTCTGGTCCCTATTTCCCTCCCCCCCATCCCTGCTCCTCATCTTGTTTCCCCCCCTTTCCTATCCAATTTCAAATAACCAAATACGCATATATACAATATATCAAATAATAAGGTGAAGTACTGTAACAATATGAGATAACCAAGGGACAGCAAAAGAGATGAGAGATAACACAGTACATAAAGGAAAACAATCACTCTTTATATGGCTTTTGTTTCTACATGTCCTTGTTTCTGGGTGATTGGTAAATGCCAAGTAGTGGAATTGCTGGGTCAAAGGGGAGTTTAGTCTTTTGAGGCACTGCCATACTGCTTTCCTTAGTGGTTGAATGAGTTTGCACTCCCACCAACAGTGTAGTAGTGATCCCTCCTGGCCACATCCCCTCCAGCATCTGTTGTTATTAGTTTTCTTGATCCTGGCCATTCTAACTGGAGTGAGGTGGAATCTTAGAGTTGTTTTGATTTGCATTTCTTTTATGGCCAGAGATGTTGAGCATTTCTTCATGTGTCTATAGGCCATTCTTATTTCTTCTTCAGAGAAGACTCTCTTTAAGTCTTTGGCCCATCTTTTAATGGGATGGCCATTTTTTTAGAGATTAGTTTTGGAGTGAGTCAATTTTTTGAGCTGTTGATATATTTTAGATATGAGGCCTTTGTCTGTTGTATGTTTAGTGAAGATCTTCTCCCCTTCTGTAGGCTTTCTAGTTAAGTTCACTGCTTTTCTATATAAAGAATAAAAGTACAAATAACTATGAATCAAAAAATTACAAATGTTAACAATTGTTGGCTCCATGTTACTTGAGCAAAATTTCTTTTTCACACATTTGCCTTGAAAGAAACAGATTTGCTACCTGCAAGGTTTGTTTTTAATATGTACTTTGGGTTCTCTTGGATTCTAACAAATATGGAATCTGTATGCAGTTAAGCTTCAATTTAGAAATATTTATGACTCCCACTAGTATCACTAAGTGACTCTTTAAAGTATTATATCTCATTTCCTTACTTCACCAATTTGTTTTATTCAAAATTAGATTCCTATTCTATGTAGAAAAAAATCTCATATTCTGTATATTACTCAAAATACTTATATAATAGGTGTGTACTTTAATCATAGGTTATTATTTATCTCAGGTCTATGTTCTATGTACAAAAAGTATGTCTCATTTTTTGTAGACACAAGTAACAGCTCTTTTACCCTCCTTGCCTTCTGTTTGCTGAGGAAGAAACAATGGTCTGGGAATTGGATACCAATGAAGCTATTTATATTCTCCCATTTCTTAATGTGGTCCTCCTCCTCAAAGCAAAGGAAAAGAACAAAGGACTGAATGATTTGCCTTGAGGCCAGACCTTATTGACTGACCCTCAAGAATACATTGAAATTGAAAATCATTCTAACCAAACAGAAACAGCTCTTGAAAGAGTGAATATGAACATTGATTTTGTACCTGGAAGCTAAGCTCTATGATCATTTATTAGTTTCACTTCATCCATAACCTCTTGAGTAGGAGAGATAGGTTTTAATTTCTAGGGGTCTGCACTCAGGCAATAAGCAAATTAATCAGAATGCAGTTTCATATCTCCATTTTCTGAGATGATCAGCTGAAACAATCTGAGAGAAAAATGAAGACTTTATTGATGGGAATGGATGAAGAGTGATGGATATCTGTAATTGACCTAAGATATTTGGCGAACAAAAAAGCCCTGAGACCCTGTCTGTTACTGCCTCTTTCTTCTGGATGCCCAGTAGAAAAGACTCTGGGAACATTGTACAATATTCCAGTTGAAAGGCACAATATTTGTGATATTCTAATGGAATTTATTTGAAAGTGGGACTAAAATTAAGTAGTTTTCAGCCAGGCTCATGCCCATAATTCTAGCTATTCAGGAGGATCAAGGATCTGAGGATCAAGGTTCAAAGCCAGCCCAAACACAAAAGGACCTGAGACTCTTATCTCCAATTAACCTCTAGAAAACAGGAAGTGGGGCTTGTCTCAAGGGTAAGGTGGTAGCCTTGAGGTGAAGAGCTCAGGGACAATGCCCAGGCCCAGGGATAGGGCGGTAACCTTGAGCTAAAGAACTCAGGGACAAGTTCAAGTTCTGGGACAAGTTCAAGCTCCAGGACAAGTTCAAGCCCAGGCCAATTTCAAGTCCCATGATGCACAAATAATAATAATTAATAATAATAATAATAACTAATTTTCAAACCTATAGTCAGGATTGACAACCACAGATCTAAGTCAGTGATTAAGATTATCAAGGGTCTTGTAAAATTTTGGTAATCAGGAATCATTCAATAGGACTGAAATTAACTAGTGGGAAGTTTTATGGGGGAGACAGTGACTAGTCTATATTCTCTCCTATTGCCCTTCCCAATTGTTTCATTACAGTTCCAGAGAGTCAACCTCTATAGCTGGTGGGTCAGTGACATTTTTTAGATGAAAAAACTGAGTGCTACTTGACAAGGAACACTCTCAAAAATTAAGAGAAAAAGCTGTCCTGCAGATCAGAGTTCCTCCTATGTATAACCCTAGCTATCTGAGAGGCTGAGAGTAAAAGGATTGAAGTTTGAGGCCTACGTGGGCAAACATTTCAAACAATTAAAAATCCATGTGTGTTTGTGAGGTTCCAACTTCTCAGATATATAGGAAATATAAACAGAATTGCAGGCCAGGCACTTTTGAGCAACGTACGAGAGCCAATTTTCAAAATAATGAAAGCAAAATGGACTGAATGACTCTCAAGGACTTCCACTCCCTTCTCTGAAAGCCACTGTCGGTTACCCTCAGTCCAATTTTTAACACCACCATCGTCCTGTCATTACTTTGATGCCTTAATTCAGAGATTAAATAGCAACAGCAACAAGTCAATCTAAACTATTGCCTATTTTGTAAATACCATTTTGTTAAAACGTGTATTAATGTACACAATGCTTATGGCTGCTTTTTCCACTATAAGAGCAGAATTGACTAGATATGACCAAGAGACATAATGAAGAAAAAAGGGCTGGTCTAGCTATTGCCATCTTGGCTACATGATGGATGGCAGAGTTTGGCATCTTGTCTTCATGATTGAAGGTGAAGACCCCGCCCCAGATGAGGGGCATGCCAGAATCCCTGGAAAGAGGGATGGACAGTTAGCTGATAGGTTACTAGATCTGTCAATGTGGTGCCTGGTACTGGGAATTTCCTGTGACCCTGCCCCCTGACCTGACCCTATTTGGGCCTGAACAAACTTAGATATGCCATGTTACCATATCCATGTCCTGTCTCTTGTTTCCTGGTTGTTATCCAGTCACCATGGAGTCCCAGTTCAACTCTCCATTGGAGCAGAATTGGTTTGTTTGTTATCATTTTTTGTTGTTGTTGTTCGTTCTCACCCTCTGCCCTGCTTCCTAACTGCATTGAGTGTATTTTCTGGCTGCTGGTCTTTGAGACAGGAGTCCACCAGGCGGTCACCAGACTTTTAAAAAAGACTCAAAGATTCAACTTCTCAAAATGTGGCTTCATTGTATTCTCATCATACAACAATAATCTAATATATTCCCTGGTCTTTAGAAAATGTTGGCCGACTCTTTTCCAGTCTGAATTCTGTTTCTTCCCCAAAGTCACAGCCTCCACCAAAAATAGTCTTTCCTTGGGTGCCTCAGAAGCAGAGAAAACTAAGTGTACTGAAAGCATTTTCTAAGCCTTATTTCTTCTTCAGCTTTCTATCACATTGTAAAACAGCATCCCATTGTCATTGTAACAGACACTCCTTTAAACAGCTGTGTCTCTTCAAGGCCTCCCAAACACCTTCCTGAATTATCTCATCTACATTGTACCAGGCATCTATGACTCTTCAGGACCTCTCAAAAGAGTTTTCTTATTCCTTGCATCCACATTTTAACAGGTGCTCCTTTAGACAGCTATGATCCTTCAAGACCTCCCAGACCTTTCATCATGAACCTCTGGCCGTACTCTACTCTCAGGATTACTGTCAATACTGTCAACAACCCCATTCGTGGTGAGAAATTTAACCTTGGTTTCACTAAACAGCCTGCTGCACGTTCAACATCCTGGTCTTTGTGCTACCCCATCCTTTCATCTAGTGTATTCCACCACTCACATTTCAGTTCCATTTCAACTTGATCGTTTCAGTCCATTTTCTTTCATTTTGCATTTCCCAACTAATCCCTTTCAGAACTTGTTAAACATTAAGCTTCTGATTTAATAGGCCCAAGGTGAGGTCTGACAGTTTTCCGTTTTTTTAGCAAGTTCCCAGGATGACCAGTGTTTTGGTCTTTTTTATAATTGTAGGAAAGACCAAGATCCTATAGTCTTCGATTACTTGAAGTCATGTGGAAGGTTGATCAGTAGAAAACCTTGAGAACAGAGTTAGTTTTGCCTGTCTGCATGTGTCATTTTCTGTAATTAGGCCATTTGTGTTTGCTAATTGGCATCAATTAAGGTTAAGTTACCACTGTCTTCCAGGGCTAGGAGATGGGGACCTTACTTTGCTGATAGGATGATTACATTTCCAAGGGTTAGCTTCCAGGTAGTTAAGAAAATCACTCCAGGGTTGTAAAGTTGGCAAGACTTTTAAAGAGATTTACATCTTAATGGGAATTTACAATTGCATGTTTTCTGAAGTAAATGCTCCAAGGAAAGGAAGGTCAGAGTTCTAAAGTAAGAAACTTGTCTAAAATTAAACTGGGGGAATTTTAAGGCTCTCTCTGTCAATTGCCTCACATTTATTCCCATCAATTTTTCTTTCTCTCAAACAAAAATACTACTATTTAATAGACATTTCATATTTATAATGTCCAATATTAAATTTTATTTCATCACCAGCACTACTCCCACTAAGGCCTACTTTTACAATTCTCCCTCCCATTCCATCCCCACCAAGTCAGAAAGCAAAATGGGTTGGAACACTCTCAAGGACCTCCACTAACTTCTCGGAAATCCACTGTCACTCATGGTTCATATCAAATACACAACCGGAATCTTTAAGCAGCAATCCTTACTCCTTTTGCCATTAAGTAGCCACACAAAAATAATCAGTAAGACATACCTGGATATGTCTCAAGACTTTATTCTTGTCCACGCATTTATCTCCATTGCTACTCTTCCCAAAAATACTTAAACAAAAAAAAATAATCATGGTAATATTCTATTAAGCAGTTTTCTTAGTATTGTTCAAAGTTTTAAAGATTAAGCAACTATTTTTATTTAATGATCTGTATTGGGATATTTAAATTCTGGATTCCCTATCTTCACACTTGTAAAATATTAACATTTCTAGTAATGAAGTTAGTTCAATAATTTTGAGCTTTCTTAAAATGTTGAGGTATTCTGGTAAAGTTTACTTGATATAATAAACTATTACTTTTACAATAAGAATATATGCTTCATTGCATTCATGTTCATTATTTCTGTAACCAATGTTTGCTTCCTGCTTCATAGATTCATGATCAAAATGGTGGGAGAGGATTCCAGGATCTACTTCTTAAGGGAATAATATCGATCAGAAGTCTAATTGAGTTTCCAATGTCTTTTTCAATATGTATCATCAACATTCAACCATATAAGTGCTACATCAAGAACACATTGGAGAACTGGTATAATAAAAATAAAATCAAAATTTTAAGAAAGTAAAAAAAATCTCAATTGCTTTTGAAGTATTTTGTGACACTATCATTAAATTCTAAATTAGACAAAAATATCAGATGGATCCTTTCAACATTATAAATATCTTGCTGATTCTTGATTTTCAGAAAATCATTTAGTGTGTCATCTCAGGAAGACTCTCAGCTGACTCTGCTTGTATGATGATCTAGTTCTCCATTAGTTTAAAATTCAGAGGGCTGCAATCTGTCTAATCTTCTGAATCATCTCATGATTCATATTGCATTTGTGGAAGCTCTTCTGTCAGCTTTCTTCTCGATATTAGAAGCAGAAAATCCCCAATGCTATTCAAGTAAGCTTAGAGAACCTTACAGAGATGGTGTTTACAATCTTCCTGCATATTTTTAGAGAAAAGCTGTGATATTTTGAAAGATGCAATAGGAAAACTAAAAGATAATTCAATGGAAGGTTTTGAAGTTGTTATTTTTTTAATTTAACCATCATCCTTCCATAAAAAGCCATTTCTACTTCTACTTTGTTTTTTTAAAAAAATCTCATACTATTTTAGCATAAGAAGAAACAATAAATGAGCAATGATGAAACAACTTCTATCATGGAAAATCTCTGTGACAATTTCAGGATGAAGTTAGTTTTAGTCATTGAAAGTATTCCTTCTTGGAGCAGAAATATTTTTAAAAAGAAGATATATGTCCTAAACATTTTATTCCTCTAAATAATTATAACCAGTTTAAAAGAACCTAGTAATCTAAAATTAGGTTCAGTGGATACTGGTGTTATTCCAAAGGTTAATTTCAATCCTGGATATTTGCAGGATGAACCACTGAGCTGATCTCATAAGGCTGAGGTGTATCCTGGACTTGAAGGTCATCCAAGGTCTCCAATTGAATCTTAGGCATACATGTCTGAGAAACATTGAGCCCACAGAAAAACTTCATTGATTTTTTTAACAAAAATTAAAGTCTAATTCTGTCAGATTTGTTTAGTTGGAAATGTCTTCATATTTCTTCAGATTTTTGAGATGCTGGATAATCGTCCTAAGGACATTTCTATTATTGTTGGACATTTGTAAAAGTTCATGCATGTGTGTTTGTGTGTCTGTGCTTGTGTAAGTGTGCATAATACACACATACATTAGGAAGATGACACAAACATAATTGTAGTTAAACATTAATTTTCATACATAAATACTTTGATAAACAACTATCAACACAATAATGGAAGTTCGCAATCTTTATTTACTGGAAAGGCAGGAGGGGTGTGTCTGTGTATTTTGCACAATCTTGCATAAATTATTTTTAATGATAATTTTTCAAGTCATAATCAACCTCTTCAAAACTAAACTCAGCAAAATATCTGGCAGGGAAAGAAAGATTTTATCTTCTGAACAGACAATAGAATTGTTCTGACTGAAATGAGATACAGCTGGGTGGGGTGGCTCATGCCTGTAATCCTAGCTACTCAGGAGACTGAGATTTGAGGATCTCCATTCAAAGCCAACCCAGGCAAAAAAGACCATGAGACTCTTATCTCCAATTAACCTCTAGAAAATGGGAAGTGAGGCTGTGGCTCCAGGAGGTAGGGCAATAGCCTTGAGCTGAAGAGCTCAGGGAAAATGCCCAGGACCAAGGGTAGGGTGGTTGTCTTGAGCTGAAGAGCTCAGGGACAGAGCCCAGACCCAGAGTTTAAGCCACATGATCTACAAAGAAAACAAAAAGCAAGAGAGAGAGAAAGAGAGAGACAGAGACAGAGACAGAGACAGACAGAGAGATACAGAGAGATACAGAGGCAAGAGGAAAATTGAGAATTGAGAATATCCTCAGTTGTCTTTTCTCCCCTGTACTGGAATATTTACTTCACTTGCAATGGAAAAGCAATTCTAATTTAAATGTTCACTGAAATCAGTTACAAAAGAAGTAATCGGTAAAATCTGTAACAGAAGAATATGTGAAGTGGCTCAGGTGGCAAAATGTCCCTGAGCTGAAGAGTTCAGGGACAGGGCCCAGGGCCAGAGTTCAAGCCCCATTACTGACAAGAAAAAAAAAAGAACATACAATATAGGTAACTTCTAGAAAGAGACTTAGGAGCTTACATCTAAAACTTATCCCCAGTCAATAAGCTATTTGTAAAATATTTCATGTAAGATATTTATATAACAAGTAATTGTCTACTTATTATATAGCTAGTGCTTCTAATTTATTTTTATAAACTTCAAAGGTCTGTGCCATTACGTGACAATCATAGGAAAATAATATACGATTTACTTTTGTCCATCTAAAAGATATTTCAACTGGTTGACTGATTATGGTACTGGGGATAAAATTCAAGGATTCACATGTGCTAAGTAAGTACTCTACCACTAAGCTGTATCACCAGACTCTATGAAACTTTATTTTTAGAAGCAATGAAAATCTACCAACCAGCCAGCAAATATACAATATACTGTCCCGATCCAAAATGTATGTAGCTTACCAGTGATACTTCATGTATCTTGTGTTAGGCAGGGATTCCCCAGAGAAATGACCAGTGAGAGAATTACCAAATGTGAAATAAAAGTATCTGAATGTCTGCTCAATAAACTCTGCATTTTTCTGCACATACAGATGATGTCTTAGAAATTCATCTCATATACTCAGAAATACACAGTGAGGTTTATTAAAATCTAATTGACTTGTGTGACTCTGGAAGCTGTAGTTTCGTAATCTGCAATCTACAAACTTGAGCCTCATGTATACATTGATGCTATCCTGACTAAAGGTTTAGTTGTATTAATCTCAATCAGGGACTGATGATCTTGACACAAAAGAGCATTCAGATACAAGTAGATGGGTGACCCAATTCAAGCTGTCAAACATATGAAGAAGTGAATTCTTCCTTCTTCCACTTTTTTTTTCTCATATTCAGACCTTCAGTAGATTGACAATGAACCCCCACATAGTCGAGAGGCACCTGCTTTATTGAGTTCAACTCGCCAACTATTCATCTTTATTCAGAAACACACTCAGATACACAGAGAAACCATATGTACCCAGGATTAGGTGCTCTGAATCCAATAAAGTTACCACATACAATTAATTAATCCCTTATCAAATTGGCACCAATGAATATCTTCTTAAAACATGTTTCATCCCTAGGGCATTAAATACCATGCAAACAAAATCTTGAGTAGAACAGCACTGTTCTGGCGGGTAGAAGCCCTAAAGGATGCTATTAGAGTTATCTTGATACAGGCTAATACAGGGTTAATCTAATCAGTGCAGTTGGAATGGTAGTACAGTTACAGAGACTTGTACCACTGTGATAAGAAAGCTTCTGTTGTTGCATATGAAAGTGATTTCTGCTGACGTTAGAGATACTATTTTGACTTGGATAGGCACACTACTTTAGTTTGCAAGAAGATCTCTCCTACTGTCAAAAAAGGCAAATTTGGGAGCTCCATATTTCCAGTTTTATTTGGGCCTTGTTACAGAAATCACTGTGAGATCATAGGATCCTACTATAATGTCCTCAGGTATCCAACAGCTGTAAGTCTAGGGTTTCATCCTGTCCTGAAAGTCAGTCAGCCTTGGAATAAATTGGACATTTGATTTTAAGAAGTTTCGGGGCACAGAAGTTAGAATTTCCCTCTGGTCACAAAGAGGAGCCTTTAGTTCATGTTCACTGTACTTAAACTTGGAATTTAAATTCCTAAACTCATCACCTACTTTTAGTACATTGTCCAACTCTTAGGAACAAACAGAAAACCTTATTTTATTAGCATGCCAAGATGTATTTGAAAGCTACATATAAAAACTTACAAATGTCTAGGCTACTTTAAAAAATAGATTAGAAGTATTTCATACAAACATTTTACCCAGTTGTCTTGTTGAATAATGCCATGGGTTATCACTTCATTCTATATCTTACATGTATTTTCATTGTAATTAATAGAAAGGTTACTTTATATTCAGCAGAGAGAAGGTACACTACTTCACATACATTGATACCCTTTCTCATGTCTTGGTCCTCATTTTCCTCCCGCCACCACCCCGTCCCATTTGTTTTACTCTCTTCCCTATCTGACTTCAAATAATTAAAAACACGTATATACAATATATCAGATAACAAGGTGAAATACTGTAACAATATGAGATAACCAAGGGACAGCAAGAGAGATGAGAGATAAGATAGTACATTAAGGATAACAATCACTCCTTATATGGCTTTTGCTTCTATATCCTGGAGGATGTTTCATTTAGCATCATTTATATGGCATTATGTATCTAGGTTTTGTTCTATTGTAAATCTCTGCTAGGAGGGCCCAAGGTTTCTACTGATTATGACAAATGAGGGAAACCATTGAGCCTATGTTCCTTTGAGTCTGGCTTACTTCACTTAATATGATTTTTTCTAAGTCTTTCCATTTCCTTACAAATGGGGCAATGTCATTCTTTCTGACAACAGCATAGAATTCCATTATATATAAATACCACATCTTGTTGATCCACTCATCAACTGAGGGGCATCTGGGTTGGTTCCATATCTTTGCTATGGTAAATAGTGCAGCAATGAACATGGTTGTGCTAGTGGATTTAGTATGTTCTTGTTTCTAGACGATTGGGTAAATGCCCAGTAGTGGAATTGCTGAGTCATAGGGGAGCTTTATGTTTAGTCTTTTGAGGCACTGTCATACTGCTTTCCATAGTGGTTGCATGCGTTTGCACTCCCACCAACAGTGTAGTAGTGATCCCTCCTGGCCACATCCCCTCCCGCATCTGTCATTATTAGATTTCTCTATCTGGGACATTCTAAGTGGAATGAGGTGGAATCTTTGAGTTGTTTTGAATCACATTTCTTTTATGGCCAGAGATGTCGAGCATTTCTTCATATTTCTATAGGACATTCTTATTTCTTCTTCAGAGAAGATACTCTGTAAATCTTTTAATGAGATGGATGTTTCTTTGGAGATTAGTTTTGGAGTGAGTCAATTTTTGAGCTGTTGATTTATATTTTAGATATGAGGCCTTTGTCCGTTGTATGGTTAGTGAAGATCTTCTCCCACTCTGTTAGCTTTCTAGTTAATTTGCTAGCTATGTCCTTTGCCATACAGAAGCTCTACAGTTTAATGCAGTCTCACTTATCCAGACTTTCTCTGATTGTTGTGTTTCTGGGTCCTTATTAAGAAAGTTTGAACCTGTGCCAAGGAGAGATAGTGTATCTCCTATTCCTTCTTGTAAAGTTTTCAGTGTATCTGCTTTTAGATCTAGGTCTTTGATCCATTTGGAGTTAATCCTGGTGCAGGTGACAAAGAAGGATCCAACTTTAGATTTCTGCAAGTGCTTATCTAGTTTTGCCATCACCACTTGTTGAAGAGGCTGTCTTTCTTCCATTCTAATTTTTGGCTCCCTTATCAAAGATTAGGTGGCCATAGGACAGTGGATTATTATCTGGAAGCCCAGTTCTATTCCATTGATCTTCAGGCCTCTTCTTGTACCAGTACTAAGCTGTTTTGGTCACTGTAGCTCTGTAATAGAGAAAGTTTGATATTGAAATTCCTCCTGCACTGTTCTTTCTGCTAAGAATTATTTGGCTATAAGGTGTCTTTTATTATTCCATATGAAATTTTGGATTGGCTCTTCTATTTCTTTAAAGAATGACATTGGGATATTGATGGGTATTGCATTGAATTTTAGATAGTCCTTGGCAAGATTGCCATTTTCATGATATTCATTCTTCCAATCCAGGAGCATGAGAGGCTTTTCCATTTCCTCAGTTCTTCTTTAATTTCCTTTTTCAGGGTTTTAAAGTTTTCATAAGAAAAGATCCTTTACATTCTTGGTTAAGATAATTCATTGGTACTTTATTTTCTTTGAGACTATTGCAAAAGGAGTTGCTTTGCCTTGTTCCTCTCATTGTTGCCATAAAGGTAGGCAGCTGATTTTTGAGGGTTAATTTTATACCCTGCTACCTTGCCAAAGTTTTGAATCAGCTCAAGTAGCTTGGGAGTGGAGCCTATTGGGTTCTTTAAATACAGAATCATGTCATCTGCAAGGAGGGATAGTTTTATTTCCTCTTTCCCTCTTTGGATCCCCTTTATGCTTCCTTCTTGCCTTATTGCTCAGACTAGGAATTCTAGTACTATGTTAAAGAGGAGTGGAGAGAGTGGGCATCCTTGTCTCGTTCCTGATTTTAGAAGAAATGGCTTTAGCTTTTCGCCATTAAGTATAATGCTAGCTGTGGGTTTGTCATACACAAGCCTTTATTATACTGTGTTCCATGGATTCCTAGTTTCTCCAGAGCTTTTAGCATAAAGGTGTGTTTGATCTTTTCTAATGACATTTCTGGCTCCATTGAGACAATCATGTGATTCTTGTCCTTGCTCCTGTTGATGTGCTGTATTATATTTATTGATTTGCTTATGTTGAACCAGTTTTGCATCCCTGTGATTAATCCTGTTTGATCATAGTGTATAATTTTTTTTGTTGAGTTACTGAAGTTGGGTGGCCAGTATTTTGTTGAGAAATTTTGCATCAACATTCATCAAAGAAACGGGTCTCTAGTTCTCTTTCTTTGATGAATCTCTGTCTGGTTTGGGGATGAGGTTTATACTGGCTTCGTAGAATGAGTTTGGAAAAGATCCTTCATTTTCAATTTCATTGAAGAGCTTTAGGAATATTGGTATGAGCTCTGCTTTGAAGATCTTGTAGAATTCAGCTAGAATCTGCCCTTGAGCTTTTCTTGGATGGAAGGTCTCTTTTTGCCATGTCTATTTCAGTGCTTGAAATAGGTCAGTTTATTTGGATTAGTCTTTTTGATTCAGTGTGGGTATGTTAGTATTGGCTAGAAATTCATCCATTTCTCCCAGATTCTCAAATTTGTTGGCATAAAGGTTTGAAAATTATTCTCTCATGATTCTCTGGACCTTGGTAATTTCTGTCTTGAGATTAAAATTCTCATCTGTGATTTTGTTTATTTGAGTATGCACCCTTCATTTTTTGGTAAAATTTTCTAAGGGTCTGTCAATTTTGTTAATTTTTTCAAAGAACCAACTCCTTGTTGTGTTGATTCTTTCTATAGATTTTTTGGACTCCAATTCATTTAGTTCTGCTTTGATTTTTAATAATTTGCTTCCTTCCATTGGGAATAGGGTTGGTTTGTTGCTCTGTTTCCAAGAGCTTAAGGTGTGACATTAAATTGTTGGTTTGTGATTTTTTTCATTTTGTTAATATTGGCCACTCAGAGCTATAAATTTTCCTCTTAGAACTGTCTTTGCTGTCTCAAAGGAGCTGGTATTTTGTGTGCTCAATTTTGTTAAATTTCATAAAGTGTTGAATTTCTGTTCTGATCTCCTTGATGACCCATTGATGATTCAGTAATGTGTTGTTCAATCTCCATGATTTACAGGGTTTTCATTGATGGAGATTGGTGTTCAGTTCCAATTTGATGCCCTTGTGGTCTGAGAGAGGGCAGGGAATAATTTCAGTGTTTCTGAGTCTTCCCAGGTTGGTTTTATGCCCTAAAATGTGGTCTATTTTGGAAAATGTGTTGCTGAAAAAAAACCGTATATTGTGTTGTTGCTGGGTGAAATAATCTGCCGATGTCTGTTAGATCTAGTTTGGTCTATACGGTTATTCAGTTCTAAGGTTTCTCTGTTGAGTTTTTGCCTAGTTGATCTGTCCATAGGTGAGAGTGGTGTGTTAAAATCACCAACAATCACTGTGTTTCAATCTATGTATGGTTTCAGTGAAAGTAAAGTTTACTTGAAGAAGCAGGTGATTGTATCAATATGAATATCATTTGTATCCAGTTTGTACCCAGTACTGTCACTATGTTTCTAGGAATGACCACAGTAAGGAAGGAAAGTGGGGGGGGGGGAAGGAAAGAATCATAACATTTAAAAAACAAAAGGTGGGGCCGGGAGTTTGGCCTAGTGGTTAAAGTGCTTGCCTAGCATGCATGAATACCCGGGTTCGATTCCTCGGTACCACATACATAGAAAAAAGCCAGAAGTGGTGCTGAGGCTCCAGTGGTAGAGCTCTAGCCTTGAGAAAGTCCAAGGACAGTGCTCAGGCCCTGAGCTCAAGCCCAGGACTGGCAAAGAAAAAAAAAAGGTGGAGGTAAAAGAAAATAAGAACACATAAAAATGCAAATGAAAAAGGGTAGATAAAAAGAAAGAAAACAAAGGTATTCTTCAGTTTGCTTTTTTAGGGGAGGGAGAGGAACAGAAGAGGAAACTTGTGTCTCCACTAAATTTGGGATCCAAACCCTTCAAAAAGTCTTTTTCTCTTGTGATTTGGCTTTGTGGTTTTTCTGATCAGTTTGCTTGATTGGGCAGGAAAAAAAAAAAAAAACAACAACAGTGGAATTGTGAGTGGCTTTGTTTTCCAGGATTGTAGCCCCGCCCAGGAGGTAGAACAACAGTGGAATTGTGAGCGGCTTTGTTTTCCAGGATTGTAGCCCCGCCCAGGAGGTGGAACAACAGTGGAATTGTGAGCGGCTTTGTTTTCCAGGATTGTAGCCCCGCCCAGGAGGTGGAACTTCGCTAGCACCAGGGGAGGATGTCTGGCTAAGCTGCCTCTGGGAAATCTTTTGCCCTTTTGAATGATGGAGCTGCCAGCACCACTCCTCAGGCTCCAGTTGGTTTGGCAGGGTCTTTGCCAGCCTTCAAGATGGCACTGCTCTCAGCTGTTGGGGGAGGGGATTCCTTCACAATGCCTTTCTGCAAGTAGAAGTGGAAATGTCCTCGGAGGAACTCACAAATTGCTGGATTTACTGGTTCTGTGAAACTGACAGGTCTGCGCCATGGTCGGGTGACAGCTCTGGGCTCGTGCAGGCTCTCTGTGGCTCTGTCTGGAGCCGGCAGAGAAGCTCTGCTTGGGTTCAGGAGGGAGGCTTTGTCTCCGCGGTGGCTCCGAGTGGCTGATGCCACTCCATGCTGGTTTTTTTTGAGCTGGTTTTCTGCCTTTCTCCTCTCTGACTGAGATCTCTGTGGTGCTAAAGCTTTCTTAGGACGGGTCTTTGGGTATGAACTTTCCCCTATGATGCTAGAACTGGTATCTTGGTGAGAGCTTAGAAAGACTCACACTGAACCGATGCCATCTTCTGCTGATCTCCACACTTCCTTCTTTACTACAAGGAATATGCATTAGTCTTTGATGTTTATAAATCTAATCAAACCTGAGAGTCAATTCTAAAATCTTCCAGATAACCTTGAGAATTTTACCCTCAAAGTTCCAATTCCTCCAAACACCAGTTTCTATTCCTGACACCAGGAATCAGTTAGGATTCTCCCAAGGAACAGAACCGAGAGGACATATGAGCATCATACTATGATTTCCATCTTCAAGGTAGGGAACAAGGGAAGCTCATTTTGTGATTTAAAGTCCTAAAAAAAAGGAAGATCCAGCAGGGCTCTCTAGTGGCTGACACCTGTAATCATAGTTATTCAAGTGGCTAGAGTCAGCATGTACAAGAAACTCCATGACACTCTCATCTTCAATTAACCTCCCAAAATGTCAGAAGCGGTGTTGTGGTTCAAATGATAGGTGCTACTCTTGAACCAAATAACTTAGGGACAGCGCTCAGGTCCTGAGTTTGAGCACTAAGACTGGCACAAAAAAAGAGGAAAAAAAATCCTATGTCTCAGAGTCCAGTCCAACTCTAAAGGCATGTACATGTGAATATAATCTGTTGCAGCCCAGATGTTCTCCGAAGAACATCAGTGGATCTAATAGCATTATTTATATACATTGTTTCAATCTAGCATATACAAATAGAAATAAAACATCACTTAAAATCTCTTGTTTAAAATTTTAAGAAAGTATTCATATAAATGATGTACACATAGATGACAGTCATATGATCTCACCAACCCTAAAGACTACATACATCACTCTTTGCTTTTGTTCTTTTTATTGTTATGTCATTATAGCATAAATGTGGTTTATTTGCCAAGGTAATCAAGTTCAGTTCTGTCCTTATGGGGATTAAGTAATACCTTATAATCTTAATTTGGTTCCTTCCAAATTTGTAGAATTATCTGGGCACGAATGTCAATTTATGCTAGAACCTTAATGTCTTTAAAAATTCTAGTATTGAGTTTAAAATGTTAATTAATATCTCCATCTGTATTTTTCATCAGTATTTATTCCAGTGAGTACTCATTTACTCATTTGAAGACTTAATTAGAATTAGTAAAAGTCCGTCCATATTGGTGGAGCTTCTGTATTTGACACATATTGAGGGATCTACTTAGATATAGCATAAACTTGAATGGTTTTCTTCTCCATTGTTGTTCTGTGAGAATGGGGAGAATGTAATGCTGTAATATTCTACTTTTTCCTTTCAGATGCAGATGGAGATTTGTAGGAGTAATATAGTCATATGAGTGATTATTAGAAGGATGGCATAACCTTAACTGAATCCTAAATATTATACTGGCAGTTTCTCAGTACTAGTAAAGTATATTATCTAAATACCAAAAATATGGAAAACAATAAAGACATTTTAGTGTAGAGAAGGAATGTAGTCTATTTTAAAAGTATCTCCTTATCTAGAAATATCTAAAATTGCACATATATGATTAATATCCTAGCATATTATGATATTTATTAAATTCATGCCATGTGCTGTAGTTATCTTGTTTTCTAAAAGATATAATCTCTGTGTGCAAAGGACTCAATTATTCTCAATCTTAGATACTTTAACATAGTGCCTCACGTCCATTTTTTAAGAGGAGCAGAACATTTCCTATACCTTATAAAATATTCTCCGTGTGGAACAAATTCCAAATAGAATGTTTTTGAAAGTTGAAAGAAGCTAATTACTGGTCCCTTTGAAGTCTTTTGAAAATAGCTTTTAAAGCTTGCCAGATATGCAGCAACTTGCCCCAAAGGGGAATACAGAAATTATTCATAAAGTGGCATTTTACATCTAGGAATCTTCCCTGGAAATTAAATGCTATTTGGAGAAATTAAAAAGGCTTTGGGGAAATTGGCACTAAATTATAAGCATCTTAGATTATAAAGCAAGATATAAGGTAGTTTTCCATTTTTAATGAAAGTTGTTTTGAAATAGGATTGAAAGAGGCTGGATCAAGCTCTATTAAATAGAATTATATCTCACTTCATGGAAATAGAAACTTATTTTTAAATGTAGTTCTATGTTAACTTTGCTTCAACATATTTACTTGCTTACATATGTATATTTCTCTTTGTATTTATATCATCCATATGGTATGTAAATCATGTCCGTAATTTTACAGTGAAGATTAAGAAAGGGCTAGGCATACTGGTACAAACCTACAATCCCAGCACTCAGGAGGCCAAGGAATGAAGAGAATGAGAGTGAAGTCAGAGAGATCTACATAGTAAGGTCTTTTCCTCAAACAAATTCAAAAGTATTGCACCCCCCCCAAAAAAAAACCCAACAACAACAAAAATCAAAACAAAGAAAGAAAAAATTATGGGTCTAGAAACTCTAAATATCTTTTGAAATCTGTTCAATCTGATTATAAAGGGTAAGAGAGGCATACAGTAATTGGTTCTTATCTGATTAAGAAGAATACCTCTCTGTCCTTGCTCCTATTGAAGTGATGAATTATATTGACTTGTGTATATTGAGCCAGTTTGCAACCTGGTGATGAATCCTGTTTGGTCATAGTGTATACTTTTTTTGAGGAGCTGTTGAAGTTGATTGGCCAGCATTTTGTTGACAAGTTTTGTATCAATGTTCATCAAAGAAATGGGTTTATAGTTCTCTTTCTTTGATGAGTCCCTGTCTGGTTTGGGGAAGAGGGTTATGCTGGCTTCATAGAATGAGTTTGGTAGAGACCCTTTGATTTCAACTTCACTGAAGAGTTTGAGGAGTGTTGGTGTGAGCTCTGTTTTCATAGGCTTATAGAATTCAGCTTTGAATCCATCAGGTCCTGGGCTTTTCTTGAATGGGAGATCTCTTATTGCCATTTCTATATCATTATTTGAAATGGATCTGTTTAGTAGGTTTAAATCATCCTAGTTCAGTTTGGGTATGTCAATATTTGCTAGAAATTCATCCATGTCTTCTAGATTCTCAAATTTGTTGGCATAAAGGTTTGAAAAGTATTTCCTTATGATGGCTAGATATTAGTAATTTCTGATATTACCCTACTCATCCATGGTTTTGTTTATTTGGGGGTGTGCCCTTCTTTTTTTTGGTCTGGTAGGTCTATCAATTTTGCTTATTTTTTCATTTTTTGCCAGTCCTGGGCTTGAATCCAGAGCCTGAGCACTATCCGTGGGTTTTGTCAAGGCTAGCGCTCTACCACTTGAGCCACAGCATCACTTCTGGCTTTTTTCTATGTATGTGGACCAAGGAATAGAACCTGGGTCTTTGTGCATACTAGGTGAGCACTTTACCACTAGGCCAAACTCCCGGCCACTGTTTATTTTTTCAAAGAACCAACTCCTCATTTTGTTGATTCTTTCTATGTTTTTGGGGGACTCTAATTCATTTAATTCTGATTTAGTATTAATAATTTGTCTTCTTCTACTGGATTTGGGTTTGATTGTTGTTCTTTTTCCAGGATCTTAAGGTATAACATTAAATTGTTAGTTTGAGATGTCTCCAATTTGTTAATGAAGGCACTCAGAGCTATAAATTTTCCTCTGAGTACTATCTTTGCTGTGTCCCAAAGAAGCTGGTATTTTATGTGCTCCTTTTTGTTAAAGAACATTAACAATTGAATTTCTGCTCTGATCTTCTCAATGACTCACTGGTGATTCAATAATGTGTTGTTCAACCTGCATGAATTACAGGGTTTTTCCTTGGTGAAGATTGGTGTTCAGTTCCAATTTTATGCCATTGTGTTCTGAGAACATGCAGGAAATAATTAGCACATATTTGCTTTATGCCCTAAAATGTGATGAATGTTCCTCATGCCACTGGGGGAGAAAAAGTATATTCTGGTGTTGCTGGTGGAATAATCTGCAGATGTCTGTTAGGTATAGTTAGTCTATGCATTTGTTCCCACTGTTGATGGGAGTGTAAACTCATTCAACTACTATGGAAAGCAGTATGGCAATTCCTCAAAAGATTAAACATAAATCTCACCTATGACCCAGCAATTCTACTCCTTGGCATTTACCCAATGGTCCAGAAACAAGGACATACTAAAGCCACTATGACAACGATGTTCATTGCAGCACTATTTACTATAGCAAAGATATGGAACCAACCCAGATGCCCCTCAGTAGGTGACTGGATCAAGATGTGGTACTTATACACAATGGAATACTATGTTGCCATCAGAAAGAATGACATTGCCCCTTTTGTAAGGATGTAACTGTAGCCCCTTTATACTTTATCTCAACAATAAAAATAAATAAATAAATAAAATATAAAAATATAAAATGTGGGCTGAAGACTTAAAGAGGGACTTCTATGAAGAGCAAATAAGAATGGCCTATAGACACAAGAAGAAATGCTCAACATCTCTGGCCATAAAAGAAATGCAAATCAAAACAACTCTAAGATTCCACTTCAGTTGGAATGGCCATGATCAAGAAATCTAATAGCAACAGATGCTGGTGGGGATGTGGCCAGGAGGGATCACTACTACACTGTTCGTGGGAGTGCGAGTGCAAACTCATTCAACTACTTTGGAAAGCAATACATTGGTTCCTTAAAAGACTAACCATAGAATTCCCCTTTGACTCAGCAATTCCGCTACTTGACATTTACTTAAATGTCCAGAAACAAGTGCATACCACAGCTACTAGCACAATGATGTTCATCACTGCAGCATCATTTACCATAAGATATAGAACCAACCCAGATGCCCCTCAATAGATGAATGAATTAAGAATTTGTGGTTCTTATACACAATGGAATTGTATGCTGCCATCAGAAAGAATGGCATTACCTCATTTTGTAAGGAAATAGAAAGACATGGCAAAAATCATATTAAATGAAGTAAGCCAGACCCAAAGGAACATGTGTCCCTCATTTGTAATAATCAGTATACATCTAGAATTCTCCCAAGAGAGCACCACAATACCTCAAAACTATTTACATATGGTTATACAGAATGAGACTAAACAAAATGAACTCTTAAGTTATGGAAACAAAGTTTATCTTGTGATATAATGTTATAATTTATTATGTGAAGTTCTTTCTTTTCTTTTTTTCACTTATGGTTAATCTCACGTGGTTTCTCTATATGACTCTGTTGCCTTATATACTGTATATTAGTTATTTGAAATAGTGAAGGGAATGGTGAAAACAAGATGATTGGGAGGGGGCGGGGTAAAGGCAAAGGGAACAAAAACATGTGGAGGGGTATCAAGTTTCAAGAAGTAATGTACCCATTACCCGACAAATATAATTGTAACCCCTCTATATGTTATCCTGACAATAAAAGACAATTGTAAAACAAAAACATAGAAAAAAAGAAATAAAAGAAAAATACCTCTTCTTTAGAGTTGAGATTCCTTTTTAATGTCAGTTCTGTTGAAAAATCCAATCCTTGAGCATTTATTGGCCTGCAAAAATAAGACTTGGTTCTTCTAGTAATATGTTTGGGTCCTTGAGGATGAAGTGTCCATCCACATTCCAATTGCTTGATGATGGACTGATGAGGTAGGTCTCCAAAAGCATCAGGATTCACACACACATGCAAATTTAGTGATGAGAAAAACAATTTACCGTTTTCCTCAAGGTCTGCCTAGTAGGTCAACATTTGATGGGGAATTCTGACCCATGGCATCCTCCGCTGATCAGATTCTGAGAAGACAGAAAATAGCAGAAAGGCATCTATTGCCGATGCAGCTCTATGTCTTTTGGAAAAATACCCCCGGGTTATACAAATGGTCCCTAAAAAAGATATCTATTTCCAACTCCAAGATTTCATTATTTACCTGTTAATTAGACAGTTAGCAGTGCTAAAGCTCATAGTAGAAACTTGAAAATAATTGTGTACCTTGTCCTTATTTATCTGAAGTTCAAACCTGTTGTTCTCTACATAATAATTTCACTAGAATTTCCATTCATGTGTCATGTCAGTATAACTGTGGCAACTATATAAGTAGTGGCTCATCTAAAAATATGTAAAAGAAGAGAACAGAGCATTAATGACAGCCATACCTAAATGGATGATAAAGTTAATCTTCACAGAAAGCAGAATGACTGTTTTCAGTAAGTCTTAAAAAAGAATGTTTGATAAGATTGATGGTGAATTAAGGTATAGGTCTATGCTTCCTAATTTTCAGAATGCATAAACACTTTGGGCTCTTGTTAATATACAGATCTTGTTGCAGGATTCATTATTTCTAACAAGTTCTAAAACAACATAGACACTGTTTGCAGTAGGTTCTATTGGAGTTGCAAAGCATTCTGATATAAAAAATACTGCTCTACAATAAACTTATGAATAACATTACATATGTCCAGGCCAAAAAGATATTGTTACTGTATGCCCAGAGATTGTAATAGTCACAACAATTATTCATCATGTAAAATACACAGCAAAAGAGTCTGCTGGTTTCTTACTCACATGTAAAAAATCTTTTTTTGAGCCATGCACTGTGGCACATATATGTAATCTCTATTGGAGGCAGTAGCTGGAGAATTTTGAGTTTGACAGTCAATCTCCAAAAGAATCTTACATTTAGTCTGAAAAAGTTACTTTAGCAAGCATTAATATGAAAAATGTAAGCAAGTTTCAAAAAATGGGAAATAAACATTGTATTAATATTCAGATGAGTGACATATTTTTAATCCACTTAGAAACATTACTAACAGAACATGCTACAGAAGTTTTCATTACTTTGTTTCATCAAGCAGTATATAATATTTAAAAGAAACTATCTATTTGACCAAAAATGTTACATTTCATGTAATGGAGGTAAGAATTTCTCTTCAATTTATGTCAACTTCCAAATTGAGAAATAAAGTTTTTCAGAAATAATCTATTCATTGATTTTTATTTTGTATTCTTGCTACATTACAGTGCAAACTAGTAAGCCATCAAAAATGAAATTAAAAATGCCATTTCTTTAGCATAATGCTCACCAAGGCAATGAAAGAAAAACAAAACAATTGCCTAGACTATGTGATTTCTTGCATTCAATCATGGCAATACCTTAGAGTTTACTGTGTCATTTTGATTTTTATTGTATTTTCACTTTAAGTGATTTTTTCTTCTCTTTCCTAAAACAATATTGTCTTTTCCTTCTAAAGTATTTACATATTATGCACACAATTGATTTTTCTCAATATATAAAGTATTAAATTTCATTTCATTTTCTTTTCATTACTACAAATATTAAAAATATTTCTATAGCACATAAAATAGACATACAATACCTTAAAAATAATTCATTTATTTAAAAAGTTAAAATAGAATTGAGCTCTAATATTCCCATGTTTATTTGCTGAATCATTGGTCGTGGATGATATAACAGGGCAAATGAGTATGCCATATTTTTTCAACTATAACTTTAAGGAACACTCTCTTTTCTTAGGTTGTTTACTTGAGCCTCTAATTTACTCTGCAGATACATTTAAACATTTTTCCTATTACCTTTTATACCAGATAAACATAAAAAGTTAATAAAGGAGACATTGTATAGAGCACCAGTGGCTCACAGACTGCTAATTCTAACTCTGAAGGAGGATGAGACCTGGAGGATATCAATTTGAAATCAACTTAGGCAGACAAATCCAGGAGATTTCATCTCAAATTAAATAGCACAATGCTGGATTGATGGCATGGCTCAAGTGGTAGAATTCCAACCTTAAACAAGCAAGTAGTGTGGGAATGGAAAGGATGATGAGGCGTTGTGTTTAAGCCCAGGTACTAGCACACAAATAAGAGAGAGAGAGAGAGATGGAGGCCGAGCAGAGACAGACAGAGCTATTAGATCAGTATTAATATTATATCAATTAAATATTTAGTATTAATTTGAAATTCAACATTTGCACATCTATTTTACAACAGTAAAATTCAATATTCCTGCTGATACAGTTTGAATGTGATTTAGTCCCCTCCCCCCAAAGCTTCTTGTATCTGGCAGTTGGACCCAGTCATTGGCATGACACTAGCAGAAAGTAATTCTCCTGAGGAGTGAATCTCTGGTGAGGGCCTAGGTAAAAGAAGCGAACCTACCCCTTACTTTTTCTGTTTGTCCAGGCTAGACATGGCACCTTTCTCATCTCAAATGCCACTATGATGTAGCTATGGAGTAGACATCACTAAAGAGCCTGTACTAATGTTATTATTTTGAGTTCATGCTTTCAAAACAGTGAACCTTCCTTTTGATCAGTAGCTAATGACAGATATTTCAATATAGGCATAAAAGCTGTAAGTGATTTCAAGAAACAGCCAATTAACAAAACCTATTGGAAAAGCCATAAGATTACACTAAACAGGATGGATAAATGGAAGTAGCCAACTTTTCCCTCACTTTATAGACTAATGCAAGGCATATGCCCACATTACAGTGCATTTATTTGGATTCCAGCAAATGAAGAGATATCATTACCTAATGGGTGCCTTTTTCTATCACACACTTCACAGAATCACACACAGGGCTGGTACACTAAAATACGAGTTGCATCAATAAAATTACTTTTAGATAAATACACATACAAATCAGTTTTATCATTCATAAATAGTGAAGTGGTGTTTCCTTTTATAAACTCTCTTGTCAGAGTTTCTGAGACACTGAATTCTGTAGTTTTAAATAAGCCAAATAAAATTCATCTTAGTTCTAAATTCAACTATCTGAGAATAATGAAGTAAAGTTCCACCCTTGCTGCTTATGAAAGATTACAATGAATATAGCTCGTTTAGGACTTCCTGATGCTTAGTGAACAGTATTAAATGTTACAGTTGCAGTCATTTCACCTATAGTGTTCCTGGCACATCGTATTATACATGGTTAGCCTCAAGTAAGTTGCAGAGTTGTGATCCATTTTTCTGAGTTTAATGAGTAGCTCCTGGTCTAAAATGCTTGGCTAGCGAAAAATTTAGCAGTTATTTTACCAGGGGAACATTCAGAGCCTCTAATAGAATAATAACACTGTGTCTTCTCAAAAGGATGTTTCACCACTACTTCCCAATCATTTAACAACATGGAGTGTATTGTTTCATAGAATGTTTCCACATCTATTGTGATATGAAGCATAATTTTGGAAAGGAAATAAAAGAGAGCACATTTGAGAAATAATGAGAACATATTCCAATTTTTAAATACATATTTAACAGAGCTAAAAGTATTAAAAGATTATACAACAACTTTACAAACATCTAAGTTAGTAAAATTACATCCATAAAGGTTGTGACTATGGACTATTCAACAGATTGCAACTTACCTAGCACTACTTAGTGAATGCATTAAGGGAGAGACAAGTTTATATAAAAGTGAAGCATCCAGGAACATTCCTCAGTATAATAAAAGCTACGTATGAAACCCACACCTAGCATTATACTTAATGGCGAAAAGCTAAAGCCATTCCTTCTAAAATCAGGAACTAGATAAGGATGCTCACTCTCTCTACTCCTCTTTAACATAGTATTAGAATTCCTAGTCAGAGAAATAAGGCAAGAAGCAAGCATAAAGGGAATCCAAATATGGAAAGAGGAAGTGAAACTTTCCCTCTTTGCAGATGACACGATTCTGTAATTAAAGAACCCTACAGACTCCACTCCCAAGTTGCTTGAGCTGATTCAAAACTTTGGCAAGGTAGTAGGGTATAAAATTAACCCTCAAAAATCAACTGCCTTCCTTTATGGCAACAATGAGAGAAACGAGGCAACAATCAGGAAAACAACTCTTTGCAAGAGCCTCAAAGGAAATAAAGTAGGTAGGAATTAACTTAACTAAGAATGTAAAGGACCTATTTGATGAAAACGTTAAAACCCTGAAAAAGGAAATTAAAGCAGAACTGAGGAAATGCAAAAACCTCCCATGCTCCTGGATTGGAAGAATTAATATCGTGAAAATGGCAATCTTGCCACGGGTTATCTACAAATCCAGGGCAATACCCATCAATATCCCAATGTCATTCTTTAAAGAAATAGAAGAGACAATCCAAAATTTCATATGGAATAATAAAAGACCCCTTATAGCCAAAACAATTCTTAGCAGAAAGAACAGTGCAGAAGTAATTTCAATACCAAACTTTCTCTATTACAGAGCTACAGTGACCAAAACAACGTGGTACTGGTACAAGAACAGGCCTGAAGACCAATGGAATAGAACTGAGGACCCAGATATTAAACCAAAGACTTATGGCCACCTAATCTTTGATAAGGGAGTCAAAAAAATAGAATGGAAGAAAGACAGCCTCTTCAACAAGTAGTGCTGGCAGAACTGGATAAGAACTTGCAGAAAACTAAAGTTGGATCCTTCTTTGTCACCCTGCACCAGGATTAATTCCAAATGTATTAAAGACCTAGAGGTCTTTAATGTGTGTTTATGTGTGTCCTAGTACAGGGCCTGAACACTCTACCTTAGCTTGTTTTGCTCAAGACTGGTGCTCTTCCATTTGAGCCACAGGTCTACTTGCAACATTGTGTTGGTGAACTGGACATAGGGGTCTCAGGGACTTTGCTTGTAGGGCTGGCATCAAAGTATGATCTTCAGAGCTCAACCTACTAAGTTACTAATATATAATTTTTAAAATAATAGTGTAAAGGGGTTTCATTTCAAATTTTAATGCTTAGAAAATAAATGTGTGTGATGTTGTCAAGTTAAACCACACTTCACTACACTGTGGAACAACAATGCATCATTCATAAGTGAAAGATAAGCATTGCCCAGGTCAGTCTCACTACCATCTGTTCTCTGGAATGGTTTGTAGTTTATATACAGGATCAATTAAGTTTTGGATACATTTATGCATATTCATGCTAATGTTGCTAGTTGAAGTCAGGCTTTTTCATTTGATTATGCCTTATATTCAACAAGCAAAACATCTGACTGTAGGGGCAAAGGGTGAGAAATCACAAAAGAAAGGTTCGTAAAATTATAGAACAGGGCCAGGATTGTGGCCTAGTAGCAGTGTACTTGTTTAGCATGCATGAAATCTTGGGATTGATTCATAGGTACCTCACTCACAGAAAAAGCTGGAAGTGGTGTTGTGACTCAAGTAGCTCTTGCCTTGAGAAAGCTCAAGGACAATGACCAGGCCCTGAGTTCAAGACCTAGGACTAGCAAAACATATTATAGGACAGAAAAAGGGATGAAATTTCTGGTTATTTGAAATCGGATAGGGAAGGGGGGAAAACAGATGAGGGGTGGGGGTGGGGGAGGGAAATGGGGAACAAGATATGAGAGAGGATATCAATGTATGTGAAGTAATGTACCTTCTATCTGGTGAATATAATGTAATCCTTCTATTAATTACAATAAAAATATATGGAGAAAAAAGAATATGTGCCATATGTCAAATACCTGTAATCCAATCTATGAAGGAGGCTGAGATTTGAGGATAATGATTTGAAGTCAGTACAGGCAGGAAAGTCCTTGAGACTCTTATCTACAATTAATCACCAAAAAATGTGGACATGGAGCTGTGCCTAAGTAGGAAAAAGTAATTTTGAGAACCAGAACAGTATTGCACAACCTTACTGCAATATACACTATAAAGCCACAGTATTTAAGCATCTGTGTTTGGTTTCAAAAAAAAAAAAAAAAAAGGAGACATACAAAGCAACAGAATAGGGCCGGGAGTTTGGCCTAGAGAGAGAGTGCTTGCCTAGCAGGCACAAAGACCTGGGTTCGATTTCTCGGTACCACATATATAGAAAAAAGCCAGATGTGGTGCTGAGGCTCAAGTGGTAGAGTTCTAGCCTTGAGAAAGTCCAAGGACAGTGCTCAGGCCCTGAGCCCAAGCCCAGGACTGGCAAAAAGAAAAAGAAAAAAAAAACCAAAGCAACAGAATAGAACAGACAATCCAGAAATAAGCCTATATATTTACATGCACCTTAGTTGTATGGCTATTATAATTGTCAAAATAAATCACTATTATATAATTTAGCACTGGCTACCAAAAATGATAGGAATATGTGGGGTCTTTCTTCTGAATACTGTTGATGATTCATCATTTTACACAACCATCATCCAACTTCAATTAAAGAAAATGGTGGTTAGAATATGTCAGGGAGTTTAGAAGTGATTGGTAGAAAAAACAAACAGTGATTACTAACACACCATTGGAAGCATGAAGTTCTAGTATGCTATTATGCAGAGGGGTGATGGTAGATACTAACAATAACTATATACTTCATAAAACTAGAGGAAGCAATTTTATAAAGTTTTGACCACAAAGAAATAATAGATGGCTGAAGAAATAAGTATACTTAACCTTAATTGAACATTGCCCCATATCTATACATATATATATATATATCAAAACCCTAGATGTTACCATTAATATGTAAATTTTTCACATTTTTAATGTATCCATTAAAATGAATTACAAAAGGAAGTGAGGCTACAGAGAGGAAAATATCTGTAACAAACTTAATTAAATCTGTCAATTTCCAGTGTTTCTCTTCAGCTTTTATGCAAATGTCTCGGCTTACTACATGTACTACAGAACAAAACCTGAAGGGCTTTCATTCTAAAAATAAAATGGAGGGGAGGAAATTTGCTCAGCTGTATCAACTTACAACATTTTGACACATGCTCTAACAATAGATTCCAAGTACACTCTGGGAAACAGAGATGTCAAGAAAAAAATCCACTAAGTTTGCTGGCAATAAAATATCTGGGCTGGGCAGAAATTATTTCAATTCCAAGGGATTCATTAATTATGCAAATATTTAATAATGATAGAAACATGCATAGAGATTACATAATATCAATGGAGACAGAATAGAAACACAGTAAATCCCAAATATAAGGAAGACTTATAGAGGAACTAACCTGATGTAAGCTGTCAGGGCAATAATGAGTAGGTTTAACAATAGAGAAAGCCAACTGAAAAACACGAGGAAAACACTTGAGAAATGTATTTACAAGAGAAAGTAAAGGAAAAAATAAACAATAGCTTCATGAAATAAGGCTGCTAGAAAAGTGTTAAAATGTCCATCAAGGCACTGAAAACACTGTCAGAAGACCAACAAATCAAAATGCTTTGAGTGAAGCAAGAAAAGAATAAACTAGATTAGTTAAATATTATTGACATCTCTTTGTAAGGAAAGGAAAAATGACTAAGAGTTCAATGATGGCATTACTACTAAAAGATAAGACATTTGCAGTGATGGAAAAATAATATGTAAATTCAAGGTTTTATATTCAGAAACAAAAAGAAAACAAGAAACATATCAACACTGCTAAGAATTTAACCCAGGAGGCTGGGAGTTTGGCCTAGTGGTTAAAGTGCTTGCCTAGCATGCATGAAGACCCGGGTTCCATTCCTTGGTACCACATACATAGAAAAAAAAAAGCCGGAAGTGGTGCTGAGGCTCAAGTGGTAGAGCTCTAGCCTTGAGAAAGTCCAAGGACAGTGCTCAGGCCCTGAGCTCAAGCCCGGACTGGCAAAAAAAAAAAAAAAAAAAAAGAATTTAACCTAGGAGCCTTGTGCATTCTTGTCAAGTACACTATCATTGAACTACATCCTCAACCATATGTAACCCAAAAATCTCAACAAGCAACAACATGGAGTCTAGCAACATCATGGGATTTCTATGATAAACATTAAGCGTCTGACACAACCTGAAGCAAAAGCCTTCTACTTACAGTCTAAACCAAAATATCAATCTGGCCTTTGGTCTCTCTTTTACATTAAAAGTTTACCTTTGGAAAAAAGAAAAGGAATTTCAAGTTTCACAAAGTATCAGATCTTTCTGAAAACATTGTTTGATTAAATTTAATTTGATTAAGCAAAGTGAAAATTTTTGGGTTGTTTTTTTGTGTGTGTGTGTGCCAGTCCTGGGCTTGAGCTCAGGGCCTGAGCACTGTCCTTGGACTTTCTCAAGGCTAGAGCTCTACTACTTGAACCTCAACACCACTTCCAGCTTTTTTCTATGTCTGTGGTACCGAGGAATCGAAACGGGGTCTTCATGCATGCTAGGCAAGCCCTTTAACCACTAGGCCAAATTCCCGGCCCCGCAAAGTGAAAGTTTTTATCAATGTGAAAGTATATATTTATACATACATGACAATCTAAGCTCTGCTATATGCAGGATGATTTAGTTTCCTATCTCCTGTAAAATTCTTGTTTTACCATCTACTCGATCTAGACTGCAGAGAAGGCTGTGTGGCATGCTACTTTGGTGGCAGAAGTAGATTATATTTTCATCATGCTATAGGAGAGTATTTTCATTGTAATATAGAAATTGATTAGTTAATGGGAGTATACCTCTTTCCTTACCTAGAGGTAAGAAGATTCTTTGGTAGTCATTTGCACGTGGAAATAACCCTTTCTGTAAATATACATAAAAGTGATCCCCAAATACAGAATTTTGTACTAAGAATTCTTTGCGAATACAAGTGTTTAATTACTTTTTGCCATTGTGTTTCAGATGTGCCTGTGTATGTGCAATTTCCAAAAAGCATAAACTAACAATTCTTGGATACTTTCTGATTCTCAGCATGGTAAATATATTTGTACTTAATTTTGAGCTTGTTACATGTAATATCTTGCCAAATATGGTTGTTTAGAGTCATTTTGACACAGGCTTAGCATCATAAATATTGACTGTGGGAGAACATTGACCATATTTGCCTAAACTATGAGCACTGTGATCCAAGTAGATGAGAATTTGAAATGAAAAATATGCAAAAATTTCATTTGGTCTAGGATGGAGAGAGGCATTATGTGGGCATGACTTGAAAACATTGTCAGACCATTTATATTTTCTGTACCTCTCCATCATGTTTCACAGGTCAGCCACTCTAGAAAACAGTCAAATGATGGCAATCAGCCTATAATAATTAACATTATAATAATAGTAATCTTGTCCTTTCCAATCATCTGTATACTTCTCTACCATTTTTTTAAATCTAGAAACAAACTAGGGATGATTTTACAATGTAAATTACTCCAAAACGTTCTTCCTACTCCAGTAAACAATTATTTCTTCTCCAAGAATTCTGTGGATTTATAGAGGTGTGGAAGCACAGAGATCCTTGAAATTTACATCTTTCTGCTCCACATACTGTAGACTTTTGAACACTGTTTTGGTTCTCAGCAGTCTTCAGTTAAATATTGCTGCTGGTGAATGGAAAGAATGAACACCTCTAACTGTATACTGGGAAGTGCTCACACACCTGCACCAGGATGGGTGTTCTCTAAATTAAAGCTTCCTGTGGCATCCTTCCTAGCCTCTTTCTTCCGAAAATAAGGGAGGCAGTGACACTGTTCAAAAAGAAATGGATTCATTGCTTGACTTATATAACTGTAACCCCTCCATACATCACCCTTATAATACAAATGTAAAAAAGAAAAGAAAATCTATTACTTTGTTTGAGCAATTTAGATATTTATGGGGGCATGGAAAAATGTTAAACTGCTGAAGTCTGAGGCCTAACTAGAGTTCAGGGCACCTGAGAGGATGTGTAGTAGAACAACCACACAAGTTACAGAAGCCCAGGTCCCATGAAAAACATGTTCCAGAAACATGTGGTATTTCACAGAAAGAGGATGGATGTGATCTCAGGACTTCCTGGAGAGTGGTCAGAGTGCAAGTCTGGTAAGAAGCTACCTTAGAAGAGACAGTGGCACCCAGGAGAATAGGAGATTGGTGCAGATAGTGGTCACCAATCCACCAGCAACTACAAATGGATTACAAATATTGATTTAAAAAAAAAACCTAAAATTACTTTGTAATGTAGATTGGAATAGGAATTTGAAAAACTTGTGTGTATAAGATATCATAAAAGACTATTAGGGTGTGTCTATGATTGTGAGTGTGTGCGTTCGTGTGTGTGTGTGTGTGTGTGTGTGTGTGTGTGTGTGTGTGTGTGTGTGTGTGTGTGTATACGTACCATTCTGGGGCTTGAATTCAGTATCCGGGCCCTGTCCCTGAGGTATTTATTGTTGTTGTTGTATTGCTGCTTTTTCTCAAAACTAGTGCTCTACTACTTGAGACACAGCACTACTTCTGGCTTTTTTGAGGGAGTGGGATGTTATTGGAGATCAAGTGTCTCAGAGCTTCACAGACTTTTCATGCCCTGGCTGGTTTTGAATGGTGATCCTCAGATCTCACCTACCTGAGCAGCAAGGATTAGAAGTTTTATCCACCAGCATGCAGCTCTCTATAAAAGTACAGAATGATATACTGGAGTGATGGTATGCGCATGAAATCATAATTTTCAGTCCATGAGGTTTTAAAAACTAGTATAGGTATAAAAGAAAGGCAAGTGTGTGTGTGTGTGTGTGTGTGTGTGTGTGTGTGTGTGTGTGTGTGTGTGTAGCTATCTGTCTGTTTATTTCTTAGTTTCTCCAACAGGATGTTATGTCCTGAATAAAGCAATGCTAATAACCAAAAAGCACATGTTTGATTTGAACTTATGTAGAATTCTCCACTAATAGGAATCAGGACTCCTGAAAAATGTCAGACAAAGAACTTGGAGTATAGATAATGTATCGTATGTCATATTTGTTATAATATATATGTACTATATGTGCTAGAACAGCTTTCTTTGCCCCAGAATGAGGAAGTGTATAAGGAATGAAAAATCATGTCAAAAGTATAAATAAAAATATTAACTTAAAGATTGGGGACTATAGCTTAGCAGTAAAGTGCTTACCAAGCATGTACAAAGTCCTAGGTTCAATTCCCAGTACTACAAAGAAAACATAATAAGAGTAATGCAAATTTAGTCAGAATCCAAGGTGAAGGGGTTCAAGCAGGTTAATTAGATATTTGAGTAACAAATTATTGATAATTGATAATAAGTATAACTCATTGAGTAAGGTAGAAATGCACTGAATAGTGAATAAAGAGTAAGGAAGTTATTTCTCTTGTGAGACAATGCTATTTAAAAAGGACAATGCTACATAAAAGGGAACAGCAGAATTAGAAAATCACCCTTTGCAATTATAATAGTAAAAAGGAATTTAGCCTCAATCAATGTATGCTAAAATAGTAGTGAAATTAGAGTTGAAATACAACATTAGCATCTTCATTCTCTTCTAAATACAAGAGGAGTGCTGAATGGTAGAGGAAAAGATAATTATTACAACAGATTAAGTGTGGGACAATTCAGAGCCACATATTATGTGGTGATGAGCAGAATGTGTGTTCTGTGCCACCTGTTACAAAGATGCAGAACCTGGATCAAGTATTTGGAAACCATCAGACAAATTCAACTGAATTGCACAAATTGATTGAAATGTAGCCTTTAAAACAACCCAAATCAAGAAAGCCAGGTAAAGACTCCAAATCTGCTCCAGAGTGCAGGAGATATATGTATGTATATATATATATATATACATACATGTGTATATACATATATGTACATATATCTTATATGTATACAGATATACGCACATGTTTAAATATACATATGCACATGTGTAATACATATATGCACATGTGTAATACATATATGCATACACATAAACATACACATATATATTATTATATTATAGGCACTGTTTGGACAATTGGTAAAATTTGGCTATATGGCTTTGATCATTACATTGTGATAATTTAGGAATCCCCCACCTCCACCTTACACCTCACTTTGTGCTAGTACTGGAGCTTGAACTGGTCCCTAAGCTTTTTTGCTCAAGGCTGGTTCTCAACCACTTGAGCCACAGTTGCACTTTTCTGGTGGTTAATTGAAGCTATGAGTCACACAGAGGAGACTTTCTTTCCTGCCTCTGGTGGCTGGGAAATGTGATCCATAGATTTCAACCTCCTGTGTTGCTAGGATTACAGATATGAGATACCAGTGCCCAATTTACACCTCTCCCTTCCTTTATGGCTAGGAAACATTAACTCTACTGTTTGCAGATGATGGGGTTATCATGTTGACAATACTCTTGCAAAGTTTCTAAAGGAACAAATTGCCATATTCAATAAATTTGAAATTATTTCCAATGGATAAGAAAAACCACACCCAATATCATCTACATGCTCCTCCTGACAAGGCTTTCTTTCATTTTGTAGATCACCAACAAATCACCATGAATCCTGGATATCAGAATGAGGAGGTAACATTGTGCTAATTTCATTAATAAAAATTCAAAGTAGAAAGAAAGGCCCTAGTAGAAATGTTTTTTCTAGATCATCTACAAGAACAGTTGTACAATGTAGTTAATACCTTATAATACTCCTCAAATTTTTAATCTAGTTTCTTTACAAAATCTTACAGATTGCCTAGCTTCAAAGAAGCAGTTCCTTATTTTACACACCATATACATTCTCAGTAAAAGATTAAGGCATTTTTCCCTTAAGCCAAAAAGAATTTAAAAAGACAGAATAACACATTAATTCAGAATAGATACACTGTATCCATGACCCTAGGCATAATTTATTGAAAGGCATTTAATATAGTTGACAGCTTATATACATAATTCAAAGTATATGATAACCAATGGTTAACAGAATTAACGATGAACATGAACAAATCTCAACATGCTCTAAGCAGAAAAGACATCATTTACCTTATTGTATTAGAGTATTCTGTTAGATGTACAAACCTCTTACAAAAATAATTTAGAAACAAATAATGTATGCTCTAAAAATTCTACAAGCAGAAATACATCACAAAGGGCATCACAAAAATTTTATACTCATAACCTCTAAATTCTGGGAGACTTGCAATAGGTCTCAGTAAAATTTTAACTCTGGTTTCTTCTTTATGTAAGTATTCATGAAAAAAAATCACAGAATAAGTATTATTGACTTATGATTTATATCTGTTTTTCCTGAAATCCTGGATGTCAGAACATGGCACAGGCCCCATCATTTTTATTGCTAAAAGTAATTTCTAATTAATTTCTTAATATAAAGGAACTGAATGTCAAAATATATTTCCCTTCTAGTAGTATTTGTGCTTTTTAAGATATGTGAAGGCTCCCTTAGGTGAGATGTGGAGCTTTACAAGTACAATTTCAGCCAGTAAGAAATATTATTTTCTCTCCCTATCTATTATTTCATGTGAATGCACAACTGAAATATGAAAATAAATTCCAAACAAGCTGAATTCTGAATGTGTGATATGTAATATCAAAACATTTTTTCACTCTTTTTGTGTGTCAGTACTGCAGCTTGGTTTCTTCTCTCAAGACTGGCACTCTACTATTTGAGCCATACCTCCACTTCCAGGGTTTTACAGATCAATCAGAGATAAGATTGTCACAGACATTTCTGCCTGGAGAGATTTCACATGGCAATCATTAGATCTAAGTCTCCTGAGTTGTTAAGGTTACAAGCGTGAGCCACTGCTGCCTGGCTCATATTTTCATCACACTCTAGACAAATCATTAATTTTTTTAAACTGTTAGTCTTATCAGTATAGGTGTTTCAGAAAAATTTTATCAATATTTTTCTGCCTCAGTAATGCATCAGTAGAAGCAAGAAATTACTGAATATGACAAATTCTGATGCTTTCATAAGCAGTCAGCAGCATCAATGCAAAAACCTAAACAGACTGTTATTTTACAGCTATTAACAATTTGTCATTGACCTACCAGGAATACTAATGGCAGCACTGTTTTAAATCCAACAGTGATAGTATCTTAAAAAGAAAGAAGGAATTAATTTAAACAAAGCTGTATTTTTTTATGGATTTATGCACTGGATTTCTCTAACAAGGTTAATACCACATCTGATAGATAGCCCAGATCTTCTGATGAGACAGAGTTATAGATATTCCAGTCTGGAATTTCCAAAGGAAAATTTTTGTTTAGCCTTGTTTTGATTTCTTTAAGATACATCCTTTCCACTTCGCTGTTCTATTCAGTGCCACAAAGTGCTTGTACATGAGGAAGGAGAATGAAACTGGTGTAGCCTTTATGGAAATCAATATGGAGTGTCCTCTAAAGCCTAAAAGTAGATTTCTTATGTGATTATGCTGTACTGCCCCTATACTATGTATGTATATAGAGATATATGTATCTAAATAAACATATATATTATACATTTATATACACATAAATATTGAAATATATACTGTATGTTTAACTTACTATAGACTATAATATTTTAATGTGTAATATAGTATATTTGTATGAATTTATATCTACATATCATTATACATGTGAATATGTACATATATTTTATATAAATGTAAAAAAATTGTATATATGTATATGTAGAAAACAGGACTTAGATTCAAATTCTAGTGCCACCAAAAGTAAGTGGATATGATATCTGAACAACTGTGTTTAGAGAATATTTTTTCTGCTATTAATTTTAGCATCCAAGTAGCTACTGGTTGAAATATAAAGTCAAGTATAAATTTAAAATAACCAGTTATTCTGACCAGATAGAGCAGATATATTCATGGGACATCATCAAATTTGGTCTGAAAATGATTGGGGTAAAATTGTTGTGGTAAGTAAAATGTCTAGCATTAAATTACACCCCAAGTAGCTGAGGCCAGCACTTTTAACCACCAATCATTTGCAACATGCCAGCCATTTTCCCCTCCAAGCACACATCAAGAATTTATTTGGGACAAGCTCTCATTCTGTGAATGTACAAGTACTGAGAGGAATTTTGAGTGATTTTTTAATATTCAGCTAACATGCAGTTAGGCACTTTTGCCTTGTTGGGATCTTTATGCACATTTTTTTAGCTTTTTATTTTATTTACCAGTACAGATTCACCTTCAGGTACTTGTTTTTTCAATAAATAACTAAAGAAGTCAAAATCTCATACTCTCATGTAAGTGATCAGACATGAGTGACCAAAAAATTGAATCACTCCAAAACTCATCTCCAAAGAAACAACCATCCCATTAAAAGATGCACCAAAGACTTAAAGAGAGTCTTCCCTAAACAAGCAATAAGAATGGCCTATAGACACATGAAGAAATGCTCAACATCTCTGGCCATAAAAGAAATGCAAATCAAAACAACCCTAAAATTCCACGTCACTGCAGTGAGAATGGCCAGGATCAAGAAATCTAATAACAGATGCTGTAGGGGATGAGGCCAGGAGGGAGTGCAAACTCATTCAACCACTATGGAAAGCACTATGGAGGTTCCTCAAAAGACTAAACTCCCCTATGTCCCAGCAATTCCACTACTTGGCATTTACCCAACGGTCCAGAAACAAAGACATACTAAATCCACTAGCACAACAATCTTCATTGCAGCACTATTTACCAACCCAGATGCCCTTCAGTTGATGAGTGGATCAACAAGATGTGGTGTTTGTACACAATGGAAATCTATGCTGCTGTGAGAAAGAACTACATCACCACATTTGTAAGGAAATGGAAAGACTTAGAAAAAATCATAGTAAGTGAAGTAAGCCAGACTCAAAGGAACATAGGCTCAATGGTTTCCTACATTTGCCATAATCAGTAGAAACCTTGGGCTCTCCTAGCAGAGATTTACAATAGAACAAAACCAAGATACTTAAGGCCATACAGAATGATGCCAAATGAAAGGACCTTCAGGATATAGAAACAAAACCCATGTAATGAGTGATTGTTGTCCTTAATGTACTATGTTATCTCTCATCTCTTTTGCAATCCCTTGGTTATCTCATATTGTTACAATATTTCACCTAATTATCTGACACATTGTATATATGCATATTTGGTTATTTGAAGTCGGATAGGAAAGGGAGGAAAACAAGATGAGGGGCCAGGGTGGGGGGAAGGAAATGGGGACCAACACACGAGAAAGGGTATCAATGTTTATTAAGTAATGCACCTTCTATCTGGTGAATATAATGTAACCCCTCTATTAATTGCAATAAAAATATATGAAAAAAGCTGATTAAGCACCTGCAGAAAACTAAAGTTGGATCCTTTTTGTCACCCTGCACTAGGATTAACTCCAAATGGATCAAAGACTTTGAGGTAAAAGCAGATACACTGAAAATTTTACAAGAAGGAGTAGGAGATACACTAGGTCTCCTTGGCACAAGTCGAAACTTTCTTAAGGACCAAGAAACACAACAAATCAGAGAAAGTCTGGATAAGTGGGACTGCAGTAAATTGCAGAGCTTCTGTATGGACAAAGGACATAGCTAGCAAATTAACTAGGAAGCCTACAGAGCGGGAGAAGGTCTTCAATAACCATACAACAGACAATGCCCTCATATCTAAAATATATCAACAGTTTAAAAAAATTGAATCACTCCCAAACTAATCTCCAAAGGAACAACCATATCATTATAATGTGGGCTAAAGTCTTAAAGAGAGTCTGCTCTGAAGAAGATATAAGAGTGGCCTATAGACACATGAAGAAATGCTCCACTTAGGGGTCGGAGTTTGGCCTACTGGTAGAGTGCCTGCCTAGCATACACAAAGGCCCAGATTTGATTCCTCGGTACCACATACATAGAAAAAAGCTGGAAGTGGTGCTGTGGCTCAAGTGGTAGAGCTCTGGCCTTGAGAAAAGTCCAAAGACAGCGCTCAGGTCCTGAGTTCAAGCCCCATAACTGGTAAAAAAAAATTAAATGCTCCATTTCTTACTTCTCTGGCCATAAAAGAAATGCAAATCAAAACAACTCTATGATTCCACCGCACTCCAGTTAATATGTACTTATTTTTGTGCTTTTGTGCTCTTATCTGTGTGTATAATCACTATGTTTATTTACCTGTGCATCTATTTACCTATGTGTGTGCACTTTGATGCATGTGTTTTGGTATGAATGAATTGTCAGTGACTCTGATGTAAGATGGCTGGTGAAATACTATTTCACCATTTCCACACAAATGTCTGCTGTACAACAAAATCTGGAACCTTTAACTTAGAGCTTGTGACAGTTTTTAGAAAATTGTCTCTCTCCTTTATACTTTGTTACTGAATGTGGAATTTTAATTTTCTGTCCCATAAGAAATAAAGGATTTAGGCTGAGAGTGTGACCTAGTAGTAGAGTGCTTGCCTAGCACGCACAGAGCCCTGGGTTCGATTCCTTGGTATCACATGCACAGAAAAAGCCAGAAGTGGCACTGTGGCTCAAGTGCTATCCTTGAGCAAAAGAAGTTCAAAGACAGTGCCTAGGCCATGAGTTCAAGCCACAGGACTGGCAAAAAAATAAAAAGAAGAAAAAAGAAGAAATAAAAGATGAGCTATTTGCACATCTCATAACAAATGCGAAATAATCTAGATGCATTTGCATGTTCAAATTAGCTTTATTATGAACTAATTCCTATTCATTAAGCATTTTCACAAAAATACTATGCATATTTTTCGTAGAACAAATAAGCCCTCCTTTACCATGATTTCATACTGCCATAGGAAAAAAGATGCTACAAAATTATATTCAGATTAAAGCTACAGCTAAAATACAGCAAAAAGGATGCATGTCAAATATTGTTTTAAAACAGCAGAGAATATAATTACTAACATAAATTTGGAATATATGCACATACATAGTTTTATGCTTAATTATGCACAAAATAAGTATCAATAAAGTTTAAAGGATATTTAATTAAATTCGTAACAGTTGAAAAAATACACAAGGAGAGTGTAGGAAAAAAATGAAAGATGGTTAGTAAGGGGAACCAAGATGGAGACTGGCTCTGACCTGAGTGACAGCATTCTATGCAATAAAACAATCTGGCAAATCTGAGTTAGAACACTGAATACTATAATGTGAACATGTGAAGTATTTATTTCTCATACCCTCTTTATCACCTTTATCAGCAGGTCTACAGGTTTTATGGGTTCAGTGGAAGCACCATATCCATGCACATTTCAAAGAGAATGGAATGCTGATTTATAGTTTGCAGCAAAAGTTGCACTTAGAATTAAAAGTATCCTATCTTCATGTTGTATTTATGTTAAGGAAGAACTGTGCCCTTCAAGAATTTGGTATAGAACCTGATACACAGTTGAGTCTAAACCAGAAGCTCATCAGGAATGAATAGTGCCAATCAAAGAAATAAAAACGGTAGATTGGAGATGTGGGTGAGAGTAGAGAATCCAGGAAGGAGTGGAGTCAGCGTGGCCAGAGAGAGTGCCATCGGTGCAGGACTCAATAGGCTGGTTTGTTCTGCGTTTTCTTTTTTCTTTTTTTTTAATTGTTTAAGAATTGAACTTAAAGCATACTTCAACTGAAAAGATACATTATGACAAACCATAGACAAATGCAGCCTGGTGATTGCAGTATTTCAAAAACAATAACAAAAAAATGAGCTGATTATTTTTTTTGGCAGTCCTGGGGTTTGAACTTAGGGCCTGGGCACTGTCCTGGACCCTTTCGCTCAAGGCTAGTGCTCTGCCACCTGAGCCACAGCACCACTTCCAGCTTTTTCTGAGTATGTGGTACTGAGGAAAGAAACCTAGGGCTTCTTGCATGCTAGGTGAGCACTCTACCACCACTTAGCTATCCTCCCAGGACCTGAGCTGATTTTTTTTGCTGTTTTAGTACAAGATACACTTGGGCAGGATGTGGTGGCTCACACCCTGTCATCTATTCAGGAGGCTGAGATATGAGGATAGCAGTTCAAAGCCAGCTCGAGAACTGAAGAACATGAGACTCAATTAATCACTAGAAAACAGAAAGTGGGATTGTGCCTCCAGGGAAAGGGTGGTAGCCTTGAGCTGAAGAGTTCAGGGACAACACCCAAGACCAGGGATAGGGCAGTGGTAGCCTTGAGCTGAAGAGCTCAGGGATATCACCCAGGCCCAGAGTTCAAGCCCCATGACTGAAAAAAAAACAAAAAAAACAACAAAAAAAAAACCCTTTGTTCCAAAGGAGCAGACATAGATAAAAAGGTGGCTTGGAGAACTCTCCACCCTTTCCTTTCTTCTACTCCTTCACACTCAGCATACTCCCAATACCTGCAGTGATGAGGCGAGATCTCTTCCCACTCAGCTGACATAGTAATTATAGGAATGGCCAGATCTTTGTAATTCTGTAAGAATAAAAAAATTACAAAGCTTTTCAATATGTTCTATCACATGTGGTTCTCACATAGACTAATTGCAGATTAGGGTATAATAATTGAGAGAGTGAATTGGCTATGCAATTTGGGCACAATTAGAAGAGTGTAGGCAAAGCTGAACAAATTTTCTAACTTTCATTCTACGTCTTTTTTTGAGGATTATAAAATTATTATTTATTTATTTTTGTTGGTCGTGGGGCTTGAACTCTGGGCCTGGTGCTGTCCCTGAGGCCTTCCGCTCAAGGCTACCACCCTATCCCTAGAGCCACAGCACCACTTCTAGTTTTCTAGTGGTTAATTGGACATAAGAGTCTTACGGTCTTTAGTGCCTGAGCTGGCTTGAACCATGATCCTCAGTATTCAGCCTCCTGCGTCATTCCATGTCCTTTAGGTGCACAGCATTTTTCTAAACTGCACTAGCAAGGAAATACACAGCAGTTACAAAATAAAGTTTAGATTCATGCCAGTAACCTTAGCTACTTAGTAGGCTGATTTTAGGATAACGGCCCAAAGCCAGCTGAGGCAGAAAAGTCCCTGTGAGAATCTTATTTAAAATGAACCACTTAAAATCTGGAAGTGATGCTGTGGCTCAACGTACTAGAGCACTAGCCTTGAGCCAAAGAACTTAGGGAACGTACCTGGGTCCTGAGTTCAAGCCCCATGATTGCTCTCTACCCCGAAAAGCGTTTAGAATCTATTTTAAACCAGAGGTTTCAACCTAGTGCTTTAAAAGGTATTTTTAAAGCAAGGCAACATTATTTCTCTGCTTTGTGAGCATGGTTTCACTGTATTTTGAGTTTTTATTTCAGTAATAAAATTCTATTGGTAGACAGTTGTAGTTTGAAAAGTGCTTGAGCTAATGGCACAGTCCACACCCAATGCTCATTGGCTTTCTAGGACTCTAAAACAAAAGTACTCCTTAGAATGTAATTTGAATAAATACATAAAAAGGACTGAATTGTATTTTAAATTTATCTTTACCAGGGAAATGAGATAAAAGCCTGGTAGATATTTGTCAAATCCATAAAGCTGAAATATCAAATGTGTTAAATCTGCTTGTCTAAATTTAGTTAATTTGATCAAAATGGTTGCATAACTGTATTGTTTTAGTGGAAATTTTTAGTTATCAGAGCCTACTATAAACCTCAAAACAATAATGCCAGGAATAGGAATAGCTGAAATTTAAATTACGAGGGACATAGTACTTTATGGCATCTAAAACCCTGCTATGCGAGACCAGGATAAGGACTACATGACATCTAGTGGCAAGTTTTGTCACAACAGCTGAATCCCAATCATGATTCAACAGTTTTTTGCATGGGTAAATTTGGAAAGCTTATCTGAAAGTTCTTTGATTTCTTTTAATTTATATCATTACTGCAATCACAGACTCATGAGGGTTATACTCTTTTCCTGCAATTTTTGTTATAAGATGATTTAAACTCATGTCAAAGAATGTGCTGCTGATTTTTTTTTAAAATATGCATTTCTGTTTGATCGTTTAACATATATTTATTCTAAATACACAGCACAGAATCACCATGTTTCTCACATCATAAAATAATGTTTTCATATTTGCACTGAAAATTATTTTGAAGCTACACATTAAAACTGAAACCTTATTTCACTTTAGGTAGAAGCTATTTCATTTAAGTGAAGAATAATAAAGAACATAACATTAAATAAATAATCATATACAATACTTATAACTCTTATTGCCAAGTCAGCAAACATATTTATGGAAAAAGTAGTAAATATATGGATAGGGAATGAGTGAGGGTGTTTATAATAAACACAAACAGAGTTTTGGCAGCCAGGTAAAAGTGAGAAGATTTACACAAATCAATTCATCTAATCCTCTCAAAAATTCTTGAAGATAATGTTATTATCTTAATCTAAAATTTCAAGTGGGATTGGGGCTTAGAAAGTAAGGCTCACATCTGTAATCCTAGCTACTCAGGAGGCTAAGATATGAGAATCTGGGTTCAAAGCCATCTTGGGCACACAAGTACCAGAGATTCTTATTAACTAGCAAAAAGCTGGAAGTGGAGGTGTAGCTCAAATATTAGAATGCCAATATTGAGTGACAGCACCTAGGCATTGAGATAAAAACCCAGCATTGGCACAAAGTAAAAGAAAAAAGAAAGAAAGGAAATGTTTCCAAAGGTAAACATTTAATAAGTGATAAAAATTTGTCTAACCTGAGTCACAATTTTTGAACATTATATTATAGTTAACATACAATTTCAACTCTAGTTTTAGCAACATAGGCTTTCACCTCTTAATTCATTTAATAAAATGAATTAATGTATGTGTGGGTAAGTCACCTAGAGACAGTGATATTCCTTCAAATGTTCTGATGAATTAAGTACTTTGGGATCAGTAGGAAAAAAGTTTTTCTCTTCCCCCAGAAGAAAGGACTGTGTATTAGGAATTTTAGTGATTCTAAAAATGCCAACTGAACACTAAAACTTCTTATTTGACTCCTGTATACAATACCGTTACCAGTGGCCTTCAAACACTGAGAATCCAAGCAGTAAACATTTTTTTTTCTTTATAAAACTGTTCAAAGGTAATTTTCTACAGAAGTAAATGCTTCTAACAATTTGAGTCAATAAATATGTATGTATTTAAGCTGATACAGAGAAACTCAGTAGTCAAAGAAGCAGGCCTTTTAAGCAAAGTGATATCTTTTCCTTTGACAGCACATTTCATTGCCTGCACATAAAAAATGACTTACAAGATTAGTAAATAGAATAAAAGGCATCTCTTAATGACGCTACTTTTTAATGGTCACCCATTCAACAACTAGTTACATGTGGATGGAAGTTATTTCTTCCAACTTGCAAAATATGTTTTCCCTACTGAGGAAAGAGTTCTAGTTAACAACTCTATTTAAATCTGATAGAAATTTTTCAGAGGACGACATTAGCCTGCCCTACGATCTGTGTGATTCTGTGGATAAGTAAGGATGTGCAATCTTAAAATGATCTATCACAACTGAAAATCAATACATCAAGCCCATAAAATAGTCTTGTATAATTCACTTGCCAAGTGATAAATTACACATGCATATCAATGCCACATGCAATGTGATGCCTCAAGTAAAATAAGCTTAAAAATTCTTGAAATATATGATTAATGAAACTAGTAGAGCCTGAAAAGTATATATTATACTGCTAACACTAACCAATATATTCTCCTCAGAGTTTTACGCGCCTGAGAAATGGCATTTACATACACAATATCAACAGTGGAGATAAATCAGACACTCTTATACTGAAGTCCAATTCTTAGGGTAGTGATTCATGTTGTACTATTTTTTAAAGTGGTGATTTACATTAATGTATTTCTCATAAAATATTTAATGCTGCCTACAATTATTGCCAAAACTATGTTCTAACCCTTTCTCTCAGGTTATCCACTGAAAGGCTTCCCAAAGCAATAATAAACTCATGAACTTTGATCTTTCATGTTACAGGGACAATATTTTAAACACAAAACTGTACAAGGTACAAAGCTTGCAGCCCTTCCTCAGCCACCACACTGGTTTTGCTAGCTACTCACAGCTCATTATACATGGGCCTCAGAATTCAAAGCCCCGAGAAGTCTTCACTGAGAGTATGTGTGGCCCATTGTATTACTTAATGTAACCTAAACCATCATTTGCAGAAATTCCTCCTGGGAGAAATATTAATATCATAAGAGCTTCACCTGAAGATTAACTTCATCCCATGGGAAAACAGCCACAAATAAGAAGCACATCTCCCACCATCCACCTTGAATTCCAAGGAAGAGTTGGGCACAAAGAATCACCCTTCTTTCCCTAACTTGGGAGAAATCCAAGTTTTCCCTTGGTTTACTTGGAAAAGCACAAATGCAAACCTACCTAATCCTCATTCCTCTTCTAATGAGAAAACAAAAGGCTACTTGGCCTTCCTGACCACGCTTCACAAAATTCTTGCTAATTTGCACTGACCAACCCTTTAGCCAAGGTCTCCGTTTCTGCTAGATCCCAACACTTAGATCCATCCTTGACTTTAAGAGAGTATGAAAAGGCTTAACCGTCATAAAGGCCTATTGGGGAAATCAACTATAACAAAGAAAGTCAACCCACTTGCCTGTCCAATCAGGCCATCTAGCTTCACTCTAGCACTTACTTGTTTCCAGCCTTCTTTATTCTCCCAATACAAGAAAAGATTTTTCTGCTGGAATTTTGTAAAAGTTGAGAGTGCAATTAGTCTCCTTTTGAACAGTTTTCTTCTTCTATAGCAATGGGTGTCTTCCATTGCAATGGTCTATGAATTGAGCAAGCATCTTACCTAAGAGAATTCGATTTTTTTCCCATTTCATAGAGAAAAAATTATAGAGAACACACTAATGCCGCTTACAGTCTTCCTCTGTAAGCTCTGGTTCCTACACGTGGAAATTAAGTTTTAATATTGACTTTATTGAGACATCCTTCACAAAATACACAGTATACCTCATAATATGCACAGTATACAACACAGTACACATTCCAGTCACTTTTAGACCCAATCAGAGCTGTGTATAACATTTACCAGCAGGATAGTTATAGCAACATATCAGTAAAAACATAAGCTAGCGATCTTCTTCTTTCTCTCTGGCTGTACTGCAATTGGAACTCAGGGACTTGTGCATGCTAAGTTAGCACCCTACCAGTCAAGCCATATCTCCAGCTCTGCATTTTGCTGGTAATTTTGAGACAGTTCCTAGTGAAATTTTCTGCCAGGGCTAGCGTAAAAAGTTCTCAGCCTCTTAAGTAGCTAGGATTTCAGGGGGAGCCACCAAAACCAAGCTCATTTCTTTGAGAATGTTGTATGAAAAACTTGGAAATGTAGTCTCTTTACTCATTACTCCCTTTCCTTGAGATTGAAACACATACTAAAACATTTATAAATATACCATATTTCATTATTTTTCTTAATTGCTTTACAATATCTAATCCATGCACTCTTCTATAAACAAATATTATGTTTCATCAATGTTAAATTGCTTAATGTTAAATTATTTAAAGGGAGGAATGCATAAGACATTGTGTCATTCCATAAACATAGTAACTTAATCTAGTTGGCGTATAGTATCTTGAAGATTAGACAGAGAAGAATTTTCCTAAAGTAGGTGATGTGCTCTCAAGTTAATTTGGCAAGAGCCAAGCCAACTCTGACAAAGACGCCCATGGATGGGTTAGCACCAACCACTACAGAATAAAAACTCGTGGGTAATATGTCTTCAAGGCAGCACACTAGCTACAAGCCAGTGTTTCCTGGGCAGATTAAAGAGGCTGGATTATATCACACAGGGCCTACAATTGTCAAAACGTTTAAGGCTTTAGTAGAAGGGCAAAGAGAAGCCCTTGGACAAGGCTGTATGAATAAAGCATGATAAGACATACATTTCCAACAGACACTGTGGCTGTAACCCTGAGGAAGAATTGCAAGGGGCAGAGATACCAAGAGAGAATGATAGGACTTGATTTTTAGTCTTGTGATTGGATCACAAGTACTCTTTATCTTAACTTTATAATAAGCAATACCACAATATGATATCTCCCCAAGCTTGGTTTTGGCAATCCAAATGTGAGAGGTACTATATTTTCCTTTTGGCAGAGGAGACCTCCCAGAGCTACTGTAGACTGGATAGATTTGGCAAGTCCTCTGGCAGGCCATCTGTGCAGAAATTGTCTGCTTGTTCCAGCACATTTAGCTCTGTGGCTCTCTGTGCTCAGAGCAGCCTGGAAATGTAATTTCATTATTTTAGTTCCTAGCAGAACTTTTCAAAATGGCTCTTACTCACTCAGCTAATTTTTTTTTAATTTTTGCTCCTTTTCTTTTTATCTGTATAATAACTGAAACAGTTTGTGCTAATTTTGAACTAAAATATGGCAAACATATCATTTGTTTGTGTGTGTGGCAGAATTAGGGCTTAAAACAGGGCCTGGGCACTATCCTTTAATGGCATGGCTTAAGACTGGCACTCCACAACAAGAGCCACACGGATGGTCAATGGGGATAAGAGACTCATGGACTTTCCTGTCTGAGATTCTTTTAAATGTCACTTTCAGATCACAGCCTACTGAGTAGCTAGATTATAGGTCTGAGGCACCAGCATCCAGATGAGCAATATTTAAACTTCTTCTAAGGATTCTAACCTTAATAATTAAGCAAACAAATGTGCTACATGGTCTCTCTAGATTTTTCTCCATGGATTGCTGCAAATCAGATCTACTTCTGTTTAATAAGGGTATTTATCCCTACTTTTATGCTGAGTCACCAGGTTCAAATATTCAAGGCAGACTCTTAAATTTTGATGTGAAAAAAGGCATTGAGACAAAGAAAGAGCTGCAGGGTGATTCACAAGGTATGTTTATTAGTCTTAAAAAAATAATGGATAAGGATTTCTGAAAGGAAGCCAAGTTCAAGATTTTTCTTACAAAATAGAGTACAAGTTGCTCAACTCATGCTCTACCAAAACAAGTTTAAAAAATATATTTCAGATGCCATGTCAAAATTCAGGACTTATCATGTAGATTCAAATTATACTTTAAATTCAGTCTTATTATCTGCGGTTGAAATCCATGTGCCAAATTGTTTAGGAAATCGAAGCCTGGTATTTTTATGTGTTTTTAATTTAATTTTGTTGTTAAGGTGACGTGGTTACTGTTACATAGCAAGATAGTACATTTCTTGTTGAACATTGCTATCCACTCCCTTATTTTCATCCCCCTCTCCCTCCCCTCAGTACCCCCACCCCCCAGTTGTTATTTTAAGATTCCAAAATATCCATAAATTAGCCAGTTTTAACTTTTACTAAAATAGTTATCAGAATTCAGGAGCATATGATGATAATATTGTTTTTGGTTTTGTTTTTTAAGTTTCCCATCCAGTAACACTTTTTATGTCAAAGTTAGGTCTAGTTCAACTATCACTCCACTTACAAAGCTTCCCAATCCTTTCAGGAAAAGTGAGTGGGATTTCCTCTATGCTCCAGTTTATGTCATTAAATCATTATGAAACCATACTTATGAGGTAAAGAAAGGCAGGCTAAATCTAGAATGATGCTGATTATTTTTATTAACCAATAAACTAAAGAATAAAAGTAAGATACCACTAGCAGTCAAAGATTAAAAAGAAATTTCAGGTATTAAGCTGTGGGTTAATTATTTCCTGCCCAATAATATTACCCTCACTTTTAATATACATTCACTATTGATTTTTAAATATATTTTGAAATATATTTCATGTTTTATAAAAATAAAGGATTAAGGAATTGAAGAAATACAATATTGCTTATCAATTCATTTATTAATTGAAAATCTTTGCTTAAGTTTAGTCAAATGTAGTTTAGTTATTTTACAAATGCATATATCTTTCATCATCAATTTTGTCGACTGTGAATTTTTTTTAGTTTAAAAAATCAACCTTTTGACCCCTAGAATATAGAAACAAAAGCCATATAACAAGTGATTGTTGTCCTTAATGTACTATATTATCTTTCATCTCTTTTGCTGTTCCTTGGTTATCTCATATTGTTACAGTATTTCACCTTGTATCTGATATATTGTCTATATGCATATTTGGTCATTTGAAATCAGATAGGGAATGGGGGAAAACAAGATGAGGGGCGGGGGAAAGGGGAGGGAAATGGGGACCAAGACAAGAGAAAGGGTATCAATGTATGTGAAGTAATGCACCTTCTATCTGGTGAACATAATGTAACCCTTCTATTAATTACAATAAAAATATATTAAAAATCAACCTTTTATTTCATGAATAAGTAAAGTCTTTCAGTTATTACAAAGATAGGTAATGCTTCTTGGTTTTGTGTGGTATTTGAATAATATATGTTTTAAAGTCACAATTGTTTGAATATATTTTATCTATGTTAGTGTATTTTCTCTGTAAAGGAATATACATAGTCTTTGTTTACATGAATTACATTCTTCAGGAAAATTACTTACCAATGCTCTACTACTGATGTGTGCAGCCTTTTATATGTTGAAGATTCACTCATAAAGCTATTTGTCTACTGTCATTTGTTTTTCTCTTTTGTTCTAAGTGATTTACAGTAGTAACAGAAACACTACTTTGTATAAGAGTCATTTAGAGAAAAACAATGTGTAAAAGTCACTATGTTCTAGTTGGTTAAATACAAACTTTAAGCGAATTATGCTATAGAAAGTGAAATTTTACTATTTTGTGTTTGAATACTGAAAGTTTTTACATTACTTTAATTCCTAAGAAATGGTTGTAATTTTCAAATAGTAATTTCTTATGTAGGTAGTACTTTATAGTTTCAAGGTTTATTACTAAATATGGGGGACTTAGAAAGTTACTCATTTTTAGGCTTCAAAATTGTGTACAATTTACAGTGTTTGAGAAGGAAACTCATGCTTTTACTAGTATGTGCTAGATCAGAACCAACGTATTTGTCCAGACTGAAGACATTTGTACATATATTAACTGAACAGTATATAAGCAGAAATAGTATCTAGATATTTTGCCTAATTTCTAAGCTGGAAAAACACTGTGAAACCGATTTTATGAGAGAATATTCCTCTATTCCAGATTTAAGGGACTTTTCTTCCTAATACTGAAAACTTAAAAATAGTTATTTTGGAGGAATTACCTACTATTAAATATCTTTAGTACCTAGAATTGTGCCATATCATACTTTCATTTTGAGTAAGAACCCTTCCTCCCTTAATATGTATTAACATGAAGAAATGTCTTTTCACAGTTGCATATCAATCAGCAGTACTGCTAGTCTTTTATCTAGTCAGTGTATCTATTTGGCTTAAACATTGGAGAACCCATTTGGGTGTCCAATTTTCTCTTTTTCCTTCACTTACCAGACTTACTCAGTATATTTGGGAATGAATGACAATGGGGGAAAATAGAATAATAAATTCTAATAAGTAAATTCAGCTTTTAAATTCTAAACATCTCTGCAATCAGAAGATTAGCCAGTCATCAGAATAAACATATCTGCAATCAGAAGATTAGCCAGTCATCAGAATAACTTGAGCCAACTTTAAAAAATCCCTGGCTGGGGCCGGGCATTTGGCCTACTGGTAGAATGCTTGCCTAGCATGCACAAAGACCTGGGTTTGATTCCCCAGCACCCCACATACATGGCAAAAAGCCGGAAGTGGTGCTGAGGCTCAAGTGGTAGAGTGCTAGCTTTGAGAAAGTCCACGGACAGTGCTCAAGCCCTGAGCTCAAGCCCAGGACTGGCAAAAAAAAAAAAAAAAAAAAAAAAAAAAAAAACCCTGGCTATATGTTTGTGTTTTTTTTTTTGTCGGTTGTGGGACTTGAACTCTGGGCCTGGATGCTGTCCCTGAGTATTTCAGCCCAAGGCTAGTGCTCTACTCCTCGAGCCACAGCACCACTTCCAGCTTTCTGGTGGTTAATTGGAGATAAGAGTCTCAGGAATTTTCATGCCAAGGCTGGCTTTGTACCAGGATTCTCTGATCTCAGCCTCCTGTGTAGCTAGGATTACCGGCGTGAACCACCAGCACCCAGCTGGCTAATAGCTCTTAAATAAATTCACATTGAGACCTGGACTCTAGACTTTTAAAAGCTCATCTGATTCTTACTGTATTGTATGTAGTTTTGGAATCAGTCCCTGTTGTGAATTTTCCATTTAAGGTCCTTGAAGTGACCGGTTAGCTACCAGTATTTTCCTCCTTTAATGTAATTATTAACCTAGGGCCCCACCTTCCTACCCCAGGGCAGATTTTGTACATCCATATATATGTTTGCTGTTCAGTGTTAGCTCGTGAAATTTGATACAGCTATAAGAATTCCTGAAGAACGGCTTCCTTCTTGGATACGTGCCCAGCATAACCATGATCAGCTGCCCCCAGTGCTGGGGTATGTGCTAGGCTGTCACTTCCTGGGCTGTGGGGTACTCATCTCTTCAGTCATTTTTAGGTGTGTGGCAGAAATGTCTCCATTGCTGGGATCTGTATCAACTCTGTAGATGTGAAAATGCTGGCAATATCCTACCTTTTAAGCATCCCATTTCAACATCCTTGTGCATTGGGGATTAAGTTCCCATCACACAAACTAGGTCCATTCTGTATGGAAGGTTGTTCAGGTGAGGCATGGACACAATACGAGTCACTGATGTCTGGCAGATTGTCTAGATATTCTAGACTTCCAAGATGCCTGTGAACTGACTGGTCTGCCCACCTTAAGCCTCCCAGAGAAGCATCTGGGGAAAAGGATCTATCAAGACCCGGGAATAGGGCTCCAATTGCGTATTGTCCGATGGTATGAATTTCTTCTGCTGTTCATAGAGAGTTCACAGCCCTGTAGCAACAGCACAGACAAAGACTGCTAGGGCTGCACCCCTGGAGCAAGCAGCACCAACCCAGTGGATACACACTGATTACCAGTATTGTAGCTCCACTTCTAGCTGTTGCCTCTGCTGCCTCTGCTGCTGCTGCTGCTGCTCGACTGTGGATGTTTGACATAGTTTGTGCTTTAAAGCATAGGAAAGGTATTGGTCACATTTTCTTTGCCTCACCTAGAAACTGACTTAAGACACAGCCAACTGGTTTTCATTGAATTAGAATTACTTGCTAAGTGAGCTTTAAAGCCATGATACATCTTGATTAACCATCTTCTCTTCTCCTTTTTGTCACCTTGCTCTCTAGTGTGTTTCTTGATGAAGAATATTGTGTTACACACTGTGAAATCTTATTTGTTTTAAGGGTAGCATCTGAAATTTGTTTACTGTTTAACTGAAGTGTTGTCATTTATAGTAAATAACTATGAGAATCTTCATAATTTTTGAAAATGCCTAAAATTTTATAATAGAAAATGTTTCCTTACCAGTCCCTACTAAAAAAAATCAGTTTTAAAACAGCATGCCACCAGCCAAAATTGTACACTCAGCAAATATTCTTTGAGAATAAACTTTGAGGGCATTCATTGTAGCTACAATTCTATATAATAAGTGTACCATGTTTTGAATCTCTGAAGCTTTTACTTATGTGAATAGTTTATAACCAGAGATATATTTCTACTGTCTAGGAAAACATGAAGAATTAGATAACTATTCTTTGTCTATAAAAGATGCAAAGCCATGAAATAAGAAGTGCATCATCATAGAAAACAGAATATGTGCAAAAATAATTTATATTAAATTTTGACTGGCATATTTTGAAATTTGATTTTACAAGAAATGTTTAAGATTTTTTCCTTCTCTAATATAAGAGAATGCTCTATTGTACAATAGACTTGCATTTGCATATAAGGGAACTTGCCTACATTTCCTGGAAATGAGATTTCTAAATGATTTTCAAGTATCTTTTTTTGGCATTTATATTTGCATAAGATGGAGCATATGCTCAGAGAAAAAGTTCCCAGTTACATAATTGAAATATTGTGGAAAGATAAAGCTAGTCTCTCAACATTCTGGCCATGATAGTTCCCCTAAAGTGAATGGCTGGAGAGGCTTTTCCTCTCCTTTACAGTGGAACAACATATACACATTTTATATTATTTTTAACCATATAGATACATTTTTATCTTCATTTTATTCTACTATTCAAGCTAAAAAAAGAGATGTTTATTTTGCTTCTCTTACCATATTCTTTATATTCCCCCCCCCCTTTTTTTTGCCAGTCCTGGGCTTGAGCTCAGGGCCTGAGCACTGTCCTTGGACTTTCTCAAGGCTGGAGCTCTATCACTTGAGCCTCAGCACCACTCTGGCTTTTTTGTATGTATGTGGTACCAAGGAATCAAACCCGGGCCTTTGTGCATGTTAGGCAAGCACTTTAACCACTAGGCCAAACTCCCGGCCCCTGTTTTCCCTTTTTTTCAAGGATTTCAGTGTTCAATATAATTAGGCAAACTTCTGTATACTTCCAATAAAAATTTACATCAAGTATTTAATCAGTCTAAAAGTAAATTTTTAATTTTTAATTAAATAATTTAATAGATTTTCCTATACATAAATTAAGACAATGCACTTCAATCATTCAGTATTGGCTTATAAATTAAGGTGTCCCATGTAAAATATAACTGTACTTTTATAATATGGAATGCACCATGTTAGTGTTATAAAATAATAATTATAAACTAATAGTCATAAAAATAATAGCCTACTGTGAGAGGTAATGCACCTACTATCTGGCAAATGTAACTGTAACCTCTCTATACACTATCTCAGTAATAAAAAATAAAACGAAGAGAATAAACCTTAAAAAAATAATAGCCTCCAAAGCACACATTTGTTAGTACATAAAATACGCAATTAATTGTGGAGCAATTCTACAACAGCTAAAACTGATTGGAAACAATAAATTTCATGTGTATGAACATACCCTATAGTTAATAATGTTATAGATTGAAATAGTAAAAAAAAATAGCTGCTTAGTCAGAATAGTATTTTTATATGTGTGCATGAAAGAATGAGTGAGTGAGTGAGCAACAGAGAGTGACAGAGACAGAGACAGACAGAGACAGAAAGACAGAGAAAGACAGAGAAAGACAGAGACAGAGACTGAACTACAGAGAGATAGTTTCAAATTATTCTATTTTAATTTCTCTTTGAGTGTATCTATCTGAGCAATAGTTTTAGCCTAAGAATAGAGTTCAGGTGAACATGGATTGTTAATATACAAGAGATAATTGATGTCCTAAAATTAAACTAGAAAAGAACTTACAATTGAATGTTGCTTCTTGACCTTTCTAAATCATACTTGTAGCTTACAATCGAATCTGGCCCTATCTGACTCTCCAAATCCATGTTTCTTGCTAAGATGTTATCCATGGAGGTCAGTGGTTCTCAGTCCTGGCTCTGCATTCGTATGAGGAAGCTAAAGACTCCCTCGAGCCCATCAAAGTCGGAGTGTGTGGCCCTGGGTCCCAGCCCTCAGTAGTTGTTAAAAACTCTTGGGTGAGTTTGATAAGCAGCCAGATCTGAGAATGACTGATCTTAGCCAAGGATAGCATATTAGCTTGCTTAATTTACTAATCTATCTCACCTATATTTCTTTTTTTTTTAAAGTAGCATCCCACTTAAAAACATAATATGAAAGATGATTGGTTTCTTTTGCATGATCTCTTTTATCAATTAGCCTTGAAAAGTCAGCTGTAAAGGTTGAGAAAAAATAAATAAATAAATAAATAAATAAATGAACTATTTTTCTATCTCAAAACCCCATGCACTCTGTCTGGTTTAATCATTCCTAGTTCTCCCAGAATCTGCCATCAGATTTTATTCTCCTTAGTCCAGTGCTTGGTATTTTTAATAAGAAGAAAGAACAGAAGGAAAGAGAACCATTTCTATAACTACAGGAACATGATTTATTGAAGTTTGCCAAAGAGTATCACAGGAGAATTAATGAAATTCAGAAATTCATTTTCTTTTTCCTTGGTAAAATGAAATATCAGTTGGCACTTCACAAAAATGCCATTGTATATGTTATTATTAGACAAGCCATCTGCAGCTTAATATAAAAGGAATTAGCATGGTCGGTAGCCATTGTTCCCAAATGAAACAATAATCTTCTATTGCCCTAGACAACAGAACCTTTTTCTGTCGTCAAGATAATACAGGACTTTAGTCTTAGAGTTGTCATTATTAGCATTATGAAATTGGAGGTTTTATGTAAATGCCTAATTTGAATGTCATTTTGGACTCTTGAAGTAAAGAAAGCAGAGTTATATTTTAGAAACCTATTTAACACCAGTCAATATGTACTTGATCCTTGTTTCATTGTATTAGCTCATATGACTAATATTGGCTTAAGACAAAGGACACTGGAAAATTATATGATGTCACATATGACCTTCTAGCCCAATGATTCTTCTTCCCTCTGAATTGTATCTGTACTCATGAATCATGAATCTGATCCAGTATTAGAAATGATGAGAGTAGAAATAGACTAAAGTTCATTTTTATCTGTAAGAAATTGTTTGGTCAAAAAATAGCATTACTCATGTGATGAAGTTAGCAGAGAAAAGATAATGACCAAGAGAAATTCTCTAACAACTATTTAAAAATATTTGTAATATACCAGTTTTCTACTTATGAACAAATTATACCAGGTTTATAAATAATTTGTTTAATCTCATTAGTGATATTCTGATATTTGCTAAAAATACCTTATTAGCAACCAGCATAATTAAATGAAAGGACATTAGTTTTAAATATTACCCTACTATAAAATTTCTCTTAAAATTTAATTTTGACTTCTGAGTCTAAGATTTTTAAATATTTGCTTCATACATTCAACTAATAAAATTGCAATAATATGCCTCAAATTACTTTTATTTTTAAGAACACCAAATGAATACTTACTGAAGCTACTTTTAGTACATTGTCAGATATTCACAAAAGGAACTTTTCATGATATGTAACTTAGGATTTTAAATTTATATGTGATTAAGGAAGATTTGTCCAGAACAAATAACAGCTCCTCCTTTGTCAGGATACATTACATGTAGAAAGGATACATATGATTTGTGCACAGTCACTCAGACCTGAGGCAGGTAGAACAGTCACCATCTGTTCTCAACCTACACAGAGTCTCAGCACATGGTCCAGAGAGTATTTTATGCTGAGAACAGCATGGTAAACCTTTCCTTCTTTAAAGTTTACAATATGGTAGGATGAAGAGTTAATGCTCTCCGATCATTCAGCACTCTTGGCTCATTCATTTCTATTAAAAACCACTGTTTGGCTTGTTTTCAATATTCTCCGTTTATTGCTCCTTATTAAATTTAGTGGATCTAATTTAGACATTTGTTGTACGTGTATGTGTGCTCCTTATGCAAATATTTGTTGTTCTCTGAATCACATTAGCTTCTGTAGTATGGGCTTCCCATTAAGGTAGTCATATGTTGTTTCTTCTGAGCTTATATTCTCAAAGAGATTAAAAAAATTGAATGACGAGAAGTTCTCTATCTTGAAATGTAATATGTTTATTGTATGATTATTCATGTGTACATTTCTTTATCTAGAAAACGTACCACTTTTGCCCTGTGCCTATCTCTATTCCTAACAGAACTCCTCAAGTCTTTTGCATCTCTAACCTGACAAGTAACTCTTTATATATCAAGGAAGTTTGGAGAAAGCATTGAGTGAGTTTGATTGGCAGGGGAATTGACCAGGTGATTAGAAGAATAAGACTTGAACATGCTCCCTTCCAGGAGGAGGCAGTTGGAAACTATTGACCAGTTACATAGTCATTTCTGTGTGATGAAGTTATAGAAACCCAGCGGATGGGCTTTGGAAGGCCTCCTGGTTGCTGAGCCAGTGGAATCATAGAGACCCACACCATCAGGATCTCCCTGTCCTTTCCCACATACCTTCCCTGTGTATCGCCTCATGTGCCTCTTCATTACTATCCTTTTTGCCCCTCTACCAGTTAATGCTGGTAATTAGGTCACTGAGTTGTGTGAAGTGTGCCAGAAAATATCCAAATTTGAAGATGTGTTGTGCTTTCTAGGAGGCCATTCAGAAGCAGAGGTATTCACTTGGCTTGTGATTGGCATCTGAAGTAAAGTCTTAAAGGGATTGAGTGCTTTAACCGTGGGATCAGATCCCATCTCTAGTGTCAGAATTGAGTGAAATTGTAGGATACTCCATGGGTGTTCCCAAAAAATTTTATAACAGTTTACTGTAGAGAAATACGGCCATATTTAGTGACCAGAAGTGCAGTTAGTGATTTGAGTGACTGATAGGACTGAAGCAAAGCAGTGTGTTTAAACTTTGTTTATCGTGTTTAAATAGCAGGTGCAATGTTTGACACTAGAGATCAAGTAAGGAGATATAATTTTTAAAACAAAATATTCATGGAATAACATTAACAAAGTGTTTGTTAATGAGTTATTGTGGTAACAAAAGGTTAATCTGTCTGTTGCAATGACCAGTAGATTTTAAACGAAGACTAAAAGTTACAAGCAGAATAGTTATTTTCCAGCTGATAAGTGGAATGTGAAAACATAAACACATAGCCCATCTTCACTGAAATAAAGATACAAGGTATCCTTCCTGACTCACTCAGTGTCAGAGATCATGACAATGTTTTGGAGAAGAGGCCAGTGTAAGGTGTCACAAGATGGATATGGAAAGGGACAGTGATTGTGTTTCATCTTCTGCTCTGGAGAATTAGGAGGCACTGTAGAATTTCAAGTGGGGAAATAAGAAGGCTAGCTGTCTGGCAGAAAGCTACATTATAGTAGGGCACATATAAAATGACCCAGAGAAAAGACTAGAACTTAAATTTGTGAGATGATGAAAACCTGTTAGAAAAGGGAAAAAGTAAAAGGAAATGCATGGACTTAATGAGCAAAAAAGAAGCCTCTCATCACATCCAATTTTATATCTGTGATTGAGTAATATTGATCATCCTTGAGATATGAAATGATAAAGAATATGGCTAGAGGGAAACAAGATTATTTTTTCAATGTATTCCACCAAAGATATGACATGTCTGTCCAGGTAAAGCCAGCTAGTATGGTTTAGAAAGGACCACTGTGGTTTAGTAAACTGACAAGCTATTTGATGAAGAAAAAGAGTGGCTGATGTCAAATTGGCAGAAAATCAAATAAGATGATGTCCCAAAAGACATGCACAGAGTTAGTGGCTAATGGGTCACTCTGTAAGGACTTCTTTGGTGGGGCTAGAATCTTAATTATATTAAAAGTGTGAATGAAAATTGATAGGATTATGAAGCCAGGAGTTTGGCCTAGTGGGAAAAGTGCTTGCCTAGCATGTACAAAGACCTGGGTTTGATTCCTCGGTACCACATATATAGAAAAAAACAGAAGTGGTGCTGTGGCTCCAGTGTAGAGTACTAACCTTCAGAAATGCCTAAAGACAGTGCTCAGGCCCTGAGTTCAAGCCCCAGGACTGGCAAAAAAATTGATAGGATTAATATAGAGGAATCATTTTGATATCTTGCTTCTTAAAAAAAGAAGTAAAAAGAGTATCCAGAAGCAAGTATAGAGTTGATGTAGTTTCCTGATTTATATATTATATACTTACATTTTAATTTTATTTATGTTCTATTATATTTCTCTTTTAATAACAGTTAATATATTTTAGTCTAGGGGAAATAATCTGAATAGGGAAAAATAAAAATATAGTAAGGATGATGAAATTTTAAGCGCTAATTTTCAGAATGTTGAGGAAGGGAACAGATCATATTTAGAAGCTGTAAGCAAGCTCTTTGTCTATGACCATCTCTTTTTGTTGCTGTAGACCGTGGGGCTTGAAATCTGGACCTGAGTGTTGTCCCTGAGCTCTTCAGCTCAACAGTAACATTCTACCACTTGAGCCACAAGACCATTACTGGGTTTCTGATGGTTAATTGGAGATATGAATCTTATGGACTTTGAACTGAGATCCTCAGATCTCAGCCTTCTGAGTAGTTAAGATTACAAGCATGAGCCACCAGTGCCCCTCTGTTAGCATCATTTTTTTTATGATCACATGTACATAGCTATTGAGCTATTGTGATCCTCTGCTTGGACTATCCTAGACATGTTAAAATTATTAAAAATGAGGGAAACCGGGTTTCCTTCATCTTAAGGTCTCAATAATACTCTATGTATTGTTAAAAATAAATAAATAAATAAAAACTGGGCTGGGAGCATGGCCTAGTGGTAGTGTGCTTGCCTACCATGCATGAAATCCTGGATTCAATTTCTTGGTACCACATACACAGAAAAAGCAGGAAGTGGTGTTGTGGATCAAGTGGTAGAGCGCTAGTCTTGAGCAAAAAGTGTCCAAGCAGAGTGCCCAGGCCCTGAGTTCAAGTGCCAGTAGTGGCAAAAAAATTTAAAAAGCACTATGGCAAGTTCTCAAAAGATTAAACATAGAGCTCCCCTATAACGCAGCAATTCCACTCCTAGGCATTTACCCAAGCTTCCAGAAACAAGGACATACTAAAGCCACTAGCACAACGATGTTCACTGCAGTACTATTTACCATACAAAGATATGGAACCAACCCAGATGCCCCTCAGCAGATGATTCGGTCAAGAAGATGTGGCACTTATACACAAGGGAATTCTATGCTGCCATCATAAAGAATGTTATCGCCCCATTTGTAAGGAAATGGAAAGACTTGGAAAAAAGCCTATTAAGTGAAGTCAGCCAGACCCAAACAACATAGGCTCCATGGTTTCCCTCATTTGTAATGATTAGTACACATCTAAGACTCTCATAGCAGAGGATTACAATAACTCAAAAACCAAAGTACATAAGGTCATATAGGATGAGACTAAATGAAAGGATCTCTAGGATGTGGAAATAAGAACTTTATCTTTTGCGATTGTTGTTCTTTGCTCTTTTATCCCCCCTTTGGTTAATCTCATATTGTTGCTGTATCTGACTTTATTACCTGGTTTATTATATACACATTTATTTGTTTATTTGAAATAGGAAAGGGAAGGGGGGAAGACAGGTGATTGGAAGGAGTTGGGGGATGGAGATGAGGACAAAAGCATGAGAAGGGGTATCAATGTGTGGGAAGTAATGCACCTACTACGTGGCAAATGTAATTGTAACCCCTCTATACATTACCCTGACTAAAAAATAAAATAAAATAAAAAACAAAAAAAAACCTCAAGACCAATTGTGTTTAATGTAGTTCATGTGACCCCCCCCCAAAAAAATTCTAGCTCTAGAAATCATTCCAGATACATGTGTATACAACATGATACACATCATCTCATATGTAATGTCATATTTAGCACTAGATAGCAGGAAGTAACATACAGAAACAATGTGACTGACTAGAATCACTACTTACCTACAGTTTGATCAGCATGTACCTAAGGATTAGCTGAAGCTGTCTGTCTGTTTCTGGTTGAGATCCAGTGTGTATATGTTATAGTTAGACTATAATTTGCTTATACTTTGTACATATCATGTTTTTGGACAATCTTTCTCACCAAAGTATACAACTAAGAATTTTAAAAACCAAGATTTACATGAATTCAAATATGGATAATAGTTCCTCCTTTCCCTGGCATATACCTATTGCCTTTTTTATCCATTTTTTTGTTCATGGATCCATGGAGTACAGTATTTCCATTGTGGATGTGTTGCAAGAAACACAAGGAAACATAGTTCTTTGCAATCTTAAAATCAATTCTTTTGCTCAGAAAATGAATTTTCTGGGTCATATAGTAGTGTCTTCAAACTTCTATAAAAATATATCACCTGCTTCTAAATTATTCATATCTTACATTATGTAATTATGGCAAATAACTTTTTAAATAAGGTAACATCTTGTGTGGGTGTAGGTACTGGAATATAAACTCAGGGTCTCAGTGCTGTCCTAAACTTCTTTACTCAAGGATGTGCTTTCACTTAAGCCACAGCTATCCTAATGTTTTGGAGGTTAATCGAAGATAAGAGTCTCACAAATATCTTTGGTCAGGATGGCTATGAACCCCAGTCCTCAGACCTGAGTCTCCTGAGTAGCTAAGATTACAGGCATCAGCCATCTACTGACACTTAGGCTTGTTTTACTTTATTTTGCTTTTGCTTTTTGTTTCCAGCTCATTGTGGTCTGCCTGACTTTATCATTTGCTACATAGTACCAGGGTTAATTGATAATTCCATGTTTTAAATCCTAGCGTCTCCTTTGTACTTTTAATAATACAGATTCTATGGACATCTTTCTCCAGAAGCTCATTTTATTGCACCTAAACACTTTCTTTGAGTCCTATCCTTTCTCCTTAATCAACTTCTTCAATTCTACCAGAGCTGTGGCAGCAGCCTTTCTATCAGCAGTAATTTATCTTCTGTCATTTTTGTATATTTTTCAGTCTGACCCTACTCCTGAATCTGTGAAACCATCCCTTACTTGCAAGTAAATGGTTTGGTGTCATTTATTTTAGGAGGTCTCTAAAACCTTTTTATAAACTCAGTGCTTTCTGGCACAATATGTCACCATCAATCAAACACTTCTGTTCATGTCTTTCACCCACAAATTGAATGTCTTTTTCATCCTAACTAAGCACTTAACACACTGCAGCCATAATTTCTTCAGTTTGAGGTGTGACAGCAAAAGCAGCATGAATTTCTTTTCTTCACAATTTCATTGGTACAAGATTCATTCTCACCAGAGATCTTAGCAAACAAAGCATTTGAGGGGTTTTTTTTTCCTCATTGAGTCAAGAACTTGCACCATACCATTTAAAGGAAATAATTGATAGCTTCTATTTGGTTTGTCTAGTCACTCCTCATACACTCTTGGGTCCTCATTACATAAAATAAGGGCAAAATAAATGCAACACTGCATAATATGACATCAGGCACGGTAAGCTAAGAAGGTTACTATTTGACTAAAGGTGAGTGGTCTATAAAAATTTATATTATGGGAAGAAAGATTGACGTACTTGGAAGAATGAAGGGAGATAGTGTGAGATTATATCGCATTATTCAGAACTGTTTAAAACTTTTGAATCCTCTATTTCTGGAGCCTTCTTTGTATTATTTTTAAACCTTGATTGATTACAGGGAAAAGAAATCATAGGACATAAAATTGTGGAGGACAAGGGCAGGGAGTTTGGCCTAGTGATAGAGTGCTTGCCTAGCATGCACGAAGACCCGGGTTCGATCCTTGGTACCCCACATACATAGCAAAAAGCCTGAAGTGGTAGAGTGCTACCCTTGAGAAAGTCCAAGGACAGAGCTCAAGCCCTGAGCTCAAGCCCAGGACTGACAAAAAAAAATTGTGGAGGACAATGAGGCACAATAAGTTATACATGTTCCCCCCATTTTAAAAAATGAGCTTTTAGGAAACAGGTTTTACACCTTAATAAATCCAGCGAAATTGACAATAACTTTGGCTACGTTAACTATGAGACTTCCTTTCTCATTTGCCATTTTAGATCGACTCATTAGCTAGGGCTAGTAACTATATTAAAAACTATTTATTTGTAAAAAGAAAAAAAGTTGACCCTGCAACTACAGAGCAACTGAATACCGAGCTCTGGAAAAATAATCATCATGTTGCACACAAAAATATTTATTTAGAAAAGTATTAAAGCTTGAGTATTTAAGAGTTATGAGGATTTGACAGAATACTAGCTTGAAATTGTCTTAAGGCATAAAAATAATTAATTGTGTTGGGCTACTCAGAGTTTTACCAGATTAGAACTATATCTTGCCGGAAAGCTAAATGTTTAATGCAATTCCAGAGCCTTTCTGGTTCCATACTTCCTAGTTGTAAGCAAAGCATAAAATGCTTCCAGCCTCATTGGCATTGTTGTAACCCATCCATTCCTCAAAAGAAATTTGTTCCTCAATAATCTGCCGTTTTCTGTGTGCAAATATTTCACTCCTCAGTTAATTTTGTCCCTGACCATTTAAGAATAAATGCTTAGGAGCTCCTGCCTTGCTATATAATACTTTTTAGTGCTCCAGAAGTCTACTTTAATCATAGATTATGATATAATGTAAAATCAAGATTTTTTTATACTGACTTTACATTTAATGTAGTAGCAACACATTGTGTGACAAATAACATTTCCAGACAAAGATTTTACAATTTTACTTTCTCTTAATATTTTCTTGACTATCTCTAAAATATTTTGAAAATAATTTTAACTTTTAATAGAGACAAGTCTCATGTTTTATACATCCATATAACATTACACACATGTGAAACAGACATGACTTCCATAGCTCTGGTTTGGTTCTCAAGTTACAGTGAATTATACCATAATAATTACAGAGAAGACAAATATTTCTTGTGTGGCACATACAAATTACCTAAATTTATGTTTCCTTGCTGAAATGGAAATACCCAAGATCCTTGGTGTTATAAAATAATAGTCACACAAAATCATATCGGCAAAGAATGTCGGAGTTATTATAAATACAGTAAGGGAAGATTATGCTTGGAGAAATATAATCACCACAGAAGACTATCTATAGAGTGATAAATGTCCCTTTCTAAAAGTGTCTTCATTTTCTCTTCGAAATGTCAGCTGAAAAATGGTAATATTTATTTTTCTTTTTCTTTACTGTCTAGAGAAACTGAAGACAAATAGTTTAGCATTTTTGAGTTTATTGTGATTTGCATGTGACAAAGGATAAGTGCTTTATATTTTTAATTTACAGTCAAAATTTATTTCTGTATTTTAACATTTTTAAAGCTGATACGAAGATATGTATGTAAATAAAGTATCAGTCATTAATATTAGTGTTTTATTGTTGATATTCACAGATTTATCAGATAACAATTATTCTTGTACACAGGAATATCTATTGGACTATCAATAGTACATATTAATAGGGTATTAATTAGTGTACTAAATTATGTTAACTTACATTAATTCATTGTGTGTACTAAATTATATTAATTTATATGAATATACTATGTTAGTGTATTAAAACTAGTACTAAAATTTGGATAAATTCAGTCCAGACATAGTGGTTCATAACTGTTGTCTCAGCTACTTAGCAGTTTGAAATAGGAGGCTAAAAGTTTTAAGCTAGCCTAGATAAAAAAAAAATCATATCTACTTATAAATAGAGTCATTGCTTAGTAAGTACAAAGCACTGAATTCAGATCTACTTATCACCTAATTTTTTGGAAATCTGCTTGTAATTAATGATTGCTTTAAACTGAGAACAAATGGAATGGATTAATTAGCTGATACTGTCTTTATTATTTTCTGTACCCGTAAAGTATATACCTCCCAGAAAAATTATACTTTTAAACTAGATGGATTTATTCTCATTGTAAGAACCATCACTGTATGTGATAAATAAACTTTATGTTTTCTAACATAGGCATGACCTAAAATGAAACTATTTTATATTTCTATTGTTATGATGCACAGTCATATTATGAAAACAATAATGGCTTACTCTGAGCAGACTTGGGTTAAATTCAGGGTCATCTACTCTACTAGTTGGGTGATGCTATCAAATCTCTTATTTATTGTGAAAAATGTGAATTTTATATGTACTAAAGAGCTTTCAATATTGACTGACACAAATGAGGACTAATAATCTTGTTAAATGATCTTATTAAACTCAAGAATTATAGGTTTGTCTTGCTAAAGACTTACATAGTTATCATGTGAGAAATATAAGAAAATAAAGCTCTAATTAATTTTTAAAACATTTAGTTAATATCTATTGATTTCATATATGACGCTTTAAATAGGTACTGTGAGGCACAAGAAACCAAAACAGCCTAAATACGATTCAAGGAACATGCAGGTCATTTTACCAAAGAAATGTCAAAATAAGTACTACCCCCAAAAAGTACAAAATACACTACAGATCAAACACACAAAAAACTCCAGGCTTCAAAAGTGATGGTGAAACTAAGTAGAAAGAGAGCCAGAGTGAATTACAAGGTTTTAGATTTACAGATCTAGATGCACTCAGAAGATATACAGAGAAACAGCTTGTTTTAATGATTTAGATTTCTTTTTCACGTTTAGGTAACTGAAATGAGTTAGACATAGATGGATCCAATTAAATGGAGGCCTTCAAGTCTGATTTAAAGGAGATTACTTTTGAAATCTCACTCTATGTTTTATAAATCTAAATACTTAAATTTCCTTCAACTTGAGAAAAAAGAGGTAGCTTCAACTATATGTATATGTTACGTAGTTACATTTTTAGCTATTTCATTTTCTTCTTCATGGAGTCATGGACAAGTAAATATTTAATATGGGATGTAGAATTTGTTTTAGTTGTTAGAAAAATATCAGAAACCCTACAGGAACTATTTAAACAAAATTCTTTTGAACTTTATAAATAATAACATACAAATGAAGACTCTAGAGAGTTTTATAATAATATTTTGTCTTTAAGTAACTCCTTTTCATTAAATATCACACTGGACTTTATTATAAATTGCAATTATAATCAAGCTTCACAATATCCCACTGAGCTCGCTAGCAGTACAAAGAGTAGTGGGTAACATTAACGTTTCAAAATCATTTAAGGAATCCCAAGCTGAAGTAGGAATTGAATAAAAGATTTCTAACTCAATCACCTAGTAAATATAACCATGGGCTGACAAAAGGTTTAGCAGAGAACACCAAAGGGTTAGAAGAAATCATAATTGGAAAAGTAAGCATACCAATGAGAAGACAGAGGAAAAAAAACTCTGAAAGTTTTAATTTGAAGATGATTCAGAATATTTCCGACTCTGTGCTCTCCACAGGCATCCGGGTTGTTCCATAATTCAAAATGAAAAAAAAAATAAGAAGGAAAAAGACTCAAATTTCACTTCTTCTAAATACCAGATTTATAAATAAAATACAATTGAAAGCAAACAAGATTTTCCTTCGTATTGCTTCAAAAGTAAAGATACAGAAGCTATTTATTCTACACAGTGATCTTCTAACTGATAATGTATGATGCAAAGTCTTTATCTGGAGAGATATAATTGTCATTGTTTCAAAGGAAACTTTAAAAGGAATATTCATAATTTTAATTTCAGATAGTAAAATAAGTTATGGAATTACATCATAATTTAAATAATTTTGCTACAGCCAAGAAATAGATAACTCCTATAAATGTAGAATTCATTATTTACTCTATACTCAACCTGAACTAATTCCTTCCCTTTATTAGATTTCTCTGTAGATATTTAAGTGGACTACTGAGGTGAGATTTTACAAAAGCCATGAAACAAGTTTTTATTCTTACTAGTGTTATAATTTTACCTATTATATTTTAAGATATATGTAAGATAAATAATATAATTAATTGTGTTCAAGTCTCATGAAACATATTTGAGAATTTTTGTACATCTAAAAGTTTAAAACAGTACATCTAAAAATCAATATAAAAATCAGAATGTTTAATATTCATATACTCTACATATTTAATTAAATTTAGAGTAAATCATCTAATTCATAGCATACATTGAATGACTTAGACATGAGCAATGTAATAGAATTTACATGACCATTTCTCCATATTTGCCTAAGTTCTCTGAGGTAGTTTGGGAAAGAGTCAGTAAGAATACCCAAATTATGAAGTTTATTTCACCACAAATAACAAGTTATTTCCTTTACTTTCAAATAGCCAGTTATTTCCTTTACTTTCTGTTCAAATACTTGTGAGAAACATAGGTACCATCAGAACACCAGTTAAATATTTTTTTCCTCAAATTATATCCCAATTTTCTGTTTCTACCTCATTTTATTTGTTGAAATGAGTATCACATAATGAAATTTCATATGACTGACTGGAAGATGCTCTTGAGGAAAAAATATGGCCACTACAACAGTACAACCTTCTGAAAATACACAAAAGACATGATTCATAAGAATTCTCAGAATAAAGTTATTTTCAGAATAGCCTTTGCAATTCTAGTCAAGTTGTAGTCAATTCGATTTCTTTTGACACTCTGTAAGACAAGCAGCCAAGTCATTTTGTAGTGCTCTGCAAAGCTTGTTTTCACCAGTATGAACGGCTTGTACTTGATCACTGTACTATAAAATTCCCATCATCCAACATTTGAAGCCATGCAGTAGAAGCAAATAGAAAATATATTTCAACTAGTCAGTAAAAATAAACCTTAATTGCCAGACACAATGGCTCATGCCTGTAATCCTAGATACTCAGGAGTCTGAGGTTTGAGGATCAAGGTTCAAAGGCAGCGTGGGCACAAAAGGGCTTGAGATTCTTATCTCTAATTAACCTCTAGAAAACTGGAAGTGGGGCTTGACTCAAAGGTAGGGCAATAGCCTTAAGCTGAAGAGCTCAGGGAAAAGTGCCCAGGCCTAGTTCAAGCCTCACGACTCACAAAAATGAACAAATAAACAAACGTTAATAATAACAATAATGTAATAAATTTAAAATTTACTGAGGAATGTTTATGCAAAAATCACCAAGGTTTACATCTTTTAAGACAATGCTGTGGATATCTAAGAACAGTGACAATGGAGTTAGTCTGCTTGATTTCCATATTACAACCTTTGCAAGTCCAAGAAAATCCTTAAGTTAGCTGAGAAGCTTTAAACTCACCAATATACTCACTACCTTTTCACTCTGTGTTTCACAACTACTCCTTAAAAACATCACTAAGGTGCTCGGAGAATGGCAAAGTGCTTGGTCTAGCATTCACAGGCTCTGAGTTCGATTCCTTAGTACCACATACACACACACACAAAAGCCAGAACTGTATCTGTGGCTGAAGTGGCACTAACCTTGAGCAAAAAGTGTCCAAGGACAGTGCCCAGGCCTTGAGTTCAAGCCCCAGGACTGGCAAAAAAAAATCACTGACCCATGATCAGCGTGGAAGCAGAATTTGAAGAGGGGCTCCATGTTTAGGATTGCAGTCTCCCAGCTGTAACCCTGTTGTAACTCACTGCCCTTAAGTGGGGTGAGGTCTGTGATCAGGAAAGATAACCTTGGATTAGAATTTTACTCTCAACAATTGGTTTCATTAACTAGACAAAGTAAAAAACTTTCGTAGGGATATGTATAACTCTTGCCCACTGATGTTAACGCAAAGAGAGGTTGGCGAGAGGGGACCAAGCCCTTTTAAGACTAAAAGCACTGGATAGATTTTGTACATTAGAGTAATCCAAACCAGAGATGAGATGAGCGCTTTCTGAAGAGGGGAATTGTGCATAGAAAGCTGGCCAGGTGGCAAAGATGATCTCTAAGAGCTGAGTGTGATTTGACTGAGAGAAAGAAAGAACACCACAACTCTAGTGCTAATATCATAAGGAGCAGGGTTGGACCAGCACCCAATAGGACTGGAAAAGGACTTGCAGCTTCAGTGGAGGTCAGCCTGGGCAGACAGCTTGATTTCATCAGGTAATGATCCAGAGCAGAGCATCCTGCTAGCATATACCCAGTCTACTGGCCCAGAAAAACCAAGACAATAAATATGTGCTATTTTAAAATACTAAATTGTAGTAATTTGTTACTAAGCAATAGAAACTCATATAACCAGTAATCTGATTTTCTAGATTTCTATGACATTGTTCTTGGTTTAGAACCTGTAGACATCCCTACATCTTTTGAATGGAATATCTAGGGTAATAACTTGTTATTATTCAGGTAGCCAAGATGCTAAATTAATGCAATTTTTAAAAAGTATATTATATTCCTATAAACTTGCAAGCTTAGCAAAAAGCCATAATGTAGTTATTTTTAAATAAATTTTAATGTAAATTTTAAATAAATTAGTTCTGTGTGTTTTGTTATATATTCAAATAAGAAAAAAAGAAGGAACAAAGCTAACTCTAAATGACTTATAATTGGAAAATAGGCAATTAGAAATGAGGCAGACCTGAAGTGTTAGAGTGATGGCCTAGTAAATGGAAGGTCCATGATATAATTCCCAGCACAGAAAAAAAGGGCTGGAGAGAGCTATTAGCTTATGTACAGTATTTTCAATTACAAATACAAAGCATAGGTATTCTTAATACTCATTGGGGTTAGAAAAAACAAATACTCACCTTTCAAGTCAAACTTCCTCTATTTTTTTTGAGATCTTGGCTCTGCTCAGCCTTTCTGTTTATTTCTTCTAGGATGTGGATTTCATACTTGGGAATGTGGCTAGCATTCTGACACTAAAAAGAGAAAGAAGAAAAAGTATTACAAAATGTCAGACATTCACCGTATCACTTAGTATAGCTACAGAAAAGAAAAATCAGTTTGTTTAAGCGCATGTTGGTTTCCATGGCTACAAAATCTAAGAAATTCAAAAGGTGCTGTACATGCATATAAAGTTAAATATGCATACTTTAAATTTTCCTAGATAAGCAGTCTAGATTGGAGAGCTGTGATCTATGCCATAGTCCCTCATTTTCTCACCTATGTGTGTTAAACATTCAGAATGTTTAAGCTTATAAAGCTTAAAAAGAGAACAAATGATAATGGAGGAACACAGTTAATTAGGTTACACAAAACATAACAATATTTCTTATCAAAATGAGAAAAATTTTATCAATGGCTAATAGAAAACTTTGGTAAATTGTCCAATTTTTAACCCAGTTTTTGTTTACTCTTCATTATTTAAAGATAAATTTAGAGGTAGCTTCCAAAGTTATGTGAATTATTACAACAGGCTATGATTACAAAATCAAAAGCCTGACATGAATAGAATGGGAAATCTAAGAGTAGAATTAGAAAATTACTTACTTATTATACATAACAGCTAATGATAGTAAATTAAACTCTTAGCTTCCTACAGAACAGAGGTAAAACAAATTCAGGCTGAGTATCTATATCCCATTGATAGTAATGTACCAATCATTCAAAATCTGGATAAATTCCCTTATTTCAGAGAACAGAGAGAAATTCACTCAGTCACACAGAAGAAGCACTGTATGAAGCTTGTATATTATCCTAGGCAGGGCCTGTTCACTTAGAAAAACAGTCAAGTTTTTCCAATAGCTAAGTTCTTTCAAAGCAATTCGAAAGGACAGTTAAGCAAATAGCTTTTCTGTATATAAAGACCTCATTACATCAATAAAGAAAACATTAAAACTCAAAAGGAATAACGAACAAAGAAAGTGAATATCTAATTTTTACATTCAGGATACTAGTATTTTGTATCCAAAAGAAAGACTAGACATTCTGGTGAGCAAAAAATAATGGGAAAATAATGCGGAAAAAATGATTCTGTTACTAGTTTGAGATTTAATAAGAATAATCATCTCTTCTGGCTCTTTTACGAGTTTAAATCTTCATTCAGTGTCCATTATATTCATTCTTTGGGGAAAATGTTTTACCATCAGATTTAAGAACTGTAATATACTCTTCTTTGGTCCAAAATCTCATTTGAGGAACTATATATTACCCTTACATATGTTTGTATCATATACTTGTCTTGTTATTATCACATCTTTCTTTCATTGAAAAGGGTCTCAAAACACTTTGTTACTTCAGTGCAGTTACCCACTAAGATGGTCAAGAGTTCATAGACTATAACACAAAATAAAGAAAGAGAAGTGGCGGGTTAAAGAGGGTGAGAATGTTGAAGGGATGACATTGATCCAGGCACACTGAACTCACAAAATGCTTTTTCATAAAGCAGTTTCATGTACAAATACTTAAGGATATTTTTTAAACATCAAATAAAAAATATAAGTCAAGCAAACATTATCCATGATATTCATGGCTCTGCTTAACAATGTAAAAATATTTTAATACCAATTTGAAATTACTTTGTATTTTGATAAATATATAATACCATTATTACTCACATAATTTAACTATATTCATATAAGACTCTGACATTCATATAATCTCATAAGATTGTGATTACCAGAGTTAGTATTTCCTTATTGGTAGTAAAAATTGGAGGTTTTTTTTTCTTATTTTCTGCATTGCCTATGGCTTTACAGGCAATACAGATTTCAAGAATATATCATTTAAAGGACAATATTTTTACTGTCTTATGTATTCATAGGGCAATACTGTCAAGTTTTAAATAATGTTTAGTGGAGTGAGTCTACTCAAAAACTCTCAGAAGCCTTGAAAGCCATCTTGATTAAGACTGCAGCTCCAGTATCTAACCAAAACTTGTGTGAAATACCACATGCTTACAACTAAACTACAGGCCATTAAATCTCTGCATTGTTGACTCAAACATGACATGAATCCTTAGCACCTGCTGAGTGTCCTCAGAGTTTTGTACTGACACTGTACTATAATTACAATTCACAAACAACTTATTAAATTGCTCTATCAGAAAGGGAATTAGCTCAATTCAATGTACATTTCTAGCTGATTTTTTTCTGCAATAAGGAAGTCAATAGAAGAACATTCACATTGTAGTTTGTATAATAGAGAGGATGATTGGATGTCTGGTGCCCTGTAAATTGACTGGAAGGCAAAAATTCCACCCCATGAAATATGAAACCATCAAACCTGTCATTTCCTACATTCTGAATAATTAACTAAGCAGAAATTGACAACTGAGGTGATGTGAGGGTGACTGAATTTCAAGAAAGCCTGTCAGTTATTATTCTTTTCCTCAGCTTCTCTCAGTTGTAGTTTTGAAATTTAAAAAATATTTCTAAAGTATTTTAAAAGACCAATTGCTATTCATATAATGGTAAAACATAGTTCAGTTATCTAATTTGCTTATCTGAAAAAATACATGACGTTTTAAGGAATGCAGAAAATATGTATAATAAACTCTGAAATATGTGATAGAACAGGAGAGAAGAATTACTGAGAAACAATGCACAGTTGAGTCAGACCAAGGTATAAAATAAGAAACAGCAGGACAAAAGCACGTGGAATATACTGGCTCCAAGACCTCAATTCTCTTGACTATGGAAGATGGGTAATTTCAGCTGAATAACTGCAAATTGTCAAGCAATATCCCCATCATCTTTATAACAAACCTTATTCTTTTAGAAAAGATTCAATGTAGGATAAGAAAAAAAAATCTTTCACTTACTAAATAAAGCCCCAAGTACAATAGATTCTTGACAACAGCAGTTTTCATTAGAGAGTGATAATCAACTATCAGTCTTTGTTAGATAAAATCAGTAAGTAAATAAAAAGAAGCCATATCTCTATATTGGTGTTTGGCCTAGTGGTAGAGTGCTTGCCTAGTGTGCATGAAGACCCAGGTTTGATTCCTTGGTACCACATACACAGAATAAAGCATGAAGTGGTGTTGTGTTTCAAGTGACAGAGCATGAAGACTTGAGAAAGCCCAAGGACAATGCTCACACCCTGAGTTCAAGCCCCAGGACTGCCAAAATAAATAAATAAAAATAATGGAATCGTGTGTGTGTGTGTTAGGAATTTACTATGAAACTAAACACTGTCAACAGCATTACTTACACCTGGCAATACACTCTTAAGTTATGTCCAGTAATACTAAAGTTATATATAGAGTATAACTTTAACCAGAAAAATGAAAATCTGGATACCATGTCTTTACTAAGTTACTGTTTTGCTTATCCCTAAGAGTGGATTACAAAAACAATGAGCAAATTCGAATTTACAAAGTAGCTTTATTCAGCCTAAAAAGAAGAGAAAGAAAGAAATATCTGAACCTTAAAAGAAAACACAGAAGGTATAGATCTATATAAGCAAGTTGATTCAACAAGCATTCAAACTGCATATGATTTTTTACTGTTTTAAAAAAGTGACCTTTGCCATATTTTGTTTGTTTGTTTTTTTGTTTTCCAAGACAGAGTAGCTCAAGGTGACAATGTTTTTATTCACATTTCTAACCTTTAAATGACGGTTGTATAGTGTTTGACTCTTCTTGAATGAGTTAATGCCTTCGTGCAGTCTTCATTATGAAGAAATACAGGGCTAGCTAGACAAATAAAGAAGACGTCTTCTTACAATAAAAACAATCAGTGATATTATTGGTATCTGATAGTTAAATATCTTCATTAAATAACACAAATGAGCTAAACAACTAATTACTTGGGACAAGGCTTTTGTGATTCTGATTTATAAGAAAATGAGAATTCTTTTTTTCCAATATATTTTTATTGTAATTAATAGAAGGGTTACATTATATTCACCAGATAGAAGGTGCATTACTTCACATACATTGATACCCTTTCTCATGTCTTGGTCCCCATTTCCCTCCCCCCACCCCCACCCCTCATCTTGTTTTCCTCCCTTCTCTACCTGATTTCAAATAACCAAATACACATATATCAGATAACCAGGTGATATACTGTAACAATATGAGATAACCAAGGGACAGCAAAAGAGATGAGAGATAACATAGTACATTAAGGACAACAATCACTTGTTATATGGCTTTTGTTCTATACCCTGGAGGTCCTTTCATTTAGCATCATACTATATGCCCATATGTATCTAGGCTTTGTTCTATTGTAAATCTCTGCTAGGAGAGCCCAAGGTTTCTACTGATTGTGACAAATGAGGGAAACCATTGAGCCTATGTTCCTTTGACTCTGGCTTACTTCACTTGTTATAATTTTTTCCTGTCTTTCCATTTCCTGACAAATAGGGGGACACCGTTCTTTCTGCCACCAGCATAGAATTCCGTTGTGTATAAATACCACATCATGGTGATCCACTCATCAACTAAGGGACATCTATGTTGATTCCATATCTTTGCTATGGTGAATAATGCTGCAATGAACATCATTGTGTTAGTGGTTTTAGTACGTCCTTGTTTCTGCACGAGTGGGTAAATGCCAAGTAGTGGAATTGCTGGGTCATAGGGGAGTTCTATGTTTAGTCTTTTGAGGAACTGCCATACTGCTTTCCATAGTGGTTGAATGAGTTTGCACTCCCCCCACCAGTGTAGTAGTGATCCCTCCTGGCCACATCCCCTCCAGCATCTGTCATTATTAGATTTCTTGATCATGACCATTCTAAGTGGAATGAGGTTGAATCTTAGAGTTGTTTTGATTTGTATTTCTTTTATGGACAGAGATGACGAGCATTTCATGTGTCTTTATGCCATTCTTATTACATCTTCAGAGAAGATTGTAAGTCTTTGGCCCATCTTTTAATGGGATGGTTGTTTCTCTGGAGATTAGTTTTGGAGTAATTCAATTTTTTGAACTGTTGATATATTTTAGATATGAGGCCTTTGTCCATTGTATGGGTAGTGAAGTACTTCCCCCCCTCTGTAGGCTTTCTAATTAATTAGCTAGCTAAGTCTTTGTCCATACAGAAGCTCTGCAGTTTAATGCAGTCTCACTTATCCAGACTTTCTCTGATTTGTTGTGTTTCTGGGTCCTTATTAAGAAAGTTTCAACCTGTGCCAAGGAGGCCTAGTGTATCTCCTATTCCTTCCTGTAAAGTTTTCAGTGTATCTGCTTTTACTTCAAGGTCTTTGATCCCTTTGGAGTTAATCCTAGTGCAGGGTGACAAAGAAGGATCCAACTTTAGTTTTCTGCAGGTGCTTAACCAGTTCTGCCAGCACAACTTGTTGAAGAGGCTGTCTATCTTCCACTCTAAATTTTTTGGCTCCCTTGTCAAAGATTAGGTGGCCATAGGTCTGTGGTTTAATATCAGGGTCTTCAGTTCCGTTCCATTGGTCTTCAGGCCTGTTCTTGTGCCAGTACCAAGCTGTTTTGAGAATTATAACTCTGTAATAGAGTCTAAAGTTTGGTACTGAAATTCCTCCAGCGCTGTTCTTTCTACTAAGAAGTGTTTTTGCTATACGAGGTCTTTAATTATTCTACATGAAATTTTGGATTGCCTCTTCTATTTCTATAAAGAATGACATTGGGATATTGATGGGTATTGCGTTGAATTTGTAGATAGCCCTTGGCAAGATTGCCATTTTCACAATGTTGATTCTTCCAATCCAGGAGCATGGGAGGTTTTTCCATTTCTTCAGTTCTGCTTTAATTTCCTTTTTCAGGTTTGGTTTTTTTTTTTCCTGTCTCAGGTTTATTAGTAGAAATGACACCGCCCACTGGCCCCAAGAAGATGGCAGCCAGGGAGCCACAGCAGTCCTTTCCTCATCAGCAGATGGAGGTCTTCATTGTGAGGCCTTTGCAGGGCCCTTGGCACCCTTAGGGGATGCAGCCTGTGAACCCTTAGAAGCTGGGGCCTGGGTACTCTCAGGTGCTGTGGCCTGGGCCTGAGCTGGGGTGGCAGCTGGAGCCTGGGCCTTGGCTTGTGCCTTGGCCTGTGACTTGGCCCTGGCCTTAGCCTTAGCCTTATCCAGGGCCTGGGCCCTAGACTTGGACCCAGTGAGCCTGCTGCCCTTGACGATGTAGGCATGGATGCGCTTGCCCAGCTTGGGGTAGGCGATGTAGGCAAGTCGCTGGAGCTTGTGCGTGGCCTGCTCGAGGAGTTTGTGTTTGTTGCTCACTATTTTGGGCTTCACCAGGGTCTTGATGGCGCTCAGAGCCTTGGCATTGTTGGCCTGCATCTTCTTAAAGCCCATCTTCTTGTACTTCTTAGCAAAACGCCTGTTCCTCAGGAACTTGGGGTCCATCCCCTTCAGAGACTCATATCTTTCTGATCTGGGTTTCTTGGTGCCATTTCTGTGCCATTTCCGGGATTGGTTGTGCATACTGTGGTTCTTGGACTTGGCCATGTCTGAACCGCCAGCCAACAGGAGCCAATGCACCTGGAACTGGAAGGGGAAGAGAAAGGCCCCTTTTTCAGGGTTTTAAAGTTTTCATCACAAAGGCCCTTTATATTCTTAGTTAATTCCTAGGTACTTTATTTTCTTTGAAGCTATTGCTTTCCTGATTGTTGCCTCGTTCCTCTCATTGTTGGCATATAGAAAGGCAGTTGATTTTTGAGGGTTAATTTTATACCCTGCTACCTTGCCAAAGTTTTGAATCAGCTCAAGCAGCTTGGGAGTGGAGTCTATAGGGTTCTTTAAATACAGAATCATTTCATCTGCAGAAAGGGAAAGTTTCACTTCCTCTTTCCTTATTTGGATCCCCTTTATGCTTGCTTCTTTCCTTATTGCTCTGGCTAGGAATTCTAGTACTATGTTAAAGAGGAGTGGAGAGAGTGGGCATCCTTGTCTCGGTCCTGATTTTAGAGGAAATGGCTTTAGCTTTCCACCATTAAGTATAATGATAGCTGTGGGTTTATCATACACAGCCTGTATTATACTGAGGAATGTTCCATGGATTCCTAGTTTTTCCAGAGCTTTTAGCATACAGGGGTGTTGGATCTTGTCAAATGCATTTTCCGCATCTATTGAGACAATCATGTGATTCTTGTCTTTGTTCGTGTTGATGTGCTGAATTATATTAATTGACTTTCATATGTTGAACCAGCTTTGGATCCCTGTGATGAATCCTGTTTGATCATAATGTATAATTTTTTTGGTGAGTTGCTGAAGATGGTTCGCCAGTATTTTGTTGATAAATCTTATATTAATATTCATCAAATAAATGGATCTATAGTTCTCTTTCTTTGATGAATCTCTGTGTGGTTTGGGGATGAGGATTATAGTGGCTTTGTGGAATGAGTTTGGCAAATAGCCTTCGTTTTCAGTTTCATTGAAGAACTTGAGGAGTATTGGTATAAGCTCCTCTGCTTTGAAGACCGCATAGAATTCAGCTATGAATCTGGCCCTGGGCTTTCCTTGGATGGAAGGTCTCTTATTGCCATTTCTATTTCAGTGCTTGAAATAGGTCTGTTTATTGGATTAGGTCTTCTTGGTTCAGTGTGGGTATGTTAATATTGGATAGAAATTCATTAATTTCTTCTAGATTCTCAAATTTGCTTGCATAAAAGTTTGAAAATATTCCCTAATGATGCTCTGGATCTTAATGATTTCTGTTGCAATATTACCATTCTCATCTGTGATTTTGTTTATTTGGGTGTGCTCCCTTCTTTTTTTGCTAAGATTTGCTAAGGGTCTGTCAATTTTGTTAATTTTTTCAAAGAATCAACTCCTTGTTTTGTTGATTCTTTCTACAGATTTTTGGACTCCAATTCATATAGTTCTGCTTTCATTTAATAATTTGCTTCCTTCTGTTGGGATTAGGGTTGGTTTGTTGCTCTTTTTCCAAGAGATTAAGGTGGGACATTAAATTGTTGGTTTGCGATTTTTCCAATTTGTTGTTGTAGGCACTTACAGCTACAAATTTTCCTCTGAGAACTGCCTTTGCTCTATCCCAAAGGAGCTGGTATTTAGTGTGCTCCTTTTTGTTAAATTTCATAAACTATTGAATTTCTGTTCTGATCTCTTCATTGACCAGTTGGTGATTCAACGTTGTGTTGTTCAATCTCCATGAGTTACAAGGTTTTCGTTGGTGGAGATTGGTGTTCAGTACCAATTTGATGGCCTCATGGTCTGAGAGAATGCAGGGAATGATTTCAGTGTTTCTGAATCTGCACAGGTTTGTTTTATGCCCTAAAATGTGGTCTGTTTTGGAAAATGTTCCATGTGCTGCTGAGAAAAATGTATATTGTGTTGTTGCTGGGTGAAATAATCTGCAGATGTCTGTTAGATCTAGTTGGTCTATACAGTTGTTCAATTCTGAGGTTTCTCTGTTGAGTTTTTGCTTGGTTGATCTGTCCATAGTTGAGAATGGTGTGTTAAACTCAACAGCAATCACTGTGTTTTGATCTATGTGTGGTTTTAGTGAAAGTAAAGTTTGTTTGATTGAGAATTCTCTTGTCTTTTTTTTTTTTCAAAAAAACACTTAAGGTCTTTAAAAAGAACCACATATCAGCAGCTTTTCAATTTAAATGTAGAGCTCATTATGTAAACTTGACCCCAGGAATAAATGTTACAATAATCAATAAATACATAGATGCATTTAGAAAAAAATGTTTTTTTTCAGCACTAATGATATTAGAAACTGCAAGAGAAAGTATCTGGTTTGTAATTATATTTTAATTATCATATGGACTGTTTTGCCCCATATTATTTCTCAGAATCTGTAAGCAGTAAAGGCTGTAAAAGGTAAGGTGCAGCATGGTTTTATATTTCATCCATCTAGAAAATGCATAAATATTACTTAAATCATAATTATATGCTTGATATAAAACCCTAATTGTGCTCTATTTTATGCATGACAGAAGAAATTATAATAGGGAGAAAAAATGAAAATATTTTCAATTCCTAAAATATAAGATTTACTTGCTGTACTACATTCTTAGATAGCACTTTTTCTTGTAATTAATTAACATTTGATTAAATTTTCTAATATTACAGTTTTGTTAGCAGACAAAGCCTGCACAATTTATGAAAGCTTTCTCCCATCAGGCATGAATGTAATTATCCCTTATCTTTCAACACAGCCAAGCCCTGTAAATATAATTACAAAGTTTTATATTTACTCAAGCATAGAAAATTTCACAAAATTAACACTTTATTTTTCATCTTACCTTTGTCAGTTTTTAACATTCACCAGGGATTTCTTGAATTCATCCTTTCTGACTACAGTTTCTGACTAATATGAATTTACCTTGATTTTCAAAATTTCACAAAGGCATTTACATATACTCAAGCTTTAGTCAGTGGGAAATGTATTCTTCTGACATTCACAAGGATTGAGTATAGATAAGAAATATTATTAACTAGAAAATTCGAAGCAATTTAGTAGATTATGTTTCAACAACAAACCAAAACATTCCACATGAGAAAAGTTATACTATGATCCTATATTGTAAATATCCTTGGACTCAGATATTTTTACTTCCTAATATGTCAATATGAAAGTAAAAAATATATCCAGTGACTATATCATATTGAAAGACCTTTTCATTACAAAAGTGATAAAACTAATTACTTGCACATGCTTTTTAAAATTAATATGTACAACACAAGAGTTCTATTTTAATGCCAATTAAAGTTCAATGTGAATAAATCAAAAACCTAAGACATTTTGATGTCATTTGAAAGGTACTCTATTTTTATCTGAGGACAGCAAAACCCATCAACCACTATGATGTACACTGATGTGCCAGACCCTCTTGGCTATTATTCTGTTGCATTTAATAATTGAAAAACAGATGATTTGTTTGATATTTTAGTCGGCCTTCATGATGTTTACACATTTTTCCTTTATATATGGTATAAGCAAATGACATGTTGCTGTAGCAACCTGTCAGGCTTAGCTGTCTAATTCTGTATTTGTGAAAATATGTAAACTGCTTGACCACCTGCATGTAGTATTTTCCTTATCAGCAGGACCACATGTGTGTGGTGCTCTCCTTTAAAAGTTCAGCCCCACTGAAGGGTCAAGCATGCTCTGTATCAGCCAGAAGGTGGAGGGTAGCCATTATTTAACTAACTCCTAGTTCTGTTAACAGTGCTGTTGACTCTATGGCTGGGGGTCTCAGGGACCCCAAAATGGCTGGGATATTACAATTCCTACTCATTTTTAAATAGTTTTCACTTGGAGAAGTAGATTTTCAGATAATTATTTTACCTTCTTTATTCTTTGGTGGTGCTTTTCAATTTATGTTTTAATCAGTACCATACAAGTAGAAAAGGATGGTGATTAGGTATAACCTCAGAGATTAAGGCCCTACAGGATTGCTATTCATACATCAAACCACCACTACAAGATCTAAGAAAGCCAAATAAGGGTGAAAAATGCCTTGATTTCCCAGAGTACAAAGAGGACACCAATTGAAAAAGGCGGTTGAGAGGTTTTTCCCTTATTAATTCTCACCACCTGTCAACCGTGAAGCCTAAAAAGCTAGAATCCTTCTTCTTGGAAGTCAGAGAAAGAATAAATACCACATCAACTGAATATTTGGGGCAGATTTGCGCTTCAATGACCCTTTAGTATCTGAATAGTGACATGTCTACAAAAGACTCACAGCAAACCTGGACTACAATCTCTACCTCCTATCTCTGACATAGTTGAGGTGACAATAGGCATGATTAGAATTTCTGGGAAAGTAGTCACACTAAAAAGCTAGATTAAGACTTGGAAAAAATACAATTAAATACAAGTCATGTGGTGCCCAGAAAACAATGCACATCAGCAAGTATCAAGATTTGCCAGAAAAAAAAATCATGACCAAAACTAGTAGTCAAACTAAGGGATAAAATAAAGAAATTGAAGTAAGTAGTCACCTGATAGGATGAATAGTCCTCACAAGAAAGCAGCAATATAACATCATCAAGATAAGAAATCCACTAGATACCTCTCTGAGAAAATTCTCAATTAGATGATTTAAAAGTGGTGATTTCAACAGCTCAAAAAAAAAATGAATCACTCCAAAACTAATCTCCAAAGAAACAACAATCCCATTCAAAGATGGGACAAAGAGAGTCTTCTCTGAAGAGGAAATAAGAATGGCCTATGGACACATGAAGTAATGCTCAACATCTCTGGCCGTAAAAGAAATGCAAATCAAAACAACCTTAAGATTCCACCTCACTCCAGTTACAATGGCCAGGATCAAGAAAACTAATAACAACAGATGCTGTAGGAGATGCGGCCAGGAGGGATCACTACTACACTGTTGGTGGGAGTGCAAACTCATTCAACCACTATGGAAAGCAGTATGGCAGTGCCTCAAAAGGCTAAACATAGAACTCCCCTATGACCCAGCAATTCCACTACTTGGCATTTACTCAGTTGTCCAGAAACAAGGACATACTAAATCCACCAGCACAACAATATTCATTGCAGCATTATTTACCATAGCAAAGATATGGAACCAACCCAGATGTCCCTCAGTTGATGAGCGGATCAACAAGATGTGGTATTTATACACAATGGAAATCTATGCTGCTGTTAGAAAGAATGACATCACCCCATTGGTAAGGACATGGAAAGACTTAGGAAAAAAATCATAATAAGTGAAGTAAGCCAGAGTCAAAGGAACATAGGTTCAATGGTTTCCCTCATTTGTCATAGTCAGTAGGAACCTTGGGCTCTCCTAGCAGAGATTTACAATAGAACAAAACCTAGATAGTTAAGGCCATATGGAATGATGCTAAATGAAAGGACCTCCAGGATATAGAAAGAAAAGCCATATAATGAGTGATTGTTACCTTTAATGTACTATGTTATCTCTCATCTTTTTTGCTGTCCCTTGGCTATCTCATATTGTTGCAGTATATCACCTGGTTATCTGATATTTTGTATATATGTGTATTTGGTTATTTGAAGTCGGATAGAGAGGGAGGAAAACAATATGAGGGATGGGTTTGGGGGGAGGGAAATGGGGACCAAGACATGACAAAAGGTATCAATGTACGTGAAGTAATGCACCTTCTCTCTGGTGACTATAATGTGACCCTTCCATTAATTGCAATAAAAATATATGAAAAAAGTGGTGATTTCAAGGAACTCAATGAGTTTGAAGAAAACACAGTGGATGATCTATTATTCTAATATAGAAGATTAATACTAATAGAAACAATTCTTTAGAAAAAAAACTTGGCCATATAGGATGAGGCTAAGCAAAATGAATTCCAGGATATGGAAACAAGAGGTTTATCTTTGTGATGATTATTCTTCATGTACTATGTGAATTTATTTATTTTCTCTTTTTTCCCCTCATGTTTTACCTCATGTTGTTACTGTATCTGACTTTGTTACCTGGTATATTGTATATATGTTTGTTTGTTTATTTGAAATAGTGGAGGGAAGGGGAAAAACAAAATGATTAGGAGGAAGTGGGGAGAGAGAAAGTGGGGAAAAAAACACATGGGAAGGAGTATCAATGTTCAAGAAGTAATGTACCCATTACCTGAGGAGTGTACCTCTAAACCTTGTATAAATCATCCTCACAAAAAAAAAAAACTTACACACCAGCGGGGAGTTTGGCCTAGCATGAACGAAGACTCAGGTTCAATTCCTTGGTACCACATACATAGAAAAAAGCCAGAAGTGGTGCTGAGGCTCAAATGATAGAGCTCTAGCCTTGAGAAAGTCCAAGGACTTTCTCAATACCAGGACTGGCAAAAAACAAAAACAACAACAAAATACTACACAGATATCCTTTAGCAAAAAAGTACACTGGAATTTTTTTTTTAATTTTTAAATGCAACAGAAACTATCAGTAGTAATCCAGGAAAACCTTAAGGGAACCAGTAAGCTCAAAGATGGGTTTTGTTTTGGATTTTTTTTGTTGTTGTTTTTTGTTTGTTTTTGGTGGGTCATGGCGCTTGATCTATGGGCCTACCCATTGTCCCTGAGCTCTTTAGTTTAAGCCACAGCCCCACTTCCGGGTTTTCTAGTGGTTAATTGGAGAAAAGAGTCTCACAGTTCTTTAGTGCCCAGGCTAGCTTTTGATCAGGGTCCTAAGATCTCAGCTTCTTGCATAGCTAGGATTACAGGTGTGAGACACAGTGCTCAGCTAAAGTTGGACTTTTGAACATATACAATCAGAGGAGGAAAGAATGAAGATAAAAAAGGAATTGTTGGCATTTGGGAAGACATTAAAAGAACAAATATTCAGAAGTTCATGGGAGAACTATGCCATAAGGGAAGAAAGTTGGTTCATGGAAATAAGAAAAGAAAATTTCCCAAATCTGAAGAACAAAAATATCCAAGTACAAGCAGGCCAAAGGTCCCAGCCATATTTAATTCAAACAGGTCATCCCCAAGCTATATTACCTCAAGCTCCAAAAGGTGACAAATAAAGAGAAAACTCTCAAAGCTGCAGGAGAAACCGAAAAACAAAAACTAAAAAACCAAAAGACACATGAGTAATGTCTCAATTCACTTGACAGCAGAGTTCTAAGTAGAAACCTTCTGACCCAGAAACAGTAAGATGAGATTTTTTCACCATGCTGTAGGAAAAGAAATGCCAACCAAAAATATAGTATCCAACATAGCTATTACTCAGAAATGAAGGGAGGAGAGAGATTTTCACACAAGAGTAGAGATGAGAGTCTCTGTCATTACTACACATACCTTATAAGAAATGCTAACTCTTCAAAGTGAAAGGGAAAAATGTGAATGATAAACAAAGAAACCTGGGAAATTCACTGGTAGGAATTAGCTTACAGACAAATTCAATTATACCATTGTCGACAGGATTCAGATACCATTCATACTTTTAGTATGGAAAGTAAAGATAAAAATAATAATTCTTACATTCATATGGCAATATAGATAAATACTAAAAGATTTAAAATGATGGGAACCTCAATATTAGAAGAAAGGGGAAAAGAGCAAGATGGCACATTTCACTCTTCTTGTGCTGTTTCTTATCATTAAAATCATGCTATATTGCCACAATTTCAAAACAGCTTGTTAAAAATCAAGTTATTTTTGTAAGTCTCATGGTAGGCACAAAAAATACCAATTTTAGATAAAAAATAATGAGCTCAAAGCACAACACTAGAATAAATTCTTCATTGAAAATATTATACTGAGTGTAACAGAAAGAGAAGGAAGGGAAAGAGGAAGGGAGAGAAAAAAGGAAGAATGGAAGGAAGGAAGGAAAGAAAGAAGGATAAGGAGTGAGAAGCTATATAGATGGTCAAAAGTACTGTACATTTTTTTTTAAAAAAAAGAGCTCAATAGTTTGAATTACAAAAGAAAAGCAAATCAATGTGAATGGATTTAATCCAAAAGACAAAATGAAAAGAATTGTTGGCAAGGATGCCAAGAAATAGGAACCTGTCCACACTGTTGGTGGGACTATAAATTAAGACAAGTATTTAAAAATTATGAGTGTATACAATTTTAAAAATAAAACTTATAGCTCAGGCCTGTAATCCTACCCACTCGAGGACACTAAAACATGGAGAATTGAGATGCAAAGCCATCCTGAGCAGATAAATGCAGTGAACTCCATCTACAATTAAATCAGCAAAATTCCACGTGAGCCACATGAAGTGATAGAATAGAAGAAATCCAAGTGAATTCAAACTCTAATACCAGCAAGAAAGTAAAAACAATAGAATTACCATATGATCCACCACGAACAGCCACACTCACACTAATTGCAGCACCTGTCACAACAGGCAAGAACTAGAAGCAATATATGTTCATCCACTGCTGAGGAGATAAAAAAAATATGCAATGCAAATAAATAATGAATACTACTCATCCATAAAATGAATGAAATTGTGTCATTTTCAGTAGCATGGATGGAACTGGAAAATCATTTTGTTATGTGAAATTAGAGAAAGACAAGTATACAACCCCATTCATTTATAGTTTATTTCTTAGAGGCTAAAAATAGAATGGCTAGTTACCAGAGGGCTAGAATGAGGAGCTGCTGATTATGGGTACTGTGGTATATTTAGGCAGGAGCAAGAAGCTTTAATGTCTGTAGTAGTTTATGGCACTATATGGTGATAGATGTCAAGCTGTACTGACTTAGAAAGGCTGTTATCAAAATACAAATACATTTGGAGTGTTTTCACCATAGAAACTGATAAATATGTTTATATGCTTAACTAGACTTTCACATATATATTTATCAAACAACACATGCTACCTCATTCATATACACAACCTTATTATTTTTGAGCCTGTTGATTTTCTTTTAATGTTACATCAGATTTCTTACCTATATACTTCTTTAATATTATTTAGTCCGTCTACTGAACTCTATTCATTTTTAAATTGTAATTAATAAAAGGGTTACATGATATTTGCCAGATAGAAAGTGCATTAATTCACATACATTAATACCCTTTCACATGTCTTGGTCCCCATTACCCTCCCCTCCACCATCCCTCCCTCCCCCCTTCCCCCCTTCCCCCCCCTCCCGTCTTGGTTTTCCCCCCCTTCCCTATCCAATTTCAAATAACCAAATACAAATAAATTCAATATATCAGATAACAAAGTGAGATACTGTAACAATATGAGATAACCAAGGGACAGCAAAAGAGATGAGAGGTAACATAGTACATTAAGGACAACAATCATTCATTATATGGCTTTTGTTTCACTATCCTGGAGGTCCTTTCAATTAGCTTCATACTATATGGCCTTACGTATCAAGGTTTTGCTCTGTTGCAGGTCTCTGCTAGTAGAGCCCAAGGTTTCTACTGATTATGACAAATGAGGGGAACCATTCCATTGAGCCTAATTTCCTTTGAGTCTGGCTTACTTCACTTAATATGATTTTTTCTAAGATGAAGTCTATTCATTTTTGTTTGCCAGAGAGAGTCATTATTTAGTGTTTTCTTTTTGAAAGATAATTTTTCTAAAAATAAATTTCTGTGTTTACAGTGAGATATTTTCTTTGCCTCTTTAAAAATGTAACTGAATTAGCCAGGTTCCAGTGGATCATGCCTGTAATGCTAGCTACTCAGGAAGTTGAGATCTGAGTATTGCAGTTTGAAGCTAGCTTGGGCATGAAACTCTACCTCCAGTACAAAAGCTCTGTGGCTCTGTGGCTCGAGTAGTAGAGCTTCAGGCTTGTGCAGCCCAGCACTGAGTAGAAACCTCAGGACCATAAAAAAAAAAAAGCACTGAATTGTCTTTCAGATGGTACAATTTCTTACGACATATGCAGTTTATTTGTTTTTTTTTTAAGTAGTTGTGGGTGTTGCTATTCATCAAAGCAGTTTATGAATATAATACATCTTAATCAATGTCACCCTTTTTTTTTATCATTTTGCACTTTTTGTTCCTGTATGTATAATATTAACTCTAGCTCCTGTTAAGATTTATTTTGTTTTGCCTCATATTCAGCTACATGAATATCATCTATCTAGATCTGATTTCACCTTTCTTTCCTTTCATTTTACTCTTTTTTTGGTAGAAAACTATCTATTCATTTTACTTAGTATTGTCTAAACATCTTAGTTCTGTGGTTTGCTATCCATCATGTATCTTGGAAATTTCTCAACTGTATTAAATATTTCTCCCACTCTCTTCTCTTTCTTTTCCTTTTGGTATTACAATTGCATACATGTTAGTACACTTTATTATGTTTCACAAAAGGTAATTATTTACCTCAGAGTTTTTAGTTTGGTCATATAAGATATAAAATATAAACTATATATAGTCAGTTCTTACATAGCAATGTAAGACATTGTAGAATGAAAATAGGTCTCACTTAAATTGAGTAACCAAATAATGTTTACCATCTTAAAAGTGAACTTAAAAATATTGGGCTGGGAGTGTGGCTTAGTGGTAAGAGTGCTCATCTAGCATGCATGAAGCTCTGGGTTCAATTCCTTGGTATCACATGCACAGAAAGAGCTGGAAGCGGTAGTGTGGCTCAAGAGGTAGAGCGCTAGCCTTGAGAATGCCCAAAGTCAGTGGTCGGGACCTGAATTCAAGCCCCAGTATTGGCATAAAAATAATATATATAATACATATATCCTATAATATATATACTATATAAAGCTATAATAAATGTAATATAAATAGAATAACATATAGTAGTATAGAATAAAAATACTACCATCATTTTTGTGTTTCTGTGTTTTGAAAGATGGTCAAGATTAGTAAACAAGATGAGATTGTTATTAACCTTTATGTTATTCACAATATTCAATACCCAGGAGCAACTGCATCTAGTATTCTTTTCAGAGATGAATCAATGCACACCACATTTCTAAACCCTTACCATCCTATTTCCCAAAGAGACTTTGAAGTGGTCACCAGGGACACATACCCATGGAGATGTTCTCGAATGAAAAGCAGGTATTCGTGTGAAGAAGAACTGTAGATCTGGTCATAAGAAGGAGAGAAATCGCTGCACATTGCCAGCTGGGCTTTCCAATGAAGAGATAATATTTGTCTCCACATAATTAAGTTCCCGGTGCTGAATCTGGAGAACTGAGGCTGAACCCCGCCATACTAAACACACCATGGGGCACAACCCTTCCTTTGCCCTTCCTCTACCTGCCAGGCCCACGGCCTGCCTTCCTCCCTTGATGTCTCTCCCGCGCTCAAGCTCTCAACAGAAAACTGTTTTCAACAGTCACACGTCGCACCAGGTAACCTGAGTTTCTTTCGAAAATAGTGAAAACTCATCCAGCTGCACTGTTCTCTCATGTAATGGAACATAGAATTTTTTCTAAGAAAAGGATTCTGTTGTAGGAAGGACCTATCTGTAAACTAGAAGATCATCCCCATCTCTTTAAGGTTTAGCTTCCCTCTTATGAGGGTATTGCTTACCAGGCAAATGTGTTCGGTACTTACTAAAATGATACAGCCAAGAATGAGTGTAGACCACATTCTGAATGCTAGTGTATCATACATTCAGTGGCAGTTAGGGCTCACTATCACCGACCTAGTCCCTAGACTCTGTCTCAAATGCTTATGAAGTAGAAATTTAAGAAACAAAGCCATTAAAAGGTGAATTTATTATTTTAATGAAGATTGATTTTGTGCTTTACAAAGCGTTCCATGTAATATTAAATCACGTCCCAGAGGGATCACCTAATAAGGAAGAAAAATGCACACATTTCTAAACAATATCAATCTGCATTAAAACATTTTTGAGAGAAAATGGTTTACAATCAGAAGAAATATTTGTGCCAAGCAATGTTTAATCTCATTTAGATGAAATTATTTTCAAAAGAATACTCTAAAGGAAATACATAAGTATTTGAGAAAACAAACCCAATGTAACAAAAGTCTTCCTTAATTCTAAGAAACATATTTTATACATCGGAAACCCAATGTAACACAGGTCTTCCTTAATTCTAAGAAACATATTTTATACATGGGAAACCAATGTAACAAAGGTCTTCCTTAATTCTAAGAAATATATTTTATACATCGGCATGAATTATTTAATGGTATCACTAGTTTAAGGAACATTAATACTTTATGTTTATATTGTAATGAATTTCTTAGGAAGTTGATTTTTAAATGGAAGCAGTTTAGTAAATGACTGTTTATGCAAGTACATCACGAGATTAAACTCAAGACATTAGTAACAGCATTCTCAGCCTCATTATTAACTGGTCCTGGACCCCCTATATATTAGTTGATCAGGACCAATACTGGAAGCTGACAAGCCCAGCAGATAAGAAATAATGCACGTAAATTGTGTCTGATATACTCATTTGTTTAAGGTGTTTTAAAGCTTTCTCTAAGGATGCTTTTGCTTGATTTTCTAGCTGACCATAATCTCAGCAGTGAACATAGCAGGGGAGGCAGCTCTGTGCATAATGCAAAGAACAAAAATATGGTGCCGAGCAGTTCAACTTCCACTGCAATGTAGCTTATCTATGTAGTGCTTGAAACAACTCTGAAATTTCATCTTTTTTTGGTAAGTTGATGGATAATAGAGTCATTTCAGCCACTTTCTTTTTATAACTCTATCACAACTAGTGGTATGTTTTCCTCTGCTACTTCTTGCAAGTACATTATTCCTTGTACCTATGAATTCCAGTCAAACTCTACATTATAGCCATTTCTTAAAGAAAGCTGTGGCCTTTTGTTTCTGTGTCTTTACACATCATGCCAACTTGATGGCCTCCAAGAAATCTTTCTCTCAATATTTGCCATTTCCCAGGGAAATGATTCTCAGCAAAAATATATTCCTAGAGAGAGAAAAAAAGGACACCTCACCCATATGATCAATATTTAATATCAAAAGGAATATCTTAAGATTTAGAGAATAAGAATATTCTTCCAGAATAATGATACTGGTCTAGAAAAAGAATATTTTCTGAAGAGTCTAAAAGGAGTCAGATATTTTCTAATATGAACCATTTCGTTGTTCCTAGCATTTTGAATACAGAATTATTACAGGAAAGTCTTATGCAATACTTTATCCTATGTTGGATTCACTGAGATTATCACATGTGTTCCACCAATTATGATACATGCTGAGATTTGGTAGTTTCATAACTCCACTTATTACCAGGGAACATGGCCTTATGCTATTTTATTCAGCTTTCCTTTTTCATCCTTCAATGAAAAGTTTACTCAGAATTATCTTCTCTGTTGTGGAGTAACATGAACATATGTTCATGGTCAGAAAAAACAATCTATTACATTGTATTGTTTGAATATCACTTTGAAGTAATTAGATAGAAATTTCATGAATTTGGCATTTAATTATCCATTAAATGCTAAACTCTCCCAATAATCATCATTTCTTAGGGAGGAGAAATTTAGTTGACTTATTATTGCCTACTCCATGACTTATTAAAAGAATCCTGAAAGTTGACATTGTTAATGTTAAGCAAATCCATAAAGTAAATCAAGTAAATGATTATTTTATTGTTCATTTAATGGCATGGAGAATAGAAGTTACATATCTTTGTTTATAAAAGCCAGTTAATATGGAACACTAGAAACATCTTGATGATTAGTAGTGTGAAAATTAAATAAACTAGTGTGACAAATTTTCATTCTTCAATAAATTGTTGTGCGATCTGGGTGAAACACTACCTAGAAGAGTTTCAGTGTAACCTTTGTTCAATGCCTTTTAACAGTCACTTTAGGCAAATGCATCTTACTCTCTTCAAACCAGCCAGTATCCAAATTGTGAACCTGAGCTCAACCAATCTGAGCGTAGGGGCAGGCCTACTGCATCAAGAATAGAGAAGAGCATGCCTGCTGTATATGCTTACTTGCCAGATTTGTGGCTAGTGCATCCTTCTACAGAAGTAATTTTTGCCTTCCTGAGACAATTCATTGTTACAGCGTTTGCTGTTGTAACGCCAGTGGTTCTTGGAGAGTGCATTTATAATGTGGGAATGATAGGCATGACTTCCCTCAGCTATTGGTTAAGTTGGAGTCTGATAAACTTCTTGGCCAGGCTGGAGTGGAGTTGCTATGTCTCACTAGAAACTAGGAGTATAGGCTTAAACCAATATACCCAATTAAGGACATAGTCATTTTTCACATAGTATTTTTGTGAAAAGATTTTAGAACTCTTAGTTTTAAAATATCTCTAGTCTAAACCTGAACACTCGTGGCTCATGCACTAACTTTTCGGTAGTTAGAGGACTGAAGGAACATGGTTTGAAATCAGCTGGAACAGAACAGTTTGTGAAACCCTGATCTCTATTTAAACAGCAAAAATCCAGAAATGCAGTTGTGTCTCAGTAGTGCACCAGCCTTGAGCCCAAAAAAAACAAGTGAGTGCCCGAGGCCCTGTGTTCAAACCCTAGTAAGTACCAGCACTGGAAAAAAATCGTCTAATAAAGCATCTTATCTTTAACAGTTGACTAGCTTACATGTTTTATATCTTAAAGATTAGCACAATAAGATAGGCTTTTCTCATATTGTCCTGGTAAATTGTACCATTAGTTGGTAATGATTCAAGGAATTGGATAACTTCAGAGGATAAGAATAATAGCAGTGTTTTTCATGTATTCAACTGAGTTTTTCTTCTTACCTCATTTTCAACAGATGTTTATTGGTTTCCATTGAGTCAAATACATAAGCTCACAATTGTAAGGACCAGCTCATTTTATGAACACATAGGTTCACCCGATTTCTTTGGCTTTAAAAACATCTGAGAATTTCAAGGCTTAAAAGAACAAACATTTAATTAGTTTGCAAGTCTTTGGGGCATCTGCAAGCTGGAAGGCCTTGCTCATGCATTTTTAACAGCTACTGAAATTGCAGATTCATTTGCTGATTTGGGATGGACATTATCAAGTGTCAAGGGTCCTTGTTGTGCTGAATCAGCTAACTGCTCTGCTCCACATGGCCTTTCCTTCTCCAGAAGGCAGGATTCAGCTTGTCCACACAGAAGTCACAGGGGCATAAGAAAAAGGGAATGTGCTGACAGTTCTGAGGGCGAGGCTTTGACGTATTGTCACTTCTGCCATATTCTATTAGACAAAGCAAGCCTCAGTTTAGTTCAAACAATGGAGAATGACTCAGTGCCTATTTAAGATAGATGAGCCATCTCACTAAAAAGGGTCATCAATAAAGAGAGGAAAGTAGTGCAGACATTTTACTAAAACACATTCACTAAAACACATCTTTCTAATGCTAACCTGAGCCTTTTGTCCTCATAGTTGGTTTTGGAGAAACATGAGATCACAGTCTGTACCCTTTCTCCATGAACTTTAGTATTAGATACATGTCTTCACAGTATTTTTTCACCACTCCTGAACTCTTTTTCCATCACATGAACCATTCTCTAGAGGCTTTCTCTTCTGTGAAGATTTTATTTTCAGAACTAAAACAAGTATTACATATAATATTGCAACGGAAAGTAAGGAAAGCACTTTCAGTGATGATAAGCACAGCTCCTTTCTAGTAGCATAGACAGTGAATTCAAGTTTTAGGGTATGCCATCAGCTCAATTCAATTTCAAATACTCATTAAAACTATATAGTTGTCAAAATATGATGCATGAACTAAATGCACAAACTGAAGAAAAACAATGTCTACCCTAAGTAAGCTTGCAGGTAATAGAAAAGGTAGTTCAATAACCATCATTTCCAATGTGACAAAGGTTAAGCTAAAGTTATGCAAAGAGTTCTATGGGGGATAAGGAGAATAGAAAATAGAGATAATTTAAAATTATAATAAAAATTACTAATTGGGTTAAACTGTCCCAAATCACTAGGAAATGGAAATTTAATCAAATAATCTGCAGAGCTGATAGTTTTTCAGTGAGCATAATGGTAATTTCTTTTAAAAATAATGAATTATTAATATAGAAATGAGAAACAAATAGTTTGAGTTGTATGGGTTACAGCATATTTTATTTTTTTTAACTTTGTCTTACATTGTGCATATACTTCAACAACCTTGTATTAGCAGGGTTAGTATCTGGCATAGTCTCACAAACTATATTCCCATTCTCTAATGTACCTTTTAAAATGTTGATTATTATGAGCTTTAAGAAGCTGTACAAACGAGTTGTCACTTAGTCAGATCCCCATCTTTCTTCCCAGCATTTTATTTAGTCACAAAGTCTACAATAAGGAATCCCACCAGACTCAGTAAACTATATTTTTTTGAGGCTGTGATCTAGGAACTTCCCTCTAACCAATAAAATATTTATCTTCCTCTCCAGTTGACAGTCTCTGTTCTTTCCAAAAGGACAACTAGCTACTTTTCAAAGGAATACATGGCAAAACAAAAGCTAGTTGGAAAAAAGCTAGATGTGTAAACTACCATAATGTACACACATTTTTTTCCAAGTGCATTTGAGAGATAATATTCACTGTCTATGGATGAACTGAAGTAATGAATTCAAGAAGAAAAGCATCAAGCCAAGCAAGGCAATGCACTGCTAGCCCAAGTTGCTGGATACATATAGGGAGATTGCATCTGCCTTTCAGTGTCAAATAGACATGATACATCACAGTTTCACCCTGAGCAGAAAAATACTTCTAATTCTCTTTTAAAAGTGCTTCAAATTGACAGTCAAAATTTTTGATAGGTTCATAATTTTACTATGATGACATAATTCAAAGATTAATACTACTTGATAGTAACACAAAAAAATCTACTAAAATTTATAGCTCAAGGGCATCGCTCTATACTATATACTCTACATTTAGTCTTCATTTATCTTTTTGTTTTCCATTGATTTTTTTTAAATTGTATAGGTGCTCAGAAAATTACAGCTCTCATTAAACAACAGGCTAACTTAGCAAGCTCATTCATTATTGGCTAATCTCCAAAGTCAACCCTGTGATACAATGCAAAACTGTAAAGAATTTCTCCCCAATTAAAAGGCAATACATCCAATTCTATTCCCAGAAGAAAAGATACCCTATATGCAAACTGTTGACTGCAAGATGGTAACCACAATAACATAATGTAAAGTATACAACCACTTTCATTCTTATATCTTCCCAGAGATTGCCAGTTTAACTCTAGGTAAATAACAAAAGAAATTTCTATATTGGTAGTCAAATTTTCTGAATTAAATCCATATCAGTAAAGCCTACTGCAACTTATAAAAAAAGTTCTAGATTAGTTCACCTAGGTATTTCAATGTTATGCGTAAACTATAACATTGGAATTCTAGTAATGTGTTAATATGTAACCTGTATACCCTAAGTACATTTGGTTTAATTAAACAATGATTTTTAGTGACTATACAGCCATGAAACCATCATTAGGATTCAATTTCAGAAATATCCACCCTTTAAATAGTTTTCTTCGCACATCTGTAGTCATGTCTCTTTTCTATACTTAACCCCAACAAAATCTAGTGTCTTCTCTGTCCTCTATATATTGTCCTCATCTATATGTCTATATATCTACATATCTATCTACATATCTACATATCAAGTAATGGAATAACAATAAGGAGCTTTTGACATCTGACCTTATCATTGCACATCTTATTTCCCTATTTATTTTTATTCATCTGTTTTATTGTAGAGTCACAGTTTTTTAAGTAGTAAGTACATTTCTTTTGAACAGTGTCACTCCTTCCCTCTCTATCTCCTAGTTTTGCCTCTAAACTACTCTACAGGGTATACAGTTCATTTTTCGACATAGTGTCCAGTGAGTATTACTCTTGCATTGGTTCACCTTTCTCCTACCATTTCTGTGCCCCCCCTTACCCTTCATGAAACAGATTCACTTACATAAAAGACAAAAGGTACAGAAAACAAAAACAGCAACAAAGGAAAAAAGTAAAAAATAACAAAAACAATGCTGTTTCCATTTCTTGGGAGTTCATTTTGATAAGTTTCTTTTTTTTATGCTCGTATGTACATAGCTATTGAGCCTTTGTGATCCTCTCCAAAAACTATCCTCTTTTATTTCACTGTGTGAATGTCTAGAGTCATGTATCAGTACCTCATTCTCTCTTTTTGCTATGTGCATTTAAACGATTAGGTAAAAAATAAATAATGAGCTAGGCATGGTGGCTCACACCTATAATCCTCAATACTCAGGAGGCTGAAATCTGAGGATGGTGGTTCAAAGCCAGCCAGGGTACTAAAGCCTGTGACACTCTTATCTTTAACTAACCACTAGAAAACTGGAAGTGATATGGTGGCTCAAGGGGTAGGGCAGTAGCCTTGAGCTGAATAGCTCAGGGACAGGGCCAAGGCCCAATGTCTAGTCCAAATAAATAAATAGTATATAATCACACAAAAAAAGTGAATTTAATTGCTCTGGTAAATCTCCTTTGTACCAGAACTCAGAAAATAGGTCAGTTTAAGAGATTATTTTACATCATAAACCCTTTAAATAATTACAAAGGCCCTATAAGCATGCATTAGTTATACAAAAGGGTTTCATTATGACATTTTCACAAAGTGTATAACAAACTCACCCCTTCTGTCAATCACTGTTCCTTATCCCTCTTCTCACTTCCTACAACAGCTTCAACATTATTTTTTTAGTTTTCCGTTCCTGGGAATGGAGTACAAGCTGTTAATGCATCAGATTTGCTGGTGGGGTCAAACTCCCATATCATCCATGGCCAACTAGTAAAAGTGAAAAGCGAAATAGAGGATTGAAGATTTCATTTCATGCTCCTTAGAAAAAAATGTTGGATATTAGACATTTTTCCTGTCTGATGGATTAGATGCTGGAGCAGGAATGAGCAGCTAGGCAATGTTCATACTTCCCAGGTCTCCAAACATGGGCATTACTGTTTGAGAACTTAATATCCAAATAAAGAATAAATCCACCAGGAGAAGAACAAGGAAATACAAGAGTATTGAATTTTGTGAAAATTCCTGTGGTGTTTTTTCCTCCTAAAACAACTATAGCTCTCAAATACCAGAGGCACCCTGGGGAGAGTTTGTCATTATATCTTGCTTTTAAAACTACTTAACAGTCTCTTTTTTTTCTAAGTCATGGATTAAAGATAAAAGCATGCTACAGTATTCACAATCATATGTACATTTTGTTTCTGGTATTATATCATCTTCCTGAATATTGTCATTTAAAAATGCCTAATGAATACAATATCTTTAAAAAATAGAGAAATTATCAATATCTACATTTAGAGATTAAAAATAAAGCAATGAAACAAAGAAAGCAATATAAAACAATGTAAAATAGAATCATATTTCCACAAAAGAAGATGAAAATGGATGTTATATGGCCAAGAGGAAGAAAAACAATCAGCGAAAGTTGCTGTGGTGTGACTTAGGAAGATGGTGAGATTTTAGATACTGTCAGATATCTTTTCAATAGCATTGTATTGAATGCAGCTAGGCCAGGAGAACTGAGTCAGACAGGTAAAACATGGCACAGAACATGTTTGAGACTCATAGATAGGGTAAGTAAGGGAAAAGTTTAAAGGGAATGAATCATATCAGAGAAAATGAACTTCAAAGGGAATTTTTTTAAGATAAAGCAATGGTTTCTTTTCAAAGGAGGAAACATGAACAAAGGAGGAAAGGAGAAAGGAAATAAGTGATAAAAGGCAAGTACTAAATAACACAAACATGTAGATCTTGATGAAAGTTAAAAACGATATCAGTGATGTCTTTCATTGTTGGAGAAAAGGTCATGAACAAGACTATGCAGAAAGAATAACAATACTGAAATTGTAGACGTCAATATACTATCCTAGTTTTGATTCTATCACTACTCATGAGCATACCCTAAGGATGGACTTAAAAGTCAGCCAGATTTAATGATTCAGAAAATTGGCATTCAGAATGACTAGTAATTTTTCTATTGGGTTTAAAAGAGATTTTTTTCATAAATATTTATTATTACATAGGAAACTGCAGGAGTTTATATTACGATATTACAAAAACAGTAGTGACCTTTCCTCCTGCCCCATTCCCCAAATGGATTATCATTAGTTTAACAGCTACACACTTTAAGCCAAGTGATTTTGCATTGGTCTGCCTGCCTGGTGACAGTTCTTAGAATATCTGATGATATTTCTCCTAAGCCCGAGACTTGATAGAGAGTACTGATGGAGCTAAAGACTTTGAAATGTCATTTTGGATCAATGCACAGCGTGATTCAAGGTTGTACAGATGGAGGAGTCTGAGAAGCTATTAAATATGTGTGAGTGTCAATATCTTGAAGTACAGTGTGACTCTAAACTGGTCACTCATTTTTAAGCCAATTGATATGTTTATCTTGGCTTTTCCCATGAGTAATTTCTATGTTGGCTGACAAGATTAATTAGTATACCTTCTATCAAATTAATTTATTTTGTGCGAGAGTCTTATCCTGAAGATTGACTGACATTTCCTACACACTGATACAGTGAGCATACCAATCAAAACTATTTAAACTCACACAAACATAAACAATTATAGCTATAAATAACCAGAATTTGATAGACTAGTTCTGTTAATATATTTTATAACAATTAATATATTAATGAGCTCTTGTATGATTCCAAATTTGTGAAATTTGTCTGTAATGTTATTAATGTTTTGTACATTATATGCATATATGCACAATGTATGTACATTATATGCATATCATATTAATGTTTTTTGTCTTTGCAACTCCATTTGTATCTTTTCTGTATTGTTACAGTATCTCACTTTGTTATCTGATATATTGGATATATTTGTATTTGGTTATTTGAAATTGGATAGGGAAGGGGGGAAAACCAAGATGGGGGGGTGGGGGAGAGGGTAATGGGGACCAAGACATGTGAACGGGTATCAATGTATGTGAATTAATGCACCTTCTATCTGGCAAATATCATGTAACTCTTTTATTAATTACAATAAAAAATATTTTTAAAAAAAGAAAGTTGAGACACTGAGATATCACTAATTAGTATATTTTTTATTATGAATGAAGGCTTTTTGCTTCAGCAAGTAATCCTCTGACCTTTAACAACTTTTGGTTCAATGACACTTTAATATTAAAGAGAATCACATTCTTATCATTAATTTGCCTACACCACCAGTATCTATTCTTATGTTTAGACTTTCTGAGCCACTGAGCCACTTTAAGTATATCGTGAATGCTATACAAAACTGAAATTTGATTGAAGCCCTTCTAATAACTGAATTTTCATCATTCCTATTGATTTATTGATACATGTTCCCTGGAGGAAACACAGGGTTAGGTTTTTGTGGGCATTGGGTCAAAGCATTCTCAGTAACTAATCAATAACCTTGCTTCATGTGACTCTTTGTGATGAAGGCATTCATTCATTATATATTGTTTATTAATTAACACTACAACATGTGATTTTGATTAAGAAGTCTATATTCTTTCCAGACCAGGCTTTTCTAACATACATTTGCCACCATCATCATCCCTAGGCATATAACTGCCTACTTAAATTTAGAAACAGGAGTGGACTAGTGGCTTAAGGGGCATTTTATATACAAAATCCCCAGCAAAGGTCATAAAAAGCACAAGTGTACCACTAAATCGGTCATAAAATATACTTACGGTGCAATATTGGAGTTGAAACCCAAAGTCAGAAATACTGACCTTGGTGAATGTCCACTGCGAATATGCAAAGCAGATGTTTCAATGCATTTAAATTAACTATTATATATAACCAATATTAATTGTTCAGACTGGTTTCATTCTGTCATTTTCATGCATGCACGTAACATTTCAATCAAATTCTTCTCCTGTTTCATTTTCTTTTTTTAAGATTTATTGTCAGGGTAATGTATCGAGGGGTTACAGTTGCAGTTTCATTCGTCAGGTCTCTATTTCATTTTCTTATATCCCTCCTCCTTTTCCTTTCCTTTCCCAATAAAATTGGGTTTCATTATACTATTTGCACATATATATAGATAAGGCATTCACCTCTCCTTGGCCCTTTACTTTACATGCTTTGTGTTGTGCACAAAAAACATTCCAATCACTCTGAGAGTATTAATTTTTTGTTATAAATAAACTTCAGCAGGTAGGTAAACTTGCAAGCACAGAGTCCATAAATAAGCAGGACTGATGGTCATTTTTTTCTAAGTTTCTTGGAAAAGCTATTTTATGTTTCTTTACTTTGATGTTATTGTTGAGAACTTTGATATTAGCCTTTCTCCTTTTCTCTAAAAATTGATCTTTTCTTTGAGGGCTCAAGAATTCCTTTTCTTTCAAGTCAGACAATTTTATAAGAATATGCTTCAGATATCATTGTTTATTTTACAGTGTGCTAACGTTCTCTTCAGTATGCAGGCCTATATTCTATTTCTTGTATCATAATTTTAACTATAATAGTGGAGTCCCCAAAGATGTAAAATATGGCTTAGGAGTGAAACTGAATTTTTGAGCACTTGCCTCATGTTTATAATACTTTGAGTCAATGCCCAGCAAAACAAACATACACACACACACACACACACACACCACATTTCAATAATATCTTTGATCATCATTGTCCATTCTTGATTTCAACCATATTTCCCTTTTGAGAAATTGTATTTATGTTTATATTACTTTAATGATTTTAAAAAATTTTTAATCTTTAAATAATTTTGTAAGGACATTATACTTTCACAAGTTCATTTATGTGTGTACAGCAACTTTGATCATCTTCCTTCCTCTTTCTACCTGCCCTTTCTTTTCCTGTTACATAAATTTCACAATTATTTCCCCACATATGTGCAGTGGATATTACAAGAATTTCATCCACTGTCACCTTTTCCATTTATTCTAGTTCCTCCCATTAGCTCCATCTCTATTCACAAAAAGTTTTAGCTTCTGATATTCTTTTTTATTTTTTTGTGGGTCATGAGGCTTGAACTCGGCGTAGGTGCTGTCCCTGAGTTCTTCAGCTCAAGGCTACCACCCTAACCTTGAGCCAAGCCCCAACTCCCATTTTCTAGAGGTTAACTGGAGATAAGATTGTCAGGTCCTTTTAGGTTTAACTTTTCCATATGAGAGAACACATGAGCCTTTTGTCTCTCTGAGTTTTTTTCCATGTTCTTTCATTTTTTCTGACAAATGGCTTAATATTTGTTTTTCTGATAGATTATGAGTAAAGTTCCACTGCAATGTCTACCGCATTTTGTTGACCCATTCATTGGCTGAGTGGGAATTAAAAGGATGGGGGGAAGAAAGATGAAATGAGAAAAGTGGATAAATATAGCTATAATGCTCAGTATATACACGAAAACTGATCTAGAAAAATGGGAAGTAAAATGGGTACCTGATAGACTGGGATAAGGATAATGATTGAATGGATGATGCTAGTCAAAAAACATTTTAGACAAAAATTGACATGTTAAACTGAACTCCTTTTGTACAACTATTTGAAGAAAAAATTGTTTACAAGTTTGTAACCAGTGCTTTCTTATACTACAACAATTTCCTAAGATGTTATTATTATTATTATTTTGTGGGTCATGGACTTAACTTCACCTGGTGGTGTCCCTGCCCTTCAGCTAAAGGCTACCGCCCTACCCCTTGAGCCAAGTCTCACTTCTAGAGGTTAATTGGACATAAGTCTCACGGATTTTAGTACCCAAGCTGGCTTTGAACCTTGATCCTCAGAACTCAGCCTCCTGAGTAGGTAGGATTACAGGGTGAGCCACTGCACCTGGCTTATGTAATTATTTTAAAGAAAAGTATAGCTACCTACCAGTTGCTCACACCTTTAATCCTCACCTACTCAGGCTGAGATCTAAGGAAGCCAATCCAGGCAGAAAAGTCTTTGAGACTCTTATCTCCAACAAAAGCCAGAAGTGGAGGTGTGGTTCAAGTGATAGAATGCTAGTCTTAAACAAAAAGCTTAGGGACACTGTTTCAGGACTGACATAAAATGTAAAAATGCAGAAGTCATCCCCTTGGCGTAGTTTAAGAAGATTGTGGACAATATCATCCAGAAAGAGGTGTAATGAGGAACAATTCTATCTATTGGTTCAGAAACAATTTGAGGTACTTTTGAGCTTTATTGTCACTCATTTTTAGCAACTAATCATGAATCAGTAGGACGTTGACTACCTTGAGACACAGACACACTCACCTTCTCCACATGATGCCCCACTCTTCATCCCTTCAGTTCTTTTGTCTTCCAGTCTCCATGCCCCAACCCAGCACAGTTTCATAGAAGAAAACTCTAAGCACATAATCCAATCCCTTTTAATTCCCATTTCATGAGTAGCTCTAACTCATAAGTAGTATATGCCAACACCTGACACCATAAAGTTTTTGAAAAAAAAATTTCAACAAATGACTTCAGGCAAGTCAAATATCCACATGATAAGAATTACTATTTAAAATTGTGAATCAGCCTTCATTCCATTTGAACACATCCTCAATTGAATTTCAAGGAGCAAGTATCTTTTGTATATATTTCTTCATATCTAAGGATGCCTGTTGTAATATCATGAAAGAAAAATTAGCTTGGTAAATTACTAAGAACATAGATGTTTCATTGCATTCTGGTAGTTCTATTTGAACATACCCAAGATGAATTGAACTCTTCTTGCACTTCTTTCTATGATGAAGCCAATAAACCTATTGCCTATCACTATAACCTAACTTTTCATGAAGGAAACTTAAATTGAGTCTCTTTTTATTGATATTTGCCTAGAGGAAGGTAAACATTTCAGTCCAAATGGTCAGATCTTTTTCAGCTTATGAACATATTCATCAATATATGATATCATTTCCTCTATTCAATTTCAATTTTTTCTTCTCATGTTCAATATATATGCATATATATTTATATATCAAGATGACTTTTTCTCCATATCTATTCTAATCATTGTCATTGTTTCTCTTTTATTTCCATTGCAACTAAGAATGTCTCTCAAGTTTTATGTCAGCAACTCTGCTTCTCACACTGACGAGGTCATCATTGTGGATTTTCAATTTGCTGCTGCTCCACATTTAATTTTTTCCAACCCTTCCTTTGATCATCTATTTTCTCCCTGAATTTTATGGGTATTTTTGTTTCTGTTTTTTCTATCTCCATGTCTTTCCTACATATATAGTGAATAATTATCTAAAATTTATTGAATGTTGTTTACAGAATTATATTTGACTCATAGTGATGATGTCTCTTCTTTCTGGATCAGCAGTAGTGTTTTTTAGCAAAATACCAACACACACAAACACACTTTCAGACACATAAGTGTACACATACACACACATGCACACCCACAGCTATATGTATTCTCATCCTCTTTTGCTCTTCTGTATTAAAGGAGTCTTTCTTTTGGGGGGGCTTTTAAAATAATTTAATGACAAGTACTCAGCAAAATGTGTAAAACTGAACATCATCATGGCAAAATACCTCCTTTTAAGAAAGGGAAGAAGTCTTACACTGTTTATAGCAAAATCAAGCCAAGTGATGAGTAAAAACTTTCTGGATGTTTTTGAGAACTTCAAGATTATTTTTATTTGTTTGCTTGTTTATTTATTTAGTCCATCATAGGACTTGAACTCTGGACCCATGCCCTGTCCCTGAGCTCTTCAGCTCAAGGCTAGTGCTCTGCCACTGTGAGTCACAGTGCCACTTCTAGCTTTTTGGTGGTTAATTGGAGATAAGAGTCTTAGGGAGTGTCAGACTGTGCCTGGGCTGGCTTTAAACCATGATTCTCAGATCTTAGCATTCTGAATAGTTGGGATTACAGGGGTTAGCCACCAGCTCCCAGCCAAGATTATTGGTTTTTTTTACGGTATTAACTTTTTTTTGTTTTTTTTGTTTTTTTAAAGAATTTATTAATGTTGATTTTTACATCATATTTTAAATGACAAGTTTAACAAACAAGTGTTCAAGGAGGGAATCTCTATTTACAATCACTGGGACTTAGTATTTAGAAATTAATCAAAATTAGGCTAAGGGTTTATATGTCATAGAAACATATTAATTTAAGAAATAAAACATTATTTCTATAGAGTCATAGGCTTTTATGTCTATATAGTTATGTTTATATTTCCATTACCATGTCCATAGCTTTGGGTATTGAGTCCTCGCTCTTGTACTCTTTGGATTTAATAGCCACATATTAAGGATACCATGCGCCTTTTGATCCTTAGGTCTTGACTTGTCTCACTCAACATGATTCACTCTAGATTCATCCATTTCCCTGTGAATGCCATTATTTTATCTTGTCTGTTGGCTATGCAGAATTCCATTATGTATATGTACCACATTTTCTGTATCCTACTACACTGCTGGTGGGAATGCAGACTAGTTCAGCCACTCTGGAAAGCAGTGTGGAGGTTTCTTAAAGAACTGAAAATAGACCTTCCCTACAACCCCGCCATAGCACTTCTGGGCATCTATCCTGAACAGCATGACCCAAGATATTGTAAGGACACCTGCTCAGCTATGTTCATCTCTGCACTATTCACAATAGCCAGGCGATGGAAACAATCCAGATGCCCTACTGCAGAGGAGTCTTTCTCTTTTTCTTTCTTTCCTTCCTTCCTTTCTTCTTTTTTTCTTTTTTTGTCAGTCACGGGATTTGAACTCTGGGCTTGAGGGGCTGTTCCTGAGCTCTTCAGTTCAAGGCTGGTGCCTTACCCCTTGAGCCACAGGGACACTTCTAGTTTTCTGGTAGTTAATTGGAGATAAAAGTACTTTGAACCATGATCCTCAAATCTCAGCCTCCTGTGTAGCTAGGATGATAGGTGTGAGTCACTGGCAACTGGCCTTAAAGGAGTTAATTCTAATGGGAGTCAGTTTTATTTATATTTGTGTTTAATCAGAAGCAGGGTATATCATTAGACTTTATTTTGAGTAGCTATCCTTTCCAGTGTTCTCAATCTAATCCTTCCTTGTTTGGTACATATTACCCTGTCCCATTGCCTTGTTCTCTAATATTTTGAACTGAGTTCATGAAACGTGATGTACAAAATGAGTTGTTCCCAGGACCCTGTATGTCCTATATGAGTGATTTGCTTCATGTGAATCTTACCTCTGACCTTTCTACCTAAAGTTCTGAATTCTGTATGCTACATATCTGGTCTTTTAAAATAGCACTGTAAGTGTCAAGGGATGAGAGAAAGCAGTGCTCAAGCCCAATAGAAGTACAGAAATACAAGTAAAATTATCATCATCCAGTTTTATATTAGGTCCCAGTTGAAAAGACTTATCTTATACATGACATTGAATCGAGCTTGTCTTTGAAATTACTACTAGATTCTTGTAGGATTTTTCCTCATTCAGTTATTCATTGCTTTGCAATTTTGTCTGTTCAGTATCTTTTAAACTTAAACTAAATTTATGAGACATTTGCATTAGCAAGAAATGATTTTCAGTTTCTACTGGATACATCTGGGAGAAATCTATGTGATAAATAGGTAATAATATGGTGATCATATGTCCACCAGGCCCATGGATGGAACCATGACTTAGCATCATTCAAATTGCAGAATGAAAACTACTATGATGATTACCAAGTATTGAATTAATCTACACACAGAAAGCACGTAGCACAGTGTTTCATTAAGAACTTGCTTTATATTACACTCTATTTACTGTGCTGGGAATATGAAAGCAAACTAATTTCTTTTATTACTGACTCTTTAATGTAGACAGCCACTAATCAAACAATCACACGGATGAAAAATTAAGAAGTAGGTTAGGTTCTTGGGGTGAATGTTTCATAAAGCACCTACATTCAAGTTGTGGTATGAGAGGAAGAGTCTTCTGACATGGAATTTGAAGATGGAATAAGAATATAATGCTCAAAATAAATGTAAACTTTGGGAACTGAACAAGCAAAGACTTGTAAGCACCAAGAAGGATTCTATGTGCTGATTTATACAGTCTTGATGGCTTATCATAAATTTTCAATGTGGTAAAGTCCTGTTTTCTTTTCCATTGTAAGTATCCATTGTAAATTTTCATTGTAAGTATCCTTTCAGCATCCACTCATGAGATGCTGAAAGGTACTGTACCATGGTTTAGTGAATGCATACTTTCAAATCATATTTCACATTTTAATATGTTAAATGGTACAGCAATGTTTAGATTACATTGATTGTTGGAGCAGGGAGTTTGGCTTAGTAGTAGAGTGCTTGCCTAGCATGCACGAAGACCCAGGTTCACTTCCTCAGTACCACATACATAACCAGAAGTGATGCTGTGGCTCAAGTGGCACAGTCCTAGCCTTGAAAAAGCCTAAGGACAGTGCTCAGGCTCTGAGTACTGAGTACAACCCCAGGACTGGCAAAAAGAAAAACATTCCATTGATTATCAAAGATATATTGCCTATGCATCTTTTATCCTGAGTATTATTTTATTTCTCTGGAACACAAGCAAACATTTCTGGAAGTTTTCAGATAATACGATATTAATTCTCCTATTGATTCCTTTTGATAGTGAAAAGCAAACATATCAGTAAAACTGTTTTATGGACAAAGTGTCTCAGTTATCTAGATACTAGGGAAAGATTTTCTCCTAGGCACTAATCTAAACTGAAGTTGAAAAACATGTTTAATTTGACCAAACTTAGATGAATCTATATTCTAATCTGAAGGTCTAGTCAACTTGATGGTGTATAAACAAGTCCACAAAGAAATTGTGTCTCACATTTATATTCAGTTACATGGCAAATATACGTCTTCAAAAGCTTCATTCAGACTTGCCTGTGCAATTATTGATGTATTTAACAGCCTGAGTGATATGGCCCAAACAGAAGTGAATTTTCATTGACTTTGTTATATTTTGAAGTGGACCTTGTTGGACTTCAGCACAACCTTAAAATAGCAATAACATTTGTTGATTTAGAACCTGCCAAACTATGTGTCCTCAACTATAATGTGACAATGGATGTCTGATTACATATACTTATGAGAAAAGGAGCAACTTCCACAATATAACACCTTATATTTAACAATATATCTGTTGTTAGCTACTGCTTGTTTTATAAGGTGAGCTTCGTGTGTGTGTGAGTGTGTGTATGTGTATCTGTGGTATGTGTGTGTATGTGTGTGTGTGTGTGTGATGTTGAATGATAACAGTGACTCAGTATGAGGTCAGTAACAACTGACATGATTTTCTGATACTCAGTTTGAACTGTCAGTCAGGTTGGAATTTGACAGTAGTTGGGCGCTCTCCTGACATTTTCTTGAGTAGAACAAGTTTATTAAGAGCTGTAAAAGTGTAGGGTGTTTTCATATGTATAGCATACTTATTTGTTTATTCAACATAGTCTTATTGACTATAGATACACTAATAAACAAAGCTATCACCACCACTGTGCTAGATCAGTACAATTTCTAACAGTCTTCTCACATCTACATACCCTTTTAAAGTACACTATCAACATAGTGACCAGTGTATCCGAGGTCAGATGATGCCCTCCACTTTATAAAATCTTATGATGGTCACTACTTTGCTTTTTTCTGTTTTATGAACTTCGTTCTAGCTCTGCCAGCCTCCTTGGGACTGCTGGCAAAGGCAAGTCCGACTCTATTTCAGGATATCTGTGTAGCTTGTTCTATCTGCCTGTATCATTTCCCTCAAAATCATTCCTAATGTTTTGTCCTCTCCTTTATTTTAAATAGTCCTATCCTGAACAAGCTGCTTAAGGATGGAATTTCTATCAGATATTCAGTGGATGTTTCCTTTAGGTCATCATGTCTCTCATACTCTACAAGTATTTCTATTTCTTCAAGCCTCTGGTACTTTTAAGTACTAGGCATATATTTTGGCTGGTTGATTTACTCTCCGTGCTCATTAGCAAACTCATACAAAAAGAGTAAACTAAGATGCCTTTCCATGGTTTTTCCTGACACTTCCAAGCCTGACGTCAAAATCTCTTACGCAGAGCACTTCTTACCTGTATGCTTCAGCACAAATGACACTTGGTAGGAAATGTTTCAGATTTGCGTTTCTTATTCATGTGTTTTACTGCTCTTGTAAATATTCTAGTGTCCAATGAACCACAACAGTCTTCTTTTACTTTAATACTATTGCTAGAGGTGTGTGTGTGTGTTTCTTTAGTTTCGAGTATCCCCATATATTTCAGCATGGTATCTTAGTATCTTTTTCTCTGACATGTTGAAGAACTTGAAGCACATTTATATTAGAGATCTAGAGCTTTGGAATTTTGTGTTCTGTGAGTGAATTCCTGGTTCTCATGTGTCTAAATCTTCAACTATGGGTTTGACTTCAGAAGAGAACTATTAGTGGGGAACTTGTCAAACCTGAGTTTTAAAAGGCTGTCTCTTCCAGATGGGGAATGTTTAATTTGGCCCAATTTACAGGTACTTTTCTATCTTGCAATCAAATTTTGTATCAAGTCTCAGCTTAAATGTTGCTGAATAGTGGGTATATTAAAGACTACTCCAAACTTAAGAGAAGGTATGTCTAGAACTGTGGATTAGGATTGTGAATTAGGAGTGACTTTTACCCAGAAAAAGGAATCCAAATAAAAAGGAAAAAAGAAATCAGCAGCTCTTTTTGTTCCCAAGCCCACAATTTTATTTACCCCAGAATTTTAACCAGGCTCCCTCAAAGATACTGCTGACCATGGAGATCTAATTCTCACCTCACTGAACACAAGTCTTCCTTTCCTTTAGCTAACTCATTAAAATCTAGGTGTCAGGATTGTAGAGATTAGAAAATCCCATTGCAATTCATTCTCCCAGCAGGCCTGTGAAATAGGTTCTCTTTTGTAGTTTTGGCCCCATTTTGATTTCCTTATTATGGCCTCATATCAGCTGTTCTCTTTAAATGTTTTATTTTATCGTATTTTATTTATTTTTTCTAAAGTTGAATAGCTTTTATATCCAAGATGATTAAGTTTCCATGTTTTTTGAAACTGAAATCCTAAGTGCTTCATTTTTATTTTTAAGGGAACTTTTTTTTTTCATACAACTGTATGTTCGAAAACTTTTACAAAAGAATCTGGCTCTAGGAGTTCCATTTGATGTATGGGAAACAGCTATTATAAATAATTGCAATTAAACGTGGTAAGTGCTGTTAGGGTGCTCTGAGGAGCCCTAGAAAACAGAGGCTGTAAGAATGCTCCAGTGAATTTCTCATGGGAAGGAGAAATGTCACTCAATATAAGAAAATGATTGAACATTTCAAATTAAGATAAATGAATATATTCGAAGAAGCACATGAAGTTGTTTGTGGCTGAAACTCACAATAAATCTGGATGACTAATTGGGGATAAAGCAAGAGAAGACAGTGATGGTTGTGAGCAAGAAGAAATTTATTTTGAATTGATGGGGTTAAGTGTAATATTTCAGTGATAGTAATGGCAGCAGAGTGGATTAAACTCAGTGCAATACAACACTAATCAGAGTGAAAGGAAGGATGGAAGTGATTAGAGGTCAGTGCAGGAAACCAAACTATTATGAATGTGTATTAGCAAGAAAACATACTTAAGAGATGATTTAGAAAACATATATGACTGTAGGACTTAGTACTGCTTAACAGAAAAAAATGAGAAAAATATGGAATTGCCCTCAGCTGTCTATTTTGAGTACTAAACGCTTAAGTTAATTTCTAAGGAAGATATTGTGGTAGACATATATTTAGTCTAAAAATTGCATATCTCACTTTAGAAATGAAGATAAGAAATGTGCTAAAATAACACATATATACAAATACACAGATTATTTTTTCACTCAAACCTAAAGGCTTAGTATTCTGTCAGTTAAATGTCAAGATAAATGTCCTTCCATTTAGCTTCATTCTCTGACATAATTGGGCCTTCAGACCAGAATTACTTCTAATGTTCTCAGTACAAAGGCACTGAGAAGTTATCTAAGCAAAAGTTCAGAGGTAAAATCACAACCTCAAACCAGAGGTTCTGACTTCTTGAGACCAAGTATGGTCCATTAATATTCACTTTACCAGCTTCTTCTGCTAACTATGCTGCCTTTCCTCCACAGAACATACCAGAAACACACTGCCTGGTCCTTTTTTTTTTAACATGAGGCTTATATCAACTCTTTGGTATATTCTTTGATTTGAAAGTCTAACTCACCCTGGGAACCAAGACATGTGAAAGGTATCAATATATGGGAATTAATGCACCATCTATCTGGCAAATATCATGTAACCTTTCTATTAATTACAATGAAAATATATGAAAAAATTTTAAAAAAGAACGAATTCTAAAAAAAAAAAAGTCTAACTCACCCATAAGAAGAAATGCACACCGAAATTATATCATAGGCTTTTACTGAACATTGACTAAGAGATCTAAAGCAAGGTGAATATCATACATCAAGCTTTATATAATGTACAAAAGCCATCTAAACAATATCCTCATTGAAATCACTGTTTTTCTGTCTGGAGTCTGGTGGTGGGGTAGAAGAATCTGTCATATGTGCAGTGGTGAAAGAAGAATCTGTTGTATGTGCAGTGGTGAAAGAACAAGAATGCTCTCTGAAACACGTGCATTTGCAGGCAAAAATCATGAATCTGGAGATAGTCTATGCATACCACAAAAAATAATTCAAACTATGTAATGTATAACTATAACAGTTCTCAAAGATATCATGAGAGAGTTGCTAGGTGACCTTCAGTTTGATGATGGTTTCTTGCCACATACAATAGCACAAAATAATGAAAGATGTTGAGTGGAATTCACTAAAATTAAAAACTTTGTTCTTTGAATGATATATTAGAGAATTAAAAGATAGGCCATACAGAAATACCTAGCCAATAGTGGACTGGCTTTCAAACTATATCCCAAGTCAGAAAACAAAACCAGTTTTAAGAGTGGAGAAAGAATGTGAACACACTCTTCATCAAAAGATAAATACAGTGAAGAATCATATAAAATGTTTAATGGTATATGTCATTAGGGAATTAAAATTAAACCCAACAATTTTATACCACCCTATTCTTCCCAGAATAGCTAACACGGAGAGAGAAATTTGACAAGGAAGAATAGCAAAAACATTTGTCCATTGCTACTGGAAATGCAAAGTAGAAGAAAATTTTGTCACGTACTACAAAGTTACATTTCCCATATTACCCTCCACTTTGAAAAAAAAATACAGCTGACCTTTTCTTACAAACCAAATATATTCTTACCATATGATCCAAAAATTCTCTTGTCCTCTCAAACAAACTGAAACTTACAAAATTACCAAAATCTGAGCACAAATGTTTATAGCAGTTAGTTGTTACTGTGAAAACACAGAAACAATTAAGAAAGCTTTCCCACAGATGGCTATATAAGGAAACTGAAAAATCAAGATAACGGGTGTTTATCAGTGCCAAAAATAAATAAAGCTCAACCTACAAAATGGCATAGGGTAATGTTAACTATATATTGCCTCCAAAGAAAACTACCCACTCCAGTTATTTGGTATTCTGTAAGAGGCAAAACCATGAAGACAGGTCTGTGGTTATTGGGGTTTGGAGGTCACAAAGGTTAAATAAAGGAATAAAGGTGGATTTATAGGACAGTAAAATTATTCTCTATATGGTAATGATAGAAGTACTATGTTATCTCTCAGCTCTCTTGCTGTCCCTTGGTTATCTCATATTGTTACAGTATCTCACTTTGTTATCTGATATATCAGATATTTTCGTATTTGGTTATTTGAAATTGGATAGGGAAGCGGGGAAAACAAGATAGGGGGTGGGGAGGAGGGTAATGGGAACCAAGACATGTGAAAGGGTATCAATGTATGTGAATTAATGCACCTTCTATCTGGAAAATATCATGTAACCCTTTTATCAATTACAACAAAAAATTATCCAAAAAAGAAACAATCCACTACACATTTTCCAATGTCCATAAATACACAATGCAAAGACGGGTACCTAATATAATCTGTGTACCTCTATTTAAAAATAAATGTATCAATACTGAATCCTCAGCTGTAAACATAGACACCACAACAATGCAAAATGTTAATAAGGGAAGTGAGTAGGGAACAGGAGGCTTAGGAGAGTATATGGAAACTCTGTGTGTTCTATTACTCTTCTAGAAAATATAAAACTGTACCCCCAAATAAGTATATTTATTTTTTAAATGGCTGTGTATTTAAAAATGGGAGAAATGTATTCATTGGATGATGCTAAAGCACTGGTTCTTCAAACATTGTAATATTCTGTCCCTGTTAACTGGTATCTGGGATTGTATTTTCCAAACATACAAAGTTCTTGACAAATAAATGAATTGGTAAAATGGTACCACTTTGAGAGTATAAATTAGAAAAGAAGATCACTAAATTTTAGTAAAGTTCCCTTACAGGACAAAAACACACTGGATATTCAATACATATGGTCATAATATCTTCCTAGTTGTTCCTTCTAATCCATCTCACCTAACTTCACAATTGTGTGGGTCTCTTAAGAAGATATAATAATGAAAATTTACCCATGTCTCTCATCTAAGTTCTGAAAACATTGAGACAAGACAAAAACAAAATTTATAAAAGGCTCAGCATGTCATTTTTGTTCTGGAGGAGTTCTGAAGCTGAAACTTACAGCTTAGGTAAAGAGTGAACTAATGGGCTTTCTAAACTCTTAGAATAGCTCCTCATAGCACAGAATCCCTGAATTGAGAAGGACAGCATCTTTCACAAGGGAAGACCCTTGCAGGGAGTATATAGATCATCACATCCCGTGGACTCTCCTGCCCAGTACTCATCACAAGTGAATTTGGACAGAACAAGCTTATTTTCATATTCCTAAGATTACTAGTCATAGAAGTTATCCCAACCTCTCTGAAGTAGCACAAGTAAAAATTCAGAGAGAAAACAGCCAGTATACTAAGCAGGATTAATTCACGTGAAGAAGGATCATCAGAAATGGGAGTACGTACTTTCTCTCCCTCAAAACTTATGCTGTGAGATAGAATTATGCCCAGGTATAAATTTTGAACACACGGGTTTTAATGTCTTTCACAAATCTGCATGTCTATGAACATAGTATTCTATCATGCGAATTCATGGGAAAGTAACTTCAGTGTTCTACATGTCTTGTGACAGGGACAATCTGAAGCAGTGTGTTAAGACAGAATACCAGGGTGAACCTGGGTTTCCTATTAAAGAATGTGGGGATGAATTGGTTTTTTGTTGTTGTTGTTGTTGTTATTGTTGTTGGTTTTTTTTGCCAGTCCTGGGCAGCTCAGGGCCTGAGCACTGTTCTTGGACTCACTCAAGGCTAGAACTCTACCACTTGAGCTGGAGCACCACTTTTGGCTCTCTTCTATGTACCGAGGAATCAAACCCGGGTCTTCGTGCATGCTAGGCAAGCACTCTACCACTAGGCCAAACTCTCTGCCCCGATGAATTGTTTTTTTAAAAAGTCTCCCAAAAAGCTTGAGGAGAGGAGAGCTGCGTGGCTATCTCTTACTCACTGTATTAGGTGTCAGCCGGCTGCTAGAGATTACAGGTTAGAATTTACAGTTAACCATTCAGAAGAAGCTTAGTCTAGACACAAAAAGTTGCATAAAAAAACTATCTGTAGGCTGAAAGAAAGTAATTTGAACATTTTATTTAGAATATTTTACAGCTCTTAACTGAAATGGCATTTACATAAGCATTGGAAAGATGCATCTAAAAAGCAAAAATCTAAGGAAGCCCATTAATATTGGAGGAAGCACAACTGTGTCTCTTGACAGTATAGAGACAATGAAGTGGAAATGATTATGGCTAGAAAAATAGCTTGGGAGTATATGCCTGAACCCTCAAACACTAGGCAAAGAACTTGGTTTTAGTTCAGTTGTGTGTACTGAAGAGCTACAGCAGCTAAAAAGATATATGAAGTATGCACCATTTAGTAAAGAAGATTCACCCAACAGTAGTGTGAAATTGAAATAGGCAGAGAAAGAAAAAGTGAGAGAAAATTGTGAAATCAGAGATTCTCAGTCAACTGAAAGTTTGCTAAATGCTCTCCATAAAATGCAAGCAAATATATGATAAAGCCATTCGTATGCTGTGAGAAAGAGACTGGGGCCATTTCTGTCTTCCCCTCAACAACTTCAGCCCATTATCCTTATTCTTCTTTTAAATAGTCGTTACAAGGTGTGAAAAGAGGCCACATTTTGAGAGGTCAAATTTTGGAGCCTTTATTAAAAGGCCAGTGACTATATGGTGGACTTCTGTCTCAAAGTCCAGAAGCCAGAATACACACTTAACACAGGAAACAGGACTGAGAGGAAAGAAAGAACAAAAACGACCATCAAATCAATTCAGCTCCAATGGAGAGCTTAAGCAATGACTGGAAAACAGCCAGGAGACAGGAGACAGGTCAAGAAAATAAAGACACTTGGCATGGTTTAATGGTGCCTGAGCTGGTCTGGACCTAAATAGGGTCAGGGCTGAGGGCAGAGTCACTGGAAATTCCTAGTCCAGGGACTGGACTGACAGGTTTAATAACTTATCGACCAATCAAGCGCCCACCCCTGCCTTTGGAGATCCAGGTATGCCATCACCTGGGAGGTGGGGATTTCACCTTCCCACACCATGAAAACAAATGCCAGACCCTACCATCCACATGAGACCAAGACGATGGCAGCCAGACTTAACTCCCTACTTCACCATCAAACCTTTAGTCCTTACAACATGACTTGTTTCCCCTGAAAACAACTATATAATTTTGCCCCAGGGTAACACTGTTTTTTGTTTTGTTCTGTTTTGCCCGTTCTGGGGCTTGAACTCAGGGCCTGAGTGCTGTCCTTGGGCATTTTTCCTCAAGGTCAGCACTCTGCCACTTGAGCCACAGCACCACCTCCTGCTTTTCTATGTATATGGTATGGAGGATTCGAACCTGGGTCTTTGTGCATACTAGGCAAGCACACTACCACTAGGCAAAACTGGCCTTTCCCTATCTGTTTTTAGTTTGCTCATTAGATATCAACCTTCCTTCGTATGGTAGGCCTTAGGTTAAGATCCATGTGGTTCTATTCTCAGCTTTACCCCTTTCTGGATATGGAACAATCCCTCTATGTAAATTTTTTTGAAGTTTGTACTTGGAAATTAAACCCTGTGATATCTTCCATGGGCTGAAGAGAAAACGCTGTTTTCTGTGCTCTAAATTTGGCAGTTGCTATGATCATAACTGAATGCAGATATTTGTTAACACTGGCTCTTTGAAAATCTGTAGACTTTGCCAGAAACCATGAAGACATCCAGCTACAGAAAATAAAGGAAAAGTTTATTGCCAGCAAAGGGACTAGCAAGCCCCCTTCTCACAAGAGAGAGGAAGTATCAGTTATTAACTTGGGTGACCTATATAATCTATAGGGTTTAGGGGAGCGGAGATGGGGCGGAGACCCTGTGGTGGACATGAGAATTAAGGGCTTCATCGTGGCAAATAGAATTTATGGCTGCTGCCCAAGTGTAGATAAGTGGATTGCAGCTACTTAGGCCTGAAAGGCAGCTGCCCCAGAAGAATCTCAAGATAAAGCCGGGAGGGAGGGAGGGGGGAGGAGAAGCTGACTATTCACTGCCTTGATCAAAGGGCCTAGCATTGCTTGTGCAGGGAGCACACCACACTATCAGAAGGGGGCCCTTGGGTCAGCACTAGTTACTGTTTTAGCCAAATGGGAGAAGTAATGCCTGGGAAAAGGGCACATTAAGCTATGGAGAAGATGCCACTGGACCTATACCATCATTGGCCTTGTGTGAACGTTTCTCCATACAGATCTAATTCTAGAGTAGGGGCTAGTATCACTTACATCTCACTCCAAAGCTCATGATGTGTTTATCTTTAGATTACAGTTACCTTTCTTTTTCCTCTGCCCACCTTTCTTTATTATGAGAGCAATCCATGATATCACAGGACTAATGTATACTTTGGTACAATCAATGATTCCAGAACTTGGCTGAATATCTGAATAGCTTCCAAAAAAAACTTTTAAAAATTGCCCGTGCTTATAGGCCTTGCATAATAAAGCTAAAACAAAAGCATATGCACCTAAAACACAAGATGAGTGGGAGGGGGTGGAGAGGAAAAGTGGGAGAAAAACATGGGAAGGGGTAATAATGTTCAAGAAGTAATTTACCCACTACCTGAAGAATGTAACTGTAAACCCTCTATACATCACGCCAACAATAAAATAAAAGAAAAAGCATATACACCTAAGAAGGATGGATCCTGTACCTTGGAGCTTTTGAAATTTCAGCCGGGTTATGTATACTCAATGTCTACTGTCATATGTGTTTTGTTCATGTGCTTCTGTTAAATCTAGTTCCCTATATTCTCTACTCTTAATTGATTTGAAGACACAACAGCAGGACCTAACATGTCACAATTACATTTTATGACAGTGGATTTGGCCCATTATCCCAGCATGGGAATGACCTTGATGAAACCTGATTCTGTCACCTGGTATATATTTTTTTATAAACCTTCTGGTTTCATGGCGTCTAAAAATGTCACAAGCTTTCCTTTGATATTTTCATCCAAATCTCAAAGCAAATCACTGAACAGGAAACAACCTTCATGCACGTCAGCTTGACTTCCTCAGGCACTGGCATCCAAATTCAGATTTACATAATTATGCTCGCCTGCGGTTCATTTTTCCATTTTGTTCATAGGAAGGCCATTAATGACCTTTCAAAAAAAATAACTTGGTGAAATACAAATATATGATCTGCAGCACATTTCCCTGCTCTATCAACTAAGAGTCTTTTCACAAAATGAATTACTGAACCCCTGCCATGGCCTTTTTTTACTTTTTGAAAGGTGAACAATTAGGAATTGAAACCACCTAAGTAAGAGGTGGGAGGTGTTGATGTTTAAAGGAATAGAAAGAAAAGCAGAAACATCATGATCAACGCTGTGGGAGTTTGAAATGTGACTGAATGTGTGAAGGAATGAAAAGAAAGTAAGGGTCCCAGTCCAGGAAGCCACCATTACTAACCAAATGATAGGTGGCACTGACACCTAGTAAGAAGCTTTCAGGATCAGTTTGTGTGGTGTGCTGTGCACGTGTCAAGGAAAGCAGCTAGCACACGATGGGGTAGGCAGGCATTGAGTGGTGTCACTTGGATGCCTTTGAAAAGCCATGAGCTGTGATCTCAACTGCTAGAGCACCAGTAGCTTCAGTTCTTTGGAAGCTTGTTGAGCTGAAAACTTCATTACATCCCCAAAGTCTGCCTTCCTTTAAAGTTCCCTATCTAATGGCTGATCAACCCTGATGTAAAAAAATGCCTAATTCTCTCACATTTTATAAGGTAGCTGAGAGTTTCCACGAGACTGCATCACAAGTAGGTTATCTTCTTTCTGTCTCCTATGCTGCTTTCATCTCATCCTTTCCATAGGTATTGATTACAAAAAACAAAACAAATAACCACTAACAAACCTCCTTCATATGAGTCTTCGTCTCTGATCTTCCTCCCTGGGAATGTAACCCGTGTCAAGTAGTGTTAAAGGAGGAGTTGAAACGCAAATAGTAAAATGTAAGGAGACTATGCCTTTTCAAAATATGAAGGGAATTAAGGAGAATTATTTATAGGAAATCTCCCTGTTTCATAGCAGGACACAGATTTACAAAGGCAGAAGATATTCTGTGCCCTGTGCTCCCATTTTTAAGAGCTGAATACAAGAAATTTTAGTTCTTTATCATAGCCTGGAGATGGTACCCAAAGGATTTATAAGCAGTACCTATGGACCTAAAGACTCAAAATATTTTCTTTTGTCTTACTGTGTTTCCAAAAAACTAACATTGTTTGTTATAGGGGCTGCATAAAGTAGAATCTCTTGATTGAAACACACCCATCCTTCTACTTTTGTTTTCCCTGATTCTGAGTCTTTTCTATAACAGTTGCTAAACTGTTTCTCTAAACATCTGAGAATGACAATTTTATATGATACAATTATAAACTATTAAAACAGCAGATACTTACCTTCAGTTAAGCTTGCTCCTAAATATAACATTGAATGCACCTTATATTATGGCCTTTCAACAAACCTACATTTTGAAAAAAAAGAATCATATTAAAGTCATATACCAAAGATAAATTAGCAGAAGGAGAAATCAACTTGCCTCCTACTAAAGAAATTATTTTGCCATCAAATCTAAATAGTTACCATTTGTAATTATTGACTGCCTTACAACAATTCAACTATAAATTAGCTACGCTTTCCTATTTTAATTTGAGAGCCAATTGTCTTCACTTCCTTGTACTACGCTGTATTATGGAAAGTAAAAACATTATTTTGTACTAAAAATCATCTATTTTTCCCTTTACAAATTTATTACTGGTCTCCCTTGTAATGTGAGCACCTCTAGGAATTTGCCTCATTCACTGACAGGCCATGCTCACTTGGTGTGAAGAAAGAGTCTAAGGTAGAACACATTCAAAACATGCATTGCAAAAACAGGTTGAATTTGACATGTAGGAACTTGAAAAATAATACTGAAGATAAAGCCAGAAATAAAAGCAAAAATGTACAAGGACAATGGATGATCAAGCACTGAAAATGTGCAGCCAGATAACACAAGCAAGCTAGTACTTTTCAAGAAGAGAATAGATTCTCTATTAAAACAAGATTGAGGGAAGAATGACATTTGGGTGAGAGAGAATAGAGAATTGCATCATGGGGGGACTGTATTGTTCATAACTTGGTTATAGAAATCCAGGTTAATCTAGATGAGCTAGATTAGAGGAAAAGAAATCAACCATTTGACTCTTGTAATTCAGGTGAATGGAAAGTATGCATGGCCACTAAAAAGTCAAAACAGTAGCCTGTATATTCATTCCTCTGCTTTGTATTCAGAAATAGTTTCATTGTCTTCTACTACAGACTTTCTCATGATATGCTTAAATACTAGGGGCTACTACATTGATCTTTTTTGCTAGAGGTTCAGCATTTATTTCCCTTCAAAATTTATATTTAGACTATATTTTCACTTGTCAATCATTATTTCAAGTATCTGTTAAAATATACAGCAACTGCAACTAAGCAAGCAGTATAATGAGTATCCATTCTAATGGACTTTCAATTTCTAATGCAAGTTAGGTTTACCCCTCAATTCATGGGAACAAAATATCCCCTAAGGAAATATGGAGTTAGTCTAATAAAGACTTTTCCAGAAATACAAACACCTACATGTCATGAAGATACATCTATTTTTTTTTATCTCCTTCAATACCCAAAGTTTCCGATCTCTGATCAAGCAAATTATCATTATTTTCCGTGTCCTGTCTTAAATTGTTACAAATGAGCATTCACAGAAATTTAAAATTTGATAAAGAATGGAAAACTATTTTGACTATCTCACCCCTCTAGTAAACCTTTTTCTTTCTATTTCCTAGATGTCTCCATTTGTATGAAATAGTCTTTGAGCAATTGCAGTTAATTAAGATAATTTATCACCTAAAAGTTAAATCTGTTTTATCTGCAAGTATTGGCTTGTTAAGCCAACAAAGAACAACTTTCAGGAAAATAGTCAGCTTTTGTCACCAGGTAGAGCACAAGTGGCCTAGAAAAAGATCCCTTCCTAATTCTTCCAATTGGGAGGTGTGATGTTTTCAGACTCATTAGATGCAATTAGCTAATTGTGCTGCTCTAGCAGCTTAATTTGCAAGACAACGCTACAGATTCAATAATTTACATGTTGGCAGCCTTCTTGCATATGAATCAAGATACAAATTCTCATAAAAACAGCAAGTATGTTAACTGCCAAAAGAGCTCTCTAGTCAAAGTCCTGCAGAAATTGAATCCTCTTTAGTATGTACCACATTGTTGAGTGGCAGCAGCTGTAGTCACATTGACTAGATAGGTGTTAGTGTAGCATCCTGTATAAAAAACACTGGGAATGTTAAGAAACACACTGAATAATAAGAAAAATTATTACCATGGAGGATGGAGGCAGGGGTGTAAAATGCTGGAGGGAGTTTCTGAAGGAATAAAATTACCTCCCAGACACTAAGCACACACAAAAGTGGAATGCCTCTATATTATTATTATGAGTATTAATGTTTGCTGACAAAATACTAATTACAAGAAAAAAATATTTATAGAAAATTCCAGAAATTCATAAATTATATTGAATCTTTCCTGTACATGAGGTATTATTTTTAAGTATATTCCAATACAGCTCATTTTTGGACTATTGTGCCCAGTCACTGAAAAGTAAAAGGAGTAATGCTGATTGAGATGCATTGTACTCATAAGTTGACATACTGAGTTGAAATCCATATATACTATTATTTAAAGATTTTTAAAAGAACATTTATAGCACACAGATACATATTATATATTACATATGTAACTGGAACTCTGAAAGACATAAAAAGGAAGAAAAAAATCACCAAGACTGGTTTTCTTCATTTAAATTAAGATATGAATCTAAATATTCTTAGGACCAAAAGAGAAAAGAAAAATACTAACGCAACCTGATTAATTCCAAAATAGATGCTAATCAACTTATTCAGACTCTTCAAACCAAAAGTTATGTAGGATACTTGGCAAAAAGGATTATACAGAGGGAAAAATCAGCAAGCTTCAGATGTCTGCACAATAATATTTGATCATGAACAAAACCAAAAGGAATTTCTTTTGAATTTTGTTGTTGAAACTGGGGTTTGACCTCAAGATCTTTGTGCTTTTGCTTAACTTTTTTGCGTAAGGCTCATGCTCTACAATTTGAGCCTCACTGACTGTTCTTCTTAATCTAGCACTGAACCAGGGAATTAAGATCGCAGTCTTTCGAGCTGCTAGAATTACAGGCAGGAGCCACTGGCACCAATCCCAAGAAATAATGATGCAAAGTATATGAGAGAAATTTAAGAATCTGAATAGAATGAGCAATTTTCTAAGAAATATAATTCACAATACCTGACCCAAAATTACTCAAATATTAAGAGCCCCCAAAGAATAGCATATATGCTGGTTTTCAAAGAAGAATTGAGGTAATTAATTAAGGATAGACCACATGCATGTAAAGTAATACTGACGAGATTTCTTTGTGTAGAAAGTAAATGATTCCAGATGGCAAAACATTCATGCAGCAAAGCACAAAACACTAGAGAGAAAAAAATGTTGAGCAATGGAAATGAATATTAATAATTTAAACAAAAATATAAGGATTCTGACTAAAGTATTTGTTTAAAAAAAGCATATGACAAAACAGAAAATTAACCAACAAAAATTGGGAGGGAGACAGCATTATAGGATGATATATATGTGGATATATTAATAATAGATATCTAGATAGATAGATAGATAAAAACATATAGTGATTTAGAGATCTATATATAGATTTATAAAGATATCTAGAAATAGATATCTACATAGATATAGGTAGCTGGATAGGTGACAGATAGATAGACAGATAGATAGATGTACTGCTCCAAGAGCTTGTACTCAGGATCTGGGTATTTTCCCTAACCTTTTTGTTTTGTTTTGTTTTGTTTTGAAGGATAGCTCTCTACTATTGAAGCCACAGATCCAATTTCAGGTTTTTTTGATGATTAATTGGAGATAAGAATCTCTGGAGCCAGGAGTTTGGCCTAGTTGTAGAGTGCCTGCTGAGCATGCACAAAGGCCCGGGTTCGATACCTCAGTAATACATACATAGAAAAAAGCTGGAAGTAATGCTGTGGCTCAAGTGGTAGAGCTCTAGCCTTGAGAAAAGTCCAAGGACAGTGCTCGGGCCCTGAGTTCAAGCTCAACAACTAGCAAAAAAAAAAAAAAAAAAAAAAAAAGAATTTCAAGGACTTTCTTGCCTGGGCAGGATTTGGAACCTGATCCTCAAAGCTCAGCCTCCTGAGTAGCTTAGAATTACAGGCACGTGTCACAGGTACCTGACTATAAATTATATTGTATTATATGAATTAGTATGACTGAAAAGTAGTACCATAAGGGAAAATTATTAAACAATCAAAAATTTAGACATCCAGGAAGGTGGTAGATGTTAGCCACAAGATAAAAGAAATCTGCTATCTTCCACATTTTTCCCTTGCACAGAAGTTCAACTATGACTATCTCCAGACCAGACTTGTTAAACTTTTTTTTTATTAAAAAAGCACTTACTAAAATAAAAAAGTCTTGAGAAGCCAATATCCTTTCAGAACATAACAAAAATAGAATTCAGCAGGTAGCAATGGTCAATTTCTCTCGCATCACACCACTTCTTCTCTCCCAAAGCATAATGCCAGAGAGGTTTTCCTGGATGCAGGTCACAAAAAGAGATGAATAACCAGAGGCAGTCTTCACTAGCAAAGCAGAGATGATTGACTACAGAAATAAGATGGAACTTGAAATCTAGCATAAGTCCCTACATAGTTTCCATGCATAGCCCATTTTGGAAAAGTACAAGAGCTAAGTTTTGTTATTGCTGTTGTTATTACAATTTTTAATGTGTTTATTATCTTTAAGTAGTTGTACACAGGAGTTGCCACTGAGAATACCAAAAAGCAATCTGCAATCATAGATATACAGAGTTTAGCAATTGTTCATTATAAATGACTAAAAAGGGCTCTCCTCACTTAAGGGCTGTGTCTACATTTTTGCCCAACTACAGACCATGAAGAGTGGAATTTCTCAGCAAATGAAAACATCCTGTGATTAGTCTAAAAGGAGCCAGTGTAATACTGTCCAGCCACCAGCTCTACCTGCTAATAAAACCTGGACATGGGTCTTGCTGAAAAAAAGCCCAGATGTCACACCACCCATCCAATATCAGAGCACAGGTAGAATCTCCATCACTTCAAGAAATCCAGAATAAATTGTGTGTTTGAAGTGATTCCCAGCTGGCTCTTCCAGGATTACAGGCTACATAAATCAGTGAAGTTTTATTTTGCCAAATAACATCCCTAACTACCAGAAAAAGAATACATCTGTTCAAAAGGACAATGAGGTAAAAACCACTAAAATTATGAAGGCAGGGAATGATGACAATTCCAAAAGAAACTAGTGGATCTCCAGTAATACATCCTAAAGAAATAGAAATCTACAAAGTTACTGACCAAAAATTCAAAGTAATTCTCTTCTGTGAAGTTTTTATGTGAATGGCCAGACATTGTGCTTCCCTAGCTACAAGGAAGGCTGAGATTGGGGGATGGCAGTTCCAAGCAAATGTTTTCAGAGACTCCATCATGACAAGTGCTGAGAGTTTCAGGGGTATATCATACTAGTCATTTAGGGAAGATTGTAGTCGAGGCTATCAGGGGAATAAAGCAAAACCCCACTGCAAAAAAAATGACCAGGGCCAAAAGGACTGATAGACTTGACAGAACACCTGCCCAAATAGTGTACTTGAGTCCCTCAATTCAAATTCTAGTACCATAACAATTTTCATGCACATAAATCAACTATAGCATCTTGTTATTTCTTTGCTCATTAACCTATGGTTATGTATCTTTGGAAAGTTAAGGTTAAGGAAAAAAATGCGTGAGCAAAATGATCCATCTGACAAGTAAAATCAACTCATAAGAAATCCAGTAGAGGAAAACAATCACTCATTATATCTTTTGTTTCTATATCCTAGAGATACTTTCATTTAGCATCATCCTATATGGCCTTATATATCTAGGTTTTGCTCTATTGTAAATCTCTGCTAGGAGAGCCCAAGATTTCTACTGATTATGACAAATGAGGGGAACAATTGAGCCTATTGTTATCCTTAAGATACTATGTTTTCTCTCATCTCCTCTGCTGTCCCTTGGTTATCTCATATTATTACAGTATTTTACCTTGTTATCTGGTATATTGATTATATGTTTATTTGGTTATTTAAAATAGAATAGGAAAGGAGGGAAAACAAGATGGGGGGTGGGGATGAGGGGAGGGAAATGGGGACCAAAACAGGACAAAGGGTAACAATGTTTCCGAAGTAATGCACCTTCTACCTGGTGAATATAATGTAACCCTTCTATTAATTACAATTCAAATTATGTGACAAAAAGAAATCCAGTAGATACAAAATAAAATGGCTAATCAGCAGACTGATCAACCAGCACAGGGGCTGATTAAGCAGAATAAAATACCTGGGCCTAGTGCGATGGTAACTCTCTGCAATCTCATTTACTTGAGAGAACGAGAGCAGGCACGCTGACAAATCTGGGAGACTCCATCTTCAAAATAACCAAGACAGAGGTTCATCAAAAAAAGAGAACTATGGACCTATTTCTTTGATGAACATCGATGCAAAACTTCTCAACATAATACTGGCCAACCGTCTACAACAACTCATCAAAAAAAAATTATACACAGGGAGGCAAAGCTGGTTCAACATACGCAAATCAATTAATATAATTCAACACATCAACAGGAGCAAGGACAAAAATCACATGATTGTCTCAATAGACGCAGAAAAGGCATTTGACAAGATCCAACACCCCTTTATGTTAAAAACTCTGGAGAAATTAGGAATCCATGGAACATTACTCAACATAATAAAGGCTGTGTATGAAAGACCCCAGCTAGTATTATACTTAATGGCGAAAAGCTAAAGCCATTCCCTCTAAAATCAGGAACAAGACAAGGATGCCCACTCTCTCCACTCCTCTTTAACATAGTATTAGAATTCCTAGCCAGTGCAATAAGGCAAGAAGCAAGCATGAAGGGAATCGAAATAGGGAAAGAGGAAGTAAAACTATCCCTCTTTGCAGATGACATGATTCTGTATTTAAAGAATCCTATAGACTCCACTCCCAAGCTCCTTGAGCTGATTCAAAACTTTGGAAGGGTAGCAGGCTATAAAATTAATCCTCAAAAATCAACTGCCTTCCTCTACGCCAACAGTGAGAGGAACGAGGCAACAATCAGGAAAGCAACTCCTTTTGCAATAGCCTCAAATAAATAAAGTACCTAGGAATTACCTTAACTAAGAATGTAAAGGACCTTTTTGATGAAAACTTTAAAACCCTGAAAAAGGAAATTAAAGCAGAACTAAGGAAATGGAAAAACCTCCCATGCTCCTAGATTGGAAGAATCAACATCATGAAAATGACAATCTTGCAAAGGGCTATCTACAAATTCAACACAATACCCATCAATATCCCAATGTCATTCTTTAAAGAAATAGAAGAGCTAATCCAAAATATCATATCATAAAAGACCCCGTATAGCAAAAACACTTCTTAGCAGAAAGAACAGCGCTGGAGGAATTTCAATACCAAACTTTAGACTCTATCACAGAGCAATAATTACCAAAACAGCTTGGTACTGGCACAAGAACAGGCCTGAAGACCAATGGAATAGAACTGAGGACCCAGATATTAAACCACAGACCTATGGCCACCTAATCTTTGACAAGGGAGCCAAAAAAATAGAATGGAAGAAAGAGAGCCTCTTCAACAAGTGTTGGTGGCAGAACTGGTTAAGCACCTGCAGAAAACTAAAGTTGGATCCTTCTTTGTCACCCTGCACTGGAATTAACTCCAAATGGATCAAAGACCTCGAGGTAAAAGCTGACACTCTGAAAACTTTACAAGAAGGAATAGGAGATACACTAGACCTCCTTGGCACAGGTCGAAACTTCCTTAATAAGGACCAAGATTCACAACAAATCAGAGAAAGCCTGGATAAGTGGGACTGCATTAAACTGCAGAGCTTTTGTATGGCCTAGGACATAGCTAGTAAATCTCCAAAGTAACAACCATCCCATTAAAAAATGGGCCAAAGACTTAAAGAGCTTCTTCTCTGAAGAAGAAACAAAAATGGCCTATAGACACATGAAGAAATGCTCAACATCTCTGGTCATAAAAGAAATGCAAATCAAAACAACTCTAAGATTCCACCTCACTCCAGTTAGAATGGCCAGGATCAAGAAAACTAATAACAACAGATGCTGGAGGGGATGTGGCCAGGAGGGATCACTACTACTCTGCTGGTGGGAGTGCAAACTCGTTCAACCACTATGGAAAGCAGTATGGCAGCTCCTCAAAAGACTAAACATAGAACTCCCCTATGACCCAGCAATTCCACTACTTGGCATTTACCCAATCATCCAGAAACAAGGACATACTAAATCCACTAGCACAACAATGTTCATTGCAGCACTATTTACCATAGCAAAGATATGGAACCAACCTAGATGTCCCTCAGTTGATGAGTGGATCAACAAGATGTGGTATTTGTACACAATGGAATTCTATGCTGCTGTCAGAAAGAACGAAATCGCCCCATTTGTTAGGAAATGGAAAGACTTAGAAAAAATCATATTAAGTGAAGTAAGCCAGATTCAAAGGAACTTAGACTCAATGGTTTCCCTCATTTGTCATAATTTCTGTACTAGCAGAAATTTGCAATAGAGCAAAACCTTGATACATAAGGCCATATAGTATGAAGGTAATTGAAAGTACCTCTAGGATATAGAACAAAAGCCATATAATGAATGATTATTGTCCTTAAGGTACTATGTTACCTCTCAGTTCTTTTGCTGTCCCTTGGTTATATCATATTGTTACAGTATATCACTTTGTTATCTGATATATCAGATATAATTTTATTTGGTCATTTGAAATTGGATAGGGAAGGGAGGAAAACAAGATGTGGGGGAGGGAGGATAATTGGGACCAAGACATGAGAAAGGGTATCAATGTATGTGAATTAATGCACCTTCTATCTGGCAAATATCATGTAACCCTTTTATTAATTACTATAAAAATATCAAAAAAATTAAAAAAACAAAGTAATCAAGAAAATCTTGTAGTTAGGGATCAAGTAGTAGAATACCATTAGCAAGCAAACCAAGAGAGGGCTCAAGATCATGACTTGAAGCTCTGCTATTAGCCATTAAGTAAATAAATAAATAATATTTAATACAGTTGTTCATAGTCCTAATGTATTCTATTTTGTTGCTACAAAGTGAAAAATGTAGAAAAGGCCAATTAAATTATAAGCAAAATTTTATATAGTTGGCAAGGGCGTGGTAAAGCCAAATAGTGCACATGGGAAATGAGATCTTTCAAATATAAAGCACATCAGTTTGGAAAATGCTGATTGGTTCCAAAAAGATATCATTTTCCCCAGAAACTTGTCTGCCTGCGGTTTTGTGTGATGTAGGATTTTAATATGCTAAGAGGACCATGTTTAATTCATTTTGAAGGTGCCAGAAACTAAATATCACAACATAATATTTAAGAACTCTTCTAAAAACTAAAAAAAAAAAAAACTCGCTATTTAAGTAAACAAAATCTCCCTTTACCAAATCTCTGAATCAGTTTTAGTTGTTGAAATACAAACCCCCGAAGTGGGGCAGTGTTTAATTAGATCTTGTGTACATGGCTGTACATTTGCATATATAAAGGCATTAGTCCATTAGAGTAAACTGACATAGTACTGTACAAAAATTGCTAAAAGATGATGAGGAATAGTCATTTAAAAATTTAAAACAATTTCCAAATGTGCCAAGGGGAAACAAAATCACTACGCGGTATTATTAATATTCACTGCAGCTGTTACACAATCACACAGCAAGTCCCTATGTTCAAATTTACTGCTTAATATATCATCTTATACTACTCTGTTTTTCTGTAGTTTATCACAAACCTGGGGACTAAAAATGACTTTGATTTAAATTTCTTGTAAGTCTGTATTGTTTTGGCCAGTCCTGGGTCTTGAACTCAGGGCCTGGACACTTGAGACAGCACAAATTTCGGATTTTTTTCTGTGTATGTGGTAATGAGGAATCAAACATAGGGCTTCATTCATGAGAGGTGAGCACTCTGCCACTAGGCCACGCTCCTGGCCTAAGTCTGCAATGTTTTTTGTTTTTTTTTTTTTTTTTTTTTTTTTGTAGAAGAGGTTTTGCTCAATATATATCAGCTATCATTACCCTCAACCTCATTTTTAGAAATGTTTTTGAAATCACTTTTTTCGCTATTCATATGACTTCTTTAGTCAAAGTGTCCAGTCAGTGGGACACCAAAGGACTATGTCCACTATTGTATCTTTATGTCATCTACACATTTATTTTTGATGTCTACTATGTTCATACATTGTCCACAATACTTTCAATTCTCAACACAGACTGGTATTAAGTGGTAGGGCTGAAAATATACATCTAAGTTTAATGAGCTTTGCCCAGATTTGACAGGTCAGAAATGTTCTAGAATTTTATATCCATGATGCTTGATCATATCACCCCCCATTACCTTTCTTTACCATGTCTTCCCCACTCCCTCTGCTTTCTTTCCTCCAGTGTTTTATGTCTTATACTCAGTTCACTGATACTTGTTTTTCTGAATCTGTCTTACTTTGTTTTATGAGAGAATAGTTTAGTTCCATACATTCTCTTGAAAAATAACTTGATTTTATTTTTCTCCGCAGACAACTAATATTCTCTTGTGATGTAGTATTAGTAGAGCTGCAGAACTCAGTACTCAAATTCATGAGTTAACAAATGTTGGTGCACATACAGACTATTGCAAGTTAATTTAGAAAAATTACATTCCTTGACGTGGGCCCAGAGAAAGGCACAGATTGAAGAACATTTAGAAATTATAAATACAGACATTTATATCAAAGCTACATACATTGAAAACAGACGGCAAAATCTCTTTGAAAGAGATGGGTCATAAGATTAGAATGGCAAAATAAGATTATCCAATCTCCAAAGAAAAATCAAAGGTCTAGAGGGCTGTCCCAAGACAATGTAAAACTATGCCCCAAGTCTCATGGTGAAGGAAGAAGGACAGGCATGGCTCCCAGTGATTTGGGCAGGTAGGCTTTCCGTGTGTAGAATAATCTATCACCTGGCAGCAGCTAGCACACATATTTACAGCAACACCTGGCACTAATGCCCTCAACTCTGTGAGTGGATGAGCTGAATCTCATCCCATTTCTCACCTTTTCTGGCAACTATGGCCTTGATCCTGATGCACAGACTCGAGTGCTGTACAACTGGTGGTCCTTGAAACCACAGCAACCTACTCTTCACAATAAGCTTGCAGTCTCATTCTACACTGTGTGGCCACACCTCATTGTGAGAAGCACATTTTAGGATACTGGTTCAATAATGATTATAAATGAGTCAAAAACTAGAAACAGACAAATTATACTGGTGATTAAAATATCTAGGATGTAATAATGGCCATCTTACGCAAAGTTTTGAAGAAAAATGAAAAATAGAGAAACTCTCAATTCAGTTTATGAAAGCAACAGAATTCTGATGTGAAACCCAGACAAGTGTTCTGCAAAAACAAAACGTTGATTGAAAAATAAGAATTCTTCATTTTGCTGAAGAAAATTGGTAAATATAACTTAAAGAAAACCAAGCAGTTCATTCCAGAGTGTACAATGTTCAACATAGAATCACAAGGGGACCGAATCTGGGAACTTGACCACATCAAGAAAAAGAAGAGACTACTGCTGTTACAGTATCTCAAACACCTTCTAAACATTTTATTACTTTAATGCCTGTAGCCAGCCTTTATGGAGAGAACTATTATAGCTCTATAACACATTGTTGCTTCCCCTCACCCAATAAATAGCACTGGGACATTTTTTTTTCTTGCTCTTTCTCTAAACCACACTGCTTCCCAGTACAGAATGAAAAGTGACTGAGATTTAATTCAGCAGGGTCATTTCTTAGCTTGGCCTAAAATTCACATTTGTAAACTGCAATGAGAGTTCCTTAGAAAAAAGAACGAAAGGAGGAAACAGGATAAAACAATCTCTGAAAATCTAAGCCCGAGGATGTTGTTTTCTAAATCAGTCTCTAGACATTATGAAAGCAACAGTGGCCTTAATTTGGCTCAATTAGAATGAAAACCATGAGGTAAGTGAAAGCACAGTCAGTTTGGAGGTGGCATTTCAGCACAATGCTGAACTGCTGTTTCTACTGAAAAATATCTTGACTCCTCTTTTAAATTAGCACTCAGCAGAGAGCTATTTGTCCTGGTTCTCCATGTGCAAATCTAGCTGCACATTAATTAAATGTGACACACTAATGAGTTAGATTCAACTTCCACTCTCTCTGAAAATCAAGATATTTATAAAGTTTTGCAAAGTGCTTCCAAAGATCCCCAGAGAAAGGCAGAGTGGCAAATATAATTATTTCCATTTGGATGTATATAGTCTTTGCTCCAAACTACTGAAAGCTCTTGCATATTATTTACTTGTGAGATGTCTACAGTGTCTTTCTGCAATGTATTTCCTAATTTGTTAAGCAGAACTTAAACTAAAAATCTCCAGATAACCCAAAACCTCCCCCCCACCCTTAATTAGTCACTGATGGCACTGTGGGAGATGAGACAGGTATCAAATTGATTACCACCAGACAGAAAATTTGTCAACATCCCAAAGCACTAACATAATCCAAAATATATTATCACTTAGATTTTTGTTTCTTGGTATGGTATGGTATAATTTGGGTTGGGATGTGTTGGCTTTGTTCTGTAATAATATTTCCCCTAGGGAGAATATATTATGACTGATTTGTTAGCTCAAATGTTACATTTATAAATTAGTATCAAATTTAAAACAAAGTCAGTTTCATTTAATTTAACTTCAAATACTAAACTAACACATCAATTAAGATATAATTTAAGATTGAGGAAATAATGATTTTCTAGAAGTAATTGTATTTATTATGTTGATTATAATTTCAAAAGTACAACCTTTTCAACAAATCTTTTCTCTGTTATAAATATTGCTTCTACAATCTTTCACTAAAGAATAAACACGAATGAAATGGGACAATAGTTCTCTTTCTTTGATGAATCTCTGTCTGGTTTTGTGATGAGGGTTATGGTGGCTTCGTAAAATGAGTTTGGCAAAGAGCCTTCACTTTCAATTTCATTGAAGAGCTTAAGGAATATTGGTGTGAGCTCTGCTTTGAAGACCTTATAGAATTCAGCTGTGAATCCATCTGGCCCTGGGCTTTTGTTGGACGGAAGATCTCTTATTGCATTTCAATTTCAGTACTTGAAATAGGACTGTTTAGTTGGATTAGGTCTTCTTGGTTCAGCTTGGATGTGTTAATATTGGCTAGAAATTCATCCATTTCTTCTAGATTCTCAAATTTGTTGCTGTAAAGCTTTGAAAAGTATTCCCTTATGATGTTCAGTATCTTGGTAATTTCTGTCATGCTATTTTCATTCTCATCCATGATTTTGTATGCTTAGGTGCACTCTCTTCTTTTTTTTTGGTCAGGTTTGCTAAGGATCTGTCAATTTTATTATTTTTTTCAAAGAACCAACTCCTTGTTTTGTTGATTTTTTCTATGGTTTTTTTTGGACTCCAATAGCTCAAACCCTAGATACATAAGGCCATATAGGATAAGGCCAAATTAATGGAACTCCAGTACATGGAAACAAGAGCTTAATTATGAGACTGTTTTGCTTTATGTATTATGTTTTTCTCCCTTCTCTGTGTTGCCCTTTGGTTAATATCATATTGTTAGAGTATCCCACTTTGTTACCTGGTATTTTATATAGATTTTTACTTGCTTTTTTGAAATAGGAAGGGAAAAATGAGGGGATGGGATGAGGGGAGGGAAATGGGGACAAAAACATAAGAAGGGATATCAGTGTGTGAGAAGTAACACACCCTCTATCTGGTGAATATAACTCTTAACTCCTCTATATATTGACATTAAAAAATTATATAAAAAGATCATTTAAATATGAGAGAAAAAAGAATAAGCACTATAAAAGCTGGTTTCAAATTAACTTTGAAACTACCACAATTGATTTATTCAAAACATTTTAAAGCAATACATATCACATTTTATGTGTTTCATATCAAAATTTGAGTATAAACCAAAAACTCACTTCTTTACCAGTATTCTAACTTGTGTTTGAACACCATAGATGAGAGATTAAGAGAAACATGCCACTAAACAGAGATGGCAGGAAGAAATTGTGTACATCAGACATTTTTTCTGTAATAAGGCTGTGTACCAACCTCTACTGACTAATACTCAGTGATTTAAAATAGTATATATGTTATTAGTACCTCATTTATAGGAAAAAATACACAAAATATCCTTTGGAAACTTTACAAAATACATACATGTAAAATAAATTAAGAATCAATTACAGGTATATGGAAAACAGTAAATGCTAAAGTACTGTGATACTTTTCCATTCAGTGGTCATCTTTGACATCTGATAAGACTGAATGCCTGAAAAAGTCATATCAAAGGAGTTAAGTTTTAAGTCAGTATATGCGTGATATCCGCTACCATAAAATAAATTTCTTGTGCTTAAACAATAATATGAGTATGCATAAACTCTGAACAAAACCTTAATTTCAAGATGAAATTTAATCTGGGCATCTACTCTGGCTCTCAAATGTTTAGGTGCTTTTCTAGAAATAACCCACTCCTCTCAAATGATCTTTATTACTAACATATTACATTCTTGGTTTGAAAAATAGACCTATATTTATTAATTCATGCATTGAATACAATTATTGAACTTACCTTTGTTCAGAGCTATTATGTATCATAGAATTGGATATTTGATAAGTAAATGGGAAAACATATGAAGTTTATAATCTACAGTGATTGAATTGAAAAAGTAAATTTAATATGAGATGTGTTAACAATTGGATCAATCTGTATCTGGATTTTCCAGTCTAGTCTGAAGTTTATTGGTAGTACAGGGATCTTACCTCATAATTTCACATGCATTTTTAATTTTATAAATCAAAATAATCAAAACTTAAAAATTATTTTAATGCATGAAGCTCATTATAGCTATCTACTAGCACCTGGAAGAAGATAATGAAATTTATATAATATTAAGAGCTAAAATCTATATGCAGTATGCTTTTAGAAATATGTGGCTGATTGGATTTTCTGGTTAGCTGAGCATTAAGAGATCTTGTAGTAACATCACAGTCAAATCTAAATTTTGTTTTAGTATAATCACCTATTTGGCAACCAAATTACTTATTACTGTCTTGTGGTCATAACATTTGTGAGGCCTACATTAAACCATCTTTTCAACAAGTGAAAAATAAAAATACAGTGCAAATATTTTACTCTTAGAGATAAAGTAAATTTTTTTCTTGGTGCATTCATTCACTTATTTTTTTAATATTTTTTATTGTAATTAATAAAAGGGTTACATGATATTTGCTAGATAGAAGGTGCATGAATTCACATACATTGAAACCCTTTCACATGTCTTGGTACCCATTACCCTCCCCCTACCCCCCCCCCACCCGTCTTGGTTTTCCCCCCTTCCCCATCAAATTTCAAATAACCAAATAACCAAAAGTGAATTTCATTCACTTATTTCTTAAGTAGATCTACCACCTACTTTTCTGTTGTCAGTGATTTAGTCATAGGGAAACTTTTATAATAGCAATTCAGGTCTCAATGCATGTCCTATCAGGGGGCTCAGAGTTTCAGCTGCCATTCCAGCAGAGGAAGCTATTAAAAGTGAAGTTAGTAAAACAATTTCACAAACTTGTTTCTGATGCCGTTAGCATGCATTTTCATTACCTGCTGATAGAGGTAGAGATGAGAAGTAACACAAATGGAGTCACTGAACTAAATTATAATTACATGCCCATCAGTTAAGAACAAGTCTGCTGCTTTTCTTCATTAATATAGGATGTGCACATAATTACAAGAACTCTTCTACAACAATGAGATAGGTGATAGATTCATAGGCTAGATACATTGCTGGAATTACACTGTTACTATATTTTGTCCCTAAGAGACCATGTTTACTCAGGTTACATTTATTTGACAAACACTGTTAAGACCGCTCCCTTTTTTCCTCTTTCATTTCTCCCATTTCCTCTGCCATTGCTATTTTCTTAAAAAAAAAAAATCCTATTGAAAACACAAGGGTGACATGTCCAAAAGTTATCTGACTTATTAAATGTTAAACCCTATGCACACCGCCTTAATGATAACAATAAAAAATCCTATGGACTGTACACAGAGATATTATTAAATTGATTACTGTTGTTTCCCCGTGTTTCAAGTGATGACCAACCAAGTATATATATGAAATATTTACTAAAAACAAAAGTAGAAGCCAGGTGCCAGTGCCTCACATCTGTAATCCTATCTACTCTGGAGGATGAGAACTGAGAATATCAGTTTGAAGCCAAAGTGGGCAGGAAAACTCAATGAAACTGTTTATATATTTTTATTAAAGAATTTATTAACATTGATTTTTACTTTATATTTCAAATGACTTCTTTAACAAACAAGTATTCAAGAAGGCAATCTCTATATACAATCACTGGCACTTAGATTTTAGAACATAATTAAAATTAGGCTAAGGGTTTGTATGTCACAGATACATATTAATCTATGTGATAAAACATTATGTCTATAGAGTCATAAATTTTTATGTCTATGTAGCTGTGTTTATATTTCTAATACCATTGTAATTAATAGAAGGGTTACATTACATTCACCAGATAGAAGGTGTGCATTACTTCACAAATACTGATACCCTTTCTCATGTCTTGGTCCCCATTTCCCTCCCCCCACCCCACCACTCATCTTGTTTCCCCCCTTCCCTATCCTATTTCAAATAACCAAATACATATATACAATATATATCAGATAACAAGGTGAAAGACTATAACAATATGAGATAACCAAGGGACAGCAAAAGAGATGAGAGATAACATAGTGCATTAAGGACAACAATCACTCATTATATGGCTTTTGTTTCTATATCCTGGAGGATGTTTCATTTAGCATCATGCTATATGGCCTTATGGATCTAGGTTTTGCTCTATTTTAAATCTCTACTAGGAGAGCCCAAGGTTTCTACTGATTATGATAAATGAGGGAAACCATTGAGCCTATGTTCCTTTGAGTCTGGCTTACTTCACTTAATATGATTTTTTTCTAAGTCTTTCCATTTCTTTACAAATGGGGCGATGCCATTCTTTCTGCCAACAGCATGCTGCCGTCAATAAAACTCTTATCTCCAATTAAATGTGGTATTGTGGCACAAAATGGTAGAGCTCTAGACTTGAGTGAAAAATCTCAGAGAGCACCCAGGCCTTCAGTTCATACTTCCCTACTGATAAATAGAATAGAATAGCCTGGTAAATGAATAAATAGTTAAGATGAACATGATCATTTAGAATAAACATGAATTTCTATCCAATACGTCATTTCAGCCTTTAACAAAAAGAAATTTTTAAATATATAGCTGTAACATAAAAAGAAATATTCCAAAGAAAAGAAAGACAGAAAATTATTTTTTTAATTTTTTTTATTGTAATTAGTAAAAGGGTTACATGATATTTGCCAGATAGAAGGTGCATTAATTCACATACATTGATACCCTTTCACATGTCTTGGTACCCGTTTCCCTCCCCCCCCACACCCCCCACCCGTCTTGGTTTTCCCCCCTTCCCTATCAAATTTCAAATATCCAAATACAAATAAATTCAATATATCAGATAACAAAGTGAGATACTATACCAATATGAGATAACCAAGGGACAGCAAAGGAGATGAGAGACAACATAGTACATTAAGGACAACAATCATTCATTATATGGCTTTTGTTTCACTATCCTGGAGGTCCTTTCAATTAGCTTCACATTATATGTCCTTATGTATCAAGATTTTGCTCTATTGCAAATCTCTGCTAGTAGAGCCCAAGGTTTCTACTGATTATGACGAATGAGGGAAACCATTGAGCCTAAGTTCCTTTGAGTCTGGCTTACTTCACTTAATATGATTTTTTCTAAGTCTTTCCATTTCCTAACGAATGGGACGATGTCATTCTTTCTGACAGCAGCATAGAATTCCATTGTGTACAAATACCACAACTTGTTGATCCACTCATCAACTGAGGGACATCTAGGTTGGTTCCATATCTTTGCTATGGTAAATAGTGCTGCAATGAACATTGTTGTGCTAGTGGGTTTAGTATGTCCTTGTTTCTGGATGGTTGGGTAAATGCCAAGTAGTGGAATTGCTGGGTCATAGGGGAGTTCTATGTTTAGCCTTTTGAGGAACTGCCACACTGCTTTCCATAGTGGTTGAACGAGTTTGCACTCCCACCAACAGTGTAGTAGTGATCCCTCCTGGCCACATCCCCTCCAGCATCTGTTGTCATTCGTTTTCCTGATCCTGGCCATTCTAGCTGGAGTGAGGTGGAATCTTAGAGTTGTTTTGATTTGCATTTCTTTTATGACCAGAGATGTTGAGCATTTCTTCATGTGTCTATAGGCCATTTTTGTTTCTTCTTCAGAGAAGACTCTCTTTAAGTCTTTGGCCCATTTTTTAATGGGATGGTTGTTACTTTGGAGGTTAGTTTTGGAGTGATTCAATTTTTTGAGTTGTTGATATATTTTAGATATGAGGCCTTTGTCCGTTGTTTGGTTGGTGAAGATCTGTAGGCTTCCTGATTAGTTTAGTAGCTATGTCCTTTGCCATGCCAAAGCTCTGCAGTTTAATGCAGTCCCACTTATCCAGGCTTTCTCTGATTTGTTGTAATTCTTGGTCCTTATTAAGAAAGTTTCGACCTGTGCCAAGGAGGCCTAGTGTATCTCCTATTCCTTCCTGTAGAGTTTTCAGTGTGTCAGCTTTTACCTCCAGGTCTTTGATCCATTTGGAGTTAATTCTAGTGCAAGGTGACAAAGAAGGATCCAGCTTTAGTTTTCTGCAGGTGCTTAACCAGTTCTGCCAGCACAACTTGTTGAAGAGGCTGTCTTTCTTCCATTCTATTTTTTTGGCTCCCTTGTCAAAGATTAGGTGGCCATACGTCTGTGGTTTAATATCTGGGTCCTCAGTTCTATTCCATTGGTCTTCAGGCCTGTTCCTGTGCCAGTACCAAGCTGTTTTGAGAATTATAACTCTGTAATAGAGTCTAAAGTTTGGAATTGAAATTCCTCCAGCACTGTTCTTTCTGCTAAGAAGTGTTTTTGCTATACGGGGTCTTTTATTATTCCATATGAAATTTTGGATTGCCTCTTCTATTTCTTTAAAGAATGACATTGGGATGTTGATGGGTATTGCATTGAATTTGTAGATAGCTCTTGGCAAGATTGTCATTTTCACAATGTTGATTCTTCCAATCCAGGAGCATGGGAGGTTTTTCCATTTCCTTAGTTCGGCTTTAATTTCCTTTTTTAGGGTTTTAAAGTTTTCAAGACAGAAAATTATATTTTAAAAGTTTTCACATTCCAATCAATATAAAAATGATACAATGGACAAAGTACTTGAAACTAGCAGCTGTGATAAGTTATACACAAAATAAGTATTTTATGATTATATTCCTGAAAGTGAAGGAAATTTATCATTAAATCTACATGATTATTATTTGTCTATAGCATAGGCTTGCTTTATAAACATTTAATATATTTGTGTAGAAACACCCTAATTTTGTTTCAGTGGATATAGAGAGTAATTTGAAAGTTTCACATTTGTCAAAAGAACTTTTGTTATTGTGCATGGCAAAATTAAATGTTTCATTTCCTATTGTGCATTACTGAATGATACTTAAAAGCAAGCTTAATTTCCCTAACAAAATAAAATCTGTAGTTACATTTAAGGACAATTATATAAGTTCTGCCACAGAGCTTTTAAAATCATATTGTACTTTAGGCATGGCTGTTTGCCTGGAAATAAATGCACTCGCTATAGGGCATAAAATAATCAAATGGTAAAATAAATACAGCAAAAAATTACTTGCAATTTTAACATTGACAGTGAATGGTAACTTTCCTTAACATTTTTTGGGGAAAGATGTATTTAATTACATTCTATTTATAATCAGTCTCCCTTTCAGTAGGACACAATATAAGGTCAATAAAACAATAATTAAATCATGATCTTTAGGAGTAAATAACTTTGAATATAAATTATGTGTTCAGCACTTTACTTTGTTCTATAAAATAGCATAACAATGACAACATAACATCATACAGGCTCTGTTTCAAAGGGTATGTATAAGAAAAACTTCCACTGCTCTGATTTTGCTTTCCTAATATGTAGGTGCCCTATAAATATATAAATAAGACACGTTTAAAGGCTTGGGTTCTAGGCAGGCATTGGTGGCTCATGCCTGTATTCCTAGCTACTCAGGAGGCAGAGATCTGAAAGTTGTGATTTGAAGCCAGCTGGGACAGGAAAATCTGAGAGACTCTAATCTCTAATAAAACTACCAGAAAGCCCAAAGTAAAGCAATTAGGAGAGCATTAGCCTTGATCCAAACGCTCAGGGACAGAGCCCAGGCCCTGAGTTCATAATCCTAGGCAAAGAAAGAAAGAAAGAAAGAAAGAAAGAAAGAAAGAAAGAAAGAAAGAAAGAAAGAAAGAAAGAAAGAAAGAAAGAAAGAAAGAAGGAAAGGAAGGAAGGAAGGAAGGAAGGAAGGAAGGAAGGAAGGAAGGAAGAAAGAAAGAAAGAAAGAAAGGGGGAGGGAGGGAAGGAAGGAAAGAAAGAGAGAGAGAAAGAAAGAAAGAAAAAAGAAAGAAAGAAAAAAGGAAAGAAGGAAGGAAGGAAGGAAGGAAGGAAGGAAGGAAGGAAGGAAGGAAGGAAGGAAGGAAGGAAGGAAGCAAGCAAGCAAGCAAGCAGGGTACCGGTGCCTCATGTCTGTTACCCTAGCTACTTTAAGAGTCTAAGATCTGAGGATTGCAGCTCAAAGCCAGTCCAGGCACTAAAGTCCTTGAGACTCTTGTCTCCAATTAACCACCAGAAAAGTGGAAGTGGTGCTATGGCTCCATATAGTAGAGCACTAGCCTTGAGCAGAAGAAGAGGAAGGAAGGAAGGAAGGAAGGAAGGAAGGAAGGAAGGAAGGAAGGAAGGAAGGAAGGAAGGAAAAGAAAGGTAAGATTGGGTTCTGAACTAGGCAGTAATAGCTCAATCCTTAAAGCTTAAATTCTGGTTCCCAACTTCCTGACTTAACTGGGAGTCTACTGCTTTCTAGTTGGTTGCATTGGACAAGCTATTTGTTTTCTTTTGCCACATTTCCTTTCTAGAAAGAGTAGCATATACCTTGTAGTACTATGGGGACACGGGAAGTTAATTCGTACAGGTGCAACCATTAGAAGTGTCTGGCATATAGTAAGTATGTGATAAATGTCATCTTGTTTCCATGAGGAAGAGAGTGAAAGTCTCGAGATTGCTTGCCGAAACTCTATTTGGAAATTTGGACTGCTGAAGGACTTCATCATAGTGACTCAGAAGGGAAAGGATTGAGGTTCTCCCTACTATCATTTGTAAGGAGAGGCTGAAACTCCTACAATGTATGGAAGAGCATCACAAAATGACAAATTATCCCAAGTGCCAGGAGTTTTCCAGCTGAGAAATACTAGTAGAGATATTAAGGCTTAAACACACTGGAAGGTCATTAGATACAAATGTGTTTAAAGGAAAGACCACCTGACATAGTTTCATGATTATAATTACATTTATAAATTATAATTATAATTGCATTTATGAAACACCTTAATTGCAAGAAAATGAGTAAAGCATGCCTAGTAATTTAATTAGTTGCTGTTCAGAGAAAATTATAAAGTGACAGCTTGTGCAATAAAGCTTAATAAAATTAGAAATCCAAGAGTTAAACTAACTGGCAAATGATCCTTAGTTATAAAGTTATAAAAACATACCTTATATAGATAAAAAGAGATCTTTTAAGATTTTGAAAATAGTTTAACTAAAAAGAAGAATATTAATAGTAATTTTGATACAGCTCCTGTCAGCTACTCAAATTACTTTCTTATACTACCTTAGTGAGTCTGGATCACATATGTGAGCTTACACTACAAATACCTGCAACAAGGCATAATATGTCACTAGATTTAAAAACAAAAACAAAAAACCAGGCTGAGCACTGTGGGCTTATACCTGTAATTCTAGCTATTCAGGAGGCTGAGGTCTGAGGATGGCTGTACAAAGCCCAGCCTGGTGGAAAAGCCTGTGTGACTTTTATATCCAATGAACACCAAAAGTAAAATGGCAGAAGTAGAGATGTGGCTCAAGTAGTGGATCACCTACCTGCAACAAAAGAGCACCCAGGCCATGAGTTAAAGCCCTACTATGAGCACAAACTAAAAATCAAAATTAGAAATAATTTTCTGGTACTGGTGGCTCACAACTGTAATCCTAGCTACTCAGGAGGCTGAGATCTGAGGATCCTTGTTCAAGGCAGTCCAGGCACGAAAGTCCATGAGACTCTATTTCCAATTAACCACCAGAAAACCAGAAGTGGTGCTATGGCTCGAGTGGTAGAGCATTAGTCTTGAACTGAAGAGGTCAGGGACAATGCTCAGGCCCAGAGTTCAAGCCTCATAGCCATCCCCTCCCCCCCCCAAAAAATAAGATCTAGACAAGCTATATGTTTCATTTTTTAGGATCTCCTGAAGAGTTGAGTAACATTCCCACCAACATTATACTAACATTCCCTTTGGCCACATTGTCTCCAGCATCTATTATTGTTGATTTTCTTGATAATGGCCAATTGTATCTGGAGTAAAGTGGAATTTCAATATTGTTTTGATTTGTATTGCTTTTATAGCCAGAGATGTTGAACATTTCTTCATGTGTCTATTGGCCTTCTTAATAAAGCTTTCCTATCAGGGGCCAGGAGTTTGGCCTAGTGGTAGAGTGCTTGCCTAGCATGCACGAAGACCCGGGTTCGATTCCTTGGTATCACATGCATAGAAAAAAGGTGGAAGTGGTGCTGAGGCTCAAGTGATAGAGCTCTAGCCTTGAGAAAGTCCAAGGACAGGGCTCAGGCCCTGAGCTAATGCCCAGGATTGGCAAAAAATAAATAAACTCCACTCCTAAGCATTTACCCAACAGAATACAATCAAAATCATCCTAAAACTACTGGTAAAACTACATTCATTGCAGCATTGTTTACCATTATCCAAGATATGTAATCAGTCCAGACACCACTCAACAGAAGAATAGATCAAGAAAACTTGGTATGTATATACAATGGAATTCTACTTTTCCATCATAAAGAATGGCAGTGTACCATTCAAAAAGAAATGTAAAGTCTTGGAAAAAGTTATATTAAGTGAAGTTGGCCAGACCCAAAGAAACATAAGTTGCAAGTTTCCCTTATTTGTGGTAGCTAGAATGTTCCCATAAATCTACCTGCAACCACACTAAATGGTAAAAGACGCACTCAGACACAAATACACTTGGTCATGATAAATATATTGGACTTTAGATATTCACAGTGAAATCAAAAGAGGATATTCTTAGGAGATGATCACAAAGGCTCAGTAGCTATGTGCGTTTGATCATATAAAGTGATATTTATCAAACTGAGCTAAAAGACATAGAAACAAGCGGGTTTTTTCCTACTTTGTTGCAGTTTTTGTTTTCTGTACTTTTTTTCTTGTTGATAAGTTAATCTTTTGGGGAGAGGATGTGGGAGCACAGAAAGACTGGAATATTGGATAAATACAGAAGTGATGCTAACTAGATACTATTGAAAATTATTATAAAACTTATGTAGCAGATTCAGAAAGAAAAAACTTGGAGAAAATTAGGGAAGAGGTGACACTGTTCAAAAAGAAATGTGCTCATTACCTGGCTTAAGTAACTGTAACCCCTCTGTACATCACATTTATAATAACAGAAAAGAAGAGAGAAAGAAAGAAAATGAAAAAGAAAGAAGGAAAGGAAATGAAGAAAGAAAGGGAGGAAGGAAGGAAGAAAGAAAAATAAAGTATTTGTTATTTCTCTTTTTTTGGTCAGGGTAATGTATAGATGGATTACAGTTACATCCATCAAGTAGTACGTATATTACTTCTTAAATATCGATACCCCTTCTGATGTTTTTCTCCCACTTTCCGGCTACTTCTTTTGGAGGGGGGTAATACTCAATGTCTATGGTTATATTTTCAAATTTGTGTAATGTAATGATATAGTTGTGCATGATCAATTTTAGACCATTTTAATTATTTGTATTATTGTTTTTGCTATCACCTTGCTGTTGCTCACTATATTTCAAATGTGAACAGGTATCTGAATATTAGGATATTATTGAAGACATGTTAAAATGTTTTTATCTTGCTCTTGTTTCTGTTGGAGACCATTGCTTTCAGCCTCCTGAGGAAGTAAGATTGTAAGATGGGGGGCTGGGAGTTTGGCCTAGTGGTTAAAGTGCTTGCCTAGCATGCATGAAGACCTGGGTTCGATTCCTGGGTACCGCATGTAGGAAAAAAGCCGGAAGTGGTGCTGAGGCTCAAGTGGTAGAGCTCTAGCCTTGAGAAAGTCCAAGGACAGTGCTCAAGCCCTGAGCTCAAGCCCAAGACTGGCAAAAAAAGATTGTAAGATGGCACCTGGCAGCTCACCAAAGAGTCAGTATTTATTGTGATTGGCTGCTTAGGGATAAATAGTGTAGGATTTCCCGGGAAGGGAGGAGAAAGGCAGAGAGGAGGAGAAAGGCAGAGAGAAAGGAGAAAGGCAAAGAGAAGGAGAAAGGCAGACAGGGGAAAAAGGCAGAGAGTGGAGAAAGTCAGAGAGAAGGAGAAAGGCAGAGAGAAAAGAAAGGAGAGAAAAATAGAAACCTCTGCTTGCAGCTATTTGAGTCTGTGATCATTCCCAGTCCGCCTCCAAAGTGATGTGTCATTGCGGCAGGCAGCAACATTTTTCTTTTTTAATTATTTAATATATATTTTATTATAATTAATAGGAGGGTTACAGTACACTCGCCAGATAGAAGGTGCATTACTTAATGATCATTGCTACCCCTTCACAGGTTTTTGTCCCCATTTCCTTCCCCCAACTTCTCCCCTCATTCTTCCCGTCCTATTTCAAATAAACAAGTAAACATCTGTAAAAATATACCAGATTATTTCTTAATATAAAAAAGGGAAGGGGGAAAACAGGGTGATGAGACAAAGTACAAAGTGTGAACCATGGTAACAGAAATATTCACAAGACAATATGTTGCAAATGAACTTTGCAACTTGAGAGGGGCTGAGCGGAGAGAGAGCAGCAGAAAAACATGGGAAGAAGTAATAACGTTCAAGAAGTAATGTACTCACTACTTTATGAATGTAACTATAACCCCTCTATACATCACCCTGATAATAAGATAAAAAATTAAAAGTATTAAAACAAATCACAATAATAAATAAAGCCAGAGCACTTTTTTTTCAATGAAATGAAGTGCGTAAATACATTTTAAATTGATGAACAACAAAATATTTTGAGAGAATAATATAATATTCTTAGATATTGGCATTCAAGATAAAAAAATATTTTCCTTAAACTGCACAGAATTTTTATTCAGTCAAGTAACTTTTAATGACATTGATTGGTCCACTTTTCTCTTAACAAATTAGCTATTATTTCTCCTGTTACTGAGACTTCCATGACTACTTGGTGGTGGTTTGTTACTCAATAGCTAAGAAAAAATTTTTCTTAATTCTCTGAATAAGACAGCCAGTGTAAATTGAGAGGGAGACAATAGTAATCATTATGAGCCTTCTATGTGAGGTGTGAGCTCTACTTCAAGGAAATTTTTTTAATATATTGTCAGTTCTAAATACAAAATGGAATATAAAATAAGCCACAATTGCACATGGTTACCAGCGACACATGGCAGAGACCAGCTCTCTTCACCTTGTGCCAGATCTGGCTCCAAATGGCTAGTAGAAATTGAGCTGTGCTTTAGTTCTGGATGCACATGACATTGTAAAGGCTCAGCAGAAACAAAAGACTGTAGGTGCATCAACAATTTTTATTTATTATATTTTCCAAGAATATTATATATAAGGATATTTTGTACATATGCTGTTTGCCAAGAGATAATGAGTCAGGCCTGCAGAAGACTCCGACCTAGATCACTTTTTGAAGCCTGTCCAGGCAAAAAAAAGGCCTGTTAACCCAATTATCCAGCAAAATGCTAAACTGGACTTGTGACTCAAGTGGTAGAAAATCAGCTATGAGCAAGAGTATGAGGCCTTTCACTCAAACTCCAGAAACAGCCTACACAAATATATATATATATACATTATATAACATATATACATATATGACATATATGTTAATTTCATCCATTTCTTTATTTTAATATGAGAATCTTTTGTCCATTTTCCAAAAATCTTTTTCCTATATAGTCAAATAAAAACATATTTATATTACATAACTGATTTTAGTGAAAATTATCTTAGTTCCAGAGTAGTTAAATCAAATATATATTATTGAATCAAAATAGTTAAGCCAGGCACTGGTGGCTCATGCCTGTAATCTTAGCTACTCAGGAAAGTGAGATCTGAGGATCTTGGTTCAAAGCCAGCCTGGGCAAGAACCTCCTGTGGCTGTTATCATTAATTAACCACCAGAAAACTGGAAATGGCACTATGGCTCAAGGTGATAGAGTGCTAGCTTTGAGCTGAGGAGCTTATGGACAGTGGCCAGGCCCAGAGTTCAAGGCCCAAGACTGATCAAAATAATTTTTTTCTAAAAAAAAAGCCAGGCATCAGTGTGTCATACTTCTAATCGCAGCCTACTGAAGATCATAGGGATATGATATGAGGATAACACTTCAAAATCAACCCAGGCAGCAGCACCTGCAAAACTCTTATCTGTAATTACTAACATGACAGGAAATAGCACGGTGGCTCAAAGTAGTAGAGTACAAGCCTTAAGCACAAAAGCGCATGAACAATATCCAGTCCCTGAATTCAAGACCCAAGACTGGCACCTATTAAAATAAAAATAATTCAAAAAGAACCTAATATTTATAGACTATTTCACTATTGGAGCATGTTATTTTTGTTTCTGAAAATAGAGTGCTTTCATTCTTATAATGGGAGCAAAAACTTACTTGAAAATTACCACCTGATACAGAATATGATGGATAAAGTTACAATATTGTTAACATAATTCCATGAGGATTATGCTTCAAAAAATAATAGCTAATGTACCACTTCTCCCATGCCTCAGTTTCTCTTCTTATTGATTCATCAAAGCACTCCTGCCTATTAACTGATTCATTGTCAGTCACAATTTATCTTTGTCCAAAGTAGCTAAATAAAACTGAACATTAATAATCATCATAATAGCCATTATTCTTTTTAGTAATCATATAGAATTAGGAAAGTTGAAACAGATTTTGCAAATATGCACACACATACACACACACAAACACACACAAACACTTTGAGCTACAAGTTCATAGTACAAAAGAAGATGAAAGTAAAAAGAAAAATGTCTTCAGAAATAATTTATTCCCACAGAAATTATTATGGCATCATTATCTTTTATTTCCATTTCACTAATTGGGTGTTTGAAGAAGGATTTATGGTAGTTGAATATTTTCTCTCGTAACAATATCAGGTTCTGCAGGAACATTTTAATGTAAGTAGTTTCTTCTCCTGCTGAGTCATTATGCCCCTTTCTGACTACAGCTCATGGGAATTCCATTCTGGTCTATTTTATATTAAATATCATAGGTTAAAAAAACTTCTGTATCATTTTTGCCATTCAAAATCTATGTACGACAGATACACAAATGTCTATTACATTCAACCTTTAATCAAATGAGGATTATCAGAAATGAGCAGACATGTTAGCATGTCAAAAATATAGAGAGACTTAATGGGAGACCCAAACTGGAGTTGGAATGCCAAACTATAACTAGTTTAGCTTATTAGACAAAAGGAAAGTTTACTCTGTCTTGTAAATTTTAGTGGCCTAAAATTTTAGTTGCCTAAAATGTATACAGAATAAGTGATACATAAGCTACATATCATGTGAGATATACTGATTCTCCCAGATTATCCAGAAAAATAACTCTTAATAGGAAAGGCGGTCCTATTATATATGCCAAAAAGATGCAGAGTCAAAAGGAAGTTGTAACATGGAGAGGGGCAGGGATTTAATCTGGGAGGTGTAAAGATAAAGGTCTTCTCTGAGAGGAAAGAGTGCCTGCATACATAGTAGCGTGACTGTAACCTTACTGCAACCATCCTCAAGAGAATGCCTTCCAGTGACATGCCTTCTGAATGCTCAAAAAAAACCCATTTAAGCCTTAGATGTCCTGCATGTTTTCTAGTTATTTCCAACTCTTCAGTAAACTGAACTTGCTGCCTATCTTTTGGTGTTGGTAGTGTGGAATAAGGCAGAGAAAGAAGGGCTGTGTCAAGTTCACTTCTTTGCCCAAATACCCATACCTTGTACTAAGGGGACCTGTAAGCAATTGGAATCATGAGGCTTATTATGACAGAAGAACTGGGCTTTGGTGAAATTACGAACAGCAGAGGTGCACACAAGCAATGAAGCTTAGCAAAACTAGATTTGAAACAAACCCTTTTTCTATGAGTTAAAATTGGACATATCTTGAGTATCAACTTCAAACTCACTGTAATTTCACAGTGCAGTCTTTATGTGTTTATTTTCTTTCCATAGCAAAGGTCTTTATAATAATATAGAAAATTAATTTCTGTTACTATTAAACTAGTAAAATACACTCTGAAAATAGTGCTTTGGTTGGGTAGAGACAATGATAAAAGGAAGATAGGAAAACTATTCATGTAATCTTATTTTTTCTTTTTCTTTCATATATTTTATTGTAATTAATAGAAGGGTTACATTATATTCATCAGATAGAAGGTATATTACTTCACAAATATTGATACACTTTCTCATGTCCTGTTTCCCATTTCTCTCCCCTTTTCCCCCTCACAACTTGATTTCCACCCTTCCCTCTCCTATTTCAAACAACCAATTAAGTATATATAAGATATATCAGATAACAAGGTGAAATATTGTAAAAACACAAAATAATCAAGGGACAGTAAAAGAGATGAGAGATAACATAGTACATCAAGGACAATAATCACTCACTATATGGCTCTGGTTTCTATATCCTGGAGGTCTTTACATTTAGCATCATACTATATGGCCTTATGTATCTAGATTTTGTTTTATTGTGAATCTCTGATAGGAGAGTCCAAGGTTCCTACTGATTATGACAAATGAGGGAGACTATTGAGCCTATGTTCCTTTGAGTCTGGCTTACTTCACTTAATATGATTTTTTTCTAAGTCTATCCATTTCCTTACCAATAGGGCAATGTCATTCTTTCTGACAGCAGCATGGTATTCCATTTTGTATAAATACCACAACTTGTTGATCCACTCATCAACTGAGGGACATCTGGGTTGGTTCCATATCTTTGTTATGGAACCAATGAACATCTTTGTGCTAGTGGATTTAGTGTGTCCTTGTTTCTGGACCGTTGGGTAAATGTCAAGTAGTGGAATTGCTGGCTCTTAGGGAAGTTCTATATTTAGTCTTTTGAGGCACTGCCATACTGATTTCCATAGTGGCTGGATGAGTTTGCACTCCTACCAACAGTGTAGTAGTGATCCCTCCTGGCCACATCCCCTCCAGCATCTGTTGTTACTAGATTTCTTGATCCTAGCCATTCTAATTAGAGTAAGGTGGAATCTTAGAGTTGTTTTGATTTGCATTTCTTTTATGATAAGAGATGTGGAACATTTCTTCATGTGTCTATAAGCCATTCTAATTTCTTCTTCAGAGAAGACTCTCTTTAAGTATTTGGTGCATCTTTTAATGTGATAGTTGTTTCTGTGGAGATTAGTTTTGGAGTGGTCCAATTTATTGAGCTGTTGATATATCTTAGACATGAGGCCTTTGTCTGTTGTATGGTTAGTGAAGATCTCCTACTCTGTAGGCTTTCTAATTAATTTGTTAGCTATGTCCTTTGCCATACAGAAGCTCTGCAGTTTAATGCAGTCCTACTTATCCAGACTTTCTCTGATTCGTTGTGTTTCTGGGTCCTTATTAAGAAAGTTTCAACCTGTGCCAAGGAGACCTAGAGTATCTCCTATTCCTTCTTGTAAAGTTTTCAGTGTGTTGGCTTTTACCTCAAGGTCTTTGATCCATTTGAAGTTAATCCTGGTGCAGGGTGACAAAGAAGGATCCAATTTTAGTTTTCTGCAGGTGCTTAACCAGTTCTGCCAGTACCACTTGTTGAAGAGGCTGTCTTTCTTCCATTCTATTTTTCTGGCTCCCTTAGCAAAGATTAGGTGACCATAGGTCTGTGGGTTAATATCTGGCTCTTCAGTTCTATTCCATTGGTCTTCAGGCCTGTTCTTAAGACAGGGAGTGATCAAGAAGTGCTCTTAACTCAGATAGTTGAGGGTTTGTTTTTAAATATATCATAACTTGCTGTGTTAACATCCTCTCATGCCTTTTCAATACTAGTGTGAAAGCCATCCTAATAATGTTATGGTAAATAAATGATATAAAATATACAAAGTCCTTAAATGTTTGGGTCAAATTGTCATTGATATCTAATGTTGTCATTATCCTCAGTTTAATTTTTACATTATTATATTTATATGCCACATACTTATTGCTTTAGTTATGACAAATTAGTTTACCCTGACCTTAAAGAAGAGGCTGTAGTTCAAAAACTCTCTGGTTGAGTTGTATATCACTATCAAACTATATTTCCTTAACTTTTAATTATGCAACCATTTCTCACCTGTGAAAATGAAAGTTAATCAAGGGGCATAGGTGGATGTAGAAGACAGAAAGATTTGCCAAAGTTTTGTGAACAAGAGACAAATGAGATGCCTCATTCCAGTGAGAAGATAATAACAAGGCACAATATGTTGGGGGCCAAGATGAGTGGATTTGGGGAGAGAAAAGACAATCTGTGTCAAATGTTGCACAGACAATGAGGAGAACAGAGAGGATTATTCTGCAAATTTGGCAGAAGGCCAAGTTGCAGGATGTTGCCTTATGAGGGCAAAACAGCAAGTTGTATAAATGTCAACTGTAGGCTACTTTTCAAGAACTGTGAAAACAAAGGAATAGAGATCCATCCAAAGCGAAATGAATAAAGAATTGAGTTTCACTGAACTGCCACAACATCCCAAAGTAATACATCTTGGCAACAATCCAGATAGTAATAAGGAACAAGCATATGGATGCCATCTCTCATTCAATATGGGCACACAGCATGGGCTGTGTGCATACTAATACTAATGTGCTATGGCTTGAGGAAAAGTATTCTTAAGATCCTCTTCTTCTTTTTCATTTTAATTGCCCTTTACTTTTTATTGCTGTTGTAGTGTTAATACACTGAGGGTTATAGTTACATGAATTAGGTGATGAGTAATGAGCACAAATCTTTTTAAAGCATGTTTCCCACTCCCATCAATTTCTCTGGGATTTTCCCTCCCACAAGTTATCCAGTTCATTACTCCACGTAGCGTCTAGTGAGTATTACTGTTATATTTGTTCACCTTTGTCTCACCTTCGATGTATCTTCCTTTACCCTCCCAAATATAAACAAACTAGCATACAATTATAAATGGAAAAGAAAACAAAGACAGCAGAAAGATATCTTTAAAAATATCTTTAAAATATCTTCCTTTTCTTGGAGTCCATTTCATGGAATATCACCTTTTATGATCATCGGCACAGAGATTTGTGTCTATCTGCCTTTCGCCTCAGGATGTGAATGACTAGATTCCTATTATTTACTATATTCCAGTGTTTTGTGTATGTGTGTGTGTGCATGTGCATGTGTGTTTATTTATTTATTTGTTCATTCATTTATTTTAATCATTCAGTGATTCTTTTAGATTTATAGAAAGCAGTCTCTTAAACTAACAATGCTGGCAAAATTGGCTATCTACATGCAGAAAACTGAAGCTAGATACTGAAGCTCTAAATACATCAAAGAGCTCAATGTAAGGCCAGATACTGTGAAAATATTACAGGAAGGGGTAGGGGAACCCTAGGAATTCTAGGCATGGAGTGAAACTTCATAAATAAAAATCCAGAATTACAACGAATCAACAAAAGAACTACATAAATGAGATTGTATAAAACTGAAGAGCTTCTGAATAGCAAAGCACATGGCTAGCAAGATAAATAGAAAGACCACAGATGGGGAGAAAAACTTCACTAGATACGCAGCATACAAGGGCTTCAAGTCTAAAACATACTTAGAGCTCAAAAAATTAAACCCTCAAAAACTCAACAACCCAATCAATAAATGGCTAAAGACTTAAAAGGGACTTCTCGGAAGAAGAAATAATAATGATCAATAGACACAGGAAGTGTTCAACCTCTCTGGCCATAGAAGAAATGCAAATCAAACAACACTGAGATTCCACTTCACAACAGTTAGGTTTTCTGATAATGGCAATTCTAACAATAACTAATGTTGGAAGGGATGTGGTGAAAAGGAGTCTTTATTACACTGTTGATGGAAATGTAAACTCACTCAACCACTTTGGTCAGCTAACAGGTGCATAATTTCTCACACATTGATACCTCTTCTCATGGTTTTGTCCCCACTTCCCTCCCCTACCGCTTCCCAATCATCTTGTTTCCCCCCTTTCCTTTCCTATTTCAAATAAACATATATACAATATACCTGGTAACAATGTCAGATACACTAACAATATGAGATTAACCAAAGGGCAAAAAAAGAGAGAAATAACATAGTACATTGAGAACAACAATCATACAACATAAAGCTCTTGTTTCCATATCCTAGAGATCCTTTGATTTAGTCCATCCTATATGACCTTGTGTGCCTAGGTTTTGAGCTATTGTAATCCTCTGCTAGGAAATTCCTAGATGTGTGCTAATTATTACAAATGAGGAAAACCATTGAGCCTATGTTCCTTTGGGTCTGGCTTACTTCACCTAGTATGATTTTTGCCAAATCTTTCCATTTCCTTACAAATGGGACGGTGTCATTCTTTTTGATGGCAGCATAGAATTCCATCATGTGTAAGTACCACATCTTGATCCAATCATCTACTGAGAGACATCTGGGTTTGTTCCATATCTTTGCTATGGTAAATAAGGCTGCAATGAACATCGTTGTGCTAGTGGATTTAGTATGTCCTTGTTTCTGGACGATTGGATAAATGCCAAGAATTAGAATTGCTGGGTCATAGGGGAGCTCTATGTTTGGTCTTTTGAGGAACCACCATACTACTTTCCATAGTGGTTGAGTGAGTTTACACTGCCACCAACAGTGTATAGTGATCCCTGGCCAAATCTCCTCCAGCATCTGTTATTAGATTTCTTGATCATGGCCATTCTAACTGGGGTGAGGTGGAATCTCAGAGTTATTTTTATTTGCATTTCTTTTTTTTAGCTGTAGATATATTTTAGACATGAGGCCTTTGTCTGTTGTATGGCTAGTGAATATCTTCTCCCACTCTGTGGGCTTTCTATTTCAATTGTTAGCTATGTCTTTAGTCATACAGAAGCTCTGCAGTTTAAGGCAGTCCCATTTGTTCAAACTTGCTTTAATTTGTTGTGTTTCTGGGTCTTTATTAAGAAAGTTTACCTATGCCAAAGAGACCTAGTGTATCTCATATTCCTTCTTATAACGTTTTCACTTTTACCTCAAGGTCTTTGTTCCATTTGGAGTTAATCCTGGTGCAGGGTGACATAGAAGGATCCAACTTTAGATTTCTGCAGGTGCTTAACCCGTTCTGCCAACACCACTTATTGCACAGGCTGTCTTTCTTCTATTCTGTTTTTTTTGGCTCCCTTATCAAAGATTAGGTTACCATACGTCTATGGGTTGATTTCTGGGTCTTCAGTTTGATAAATTAACTTTTTCAGTTTCTAAAACCCCAAGAACCAATTTTAAAAATTTATATTTGTTTATAGCATTTTTTGTTTGTTTCCCCAATACGGCTAAACTCAAATGCAAGTAGTTGTTTCTATTATTACTGGCATCAGTGACAACTTTTCTTTCCTGTTCTTCAGATATGCCAAGCTTCAGGGCATTGTACATGACATTCCCTGTTACTTGGCATTTCTTTTTTCAGATATTGACTGTTCCATTCTCGTCTGTGCCCCAGTTTGAAGACTTGCCCTGTTGAAGCTCCACAAATACCTTTTCCATTTCCATTACAAATCATTCATTCATTTTATTCTTTCATTGTCTACATAGTAGCTACAAGACATCTAAATTTACATTCGTAAATGTATGACTTGTTTCTACAAAGAAAGCTGGGACTCCTTTGTTCACTATGTTCCTGGCACCTACACCAACACTTAGTGTGTAGAACATGGTACACAGAAAAGATGTGAAGTGCATGACAAAATTAATCAGACCTTCTATTATATGTTTGATTATGTATGCAAAATCAACACTAAATGATAAACTGTATTTGAATGCAAATTTATATTTTCCATTTATGCTGAATTCCATTCATCAATGTATTTAAAATGCTAGTCTAAATTGGAAAATTTATTTTCAGCATTATTTTTCAAATTAATGGACTACTATTGAGAAATTAATTATATTGTATAAACTGGAGGTACATTGAATCCCATCAGTAAAAGCAGCAAAAACATCCAAAGTTAAACAAAAATTATGCAAATGATCTGAAAGTATGTTTACTCAGATGAATGCACTAGCAGAGATTGATTACCAGTTAAGTGCCTGAAATCCATGTGTAGCAATTAAAATATTGTAATCATTAGGAGAATGCTAATTTTACAAAATCATAACCTTACAGTACAGATTACGATTTTGGTTGTGGAACTTGAACTCTGGGCCTGGGCATTGTCCCTAAGTTCTTCAGCTCCTTGAGCCACAGTGCCAATTCCAGTTTTCTGATTGTTAATTGGAGATAAGAGTCTCAGACATTTTAGTGCCTGGGCTGGCTTTGAACCTTGATCCTCAGATCTCAGTCTCTTGGGTAGCTAGGATTACAGGTGCAACCCACCACACCCGACTTCATATAAAATAATTTTTAAAATATTTTTCCTCTAAGGTGATTGAATACCTTCAATTTTTGCTAACCCACAGGAAAAAAAAGGAATGGCCTTGAAGATTACAGAATTTCTCTTGTTTTGTTTTGTTGGTTCTAGGCTTGAACTCTTGGCCTGTGCTCTGTTCCTGAGTTTCTTTTGCTCAAGGCTAGTGCTCTACCACTTGAACCACAGGGCTACTTCCAGTTTTTTCTGGGTAGTGATTTGGAGGCAAGAGGTTTTTAAACTTTATTTTTGTGTTTTTAAAGTGTTTGTTTGTTTTGGTTTTGTGGGGTCCCCCCACCTTTTTACTGTTTTTGATTTCTGCATTTTTTTATCTGGAATGTGAGTTTATCTGATTTGGGGAGGGTGAAGGTATGAACAAAAATGATGGGACAAATGATACTCACTAGACATTATGTTGAAAATGAACTATACAACTTGTGGAGGGGAGGAAATTCATGAGTGAAAAAAATCAGACAGGTCACACTGTTTAAAATGAAATGTACTTATTATCTGACTTATGTAACTGGAACCCCTCTGTACATCACATTACCATAACAATAAATGTTTCAAACTGAATGATTGCCATATCTCAAGCACTAGTAATCTAAAAATAAATAAAATCACTCCCATGTATAAAGATCACTCACAGGACATCTTATTATTTGTTGCTCTGAAGAGATACATGATTTTTAACACAAACACATTCCCACAAACAGGTTGCACATAAAATGAACTAGGAATTATGAAGGATCTCTGACCAGGGACTACCTTACTTTCCTCCTTTACAATTTAAGGATTCATATGGTGATGTGAATGCCTAAAATGTTAATTTAGAAATGACCTTAAGTCTATCGTAATGGTCTTTCCACAAGTGCTGACACCATTAGTTATTATTAATATCAGTATTCCACACATGAAAGGCAGGAAAGAATATAACACACTCCAAGTACCAATCCACTATAACTTAATGAGGAACAGGCAGACTAATATTGCCAGTTCCATCCAGCAGATATCATGATGGCAAAGAAAAGCATTATTCTAGACATACATGCTTGTCGAAGACATAAGAGAGAGTTTTAGGAAAGACCTCTCATGAGTTTCTGCCATCCTCAGCTTTGAATGGGTAAATAAAACAATTTGGGCTGTTTCAGGTTTTAGGTCATAAGGCATATTCATATATATACATATATATAACAGGATATCAAAATGTAGTGAAGATTAACAGGTACTCACCCTGTCTTTCAACAGGGTCACTTTGTAATGTCCAGCACTTTGAATCATATGCTTCCTCAAGCACATATAGTGCAAACACAAGATCAGCAATTTTCTACAGGTGTAGGCTTTCTCCATACACAACCATCTACTCATTCTTTCTGCACCCAGTCATAGCTCCCATGAGCCTCTGGAGTGCCCTAAAAACATCACATTTTTGTTCATATGAGGAATGTAGGCTTAAAAGTTAGCCTGGCACTGGTGACTCATGCCTATAATCCTAGATACTGAGAAAGCTGAGATCTGAAGATCACAATTCAAAGCCAGCCCAGGCAGAAAAGTGTGTGAGAATCTTATCTCCAATTAACCACCAGAAAACTGGATGGCTTACTGTGGCTCAAAGTAGTAGAGCACAATCCTTGAGTGAAAAAGTTTAGGAAGAGCACCCAGGCCCTGAGTCCAAACCCCAAGAAAAAAACAATGAAAAAAATAATAGGTCAATTGTAAAAGGGATGGTCTGGGAATTGGTAGCCAGGAGGAGGGAGTAAGAAAGGATTATGAGAGGTAAATATTGAGAGACAGCGCGCGCGCGCGCGCGCGCGGGGGGGGGGGGGGGGGGGGGGGGGGGGGGGAGACAGAGACAGAGACAGAGACAGAGAGACAGAGAGAGAGAGAGACATAGAGAGAGAGAGAGACAGAGAAGCAGGCAGGCAGGCAGAGACAGAGACAGAGACAGAGACAGAGACAGAGACAGAGACAGAGACAGACAGATACACGAATGAAAGTAGAAAATACAATTCATTAAAAATACTTAAAATGAGAGGGGAGGAGTGTGGCTGATTATGAAAAAATAACATACATTGAGTGAATTTGACCAAAGTTCATTATGTGCAAGTTGTAACTGTCACATAACACCCCTTTATATAACTTCTTTATATTAATACAAATTAAAAAACCTACTATCTTCAAACTTAGTGATGAAATGTTGAATGATCCTTTATATAAATGCCAGTAGATGTAGCAAGAATAGGTTAAACTCAATACTTCAAAATTGTACTGGCTGTTAATGAGAGCAAGAAGACAAATAGAAAGTGCAATAACCAGAAAAATTATATTTCACGTATATACTCTAAGTGATTAGCAAAGTAGCTACCAGAATATCTAAGTAAATTTGACAAAATCAGAGAATAAATGGTCATACAATAAATTATATTCTTAAGTGCTAACAATAGGCAATGCAAAATTAAATTTCCAAAACAGTAGTGTGGAAGAAAGAAAATTGCTAGAAGCAATTTATCAAAGTATACTTACACATACTTTAAACAACTTTAAAAAAGGAAGGCATTTCTGAATGTAATTAAAGTGCTTTTAAACACATGGTCTTCCACATTATTGTACTGAAAAACATAAAATATCATTTCTCCCCAAATACATTAAAAATAATTTAACAATCTCTATCAAAATTACAAAGGAACTTAGATCAAGGTACCAGCCAAATTTAATTCCTTGTAAGAATGCATTTTCTGATTGATTTGTGTTTGTCTAGTTGAGCCAGGAATGTACCAGAGGCTTAAGTAAATTGACATAACAGGTATTGAATATGGGAATATTTTAATAATATAGATTAGGTAACACTATAAAATGAATATTAAATTATTTATTTGACATTTGCACTATAACTATGTAAATAAACATCTTCCTAGAAAGTCATATAAAGAGAACAATGTCATTAATTTACTTACAAGTAAACTGAGAAAAATACATATCAATATTTAAAATGAAAATATAAACAAATGTTGAATATAAGCATGAATATAGAGAAATTCTGTGAAT